>NC_058190.1:45680115-46930115 GCF_907165205.1 Coccinella septempunctata | reverse complement strand
GGCAACAAATGAAGGAAACAGGTAGCGCGGTATTTCCTTACTACGATGCGAAACTTCAGAGGTTGACAAAATAGAATTGATGCCATAATAATATGTCCAAAACAAACATTTCTCTCAAACGACCTAACGAATAACCATCTGAAATTACGTACCCTAGTTAGGAAATACCCTCTGTATAAATAATTTCAAGCAATCCATGCAGACCTTACCAGAATCATCGTGTTCTGCATGATTAGGTACGAAAACACTGGCGTTGAATTCGCTCTGAGTTGTGAAATAGTAGTTTTCTAGTGGTACGTTGATGTTATTTGCCATATTTGCACCATTCCAC
The DNA here is from genome assembly GCF_907165205.1 of Coccinella septempunctata. NCBI lineage: Eukaryota > Metazoa > Arthropoda > Insecta > Coleoptera > Coccinellidae > Coccinella > Coccinella septempunctata. Next base: position 46,929,784 of record NC_058190.1, on the reverse strand, counting down.
ACGTGGGACGTGGATAATGTTCTACAAAAACATAAAAAAATTTAATATTTCAATCGAATCAGCCAAAATTTCGACATCGCACCCTCACCTCTTCATGCCAATCGAATTTAGACTCTCAACGGATTGGGCATACGCATTGTTCTGGTAATATTGACTGTTCAAAGTTGCTGTCCTCTCCAATTGCACTGGTACCCCTTGGACGTTCAATTCCCTCAGTCGTTTCTGTACCAGTTCCTCATCTTTCCACATCGTATATAAAGATTGGACTAGCACCAACTGGACAACGTTCACCACGATTCTCACAAACCAACATATCAATTCTGTGAGACCGTAAAGGCTCTCTACTTTCTGTAAAGGACAAGACGTGGTTTTGGGGAAGAATACGGAAAATCAGCTGGTATTCTTACCCAATACTGAACGCTCATGTAGAAGACTAAGCCAGCTTCTGGGAAAGTAAGTATCGTCACAGCAAACATCCATGCCACTAGGCATAGGGTATTTCTCTGAAGAGAAAAATTCATGAAAAAACATTAGGGTAAACATAGGTCTACAAATGTCTACAGGATAGTGAAATTTTAAGATACCCCTAAGTATATACATCCTGTTAACCGTAGACAATGTGGACATCTGCAATCCACTTCAATGAAACGTTTGTTATATCCATACATTCATTACCTACATTAATATTCAAGCTTTACCTAATCATATTCTAGTATGGTTGTATACCATTTCGGTGAAATTCTGTATATCGGTAATGAATCACTTTCTAAAGAGTGATAGGAGTCCAAATTGAATTAATTAATACAACTTCCTGGTAGTTTTACTGGAACTACTTCAAACTCGCGTATGCATCCTGCTTACGCGTCCGAATTATAAAATAGCTCCACTGTCAGAGAAAACGTGATTTTTTGCCAAAAAAACGTATACAGTAATGGGAATAAACTGATACTCTTTCTACAATATATAAAACAGTGAACACCGAAAGTATTACGGCCATTACATTTTTTTATTGCCTTCTCGCTCCAAAGGAAAGTCTGCTCAATTTCATTTGTCAAGTTTCTGGCGTAAAAAAAAGAAAAATTGCTTCTCGGGGTCATCTTTAGGGGCCGTATCTACGTAGGAGCTGCTCAAAAAAAAGTTATATGAAAAACCCCCACAATTGTCTGGAATTTTTTCAAAGCTATATTAATTTAAACCTTGTATATGTTTGATATAACGGATGACACAGTGAAGGTGGACACCGTGAATCATCCGGTGTAGGAAAATAATGAAAATAATTGCAATGAATAGGAGGCGTATGATATCCACATCCAGTTGGGTATACCCATCATACAGCATCCATAATTCCACCATATAAGTAGAGACAAACTACAAATGATGAACTTGGCCAATTACAAATGCACAGGTTGCCCTTGAAACGTAAACGTTCATCAATTGCTCAACAAATTCATTCAAGTTTTGCCAGATCAGATCGATAACGTAGAGAAGAAATCATCATCATTAGCAGAACCGAGAATGATGCACCTCCGTAATTGCAAGGATTAATGAAGTGGGTTGGCCATTCCAGTGGCGCGGATTCAGTTAATAAATCGACGCTGACAGGGGAACAAATTGTTTTGCCTCCAACGATTAAATCTCTCGATTAGTGAAAATGACCGTACGGGTTATGTGGCAACTTTTAGAGGTGAATTATGGTGCAATTTATTTAGGACTGGTTTTGTCTTCAATGCGAACTGCATATTTTTCAATTCGAATCGGAATTTCATCATATCAGATTACGAACTGCAGACCATAACAATGGTATTCATCAGGAAGATTAGGATCTCAGCAGCTATGTCACTTGATTTGATTTTATGTTCAAGCTTGGTGAAACCTTGCATTAATTAATCAACGAAGTATCAATAACGTATTTGCCACATAGTTATTAGAAATTCTACGAAAAAAAGTAGTAATAAGGTACGCTTGTGCGTATGCAAACATTCGCTAGATGTGTCCTTCTAAATATAATTACCAAAGGTCAACATCCTTATACAAAGAAAAACCCTCTGGATATCGACAGCTTTTGTCTACTATAACTATGTGCTATGTGTATCATATTCTGAATATTTATTGTAATCTCTGCTAAACGACAGAAGTTACTACAATACACTCTCTGAAAGGTCATGACCTATTGAATTTCTTGAACAAGTACATAGGTATGGTACTTTATATTTATGAAAGATGAGCAAGCAAGTTCTATATTCTTGCCTTCATCCTTATCATTTCACAGGAAAGGACATATGGGAGGAAACAAAGATTTTAACTTAACTCAAGTGATTTAATTTTAGGTATATGTATTTTTCAAAACTGAAAATGCAAAATGTCTCGAATTCAGATGTATGTCTTCTTTTACTACTATTACATTTCGGAGACTCCTCTTCAATATTTATCTTCATATTTTCAACATCCTCTTGAGAAAACATTCTTAGATGCCTGCTAATACACTTTTCTGAAAAATTTTAACTTACCGTTGCCAAACCGTGTACAAGCAAGGCCGCAAACAGTGCCATTGTGAAATAACCAGCGCATAGCAGAATTGCTGCAACTGGAAGATTGGAACTGGATTCCAGAATCCATAGCAGCTCGAAAGCGAACGCTATAAGGTAGGCGATCTGCAAGAAAAAATATTCCCAGCTTATGAATTCCGCTAAACGAAAGAGAAAGTCTTTTACTTAATGGTCAGTACGGGAGTTGATCAAGCTTCTTTAATCTTTATTGATCTTTCCGACGGTTCTTATTATGATTTAACGAGGGATATGAAGTATTAATGGTACAATCTTGTTAGCATGTTTCACCAATCGGAAGATTACGAAATAATTATCTATGGGTTGGTTAAATGTGTTAAAATGTGATTTTTACATAATTCCTCCTTATTGGAAAATGATAATAGCACAAATATTGTGTACAACCCGTTACAATATTTAGAAAAAAACTGCTTCGAAAAAATGGGCATATATTGATTGGCCAGCCCTAGGTCACCTGATCCGTATCCACTGAAGCATTTTCTCCAAGATCATCACGAATTTGAGACCTATGCTACCCAGACCAACTCACTGGATATAATATGAAGAAATGAGTTTTCTTATATCTTAGTATTCTTAATTTCTGGAAGAAGATTTCACGAATTCATCAATATTTCATGGAAGTTTTTTGTGCCGTATGGACACCTTGTATATCCAAATGATTGATTATAATTCTCTCACATCAATCGAGGAAAGTCCAAATAAGTATACGAATGGACTATCAAATAACGATATTTCAATTCTTACTCCGCCTGTCTAACGGAATTTTGATCATGACATTGCTTCACAACTTGATAGGAAATACCTTCCATATCCTAATGAATATAAATTTATTTTTATAGCATGTATGAGAAATTCAACTAATTGTAATTTCTATGTCGAGTCGCCCAATATCATTGGAACGGAACTGAAGCGAGATGGTATAATACTTGTATATTATAATATACTTCTAGTAATAAATCTCGAAATTTCTTCGACCTCTATCCAACCGTTTGGTCTTGACGAATTTTTAACTGACCCCATCTTTTTGGAAATTTTCTAAGGTCAACTTTCGACACGCGTATATCTCCCAAAAAAATCATCTTAGATCCAAGTGTTATACATATTCTGAAAGAGCAACACTCTTGTGAAATTAATCTCGAATTTTCATCAATCTTGATGCAACCGTTTGGTCACAGTTTAAATTTTCTCAATTTTTGTATGAAATCCTGTAAATGTGACACTCCTCTATACACAGGGACTCTTTAATACAACCATAAGAGATAGTGCAAAAAAGCCAACCATTCCATATTGTATAGTCATTTTAGTGACTAAGCAACGATTGATGGTATTTTTACCAACAGTATGAGTACCTATCAATGAATAATCGCAGAAAAATTCAGTCTATTCCAAGATCTTTTAGTGGGCGCATAAAACAGCGATTGTACATGAAACAATGCCTGCCAATTAGCCATTGCAATTAACGTTATCGCATTGTTCCATAAGTAGCACTATTTTGCTGGTATAATTACGTTGAAGTAGGTCCTCAGACCATCATGGTACCAGAATAATACAATCACGTACTCGAGAATTTTTCTTCATTAACCGGGTTTCGATTTGTGACTTGTTAACGCATGGGTGAAACTTCGAGATGCCATGAGAAGCTTTTTTCAATAACATATGTTCAATGAACATCGGTAATTGATCTGAGAGTATATAGATTGGAAACTGCATAATTAATAACATCTGTTCATTATGAAGAAAGTAAAGCTACTGATTCTCAATCAATAAAAAACGTATTTGTAGATATAGGAGTACGAAATAAGTCACTTTTCTTCTGGGTATACCCAGATTCAGATTTAGCAGATGGAGGATGAGGTTTGTGCCGATAACATTGTAGCCGGTAAACTTTGCGTTTTCTTGGTGATCAGTTATATGCGAGAAGGTTGTATGTCAATGAATCTAATTTTATGAGGCTCCAACGAAAAGCAATTTTCCATCATTCTGAGATGACATGGGAGGCATACATATCTAATGGTTCTATACTAAATGCCAAAAGTGACCATGTGTTTTCTCAAACTGAAGAAAGATAGATCCATAGATAACCTGTCTCTGGACAGATCTGATCTGCTCTCTACTCAGTATTGGTAGATCTTTAGTGGGTGAGATAGGATGGTCTTCCTCAGTTTTGTCCTACGACTGTCTTGCAGTCCTCAGGAAAAGTTGTAAGACAGAATAAGAGGTATTTTCCTCAACTCAGACACGTATCCTACCTATACCGCAGTGATGAAGTTTTTACACAGCCGTCTATTGCGTGGATTCATCATTGAAATATTGTTTTTCTGGACCCAATGTTGAAAAAGGTATACCTATACATTTATTCTATATACTTTCAGTGTTATTTTCGTGAGCCCCTATGAGCTTTTATCATTAATTTCTTATTATTAATGCAATAAAGAGATGCAAAAACAATACTGATTTACTATTCGTTTTTTTTTCTTCGCCAATTCAAAGAACTGTTTACTGGTTATTTATTTTTCTCGAATAAACTCATGAATTCCATATGAGCAACTTTTAAAATAACCTTCCATAATGGTAAAAATTAGTCATTTCTCATAAATGTAAATTATGATATTGATATGGTATACAATAACGTTATGAGTCAACATGGGTTCTTGGTATGAAACCTGCTTCTCATTGATAAAACCAAGGTTAGAGCGTGAATTGTTCAACAGCTATTCTTTCAATCACCCATATGAAACAATCGCGAAAACAAGCTACAAACCGCTGAAGAGATTCCTTAAATTCAACAAGAAATCCCATACAAAAATGTTATATGAATTGTAAAGTAGAGCAGATATAAAAATCTCAGAATTTCAAACAACTTAACAGTAATTTTACTCCCTCAGTTGACAAAATATTAGACATCATTATCAAATTAGTATTTCTTAGGTAGCTCCTTGATCTCCTTGATCTATTGTCGACCACACCTAAACAAAATTATTCTTAATATTCATACCAAAGAATATAAGAAAACCCACGACTCACATATTTTAGTTATTTGGACAATTTTTGCTGCTCTAAGTTATAAGCGCAATAATTAGATGGTGATATAATTTAAACAAATTGTATACCTAGTTGATAGTATGAAGACTGTTCTGACTGTTTCGTATACTAACTGAATAAAATGAAAACAACAACAAATGGGTAAAATCGCATAGTTTCCAATACCTACGCCAAACATTTATGAAAATGGAACCAATCCTTGCAAATTACCTACATGATGATTGCCTAATGTTTTCCACGATTCCCACGCCAATTCTTTGGACCAATTGAGAATTGCACTACGAATCTCTGGAGACAATAGAAGTAGTTTAACAATTTACACCTATTCAGTTTCCCCAGCCTTGAATCAACAATAATATCATTTATGAATTATTACCCAAACAATATTTCGTAACTAGTGAAAGTTTCTGAAAAAATTTTCATTGTATTGCCCTGTCATTTTGAAGTGATTTGAAGACAAAGAAATTCCAGTTGTTTGTTATTGACTGAAAAGGCAATAGACTACATACTACCGTTTCAAAATATGGTCTAACGATGTAATGAGCAGGTAGTTGTTCGTTCGAAAGAGAATACAAAAGAATAACTGCGATTTCGTTTTCACTATATGTTTTATTGATTATTTCGGAGTTTACTTCTTGTCCGCATTCTCAAACTGTTAATTGGCGAATATTTCGTTCCTGTGATAATGAAAACTTCCTCTATATATCCTTATGAATATGATAAATATGATATATGGTAGTTGAGTTGAGCAGCAATTTTTTTCAGATTCGTCATAGTCTGTTCAGCTCAACAAAATTTGCTTCCTCTGCTGCCCAAACACAAAAATAAGAAGAACAGCTAGAAATTCTGAAATTTATATTCTTAAATTTTCGAAAATGTTCGATGGCATCGATCTTGACATTAATGAAATCAATATTTATTGCCAAGTTATGGCTAATCGTATGGATCCAACAAAACAAACTATTAGAATGATGCATGACGTATAATCATATTGATATATGTGTATTAATTGGGGTTACTTAGGAAGTCAATAATGATCAACAAATGAAAGATATGAAACATTCTATTCCAGTCAAAGTTCTCACTTAGTTCAGACTTCATCATAAGTGTATAAATAAATAACTCTTGTTATTATGTAACTGAATACCTACTTTACTTTAGGTCATCATTTCAAAGAGAAACCTCCTCTATTTACGGTTATTGTTATTTTTTTCAATAGTTAATTGATTTTTAAAACGTTGTTCGATATGCTGATTTTTATTCAGGACAATTCTCCTGCCAATTAAAATATCCCCTACATCGTGTATGCATTAAATAGTTCTTCAAGAACAACCACCGTTAATTAGTGGTTTCAAAAGAACAGTTTCAGTTACCCAATCCGAATTCCTTGTAGAACTTTAGTAAACATAGCAATAGACTGAAATACATGAAAGAACTTTATTGAATACCTGACAATAAGTCCATAACGTTTTCATTCATTTTTGGTTGAGTCATACTGATTATTGTAATATTAAAAAATAAAGAGACTGAATTACTTTTTCTAGCTAGATTGAGTTTTTTCCACGTGTTGCGCTTTACAATAGCTTTTTAAGATTCCATTCAATATATCTGATTTTAATCTTCAATGATTAAGTATTTTTACTAGTTTCTACACAACAAGGTTTTAAAATCTTGAATAACTACCCGATATCCGATATAAGAATGAAAAACCCACTTCATGAATTTTCTTTTCTTGTTTTCCATTTCTCGACACAAGGGCGGTCCTACGGCGGGTAAAGGGGGTAATTTACCCCACCCCTAGAGAACTACAACCAATTCTATTTTTTAAATAATTCAGCCTAGGAGGAACGCTCTTGTCTCGACAATATATGGTTTGAAATGGCAAAGTTGGGGTAGCGAACATGCAACTGCCCTATAGCAGTTATATGCCTGCTTTTGAATAATTTGAATGAGTACCTGAAAATCCTCAAGTTGATTAGAGGAGTATACTTCCAAAGCTGAAATCTTATACTCTGATGTTATTTATATGGCTCTAAAAAAAGCGCTCAAACAGCGACCAGCGCCATACAAAACCAATGTGTTTCCTCAAATTTTCAGCAATTAATAACTTGAAGACTTTCGTGCAACTTTTGTGCGGAGAGTATAATAAAATAAGAAACAAATAAATTTTGATGCAAAAATATTCTTTCCATCTATTGTTACACAGCCACCTAAAAGTACCCTATAGACGGCTTTGAATGTTATCGAATTTAACTACAGCTTAAAAATTTTTTTCAAACTCACCAAAAGGTAAACAGTGAAAAATCCAGCAGCTATAGGCACACCACAGCAAAAACACGAATTCACTAAAGCCATGGCTATTTGAAAATCTACATTTTGGTTCACATTTTCACCACCAACGTGTAAAATATTATTCGTATAGGAATCACTATCGCGCCTTATGGAAACTGCCTTTTCCAAAATCCCTGTTTACGTCATTGCTTACATAGTCCTAGCACCTGTAATTTAAGTGACCGTCTGCCTACTAGCGATTCACGGCAAAGGTGAGGCAACAGCGAATGAGTAATACTAAGTGTATTTGTTGCAATTTGAATATTTTCTTCACGTGCGCGTTTTCATACTTTCTCCTCGCGAGATGCTGGTTTTCTTGAGTGGGAAGAAGCTGATATTGGCGGAAATTATGGAGTTAACATAGACTAGAACTTTATTTTTTCAGGTAAATGAATGGAACCTGTGTTTCTCAAGGAAATCTGAGTGGAATGGAACAACGAACAACAATCATCGCGTTGTGAATTTCGAGCCTTTTTGATTTCTTGGAAGAGGAAACCTTGAACAGAGATAGGCAACAAACATTACCATAACCTGTTCTGTAGCCTGCCGGCTTTCGCCAACACCTCTCTAAACGTGATCGATCATACACACAGTCGAAAAACTCGCTGAATTTCCCAGTGAAAATTACCACGACATATTGTGCTCACGAAACGTTATTTTTATGTACCATAATCGAATTTACAAAACTTTTATGAATAAATTCCATACTAGAACTGCCAAATTTGCAATTATTATTTGTTTCCAATTCAGAGACTATGGATTTTTCCTCAGATATTGTTTTTCAGTACAAAATATAGGATTTGAAATTCTGAAATGCTACTTCCGGCTAGGACAGCCCCAAATATATATAGTAAGAATTTGTGCATTAGAAAGAAAATACAACTAAATTGGCCCACGACAATTTATTCACTTGGACTTAAATAATAAGCTAGAATCTATCATTCATATTGTATTCCTCTAACCCAGCTGAACTAGTGGTGTCCGTGGGCAGCTTCCTCCCGTTCCTTCTTCTTAGCCGCTTCCCATTTCTCTACGTTACCAGGAGAGTTCACTGAAAATATGAACCAGTAGAGTCGCATTCACAATGAAAAGCAATAAGAAATACCTAGACTGTTGATTTTGTAGAAAACTGGAAAGCAGACTACTAGTGATACGAAGTAGTACTTCCAAATCCATTGGTTCTTCACATGGAATTTTAATGGAAATTGGGCTATTTGAGCAGCAGTTGTGTAAGGGTATTTCATTGGTCTACTTGGTGGTTTGTCTGCCATTTCTGCAACTAAGGGTTTAAATAATTATGTATTTCTTGTTATAAGAAATCGCTCGAGGAGCTGAGGAAGTTGAAAAATGGGTTTTTTAGAATTTCAAAAGTTGGGTAACCCGTCCCCGAAAGATATTCAGTTTTTGAAGAATAAGTGAGACAATTTAGTGGATTTTTATGTTGTATTCAAATAGTTCAATAATTTTGGTAAAGTTACCTTTTCCGTTCGATCAATCCCACTTCTTATATAATTTTGTAGAATTGACTGACATTCGAATTCGACAGCTGCTAACCTGTGACAGCTGGCAGCCCACTGACACTGACAGGCAACTTGGATATATATGATGTTCTGTGGGATAAGCACTCTCTCATAGAAATGGAATAATTATCTACCGTGATTCTAGAGCACCGAAATTTTAAATTTTGTGGGGTTTTTAAAAACGAAAGCAGCTTATGACTACTATTTATTAATGGGAGATTAGGGGCTACCTTTAGAATCCTATCGCTTTTCCTGAAAGCTCCAACCATTCTCTGCTTCGACCCCCTCATTCAATAAGAAATACTACTGAGAACCATACAATAAAGTCATCTAGTCATATATTAATTCCAGTGAACTAGTAACTTTTCACTAGTGTTTACTAAACCTATCCTAAAAATCTCAAGTCTCTGGCCTTTTTTTCGGAAGCTAAAATATTTACGGGATGCGCGACAAATTTGAACTGGAACACGGATCCTTCATCAGTTTAGTTCAGCCCAATTGTTTGAAACGAAAACATTATCGGCCCAGAATTTGCAAATAGTAGACATTTTTTTTGGCAAAAATGATAACGCTTTAGGCCCGAGTTCGTAAAAAAGGCATTAAGCAAGTTGTTTTCACATTGCATAATTCGCATAATAATATTAACATGATTTGATATAAAGTTGTACCTACATATATGTATAAAGATACTTGTATATATAGTATAATATTAATGATGCTAATTTTTAATTTTTTCGAATTTTGTTGAATTGTTCCTCATATATTTATGGGTATCAATAAAGGAATGGAAGTTATTGTCTTTTTTTAATTTATGAACGAATTAATAGCATTTTTCTGTAACATAATAAAAAATTTTGAGAATTATCGCGTATTCATATGAAACAGAAAATAAATTCAAATGACCCTTCATTGATATTTATTCAATAAGGTTTCGAAATGATTGGGAAAGAAGCATCAGTTGTGGGGACAAATAATAAGTTGGACGCAGGAAGATTTCAAAATTGTTTTCCCCAACGATAACCTATATGGTCAACTAGAGATTACATAAGGCCCCTAGCAGAGTTGAAAAATTTTTCTCATTATTCCAATATGGTTGGAAAGATTCTAGTTCAAAACAATATGTATTAGTCGATAACGCACATATCAAATAAAATTGATTCTAGCACATGGAAAACAATAATGTTTACTGTACTATATGGTTGTGGCCGAATGCTAAGTTCAACCGAGGTGGTATTGATTAGAAGTGAGTGCCATATTAAAATGATATGATTTTTTTCAAGTATTTCCAATATTATTAAAGTATTATTTGTTGAGAATATTTTTTATTGTCTAAAGATAGTGAAATTACCTTCTTGCTTTGAAATTATCCATTTCTATTCGAGAATTGATTCTGAATAGGAAATATTTGAGCTAGATTTCATTTCCCGAAGTCCGTGAAATTGCGAAGATGCGAATATTCTGTAGCATTTTTCCCGCGCAATCTAACCTAATAAGTACTGTTCGAACCTTTCGAGAACTTTTTCAAAGTATAATAAAATTTATTTGAAAACGCATTTTTATTATAGAAATGTTCAGTGACATTAGGAGTTTCTTTATATATTACCTTTTTCATAATGAATTTGTGCGTATTTTGAGATTGTATCTGGAAAAATATTTGCCGCTAAAATGTTTTGGCAAGGGTAATTGTATTTTTGTTCTAAAAATAAAAATACCATATGACAATATATAAAACTAGAATCGCTTTCGAATTGCTGTAGATCTTTATGACTACCTATCATTATTTTTTCAACAATTTAAGAACAGACATGAAAGACCCATGCATGGCATGCATTCCATCCGGTTTCAAACGATTTTATGATTTTTTTTATGGAATATTTAATAGATTGTTATTTGGGCGATTTATCTCCGTGTTTAGGTATTTCTGACGTTTCGGCTAATATTCGCTTGGCGTCTTCAGGGATATGGTGGTTCGCTATGGGGGGTACCTACCAGCCTGAGAAACTGAAAAAAACTTATTTTTAAACAAATTTTTCCCCTTTGCACATAACAAGCAAATTGCAATCCTGAACAATGAAATGACTAAGGATGATAATTATTATTTTTTTTGCATTTCAAGCATTCTTCTTGTTGCTAGAATTCAAATGTTCTTCTAAAATAGTATTCGCGAAGAATTTGATGAATAAGCAATTATATAGAATAAGTGAAACGATCAAGAAAGAATTTTCATAATGAATTCAAAACTTATTATATCTCAATCTAAAGTCAATCTACCATTTGATACCTTTTTGATATTACTGGCTCTCAAATGAAATGCCATTCACTGAATTGTAATACCTAATGCAAGAAATACCCAAGCCTTGAAGATAATTGAAGGTATATTAACTTGTTATGATGATTATAGAATAACTGCCTTAGACTTATCATATGCACGATAACTTCTGACCCATCTCATTTATCTCCTAATAGAAGGAATTAATTCATTACTTCAGATCTTGCATTCAACATGACAACAACAAGGGGCCAAATTCTATCAGGCACAGATATTGCACGGTAAATCAAAATTTATCAGGACACATTGATTGTTTTAATTATTCAGTATAAATTTTCAGAGAAATTCGTGAAAATCTGAAGCAAGATGTGAGCAAATTGAAGAATTTACTTCCCGACTTCAAGCCAGGATTAGCTATTGTTCAAGTGGGAGGAAGGGAAGACTCAAATGTATATATCCGAATGAAAATAAAGGCTGCTAGTGAAATAGGCATCAACTCGGAACATGTCAAGTTACCAAGAAACACAACAGAAAGTCAGGTACACTTTATTATTATCTATTGAAAAAAAAAGAAATTAATTTCGGTAATAATTTTTTTTTAGCTACTTTCCAAACTAGAACAACTGAATAATGATCCCAATGTCCATGGTATTATAGTGCAAATGCCACTGGATTCAGAAAATGATATAAATTCTCATCTCATAACAGATTCAGTATCCCCTGAAAAAGATGTGGATGGGTAAGGATATTTATCAAAATCTTAACCAGCACCAGAAAAGAGGTGCTTGAGTATCTTCTCTTTTTTTTATTCCATTTTCTTCAAGGATAATTTGAGCAAATATGAATGAACAAATTTTTTTTCAATCATTCTTGAATTTCAGGTTGAATACTATCAACGAAGGGAGGGTGGCTGTTGGTGACTTATCAGCTTTCATCCCATGCACCCCGAACGGAGTCATAGAACTTGCAAAGCGATCTGGGATCAAGCTGGCTGGGGCAGAAGCAGTTGTCCTAGGCAGAAGTAAAATAGTGGGGACTCCGGTATCGGAATTATTGAAATGGAATCATGCTACAGTTACAGTTTGCCATTCGAAAACCAAAGATTTAAAAGAAAAAGTGAGATATAACATCGGTCTACTCTAGATGAAATTTCTGTTCACAACAAGTTTTCAATTTTAAAGAGATATCAAATTTTTGAAACTGCTCAAACTGAATATTCTTCCTTCCAGTGCCAGAAAGCCGATATTTTAGTTGTGGCCATCGGTCAACCTGAACTTGTGAAAGGCGATTGGGTAAAACCAGGAGCAGTAGTTATAGATTGCGGAATCAATGCCATTCCAGGTACATATCATTATTAAACATTTGATAAGGTCAAGAACAATGGATTTCTGATTAACTGTTGAAAAATAGTTCAAGATAAAGTGTTCTAACATCTAACGATATTTATGGTAGTCCCCATTCAAACTGAAGTGTTAATTTAATCTTTGACACTTGTAATTATGTATTAACAAATATAATAATTCAGATCCAACAAAAAAAACTGGTCAGAGATTGGTTGGTGACGTTGAATACATAGAAGCAGCGAAGAACGCTTCATACATAACACCAGTACCTGGAGGAGTAGGTCCGATGACAGTTGCTATGTTGATGAAAAATACAGTTCAAAGCGCCCAAAAAGCTGCCGAGCGTTTGTTGAAAACATCATGGAATTTAAGGCCACTTCCTTTGGATCTGAAACGGCCCGTACCAAGGTATGAGATACAATACTTATTTTTCGCCATTCACTCAAATACTTTTTGCTACATTGATATTATTTCAGTGATATCGAGATAGCTAGGGCTCAAGAACCAAAGAACATCTCTCAATTGGCTCAAGAAATTGGTCTATGTCCAAATGAAGTTTCACAATATGGAACAAAGAAAGCAAAAATTTCCCTTTCTGTCCTCAACAGATTACATTCAAGAAAAAATGGAAAATATGTGGTTGTCGTAGGGTAAGACCATACAGGTCTGAAGTTTTCATTATCAATCAATATGGATTTTCAGAATGACCCCGACACCTTTAGGAGAAGGAAAAAGTACAACCCTTGTAGGTCTTGTCCAGGCATTAACAGCCCATAAAAATCTGAATGCTTTTGCTACCTTGAGACAGCCATCTCAAGGTCCAACGTTTGGTATCAAAGGAGGCGCCGCTGGTGGAGGTTACTCCCAAGTTATTCCAATGGAAGACTTCAACCTTCATTTAACAGGGGACATACATGCCGTATCTGCTGCCAACAACCTACTGGCTGCACAACTGGACGCTAGGATGTTCCATGAAGCTACCCAAGAAACTAAAGCACTTTATAACAGGCTGGTACCAACTAAAAAGGGCGTGAGGCAATTCAGTAACATTCAACTGAGGAGACTTGAGAAACTTGGAATCAACAAAACTGATCCTAACACTTTAACACCGGAAGAAGAAGAAAAATTCGCCAGGCTCAACATCGACCCCAATAACATAGTTTGGAAGAGAGGTGAGATTTCCATACTTCTTTGATTTATTCAAAGTGTAAACTTTTTCAATTGCAGTTGTGGATATAAACGATAGGTATTTACGTAAAATAACAGTTGGACAATCACCAACCGAAAAGGGACATACTAGAGAAACAAGTTTCACAATCAGCGTAGCTAGCGAAATAATGGCTATATTGGCGTTGGCCAAAAACATGTCAGATTTTAAACAGCGATTAGCCAACATGGTTGTTGCTTTTGACAAACAGGGAAATCCTGTGACAGCCGATGACCTGGGTGCTACTGGAGCTTTACTGGTGTTGCTCAAAGAAAGCATAGAACCCACTTTGATGCAAACTTTGGAAGGGAGTCCAGTGTTGGTGCATGCTGGTCCTTTCGCCAATATTGCTCATGGTGCATCATCGATAATCGCTGATAAAATTGGTCTTAAACTAGTCGGGGAAGAAGGATATGTTGTAACAGAAGCAGGTTTCGGTTCTGACATAGGTAACAACACTTCTAGAAATTAGCTTAAACACTCCTCAACTTTCATTTTATTGAAGGTATGGAGAAATTCTTCGATATAAAATGCAGAGCTTCTGGAGATGTACCGAATGTGGTAGTTTTGGTATGTACAGTAAGAGCTTTGAAAATGCATGGGGGAGGACCACCCGTTACTCCAGGAGCTACATTGAAGCCAGAATATTACCAAGAAAACTTAGAATTAGTCCAGAAAGGTTTATGCAACTTGATCAAACATATCAGCAATGGAAGAAGATTTGGAGTGCCTGTAGTAGTATCCATCAACAGACATTCGTAAGTGAATACATATTGGTTATGAAAACTTCATTTTTAGACTGCTAGTAGTGATACATTCTACAAAAAAATTCACTTTCATTCTTTCTGAACCCTCGCATTTCCAATAAGTTGCCTTTTAGAACCGACACAGAAGCTGAGCTGGAGCTGGTTCGTAAAACAGCTGTGGAAAATGGAGCATATGACGCAGTTGTTTCTACTAACTGGTCAGACGGTGGGGCTGGTTGTGTGAAGCTAGCAGATGCTGTTGTGAAAGCTTCCAAAGAACAAAGCAAATTTGAATTTCTGTACAGTCTTGAGATGCCTATTAAAACCAAAATATCCACTATTGCCAGAGAGATGTATGGAGCTGGAGATGTTTCATATTCTGACAATGTTTCGAAGAAAATTGAGCAATATGAAAAACAGGTAATTTGGAATATTTTGTCCAGATACACAGTTAGTGAAAACTTGTTTTTTAGGGCTTTGGTACCTTGCCTATTTGTATGGCCAAGACTTCCAACTCCCTTACTGGAAACCCTAATATCAAAGGAGCACCCACTGGTTTTACTTTGGACATACACGATATCACTGTATCTGTCGGTGCAGGATTCATAATCCCGATATCCGGAGAGGTAATTCCTAACCTTAAAACTATGTTCATATATTACTTCTTCATTATTTCAGATTTCCACCATGCCTGGATTGCCAACAAGACCATCCATCTATGATATCGATTTAGATACAGAAAGTGGGGTAGTAGAAGGACTATTTTGAAATATGAATTGTTTATCCTGTTGATATGAAACATATTTTTTTAAGACATTGTTTTTCATTCTTCCCAATTGAACATATGACATGATAATAATGCTATTCCCAAAAAAACCTCCAAAATACTAAACATGAAAAACAAAAGAATGACAAGAATGTTCTACTAATCTATTTTCATGAAAACAAAGGAACAAAAGAAAAAAATATTGGAAGGAACAAAAAAAAATTTATTTAGTTATTTCACCATTTTCATAATACTATTCTTGTTGTTCATTATTTGTGAACAAAAAAACTGACTATAGTTCAACTTACTTGGAGCTAATTAATTTTAGCGGCTGCTCGAAGCTTGGCAGAACGACTTCTAGGATTTTTCTCAACTTCTTCCATAGTGGGTGTAAGTACGTGTTTATGCAGCATTTTCCAGTTTTTTTCCATCAGTTGTTTCATCATTTCTTCTCCTGCATTGACCATGTGGCTGCAGAATTTGAGGGGAATGGGATTAGCTGTATTTTCTACTAAATTGCCCATGAGATGTCTCTTTACAATAGTGTCTTCCAAGGAATGAAACGTTATGGTTATAAGTCTACCGCCTAGTTTCAAATAGTGATGAGCTAATATCATACCATAATTTAATTCATTCAACTCATTGTTGACGAATATCCTGATAGCTTGAAAGGTTTTTGTGGCATTATGACTGCGCCTCTGTAGCTTATCTAATCGATATTCAGAAGTGAAACAAGAATCAACCAAATCTGCTAATTCTTCAGTGGTTTGGAGTTTCTTAAAGAGGTACCTAGCTTCTACTATAGTCCTAGCAATTTTTTTTGCTTGTTTCTCTTCCCCGTATATTTTCAAAATTTTATATAAGTCACCTTCACTTGCCTTAGCTAGAACATCAGCAGCAGTTGGTACATTTTCACATCTATTTGAGTCCATCCTCATATCAAGAGGACCATTTTTAGAAATGGAAAATCCCCGCTCTTCATTATCAAATTGCATTGAAGAGCAACCACAATCCATTAAAATTCCATCAATTGAATTTTTACCAAATTTATGTGTATTCAAAAGTTTTGGTAAATCTGAAAATTTTCCCAGCAATGGTATAACTTGATCGGGATATTCTTTGGATAGAGTAAGTGCGTAATTATATGCAGTGGGGTCTCGGTCTAATGCTAAAATTTTTATTTGTGGTGCTGATTCAAGCAGTTTTCGACTGTGACCTCCTGCTCCAAACGTCATATCTAAGATAGTTTGTTTTTCACCTGGTTTTAGGTATTCAACTGCTTCATTTAACATAACTGGAATATGGGGGTCTCTGGAACCTGCACACACACTGCACATTCTTCTAAGAAAGAGGTTATTGAAAATCCTTTTGCTTGATAATAGGGTCATTTTAGTTTTTTTCATTAGATTTGAAAGAGAATAACCGACGCAAAAAACTGCCTTTTTCTTCGTTGATCTCTTCTAAAAATTCATTCGATAATGCTATTTGGCACTGTTCCCTAGTTAATCCTGTAGCAGAAGATGTTGCACTTCTAGGATATCTCCTACAGTACTCGTTATTCACTAATTTCTGTAACGATAAATATTGCTTATCCCAGTGCTTTATGTCAGCTTCGAATTGATTCGTTTTATAAGCCTTGTTAACTTTCTCCCTCAGGAATTGTCCCAGATCCCTAAAAGAATCATGAGTTTATTCGCTTATTATTTTTAAAATCAGAAAATTAACCTTCCTGCCTTGGTCTCATCAATTGGCCATTTTTCTAACACTTGCAGAATTCTTTTGAAACAACCAGTAGCAGCAGCCATATTATAACATTTCTGAATACGCAATATTATTCAATATAAATAGTAATTAATGACACAGATAACAGAAACAGACTGAATAATGAGAAGGTGGAAAAGAACAGGTTAAGAGAACTTGTCAAGTCAAGTGAGATTCATAGATCTTAAAATTTTCCTAGCGATTTTCAGGAAAATTTAGGTTTGTAATCATATCGCAGTTATCACACAGAGAAACATTCTTAATGAAAAAAAGTATCATTCAAGATTTCCAGTGTCCAGCAATTTTTTCCAGCTGAAATTTCCTGGAAGTTTTAGCGTAGATTGTTGACTTAAGTTTCACTTTCTATGATCTCACCAGGAAAATTTGGCAAATTTGCTCTAGTTGTTTTTGCTTGACGTGCCTTGTGCCTTTTGGGTCTTGTGGAAGGCAATTAATTTTGGTAATTGCAGCCAATGTTCTAGTGAATTCTGGTTTTTTAATTGAGCGACTGATAAAACGAACTGCATAGAAAATCTAAGTTGCTAAGGATGTCTGGTATTCTCAAAATATATTCTCGTCGAATACCGCAATGTATAAGAATATTGAAACATTTGGAAGTGGGTGCAACTGAAGTGAGTTTAAATGACCAAATATTTTCTTAAATAGAGTATGAAAATTCTGGCTATTATGCAATTATACTATTTTTGGTTTAGCTTTCAAACAGTTAGTTATGTAACATTTTCTCTCTTTTCAGATTCCATTGAAACATGCAGGAGGGGTGTTTTCCAGGAATTTATCCATTTTATCCAATGAAGGCTGCGCTTTGAATCTTAAGTTAGTGAAAATTCGGCTTACCAAAAATTCAGTTAATTTTCATTTTTAACTCTATAATGAACAATCGCATAATGAATACGACTTGAGAATAAAATATTTTCATACATTTGCATTTTAGGTCCAAAAATATTTGCACTTGCACTGAAAGGTATTTTAGAGCCTCTGTTACTCTTTTCGATGTGAGGGTTGTTAAAGTACCACCATTTGCTGATTCTGTTTCTGAAGGTGATGTGAGGTAATGGTTTTTGAATAAAGTTCTAACGTAATGGTAACAATTTTATTTCGTTTAGGTGGGAGAAAAAGAAGGGAGACCAAGTGGCAGAGGATGAAGTAGTTTTAGAAATTGAAACTGATAAAACTTCAGTACCTGTACCGGCCCCTGGCAGTGGTACTATAGTAGATACTTTTGTGGAAAATGGTGCCACTGTTAAGGCCGGTCAAGATCTTTTCAGTATTGATGTCACTGGTCAGGCACCTACAAAATCTGCTCCACAACCAGCTGCTGCTGCTCCACCTCCAGCTGCTGCTGCACCCCCACCACCAGCTGCAGGTAAGCTAGGCGAACATATTTTTTAATTTGCTTCATTAGATATCATTACCGATAGGATGAGTTGAAGGTGACACAAAACACATTTTGCTGAACCATAAATATCTGAAAGGGTAAATTTTTACTTGCATAGTACTTCTCAATAGTTTCATTTTTTTATGCATGCAGCTGATGATGCTGTGGAGAAAGGAAAACTCAGTAAAATTTTGAACATCATTCCTGGTCTTAATATTGGAGGTATGAGATGTATTATACTATAAACATTGAAATCGAAAGTTAGTCAAAAATCAATCATATTCGTGAGAGATATTATTTATTATTGTTTTGAATGGTTGGTGCTGGTGGTATCAAAATTCAGTCAATATTGGAGATAATTCTTTATTCATCATCAAGGTCAAATGTTTTTGTTATCATGAAATTATCAAGAATAATTTCAGGGGCTTTCTAATAATTCGTATAAATTCAGCTTTTGAATATTTTTTGTTATGACTCAGGAGAAGCTGTATTCTGGTTCAAAAGAATTTTCAGTGAAGACAGAGTCAATACATCATATTTTTTCTGTATATAAGGCCACAAATGAAAGTTTCCAGTATCGCTTATTTCTGAATTTATTATTGAGTATACAGAGACATTTTAATCTATTGGACATAACCAAATACTAACAGCTGAGAAAATCCACAAAGTTTGATCCTCTATTTTTGATTTGATTTGCTTCAGCTCCCAAAGCTGCACCACCACCGGCCGCCGCTCCACCTGCAGCGGCCCCCAAACCCCCACCAGCTGCAGCTGCTCCAAGACCATCGGCCCCCATGACTTCAATTCCAGTAGCTGCCATCAGGCACGCTCAAGCAATTGAAGCTGCTACTGTGAAGTTACCCCCACAGGACCCCACCAAAGAGATAACAGGCACTAGGACAGAACAACGGATAAAGATGAGCAGGATGAGGCTGAAGATCGCGGAAAGATTGAAGCAGGCACAAAACACCAATGCCATGCTGACAACCATCAATGAAATAGACATGTCGTAAGTTTTGGGGTTTTTTAGTATTTTTTTTTTTCTGGATATTTACTATCTTTCCAATAGTTTTAGTGAAAATTTGAGAAACAAAGACTGAATTTTTATTGTATCCTTTTGTTTATTTGCAGAAATATCATTGATTTTCGTAATACGAATAAGGAGGCTTTCCAGAAGAAATATGGCATCAAACTAGGCTTCATGTCTTTCTTCCTCAAGGCTTCGGCGTACGCCCTTCAAGATCAACCTGTTGTCAATGCAGTTATCGATGGTACTGACATTCTATACAGGGATTACGTTGATATATCTGTTGCTGTTGCCACCCCGAAAGGTTTGGTTGTCCCCATCATCAGGAATGTCGAAAGAATGTCTTATGCCGATATCGAATTGGCTCTGAATGCTATGAGTGAAAAGGCTAGAAAAGGTGTGAATTTATGATTTTCTCTTCATAATTAAATACTTCAGTTATAATAATGAATTTGATTATGTAATATTTTTTTTATAGGAAATTTGGCAGTTGAAGATATGGATGGTGGAACTTTTACTGTCAGCAATGGTGGAGTTTTTGGTTCATTGATGGGTACCCCTATCATAAATCCTCCTCAGTCTGCCATCTTGGGTATGCACAAAACACAGGAGAGACCGGTTGTTGTTAAAGGACAGGTAATTTTTCATTGTACACTCCGAACTTTATACTGAATAATGATTTATTCTATTTTCAGGTTGTAGTCAGGCCAATGATGTATGTAGCGTTAACCTACGATCATCGACTTATTGACGGCCGCGAGGCTGTTCTCTTCCTTCGTAAAATCAAGGATGCTGTGGAAGATCCTCGTATTATCTTAGCTGGTCTTTAAGTGAAAAAAGTAATTCATCGTGAAGGAGCTCACTTCAAAAATGATAAGCACCATTCATTGAGTTAGGGAAGAAATTCTTCCAATTCCAAGACATTCTTGGCTACGTTTTAATTTATTTCCTTCCAAATTTATTCTGTGTTAAGTTAATGCTCCACTTAATGATTATTTAAGATTCAATTATGTATTATCGACTGCCTGTTGAAAGAACCTCAAGTTGGCTTAAACTTCTGGGAAAATACTTGAAGATCAATTTTGTGAGGGATTTTGCCGGAGGGGATTATTTATTTGTTGAACATTTCATTTCGCGATAAGAATGATTTTATTGTTACCACCAGTTGTTATCCCATATCTTTTGTTAGTTCGATTTGTACATTTTACAATTATATCAAAGTCAAATAATACTCTTCGTTATGAATTTCTACACAAGTAGGAGGACTTCCTGAAATGTAAACGCGTTGGTTGTATTCTTTTTTTTTTTTCAATTTTTAAATCTTTGTTTATTCTTTAAAGAACCTTAAGAATGTACATTTTCCCAACTTACGGCATGTATATTGTTTATTGAATATTATTTTACCAAATCATATGGTGTTTTATTTCAATGTTGGTGTCTGCGTGTAAGAAGCTGGTCCATTGTCATGTGACCCAATATCCCAGGTCGGGGAACTTATCAGGATTCCTTATTTTTGTCTCTTGAAAAAAAGATTGAAAGATCTTTCGGAGTTGGAACCAGAAGTTTGGTAGATTTAATACAATGGCTTTGACCCAGAGGATTCACAAGACCCAGAAACGAGGCGCTTCATGAGTTTATGAAAACTCTGAAGGGTCAATTTCTTAGGTTCTCCTCCCAGAAGCCGCGATAAATTTATGATTTCTTAGTTCTTAACAACTCTTCATGAATCCATCATTATTAAAACACCAAAAGTCTTTTCGTTTCTCGATCTGAACAAGCTTACTCCAGTCCAGCCACAAAGTTGACACCAGGTGGCGCAGAGTATTGAGTTATCTAAATGAAGGAAATCTACCTATTACTCCCAAACTACCCCATTCTAGACGAGCAAAAATCTCCAAAATGAACCTGAAATTCCGGCAAATTTCTCAAACTCGAAAAAGACTAAATGGATGTCGAACTCAAAAGGCTTCTGTGTTGTTAAATGCACTTTCTCTATCTCGAAAAATAGCCATTGTTCATTCTTTGTGGTGTAGTCCATCCTCAATACAGTAAAACATCGAGTGAAGGACAGAATTTATTGATTTGCCTAGCTGGTATACATTCTATCAAGGGTGCATTTGGCACCATCCCTTATGTGTCTTTCTACCAATCCCTCTATTGTTTTAACTAGGAATGAAGAGAAGCTTATTAGACGAAAATCGTTCGCTATATTGTATGCCATGGTTTGCCAGGTTTGGATATGAAAACAGCACGCAGTCCATGGCAACGGCATGTGTCCCAGAGCTAGAATTCCTCGGACTATGTGAAGCAATGGGGAGGACAACACGTCCAGCCTCTCAATTAGGAGTGTCGGAACAATACCGTCCTCACCAGCCGCCTTGTAGGGCTCGAATCCGTTGATATTCGACAGTGTTACCACTTGTGAAACCACCTTCTCAATCTTCTCGTGTACCTACCATATATGTCGTTGGTACTCATCCTTCCTGTTGTTGTTCTAAGGAGTAAGGAGATGTTCCAAGCATTCTTCCTCTGATAATGTTCAATCAAGCCCAGTTTGAAGTTCTAAGTAGTCCACTGGCGAAGAGAATATCCTCCTTATCCGGTTGGCTTTTCTTTTGTATCTTTTCAACATCACCTGGTTGAAGAGATGCCTACTAGTGAGTCTGGAATCACTCAGCTCAAGTGTCCACCATTAATTTCGTCTGATACTGTCCACGAAACTAGGGCTTGCAACTGCTATGATAGGCTGAGATCATGGACCACTGCAGAGCTTTTCTGCAGTAGTGTCTAATTCTCTTGTAGCCTTTGGTATGGGATTTTTGTGTCACAGATTGTCAGGGAGGTCTACCAAGTATTTGGCCCAGTCAAGGATCCTTTACAGTGCTACTTCCTTTGTTAGTGAAGCAGTTGTGGGGGTGATCTGATAGGGAGATCACTTATTCCCTCGTTATTCGATCAACATTGTGGAAATGAATTTTTTCTGAGAAGAGATTCCCACAAAACGAATTCACATCCATCGTGGTGGAAACTCACAAATTGCTGCGTTCCATACACAATTAGAGAGAAATGGGTTTGTCATCGCATAAAGATATACAATTCATTTGCATGTGTTGCCTCAATACCAGGTCGCTTCCCATTCAATGGATGTAACTCTGACGTGCACGAAAGAACAATGGCCGCAATTTACAACGAATGAAAATGATGTTTTTCATTGTTGAATTGTCGCATGAAGCGGCAATGAAACAATTCAGGCGAATGATTAGAATAAAGGCTAGATCCATTTTTATTTTATTGCCCCATATGTTACCTCCTTCCCACGGATCGGGCTATCTGTAATCATTATTTATTCCCCGGGTTTCCATGATAAGGTACAATGAATGGTAAATAATATTCTAAAAGTTCAATACTCGCACGATAATGGTACCCGTGTCGACTGGCTCGAACGGGCATTTCCAATAAAATGTGGGACGGATAAAGTTTTCTTTCCGATTCTTTTCAAATTTACTGACAATGTAGCTTATTTACTGCTCCCCATTTCCCAGTTTATATTGTTTGCCTCAGACTCGGTTCTGTGCAAACGGAATTGAATAAGTTATGAGAGCTGGGGTTCCAGTTTTCGAGCTTCGTTTATTATGTTACGAATGATAAAGTCCGCCTTCTGCCGTTTTTGTGTTTTCTTCTTCAAACATCCCACATTCCTTTAGGTCTTCTACGCCAGTTTTCTCAAGTCCCATTATTGAATGAATAATTGGAGCGATTGTTGGACGCGACAAAGGAAACAAAACAAAGAAAAAAGTAAAACTCGTTATGTTAAAAGAAATTTTTTTGATCTTGGATCGTTTTTTGGGATGATTTTCGATTATAAACTCAAAGCTTCAATATCAACTAATCTTCCAAAATTGTTTGAAATGGATAGTCATGATGATATTTCGATGTTCGGAACACCACCAGAATGGGGTTCTCCTCAATTTGGGTTATCACTGCATATAACAACAACAACAACAAACAAGAACAAAATACTTTATTTCCATTCGAATGATCACATCATTATAGAAAAGGTCAGTAGAATTACAATAGGCACAGGTGAATGAATCAATTTGAAAAAAAGAAAAAATACAAAAAAGTACATTACAAAGAGAACTACAAAAGTAGAATTACAATAGGCACAGGTGAATGAATCAATTTGAAAAAAAGAAAAAATACAAAAAAGTACACTACAAAGAGAACTACAAAAAAATATCCTCAACCTTATAATAAAATATTTCCAGTAGATACTGCTTTAATTTGTTTTTGAAAACTTTTATGTTACAAGAACTTTTTATATCCTCATTTAGGTTATTGAAAATTTTTAATCCAAGATCGAACGGTGACCGCCTACCGATTCTGTATTTGAAACTGGGTACATATGCAAGTTTAAACTGAATAATTATGAGTTTCATTCATGATTTTTTCAAATTCACCGCGGAAACTATTCAAAATCATCCTTCAAATATGGGGTTTTAAAATTTAAATCGCTTGGTTCCAAGTTTACGATTTGGCAACAGCGTCTACAAGACAATGAAAAGAACAATGTCCGATAAGTTTATAAAATAACAGCTGTTGACCTACAGGTGCGTACTTACTGGCCATCTTCAACTGCAACCGGCCATAAAAATCCCATAAAATTTTACGACCTTCCTCGTTCGTCGCAGCCATCTATAATAATGCATTTGTTGTCCTTTATTATCAAGGCATATTTCAGTCGATGTTGCCAGCTTGTGCAATTCTCACAAATCGCTTTAAACTTTAAAGTGCTTGAAATAATTTTTTTGGGAAACGGTTGAAATGGTTATTTAAAAATGTGATGTTTCAAAGATATTTCATAAAAAATACATAATTTTCGTCAGAAGGAGTATTCCTTATTGGTAAATGTTATCGTTGCTGACGTAACCATTCTCAAACAGTTTCAGAAAAAAGATATTTTGGGAGGAGCATACTAATTGACTTTTGGCACCAAAAAACTTATGTATCGGTGTGATGCTGATACTCCATGGATATTTTTTGTTACCGTATCTCCAACTTACGATATCACAATCTCCATCTGAATATTTTAACATAAAATTCTGATGGCATCGTATTTTCGAACCTAGCGGAAACCCCAAATAAGCTATTCGTTTTTTATGGTATGTATTTTCCAATTACGTCGTTTCTTGGAAAACTGACTTGGAAATTAATGTAAAATATCGTTCTATACGTCTTTCGATCAGTTCACAGCTACTGAACCTTAATTTCAATGTGAAACCCCAGAGTTGCAAACCGTAGGCGCGAGCCTATCTCTGAAGTCATGAAAAACCAAAACGCCATTTGGATTCGTGGAAGTCAATTCCATTTGTCGTTATCAAAATATTTACGATTATTGCTCACGTTATCGGTTATATAGGGTAGTAACGACATCGATACTGAGTTTACTCATTGGTTCGAGGCTTCTACTTCAACAGGGTGCTTATATAAAACGTCGTCTTGATTCGCTATCTGTGTAATGACAGTCTTAGACTTGGAAACTTTTAAATTGTGAAGCTTGTTTTTGCACGCCACATCTTCGTTCGCGTTATTATAATTGGTAATGTACAGCCACAACTAAATTCTCGTTTCCTTATTCGAGATATGAACTTAAGAACCGACAGAACCGTTTTTCTTCGGAAGCCGTTGCACTTTATGAACATTTGTGTGAAATAGAAATGAAGGAAGCGAGAAAGTTTAGGATGAATTACGAAAAAAGAAACCAGGTCCGGTCTTAGCACCACTGACGTTGCGAATTTGCAACGTCTCTAGACCTTTTAAAAAAAATTGTTTCTTCTTGCTCTGCAAACCAAACCTTCACAGCTTTTATTACCTGCTCGTTGGAAGAAAATTTACGAGCTTTTAACCTTTTTTTCAGTTGAGGTAAGAGATGATAGTCGGATGGAGCCAAATCTGGTGAATAAGGGGCGTGTTCTACTAATTCAAACACTAAATTTCGAATTTTTCGCATGGCTACATGAGATTTGTGTGCAGGGGTATTGTCCCGCAAAAACAAAACACCTTTGGATAGCTTTCCGCGTCTTTTTTCCTTAACTTTTTCCCGTAAAGTGGTCAGTAATGTTGAATAGAAATCTCCGGTTCTTGTTGTACCCTTATCCAAAGAATCAATCATGATTACTCCATGGCAATTCCAAAAAACTGAAGAAAGAACTTTTCCAGCAGATTTTTGGACACGAAACTTCTTAGGTCTTGGAGAACCAGAGTATCGCCATTCCATCGATTGTTGCTTTGTTTCTGGATCGTAGAAATGTACCCAAGTCTCATCCATAGTAACAATTCGGTTTAAGAAGTCTAAATCGTTTTCAAATCGAGCACAGATCAAACGCGATGCTTCTACACTTGCACGCTTTTGGTCAAAATTCAAACATTTGATGATCCATTTTGCAGCAATTTTTTCATGTCCAAATTGACGTAAACTATATGATGAAAGCGTTCGTATGAAATATTCAGTGCAGATATCCGTTTTAGCCCAATTCGACGGTCTGATAAAATCATGTCATGAACTGCATCGATATTTTCGGGGACTGACACAGAAACTGGCCTTACCGATCGGTCATCATCTTCAATGGAAAATTTACCACTTTTGAAACTTGCAGTCCAATTTTTCACAGTCGCATACGAAGGACATTGATCACTAAGGATATTAAGCATATCTTCGTGAATCTGCTTACCTCTTAACCCTTTTAAATACAGGTACTTGATGATGGCTCGATACTCCAATTTTTCGATTTTTACAATTTCGTTGGACATCTTCTTTCTTTTAATTTATTGCGTAACTCTGGTTTACTTATTTGACCTCAAACTTCACACTGACATTTCTAATGAGTTATTGTTCGTTGCTATGGTAACGCAATATTTTTTTTATGCATGGAACTGGTCTAGGCTAACTAGATATCAATACAACCTCGTATATGATGTAAATATTAACATTTTTCTTGTACTCTTTCCAGTGTTACGTTGTCTGCAGAGTGAATTCCCTTTTTTGTATGAGTAATTTGTATCACACCGAAAGTGTTGTCTGAACCTGAACTTTTGAAAGACCAAAAGACCCACGCAGCATCAACGTCCGATATTTCCCACCATCCGTGAAATTAATTTCGGCATTTTCCCGCCAAACAGGTCGGTTGACATGTCATTACGCACAGTGTAGAAAGCAGCCAGCCCGCATGTTTATGTAGCATGGAATTACTTCCAACTGAAGACCACGAAAAGATTAGGCATTCCTGAAACGCGCAAAGGTGGACCCTTTTATATTTCCAGAGTGGATTCATTAAAATAACAGCGGGTCGTCTCGGGTTTCGTTCTTTGAAAAGTAACGACGCGTACGCCGAGGAAAGTTGCATCTTTGGAGCACAGATGACCTTTGTGTTTCATTTTCATGTCTATTCATAACCGCAACTTTGTGGAGTTTGTTTGGTTTATCTGCGCGAGCGTGAAGAAGTTATATTGTATTATGTGGTGGCACGATAGCGTAGAATGAATATTAATTAGGGCCCTATTGTTCGCTCCATTGTTTAACTTTCTAGGAACTAGAAACGGAGGAATCCGTTGAGATTTCTGCTCTTGGATCGACGTTCTGATTTGGAAAAATTTTGATGTATTTTTCGCACCCGCGCACAGAAATGCCTGGAGCCGCCGCTTTTCGAGACAACTGTAAATTAACGATAAAACCTTGAGTAAATTTAACCGAAAGCCATTTTCTTCTAGGATGATGGTCCCCTTTGTTCTAAGAATGAATCGATTTGTTGTTTCTTGAGAGGTCGAATATTCCCTATACAATATGCGTCAAGGTGCAAAAGGCCTAAACAAAGAGAATAAGGATGGTCTGACACCATGCGATAGAAGCACGTTGCATGTTGGTAAAAACGGACCCTCGTCTACGTGAGGGATCGCTAGAATGTAATTTCCAAGAGTAATTTGCAGTTGAGAGGCAGAAAAATCATTTCCCGAAGAAAAGTTGAAGCCTATAGCATAGGCGTAGCCAGGGTTGAGTTTCGGGGGGGGTTTTTAAATGAAATTTTTCTGATTTTGACATATAAATTGAGACTTTTTGAAACTAATATTATGTAACTATATTATTTCGGGGGGGGTTTGAACCCCCAAAACCCTCCCCCTGGCTACGCCCGTGGCCTATAGCATATAGTTCTGAATACGTGCTTGTAAGTAAACGCTAGTGATAATATTGTAAAATTTTTTACATGCTGACTATGGTTTCGATCTCATTTGATCTCGTCAGAGCAACACAACTCATAGCCAAACGGAAATGGAATGTATTGAGGGTCCACGGCTCTTTATTCGATATCAGTAGTGCATAAGATGTAGGACTACACTTTTGCGACATTTGACAGGAAACGAGGAAACCATCTCACTTCACTTTCCTAACGGTCAGAGTGGAAATTGCAGTATGATGCATAATCTGAAAAAGCAACCTTTCTAATGATAAATCTCGACATTTCATCCACCCCGGCGCAACCATTCGATCTTAAGGAAGTTTTAACTTTTTGGGAATTTTTCGAAGGTCACCTTTAGAGTAATTTATCTGCCAGGAAAATGATCGTAGATCTAAACGTGATATATATCCTGAAAGAGCAAATCCTCTAGTAACAAATTTCATCCATCTGGGCATAACCGTTCGGTCTTGACGAATTCTTAGGTGAAATTCGCAATTTTTGAAAAATCCGATTTCCTAGTTGAAAATCTCAACAAAGCGAGATAGGCTTTCGAAATTGCTCGCAATAGATTCAGCGTGTTCAAAAACCTACATTTTCATACCAAAATTTCAAATATCAGGCCCAGTTTAGGAGAAAATAATTTTTTTTGTTTTTGCACTTTTCATTTTCGAGTTGACTTCGAAGAGCTCTCTGGAGTGCAATTCTCTATTGAATCATCAACTGTTTGGTTTTATAGAATCTTCAAAACAAATTCTATGCACTCCATATCCTAAGACAGTAATAGAACTCCCTGTTTTTCAGGCAGAGTAGCAAATAGGTGATTTTAGGGGGGTCTAACCCCTTGCTCATTTTTGACCCAAAAAATCGACATTTTCGAGATCGAGTTTTTTTGCTAGGGTGGAAGCCTAGGCAACGCTGATTATATAACTGAAAATCCCAATTGGATCTGACGAATATAACAGGAGATATCGCAGATTGAAAATTGCAATTTTTGAAAAAATGCCATTTCAGACATGAAAATCTAAACGAAGGGAGAAAGGCTTTCGAAATTGCTCGCAATAGATTCAGCGTGTTCGAAAACCTATATTTTCATACCAAAATTTCAAATATCTGGCCCAGTTTAGGAGAAAATAAGTTTTTTTGTTTTTCCACTTTTCATTTTCGAGTTGACTTCGAAGAGCTCTCTGGAGTGCAATTCTCTTTTGAATCATCAACTGTTCGGTTTTATAGAATCTTCAAAACAAATTTCATGCACTCCATATCCTAAGACAGTAATAGAACTTCCTGTTTTTCAGGCAGAGTAGCAAATAGGTGATTTTAGGGGGGTCTAACCCCTTGCTCATTTTTGACCCAAAAAATCGAGATTTTCGAAATCGAGTTTTTTTGCTAGGGTGAAAGCCTAGCCAACGCTGATTATATAACTAAAAATCCCATTTGGATCAGACGAATATAATAGGAGATATCGCAGATTGAAAATTGCAATTTTTGAAAAAATGCCATTTCAGAGATGAAAATCTAAACGAAGGGAGATAGGCTTTCGAAATTGCTCGCAATAGATTCAGCGTGTTCGAAAACCTATATTTTCATACCAAAATTTCAAATATCTGGCCCAGTTTAGGAGAAAATAATTTTTTTTTCTTTTGCCCTTTTCATTTCAGAGTTGACTTCGAAGAGCTCTCTGGAGTGCAATTCTCTATTGAATCATCAACTGTTTGGTTTTATAGAATCTTCAAAACAAATTCTATGCACTCCATATCCTAAGACAGTAATAGAACTTCCTGTTTTTCAGGCATAGTAGCAAATAGGTGATTTCAGGGGGGTCTAACCCCTTGCTCATTTTTGACCCAAAAAATCGAGATTTTCAAAATCGAGTTTTTTTGCTAGGGTGGAAGCCTAGGCAACGCTAATTATATAACTGAAAATCCCAATTGGCTCTGACGAATATAACAGGAGATATCGCAGATTGAAAATTGCAATTTTTGAAAAAATGCCATTTCAGAGATGAAAATCTAAACGAAGGGAGATAGGCTTTCGAAAATGCTCGCAATAGATTCAGCGTGTTCGAAAACCTATATTTTCATACCAAAATTTCGAATATCTGGCCCAGTTTAGGAGAAAATAATTTTTGTTGTTTTTCCACTTTTCATTTTCGAGTTGACTTCGAAGAGCTCTCTGGAGTGCAATTCTCTTTTGAATCATCAACTGTTTGGTTTTATAGAATCTTCAAAACAAATTCTATGCACTCCAT
Organism: Coccinella septempunctata; assembly: GCF_907165205.1. Classification (NCBI taxonomy): domain Eukaryota; kingdom Metazoa; phylum Arthropoda; class Insecta; order Coleoptera; family Coccinellidae; genus Coccinella; species Coccinella septempunctata. The sequence goes on along the minus strand of NC_058190.1, from coordinate 46,899,333 downwards.
ATCCTAAGACAGTAATAGAATTTCCTGTTTTTCAGGCAGAGTAGCAAATGGGTGATTTTAGGGGGGTCTAACCCCTTGCTCATTTTTGACCCAAAAAATCGAGATTTTCGAAATCGAGTTTTTTTGATAGGGTGGAAGCCTAGGCAACGCTGATTATATAACTGAAAATCCCAATTGGATCTGACGAATATAACAGGAGATATCGCAGATTGAAAATTGCAATTTTTGAAAAAATGCCATTTCAGAGATGAAAATCTAAACGAAGGGAGATAGGCTTTCGAAATTGCTCGCAATAGATTCAGCGTGTTCGAAAACCTATATTTTCATACCAAAATTTCAAATATCTGGCCCAGTTTAGGAGAAAATAAGTTTTTTTGTTTTTCCACTTTTCATTTTCAAGTTGACTTCGAAGAGCTCTCTGGAGTGCAATTCTCTTTTGAATCATCAACTGTTTGGTTTTATAGAATCTTCAAAACAAATTCTATGCACTCCATATCCTAAGACAGTAATTGAACTTCCTGTTTTTCAGGCAGAGTAGCAAATAGGTGATTTTTGGGGGGTCTAACCCCTTGCTCATTTTTGACCCAAAAAATCGAGATTTTCGAAATCGACTTTTTTTGCTAGGGTGGAAGCCTAGGCAAGACTGATTATATAACTGAAAATCCCAATTGTATCTGACGAATATAACAGGAGATATCGCAGATTGAAAATTGCAATTTTTGAAAAAATGCCATTTCAGAGATGAAAATCTAAACGAAGGGAGATAGGCTTTCGAAATTGCTCGCAATAGATTCAGCGTGTTCGAAAACCTATATTTTCATACCAAAATTTCAAATATCTGGCCCAGTTTAGGAGAAAATAATTTTTTTTGTTTTTGCACTTTTCATTTTCGAGTTGACATCGAAGAGCTCTCTGGAGTGCAATCTCTATTAAATCATCAACTGTTTGGTTTTATAGAATCTTCAAAACAAATTCTATGCACTCCATATCCTGAGACAGTAATTGAACTTCCTGTTTTTCAGGCAGAGTAGCAAATAGGTGATTTTAGGGGGGTCTAACCCCTTGCTCATTTTTGACCCAAAAAATCGACATTTTCGAAATCGAGTTTTTTTGCTAGGGTGGAAGCCTAGGCAACGCTGATTATATAACTGAAAATCCCAATTAGATCTGACGAATATAACAGGAGATATCGCAGATTGAAAATTGCAATTTTTGAAAAAATGCCATTTCAGAGATGAAAATCTAAACGAAGGGAGATAGGCTTTCGAAATTGCTCGCAATAGATTCAGCGTGTTCGAAAACCTATATTTTCATACCAAAATTTCAAATATCTGGCCCAGTTTAGGAGAAAATAAGTTTTTTTGTTTTTCCACTTTTCATTTTCGAGTTGACTTCGAAGAGCTCTCTGGAGTGCAATTCTCTTTTGAATCATCAACTGTTTGGTTTTATAGAATCTTCAAAACAAATTCTATGCACTCCATATCCTAAGACAGTAATTGAACTTCCTGTTTTTCAGGCAGAGTAGCAAATAGGTGATTTTAGGGGGGTCTAACCCCTTGCTCATTTTTGACCCAAAAAATCGAGATTTTCGAAATCGAATTTTTTTGCTAGGGTGGAAGCCTAGGCAAGGCTGATTATATAACTGAAAATCCCAATTGTATCTGACGAATATAACAGGAGATATCGCAGATTGAAAATTGCAATTTTTGAAAAAATGCCATTTCAGAGATGAATATCTAAACGAAGGGAGATAGGCTTTCGAAATTGCTCGCAATAGATTCAGCGTGTTCGAAAACCTATATTTTCATACCAAAATTTCAAATATCTGGCCCAGTTTAGGAGAAAATAATTTTTTTGTTTTTGCACTTTTCATTTCCGAGTTGACTTCGAAGAGCTCTCTGGAGTGCAATTCTCTATTGAATTATCAACTGTTTAGTTTTATAGAATCTTCAAAACAAATTCTATGCACTCCATATCCTAAGACAGTAATAGAACTTCCTGTTTTTCAGGCAGAGTAGCAAATAGGTGATTTCAGGGGGGTCTAACCCCTTGCTCATTTTTGACCCAAAAAATCGAGATTTTCAAAATCGAGTTTTTGTGCTAGGGTGGAAGCCTAGGCAACGCTGATTATATAACTAAAAATCCCATTTGGATCAGACGAATATAACAGGAGATATCGCAGATTGAAAATTGCAATTTTTGAAAAAATGCCATTTCAGAGATGAAAATCTAAACGAAGGGAGATAGGCTCTCGAAATTGCTCGCAATAGATTCAGCGTGTTCGAAAACCTATATTTTCATACCAAAATTTCAAATATCTGGCTCAGTTTAGGAGAAAATAATTTTTTTTGTTTTTGCACTTTTCATTTTCGAGTTGACTTCGAAGAGCTCTCTGGGGTGCAATTCTCTGTTAAATCATCAACTGTTTGGTTTTATAGAATCTTCAAAACAAATTCTATGCACTCCATATCCTAAGACAGTAATAGAACTTCCTGTTTTTCAGGCAGAGTAGCAAATAGGTGATTTCAGGGGGGTCTAACCCCTTGCTCATTTTTGACCCAAAAAATCGACATTTTCAAAATCGAGTTTTTATGCTAGGGTGGAAGCCTAGGCAACGCTGATTATATAACTAAAAATCCCATTTGGATCAGACGAATATAACAGGAGATATCGCAGATTGAAAATTGCAATTTTTGAAAAAATGCCATTTCAGAGATGAAAATCTAAACGAAGGGAGATAGGCTTTCGAAATTGCTCGCAGTAGATTCAGCGTGTTCGAAAACCTATATTTTCATACCAAAATTTCAAATATCTGGCTCAGTTTAGGAGAAAATAATTTTTTTTGTTTTTGCACTTTTCATTTTCGAGTTGACTTCGAAGAGCTCTCTGGAGTGCAATTCTCTATTGAATCATCAACTGTTTGGTTTTATAGAATCTTCAAAACAAATTCTATGCATTCCATATCCTGAGACAGTAATTGAACTTCCTGTTTTTCAGGCAGAGTAGCAAATAGGTGATTTTAGGGGGGTCTAACCCCTTGCTCATTTTTGACCCAAAAAATCGACATTTTCGAAATCGAGTTTTTTTGCTAGGGTGGAAGCCTAGGCAACGCTGATTATATAACTGAAAATCCCAATTGGATCTGACGAATATAACAGGAGATATCGCAGATTGAAAATTGCAATTTTTGAAAAAATGCCATTTCAGAGATGAAAATCTAAACGAAGGGAGATAGGCTTTCGAAATTGCTCGCAATAGATTCAGCGTGTTCGAAAACCTATATTTTCATACCAAAATTTCAAATATCTGGCTCAGTTTAGGAGAAAATAATTTTTTTTGTTTTTGCACTTTTCATTTTCGAGTTGACTTCGAAGAGCTCTCTGGAGTGCAATTCTCTATTGAATCATCAACTGTTTGGTTTTATAGAATCTTCAAAACAAATTCTATGCATTCCATATCCTGAGACAGTAATTGAACTTCCTGTTTTTCAGGCAGAGTAGCAAATAGGTGATTTCAGGGGGGTCTAACCCCTTGCTCATTTTTGACCCAAAAAATCGACATTTTCGAAATCGAGTTTTTTTGCTAGGGTGGAAGCCTAGGCAACGCTGATTATATAACTGAAAATCCCAATTGGATCTGACGAATATAACAGGAGATATCGCAGATTGAAAATTGCAATTTTTGAAAAAATGCCATTTCAGAGATGAAAATCTAAACGAAGGGAGATAGGCTTTCGAAATTGCTCGCAATAGATTCAGCGTGTTCGAAAACCTATATTTTCATACCAAAATTTCAAATATCTGGCCCAGTTTAGGAGAAAATAAGTTTTTTTGTTTTTCCACTTTTCATTTTCGAGTTGACTTCGAAGAGCTCTCTGGAGTGCAATTCTCTTTTGAATCATCAACTGTTTGGTTTTATAGAATCTTCAAAACAAATTCTATGCACTCCATATCCTAAGACAGTAATTGAACTTCCTGTTTTTCAGGCAGAGTAGCAAATAGGTGATTTTAGGGGGGTCTAACCCCTTGCTCATTTTTGACCCAAAAAATCGAGATTTTCGAAATCGAATTTTTTTGCTAGGGTGGAAGCCTAGGCAAGGCTGATTATATAACTGAAAATCCCAATTGTATCTGACGAATATAACAGAAGATATCGCAGATTGAAAATTGCAATTTTTGAAAAAATGCCATTTCAGAGATGAATATCTAAACGAAGGGAGATAGGCTTTCGAAATTGCTCGCAATAGATTCAGCGTGTTCGAAAACCTATATTTTCATACCAAAATTTCAAATATCTGGCCCAGTTTAGGAGAAAATAATTTTTTTGTTTTTGCACTTTTCATTTCCGAGTTGACTTCGAAGAGCTCTCTGGAGTGCAATTCTCTATTGAATTATCAACTGTTTAGTTTTATAGAATCTTCAAAACAAATTCTATGCACTCCATATCCTAAGACAGTAATAGAACTTCCTGTTTTTCAGGCAGAGTAGCAAATAGGTGATTTCAGGGGGGTCTAACCCCTTGCTCATTTTTGACCCAAAAAATCGAGATTTTCAAAATCGAGTTTTTGTGCTAGGGTGGAAGCCTAGGCAACGCTGATTATATAACTAAAAATCCCATTTGGATCAGACGAATATAACAGGAGATATCGCAGATTGAAAATTGCAATTTTTGAAAAAATGGGATTTCAGAGATGAAAATCTAAACGAAGGGAGATAGGCTCTCGAAATTGCTCGCAATAGATTCAGCGTGTTCGAAAACCTATATTTTCATACCAAAATTTCAAATATCTGGCTCAGTTTAGGAGAAAATAATTTTTTTTGTTTTTGCACTTTTCATTTTCGAGTTGACTTCGAAGAGCTCTCTGGGGTGCAATTCTCTGTTAAATCATCAACTGTTTGGTTTTATAGAATCTTCAAAACAAATTCTATGCACTCCATATCCTAAGACAGTAATAGAACTTCCTGTTTTTCAGGCAGAGTAGCAAATAGGTGATTTTAGGGGGGTCTAACCCCTTGCTCATTTTGACCCAAAAAATCGAGATTTTCAAAATCGAGTTTTTTTGCTAGGGTGGAAGCCTAGGCAACGCTGATTATATAACTGAAAATCCCAATTGGATCTGACGAATATAACAGGAGATATCGCAGATTGAAAATTGCAATTTTTGAAAAAATGCCATTTCAGAGATGAAAATCTAAACGAAGGGAGATAGGCTTTCGAAATTGCTCGCAATAGATTCAGCGTGTTCGAAAACCTATATTTTCATACCAAAATTTCAAATATCTGGCCCAGTTTAGGAGAAAATAAGTTTTTTTGTTTTTCCACTTTTCATTTTCGAGTTGACTTCGAAGAGCTCTCTGGAGTGCAATTCTCTTTTGAATCATCAACTGTTTGGTTTTATAGAATCTTCAAAACAAATTCTATGCACTCCATATCCTAAGACAGTAATAGAACTTCCTGTTTTTCAGGCAGAGTAGCAAATAGGTGATTTCAGGGGGGTCTAACCCCTTGCTCATTTTTGACCCAAAAAATCGACATTTTCAAAATCGAGTTTTTATGCTAGGGTGGAAGCCTAGGCAACGCTGATTATATAACTAAAAATCCCATTTGGATCAGACGAATATAACAGGAGATATCGCAGATTGAAAATTGCAATTTTTGAAAAAATGCCATTTCAGAGATGAAAATCTAAACGAAGGGAGATAGGCTTTCGAAATTGCTCGCAGTAGATTCAGCGTGTTCGAAAACCTATATTTTCATACCAAAATTTCAAATATCTGGCTCAGTTTAGGAGAAAATAATTTTTTTTGTTTTTGCACTTTTCATTTTCGAGTTGACTTCGAAGAGCTCTCTGGAGTGCAATTCTCTATTGAATCATCAACTGTTTGGTTTTATAGAATCTTCAAAACAAATTCTATGCATTCCATATCCTGAGACAGTAATTGAACTTCCTGTTTTTCAGGCAGAGTAGCAAATAGGTGATTTTAGGGGGGTCTAACCCCTTGCTCATTTTTGACCCAAAAAATCGACATTTTCGAAATCGAGTTTTTTTGCTAGGGTGGAAGCCTAGGCAACGCTGATTATATAACTGAAAATCCCAATTGGATCTGACGAATATAACAGGAGATATCGCAGATTGAAAATTGCAATTTTTGAAAAAATGCCATTTCAGAGATGAAAATCTAAACGAAGGGAGATAGGCTTTCGAAATTGCTCGCAATAGATTCAGCGTGTTCGAAAACCTATATTTTCATACCAAAATTTCAAATATCTGGCTCAGTTTAGGAGAAAATAATTTTTTTTGTTTTTGCACTTTTCATTTTCGAGTTGACTTCGAAGAGCTCTCTGGAGTGCAATTCTCTATTGAATCATCAACTGTTTGGTTTTATAGAATCTTCAAAACAAATTCTATGCATTCCATATCCTGAGACAGTAATTGAACTTCCTGTTTTTCAGGCAGAGTAGCAAATAGGTGATTTCAGGGGGGTCTAACCCCTTGCTCATTTTTGACCCAAAAAATCGACATTTTCGAAATCGAGTTTTTTTGCTAGGGTGGAAGCCTAGGCAACGCTGATTATATAACTGAAAATCCCAATTGGATCTGACGAATATAACAGGAGATATCGCAGATTGAAAATTGCAATTTTTGAAAAAATGCCATTTCAGAGATGAAAATCTAAACGAATGGAGATAGGCTTTCGAAATTGCTCGCAATAGATTCAGCGTGTTCGAAAACCTATATTTTCATACCAAAATTTCAAATATCTGGCCCAGTTTAGGAGAAAATAATTTTTTTGTTTTTGCACTTTTCATTTCCGAGTTGACTTCGAAGAGCTCTCTGGAGTGCAATTCTCTATTGAATCATCAACTGTTTAGTTTTATAGAATCTTCAAAACAAATTCTATGCACTCCATATCCTAAGACAGTAATAGAACTTCCTGTTTTTCAGGCAGAGTAGCAAATAGGTGATTTCAGGGGGGTCTAACCCCTTGCTCATTTTTGACCCAAAAAATCGAGATTTTCAAAATCGAGTTTTTGTGCTAGGGTGGAAGCCTAGGCAACGCTGATTATATAACTAAAAATCCCATTTGGATCAGACGAATATAACAGGAGATATCGCAGATTGAAAATTGCAATTTTTGAAAAAATGCCATTTCAGAGATGAAAATCTAAACGAAGGGAGATAGGCTCTCGAAATTGCTCGCAATAGATTCAGCGTGTTCGAAAACCTATATTTTCATACCAAAATTTCAAATATCTGGCTCAGTTTAGGAGAAAATGATTTTTTTTGTTTTTGCACTTTTCATTTTCGAGTTGACTTCGAAGAGCTCTCTGGGGTGCAATTCTCTGTTAAATCATCAACTGTTTGGTTTTATAGAATCTTCAAAACAAATTCTATGCACTCCATATCCTAAGACAGTAATAGAACTTCCTGTTTTTCAGGCAGAGTAGCAAATAGGTGATTTTAGGGGGGTCTAACCCCTTGCTCATTTTGACCCAAAAAATCGAGATTTTCAAAATCGAGTTTTTTTGCTAGGGTGGAAGCCTAGGCAACGCTGATTATATAACTGAAAATCCCAATTGGATCTGACGAATATAACAGAAGATATCGCAGATTGAAAATTGCAATTTTTAAAAAAATGCCATTTCAGAGATGAAAATCTAAACGAAGGGAGATAGGCTTTCGAAATTGCTCGCAATAGATTCAGCGTGTTCGAAAACCTATATTTTCATACCAAAATTTCAAATATCTGGCCCAGTTTAGGAGAAAATAAGTTTTTTTGTTTTTCCACTTTTCATTTTCGAGTTGACTTCGAAGAGCTCTCTGGAGTGCAGTTCTCTTTTGAATCATCAACTGTTTGGTTTTATAGAATCTTCAAAACAAATTCTATGCACTCCATATCCTAAGACAGTAATAGAACTTCCTGTTTTTCAGGCAGAGTAGCAAATAGGTGATTTCAGGGGGGTCTAACCCCTTGCTCATTTTTGACCCAAAAAATCGAGATTTTCGAAATCGAGTTTTTTTGCTAGAGTGGAAGCCTAGGCAACGCTGATTATATATAACTGAAAATCCCAATTAGATCAGACGAATATAACAGGAGATATCGCAGATTGAAAATTGCAATTTTTGAAAAAATGCCATTTCAGAGATGAAAATCTAAACGAAGGGAGATAGGCTTTCGAAATTGCTCGCAATAGATTCAGCGTGTTCGAAAACCTATATTTTCATACCAAAATTTCAAATATCTGGCCCAGTTTAGGAGAAAATAATTTTTTTTGTTTTTGCACTTTTCATTTCCGAGTTGACTTCGAAGAACTCTCTGGAGTGCAATTCTCTATTGAATCATCAACTGTTTGGTTTTATAGAATCTTCAAAACAAATTCTATGCACTCCATATCCTAAGACAGTAATAGAACTACCTGTTTTTCAGGCAGAGTAGCAAATAGGTGATTTCAGGGGGGTCTAACCCCTTGCTCATTTTTGACCCAAAAAATCGAGATTTTCAAAATCGAGTTTTTGTGCTAGGGTGGAAGCCTAGGCAACGCTGATTATATAACTAAAAATCCCATTTGGATCAGACGAATATAACAGGAGATATCGCAGATTGAAAATTGCAATTTTTGAAAAAATGCCATTTCAGAGATGAAAATCTAAACGAAGGGAGATAGGCTTTCGAAATTGCTCGCAATAGATTCAGCGTGTTCGAAAACCTATATTTTCATACCAAAATTTCAAATATCTGGCCCAGTTTAGGAGAAAATAAGTTTTTTTGTTTTTCCACTTTTCATTTCCGAGTTGACTTCGAAGAACTCTCTGGAGTGCAATTCTCTATTGAATCATCAACTGTTTGGTTTTATAGAATCTTCAAAACAAATTCTATGCACTCCATATCCTAAGACAGTAATAGAACTACCTGTTTTTCAGGCAGAGTAGCAAATAGGTGATTTCAGGGGGGTCTAACCCCTTGCTCATTTTTGACCCAAAAAATCGAGATTTTCAAAATCGAGTTTTTGTGCTAGGGTGGAAGCCTAGGCAACGCTGATTATATAACTAAAAATCCCATTTGGATCAGACGAATATAACAGGAGATATCGCAGATTGAAAATTGCAATTTTTGAAAAAATGCCATTTCAGAGATGAAAATCTAAACGAAGGGAGATAGGCTTTCGAAATTGCTCGCAATAGATTCAGCGTGTTCGAAAACCTATATTTTCATACCAAAATTTCAAATATCTGGCCCAGTTTAGGAGAAAATAAGTTTTTTTGTTTTTCCACTTTTCATTTTCGAGTTGACTTCGAAGAGCTCTCTGGAGTGCAATTCTCTTTTGAATCATCAACTGTTTGGTTTTATAGAATCTTCAAAACAAATTCTATGCACTCCATATCCTAAGACAGTAATTGAACTTCCTGTTTTTCAGGCAGAGTAGCAAATAGGTGATTTTAGGGGGGTCTAACCCCTTGCTCATTTTTGACCCAAAAAATCGAGATTTTCGAAATCGAGTTTTTTTGCTAGGGTGGAAGCCTAGGCAACGCTGATTATATAACTGAAAATGCCAATTGGATCTGACGAATATAACAGGAGATATCGCAGATTGAAAATTGCAATTTTTGAAAAAATGCCATTTCAGAGATGAAAATCTAAACGAAGGGAGATAGGCTTTCGAAATTGCTCGCAATAGATTCAGCGTGTTCGAAAACCTATATTTTCATACCAAAATTTCAAATATCTGGCCCAGTTTAGGAGAAAATAATTTTTTTTGTTTTTGCACTTTTCATTTCCGAGTTGACTTCGAAGAACTCTCTGGAGTGCAATTCTCTATTGAATCATCAACTGTTTGGTTTTATAGAATCTTCAAAACAAATTCTATGCACTCCATATCCCAAGACAGTAATAGAACTACCTGTTTTTCAGGCAGAGTAGCAAATAGGTGATTTCAGGGGGGTCTAACCCCTTGCTCATTTTTGACCCAAAAAATCGAGATTTTCAAAATCGAGTTTTTGTGCTAGGGTGGAAGCCTAGGCAACGCTGATTATATAACTAAAAATCCCATTTGGATCTGACGAATATAACAGGAGATATCGCAGATTGAAAATTGCAATTTTTGAAAAAATGCCATTTCAGAGATGAAAATCTAAACGAAGGGAGATAGGCTTTCGAAATTGCTCGCAATAGATTCAGCGTGTTCGAAAACCTATATTTTCATCCCAAAATTTCAAATATCTGGCCCAGTTTAGGAGAAAATAATTTTTTTTGTTTTTGCACTTTTCATTTCCGAGTTGACTTCGAAGAACTCTCTGGAGTGCAATTCTCTATTGAATCATCAACTGTTTGGTTTTATAGAATCTTCAAAACAAATTCTATGCACTCCATATCCTAAGACAGTAATAGAACTACCTGTTTTTCAGGCAGAGTAGCAAATAGGTGATTTCAGGGGGGTCTAACCCCTTGCTCATTTTTGACCCAAAAAATCGAGATTTTCAAAATCGAGTTTTTGTGCTAGGGTGGAAGCCTAGGCAACGCTGATTATATAACTAAAAATCCCATTTGGATCAGACGAATATAACAGGAGATATCGCAGATTGAAAATTGCAATTTTTGAAAAAATGCCATTTCAGAGATGAAAATCTAAACGAAGGGAGATAGGCTTTCGAAATTGCTCGCAATAGATTCAGCGTGTTCGAAAACCTATATTTTCATACCAAAATTTCAAATATCTGGCCCAGTTTAGGAGAAAATAAGTTTTTTTGTTTTTCCACTTTCCATTTTCGAGTTGACTTCGAAGAGCTCTCTGGAGTGCAATTCTCTATTGAATCATCAACTGTTTGGTTTTATAGAATCTTCAAAACAAATTCTATGCACTCCATATCCTAAGACAGTAATAGAACTTCCTGTTTTTCAGGCAGAGTAGCAAATAGGTGATTTTAGGGGGGTCTAACCCCTTGCTCATTTTTGACCCAAAAAAATCGAGATTTTCAAAATCGAGTTTTTGTGCTAGGGTGGAAGCCTAGGCAACGTTGATTATGTAACTGAAAATCTCAATTTGATCAGACGAATATAACAGGAGATATCGCAGATTGAAAATTGCAATTTTTGAAAAAATGCCATTTCCGAGATGTAAATCTAAACGAAGGGAGATAGGCTTTCGAAAATACTCGCAATAGATTCAGCGTGTTCGAAAACGTATATTTTCACACCAAAATTTCAAATATCTGGCCCAGTTTACGAGAAAATAATTTTTTTTGTTTTTCCACTTTCCATTTTCGAGTTGACTTCGAAGAGCCCTATCTGCTGAGGACTATCATTCCATTTCCTATCTCCTACCTGAAATAGCACACCAAAAGACCTTTTTTTGTGGGTCGTAGAATTTCATTTTGAGAGAAATTGCGGACCTGATCTCCTCCATGTTTTTCCCTTCCCCCAGACCGCTCTTCTTATCAGATAATAAACGATTCCAATCAGAATCGTCAGAGCCACGGGTTCCCAGCATGAAGCAGTCAGTCCCGCTCTGAACCGAATCAAATCGCATGCTACGCAATCACACAGCATTCAAGGCATCAAACTAGCTGGTATAAAGAGGATGCACGTATCCCCGAATATTCAATGGGGAATTTAAATTATACCTCAGCCTTTGGAGCCCCGTGTTACCCGTGTTATTATACTCGAAAGAGCTTTAATGACATGAATTGATGCCAAATAGTTTTGAAAGGGAAGTCTCCTATATCAAAGCCCCTATCTAGACGTCACGCAACGTACGTGTTCACTTGACAATCTCTGTCATTATCTCCGGATGTAATTTAATAAATAATCCAGGAAGAAATTTTAATGTAGAAATGTGATTGATATACTATCAGTGGGAATACTTTATGCTCGTTCGTGATCGCAGGTAACGCAGTCTTGGCTCTACCATAGAAAACTGCTGGTTTGTGGGTTTGTTTTTATATTTTTATCCTTCAGATTATCCATGCTTCGCCAGATACGGTAACCTGCAGTATTTACAGGATAGGTTGAGGGATAACGGTTGAATATTTCTTATATTTCAATTGCTGATATGAGTTTTATACCCAATTCTTTGCTACTGGTCACTTATTCATTTTTCAGTTTTTAATTTTATTTGAAAACCTTGAAATCATGAATTCTCTATATTTTCCTATCAGAAAATTGAGTTTCACGCAGTCAAAAACAATGAAACATTCGAACATTGCCCCCATTTTTCCAGGAAGGTGCGAATATGTCGTTTGAATGAACTGAGCAGCAAATGAAGTGGGACAACTAAGAAATTGCCCAAGTTTGAACAGTTGTAACTTCGACATTACTTCGATGATGTTGGATTATAACTCCGAGATGCAAATCCTAATATTTCGCCTGTATGCCACTGGCTCAGGGTAGTTTTTTTTTCAATCTCTTCTTGTTGTACAGGGAGTGAATGCAAGGCAGTCAAAAATTTTCTTTTTTTGGCAAATAATTCGAGAATTGCAGAGGACTTAACAAAGTTTTTTTCATGTTGGGTGGATTGTTAGCTCAACGCCTCGGAACCTTTTTGGCGTTTTTCGGGTACAATGCGATACTCGGAAATGTCGCCATTTTCTGAAATCACCTATTTTTCTTGAAATTCTAGCTATAACTTCGACATTTCATCGACGATGTTGAATTTTTCGCCAGTGATGCAAAGCAGAATTCTTAGTCTTTACGCAACTGGTAATAGGTTATTTTTTTTTCAAGATCGTCCTCTATAAAGGGTGTGAATATATGGAAGCAAAATATTTACATTCTTATAGCTGAGAATCAGCCTTAAATTGTTTTTTTTTTGGGCACCAAAACTAATTCTGTAAGGCCCTCTACTATTCCCAAATTCTTAGCCAAAAAACTGCATTCACACCCTGTGCCCCCTATGCATTGGCATACAGACAAGGGATAATATTTTACATCTCAGCTAGTCAAACTTGGCAATTTTTCAGGTGTCCCACTTCATTTGCTGCTTACTTTAGATAGCCTTTGACGCAAAATTTCTCTTCAAGGTAATGTAGCGTCATTCTTCCAGAAATATTCCTGAAATTTCCAGTCAGATCTCACTCGCCGATAGATTTGACGCAAAGAGTGCGTCATGTTATCGCAAAGTCCTTATTTATGAAGACTCTACGAATACCAGATGTTCCTGAGAGACACACTTATACTTCTTCAAACATCTACCCTCTTTACTGTCACTTTATCTTCGTCTGCGTCATTGTGCTCACAACGCAGGATACATGCCGAATAGATAAGGACTCACTCCTTCATAATGGCAGGACTAAAGGCGGATATACATTGAAAGATTGAAAGGACTGTCGAGACTCATTCAGTCCGTGAATCTGAAGAAAAGGAGGAGGTCTGAGTTTTCAACGGAATGAAAGCAAGGTCCCAATACGGATTGATTAGGTATTTGTTGGAGTCGAACACCGAGCGAGGTTCTTCTTAATTGAATGTGAGACTTGTCGTATTTTTGATAGTGCTTGTAGCAAGGAGCTGCTTCACTTCGAGTAGCTCTTTGTCACATGCCCAATATCGTGTTCAGGTTTCATCTTTCTGCTCCAATCAGCGGAAGTTTTACAAGAAACGTTGTCGAAAGACAAATGAAGATATCGTGAAACAGTTTCCACCAATGGACTTTTCATGAAAATCGAGCTTATGACTCCTTTCAACGTTTTCACCTATCTATTCTGGAAGAACCAGAAACAACCAAAATCAAGCATGCATTTTAGATACCCTGAACATTGAAGGAGCTGTGATCTATGGCACCCCTTAGGTTATTTAACCAGAAGCCGTAGAGCTGGTAAGAACGTTCCTTTTATAATAGCAGAATTACTGGAGCTTTTATGTCGGATGGAAGCCCTACCGTCCAAATGAATAACTATTGTCCGCATTGAATTTTCCCCATTTTTTTTTGCCGTACAATAGTTTACGATGGAAATATATGTATTTGACATACGAGCTCGGATTTATATCTTCACGCTTGTTACGGTTGTATTTCACGGTTCTGTACTGCGTTTTATGCGTTCCAGTTCAACATGTTAAAATTAATTGCGCATTGTTACTGGGAACATTTGAATAATTAAAACTGTAGTTTTAGCATTTTCGAATTGCGCAGAACGTACTCGCCTTTTGTTTTTTCGGACGACTGGTTGGACCTCCTGCAATTTTCCAAATTATGGACGAGGAAGGTATTTAAATTTAAACAGTGTTGGCACAACAAATTGAAAGTTCGATTAAAATTGATGTTTTTTATTTCTTCAATCTTTTCGTTCTGCTTTTATTCTTGTTATGTGTAAACTGTAGAGGAGACAAACCTTTGTCTCTCACATCTCACATCTAAATGAATCAAATCATTAATGATGCCACAGAAATATTCCAGTCCCAATTCGTGAAACGATTTCCGACTTAATTATGAAGTGTTTTCTCAGTTGGCTTCAATAATGTTTTCATTTTGTTGATTAACTGAGAAAACACTTCATAATTAAGTCGGAAATCGTTTCACGAATTGGGACTGGAATATTTCTGTGGCATCATTAATGATTTGATTTTCTTACCTGGTAATCTGATTAGAGATATGTACGTATTTGGACTTTTTGGAGATTTCTATCGATCAAGTGTTACCGCATGTTTTTGGAAATACTGCAAATTATATCGAAGATAATTTAGATTGAGTTTCAGCAAGATTGAGCTCCTTCGCAATACGCTTTGTTTGTTCGACATCTTGATTAAAGATTTCTATGTCAGTGGATTGGAGGAAGGAAGCCACAGTCATGGTTGTTTTGAAGCTCAAAATGTCGATTTTTCACAAAAAAACACTACAAGTGCCATGAAAACACCACTTCATTTTCAAATACTTCGTTAAGAATATTTCGAGAACTAATGCATAAAATGAAAAAACAATTACTATGCTGAAATCAGTAAAAAAAAACCTTTCAAATGAGGTATCACTCACCCCATCTTCCCTATTCAAAAATTGGGGGTGAGGGTTGTAGTAGCAAGGGTTGAAGCGCTATGCGTCCGTAACCTATATCTTAAGTTGTCCCCCTCGAAACAGAAATCGACCTGTCCGAGCATTTCTATCGAAAAAATTTATTTCGTCTGTAATCTCGTCTGTTTCGTTTTCAATGGCCCACTCTGTATATAGTTTTATGACGCAGTGTTTTTTAGAACCCGTAAAAAAAATTCAAAACTGTCAACTCGTCATTGCCTTCCAAAGGCTGTATCTTGGAAGGGAGGTCGATTTCGAAAAAAATTTATAGGAACTACCCCTGATTATTTTCATCGAGGAATCATCTTCCTAAGTACTTTACGCCTTTGTTTACAGACACCCTGCATATCACTGCATATTTTCGACAGTTTTTGATGCAGCCTACCTCGTCTCTCTAAAAATCTCTAGTGTTGCCTGTGCTCCTCTAATAATTTTATGGACGTTTTCTTCACGCACTTAAAATATAAGTATCTATCGCTTCAGGACATAACTTTTTTCATGACATCTCCAATACTCGTGGAAGTGTTATCGACTTCCATGTTATAACCTCGGGTCTCGAAGCAACTTTATGGGATATTTAATAGATCTATTACTTGATTATTGCCAAAGTTATTGTCCCGGTTATTTCACAGCAAGTTATACTGACTGGGCATGGCGTTAAACGGTCATTAGCAGAGTAATATCGATTGCGGTTTCGGTCGGATATAGATTGTTTTCGATACTTCGGGAAATTGAGTTTAACCAACATCCTTTGTTTCCATAGGGCTCTGGTTGAGTATCCAGAATATATTAGGTAAAGTTTATCATTTCCACTAACAGTAATATTACCATGGATCTTTTGCGGCGTTCCAGGTCTTGTATAACGATCAATATAACCCTAATATCTTACCTAATTTCCTATCTTACTCCAAATTACTCGTGAAACTCTGCGATGTTGGTAGTACGTTTAAATATACCTAGTATTAACGTGATTTATCCTATTTCAAGTAGAGGCTATACAATTTATGGTTTATATATTAGTAACCAGGAAATTCGAACAGCCAGTGATAACACATTCTAAGAAGACGTCATTTAGGACGCACAATCTTTTGTCTATATTGGTTCCAATGATTTTTCGGTTGTCTTTGGGTAGTATTTTAGGATTTTGTGCATTCACTTAAAAATGTATGATCGTGAAATGATATTAGACTATAAACTGTGTTGACAACGTTGCTTCATAGTGATTTTTCGACAACTTAAGAATTTAGTGCCTCAAATGTGGCCACTTCACTCGAAATGATTCGCACCATCGTATTTCTTCTTCGTTAATTCTTTGCATTTGCCATTCAAGTTATAAGGTGTATATTACATCAAACCACGTTATAAAGACCTGCTTTAGTATTGGAAAGCCTTCAATCACAACACTTGTCCATTCTCTGTTCATGCTTATTTATAACTTAAAAGCTATTGTTAAATTAGAGGAGATTCGAAATAAGCTGACCATTGTTTTGGTCCCATTCGTCCTCGTCAGAGTGATATAACTCCCTTGCCTGCAATCTGAGAGTTCTGGCAAATGGAAATATGTTGCTTGACTTCGTTTCTTGTCAAATGGCTGTAGGGATTTCCTTCATCGTAATGACTACTGACAGCCAATAAAAGGGACATCAAATCATTCCATTTTCATCGAGAGTTGTGTTAGTCTGACGAGGTCAAATGAGTCAGAAACCATGGTAAGCATCTACTCCTTTTAGGCGAAATGATATTTCAGTTATACTTCGAGCGATGGTGGTTTGCTATTTCAATTTGGATCGTATCATTTGTTTATTTTACATCAGTGGGTGTTACGTTATATATATATATATATATATATATATATATATATATATATATATATATATATATATATATATATATATATATATATATATATCTGAATTAATTTCGTTTATTAAATATATTCAGAATAATGTGGCACCAATGTATTGAATTGAAACGCGACGTCAGTGGTAGAAAAAATAGTAATTTAATTCTCTAGTAAATTACAATCCATAAAAGATGCCGCCGACTTCGAAATTGATGAATACTGATTGGATTTAGACCCCTCGTAACAGCCCTCATTCTGTATTAAATTAGAGACCAATGCGGCAAACTTCAATTGGATAACTACCGTACCATTTCCTCTAGAAATCACTGCGTAAGTTAGCCCAAATGACATGCACCCAAAGAATTAATGTGCATATCCTGTTTTGTTGTTATGCAAAATGTCTAGTCGCTTAGTTGTATTATTGAATGAGGGTGATCAAGCACTTGATGAAAATTCACAGTATCCTCTCTTCGAAACCCTTCATATTTCATTGACTATTTAATGGCAACCACTATTTTTCATTCCTTGGAAAAATGCAGGTTGGAATATTATGTTATGAGCCCTGAAAATTCAATGATATGCTATAAACGAGGATCCAAAAATATCTCAATTTTTTTCGCAAGGAAAAAAGTCCATGAAACAGTTAACAGAATAGGACAAAGTTACGCAACCTTATTTCAAATTCCTCATTTTTTTTGGTTCTTTATTTTCTTCTTCATTTCCTCCTAACTGGGATGATTAGTTAACACAATCCACTGCCTGTCCTACAGAAATTTGTGAATTTAACCGAACGCGATAAAAATTATCACAATACCTGCAATACCAAAAACTTGATTGATGAACAATTGATTTTACTCAAGTATTTTTGCCTTCCCTTGAAATCTGCTATATCTCAATGCCCTATTTCCATCTTCTAATCCCCTTAAAAGTTTCAATCGCCCACGTTGAGAACCTTTAAAGTGAAAGAAGTTGAGTTCTTATTATTAGTATTTGCTACGAAATGTTTCATTGCTTAGCCAAGCGGTGTGGGTCCAATTTTCAAGGCCACACAGTACATCTACAAGCTGATATTTTCAGCTTTCCCGTAACAACATCAGAGAACCTATGATGCTTTCCAGATTCGATTTATTTCCCTATCTATTCCGAAATTTCAACTGGCATGTATCGGCATCCCTGTTAACGCCTGTGGCGGGGTGAAAATGCAAACCAAATGGGGTGAAGGCTTCGTAATCACTACTCGTCAAGCAATATCTTGCACACGCCGCTGAGGCCCCAGGGATGGAATTTAATGATTTATCGAAGCGTTAAGTGTACGTGATATTTTTTCGACAGGCTCCATTAAAATATTTAAGGACCTAACAGCTGTGACCGATAATGGGTTTACGGATGAGAGCTAGGAAAAAATTAATTGTTGTCGGCTTATTCGATGATACTAGATGAGTGACGAAACCATCAATTTTACATAAAGCCTTATTTTTTTCCAAAGGTTTTGAAATATTTAAATTTTTCGAGTCAATATGGAGAAACAAAAGTCTATCGCACAACAGGCTAGACTTTGATTTTGTTAGTCGATGTTATTTCCCGATATTATTGGAATTTGATCCAACAATCTCAAGACCCGCGCATTCACCATTTTGTTGTATCTAGAAATTTTCTTTTGCTTTACTAACTAATGCAGAATCTTATGATAATTGTTGAACCTTACTTGATGGAGGTTTTAACCTCTACTAATCATTCGATTATTTTGCTCATATGTTTTGTTACAGTGCAGTAGACAGAGAAAAAAGATATCTGCGCAAAAAAATTAACGCACATCATGGAAATCTCAAATTTATTCTACAACTGAAGGTGTTCTCAATGATAATTATTTTTATCAGAATTATGCATGCATATGTTATCCACTTTCAACGGTTTTCTTCAATACAGATGTTTTCTCCCAGCAGGAATAAAAAAAGATGATATTATCAGATTTCGAATGTATTGGCTCCATTCTAAAATCAGTTGTTCTCGATCAATTCTAGTGATGAATAGTTTTTCTTTCGTTTGATTTTCTACACTCGATCGCTATGCAACGCGAAACACGCAATTTGACCCAAGAGGAATGTGCCCAAGCGGTAGTTTTGCGAGAAGAAGGGTGGAAATACACAAGAATTGCAGAAAGGTTTGGAGTTTCCCATACAGGTGTGTCCAGAATGTTGCAGCGATTCAGGGAGACAGGTATGAATGTCCGAAGAACAGGACAGAGTAGACCACGGGTAACAACTGCCATTCAAGAACGTTACTTGAGAGTTTCTTTCGTTGAGACAACGGTTTGCAACCGCTCGCCTCCTTCAAATTCAGCTTGTGCAAACTCATGAGGTACAAATTAGCACTCAGACAATAAGAAATCGTCTCAGAGAATATGATTTAAGGCCTCGTGTCGCGGCAAGAGGCCCAGCTTTTGCACCAGCCCATCGAAGGGCGCGTTTAGATTTTGCGAGCATATCCATTGGGAAGAGGCCGATTAGGAAAGAGTTCTCTTCACAGATGAGTCTAGATTCTGCCTCTACCATTGTAATCGACGTTCCCTTGTATACAGACTTCCACATAAAAGATATACTCAGTGCAATTTCCTGAATACTACTGGTTTCGGGGGAGGATCGATTGTGGTATGGGGAGGAATATCTTTGACTGCTCGCACAGACCTAGTGGTCGTTGATAATGGAGCTATGAATGCTGATAAGTATATAAGGAACATTCTTGAAGAGCATGTAGTGCCATTTGCCCCATAGGTACATTGGTGAAAATTTCATTTTTATGGACGATAATGCCAGACCCCATCGTGCGCGCATCGTTCAGGAGTACCTTGAAGAGGTTGAAGTCTCTCGAATGGAATGGCCAGCAAGAAGTCCAGATCTCAATCCGGTTGAGCAGGTTTGGGACAACCTCAATAGAAGGCTGAGAAGTTCAGAAAATCATCCAGCTACTCTTAATGACTTAGGAATCCAACTCGGAGAAATCTGGGAAGGATTAGATCAGAACATTTTAAGATCACTCATTTTGAGTATGAACCGTCGTTGCCGAACTGTAATTAACGCAAGGGGTGGAAATACCAAGGATTAAATCACTTATCAGCATTTCAGTATTTTGAAAATTGTTCATTTCTCTTCTTTCACATAAGATTCGGTGAAATCCTGAATTTTTCTTCCATTTAATATGTCTTGTTTCGTTCAAAACCTTCCCGAGAGAACATAAAAAATAAATTATAAAGTCAATGTAGAGTTAACTTTAATTAAAATTGAGATTTTCAGAATGTGCGTTAGTTTTTTTGCGCAGTGTAATTCCAGTATTCCGTAGGATATTCAAATTACATGTTCATTCATTAATTGAGACGGAAACCTTCGAATGAATATAAATAAGTGGATATGGTAGTAAAGATCGCATTCAGGAAATTCATAAATAGATTATGAAGAAGCCAAGAGAAAACATGAACATTAATGGGAAAGATAACCTGGGTGGTCGTTCAGAAATTCGGTTTGTCGAATAAACAAACCTCCCCTACATAGATAATGACGATATTTACATACTGGCGAACTCCCCAGGAAGTCCTAATTTGCTCCTTTCTAGTTCTCCTGCACTGCGGCAGGTCAGAATGTTATATTCAATTTATGGGACGGTAGAAGGCATCTCGATTTTCTGCCTCAACTCTTGAACATTACGTGGTCATTTGATATCTCGTAAAGATTTCCAGAAAAGGGACCAAAAATACATCATCCAGGTTTTTTTCCATTTTTTGGTAAATATCTCACGAAATACAGGGTGTCTTCAAAGGTATATAAGGCCTTTTTTTTTGACAGAATGTATAACTCATCAAAATAAGTCGTTCAAAATTTTCTATATGAAACTAGCTGACCCGGCAAACGTTGTTTTGCCATATAAATAATTTCCATGTTGTATCATAAAAAAATAGAAATTAAAAATTTTGTCTAAAAAATAAAAAAAAAATTTAGGGGTGGACTACCCCTAACATTTAGGGGGATGAAAAATAGATGTTGGCCGATTCTCATAGATAGCTGACCCGGGAAACGTTGTTTTGCCATATAAATAATTTCCTAATGATTAAATTACTAAAATGGCTATTAAAAAATAAGGGTTGATCGTAGAAGGGTGAAAATTGAGGATTGTATGTATTTTTGTATGTTGTATCATAAAAAAATAGAAATTAAAAATTTTGTCTAAAAAATACAAAAAAAAATTTTGGGGTGGACTACCCCTAACATTTAGGGGGATGAAAAATAGATGTTGGCCGATTCTCATAGATAGCTGACCCGGCAAACGTTGTTTTGCCATATAAATAATTTCCTAATGATTAAATTACTAAAATGGCTATTAAAAAATAAGGGTTGATCGTAGAAGGGTGAAAATTGAGGATTGTATGTATTTTTGTATGTTGTATCATAAAAAATAGATATTAAAAATTTTGTCTAAAAAATACAAAAAAAAATTTAGGGGTGGACTACCCCTAACATTTAGGGGGATGAAAAATAGATGTTGGCCGATTCTCATAGATACCGGATAAGCACAAAAAATTTCATCAAAATCGGTCAAGCCGTTTCGGAGGAGTACGGTAACGAAAACTATGACACGAGAATTTTATATATTAGATATTCAAGAGGGCTGAGATTTCAGAGATACAACCCCTATAAGTTCGACAAAATTTCATTGAATTTCAAGTACAGGACTGTGGAAGGTGACTCCGGCATCGCAAAAACGAAACAAAACATAAACATATGGCTGAACAATGGTTCAGTAACAAGTTCATCGGATTAGATGCATCAGGTCACTTTTGAGAGAATCATAATTGTTGTATCGTGCAATTTAGGGTGAAAAAAATGTAGAAGAAGCGAGGCAGTTTCTTGAAAGAGCTTATGTTAGTTATGTTGAAAAAGTGCTATGATGTGTCCCCATTTCATCCCTTTTTTACGACGATTGTCGAAATGTTCGAACTGGAAGATTGTGATGCCCATTGTGAAAAACTTCGTGAATAATTTAGACCAATTTTATTGGTGAGATTTTGAAGAATTATTCTATTTTTTACACTCGTGTCCCAAGTCTCTTCTGTTAGTTGGTATCGAAATGCGCCATTTCATAAAATCGTGTAAGTTACTTAAAAATAATGGGAACAATTCGGCAATCCTAAGTTTCCGTTTTCATTACCACGTAAATATCGAACGAGCCAATATCCTAAACGAAACCACATGGTCGAATCAGGAGATAAGTCTAGGGTCGTATTAGGATCTGTTTCAGTAATCATTTTCAATTTTTCAACTTTGACATTTTGAAAGTTTTGTATAGATGATTATTGATGAAACGCTTCATTTTGACCAGTTCTACCTTTGTTGAAAAAAAGCCTCACCTTCAAATACACCCTGTATTTGCGTATCGATCTACCCATCTTCAGTGTACCGATTTGAGAGATTGTTAACTGAAGAAGAATACACAAACAAATGACATTCATTGATCCATTGGAGATCATCAGGTGAAATCATACAAATCAATTGATAAAACTACGTGATCTCGAAGAAACTTGACTAAAAGCAACGCACAACTAAATCGCTGAAAATATCTAAATCTTCCATAGTAGTGCATAGGAGCTGGTTGAAAAAACGACCATCTGATGATGATTTTGATAGGGCAGAACACTGAACCATTATGAGTATCAGATTTCGTTCGAAATAGTTGAAAATCAACATCAACCCAATGGGAACCCATATGGTTTCTAGTGGTAGATGGTCACGCAAGAAAATGACTGTTTTGTTTACGTGAAACCCATTTGAATTGAATTTATCGTTGCTGACCTAGCACGCCAGGCAACTCATTACCAATTTTGTTTTTCACGCTCGACCCTGTGCCCGCTAAACGCTGAAAAACAAAGATCCATCTCCATTAATCACAAACATTCCAATTTCCATGTTTCACCTTCCCGTGAACCGATTTTGTACACCCATAATCCAGATGTTTGCGCAGAATTCGGCTGTTTTCTTGGAAGGCCGGGCGTGCTAACGACAATGTAAAATTTCCGGAAAAATCGTAAAAATAAACAGCTCCGGTAAACACTGGTGACCCTATGTGTAGAAGGCATTAGCCGGTTGTGTGCCTTCGGCATTAACAATGAGCGGAGTCTTCCTGGCCAGACCGATATTGCATAAATAAACACTATCTGCCAAAGTAAACGGGAACTTGTACTATAAAACTCGGAAAGCTAACAAACTGTTTCAGTTATAGCGCATCTCCGACGAAATATAAAAATCGGAGGCATATGCAACATTTACTTTGTTTATCCACCGCCCGCTTGGATATTCAATTTTATCGTTCAAGCCGAAACGAGTTTGGGTAATCGAAAAGTATGTCTGCACCAAAGTTCTGGATGAAAATGGGCAGACAATCCAGTAGTATCAGTTGTGGAACACAGAGTTACCATAGGAATCACTAGAATAAGTATGACTTGGCTCATTCGAGGAGAGCAACATTATATCAAAGGGCATACTGTGTAGTTGGGGAGCCGACGATGCTAAATAGGGATTTACTCGAGCGTCTTGCAGGCCTAGTGGATTTTGAAGAAAAGTTCTATGATGTATGCACTCTCAGCGGTGGGAAAGCGTCTGCAGGGTCCCAAAGATGTAAAAAAAATCATCAGGTATACATACTCGAGCGTGTTAGGTCAAGATACTGTATATGCCCTACGTGTCTCTGATAATGAATTCATGCTTATCTGACAGTTTGCGCGGTGAGACTGGCCGTACGGAAGAGTTGAAAATGGTAAACAAATTTTTTTCCAGCGTGTCAGATTTTTGGAGGATATGTTAATTGGACCCCAAGGGACTGACAATTTGGACGTGACGCAAGGTCACAGCGGTCCTTTAAAAATGTTAAAAAAAATCGTAACCTGTACATACTCCAGCGTGTCAGATTATCATACAGATCGTTAATCTGGGTCTTGTAGACGTGTTGACCCATTAATCTGACACTAATCAGGGGGTGTTTTCTTAATCTGACACTTTGAAGATGGTGAGAATGCATTTTTTTCGAATATTTCCCTGCCTGTACCTCTAATCGTTTTTGTGTTCATTATGAAAGTTGTAGATAATAAAATTCTACACAACTTTTGTCTGAAGTAATTTTACATACTCTTAACCTCGCTCTTAACTGTTCTCGAGTCAGAGGGCGATAAGGGCGAGGAACTTAGCCACACATGCGAAAGGGCAAGGTCAATGTAGAATCCCAGTCTAATCTACAATCAGCCAATTTTCAAAATGACAAGGTATTTCTATGATGACAATTTCGAAATTAGTCTCTGACTGAATCTTAGAATGTATAATACTATTTTCCAACGAGTGAATTTTCGCTTCAACATGTATCGCTGAACACCTCGCATTAATCGCCATATATCTCAGAAACGTTTGAACGTCGAAAAAATTGCTTAGGACAAAATTTGTAGAAAATGTTATGCTCTACAACTTTTATACTGAATGCGAAAAAGATTTGAAGCCCAGGGGAGGAGATAATTAAAAAAAAATGATTTTTGTGACCTTTATGGCCAATTTTTATTGTTTCGGCTTGCTGAAACTTTCAGATTATATTTTTTCCGTTATTCTTGAATCATTAGCTTCAAAATGAGAAAAAAACGCTACTGCGCTCGTGAATGTACACGTGACGTTTTTTTTGCAACTTTGGCGCCCTCCCACACATTTTCGACACGCTTAAATTGTCAGATTAAGAGAATATATACTTTTCAACATGTAATTAACCACATATACAGGGTGTTCCTAAATTGAACGTACAAACGAAAAGGGGAGATTCCTCAAGTGAGTTTAAGAAAAAAAAGTCCCATAAACATCGGGTCGCAAACGTTTCGTTTTCGAGATACAGAGTGTTGAAGTATGAATTTTTTTCAAGTTTTTTTCTCATAGTATCTACACTTCACAAGATATTCAACTGAAATTTGGCATAGATATTACATCTTAGAGTTCTCACCACGTGACATGGCAATTTCGATAGAAGATCTACAGGGTGATATTTTTTCTGGAACACTGCCACCTGTTATGTGTCATCTTCAGCTCATCCTGAGATTCCAGTCTGATGCACGTCAGTATCAATCCATGCACATCTTCAACCCCCAAGCCATCCTATAATCATCCGAGAATTACTTTTCCCATTAATTTCCAATGATTCCCCTCAATGAAAGCAATCAACTACTCCCAATAACAGGGCATGTTCACTCCACTCACCTCTTTTCTATTTCTTCCCATGCTTCTAACTCGATTTATCTTCGGGGTTATTAAAAATTTCCACGCCCTCTCGGATCCAGCCTCGAGCTCCAGGGGGAGCGACAGACGTAACACGGAGAGATAGATTGGAAAGCGCTTACTTCGCAATGTAACCAACAGTCATCGCAGGAAACGGTTCTATATTCTTGGCAAGTTTGGTTCTGCTCAGGCGAATCGTGGTACGTGATTAGTTTGGTAAGAACTGCATAACGATAGGTTGCTTCGTTCACGTTAAAGTCGATGGTATTTTAATGCTCTTCGTGAAACTTTGAAATACTTCACAAGGTCCAACTTCTGATCTCATGGAATACTGCTTCTATGTTTGGTGTGCTGCAGCACCAACTTTTCTTGCGTTGCTGAGGATAGGAACACAAACTCCTTTCATCGTCCTAGAACCTTTCTGTTTTATAGGAAAACGTGCCTGCAAGAAAGAGTTTCAGGAGAATTGAAGAACTGAAAGAGATTTACTCTGGGGCAATTTTTCAAGACTGAAACATTCCAATATGTTCTTAGAGAATTTTAAACCTGCAAGAAAATCTTGGCAAGGATATGCTACACCGCCTCACTGAATTCCTTACGAATTATTGTCATCTCAGGAACCACCTAAAAAGAAAGGGTCTAGCAGAAACCGACGACTGCAGATTTTATGGGGATGATGATGAAACTCTAGATCACCTCCAATTCATCAATCAACCTTCTTGAAGCCAACTCAGATATTATAGTCCATTAAAACTCTGGAACTGACAGGAGAGCTGTAGACAATAAAGCAGCAGAAACAGCTCTGTTGGCGATACAATAGATCTCAAGATCTCAGTTCAACGCAATCTCCTTTAAAACCTTCATCTACATCTATAAGTTATCTTTTCTTAGGTATTCCCACACTACTGATAATCTTGGTCTTCAGGATTTTAATATCTTCGCCAATAATTCTCGTAGTAGGTCTTCTAGTTCCTTCAATATTTCAGGGTATTATTAGATGTCACAACTTATTAGGATGTTGTCATTGGCAAATTGGAGAGAATTCATTAGGATCCATCGATTTTGCTGTCTTGCATTTTCAGCCTTAACTATTTGAGCTTGCCCTGGAGATTCAGTCATACGAGGATATATTGAAAAATGCTTAGCCTACTATAGAACCAAACGAAATTTCAATGTCAAAATATTTTATTACTCAACATGTTCTCCTCTCAATTGGATACATTCATTAGAGCGAACCTGCAACGTCTCTAGACCTTTCACAAAAAATGTTTCTTCTTGCTACGCAAACCAGACCTCCACAGCTCTTATAACCTCCTCGTTGGAAGAAAATTTACGACCTTTTAAATTTTTTTCAGTTGAGGAAAAAGATTGATAGTCGGATTGAGCCAAATCTGGTGAATGAGGGGGTGTTCTAGTATTTCAAACCCTAAATTACGAATTTTTGTATGGCAACATGAGGTTTGTGTGCAGGGGCGTTGTCCTGCAAAAACAAAACACCTTTGGATAGCCTTCCGCGTCTTTTCTCTTTAATTATTTCCCGTAGAGTGGTCAGTAATGTCGAATAGTAATTTCCAGTTATTGTCTACCCTTATCCAAAATATCAATCATGATTCCTCCATGGCAATCCCAAAAAACTGAAGCAAGAACTTATCCAGCAGATTTTTGGACAAGAAACTTCTTAGGTCTTCGAGAACCAGAGTGTCGCCATTCCATCGATTGTTGTTTTGTTTCTGGATCGTAGAAATGTACCCAAGTCTCTTCCATAGTAACAATTCCGTTTAAAAAGTCTACATCGTTTTCAAACCGTGCACAGATCGTACGCGATGTTTCTACCCTTGCACGCATTTGGTCAACATTCAAGCATTTGGGGATCCATTTTGTAGCAATTTTCTCATGTCCAAATTGACGTGAACTATATGATGAACGCGTTCGTATGAAATATTCAGTGCTTCAGATATCCGTTTTAGCCCAATTCGACGGTCTGATAAGATCATGTCATGAACTGCATCGATATTTTCGGGGACTGACAAAGAAACTGGCCTTCCCGATCGGTCACCATCTTCAATGGAAAATTTACCTCTTTTGAAGCTTGCAGTTCAATTTTTCACGGTCGCATACGAAGGACATCGATCACCAAGGATATTTATCAAATAAGGAATACACATCTTCTTTATTTCGATTTATTGCGTAACTCTGGTTTACTTTTTGACCTCAAACTTCACACTGACACTTCTAATGAGTTATTGTTCGTTGCAATGGTAACGCAATATTTTTTTTATGCATGGAACCGGTCTAGGCTAACTAGATATCAATACATCCTCGTATCTGACTGGTTGTCACCATGTGAACTCCTGAGGAGTGACCGTAAACGTAGTGTTCTCAGTCTAATTCCTCGGCGGGGCCCGAATCAACTGCTATCGGACTTCCATATGTGGAACGCGAACTTCACCAAGCTCCGTAATTTACGTGACTATTAAATTTTCTTTCAGTGGATCCTGTGGCTTTGTTTGAAATGCTCTTTTTATGGGAAGAGGCAGATGTAGATGTTCCTCTTTCGTTTTTATCCGACGAAGCATGAAATATAGCTTTGGGGGGTAGATGGGAGTAGACAGCTCAGGAATCAATTCAATTTTTTCCGGGGATCTGCTTTTCGGAGTTCGAACACTATTTCAATATTTTCCAAGCTTGTTATCGATTCGCGATGTCTATCGCTAGGAATGAGATGAATTTATCGGGCATTCGCAGGTTGGCTCTGAAACTTTGTGTTCT
This sequence comes from Coccinella septempunctata, assembly GCF_907165205.1. Lineage (NCBI taxonomy): Eukaryota > Metazoa > Arthropoda > Insecta > Coleoptera > Coccinellidae > Coccinella > Coccinella septempunctata. The sequence goes on along the minus strand of NC_058190.1, from coordinate 46,871,442 downwards.
CCATGTCCGAAAGTTCATCTTAACATGAAAAAGGGATTTTTTCCAAAGGGTCTTTATAAATGATTTTAACATTGCAGTGGGCGTCAACTGCGAGATAAAACCTAGAGTAATGATAATGAATTTGTGGAAAGAATGAGCTGAAACATAGGTCATAAACACAGAAACTTCTTCTCCCTTCTTTCTATCATGATGGTTGACGAAGTGAGAATAATCTGAAAACAAAAAGAAAGAAAAACGAGAGGGGTATTGACCACCCTGAAACTGATATTTTGTGCAACTGTTAACCAAGTGGTCCATAGTCTCTTCCTCTGCGTAACACTCACATCTCGGACTATCAACAGCATTTCATCTGAAGAGCATGCTATCACATCCTAAGTCGAATTTTTCTAGGAAGATCAAATCCAGGGACTCTTTTTGAAGGATCAATAATCAAACCTTCATTGAAGAGATTACACAAACAACAAGCACTCAGCAGCAGAAAAAACTAAGGCCAAAGCTGCTCTACGAAGTGTGATGGCATCAGTACCATCAGTACCAGGTAAATTGTTCCTCGGTTTCAATTTTGAATGTAAACTTTCCAAATGAACTTTGAAATTCAATGAAGAATCTACTTTTATTCCAAGATATTTAGGATTGAAATTATGAAGGCTGTATGAAATTGAAAAATTACGATTTTCAACATATTCCACAAGTAGGAATTGACTAACATTGCACTACTTGTGCCACAATACTTTGTTACAAGTGGGTGTAGCTAAACAAGATTTGCTCGGTAATGGCAAGTGTAATAAAAGTCGGACCTTGTGTAATTACTTGTAATAAAAATGTGAAAATTGTAGTATGCTTCCAGTTTTAGGAAAGGTGATTTGGTTGGTGTAGGTGTGGGTTTAAGTCACTACAATAATTAGTACTACCTAGGGAATAGTTAGTAACTTCATGATATCCTTCCTGAACGTGAGCAAACTTGTATGTATGTATGTATATCTGCTCCACCTCGCCTCTGCAATTACAGCAGTAAACTCGCGAACTCAGGACTCCATCTGCAAACTTCTCACATCCAAGTCTCAATTTCCCCGGAAGTGTAAACTGGAAATTGGCTCTGAAAACCTACAACCTGACACTCCGAGATGTATTATCGTTCCATGTGAGCAGGGGCGATAATGCAGTCTGAGAACGGTAAGATTTTCTATTCATGAATTCAGATTAATTCGATACAAAGGCGCTACTGCTCCAGACCTTACAGAGATAAACTTCCAGCTGTGCATAGGTAGGTACGTCTGTTCTTTGCATACATGAAAGACGTTTATATTATGTCGAACCCGTTCTCCATCCCGTAAACCCATATATGATTTTCTATCGGTCCTTCATCCCAACTTATATCCATATCTGATCGATGATACACGACTGACGTTATAGCACAGGCCGTGTGTATCAAGTTCCTGGTCGATTGAGTTTAATTTGTTGTGAGTGGGGTGGAAGAACGGTTTACATCAAGTAATTATTTGGAACTTGTCCTTTATTGTCTCATGTTAGAAACTACGGTTCAGTGGTCCAAATGATGTGCTGATAGAGTGGGAAAGGGAATGTGGAAGTAGGGATAGTTTTCCTCTGGGCGTTTGTTTCAATGAAACGTAATCGAGTGGAGAGAACACTCCCTTCGTTCATATGGCTTCTTTACGATGAAATGATATCAGGTTTAGTAGAACGTAAAAAAAATTCCAGGTTTAGCAACAAATACCACATGGTTTTTCCGCCACCAATTGCAGCCTAAAAAGAGTATGGTGAAAATAACTGAAAATATCCCAGTTTTTCCTGAAAGAACACATGTATAACAGATGTTCCAAATAATTCAATAAAACCAATGGATAAAGAAAAATTTATCCCTATCAATTATTGAGCAGTGTATTTGCAGAAGATTAACTTGAATCAATATACAACTGAACCAGGCCTAGATAGAGTGTAAATAGAGAATGTAGAACTATTTATAGAAATGAAACAAATTAATTGATGATGATTTGATGAATAGAACTGCCAATTCTCAATATATCACTTCATCGATTGAAAACAAGATAAACAGTGCACATTCAAAGGGATTCATGAATAAATCCTCCAAATTCAAACCCAGAAAATACGTTTGTTAATTTTTATTTTCATGCATGCCATCTGCTCAATATTATGATCTGAAGAAAATGTTATTAAAAACCAATTTCATGGTAAATTTCAAGCAATAGCTTCCTGTGGTTTCTATCTTCAGAAGAATTGAAAGAAGCGCTGAAATTGATTAGGAAATCAGATGAAGTTTTGATATTTTCATTTCACAGATAGTTCTTCATTTCATTCCAATAAAAATGGGTTTTAATTTTAAATAACTTTATTCGATTTCTTTGTCATTTGTCTTTTATATATTTCATATTTTTCTATTCCAACAATATGCGTTATCAATCCAATAATCCTGGTGTTTATTACCAGTTTAACTGGTTGATGTATTGTTTTGTCAAAAAATGTGCATATACTGCTTTTATGTCTCTTTGAATTCGAGCTGAATCTCTGAAGATTTGTTACTGATAACAGTAACCCCTCAGATCCCCGAGTTCTCATAGGTTTTACTGCGTCTATAATATCAACTGTATACAGGGTGAGTTTTTGACACGTATACAAATATTTTAACAGTAGATTCTTGAAGTCGAAAGAAACACTTTTTTCTACACCATTTTTCAGATTCGGACCTGTTAAAAAGATATAGCCATTTTAAGTTTTCACAATGAGCTGTGCCACCTCTGGAAAAACAAAATTCCCAGAATAACTAGCTCAATCTGTGACTCTGCACATCTGTGGATCTTTTAAAAAAAAGTTGCATTCGGTCAATTTTTCGAATTCCACAGATATTTTTGAACATCAAATTGCTCGAAAACGGCGCATTGACAAGAAAATATGAATAATACTTTTATTTTACAAAAAATTCAAATATTCATTAGAGAGTTTCCAACTTAGTTGGAGTTGGAGTTGGGTTCTTTGAATTTTTGGTATTTTTATGGTTCGTAATGGTCATAATGGGAAAACTGGAAGACGTGGGAGATATCTCGTGTTCGAAAAAGATTCATCAAATAAATGAAAAACTATATTCCGAAATTCATTTCATTAACAAACAAAAATAATTTTTTTATGGTTTTTCAACAGCCTGTATCTTTTAAACCGAGCCGATTCGGAAAAAATGGTAAGGGAAAAAAGTGTTTCTTTTGACCTCAAGAATCTACTGTTAACATATTTGTACGTGCCAAAGACTCGCTCTGTATAGAGCTCTTTAACAAAAACATGTAGTGGTTCCACCATGACGTCCGCGCGTTTTAGTCATTTCGAATGTCAGTTAGGCTCTATCGATCCTTAAACTTTCCAGGGGTCGATTCAAATCCGAAGGAATAGGAGTCTAGAAGCCCCAGATACGAAACGACTAATTTCAATTGATGATGTCAATTTGCGAACTGGGGTTCGTTATTTAAGGAAAGTTCTCTCAATCCGATAGCATTAGACGTTCGAAATGCTCGAATTGTTCCCAACTAACACAGTTTTGGACCGCTGCCGCATTATGTGTGTCTCAATTACACCTCTGGATTATCTTTGTTCCCGAATGGAATGAAGAGCCTCGCCGTTATTGAACTTTAAAAGAAAATTGGCCGACGGGTATAGTTAATTCGGTTCGATGCCGGTGACCCAGGAGAAATGGCTATAATGAAGTTATTATAGGGTTTCGCTGAGCAAGGTCCCCTTGGTGCAATTAAATATAAACCCCGCAGTTATTTGTTGGTTGAGCCCAGTTCGAGGGAAAGATTGATGGAAGGAAAGACTTGATTCGATTCAGGTATTGGGAGTTTTTTCATGATTTCTATTCATGAGGGCGTGTTAGGCTTGACAACATCTCAAACTCGCCATTTACTAGAGCTAAGAAGGAACCACATGCTGTAGAACATTTCGACTTCACAGTAATCCATAGCTGGTGTCTATGGCCTGAAACAAGACAAGCTACAAGAGCTTCAAGCACACCAACAAGAATATCTTGATCTAAATTCACAAAGGGTCAATTATTTCTATGATACCTTTAGAATTGTATGAGAAACTCTCTCCTTTTCTTCAAATACATTCTTCCCCTTTCATCCGTACTTTTTCTTATTTGACAAACTTTTCTGTGTTATAGTTCTCTGGTCTATATGGTTAACCCCAACAACATATTCAGCGTTTTCAGGACTCAAATTCAGGTTTTTAATTTTTTAAACAACAACAGAATTCGAATTCGCCTTAGTTAACACAATTTTCAGTGTACCTACATACTCCAAACACTCGTATTTGTGATTGATATGTTTCACTGCTCGTACAAAGATCAAAACTCTGCTCTCTTTTCTTCAATCTCTATTATAAGCTGAAATAGTACAGACAGGTTACTGAGTTTTTTTTTATCAACAATTTATAGTGGCAGGCTTGATAATGATCATATCGACTGAAAGATGTTGCCATAACTATGTTGAGATAATATACGGGGTGACTCTTTAACCCATACAAATATTTCAGCAGTAAATTATAGAGGTCAAAAGAAACACCTTTTCCCTATACCTTTTTTTCCGATTCGGCACTGACAAAAAGATATAGCAATTTTAGGTTTTCATAATGAGCTATGGCACTCCTGGACAAAAAAAACTCCCTTCACAATAACAAGCTAAATGTATGACACTACAGATCTGTGAATCTTTTAAACAGACTTACATTCAGCCAAAGTACCCAATTTTCCGAATATCTTTGATATTTTTATTTTTGAACATCAAATCACTCGAAAATTACGAGAAAATATGAAGAATACTTATATTTTACAAAACGTTCAAATATTAATCAGATAGCAACCAGTTTCAAGAGTTGGGTTCTTTGAATTTTTGGTATTTTTATGGTAATACGTAATGGCCATAATGAGAGAACTGCAAGACGTGGGTGATATCTTGTGTTCGAAAAAGATTCTTCAAATAAATGGAAAACTATATTCCGAAATTCATTTCTTTCGATAAAAACGTTGGTGGGAACCAAAAATAACAGTTTTTTATGTTTTTTTCAACATCCTGTATGTTTTAAACCGAACCAATTCGGAAAAAATTGTAAAGGAAAGAAGTGTTTCTTTTGACCTCAAGAATCAACTGTTGAAATATTTGTACGAGCCAAAGACTCACCCTGTATAGCTGGGACCAGACGAAAACAGTTATTAACTCATCTCGACGATTTAGTGAATTTATCTGGTATACAAATCTGTCTAGATCTAAATTGTTGGATTGTACGATTCTTTGGTCTCATGTGGTGTTCCCACAAAAGTCTTCTGCTCACACTTGACACAATGATAACAGTCAGTGCAATAAAGACGTCTAATTTCACTATAAAACAAACTAACATCTAAATATGTACCAATTTTAGCTCTTCTAAAGTCATCAACAATTTTTGTCGTATTCAAACTCGAGACTTCTTCTTGAGCTCAAAATTAGTTGATGGAGGCTCAATATGTGATAAAGTATCTGTACTATACTAAGCTCTTAAAAACCAGTTTCTCTCCAACACATCAAGAGGAAAAATACCATGTTGCTGTATAAATTAAGATGGATTTAGCCCCTTCCTTGTGGAATCTTCTATGGAGTAGATAACTAATCAAACCGAGTTGTTAAGAATTCCTCATTGATATTTAGGAAATTGGATGCTTCGCTCCAAAAATGTCAATACCTGCCAGTCATGAAACTAAATAATCCACGACCATCAGTAATCAGCTCGCCAGATCCCACGAAAGCCCTGACGTACCCATTTCCGGAGTGGCCCAACCTCCTTTCCACATCGGGAAACAACAAAAAAAAAAACACGTTCGATGAAGTTGCAAAGCGATAATCGTTATTTTTCAGGTACATTCAATTTCAGCTTCTTCGCTCATTAAACAAGGCAGTCGTGTTTCTCGATAATCAATTATCCTACGATCTAAAAGCATCATTTGTTACGAAACCTACAGCGATGAAATCGATTTTATTTATTCCACGGTTAGGCCGGTCCTACACGATAGACCGTGAGCTTGGTGGTCCCTTTTTGTTTGTTCTGTAATTATCTGGCGCAGAAGATTATACTGTCCGCAGCTGCAGCTGCCTGCCTGTGTCAATATTTACCCTATTATTGAAAAACTTCACTGTTGTGGAAGTGTTATTTTACATAATTCGATAACGGAACATTTGGTGAATTTTTGAAGGGAAAAGGGCCAATGATGTTGGTATATGGGTTAGGATATTTGTTTTTCCTGTCCCCTGTAGGTGACAGGATGATGGTACTCAGAGAGAAGATGATTGTGCGAAGCTATTTCGTTAAAAATAATATTTTCCTAGTACGTGATAGAAAATGATTCTTCAATTTTGGAATAGTTGGGGTAATATCCTATTTCTTCATGCATTGAGACCTTAGCAGGGTGGACATTTAATGAAACCATCAAGATTTCTGTTTCATTGTTTTCATTGTCTCACTGTGTATACACTCGGAACGTGAGAAACAAATATTGTTTATTCATAAAATACATTTGAATAGGAAATCGATAATTGGTTTTGCGTCAATATGAACTGGGTATTCAGCATATTCCTAAAGATTAAGAATAACAGTGATCAGTCTATATGGTATTTCTTCAATTACGCAATTTATGGAATGCTGAAATTATCATATATTGTGTTCGTTGGTTTTACTTCATGTTGTACGTATATGAATACATTAAAAATTCAATTAGAATCATGTTTCTAATGCCGGATATTTGAACCATAATTTATACCTATTCATCAACTAATATTTCACAATGAGGTACAAAAATAAATCTCTAATTAGTGAAGGTTTACTATGATTGATGAAATTTCAAAGTATCACGTTGATAATATTTTTCCACTAAAGGGTATTTTTTTTTCTTGAACAATATATTGATATTATTTTCTGAGTATGATTCAAATTTGGTCATCAGTTTTCATGTTAACGCCTATAGGCTAAAATATATATGATTTTGTTCGTAAATTTGTAGTTTCTCATGTTGAATATTATTTTTATATACTATACTTGTGAATATACGTACTTATACAAGGTAAATAATTGGCAAAAAAATTTAAGGTGCGATTTCTATTCCTTGTCCAAAAATAATGTGAGTCCTTCATATAATTTTTATTAGCCCTTGTTTAGATGCAGCCCGCTTAAATGGAATCTGAAAAGCAATTTTTTTTCATCAGGAAGCAGAAAACTGATAGAAATGAAAATGAGCAGAAGGTTACTTTTAGGAAGACAAGGAGTCATCCCTCAATTTTTCTCGCCACTTTCCATTTACACCCTGTATGTTGACTAATTCTGTACTTTCTCTGGCTACTCTCCTCCATTGTTGAAAACTGTTAGTAACTATGATAAAGTTCGAGATATTCTACATGAGTTTATCTTTCGACTTTTCAGAGCAACTTTGCAGATATACAGGATGAGTCTTTGACTCGTACGAATCTTTCAACAGTAGATTTTGGAGGTCAAAAGAAACCCTCTTTTCCTTTACTATTTTTTCCCATTCGGCTCGGTTTGAAAGATACAGGCTGTTGAAAACCATAAAAAATGTTATTCTGTTTTTCGAGCACAAGATAACACCCACGTCTTCAGTTTTCTCAATATGACCATTACGTACTATATAAATACCAAAAATTCAAGGGTCCAACTCTTGAAACCAAGTTGGGCGCTATCTGATGAATATTTGGACGTTTTGTAAAATGAAAGAATTCTCCATATTTTCTCGTATAATGCGCCGTTTTAGGATTTTTCAACAATAAAAAATATCTGTGAAATTCGAGAAATTGGGTACTTTGACCAAATGCAACTCATTTCAAAAGATCCACAGATGTGTAGTGTCACAGATTTAGCTAGTTATTCTGAAGGTAATTTTGTTTTTCCAGGGGTGGCACAGCTCATTTTGAAAAGTTAAAATGGCTATATCTTTTTATCAGGGCCGAATCTGAAAAAATGGTATAGGATAAAAGTGATTCTTTTGACCTTAAGAAGCTACTGTTAAAATATTTGTACAAGTCAAAGGCTCTCCCTGTATATAGTCACTAGTTAACTTTTTCTGACATTTCAGAAAATTAATATCTAATTTGTGTCGAGTGTGTTGAGTTTTTCCGTTTTCTTCGCTAAAATTTCATATCTTATAATCAATTTTTCCTTCCACTTTGATCCCGAACATATCCCGAAAATGCTCATCAAGTTCAATGAAACTCATAGCGCCAAGTTCGCTAATTCGAGCAATTCGGATACGGTCCCCGGTATCAAGTTTCCCAACGTTTGAAGTTTCGCAAACTCAAACTGGGCGTAAACTTTTACGAGGACGGTACTCGTTTAGAATTTTTTTCCTTAGAAAGTGTCACCTTAATGGGCTACTAGCATTTCGAATATCAAATTTGTCGTCGGCATCCTTAGCCAGCTTTGATATCGCATTCCTCTACGTATGACATGTCGCTATCGAATTTTCAGCTGAAAACGTCTCAACAGAGTGAGACATATTTGTTACGTCGACATTAAAACTCGAATTTCGTGGACTGCTCCGATATACGATCCATCTTCATTTTTCATGCTTCGGGGGGGACCGAAATAACGCAGTGGGGAGCAGTGGCGTGCGAAGTAGAGGGAACTGGTCAAATAGAAGCTGAAGTGGATAGTCGAAAAAAAGTATACTTTTTGCACTTTTGAATCAAATTTTCAGTATTGCTGTATATATAGGGGAGAGTTGAACTTCTTTTTACTCTGAAGGAGATGGCAGCATCTCATTTTTTGCGTGAAGATATCATGCCCAAATAGGTAACGATAAATAATAGTAGAGTGATGGTGAGATGAACATTTTGAGTACAGCAATTCTATTTTTAGGAACCGAAAATTGGCTCATGTCTCCCTAACCCATGTGAGACTTGAACAGGAGGCTATAGAGACTTGACCATAAATTTGTTTATCAGGAAAAACATTGAAAGAAAACAATTTCCATTGATCAACGATTGTCTATGTCTAGGTTTTCATCATGAGATTTATTAGCGTATGAAATACATATTTTCTATTTCAGAGTCACTCTCACTTATTTCCGAGATGTTTTTTGCTTTTTTGAACCTTTGTATATTTTTTTATATTTATTTCTATTATTCAATTTTTTTTTTTTGAAGCAAACTATTATCTAAGCTCAGTGCAGGAAACTTGGACCACTGATTATGTCTTCCCACCCTAGCATGGGTCAAGTCTCCCGCATTCCTTTTAGTCTATTCAACAGATGTTTTCTTGAAACTTTTACAACTATTATTAAAAAAGCTCATCGTTTGTAAAACAATATTAATCAATGAAAGCAACAAAACTAAATATCGACACGCACCTTAAACTTTTCAGACAGAGTAACGAACAAAAATTATTCAATTTCTTACTTCCTAACAACAAAATCACGTTCAACCCTCTCACCCCCGAATTGTTCTGATGACCCCCAAAATGGAGCCGTCAATGGTTGTGCCTTGTTACGAGTAATATGTTGCATTCTATTTACGATACCGGTAGAGCGAAATTTGAATTGAAATATTTGAGGTAGTTCAAGTCTCCTACCTGAGCAAGTCTCCCGGACTCCCCCTACCATGTGGAGAGACGTATGTTTGAGTATCACACAAACGAAGTATGGTACTCATATCACTTAATGATTCAATAAAAAAAAAAATCACAAGATACTAATTTCTTGTAGATGTATAATTTAGAGATCCCTGGAAATGGATTGGTTTTTGCCTCTCCAGACTAAAATTGTATTGAACCTATCTGGTCTGCCATTTTACAGTAATTGCACCGCTTACCTTACCCACCGCAGACATTAAAACAGCTTGCTAACACTTCGACGGTCATTTGGCAAAACATACCTCAATATTTCATCGATAACCTCATTGACAACAATCTCGAATAGAGCAAGAGCACAACGAAAAGCTAGGAGAGGCTTAAACATTGATATCAAGGTGTTTGTAACAGAAGAAACCTCTCTTAAGCCTGCAGAAACCACTAGATATAATTTTTATTTTGTCATATCTCGACTATACTTCATTCAAATTTATTTTAGCAGTCGGTTGGCCATGAAATAATTTTCTCAAGTTTTTGTAACTAGAACGAAGTTAGGTTGGCACTCATGAAATGTCGTTAATGTCATAACGCCGTTGCCACAACTAATATCAATTTTTATTACGAAAATGCCGAAAGTGATTTAAAAAAGAGACAGGGTTTCAGGAAGTGCTATTTAGAATTCAGGTCCGCTCATTCAAATAGTTATACCCTGATATTCTAAAATCCACAATACGTCAGACGTTAGCGAACATATTCAATGTAAGAGAATGTATAAAAAATTTAATGTTTCGTCTGAATCTAAACGACTTATATTTCAGTTGCATATTTCCACAATCAGAAAGATTGTGAATGAAGAGGATGACAAAGAATTTCCTTCTATTGGGAAACCCAAAAAAGTGATGGCATTTGAGAATTTTATGTTTGAGTGAATTAATGCGAAATAAACTACAGGATTTTGGATAAATGTCATCGGAGAATAAGTTCCCTAAAATGGATTTTTCTATTTTTCATTTGACTTGTTCTATACAATGTAAATGTTTCAAGGTACTAATAAATACCTAATTATTATTATTACATCAATGTATTAAGATGAATAGCCACAAATACGCGCAAGTTGACATGTTACTTGTTTATTCATGTGAAATTTTTGTTCAAAGGTGAACTTCACCTTAACTTGAAACTTCCTTCAATTCCTTTTACTTATATTGATGCAAGATGATTTTTGTTGAAGAATTTAACATTCTTGTAATTATCTGTTAATTCCTTCGGAAGATACCCATTCCCAACCACTGCATCATATGCATTTCATCTTCGGGTTAATATTTTTGAAATCTACAAATGATGTAAGCCAAAGAAGATTAAGAACATTAACTCTCCTCAAGCTAGTGCATATTATGATATTATACTGATCTCTTGTATTTTCCATGCAAATAACTGGATTTGGTATGACTTCAATCAGTTTGTATAAACTTCAATTATGCTCGTCACATATTTTCCGCAGAGATTCGACATTGTGATAAAATACGTAATAACAGAAACTTTTACGTAGAACGGGCAACATGGCGTTGATTTAAAACACAAAAATGTTTTGACAAGCGTCATAACCCCACATTTTCGTACTAAACAGAGTGAAATGTGTCAAATTTCCATGGCCAACCGACTGCTAAAATAAAAGTGAATGAAGTATAGGTTGTTGCTTATTGATGCCTTTTCAGACAGGTAAGTATGGAGAAAAAAGAATACCGTATATTTTGTACTTCTACTTGAAATACATAAATCATAATGCTTCATTTGATAATGTATGCTTGAATTGAAACCAAAAAAATTATTGCCAAACACAACTTAACTGGCCCAAATTCTACATAAACTTCCGAATTATTCCGCATAAACTGCGGAATACTGAGTCATATAAACCAAACACCGAAGTAGAATTTTTTTGCGGATCCGTTCGATCTAATGGGGTCACTAACCACCGATCCAATCATAAACGGATTGACATTAGCTAGTCCAGTCTGCCAATAGTCTCGCAGTATTCGTATTCAGGCATCCACGCCGGCATCTAGTTGGCCCCGGTATAATTAGCCCAGTCACATAGCTTACTCTAATTGAATCGCTAATTATCTATCTGTATCTAACGCTAATGGGTTTTAAATGAGGCTGTTTATGATGATAGAAATGGCGTTTGGTTAAGGGACTATTTTTGTCGCGGATTGATGAGAGGCCATGTGGAACTTTTTCCTGTGATATTGCCATTGTTTTTGATAACACGGTAAATTCCGTTCTTGCTCATCTTTAGAAGAACCCGGAGGGGTCAGGAGAGACAGCTGGTACCATGGAGATAGTGGATTTCGTTGTTCAGATTCAGATTAGCTAACGAGTATATTGAAAAATTCTTAGCCAACTATATAGAACCAAACAAAATTTCAATGTCAAAATATTTTATTATTCAACATATTCTCCTCTTATTATAATTGGATACATTTATCACAGAGAACCAGCAACGTCTCTAGACCCTTAAAAAAAAATGTCTCTTCTTGCTCTGCAAGCCAGACCTCTACAGTTTTTATTACCTCCCCGTTGAAAGAAAATTTACTACCTTTTTAACTTTTTTTTCAGTTGAGGAAAGAGATGATAGTCGGATGGAGCCAACTCTGGTGAATAAGGGCGGTGTTCTAGTAATTCAAACCCTAAATCAGTGCAGAGGCGTTGTCCTGCAAAATCAAACAACCTTTGGATAGCTTTTTCCGCGTCTTTTCTCTTTAATTTTTTCCCGTAGAGTGGTCAGTAACGTCGAATAGTGATCTCTGGTTATTGTTCTACCCTTATCCAAAAAATCAATCATGATTACTCCATGGCAATCTCAAAAAACTGAAGCAAGAACTTTTCCAAAAGATTTTTGGACACGAAACTTCTTAGGTCTTGGAGAACCAGAGTGTCGCCATTCCATCGATTGTTGCTTTGTTTCTGGATCGTAGAAATGTACCCAAGCCTCATCTATAGTAACAATTTGGTTTAAGAAGTCTACATCGTTTTCAAATCGAGCACAGATCGAACGCGATGCTTCTACCCTTGCACGCTTGCACTATATGATGAACGCGTTCGTATAAAATATTCAGTGCTTCAGATATCCGTTTTAGCCCCATTCGACGGTCTGATAAAATCATGTCAAGAACTGCATCGATATTTTCGGGGACTGACACAGAAACTGGCCTTCCCGATCGGCCATCATTTTCAATGGAAAATTGACCTCCACCAAAGGTATTAAGCATATTCGTAAATCTGCTTACCACTTAACCCTTTTAAATACAGGTACTTGATGATGGCTCGATAGTCCAATTTTTCGATTTTCACAATTTCGGTGGACATCTTCTTTCTATTAATTTATTGCGTAACTCTGGTTTACTTTTTCGATCTCAAACTTCACACTGACACTTCTAATGAGTTATTGTTCGTTGCCATGGTAACGCAATAATTTTTTTAGGCATGGGACTGGTCTAGGCTAACTAGATATCAATACATCCTTGTATATTTTGATTGTTGTCACTTGAAGAAAGAATGCCCACCTGAAAAAAGAAGATTATGTTAGAATTTTCAGATATAAAACGGAATATCATAAGTTAAGTTGGATACTTTTGCTTCAATTGAATCCATTCTTCAGAAGAGAATTCCACTGAAATTGATCACAGCATTGTCCGATTCGCGAGTAGATTCTTTCTATTGTTGTGTCGGATCCGGAAACTCATTCTTAGTATTATTTTCTTTAGGAGCAGACATTAAAAGAGTGAGTAAATATCGCAGGAAAAATTCCTGGAAACATAACTTTTTATGTTAGCCCGAAAGGACTGGGTATACGCCTCTGCTAGAGGCGAAACGACGTTTACGTTTAAAATACAGAGCTTTCAGGAATCGTAAAATGCCTTCCATTATCTTCTTTTATGAAAACGTAAAGAACAGACTTTCTCGATGTGCTACGAGCAACGACCACATCAAAGATTATGTCGTTCATAACTGAACCGGGGTTGCCAAAGACGTGGGCTCGGCATATCCCAAAGTTAGGTCGAATATTTTCAAATTGGTTAAATGCACAGCACATTAAGCTCTAACCTAATCGTACGTTTTCTATCAGACTTTTCGAAGTTTCAATTGGTTAAAAGTCCGGCAGATGGCGGATTGTTAATAATGGCTTATCCTAGGGGTCTGAAATGTCACACACTCCATTCCACTTACATGTTAATGGCATGCCAGACACAAACGCGATAAAAATTCAGTTTGCTGATGGTCTTTGTATGTCACGCCAGGGTCTTGAAGGATTGCGAATATGTTTCAACTGGAAGACTTGAAAATTGGGTCAATAATTCGGGCTCAAACTAAACCCACCTAAAGAGAAGTGATGCCTACCTGATATCTGAAAAGTCGTGAGTCTTATGCAACGATTAAAACACGATTTCTATCAAATATCTTGGTGTCACTCTTGACACCACGAGACGGATGACCAAATAAGTGTTGATGTTATTAGGAAACTTGCAACAACAGATAGGGGATGCAGATACACTTCAAATAGTTACATTTTCTGCAGTGTTCTCAACTTCAGAATATTGTATATCAACGAAGTCTTGATGAAGTTGGATGAAGCCATCAAAATTTTTGGTTTGTCAATGTCAATGATTCTCGAATGGAGTATAGCAGATTTATTTTCCAAAATACTGATCCTAGAAAAAATCTAATTACATATTCATTATCTACCACCTTGTATCAGTCAGTAAAATGACCCGGGTCGATATAGCTAAATGAATAATTTTTTGTTCGGACAAGTAGCAGACGAAATGATTCTGAATCCGAAATTTTTTTATTTTTCGAACTATATATATCGTTCCGGGTCATTTTTCGACTAATTCGAGGTCGTAGATTAGGAATATGCAATTAGATTTTTCTTAGGATCAGTATTTTCGGAAATACATCATTTTTAGTGGAAAATTTCGAAAAAATTGGTCAACTTTGAAGAGCTATAGCAACCAGAAAAAATTCACTGGACATATGCTGATTTTTTTGGTGACAGATTGATCCTTTGCTGATAAAAGAATCCAACTTTCATTTACCTACCGAGAACAGTTCAGATTTTATGATTTTTCCGCGAAGATCCAAAATTTCGAATTTTTCACCGACCATAACTTGAAAACCAATCCTTTCAGCAAAATTCTGTTTGCATATTCGTGTTGTACGCCATCGATTTAGTGAATACTCAAATTTTGGTCGAAATTGGGAAGATCGAAAATTTTTCAAATTTTCCATGCATATGTATGGAAAAAATGCGATTTTTTTGAAAAATATTTTTATCTCCGATCGAAACCAAATTCATACCGTCAACTAATTCGAGGGCGTAGATAACGAATATGCAAACAGATATTTAAAAAAAAAATTATTTTTCAAGTTATAATAGATGAAAAATTGGAAATTTTGAACCTTCGCGTAAAAAATCATAAAATCGTAACTGTTCGCGGTATAAATGAAAGAAAATTGAAATTTTTTATTCAAGAAGGATCAATCTATCATCAAAAAAATCAGCACATGTCTGATTATATTTTTCTGGCTGCTAAAGCTCCTCAAATTTGTTGACCAATTTTTTCGAAATTTTCCACTAAAACTGATTTTCCTAAAATACTGATCCTACAAAAATCTAATTGCGGCGCACGCGCTGCACCCCGCTAGGGTCGGTCCTGACTGTAGTATTAGCGAAAAAGTGCATCTTACTGGGTATACCAAAAAATTTTCAGCCCTTAGAATTGCTGCAAACCGTTCATGAGGAAAATTCCCCAACTTGGCAACCGCGTGCTAACAGCAGGGGACCCGGACGGACAGTTTTAGATTGCTGGATCCTTTCTGAGCGGAAAAAATTAATGGAACTATTGAATGCAGGAGACCTCGATCACGTGCTCTGCTTACCCCTCGGACAGACGATGAATTTTGTTACGCCGACATGTCGACATATGTGACATGTAAAAATATCGAGTCGTCTTTTTCGCCGAATGGAAATGCTGCAGTCTCGCGGCGGAGATACAGGGGGGGCAGCCCATGGTTTATTTTCTGGATCAAACGGTATCACTTTCAGATGTCACCCGGTCCATGTTAGTTGTTTGTCATGTTTGTCGTTTCTGACCGGTTTTTATTGAAGGGGCGCGGATTTCACGTCCATTTTAATTGATTTGTAGCGGCTCTATTGAAGGAGATCTTAAATATGGAATGCAGAGAGAGAATTGTGGTCTTTGTTGGAATGAGAAGTTTTTTGCAGATTCAAATGACCATGAGGAGCTGCTGATATTTCTTATAACACAATGACACATGCGTTTCACAGGATCATGCATCCATTAATTTGATGATGTGATCGTTTGGACCATTAGAAAATTTGCTTTTCCACGTATACACACAGCACTGCATGAAATATAAAAATAGGGGCAATGCCAAATACCTAGCCTCCCTTTTTACTGACCATATTGTTCTTACTAGTTAAATACTACCAAAGAGTAACAGAATTTGCTACAACAGTATAAATTATTGCTGAAGTACAAGACGCAGAATTGTTTTTTAGTAGATATGAAGATAGAAATGTGTTCAGATCATGCAATTTTAGCTTTTGTTTTAATAAGCAAAGCCTGACGTTTGATCTGGTTTTAAGTCCAGAATGTATGCTCAAATATAATTGAATTTCTTGGTGTTGCTAGGATATTTTAAAATGTAAATAGAAACTTTAGTATTCATCAGCAGTAAGAAGAGATTCTGCCGTTTGTGAGAAGATTATACTACCAAAAAACTATGTTTGAGTTGGTAGATTTGAATTATGATTTATGTTCGCTTCTCTGATATCTTGACCTTGAAGTATTATGGCTGTATGCACGGAAAATTTTCTGATGTCTATACGGAGCCACTTCTGGCCAATACGAGGATATATTGAAAAATTCTTAGCCTACTATAAGACCAAACAAAATTTCAATGTCGAAAAAACTGTTTCTTTTTGGTCTGCAAACCAGACCTCCACAGCTTTTATTACCTCCTCGTTGGAAGAAAATTTACGACATTTAAACTTTTTTCGAGGAAAGAGGTGATAGTCGGATGGAGCCAAATCTGGTGAATAAGGAGGGTGTTCTAGTAATTAAAACCCTAAATCACGAAGTTTTTGTATGGCAATATGAGATTTGTGTGCTGGGATGTTGTCCTGCAAAAACAAAACAACTTTGGATAGCTTTCCGCGTCTTTTCTCTTTAATATTTCCCCGTAGAGTGGTCAATATTGTCGAATAGTGATCTCCGGTTATTGTTCTACCCTTATCCAAAAAATAAATTATCATGATTACCCCATGGCAATCCCAAAAAACTGAAACAAGAACTTTTCCAGCAGATTTTTGACACGAATCTTCTTAGGTCTTGGAGAACCATTCCATCGATTATTGCTTTGTTTCGGGATCGTAGAAATGTACCCAAGTCCCATCCATAGTAACAATTCGGTTTAAGAAGTCTACATCGTTTTCAAATCGAGCACAGATCGTTGGCGATGCTTCTACCCTTGCACGCGTTTGGTCAACATTCAAACATTTGGGGATCCATTTTGCAGCAATTTTTCTCATGTCCTAATTGACGTGAACTATATGATGAATGCGTTCGTATGAAATATTCAGTGCTTCAGATATCCGTTTTAGCCCAATTCGACGGTCTGATAAAATCATATCATGAACTGCATCGATACATTCGGGGACTGACACAGAAACTGGCCTTCCCGATCGGTCATCATCTTCAATGGAAAATTTAACTCTTTCGAAGCTTGAAGTCCAATTTTTCACGGTCGCCTAGGAAGGATATTGATCACCAAGGGTATCAAGCATATCTTCGTAAATCTGCTAACCTCTTAACCCTTTTAAATATAGGTATGTACTCGATGGTGGCTCAATACTCAAATTTTTCGATTTTCACAATTTCGGTGGACATCTTCTTTCTTTTAATTTATTGCGTAACTCTGGTTTACTTTTTGACCTCACACTTCTAATGAGTTATTGTTCGTTGCTATGGTAACGCAATATTTTTTTTATGCATGGAACTGGTCTAGGCTAACTAGATGGTAATACATCCTCGTACACCGTTTCATCATCTTCATTTCATAGAAATTCTATGCTTAAACGTGGTTTGAGTATTTAATCTTTGTTAAATGTCATTAGTGGCTCAGTATTGGAGTGAGGAAAGTTTCTGTGCCAAATTAACTTCATTTGAGGGAATATCAGATTGACCCACTTCTTTAATTTGATGAAATCTGCACCTGGGACGTATTTATTGCTTGAAGGAACATATAGTGAGTCTCCTTCAGGTGAGATGAACTAGCGTGAGTGATTTCAGAAGCTCAAAAACAGTGAGTGAGTGGGGAAATTGTAGAAAAAAAAACGAAAATGAAAGTATGATTGAAGGATTATTATTCCCAATGCAAAAAATTGCAACTAAAGTGGTTAGGTTAGGTTAGGTTAGGTTAGGTTAGGTTTGGTTAGGTGAGTTAGGTTAGTGAGTGAGTGAGGAAATTGTAGAAAAAAAACGAAAATGAAAGTATGATTGAAGGATTATTATTCCCAATGCAAAAAATTGCAACTAAAGTTAGGTTAGGTTAGGAATGGCACCAAAAGCAATTTCATCATTTAAAGCCCTTCAAATACAAAGAAATTGAGTTCCATATGAACTGACAGACGTTGAAGGTTGAACTCTCGGCCCCATAAACATTCGAAGCATCAATTTTTACGACGAAACCCCTAATCGAACTTCGATTCGAACTTAACAATAACGAAAATCCGGTTGATATTTATACACCGGCATTTCCCATTCAATCCGCCAATTTCCATTTACGAAATACCGATTCAATTACCGGGATATCGTACAAGCGTTGTCGATAACCCTAGGGAACGTTTCCCTCACGATAAGGTATCCACTAACACAAAACCTGTTTACGAGAACACTTTGCCAAAACCAATTTCGAATTCGAAACTTTCCACGGAAATTATGAGCGTCCTTCTCGTAGGAAATCGATTAATATAATGAGTAGGAAAGAAGGGGGCTTGGGGAGCAACAAACTTTGCTTTTCATCGTTGTTGATTGTGAAATTATCGGGCAAATTGGAAATTGTGGTGGTAATGATAGGGCAGCACAGAATTCAGGAGAGAAATTTAGAGGGAGTTATGAATAATGACCAGACAATGGACTTTGTAGTTTTTTCAGCGATGGACTAGAGGGCTTTTCCTTCAGAAAAAGCAGTTCAATACAACACGTTCTGCTCAGTTGTATTTTTTTCATTATTTCAAATGATGAAACTTTGGAATAGCACACGAACAAAATAGTTGTTACCTCCTCGAAATTTTGAGACAAATAGATCTTCATCAAACCAATAAAAACCTTTTATTTGCCATGCAAGACGTGATTTATCATGGGAATATATTACTGAGGATTTCATGTATACTGCATTCACATTTGTTTTAGCTGTCGGTTGGCCATGAAATAATTTTCTCAAGTTTTTGTAACTAGAACGGAGTAAGGTTGGCACTCATGAAATGTTGTTGATGTCATAACGCCGTTGCCACAACTTATATCAATTAATATTACGAAAATGCCGAAAGTAATTAAAAAAAGAAACAGGGTTTCAGGAAGTGCTATTTAGAATTCAGGTCCGCTCATTCAAATAGTTATACCCTGATATTCTGAAATCCACAATACGTCAGACGGTAGCCAACATATTCAAAGTAAGAGAATTTATATAATGTTTCATCTGAATCTGAACGACTTATATTTCAGTGAATGAAGAGGATGATAAAGAATTTCCTTCTGTTGGGAGACCTAAAAAAGTGGTGGCATTTGAGAATTTTATGTTTGAGTGAATCAATGCGAAAAGTTTACTACAGGATTTTCGATGAATGTCATCGTAGAATAAGTTCCCGAAAATTGATTTTTCTATTTTTCATTTGACTTGTCCTAAACATTGTAAATGTCTTAAGGTACCAATAAATACCTAATTATTATTATTATATGAGAGCTTTTACTTATATTGATGCAAGATGATTTTTGTTGAAGAATTTGACATTCTTGTAATTATCTGTTAATTCCTTCGAGAGATATCCATTCCCAACCACAGCAATATATGCATTTCATCTTCGGGTAAATATTTTTGTAATCTACAACTGATGTAACGTATTCAAACTTTAGCCAAAGAAGATAACGAACATTAACTCTCCTCAAGCTAGTGCATATTATGATATTATACTGATCTCTTGTATTTTCCATGCAAATAACTGGATTTGGTGTGCCTTCAATCAGTTTGTATAAACTTCAATTATGTTCGTCACATATTTTCCGAAGAGATTCGACATTGTGAGAAAATACGTAATAATAGAAACTTTTACGTATAACGGGCAACATAACATTGATTTAAAACCCAAAAATGTTTTGACAAGCGTCATAACCCCTCATTTTCGTACTATACAGAGTGAAATGTGTCAAATTTCTATGGCCAACCGACTGCTAAAATAAAAGTGAATTGAGTAGATTAAGAATATGTTAAAAAATTGGGTAATCTGGTTTGACAAAGCAGGGTGGTTTAGTTGAGACTTTCAGCTGAGATTTCTCCTAGACCAAAATTTCTAAAAGTTATATAGCCGCTGATCGAACACTGTTGATTCACCCTGTATATTCTACCCCTTCCTCTGCACAATGACCATCAGAAACCTTCGTCTGAAAGACTCAAACTGAAATTAACCACGGTAACATGGTAACATAAACGAAGAATTCTTCAAATTTCTCCCCATTCCGGCTGCAAATGGCTGCCGGAAACGTTGTTATACCTCTGCACGAAAAGTTAACACCATCACGGCGCAGGTAAAATTCGTGGTAATTCCATACTGGTAATTGATGAAGTAAATATTGCTCCGACATCGAAAACAAACATTTCGGAAATTGCCTGCGCTGTTTGTTCGACAAACAGAAATACATTAAATAAAATTTTTACTTTTATCGTGTTTGAATAAGATACTGGGACTTCGTGACCGACATCTTGAAAATTATTTATTTTCTACCTTAACCCGATGCCGTTGAGAGTTTCCTCTGAAACTTCTGCTGCTGAGTGTTTGTCGAAAATACCAAGTGGGTTTACTCTCGATAATTACTTCTGTCTGTCGTTCTGTTTCCTATGGCACGTAGAATGGATCCACAATAAAAACAAGTTAATTGCTTCTGCGTTATTATTCTTCGTTGGGGACCATCGCCGAGAGCAGTAAACATCCGAATGTTCCCATTTATTCACGCTCCATTCACTGAAATCTCGTTTTCACAAATCTTCGGCCGATGTTTTACATATGGAAGGAAGTTTATGAGCTCTGGAGGAAAAAATAGACACTGAAGAACGAATAGGATCAATTATTTCCGAAATAATTGCAAGCTTATATTTTGATTGTTCGTAATTTCGATTGTCTGGTATCTGTATCTATCAGAAGAGAAGAATTTCAATACAGTCGTTCAAAAAATGATTGAAATTAGAAGGGATTTCGAAGAATTGTAGCCATTCTATTTCTGTCCTACACGAAATACCATTCGATGGAATAATGACAAGATTATGGAACGAGTACCATCATACTTTTCTTATGATGAAACATCCAATAATAATTATTATATTAATGAGAGATGGAAAAACTTGAAAACTCTGCAGCATTATGAGAGTTATCTTGAATTGTGGGATATTGATCCATGTGCCACATGTTACATCGATAACGCTTGACGATAATTGATCTCTACTTAATGGACAATAATTGGAATGAAATTATCATGAAAGCTTGTATTCTGAGAGCGGAATAATAATGGGAATCGAAGAAACAGTTCCAGGGAGAAATCTGTAATTAAATCTTCATTTCTACAAAGTTAAACACAAATGTGGAAGCGATCGATTGAGTATCGAGAAAAAACACCTTCTCTTCAACTCCAGACTCAAATTACGTATAAAAGTTACAGTCGTATTCGATAAAACTGAGGAAAGTTATGCCCGTCGAAAAGTTCCAAAAAAATTTTTCCAATATCCTCTAATGCCACGCGTTCCTCTACTTTCGAGTTCGAAGGAATCAAAAAACTTAGCTTTCGTTCCATCTGAACTTTTCCAGATTTCATTGACAAGGAGCCTATGGTCGGGTCGCGGAAATCTGGAGGGAAATTTCCAGAGATTGGGAGTGGAAACCCCAAGAAGTTTCAGAAGACAATGAAGATTTGATTTTAAATTGCGAAAAACCGCTTGATTTTATTTAAAATGAAATGCAGACTGAAGAAAAATCATTAAGAGGTGTTTTCTGGCACAGATAGGCAAAAAATGTTTTCTATCTCTGGACCAGCAGTTAATTTGACAGAGAAAAAATTTTCTAGTAAGGTTTTCACTTGGGTTTCCCGACAACATCGTCTTTAATCTCATATTTTTTTGGTTAGTCTTTAGGTACAACTCCCCGAAGTTTGGACAGTGTCGTTTTTAGATATGTAAAGTTTGTTTGTGCCAGCTCTAGGGGGCTATGTGTACCTCATCTCCAATATAGAGTCGGAAGAAATCGAAAAACGCACCCTCCTCCCCCTGTTCCTCAGTTGGCACTTTGAAACAGATTTCATTGACAGGCACCTCCGGGCCAGACGTGTTCGATCCAATGTCGTAGAAATCTGGAGAGTGGTTAATTGGGTGTGCCAGAGAGGAAACCCCTCTTACAATTTGTAAAGGAAGCTATGCGATCCCGTTGTGTGTACAATGGGTAGGGTCGCCTCGGCAAATCGAATTCATTTGTTAAATTGTTATTATAATAGGGTCTGGGGGAGGAAGTGCGTGGGGTGGAAAATTGAATGTCTTTTGTTTACCGCTGTACAAGGCTCATGCGAGTCCCATGCACGTCGCTCCATATTAATCTTGGATGATGTAGATGAACGTGAAATTAATAACTGTTGGATTTGTCGGGTTACGAACGGAAATTTCACAAGGGGATGCTTTTATTAAGGGAGGTTCGACACTGCGGAAAATTGCAAACGTATTTGTATTATATTTTTGCAGTCATACCAAATTTTTTAGATTGATCTATTTGATTTGCCGAATGTTGATTTTCTCAGGGTAATTTCGAAAATTATTGAAATTAGTGAACAGTTGCCATACAGGGTGACTCTTTGCCTTATACAAATATTTTAACAGTAGATTCTTGAGGTCAACAGAAATTCTTTTTTCCTTGGCCATTTCTTCCGAATCGGCTCGGTTGGAGAGATACAGGCTCTTGAAAACCAGTAAAAAAAATTTACAAATTTTTAATTCTATCTCACAAACGGTTTTATCTAATGAAGTGAATATAGTTTTTCGTTTATTTGATGAATCTTTTTCGATATCAGCCATGTCTTCCAGTTTTCTCATTATGACCAGTACGTACCATAAATATACCAAAAATTCAAAGAACCCAACTTTTGAAACTGAGTTTGACGCTATCTAATGAATATTTGAATGTTTTATGAAATAAGAGCACTCTTCATATTTTTTCGTATAAGGCGCTGTTTTCCAGTAATTTGATTGTCAAGAATTAAGGAGCCTCTGTGAAATTTGAAAAGTTGGCTACTTTGGTTGAATACAACTCTGTTTTTTTAAACAGAGTTGGATCTTTTGATCCACAGCTCATTAGGAAAACTTAGAATGGCTTTATTTTTTATCAGGGCCGAATAGGAAAAAATGGTATAGGAAAAAGTGTTTCTTTTGACTTCAAGAATCTACTGTTAGAATATTGGTACGAGATATACGAGATACTGGGTTAAATTTTTCCAAGTATATTATGCAGAAATTTTTTTGTCGTTTTCGGGAAAACTGTAAGCTACAATGCTGAAAAAATGGTCAAAAATTGTCTTTACTCTAAATTATTGAATTTATCAAAATCAAAACCTTTTTCCCTAATAACTTTCTCCTCCAATGTTCACAAACAGAGTACATTTGGATAGCCCTTGAAATATAGCATATTTTGGTAACTTTTTCATTTTTTTCAATGAATAAGTCACAAAATATACCTGCTTATTATGTGAAACACACTGAATTTTTCTCAGAATCAATTTCATATCGTAGTCGAATTCAGACAAAATGATTAATGATAAGACTTCATCGTTTGAACTATGGAATTCACTAATTCAGAGATATATCACCCGCTGATATGAATATCAATAAGTAAGTGTTAGCCATCGTTCGGATCCTGAAAGAAAGAACGTCAGAAAAAGAGTAGATGCTGACCATTGTTGCGGTCTCATTTGACCTCGTCAGAGCAATGAACTCCCACTCTGATAGTGGTTAGAATTGACTGATCCTAATAAAATTCTAGTAGGAGCTTTCGAGTATCATCAAGTACTCCAGCGCCCTCTAGTACCCAAAAAGGACTTCATAGGAATGGAGTGGCATATGTTCCATATTATTCTCCTACTCTCTCCACTGTTTCACTCTGTGTACGTACTATGTGTTTTCATTACCTACCCTCAGAAACATAGAATACAACAATTCCTTAAAATTTTACCCCGTATGAATTTCCTGGAAAATTAGCAACGCCTTGCCGTCTAATTCAAAAGCTGATGGTGGATATTCCGCGACTCGAAGCCATACCTATGAACCTTTTCATACCGTTCAAATTCGTATGAGAAAGCCGTC
Source organism: Coccinella septempunctata (assembly GCF_907165205.1). Classification (NCBI taxonomy): domain Eukaryota; kingdom Metazoa; phylum Arthropoda; class Insecta; order Coleoptera; family Coccinellidae; genus Coccinella; species Coccinella septempunctata. The sequence continues at coordinate 46,847,130 of NC_058190.1, read as the reverse complement.
GGAAACTTGATAAATCGCTCCCGTTTCCACGCAGAGAACTTGCGCTGGAAGCCTCGGAATTCCCCATTCATAACAGACTTGTTTTTGTATACCTACAACATTAATTTTCCTCCCGAGTTCGATATGCCGCTCGCTGGCTTCCCGGAGCCCGGAATAGTTTCCGCATTTCGCAACAAACTTGGCGCATATCATTAAATCCGGTACCTACGCGCCCCACTGTCCGTTTTTAGCTGGGAAATTAAAGTTTCGAGACCACTTACCCGTTAAGAAAGCGAGTTCGGCTCGTAATAATTCCGACAAACCGTACACTGCAGGACCGTTTTATCGCGAGCACGGAGCACTAACGTTTTACGGGCGCAGAAGTTGGGGCATAAAATTCCGGGGAATTTGGGGCGATAAAGCTGATTCTTATTGCGGCGAAAAAGTTTCACGGCTCCGGTATTAATATGTAAATGCGGGAGGCTTAATGCCCGAGGTGCGAACATTTCGATGGACATAAATAACTGGCGGTTTCCAGAATGTTTATGACCATTACTTAGCTCTTTGTTATTTTTAAAGGTGAGGTAAAAACAGTGTGTATGAGGTCATTTGGTTTCGAAGAAACCTTTTTGAAAAGTTTCCGTTCGATGTTTTGTACGTTACTAGTTGTTAAGCAGCGTTTACACTCCATAAGCAAAGTTCGTGCGAGATTCATCCACCCAAATAGGACCTCAAACGAATGCAGTGTCATATGTCCCATATTCTGCTACCCTACTGCTACGTACTGCAGTAATGTACTGGGTGGGCAAATTTCGATGTTTTAGCACTACAGTTTTTAAACCAGAGGAGATACACAAAATCTGATACCCCATTCTCGTTCCCTTTTTCTGAGAAACTAACAATAGTAGTAGTCATTTTTGGCCACTTTCTTTTGTTTTCGAGTTATAAGCAAAAAGTGGAAAAATGGCGATATCGAAATAAATTTATATCTCCGCTAATACTGATGATAGAGCTCTGAAATTAAAACACTATACAGGCACTTTTTTCCGTAGAATCCAGTGGCGTGCTCGCCTTTTTTGCAGGATTTTTAATTACGAAGCTATTACCCAAAGTTATGTTTTTTTGAATGGGAACACTAGTTTTCTGTGCAATTTTTTGAAAGCTTAATTTTTACTGATTTCAAAAATATATAACATCATATGGTTTGTATCAATATAAATAATAGAAAATGGTCAAAAATCTTTTTTCTCAATATTTCTATGATTTCTACTTTTGATGAGCATAGAAAAATATAGCATCGTATGATTACCAGTGTCCCTTTCTATAAGTCTTTTCAGTATTATGAAAATTTATGAAATATATCTTGATTCAGATTTTGTGAAAATTGGTAAAAAGCATAGAAAGAATGACATTGCCGGAAGGAGACTGCTTTTGTTATAGGAAACTCTATTTTTCTGTGCTCGTCAAAATTTGAAACCATAGAAATATTGAGAAAAAGTGTTTTTGACCGTTTTCTATTATTTATTTTGATACAAACCATATGATGTTATTTATTTTTGAAATCAGTAAAAACTGAGCTTTCAAAAAATTGCACAGAAAACTAGTTTTCCCATTTAAAAAAACATAACTTTGGGTCATAGCTTCGTAATTAAAAATCCTGCTAAAAAGACGAGCACGCCACTGGATTCTACGTAAAAAAGTGCCTGTATAATGTTTCAATTTCAAAACTCTATCGTCAGTATTAGCGGAGATATAAATTTATTTCGATATCGCCATTTTTCCAATTTTTGCTTATAACTCGAAAACAAAAGAAAGTGGCCAGAAATCACTACTACTATTGTAAGTTTCTCAGAAAAAGAGAACGAGAATGGGGTATCAGATATTATCTATCTCCTGTGGTTTAAAAGCTGTAGTGCTAAAACATCGAAATTTGCCCACCCTGTACAGGGCAAATGCTATCATCATACTCTCCTTCTCGAGTGCCTTTCAGGCAGAAATACTAACAATCGAAAAATGTGCAAATAAACCTCGAAAGAAACTATCGAGGATGTGAATTAGGATTTATTTTGATGGTAAAGCTACTATAAAAGCATTGACCGACTAAAAGCTGATAAGTATGGAATTGCCAAAGAAAACCCAACATAATAGGCAAGAACAACCAGATCCACTAGTTTGGGTTGTCGGTCAATAGAAAATCAAAGGCAAGAAAGAAGCCAATACACTTGACAGAAAAGGAAAGGAACTTCAAATACCACTTACTGGTCTAGAACCTTTCTGTGGTATGTGAAAATACACCTACGAGGATGTATTGATATCTAGTTAGCCTAGGCCAGTTCCATGCATAAAATAAATATTGCGTTACCATAGCAACGAACAATAACTCATTAGAAGTTTCAGTGTGGGGTTTGAGGTCAAAAAAGTAAACCAGAGTTACGCAATAAATTTAAAAAAAGAAGATGTCCATCGAAATTGTGGAAAATTGGAGCATCGAGCCATCAACAAGTACCTGTATTTAAGGGTTAAGAGGTAGGCAGATTCACGAAGATATGCTCAATACCCTTGGTGATCAATGTCCTTCGTATGCAACCGTGAAAAATTGGACTGCAAGTTTCAAAACAGGTGGGTTTCTGGCCTTCCCGATCGGTCATCATCTTCAATGGAAAATTTACCTCTGTTGAAGCTTGCAGTCCAATTTTTTAAGCTCTCATAAAAAGGACATTTATCACCAAGGGTATCAAGCATATCTTCGTAAATCTGCTGACCTCTTAACCCTTTTAAATATAGGTACTTGAAGATGACTCGATACTCGAATGTTTCGATTTTCACAATTTCGGTGAACGTCTTTTTTCTTTTAATTCATTGCGTAACTCTGGTTTACTTTTTCGACCTCAAACTTCACACTGACATCTCTCATGAGTTATTGTTCGTTGCTTTGATAACGCAATATTTTTTATGCATGTAACATTCTTTCCGATATCAGCTTCCCATAATTTTCAAAATTTTTGCGTTGGAGATTTGAAAATTTAGGAATCATCATCTAACATGATGTGTGGAAACTCGACTGAAACTCATTAAATTTTTCCAACGCAACGTAACATCTGTGAACATATTTTTCCTATATTATTCTCAAAAGAAATTGGAAGCTGGCCAGCAGCTATGAGAAATCAGGGAATGATATAATTGCGTGGTATTTGTTTGAAGAGCTTTTATCATTTATTTAATTTGGTTGCCAGACTATAACAACGTTCCTACTACTGGTGAACTGAACTGGAAACTTCTCCTTAAGATTTAATAGTTTGGCAAGCAACATGCATAATTTGGTGTGGAAACTACTAACAATTTGGATACAAATGAACTTTGGTCCAAACAAAGCATGATGATGTATTGAAACGAGCAATGCACACATACATCGAAAGATAAGAACTGAAAAGAGAAATATGTTCTTCTATTTTGATAATTCAAGCCAGTAACTCTGAACTGACTGTTAGGAAATATCGAAAAAATCATAGCTCATGTGTTTTATTTAGAATAAATTCAATAAATCAAAGACAATTTTTGTTGTAAATATACATGGACAAGTCGATTAGTATTTTGAGTTACGCTCTTTTCGATGTAAGAGTATGTTGAAAGAATGATTTGAATGTCGAAAACTTCCTTTATAAAAAAAAGAAGACACAAATAACCAGCATATCGCTCTATCGATTGAAACAATAACAATGTGTTCATGTTAATCTGAGCTTTTGATGTCAACACTGAATATTGATGATATAATCAGAAGGAATTCACGGAAGATTTGAAAGGCGAGGGAAACAGGTCAACTGCCAATAAACCTTATTATTTCTTACATATCAGCCTTCCCATTCATCCATCAATAATAATTCCTTGTAATTCTCCAATCTATGCGAATTAATCCTGGTTGAGAACATTCTAATCAACGTAATTTCCATTCGAATCTCCCAAGCAATAATTAAATGACGAGAACAGCTCGGAATCTGGAAGGTGAATTTCCCATTTCACTTCATTATTAAAAAACCCGCACACTGCAATCCGGAAAGCGAGCATGGCTGCACTCTGCCGATGCATGTAGTACATTCATAATTTATTCCACGATTCCGTAGTCACTAAATCCCACATCTACGCCGGTTTCGAAGAGTCAACTTCATGGAACATTTCGAGCAGTTTATGTGGAATTTTGCTCGGGAAATATTTGTCTAGACTGGGTTCGTTGTTTCTCGAAGTTATCCCCTTGAAGAGGAAAAGGTTTTTGAGTGCTTTTGTCCCATTCCACAAAAGTGGGACTGTCACAAAATGATGCTTGAGTTCTCTTGAGCTGACCGTCCTTCTAATGAAATACACTGCGCAAAAAAATTAACGCACATTCTGAAAATCTCAATTTTAATGAATGTTAATTCTACATTGACTTCATAACTTATTTTCTTATGTTCTCTCGGGAAGGTTTTGAACGAAACAAGACACATTAAATGGAAGAAAAATTCAGGATTTCACCGAACCTGATGTGAAAGAAGAGAAATGAACAATTTTCAAAATACTGAAATGCTGATAAGTGATTTAATACTTGGTATTTCCACCCCTTGCATTAATTGCAGCTCGGCAAGGACGGTTCATACTCAAAATGAGTGATCTTAAAATGTTCTGATCTAATCCTTCCCAGATTTCTGCGAGTTGGATTCCTAAGTCATTATGAGTAGCTGGATGATTTTCTGAACTTCTCAGCCTTCTATTGAGGTTGTCCCAAACCTGCTCAATCGGATTGAAATCTGGACTTCTTGCTGGCCGTTCCATTCGAGAGACTTCAACCTCTTCAAGGTACTCCTGAACGATGCGCGCACGATGGGGTCTGGCATTATCGTCCATAAAAATGAAATTTTCACCAATGTATGGGGCAAATGGCACTACATGCTCTTCAAGAATGTTCCTTATATACTTATCAGCATTTATAGCTCCATTATCAACGACCGCTAGGTCTGTGCGAGCAGTCAAAGATATTCCACCCCATACAATAATCGATCCTCCCCCGAAACCAGCAGTATTCAGGAAATTGCACTGAGCATATCTTTCATGTGGACGTCTGTATACAAGGAGACGTCGATCACAATGGTAGAGGCAGAATCTAGTCTCATCTGTGAGGAGAACTCTTTCCCAATCGGCCTCTTCCCAATGGATATGCTCTCTCGCAAAATCCAAACGCGCCCTTAGATGGGCTGGGGTAAGAGCTGGGTTTCTTGCCGCGACACGATACCTTAAATCATATTCTCTGAGGCGATTTCTTATTGTCTGAGTGCTAATTTGCACCTCATGAGTTTGCTCAAGCTGAATTCGCAGGAGGCGAGCGGTTGCAAACCGTTGTCTCAATGAAGAAACTCTCAATTAACGTTCTTGAATGGCAGTTGTTACCCGTGGTCTACCCTGTCCTGGTCTTCGGACATGCATACCTGTCTCCCTGAATCGCTGCCACATTCTGGACACACTTGTATGGGAAACTCCAAACCTTTCTGCAATTCTTGTGTATGTTCACCCTTCTTTTCGCAAAACTACCGCTTGGGCACATTCCTCTTGGGTCAAATTGCGTGTTTCGAGTTGCATAGCGATCGAGTGTAGAGAATCAAACGAAAGAAAAACTATTGATCACTAGAATTGATTGAGAAAAACTGATTTTAGAATGGAGCCAATACATTCAAAATGTGATAATATCATCTTTTTTTATTCCTGCTGGGAAAAAACATCTGTATTGAAGAAAACCGTTGAAAGTGGATAACATATGCATGCATAATTCTGATAAAAATAATTATCATTGAGAACACCTTCAGTTGTAGAATAAATTTGAGATTTCCATAATATGCGTTAATTTTTTTGCGCAGTGTATATGCCAAATGTCACTTTCCAATGGAAGTCATGTAATTCAGTTTCTAGTTTAAATCAAAAATTGTTGATGTGAACTGATAATGGAATATGTTATTGAGGTATCGACCAAAGATTATAGAGTAGAAAGATAGGAAACGCCCTTATACCTCTAGTACTCAAAACCGACTATCCTCGTCTAAACAAGAGTTTTTGGAGGCGGAAGCAGTAAGAGAAATTAGCTGTAGAATTGATGACCTTTGGTCAAGTTCAGTACAGGTTTTATTCAATTTCAAAGTCTATTTGAATTTGAAGCTTCTTTCAGTCCTACTGAGCAGAATATAAAGAAAGCCTTAAATTGAAGGAATTTTGAAATTGATAATGAAACTGGCTAATAGTGTTGATTTTACAGTATACTTCAAATGAAAGGAAGAATAAGGAAATAGAATCAGCTACTCCAATCGAATAGTAGTTGGAACAAATAAAATATACCCCTCGACCTTTTGATTTTTTGGGGGAAGGCACAGAGTGATATTTCCTGTGATTCTTACTCCAATCGCATCTTCATCCAATTCTTCTCGAATCCGATGGCCTTGCTGTAGCTACGCTCCGGCAGATTATTCAATTTTCTGAACAGCGGTACGAAATCTGCAATGAAATCAAAACTTCTAGATGTCTAAATTGAATTTTCCGTGGCGCTTCTCTCCGAGATGAGACCGTCATAGCTCTCCCCAATTCGGGAAACTGAAGGCTGTCGTATTTGATAATTCGAACTTCGTTTAATTAATGATAAGAGGATTGTCTGAATGACGAGCGTTCCAGGAGCATCAGGAATGTTTTCGATTGGGTATTATATTCCAGTAAAATCTGATTGGTATTTGGAAAGTTGAATTACGAGGATATATTCAAAAATTCTTAGCCTACTAAAGAACCGAACAAAATTTCAATCTCAAAATATTTTATTACTGAACATATTCTCCTCTTAATTGGATACATTTATTACAGCGAACCTGCAACGTCTCTGGTCCTTTAAAAAAAATGTTTCTTTTTGTTCTGCAAACCTGCTTTGCGATGCGCGCATCGTTCAGGAATACCTTGAAGAGGTTGAAGTCTCTCGAATGGAATGGCCAGCAAGAAGTCCAGATCTCAATCCGATTGAGCAGGTTTGGGACAACCTCAATAGAAGGCTGAGAAGTTCAGAAAATCATCCAGCTACTCTTGATGATTTAGGAATCCAACTCGGAGAAATCTGGGAAGGATTAGATCAGAACATTTTAAGATCACTCATTTTGAGTATGAACCGTCGTTGCCGAGCTGTAATTTACGCAAGGGGTGGATATACCAAGTATTAAATCACTTATCAGCATTTCAGTATTTTGAAAATTGTTCATTTCTCTTCTTTCACATAAGATTGGGTGAAATCCTGAATTTAATGTGTCTTGTTTCGTTCAAAACCTTCCCGAAAGAACATAAAAAATAAGTTATAAAGTCAATGTAGAGTTAACTTTCATTAAAATTGAGATTTTAAGAATGTGCGTTAATTTTTTGCGCAGTGTATATACAGGGTTTCTGTGAACAAATGCTAAGGACTTAGGTAGATGATTCCTCGATGAAAATAAGCAGAGGTAGTTCCTAGAAATTTTTTTCGAAATCGACGTCCCTTCCAAGATACAGTCTTTGAAAGCGATGAGGAGTTGACCGTTTTTAATTTTTTTTTACTGGTTCTGAAAAACACTGAGTCATAAAACTATACATTATATGAAGCACTAAGTAGATGTTACTCACACAATTTTTTTAAATCTCATAACTTCATTATTAGGGGTTGAAAATAACAACCCCTTATGATTTTCCTTGCAGAGTAAGAAGAAACATTTTTTTGAAAGGTCTAGAGTTGCGGGTTCGCCTTAATAAATGTATCAAATTAAGAGGAGAATGTGTTGAGTAATAAAATATTTTGACATCGAAATTTCGTTTGGTTCTATAGTAGGCTAAGAATTTTTCAATATATCCTCATATGTACAACGTGACCGTTATATTGTGTTCGAGAAACGCTAACCTCACATTTGTTCAATGGACTTAGATTTGAGTCGTGTTATGGCGTAAAAACAGGCACATTTAAAATCCAGCAAAGTGGCAATAACCCTACAAATGATTCATTTCCTAGTCGACAAAATAATAACCAAGGAAAACACATGCACTGCTCGGCTCGGTTGGTTCTTGCCACTTTAATAGGGTTTGAGTGCTCCAAATGCGCATTTAAAAACCTATTAGTCCACGCCATTAGGAAATACTGACAGCTGTTATTTCATTTACAGCAGAAATGGATCGGAAGAGATTAGTCCGTTACGAATATCGATGAAAAATGGCATGTCCGGTGCATTCCTAATTTGAGAGAAACGAAATTGAAGTAGGTAAATGAACTGAAATGGTCATAAACTTGATGCAGCCCGTAATGGAATATTCGATATTTCATTACTCAAAAACTATTTTTGTCGAAGGTTGGGTGAGTGAGAGTATTCCTGTGTATTCCAACATTGAGTGATTGATGTGCTTTCAAAAACATGTCTTTTTCCATATACACAAAAAAGTTACGTTTTCAAAAATATATACAGGGTGTCTGTAAACAAATGCGAATTACTTAGGGAGATGATTCCCGGTAGGAATAAAAAAAGATGATATTATCAGATTTTGAATGTATTTGCTCCATTCTAAAATCAGTTGTTCTCGATCAATTCTAGTGATCAATAGTTTTTCTTTCGTTTGATTTTCTACACTCGATCGCTATGCAACGCGAAACACGCAATTTGACCCAAGAGGAATGTGCCCAAGCGGTAGTTTTGCGAGAAGATGGGTGGACATGACCAAGAATTGCAGAAAGGTTTGGAGTTTCCCATACAAGTGTGTCCAGAATGTTGCAGCGATTCAGGGGGACAGGTATGAATGTCCGAAGACCAAGACAGGGTAGACCACGGGTAACAACTGCCATTCAAGAACGTTACTTGAGAGTTTCTTCGTTGAGACAACGGTTTGCAACCGCTCGCCTCCTTCAAATTCAGCTTGAGCAAACTCATGAGGTGCAAATGAGCACTCGGACAATAAGAAATTGCCACAGAGAATATGATTTAAGGCCTCGTGTCGCGGCAAGAGGCCCAGCTCTTACCCCAGCCCATCGAAGGGCGCGTTTGGATTTTGCGAGAGAGCATATCCATTGGGAAGAGGCCGATTTGGAAAGAGTTCTCTTCACAGATGAGTCTAGATTCTGCCTCTACCATTGTATACAGACGTCATGAAAGATATGCTCAGTGCAATTTCCCGAATACTACTGGTTTCGGGGGAGGATCGATTATGGTATGGGGTGGAATATCTTTGACTGCTCGCACAGACCTAGTGGTCGTTGATAATGGAGCTATGAATGCTGATAAGTATATAAGGAACATTCTTGAAGAGCATGTAGTGTGATTTGCCCCATACATTGGTGAATATTTCATTTTTATGGACGATAATGCCAGACCCCATCGTGCGCGCATCGTTCAGGACTACCTTGAAGAATGGCCAGCAAGAAGTCCAAATCTTAATCCGATTGAGCAGGTTTGGGACAACCTCAATAGAAGGCTGAGAAGTTCAGAAAATCATCCAGCTACTCTTAATGACTTAGGAATCCAACTCGGAGAAATCTGGGAAGGATTAGATCAGAACATTTTAAGATCACTCATTTTGAGTATGAACCGTCGTTGCCGAGCTGTAATTAACGCAAGGGGTGGAAATACCAAGTATTAAATCACTTATCAGCATTTCAGTATTTTGAAAATTGTTCATTTCTCTTCTTTCACATAAGATTCAGTGAAATCCTGAATTTTTCTTCCATTTAATGTGTCTTGTTTCGTTCAAAACCTTCCCGGGAGATCATAAAAAATAAGTTATAAAGTCAATGTAGAGTTAACTTTCATTAAAATTGAGATTTTCAGAATGTGCGTTAATTTTTTTGCGCAGTGTATATCATTGAAAAAAACCTCCTTTTCCTTCACTTTTTTTCCGATCAGTAATCTCCCCCACAGTTTAAACAGAATCAATTCCCTGCCCAGTTCCCCGGAATATGAAGAAGATTTCCGGATGCTGCTCTTAGAAGTCCAGCCTCCCATCTAGGAGCCGTCCCGAATATTTCATTTTTTGCGTCCTCCGAGAATGAAGTCTTTGTCTGGCAGGGCAAAAAAGGATGAGAGAGATATCGGGCCGCGTTACGTACGAGGAAATTATTTTAATTCTTTTTGAGGAGTGCGTGAGAATGGCAAACGCTCGCAACACTCGCGGTTTTTTCGTTGTCACGGAGCATCCATGAAGATTAATGTTCCCGGTATCTCCGGATAGATCTACGGGCCGCATAGTTATGCACTATTGTTCCTGGTCAGATGTAGGCAGAGAGACGCCCCGACAGGGACGTATTTTGGGCCATTCGGTACGAGTTCTTAATTCATATCCATGGAGACAGCTTCCAGCTGACACAAAAAGAAAAAACTGTGAAACCACCTTCGAATCACTTTAATTTTCCTAGAATTCATGGCAATGGCGCACCCAGAATGATAATATGGGGGGTAATACATAGGGGGAGTCCGGGAGGCTTGCTCAGGTAGGAGACTTGAACCTCCTCAAATATTTCAATTCAAATTTCGCGCTATCGGTATCGTAAATAGCTTGCGACATACTCGTAACAAGGCACAACTAGTGGCGGCTCCATTTTGGCCGCCATCAGAACAGTTCGGGAGTGAGAGGGTTGAACGTGATTTTGTTGTTAGGAAGTAAGAAATTGAATAAATTTTGTTTGTTACACTATCTGAAAAGTTTAATAGGTGCGTGGTGTTATTTAGTTTTATTGCTTTCATTGTTTCATTTTGTTTCACAAACGATGAGCCTTTTGAATAATAGTTGTAAAATTTTCAAGAAAACATCTGTTGACTAGACTAAAAGGGAGTGCGGGAGACTTGACCCATGGTATGGTCGAGAGACATAATCAGTGGTCCAAGTTTCCCGCACTGAGCTTAGATAATAGATTGCCTCAAAAAAAGAAGAGTGAATAATATAAATGAATATAAAAATATATACAAAGGTTCAAAAGAGTAAAAAACATCTCGGAATTAAGCGAAAGTGACTTTGAAATAAAAAATATGTATTTTATAATACATCAGATGAAAACCTTGACAGCCACAATCGTTGGTCTTGGAAATTGTTTTCTTTTCATGTTTTTCCTGATAAACAAACTTATGGTCAAGTCTCTCTCGCCCCTTGTTCAACTCTCCCATGGGTTGGGGAGACATTAGTCAATTTTCGGTTCCTAAAAAAAGAATTGCTGTACTCAAAATGTTCATCTCAGCATCAGTCTACTATTATCTATGGTTACCTATTTGGGCATAATATCTTCACGCAAAAAAGAAGTTGCTACCATTTACAGATACAACTTAAGTGGCTTCAGTGTGAAAAGGGTTTCAACTCTCCCATAATTCTTAACCTTTGCTGAACTATTTTCCCGGTTTGTTTGTTTATAAATTTGAATAATGTCAGAGTGAATAACACGTAACGAATTACGAATTACCTCTTCCAGGAAGATTCAATTCTGCGAAACATTTCGCAATATTAGTTTGACATTCATACAATGATCTTGATTGTTCGGTAATAATGCAAGAACACTGGCACACTGTCATTATATTAGACGAAAAAAAGGAACAGCGAGCGGAAATACATAATTAAGCCCTTGTTGATATCCAAAGACAACAATCAACGTAAATGAGCGCCTGAAAGACACCATATGGCATCCTTCCCTTTCAGCAATCATTCAAGGTTTCTCCAACAAGGAACAGATTGCGTGGATGGAATTGGGTTACGAAAACTTTAATTCAGTCGACAGCTCTCCTTCGATGTAGATAGATAGGTAGCACCTTTATTTTTGCACAATTATCATGTGTTTACATTGGGGGGTTCGGAAAAACAAACGGAAATCGAAAGATCGGAAGGTGTTTGGATGATTAATAAGAGTCATGAAGGAATTTCCACTCAAACTATACAAGAAAATGGATGTGAAAATCCATTACCTACACTTTCATGGAAAAAAACTCATTATTGTAATACTGCACTTAAATATTATAAAAAAATTGACACTCACTTCGGTTACTCGTACCAGATTCATTGAAATTGATTCAATTCTGTTTTGAACCAATAGAAGGAAAGTTTACAGTTTATTGCGAAAAATTTCAGACATAAAGCTATTGAATTGAAGTAGCTGTGTAGTTAAGACATACTTAACACTGTAAAAAACAATAGTTGAGAAGCACACCATGCTAAATTGGGATTTACTCTAGCGTCGTGGAGACCTAGTGGATTTTGAAGATTACGTGGTAGAAAAAAAAAGGTTCTATGATGTATGCACTTTCAGCGGTGGGGAAAACGTCTGCAGGTTTTCGCAAATGTAAAAAGAAATGTCAGGTGTACATACTCGAGCGTGTCAGATTAAGATATTCATTAAATAAAAAAAAATTTTTCCGAGTGTGTCAGATTTTTAGAGGATATGCTACTTGGACCCGAAAGAAGCTACTTTTCGAGAGACTGACAATTCGGACGTGATGCAAGATCCCTTGAAAATCCAAAAAAAATCGTTATCTGTACATACACGAGCGGATCAGATATTTGTATAAAATGTTATGCTCTCCAACTTTTACAATGAATTCGAAGACGATTTGAAGCCTATGATCGTTTTTTTCACGATTCTGGCAGGCTGACCTAGACAATTCGCCTTATATACCTACAGGTCTAATTTTTGGTAGTGGTATTCTAAAGGGTCCAAAGTATCTCCCCATATATTAATCTGACACGCTCGAGTAAATCCGAATATCCCTCTTGGGATCCCCAACTACAAGAGGATATGTATGAACTTAATATCATAGACTGATGTCTAAATTCCCCAAAACTCCCAAAATCAGCTACCAATATGGGGGATCAATAACATTTTAACCCATTTTTTTTAAACCTAACAATCTAATTTGTACTACCAACAACACAAGCAATTTCCAATTTCAATTTAGGGGTTGCATTTGTGATCAACTTTTAAGCGGACAAAATATCATTTCCAAAGTCCAAAGCTGACCGATCTCCGAATAAAATATTGAAACAAGAAATCTATTTCACTTTCCATTGGTATCTGAATTTTATAACGTGAAAAATTGGTAGATTTTTCATATTGAAGTCTGACAAACGAAGTTCTCCATCAAAAGTTTTCAGCTCGAACAAATGCATTGATCCTCAAGTGAGCCCTGTCCTTGATTACGAATTTCAGACTTGATTTTCGAAGTACACTTCCGGCCTAATTGAATTTCTTTTCTCGCCAGAGGAGTCGTGCGAATAGAATCATTCCAAGGCCCGGTATAATGAACTTGGGGAGAATAAAACGCTCGATCATGCCCCTCGATCGCCTACAGTACGAGATATATCCCTTAATTCGAGACCAGCGTGTCGCCTATATCAAAGGCGTGCGAAACACAAATTTCGTTGTTATTCTTCGCCCCCTTTGTCTTGTCAGAGCATTTGGAAACTGAGAGCTCTCATGCAGCGCCTCATTGTGCGGAATAGGAGCCATTACTTACTTTTAATAAGTTGTTCGGTAAAAAGGGGGCTCATTACCCTGCGCTGCCCCGGTTCCGCAGACTGCCTCGGGGGTTTCGTAGCTAACCATTAACCATTCGATAATAAATGGGTTATACCCTTGCAACGTGCCATTATGGACGATTGCATACTTGCACCGTGTCATTCAGATGAGCCGTTCTCTTCTGGCTTCATTAAAGATTTCTCTGCCTGACCACTGTTAAAATTTCTATATGCATATGCTGGTCTGTAAATGAAGGCAAACGCTCGTTTTATGAATGAGCCCTGCCTTCCTCAATTCATCATGGCACTGTGAAGCTGGCACCTTCCAGTTCTAAGTTTGAAGTGTAAAATTCATGGTCTTTAATCCAACATAAGTCCACTCTTATCCAGCCAATTAATTCATTAATTTACAAGATTTTTCACAAGAAGAGTTGCTCTTTTAGAATGAGTATTATTTAGATATATAGAGTCATTCGGGGCAACTGTGCGCACTTTTGCCTTTCAAGCCATACCCTGTTTCAAATGTTCAAGCTAGGAAAATTAAAATATATTCATAAGATAGAGAATTTTCTAATCTATAAAAGAACATCAAAAAGCAAACAAACAAAAACGTTTTTTTTCCGCAAAAAAAAAATTTAATAGTGAAAGTCGGAGTGCGTTCACATGCCCCGTATTGCGGGTAAGTGTGCGCACCCTCACGGGGTAAGTGAACGCAGTGCTTAGTGAACCACACAATCAAAACAAATCACAAAATAATGTCATCAAAATGTTACAATGTTAGAGAAATGCTGTTTATTGTCAATACAGAATCGCCTTTTTACAAGCAGTGCATTATTGTTCGTGCCACAATTCCTGGTGAACACAACAATTCCCCTGTTGGTGGCTCATCATATTTTTCCGAACAAATAGGACAATATTGATCGAGTCTTAACCAAGAAAATCAACAATGTCATAATTTATTCCTCACTGAACAAATGCCCATATAATGAATCTATGCGCACACTTACCCGCGCAAACTTTCCCCAGGAAGCCAAAATTTGAATTGACGTTCTTATAGAGTTGAGCAGCTAAGAGAACCTAAAATTTTTTATTATATATTTAGATCAATATGCCCATGATCAAATAAAATATTGTTTAACATTGTCGGACTCGGAACTTGGACCTGGCAGAATTTGCAGAGATGCTAAAAATTAACAAGAAAACTAGTGAATTTGATTGATTGCAAATAAAAAGTTAACGAAACGTCGTACGGCGCACTCCTATGAAAAACTAATTTGGGGATTCTGCGCCTTTGCTTCACCCAAATGAACCCCTCTTTCATACATTGCATAGTCGAGATATACGCACTGCGCACACTTACCCACTGCGCTCAGTTACCCCGAATGACTCTATTGACGATTATTTTAGTGACTAAATAGATACCTTGTCATTAGAGAATTGCTTTACGACTCATCTGAATAACTTTTATCTCTCAGTCCATAATAGAACAAACTTTCAAACGTCTGCTCTGCTTAGAATCCAATCGATGGTGGTATTGATTTCAGTTGCAATTATATCCAGACATTCATTCCCTTCCTTCGAATCTGAGACGAATATCCTTTAGTCTGGCAGATCCACGTAGCCGGCCTCGGAATTTCCCAGAAGAATACGGACTCCAATTACACTTGTAGGAATACTTACAATCGGATCTTCATGCTGTATGCGTTTCAATATGCGTCCAATATCCGCTCTTTTCTCAAAGAGCCCAATACCTCCACCCAAGTTATTCCACCTACCGTCCCATATTACGAAGAAAGCGGAAGATTATTACAAGAAGAGATGCAGGAATATGGACGGGCCCGCTTTCCTATAGGCTATCGATTTCGGCATATGGAAAGCAATGAATAAGGAATGACGGATTTGCAGGATGCAAAACGGACCCATTCATGCATTATGAAGAACGCTCAAAATTGCTCGTGGAAGTTATACATTCTTCCCGCTTTTCATTTTGATTGCAGTTGGCTTTAGAAATATGGACGATATCAACACATTTTAATCAATGTTATAAAGTGATTCTAAGATAATCAAGGTATTTGTGAGTACGTATAAACTTTTGAAGGAATTTCAGTAGCTATGCACTGTCTGTTCTTGTCAATTTTTGATTTTCCGTTCCATTTGAAAGAAAATGAGGATCCTGCCTCTCTTATGTTTTATGTATGTTTCCTGCTTCTCGTAGGTACCAATGTGGTACCTCTCATCAAAGAGATTGTACGAGATTTACGAAGAGTGATGGGACTCCTCATCAAGATTAACGATTTTCGCTATCACTCTACTGACATGATCTTCAAGCATGTTTCTAGTTCTGCAGACAACAAAAGTTATTGCAAAATCAATTGATCAATCATCAGCTCTAGTCAGAACTGCATTTTACTTATTCCAATAGTGAAAGAATCATGAAACGCAAAATTTCAAAGTTTGAGGAAATGTTCTAGAGAAGTGGAAATTCCCATATTCTGAAGTTGATTGGAAATTTTGGAATTTCTAAACACCTCAGAGGGAAGAGTGTCTTTAGCTCAGATTTTTCCTCTTTCTCGAAATCCTCAGGTAGTTGTATTTTCATTCAACACGTATGTGGTTGTGTGGGAACCTGCGTGCTCCTCCAATCACATCTGTACGTCAACAGAATAACCGGATACTTCAAAAAATTCTTCATTTGCTACCAATTCATAAAGTGGCGAATATATTCGTTAATATTGATATCCCAGCTGCTGTTTGAAAGTGAAACATACTTCAATATTCGCTCTCTGAATCCCAAACAATGCCATTTCAACGTGAAAGAATTGTTTGATGCTATGAAAGTGGAGGCGTCATTGTGGTTCAGCAGAAAGGAGTCTGGAATATTCAATTCAAAGTGCGGTTCGTTGTTACGGAGTTTGCCTTAAGATGATGACTAGGAAAGCCATATTATATTGAACTCTGCTGGATATGAATGGCGTGGAACAGAATTGGTTTCACGACTTCATTTTCCTAAGGGTTCGTTCACATGTTCAGTTTTGAAATGAATGGATCGGGCTTCTCTCTTTTGACCACATTCAGAAATTGTACTTCTACTGCAAAAATAATATTCTTGCATCAACTAATATTCTCTTCATTGTGGAAGTCGTATACTCATGTGAATTTTTATCGGTTTAAACAAAATCGTTCCATGTACAAGATAGTCTTGAACAAACAAACGTTAAAACGCGTCCTGGCCACTGCAGAAATTGCAACATTGAAATCAATGAGAAAACAAAGAATATAAACGTAATTTAGCATTACATACACTAATGAATAATGATAGTTTGCAGTAATGAGCAACAGAGGATAATTAGCTGGTTATTAATGCTTCTTTTGAACCTTTCTTCCTCATCGAGAAAAGAGTTAATTACTTCTGATTCAGACGCAGCTGCTGTTATCAATAGTTAATAGACATTAGAGATATGCACCTGAGTTCAATCAACAAGAATCTATTCGAATTGTGGATATAGTTTCCTGTATCTGACATCAGATAGATACTGAATTGACTTGAAGTGGTTTCTGATAGATTTTGGAACAATTTCAACAATTCATCAGTTTATTCAAAACAATGTGTTTTTAAATAAGAAAAAATAATTCCAAGCACCCTATTTTTGCTTCCTTTCTTACAATAAGGTGAAGATTTCGATTCACAAGCCCAAATTACGAAGAATAATGAATAAAACCAATAAAAGACAATTTCATTTTACCTTGCGATAAGGCCATTTGAATAACCTCCCCCATAGTTGATTTTTCTTGAATATGGTACAGATCCGCACCGAAAGGATAGCTTCGTCCATCCAAAAAACAACAAATCCTCATTCATCTCCGATAAGGCTAGGCTACAATCATCTCCCAGCCAAAGTTCATCCCTCAAGGCGTGAGTTTTTATTTTCTCTGCGCCAGTAAATCATTGAATTATTGACGTGCCATCAATGTATCACGTCGTTGAGCTTTCCAATGCGGCGATGATATATAACAACTTCCAAAGTCTGAAACTCCATCAATTTCTATAAGAGGAATTACGCTTTTCAAACTCGGCAGTTATCAATTTTTATGTCGAGATAACTTCGCACTTAGCTAATGGTTTCCGCGCCCATCTCTGCTAAACGATTTCCGAGGAAAATCTGCAAATATTTATCGCCATAAGATATGCAAGCATTGAGTACTGTGAAGAAAGGAGTTTTACTTTAATGGAATGGGAAATGCAGCTGTTAAGAAAGATATACACTATTCACGGAAATAAAAAACGATTTTGTATACAGGGTGAGTCTTTGACTCGTACAGCATGTCACCCACGTCTTCCAGTTTTCTCATTATGACCATTAGGTACCATAAAAATACCAAAAATTCAAAGAACCCAACTCTTGAAACTAAGTTGGTCGTTATCTAACGAATATTTGAACGTTGTGTAAAATAAAAGTATTTTTTATATTTTCTCGTATAATGCGCCGTTTCGTGTAATTTGATAAAAAAGTAAAAAAGTATCTGAGAAATTTGAAAAATGGGTACTCTGGTTGAATACAACTCTGTTTAAAAGATTCACAGATGTGTAGTGGCACAGATTTAGCTGGTTATTCTGAAGGTAATTTTATTTATCCAGGGTTGGTACAGCTCATTAGGAAAACTTAACTCAGGGCCGAATCGGAAAAAAATTATATAGGAAAAAAATGTTTTTTTTGGCCTCAAGAATCTACTGTTAAAATATTTGTACGAGTCAAAAATTCACCCAGTACTATCAGTCAAAAAATTAAATACCAGATTATTGATATTATCACAAAACTTTCGAATTATTATCTGAAAACTCCCATACAGAGGTCAAATGTAGGTACCATTTACAAGAGGTTGCCTGCCTCTATTACAACCTGATTCTATTGTAACTTGGTCAAAATTCATATCTTGAGAATTTTACGTTTCCTCATTTCAAAATTACAGATGCCCCATAACTCTAACTTACCAAGAAAAAATTCTTCCTCGTCATACCAAAACGTCGATTCATTTTTCCTTATGTTTTTGTTAACGATTTGTAGATTTACTGTATTTGTGAAATCAACTCACTGTTTACTTTACTTCCATGGAATACAACCGGCAGACTTTTTTCTCAATTCTTCTGCAGTCATTCTCAATTTTGTGGCATCGAACCTGACACGATTGGAATTCAGTCAATCTGAATTCTTTCGACTGAATTCTTTTATTATTCCATCCGAAACTCAATTGCCTCCATATAATTGTATTCAAATTTGAGACAGGGTTCGTATTTTATCGTTTGAAGTTATTATTATACCTTGGAGGGAGTGGAGGACCATACATCAGAATGATATACTGGTCGTATCTCGTAAGTGAGTCTATTATCATACGGAAAATATATATCCAGTTCGGATGTTCTCAATTTATTAGAGCAATGAAAATTTATGCGCTTTGGCGAACGTATAGCGAGATTACAATTGGGTATTCTATAATAAAATACTGGTGTCGGAAACATAAGACGCACTGATTCGAATTCGCAGCCAAGATTGCAATTTGCTCGTCGATATGAGAAAAATGATGGATTTTCAAACTTTATACACATCTGAAGTGTGGAAAGACGGTTCGCTTACTAGCGAACATGCTGTCAGATAGAAGGTTTCGTCTTCGTGTTGATGATAAAAATAGTAATTTCAAACCTTTGAATAATGGTCTTCCACAAGGATCAGTTTTAGCACCTCTTCTTTTTAATTTGTTTCTGTGTGGTATCCCTTCTACTTCTTCTGAGAAATCTATATACGCTGATGATATCTGATCATTCTGATTTTAGATGCATAAAAAATGCCTCCATTGCTACTTTCAAGCACGTAGGGAGCATGGGGAGTTCAGGAGAGTTGAACCCTTTTTCACTCTGAAGCCACTTGATTTGTATCTGTCAATGGTAGCAACTCATTTTTTCGCGTGCAGATATCATGCCCAAATAGGTAACGATAGATAATAGTAGAGTGATGGTGAGATGAACATTTTGAGTACAGCAATTCTTTTTTTAGGAACCGAAAATTGACTAATGCCCCCCAACCCATGGGAGGGTTGAACAGGGGGCGAGAGATACTTTACCATAAGTTCATCCAATGACCGACGATTGTGTATGTCAAGGTTTTCTATTTCAGAGTCACTTTCACTTAATTCCGAGCTGTTTTTTGCTCTTTTGAAACTTTGTATTATATATTTTTTTATATTTATTTCTATTATTCAATTTTCTTTTTTTGAAGCAATCTATTATCTAAGCTCAGTGCGGTAAATTTGGACCTCTGATTATGTCTCCCTACCATAGCATGTTTCAAGACTGTCAAGTCTCCCACACTCTCTTTTAGTCTATTCAACAGATGTTTTCTCGAAACTTTTACAACTATTATTAAAAATATTAATAGAAACAACAATTCCGAAGGAATTGTCGTTCCAATAATGTGAATTAGTCATGAACTATCATAGGAAGTCCCAGAGAAGTCGAAAAATTCAAGTGTAACTGTAGACCGGTTTCGGGATCATTTTCCCTCGTCAGTACAGTATAGCACCAGAGACAAACTCTCACCAGAGAGTCTCACCAGAGACAAACTCTCTGATAGCACTGAATCTCTCGAGCGGAGGATGGTAGTCTTATGCGATCTTGGGACGTCGCTTTGAGATATTCTCATCACGATACGCCACCTGTCACGCAAAGACTGAACCAAACTCCTTCTTTTTCTTTTTGTATATTATTAAAAAGGCTCATCGTTTGTAAAACAATATGAATTAATGAAAGCAATAAAACTAAATAACACAACGCACCTATTAAACTTTTCAGAGAGAGTATAAAACAAAAATTATTGAATTTCTTACTTCCTAACAACAAAATCAAGATCAAGTCTTCCGCCTGAGCAAGACTCCCCCTAAGTTCAGATACAGAATATAGACCTTCAAAATTTCGCAGCCTACTTGACTTTTCTGATATTTCGTTGCCTGAAGTTCTATGTTTAAAATTGATGCGTGATTTTCCTCATGAATGCAAAGGAATTAGAATTGGTTGATCAATCTCATAGAAGATAGCCTGTTTTTTTTAGTGCACTCTGTTTTATTACTTTTCTTATTCTAAGTCATTCGATATCCATTACCCACTCAAGTACCCATTGTCTAGAGTTCCAGACCTAGAGGACCCGGTACGAACACCGCAAAACATCATCCATATCCAACTTTTCCGTCACACTGCACGGTTCCATTCTGTGACTGAATGTCATCGAAAGCGTGATGGTAATTGCACGACTAAAAAGAGACCTCCTAGTCACTAATGGTCTCCCATTGTGATTCCCTCCAAACCAACCGTGAACTCAACGAGAATAATCGAGTCATCCAATACTGCGATCGTCGTTGACAATAAGGAAAGGAAACCTGAAAAAACTGCAGACTCACGGCATCCCGTATGGACAATCGATGGACATAAAAGCGAGCCTTGATTGCCTCCATCCATAGAGGCGTGTGACGTATGCAGGATATAAGTTTCGAAGGTCTCTCCCAGAAATCGTTTAATATTTCCACCGTTTCGGGAACTTCGGGAAGTAAATGGCTTTTTAGTGCATATGGATAGCGGGGAATGACACCCCTAACCACTATATATCGCTGAATTGCGCGGTCGTTATTATATTTCCCTGATTTACGTTCGTTAGTGGTTTTATTGAGTTACTTATAGTTCCAATTCATTGCAGGGCTTTGGTTTAATTGGATATAGGTACGGGGTGTTTCCAGAAACGTTTTTCACCAAATTTCAGCAAACAGTCATTTCACATTTCAGTTATACCTCGCATGTATAGGAAATAAGGCTGCATTTGGTGTGATTTTGTCAATAAAGTGTAGTTTTCGCTTTCTTTTACGTTTTTTGATAGGCAATAACTGTTTATGGTCAGAGCAGAGCAGAACACATGTTTTCAAGTCGTGTAGGTTATCTACTTCTCATAATCTGTACTATGGAAGTGTGGAAATATGGTTCGATTACTGGAAAACATGCTGTCAGATAGAAGGCTTCGTGTTTTTGTTGATGATAATAGTGGTAATATCAAAACTTTTAATAATCTCCCACAAGTATCAATTTTAGTACCTCTTCTTTTCAATTTAGGTCTGTGTGATATCCCTACTACTTCTTCTGAGAAAATTATATACGCTGATGATATTGCCCTTGCATTTCGTCCTTATGATTTTAGATGTACAGAGAATAATCTATCTGTGGATTTAGAAATTTTGTAGAATTACTTTTTCGAGTGATGTTTGCTTCCTAACCCAAATAAAACCGAGGATTCGTCTTTCCATTTGATTAATCATCAAAAATTAAAAAAATTGATCGTTGTTGTCGGTAATTCTTTCTTGGAACATAACTTCAATCCAAAATATCTTTCTTATTTGCGTCTGGAGTTGAAAACTAGGAATACTATCCTACATAAACTAGCTGGCACTTCATGGGGTGCTGATGCCAACTATAGTTTACTCTTCGAACGTCAGCCTTAGCTTTGGTTTTTTCGGCAGCTGAATATTGTTGACCCGTTTAGGTTAATAGTGCTCATGTGCAAAAATTGATACACAGATAAATCTTTCTAGGAGAATTATTACTGGAACTAGTAGATTTTCACATATTCAATGGTTACCAGTTCATTCAAACATTGTACAGCCATATATAAGTAGACAGAGTGAAGTTCTAAATTCTTGGAATAAATTCCACTCCTTTCCCGACTCATTTCTAATTCTGTCCTATACAAAATACGATTAAGAACGCGTAAACCAACTTTGTCCTTGATTCGAA
The DNA here is from genome assembly GCF_907165205.1 of Coccinella septempunctata. Classification (NCBI taxonomy): domain Eukaryota; kingdom Metazoa; phylum Arthropoda; class Insecta; order Coleoptera; family Coccinellidae; genus Coccinella; species Coccinella septempunctata. The sequence continues at coordinate 46,824,845 of NC_058190.1, read as the reverse complement.
TGTAAGGGACAAGGACATCTGGCAGTCTGAATGGAATACTTGCTCTATTTTCAACCAAGAATTAGTTAGTAATACCAAAGAGTATCTCTTTGGTAATACCTCGAATAGAGTTCCTGGTATTTTCCCAGGAAAATGTGGTGTAGTTATTCTGAATCGTACAAGAACAGGTCACGGACGTTGCAATAATAGGCTTTTCCGATGGAATTCAGTTGAAAGCCCTAGTTGCGAATGCGGGGAACCAGAAGAAACCATTAATCATGTGGCTGAACTTTGTTCCATTCATAAATTGCAGGATAATTTTGGAGCAATTCATGCAGTTTCCGAATCTTTTTCGAATTGAGTTGTGCATTTTACGTTAATCTGATATATATAACTTGATTTATTATCTCATTTTTCTGCTTTTGTTTTTTTTTTAATTCAGATGAAATTTTCTGGTAACTTGGAGAAGACTGGATTTTCTTTTTCTTCCAGGAAACGACCAATTTTTGAAGTGCGAGATGCCCTTCAATATGAAATATTTCAGCTTATTTTGTAAACAGTTTCATCTCTTACAATCCACTATCCACTACAAGGGTTTTGAACTGGGGTTTTTCCAACCCATAAAATTTTGTATTAATCCCTGACTGAAAGGTTCTTTCAATCTTTCATTTTCAATAAAACGGAGAGAATTCATTACATGTCAGCTATGACACGCCATAAAGTACAGACGTCGATTGTGATTCGCAGACGTAGCACTCAGAGAGCAAAGTTATGAAAAGAATACAATTCGGGGTGAAATTCATGTTGATTGTATTCAAATGCCATTGTCAGGCACTCGTCCCAGTTCAAAGTTCATCGATCCCCGGCTTTGGGATGAGAGAACGTATATACGCCACAAAGTTGCATAAATGGCTTTGGTAGGGCCTCATTTGAATATTATGGAAATGGGTTTTGCGGTCGTTACGAATATTTTCTAAACTTACACACTTTTATGCAGTTAGAGTGGAAGTTGCCGGAAAATTTATGGTCGAGTACGCTTACATTATATTGAATAAGAATAGTTTCCATGTTCGGTTCGATATTGGTATTCATATGGGAGAAATGCTCATGGAATGGATTGAATTGGGAAGCGGATGACCCCATTTGAATGACCAAACTATTCAGAGAAAGCAATTCTCTAAGGATGATTGATTTTCGTGAAATTATTTTAAGAAGGGGCTGGTCTGCCAAGCTTAGGGTAGCCAATTTCCTAGTTTTCTGGATCATCCCCAATGATGAAGAATGGATTTCTGGGTTACTTTCAATGAAGGTTTAATTGGTTCTTGTATTCGGCACAATCTTTCACGAAAAATACAATATTGTATCTTCGACCAAAAGTTAAAGGATAATGGGGTTAATTAAGGGGGGTCTTAATCAATATGCATTCAAAATTGGCTTCTAGCATGAGTCTTATAGGCTGGAATTATCTTCGAACTTGAATTTGCATAGCAGGCGGATATCATGCTGGCTTTATAAGGGAACACCACCAAACCTTTTTGATTGCCTTCTTGTTCCCATAGAATATCCGCTCAATTTCATATCTGTTAGTTTTAAGAGAAAATATACAAATTGTCCTCCATACAAGGATGTATTGATATCTAGTTAGCCTAGACCAGCTCCATGCATAAAACAAATATTGCGTTACCATAGCAACGAACAATAACTCATTAGAAGTGTCAGTGTGAAGTTTGAGGTCGAAAGAGTAAACCAGAGTTATGCAATAAAGTAAAAGAAAGAAGATGTCCACCGAAATTGTGAAAATCGAAAAAGTGGAGTATCGAGCCATCATTTACGAAGATATATGCTTAATACGCTTGGTGATCGATGCTCTTCGTATGCGACCGTGAAAAATTGGACTGCAAGCTTCAAAAGAGGTAAATTTTCGATTGAAGATGATGACCGATCGGGAAGGCCAGTTTCTGTGTCAGTCCCAGAAAATATCGATGTAGTTCATGTTATCGACCGTCGAGTTGGGCTAAAACGGATATCTGAAGTACTAAATATTTCATACGAACGCGTTCATCATATAGTTCACATCAATTTGGACATGAGAAAAATTGCTGCAAAATGGATCCCCAAATGTTTGAGGGTTGACCAAAAGAGTGCAAGGGTAGAAGCATCGCGTTCGATCTGTGCTCGATTTGAAAACTATGTAGACTTCTTAAACCGAATTGTTACTATGGATGAGACTTGGGTACATTTCTACGATCCAGAAACAAAGCAACAATCGTTGGAATGGCGACACTCTGGTTCTCCAAGACCTAAGAAATTTTGTGTCCAAAAATCTGTTGGAAAAGTTCTTGCTTCAGTTATTTGGAATTGCCATGGAGTAATCATAATTGATTTTTTGGATAAGGGTAGAACAATAACTGGAGATTACTATTCGACATTACTGACCACTCTACGGGAAAAAATTAAAGAGAAAAGACGCGGAAAGCTATCCAAAGGTGTTTTGTTTTTGCAGGACAACGCCCCTGCACACAAATCTCATGTTTCCATGCAAAATATTCGTGATTTAGGGTTCGAATTACTAGAACACCCCCCTTATTCACCAGATTTGCCTCCATCTGACTATCATCTCTTTTCTCAACTGAAGAAAAGTTTAAAATGTCGTAAATTTTCTTCCAACAAGGAAGTAATAAAAGCTGTGGAGTTCTGGTTTGCAGAGCAACGAGAAACATTTTTTTTGAAAGGTCTCGAGACGTTGCAGGTTCGCTGTAATGAATGTATCCAATTAAGAATAGAATACATAAGTTGAGTAATAAAATATTTTGACATTGAAATTTTGTTTGGTTCTATAGTAGGCTAAGAATTTTGTCACTTTAGGAGGCTGTATTCAAGCAGAGTTGCTGAAAAAAATTATATACAAGACACGCACTCTGTTTGACAAGGAATCACCACTCAAATATGTATTTACTCCCTGCATATCGAGCATCATAGACAATAATTATTATTTTAGGTTGGTTTAGTAATGGGCAGGTGCAGGCTGTTGAAAAACCATAAAAAAAAATTATTTCTAGTTTCATTAACAACGGTTTTATTGAATGAAATGAATTTCAGAATATAGTTTTTCATTTATTTGGCTGAATACGACTCTAGTTAAAAGATTCACAGATGTGTAGTGTCACAGATTTAGCTAGTTATTCTTTCAGGGGGAGGAGCACAGCTTATTATGAAAACTCAAAAGGGCTATATCTTATAATCAGGGCCTAATCGGAAAAAATGGTATGGGAAAAAAGTGTTTCTTTTGACCTTAAGAATCTACTGTCAAAATATTTGAGTATGTGAGTTAAAGACTCACCCTATATTGTTGGATTTTGATTTTCAATTTTGGAAAACCAAACCCTGAAGTTGGGAAAAGTGGTTTTTTCTTTGAATACCGACCTATACTGGTTTCGAAGAACAGCCACAGTCCTGCCCTGCTTCCCTCGTCTCACTCGCAGCCATCGCACCGTGTTCAGAAACACAAAAACATCATTACAATTCGGAGAAAGAAACGTCGTGATTTCCAAACGTGTAACAACGGACGAACATACCCCGCTTAAAACCAAAGGATAATGTAGCCTACGAAAACAATGGTCCTCCGGGATAATATATCTGTTATCCCGTCCATTGTTGCGATCCAAGAGAAAAGGACCCGGGGAGAAACTGTCTCTTTTGTCGTGATCAGATTTCTATCGATTCGATTTGATTGCTACGTCTTATTGTTGTTGACAGAATCCGGAGCCCACTTCGATCGGGAGCAATGAGGGACGATGCAGGAAAAATTGAATTTTCCTACCATAACAGGAAGGCTTTGAAGAATTGATGTTTGAGTTGAAGGCCGGGGGGTAAACAGAGGGGTCTGAAATTTTTATTTATCGTTGGAGGCAGTTCGAAATAACGTCATTCTTCACTGCGAACGGGGGTATATGAAGAGGAAGGCCATTTCCCATTTTGTTTTCGTTCCATTAGCTTCATAAAAATCGTTTTGGGGCATGTTTCTCCTTCCTACGTCAGAATTATTATTTATTGTCAAGATAGACGAATGAAACAATGCACAGATTTGTTTGAGACCGAGCCTTTTCGCGATTTCATCATTTCATCAGCTTCATATACGTCTCAACCTCTCCTCTTGCACGTATGTCATTTTATCTACCATATAACGTAACATAATACTGCAGAGCTCTCACGTTTCTAACCATGCCTGATGGGTAGCTCCTAGCTCCCTATTCAAAAGAGTGAAACCTATACACCGTAGGATAACAGTAACCAAACTCTTGTCTTTCCTTTCAGGAATAAAGCTGCGATATCGAGAAATTTGATAACTCGCTCTTCGTGCCTTTTCGGTGGGTTTCCGATCTCATAATAGGCGATGAGAATTATTGAATATCAGTCTATTCACGTGTTGGATTTCAATTTTTCCGTTGGGCCTGCGTCTGACAGTGAGGTGTTACAAACATATGAACAGCTGAACACCCAATTTACTCCACATACTCAATTTTTGTTGAAATTGAAGCACAGGGTGTTCACTAAAGTTGTGACAAAAAAGAAGGAGGTGACACGTTGTCTTGTATACATATGTATACTCCATTCACATTTATTTTAGCAGTCGGTTGGCCATGCTATTTAGAATTCAGGTCCGCTCATTCAAATAGTTATACCCTGTTAATCTAAAATCCACAATACGTCAGACGGTATAGCGAACATATTCAATGTAAGAGAATTTATATAATGTTTCATCTGAATCTAAACGACTTATATTTCAGCTGGATATTTCCACAATCAGGAAGATTGTGAATGAAGAGGATAACAAAGAATTTCCTTCTATTGGGAGACCCAAAAAAGTGGTGGCATTTGAGAATTTTATGTTCGAGTGAATTAATGCGAAAAGTTTACTACAGGATTTTCGATGAATGTCATCGTAGAATAAGTTCCCGAAAATTGATTTTTCATTTTACTTGTCCTATACATTATAAATGTCTTAAGGTACAAATAAATACCTAATTACTATTATTATATCAATATATTAAGATGAACAGCCACAAAAACGCACCAGTTGTCCTGTTGATTGTTTATTCATGTGAATTTTTTTTTCATCTTGACTTGAAACTTCCTTTAATTCCTTTTACTTATATTGATGCAAGATGATTTTTGTTGAAGAATTTAACATTCTTGTAATTATCTGTTAATTCCTTCGGGAGATACCCATTCCCAACCACTGCAACATATGCATTTCATCTTCGGGTTAATATTTTTGAAATCTACAACTGATGTAAGCCAAAGAAGATAACGAGCATTAATTCTTCTCAAGCGATTCCATATTAAGATATTATACTGATCTCTTGTATTTTCCATGCAAATAACTGGATTTGGTATGCCTTCAATCAGTTTGTATAAACTTCAATTATGTTCGTCACATATTTTCCGAAGAGATTCGACATTGTGATAAAATAGGTAATAACAGAAACTTTTACGTAGAACGGGCAACAAAGCGTTGATTTAAAACCCAAAAATGTTTTGACAAGCGTCATAACCCCCAAATTTCGTATTATACAGAGTGAAATGTGTCAAATATCCATGGCCAACCGAGTGCTAAAATAAAACTGAATGGAGTATAGTTCATCACCTGATGTCGAGTCGGCAGAAATTTCAATTACACAGAAGTATACAGGTAGGAACTTAAAGTTGCAATTTCCTCTGAATTTCACTGAACACCCTGTGGAGGTAATTAGTGACGCAATGGTGGCCTTTGAATGAGGTTTTGAACCCTATATTTTGTAAAACATTTGGGACACCAAAAATACCTCTAATTTATGGATTACGTGAGCTATATCTTTTCCATTTAAATAAATATCCACATGGTTATAATTGCAAAATATTATTCAAAGTCCAAGGTAAGCAATATCTCAACGAAATTATTATTCAAAAGAACAATGCTGAAAGTATTGGAAAAATATTGACTTTTGAAGGAACCGACAGCCTGTTTATTTTCGACGAAGATTAAAAAAGTTTCAATAACATGTGAAAAAGATATTTGCTCCTTTTTCTACATGCTATATCTCCAATAGCGTTCTCCTTCAATGAACCCAATAAATCGTTAGTTTGGAATGAAATTCTTGCAACAGTAACGTTTTATTCGAGCGTGAAGCTCAAAATGGCATCGGCATGATAATTCAACCGAAGAGCAAGGGCCCCCAACAAGAGATGTTTGAAATTTACGGATTAAGAACCGAACACAGAGCACAATATTCCTCTAATCCACACACCACGTGCTCGGCGTCATAATGAGGCTTTCGCATACAAGGAGCGATCGTTGATCCGTCCCTATCAAAGGGACAGATAGGAGCTTACGGCTCCAATGTCAACCATACGAACTGGAGGCAAACAAATGGGGGCCCGATTGCGTTACCCAAACGGCGAAAAGGATGGGTCGGAATTGGCATGATTAGTTTCCTTTCAGCCAAGCATCGGAGGATGGGTGTTTATTAACAAGAAGTGTTTAATTTAGGGGGTGAAGTTGTTTCGCGTCAGTGTTGCCAGGTGTAACATAATTATCAGATTGTAACATAATTTTTCGGAAAAATAGAGTTGACCAATAAAGTGTAACATAATCGATAATTGTAACATAATTTAGAGAGAGAGTTGAATATATTGAAAATATTTGTCATATATTCTGTTTATCAGAACTTCGGCAACAGATATCAGTCACTTCGGCTATTGAAATTATTTTACATCTAAGGGAATTCTCTATTGCCGGGGAATCCCAGAATTGATTAAATTACTTAGCGTCAAACATCGAACCTCCAAGTTTACTTATTTCGGCGCTGTGCGCTGCCACACCTACGGAATTTTGAGTAGATCTACGGAATTCAGACGGTACCTACGGAATCTCCTATTTTGTTCGATATTCTGCGGAATATGGTATTTCTCTCTTTATTGCTGTCAAGTCTTCGAAAATATGAAATTTGTTTATCTTTTGCGTTACCATCAGCAGGTAGTTGGAATTTTTCACAGTTTCGCCGAGTCGGCTGTGTCATAAAAACCATCTGCTAATAATGTACGCCCTTTCTACATCCCTTGAGGCGTACTTTTTCTATTAAATTTAAGGGGTATGTTATTTTCGTTCTTTTTATCATGGTAATATGGTTTAATTTCGAAAAACATAGTTTCGGTGTACTTGCGCATTTATTGAACTTTGAAGAAAATTGCATTGTTCATGGATTAGACAGAGACATCTCTGATCGTTCACATAAAAATCTATAACAACATTTTTCACCTCATCATGTTAATGAAAGGTATTTGCCAGATCTGAGATGAATCCCCTTTCTGCCATCTATTGTAACATAATTTTCAGGAAAATCTGATAATTTTGGCAACCTGGTTCCATAATTTCATTTCAGTTATCTGGTAACACTGTTTCGCGTAAAACTGCACTGGTATAGTATATGTGATATGTGGGAGATGATTGAAAATGTGTAAGAACTTGGGACGAATTGGCAACACCAGCATAACGAGAGATCTTATGATGCTCGAAGGATCCAGCATCCAGGAGAGTTATTATACTATTTCCTATACCAGAAAATTTTTTGGTTGGGAAGAAAATGGTGGAAAACATCATTTTATACAGAGTAAGTGAACAGAGCACGACCTGTTGGAGCTCTTGGAATCAACTCTAATTAGAGCATAAGTTAAAATTATTAAAATAAAAGAATGATCACGCCTAAGCAGTGAGGCAATGAATACAATAATAAGGATAAATTCAGATGCATATCACCCGCCGATATGAATATCAACAAGTGTTACGATCTGAATTGAACTAGCCAATTTGCCATCGTCAAGGCCCTAAATGGAGTACGCTCCATCGAAGAAAAGCAGATGCAGACCATGGTTTCGGTCTCATTTGACCTCATCAGAGCAACATAGCATTTTTCTCCGATGGAGAACGTTTGGAATAGATGGAACTTTATTCAATATTGGCAAGTGCTACTGGGTACTATACATTTACCCAGAGCGTCACCCAATATGAAACGGTGTCCGATTCAGTCCCCTCCAGATAGAAACTAAGACGAAGACAATAGCATATGTCCCATATTGGCCATGGAAATTTGACACATTCCACAGTGTCACCGAAAATGTGGGGTTATGACGCTTGTTACAACATTTTTGGGTTTTAATTTCAAATCGTCGCTGTATTGTACGTTCTACGGAATTTTCTCTACTGATATTTGTGATCAATTGAAGAATGATTCGAGAAACTGCAGTAGGCTTCAAAGCTTTTCGGGAATGCAATAAAAAAATCACACGTTTATCTCGAATTGGTTTTCAAGATATGATCTTGATGATCTTTGATGATTTAGATGATTTAGAATGTGGTAGAAATTGAAAATTCTCTTTAGAAAAAGCAATGTGGTTTGTGATTTCCTGTTTAGCCAAAATAAAGTCAAAAAATAATTTCATCTTATGCGCTAAGTAGAGTATAGGGCGAATTCGGGAGACTTGCTCAGGTAGGAGACTTGAACCACCTCAAATATTTCAATTCAAATTTCGCGCTACCGGTATCGCAAATAGCTTGCGAGTCTTACGACATACTCGTAACAAGGCACAACTAGTGGCGGCTCCATTTTGGCCGCCATCAGAACATTATATACTCCAGATCAGATTTCTTGAGTTATACGAAAGAGATTAACTATGCTTGTTCAACCAAATTGCTGACATTAAATCAATTCCATCCCCTGAAAAGAAAGAACTATGTGTACAAAAAGACTGCCTCATTTCCTTTCAAAAATCTGGCATTAAAGTTTGGTTGTTTCCAATATCTCCCTGTAAACATTTTCCGAATCCATGGAAGTGAGGAAAACGATATTATTATTGCGCCAAGCGCAGCAGTCTGATAAGAAATAATCAATATCTGAATTCCATTACAGGAATCGAATGCAATCCATTCAAATGGAGAATTATGCTGTTTCCTCGTTGACCACATATCAGCTGTTCCAACGGAATGTTTGTTATGTGAATAAATAAGCAATAAAAGGAAGTCCTGCTATGTAAGATACTGTGCGGAAAAAGTCGCAATAGGAACGTGAATAGATAAAATATAAATACCCCATTTGGCGATTGTAATTGAGATAAAGCAATAACCGATGTGGACGTAAAGATACATATTGTGGTGGAACATGCTATTATGTTATCAGGTTGGATCCATGCGAGTTCCTCTTTGATATACACTTTCGCTTTCGCACAATGTTCCGCCCTTCGTGTACGGGAGCAGAATATGAATTAGGTATTTCGAAACAGGTTTTTTTCAGTAACTCTGGTTGGTGACAAGGTTATCTACTGGAAACTTATAAAGTTGACATTCATGTGATTTCAAAAATCCAGTATCTACAGGGTGAATTTTTGGCTAGGAGAATGATTTTAAACTTTGGCGAAATATAGGGAGTACGGAGTTGCACCCCTTTTCACCCTGAAGCCACTTGAGTTGTATTTGTAAATGGTAGCAACTCATTTTTTTGCGTGAAGATATCATGCCCAAATAGGTAGCGGTAGATAATAGTAGAGTGATGTGAGATGAACATTTTGAGTACAGCAATTCTTTTTTTAGGAACCGAAAATTGGTTCATGTCTCCCTAACCAATGGGAGAGTTGAACAGACGGCGAGAGAGACTTGAACATAAGTTTGTTTATCAGGAAAAAATTGAAAGAGAACAATTTCCAATGACCAACGATTGTCTATGTCAAGATTGTCGAGGTTTTCATCATCAGATGTATCAACATATGAAATGCATATTGAGTGAGTCACTCTCACTTATTTCCGATATGTTGTTTACTTTTTGAACCTTTGAATATTTTTTTATATTTATTTCCATTATTCAATTTTTTTTTTTGAAGCAAACTATTATCTAAGCTCAGTGCGGGAAACTTGGACCACTGATTATGTCTACCGACCATAGATGTGTCAAGTTTCCCGCACTCTCTTCTTGTCTATTCAACAGACGTTTTCTTGAAACTTCTACAACTATTATTAAAAAGGCTCATCGTTTGTGAAACAATATTAATCAATGAAAGTTATAAAACTAAATAACACCACGTAACTATTCAACTTTTCAGACAGTATAACAAACAAAAATTATTCAATTTCTCACTTCCTAACAACAAAATCAAGTTCAACCCTTTCACTCCTGAACTGTTCTGATGGCGGCCAAAATGGAACCGCCACTAGTTGTGACTTGTTACGAGTATGTCGCAAGCTATTCACGATACCGGTTGCGCTAAATTTGAATTGAAATATTTGAGGTGGTTCAAGTCTCCTACCTGAGCCAATCTCCCGGACTCCCCCTATCTATTTATTCAACGAAAATCAACGAATCTTGATAGATTCAATATCCCTGAGCCCTTCCTTATAGAAACCATTCAGAATATAATGTCATGATGTGAGGTAACCTTTTGTTAAGTTATAAAAATTGACTACCCACGTTTTCCAAATTCTACTTCAATATCAAGAGATTTCGCAGGTCACCCTTCTATTCATTATCACAACGTCAAGATAGAATGGGAAATCCAGCATATTTCTTCTTTGAGATCATAAATACTTCATTTAACGAATTTCGCACCCTGCCCTAAGCGGATTATTTACCGTTTCTGAAAACCTTCCCTATAAATTTTAATCAATGGCAGGATGTAAGGGGAGGAATGAACCCGACGGGGGATTTAAATGCAGAAGTATTCTTTCCGAACTCTTATTCAACGCTTAATCCTGATTAACTTGGACGTCGGGAGCTTCAGTTGATTCACAAGTCACATTAAGCCGTATTTTGGGAAATTATGAGTAATTCATTGAGAACTTAGAAGACCTAATGATTATACTGGTTGGGGAACGCTAAACTAATTCGCAGATCCAATAATAAAACGGATGTATCAATTATAACCTTGCTCTTTTTAAACTTCAGGTTTTGAGATTAATCTGAGCCTTTTTTAGTTGGGATAATACACTACGCAAAAAAATTAACGCACATTAAGGAAATCTCAAATTTATTCTACAACTGAAGGTGTTCTCAATGATAAATAATTATTTCTATTAGAATTATGCATGCATATTTTATCCACTTTGAACGGTTTTCTTCAATACAGATGTTTTTTCCCAGCAGGAATAAAAAAGATGATATTATCAGATTTTGAATGTATTGGCTCCATTCTAAAATCAGTTGTTCTCGATCAATTCTAGTAATCAATAGTTTTTCTTTCATTTGATTTTCTACACTCGATCGCTATGCAACGCGAAACACGCAATTTGACCCAAGAGGAATGTTCCCAAGCGGTAGTTTTGCGAGAAGAAGGGTGGACATACACAAGAATTGCAGAAAGGTTTGGAGTTTCCCATACAAGTGTGTCCAGAATGTTGCAGCGATTCAGGGAGACAGGTATGAATGTCCGAAGACCAGGACAGGGTAGACCACGGGTAACAACTGCCATTCAAGAACGTTACTTGAGAGTTTCTTCGTTGAGACAACGGTTTGCAACCGCTCGCCTCCTTCAAATTCAGCTTGAGCAAACTCATGAGGTGCAAATTAGTACTCAGACAATAAGAAATCGCCTCAGAGAATATGATTTAAGGCCTCGTGTCGCGGCAAGAGGCCCAGCTCTTACCCCAGCCCATCGAAGGGCGCGTTTGGATTTTGCGAGAGAGCATATCCATTGGAAAGAGGCCGATTGGGAAAGAGTTCTCTTCACAGATGAGTCTAGATTCTGCCTCTACCATTGTGATCGACGATCGACGTTCCCTTGTATACAGACGTCCACATGAAAGATATGCTCAGTGCAATTTCCTGAATACTACTGGTTTCGCGGGAGGATCGATTATGGTATGAGGTGGAATATCTTTGACTGCTCGCACAGACCTAGTGGTCGTTGATAATGGAGCTATAAATGCTGATAAGTATATAAGGAACATTCTTGAAGAGCATGTAGTGCCATTTGCCCCATACATTGGTGGAAATTTCATTTTTATGGACGATAATGCCAGACCCCATCGTGCGCGCATCGTTCAGGAGTACCTTGAAGAGGTTGAAGTCTCTCGAATGGAATGGTCAGCAAGAAGTCCAGATCTCAATCCGATTGAGAAGGTTTGGGACAACCTCAATAGAAGGCTGAGAAGTTCAGAAAATCATCCAGCTACTCTTAATGACTTAGGAATCCAACTCGGAGAAATCTGGGAAGGATTAGATCAGAACATTTTAAGATCACTCATTTCGAGTATGAACCGTCGTTGCCGAGCTGTAATTAACGCAAGGAGTGGAATTACCAAGTATTAAATCACTTATCAGCATTTCAGTATTTTGAAAATTGTTCATTTCTCTTCTTTCACATAAGATTCGGTGAAATCCTGAATTTTTCTTCCATTTAATGTGTCTTGTTTCGTTCAAAACCTTCCCGAGAGAACATAAAAAATAAGTGCGCAGTGTGGAAGAGTAGAGTTTGCATAATGTAGTAAATGATAAAAGAGGTAAGAAAATTCATATCTACTCGTATGTGACAGCTGTCATTTTTATACTTTTGATTATCCTCTTACACTTTCCGACAATCAAACTGTTGAGAATTTCGTTAATTATTCCTCTTCGAATACCATGCCACCGTTATATGTGAAGTTTAATTAATCCAATTCCCGAGAGCCGATTCAGACAATCCTTATCTCGAGAGATAATAAATATGTCAGATGTTTCATTACTATGACACAGATTAATGGGGTCTGTTATTTCTATTATCAAATATCTACGACGGAAAGAGGAAATGGTAACGTCAACACCGTTTAACACTTCACATCTGTTTTCTGTTGGTGATGACTTTACTGCGAAATGTATATTCGGGGATTCGGAGAGGAGTTGTTTACGTTTTCAGACGTGGAAATTAATGCATTACATCTTTGCTCTCACGATTGAGTACTCGCCGTTTATAACTTGGTTCGTGATCTCGCAGAGATCAAGAACCAGACTCACAAACACGTGAAGTCTGATGGGAGATTGATTGACTGTGGATTTTCAGTGAAAGGGGATTGAGTTAGAGTTTTCTTTCATTTATCGGACTACCCTAGGGATGATAAATATGATATTGATGAAATTGTAAAATTTTCAATCCTGCGCCATGCAATATGAGGTATTTCTATCTATCCTGCACATTCCCGATGAATCCGAAGAGTTTGCTTTATCTGGGACTTTGCCCATGCAACTTCTACTCTCTGCCATGTTAATTTTTTTTTCTTCCAACGTAGATATTAGAAAAAAGCTGTGGAAGTTTGGTTTGCAGTTAAAATCTCGTCTATACAGGATAAGTTTTGAACTCTTACAAATATTTTAACAGTAGATTGTTGAGCTCAAAAGAAATACTTTTTTCCTATACCATTTTTTCCGATTCAGCCCTGATAAAAAGATTTGGCCATTTTGTGTTTTCATAATGAGCTGTGCCACATCTTGAAAAACAAAATTACTTTCAGAAAACCTTCTTTATCTGTGACACATCTGCATATCTTTTAAAAGGAGTTGCATTTGGTCAAAGTACCCAAATTTTCGAATTTCACAGATATTTTTTATTCTTGAACATCAAATTACTCAAAAATAGCGCATTATACGAGAAAATGTGAGGAATACTTTTATTTTATGAAAAAACGTTCTAATAATCATTAGACAGCGTCCAACTCAGTTTCAAGAGTTTAGTTCTTTGAATTTTTGGTATTTTTATGGTACGTAATGGTCATAATGAGAAAATTGGAAGAAGTGGGTGATATCTTGTGTTCGAAAAAGATTTATTAAAGAAATGACAAACTATATTCCGAAATTCATTTCATTCGATAAAACCTCTTGTGAGATATAACTGAAAATAACATTTTTTATGGTTTTCAAGGGTCTGTATCTTTTAACCCGAGCCGATACGAAAAAAATGGTAATGAAAAAAAGTGTTTCTTTTGATCCCAACAATCAGTTAAAATGTTTGTACGACTCAAAGACTCACCCTGTATATTCTTCAAAAGCTGATCAAAGTATACTCGTATTTACAGCCAATAAATTCAATTCGAGCAAAGCAGGTGTGCACAGTTCTAGAGAAATAGTAACCCCTTCTTAGGGATTTTGAAATTTATCAGAAATCCTACAGAGATTTGAGTTTTTTTTTTTGAATTATCCAGAAAATACGAAAAATTAAGAACATCCCATGTGAGCATCTTTTCTAGATGTAATTCTCAAAACTCGAAAAGTTGAAAATTGTGATTTTTACTCAATCATTACTTTTAATATTTTCATGTGTCCCGGATAATCTTCACCATTTAAATGAAATTCCAGCGCAATCACGAAATGGGACGCTAATTACATATTCCACCGAACCCTCATCATCCAAACACCAATCATTATAGGTGGATCTAAATTCCACATAAGCTCGGAATAGGTAAAAGGAAACCCGTGCATTAACGCCCTGTACGTGGCCACCATGTGGCCCCTACTTTTATATCTCTTTATGATATATTTTCGAGGCAATTAAGGGGCCCCAGGTTTATTTTTTCGAGAAAACGGAGAATAGTCGAATTTCCATCAGTGCCTAACACCTTGTGGGTCATCTGTCTTTAGGAGGGTCCTTCTGACATAAACGTGAATGGATTGGATTCTTTGACTGGCTGTTTCATGGCCATGCCGATCGATCTGGAGGCTGCGGGTCGTGTTTTTGAGGTTTCCGACTATTGACAAAAGAGATCGACGTGTAGTTACCAACAACTGTCATGACAAACTTTCTCTTCAGTTGAAATCCTGATGGGTTATTTCGAAAAACAAGGATTTTCGATCTGTTCTCTAGATCAATGAACTATTATACGAGGATGTATTGATATCTAGTTAGCCTAGACCAGTTCCATGCATAAAATAAATATTGTGTTACCATAGCAACGAACTATAACTCACTAGAAGTGTCAGTATGGAGTTTGAGGTCAAAAAAATAAACCAGAGTTACGCAATAAATTTAAAAAAAAAGATGATGTCCACCGAAATTGGGAGAATCGAAAAATTCATGAGTATCGAGCCATCATCAAGTACCTGTATTTAAAAGGGTTAAGAGGTATGCAGATTTACTAAGATATGCTTAATACCCTTGGTGATCAACGTTCTTCGTATGCGACCGTGAAAAATTGGACTCCGAGCTGCAAAGGAGGTCAATTTTCCATCGAAGATGATGACCGATCGGGAAGGCCAGTTTCTGTGTCAGTACCCGAATATATCGATGCAGTTCATGACATGATTATATCAGACCGTCGAATTGGGCTAAAACGGATATCTGAAGCACCGAATATTTCACACCAACTCGTTCATCATATAGTTCACGTCAATTTGGACATAGAAAAATTGCTGAAAAAATGGATACCCAAATGTTTGAATGTTGACCAAAAACGTGCAAGGGTTGAAGCATCGCATTCGATCTGTGCTCGATTTGAAAACGATGTAGACATCTCAAACCGAATTGTTACTATGGATGAGACTTGGGTACATTTCTACGATCCAGAAACAAAGCAACAATCGATGGAATTGCGACACCCTGGTTCTCCAAGACCTAAGAAGTTTCGTGTCCAAAAATCTGCTGGAGAAGTTCTTTCTTCAGTTTTTTGGTATTGCCATGGACTAATCATGATTGATTTTTTGAATAAGGGTAGAACAATAATAACCGGAGATTAATATTCGACCACTCTATGGGAAAAAATTAAAGGGAAAAGACGCAGAAAGCTATCCAAAGGTGTTTTGTTTTTGCAGGACAACAGACCTGCATGCAAATCTCATGTTGCCATGCAAAAAATTCGTGATTTAGGGTTTGAATCACTAGAACACCCTCCTTATTCACCAGATTTGTCTCCATTCGACTATCATCTCTTTCCTCAACTGAAAAAAAGTTCGAAAGGTCGTAAATTTTCTTCCAACAAGAAGAATGGAAGCTGTGGAGGTCTGGTTTGCAGAGCAAGAAGAAACTTCGTTTTTGAAAGGTCTAGAGACGTTGCAGGTTCGCTATAATAAATGTATCCAATTAAGAGGAGAATATGTTGAGTTATAAAATATTTTGACATTGAAATTTTGTTTGGTTCTATGGTAGGCTAAGAATTTTTCAATATATCCTCGTATATGGCCAGTAGTGGCTCCGAATAAGCATCAGAAAATTTTCCATGCATACAGCCATAATACTTCAAGATCAAGATGTCAGAGAAGCAAACATTAATCATAATTGAAATCTACCAACTCATACCTAGATTTCTGGTAGTATTATATAATCTTCTCACAAACGGCAGAATCTCTTCTTACTGCTGATGAATACTGAAGTTTCTATTTAAATTTTCGAATAGCCTAGCAACACCAAGAAATTCAGTTATATTTGAGCATACATTTTGGACTTGAAGCCAGTACGAACGTCAGGCTCTGCTTATTAAAATAAAACCTAAAATTGCATGATCTGAACACATTTGTATCTTCGCATCTACTAAAAAACAATTCTGCGTCTTGTACCTTAGCGATCTATAGTAGGCTAAGAATTTTTCAATATATAGAGTCATTCGGGGTAACTGAGCGCAGAGGGTAAGTGTGCGCAGTGCGTATATCTAAACTATGCAATGTATGAAAGAGAGGTTCATTTGGGTGAAGCAAGGGCGCAGAATCGCCAAATTAGTTTTTTATAGGAATGCGCCGTGCGACGTTTCATAAACTTTTTATTTGCAATCAAATTCACTAGGTTTCTTGTTAATTTTTAGCATCTCTGCAAATTCTGCCAGGTCCAAGTTCCGAGTCCGACAGTGTTAAACAATATTTTATTCGATCATGCGCATATTAATCTAAATATATAATAAAAATTTTTAGGTTCTCTTAGCTGGTCAACACTATAAGAACGTTAATTCAAATTTTGGCTTACTGGGGAAAGTGTGCGCGGGTAAGTGTGCGCATAGATTCAATATATGGGCATTTGTTCAGTGAGGAATAAATTATGATATTGTTGATTTTCTTGGTTAAGACTCGATTAATATTGTCCTATTTGTTCAGAAAAATATGAAGAGCCACCAACAGTGGAAGGTATCAAGTGTTGTGTTCACCAGGAATGGTGGCACGAACAATAATGCAGTGCTTGTAAAATGGCGCTTCTGTATTGACAATAAACAGCATTTCTCTAATATTGTAACATTTTGATGACATTATTTTGTAGGTAATTTGTTTTGATTGTGTGGCTCACTAAGCACTGCGTTCACTTACCCCGTGAGGGTGCGCACACTTACCCGCAATACGGGGTATGTGAACGCACTCCGATTTCCACGATCCAATTTTTTTTTGCGGAAAGAAAACGTTTTTGTTTGTTTCTATATCAACAATCTCGTCCTTGCATTTAACTATAGAAAAGGGATATTGGCTTCAGGACTGCTAATGGGGTGAATAACACACTCTCTTCAAATTGTCGACGTTTCGATCCTGTTTGGGATCTTCTTCAGGACTAAAAAAGTTCATTAAAATATCAGACAAATGAACAATTTGGTCACAATAACACAACACAACATTACATAAAGTTGAATGTTAGTTTTTTCTCAGGGAACATTATGTAATGTTGTGTTGTGTTATTGTGACCAAATTGTTCATTTGTCTGATATTTTAATAAACTTTTTTAGTCCTGAAGAAGATCCCAAACAGGATCGAAACGTCGACAATTTGAAGAGAGTGTGTTATTCACCCCATTAGCAGTCCTGAAGCCAATATCCCTTTTCTATAGTTTTTGTTTGTTTGCTTTTTGATGTTTTTTTATAAATTAGAAAATTCTCTATCTTATGAATATGTTTTAATTTTCCTAGCTTCAACATTTGAGACAGGGTATGACTTGAGAGGCAAAAGTGCGCACAGTTGCCCCGAATGACACTACTCGTAAGCATACACTTCTTATAACCGAAAATCAAGGAGAAATCTTATGATTTATACCTCCATGTTCGATCGTAAGGCACATTCATTACAGGAAATAATAGACCAAAAGAATACGCCACGGGATCTACCCTCTTATTTCCCCATATAACCTCGCACCCGAAATGATTAAATGGGCGCCTTTCTTCTCCGCAGAAATCCGTAGAATAATCGCTCGCCCATCCATCCCAGACACCTTGCGCCTCGAAAGGATCCTTTTGACACGTTTATCGATGAATGGAAATCTTCCGGTGGTGCACGTCTGTTCGCCGAGGGGTTGCTTTTACCGGCGCATTTGATTTGTTACGGTCTGAAGGAGAAATTCGACGGCTGCCTCGTCCCGATAGTGCTATTTGCGCTTACAAATGTAACATACAGGGTCCTTTGTAGACGGCGTCGGGGAGAGAAAGAGAGGTCGGACATAAATCAGAAGGAACTCGAATGTAAATAAACCGGTGGCGGTGGTGCTGCGGCGGATCCACCCAAACCACCCATTCCCGCTAAATGACATCTCATTTATGTCAAAAGGGATCTAAAATGATCTTGCTCTGAATTATGATCAAAATTAGATTATCTAAATAAAACGTTTTCTATGAATGATGTTTTTGAAATATCTTTTAGATGTCTAGTCTTATGCCTGGCAAAATTCTCATGTCCGTAAAATATCTGAAAATAGATTAGTTTCCAAATATACATCTGAAAAACGTTTATCTTATATCTAATTGTATTAATCGCGAAAGAATCACTGGGCAGACAACTAATAGATATGATATACCATACCAATATTAGACATCAATATCTGACTTTATTGAGACATCTAGATTACATATGGAGAACATCTAGCTGAAATGGTCGAAAACCAGTGACCAGATGAATATCTTTCAGATATATCATTTTGTATCGTCTATGAACATTAGAATTCAAATTGTACCAAATATGTCGATTAATATCTTCAAAGAAGATCATATATTGAAAAAACGTTTATTGGATATCTTAATTTTATAATCATGATGAAATTAATTTTCAGACGGGAAATAGATATCATATACTATATCGATATGACACATCAATATCTGACTTTGTTTAGACGCCTAGATTACATATATAAAACATCTAAGTAAAATGGTCGAAAAACAGTGAACAAATAAATTTCTTCTAGATTTGTCATTGCTAGAACGTCTTTAAACTTCACGATTCCAAGTGTTCCAAATAATAATAAGTCAATGTCATCTATTGAAGTGACCGAAATTAATTATTCATAAACCATATTTCTACGATAGTCAAAAAATTTTGGATCAATCAACATCTTCCTAGTGTATTTTTCAAATTCATTTTGTGTTTTATCATCTAAGTATCAATGTTAAGAAGCACATGTAAGTATTCGTATTTTTACTGATGGGGATGTTTTTCTGGGAGACTTAGTATCAGGATATTAAATTCGTGAAAATTTTCATATGATAAAACTGATTGGACAATTTTTTTAATATAAATCGAAAATCGAGTATGAATATTGGTTCCTATTTCAGAAATAATGATGAAGAATGATTGACTCCTAAATTCAATATGTTAAATATGAATTTCGAACGATATTATTGATTAACCTAAGATACTCTTGAGAGTCTTGAGGAAAAAGGATATTTTTCCGAGTTTGCAGAAAATAGGTGTATGGTTGAAGGTATCCGATCGAGAGATATGCGATGAGAAGGACTAGACACGAACTACGATCGGGTTGGATCGCTTGGTGGCGAACTCTTATCGCAATTCGCAAGAAGTCGCGAACCGGCCATGGGCCAATAGAGTTAAAGTTCATAGTGCATAGCCATTTGAACTTGAACATTCAACATTTCCGTTAGTATACAACCCTTCTTTATAAGAAGGTCAAGTCGGCTAGTGATTGTGTTCGTTTTTTGATTAGTGATTTGTGCTGTAATAATTGAACAAGGTGAGTGCAATTTCTACTTAGGGTAGTTACAGCAGGTAATCCCTTCACACATTAATCAAATTGCTTGAACATAGGAAAATACTATTTACTTCGATATGGTATTAGTTTGGATTTGTGCTCTCTGTTGACAATGATATCCAGTTATCGTTTTCAAATACTTACCTGAATTTTTGGCTACAATAAATTGAAATATAGGTAGATTTAAAATAGAAATATCTTTCATAGATCAATCGTAGAATAAAGTCTATTAAATGATATTCTTTAGATAACCATTGACAAGTCAATACTATTTTGTTAGATAGGTACTATTAATGGTATATATTATATCTAAAATGCGGTCCTCTGAGGAATATCAATCGGAAATTTGACGAATAATCGAATATACAGAGCTTGAAATCTTCGAGGAAATGTTTAGATGTTTTTTAGATCATTTAGGAATTCGAATATTTTTTCGTATTTCGATGTTCGAATTGAAAATTTTGTATCAATTAATCCATAGGAGTTCACTATACAGCAGCGTTTTCTATTTCTATGTAAAATTTACTTGGTGAAGACGGTTATCTGAAAAAGTCTATTGATAGACATCTTCTAGACATCGATTCAGAAGTGAATTTTGAATCACTTCACTCAGGAAACTCTTGCTGAATAATGTAACCCTTATTATAAGTACTAACAAAACAGGATTCAATCTGAAATTTGACGAATAATTGAATATACGGAGTTTGAAATCTTCGAGGAAATGTTTAGATGTTTTTTAGATCATTTGAGAATTCGGATGTTTTTTCGTATTTCGATGTTCGAATTGAAAATTTTGTATAAATTAATCCATAGGAGTTCATTACCGCAGCGTTTTCTATTTCTATGTAGAATTTACTTGGTGAAGAGGGTTATCTGAAAAAGTCTATTGATAGACATCTTCAGACATCGATTCAGAAGTGAATTTTGAATCACTTCACTCAACACTTGCTGAATAATGTAACCCTTATTATTATAAGTAGTTACTTACAAAACAGGATTCAATCTGAAATTTGACGAATAATTGAATATACGGAGTTTGAAATCTTCGAGGAAATGTTTAGATGTTTTTTAGATCATTTAGGAATTCGAATGTTTTTTCGTATTTCGATGTTCGAATTGAAAATTCTGTATCAATTAATCCATAGGAGTTCATTAGAGCAGCGTTTTTTATTTCTAAAAAATACTCAGGGTATCTAAAGAGTACGGAAATTGAATCCTATTGATTTATAATTTGTATCTTCAGCTTTTGGTTCATCGCTTTCTTTTCTTCAAAAGAATATTTTTTTGCATATTTTCTCAACTTGAAATTGATATTCAATCAAAAAACATTTAGCCATTTGTAATTTATGTTGCTTCCAGAGGCTGTATATGTTCTCTTCGAAAGTGAAACGCCAGCAGACTTAAATGATGCTGTCATAAAACGGGCCATTCAAGACTGGTTACGACTAGCCAATCAACGGTACGAATATGAGAGGAATAAAAACAAATAGACAATAATCTCATCTATTTATATTATGTTTTTTCCAATTTTATGAATTTGTGTTATGTTTTTGAATTATATTTATTTTTGTTTTTTTTTTATAAATATATTTATTCATCAGAACCCGTTTTTTCTCTTCCAACTCCCATACGAACTGTCAACCATTCCGTATAAATATGAACTCGCCCATCACTAATCTGTAGATTTTCAAGTGGTCAGATTTTATGGATATGATTCGAAGATGTGGATCTTGAATCTACGGAACGTCCATTTTCTTTCACATGGACCCTTCTTCGAAACATATCTTGTGAAATAAATATGTCTAGTTAAGAGGTCATTAATATCACGTTTTTTAAATTATCCTGATATAATTCCAAAGTTGACAACAATTAGAACACAAAAACTGTATATACAATACAAGGTCATTCTAGAAATATCTAACAAACGTTAATCTTTGATCATCTAAAATAGGAGAATACTAACACCATCTTTTTCAATAAATAATCTTTCCTCTAATAGACATTCGATTTCTTCAACGATAAAGACAATGCTCCAAAGTCTAAAGAAGATCTTTGGTGCTACATGATTTAGATGTCCTGATGGCCATGTTTTTCAGATCATCTATATATTATCAGATTGTTGATCGAAGAAAAATGTCAAAAATCTAATTATATATAAACGTTCTCGAATGATAATAATAAAGTACATCCTCAAACGTCTATTATATATCAAACAAAATACCAAATCAGGATAATCTCGAGAATATCAGAAATCGTATTTGTTATAGAGATAATTAGAATTACGTCGAATAGACGTCTAAAGAAGTGATACTTTTCAACGTAAATCTCGCGGACATTTTTCCGTCGTATCTAGGTTAAAGGTTCGATACTTTCTGATGTTTTATAGATCATCTAAAAGTCTATGAGCTATGGTCTATAAAATGTTTTAAAGATGTGTGTGTGTTGTTTGGGCAATATGCGGCCAGTTCTGAAAAGAAACGAGTTTATATCCCCTTGGAGAGGGCAATGAGTGTGGTTTGATCATTCGAGTAGAACGAGTCCGAAACCCTTTGGTTCGCTGGTTCAATCTAGTGGTTTCCCTGGGTACGAAACCTGCTGCAACAAAAAAATTCCATACTTGAGCTTCCATAAGACAAAAATTATTGGTAGTGCATGTATTCACATAAAAACTTCAAAGGAGAGCTCAGGAACTACCTTATTGATATAGAACCCTATACAATACAAGAATATCTTTCTTCAAATTGAATTAAACTAGCTTTTTTGACACAATTTCTTGCAGTTTCATGTACCTTGGAAATGTAACTCTTAGAAAAAAGGAGCTCATTATTTAGTTATTCATTTTGAAAAAAAAAAGAAGAATAGACCTTTGAACGTATTTTCCACCGCTAACCACTACTTTTTCTCCTCTCTCTAGCATATTTCGATGATTGTAATCTACCAATCATTCACATATCTGGCTATCTGGTTCAACTACCTGAGAGCAAAGATTAAAAAGTAGAAACATGGGAAACGAAACGACTAAATACAGTGAATCTATCAAACACAGTGGCGTCAATTGGAAATTTAGCAAGAATATGGCGGCTTAGAAGCACAGATTTAAATGCTATGATCTCTAATTCGGAATGCGGATTGGCTGACGTCACGTCACGTGACCAAATCCGCCATATTCTTGCTAAAACGAGACCACAATTGTCGCCACTGTCTCGTTAGAGTCACTGTACGACTAAATACAGTGACTCTATCAAACACAGTGGCGACAATTGTGGTCTCGTTTTTCATCGTTTTAGCAGAAATATGGCGGATTTGGTCAAATGACGAGACGTGAGCCAATCCGCATTCCGAATTAGAGATCATAGCATTGAAATCTGTGCTTCTAAGCCGCCATATTCATGCTAAATTTCCAATTGTCGCCACTGTGTTTGATAGAGTCAGTGTACGACTAAAGTGATGTGAACGCCATCTGTGTTTCAAATGTGTAAAGCCCGTTTGTAACAGCCGAGAATTCACTGGAGAATTCTATACCAGTATATACCAAATTTTGGCAAGAAAACGGCAGAGATTATTTTGAATGCAACAGAACAGTGCGTATGTAACTGTAAAAAATTTTAGGCGCATGAATTCTCGAGTAAATTCTGTAGAGTATTCTCGGTTGTTGCAAACGGGGTAACTTTACTGTTACATACGCACTTTCGGTAGAATTCACTGTTCAGTTGCATACAAAATAATCTCTGCCGTTTTCTTACCAAAATTTGATAGAGAATTCTTGGCTGTTACAAACGGGCTTTAGACTGGTCAGAATTTTACTTCAAGGGCCATTTGCAGAAACATGTGCAATTAAGGTAAGATATCAGACGGTCATTGTGATCAAACAGGTTTTGAATGTTTTGATTCTCTTAGCGCTTTTTGTTTATCTAGCTCGTTCTAGTTGATGATTGATTATTGAATTTTTTCGTCCAATTTCTTGGTGAAAACCTCTAAATATCGTTCGAGAATTATTGCATGATGAAGAACTGTGAATATAATAAACTGGATTTTCAGGAATTAAGTTTTTTACTTTAATAAAGAGAATGGAAATATAATAATCAAAACTGGTGACATGTGACTCGGTCATTCATTGATTCTTATTTTCAGTGCTCCGAAGAGGATAAAATTTTCAGGGCGTAAAGACAATGACTTAAGCAAACACTATACTGACTTCACCTTGTGCAAGTCAATTGAGAACTGTTCATCCACGTAAATTGTTGTATGCGGGAAGCATCCCTTGCATGAAGGGCCCAAATTTATGACTTTTATACGACCATTCAAAGATTCTCAATTGCTAATCTTTCAATATTTTCAGCAATGCAAAGGTTTCATCGATTTCGTTTTGGGAGTCGAGTGACTATCAAATTGCTGTTTGGAAAGTCAAAGTTTTATGAAACCTGCTGTGAATGTTTTGTTCGTTCATTAATCAATTTGTAAATTGTGTCATAAAGAGACCATACAATAAAGAATCAAAAAAAAAAACACAAGGAAACTATACTGACGGGCTAACATACAGGTCTTGTATATAGATGCCTCTGTAAGATTTGTTTTAATTGTGGTTTTGAAGATTCTGTGAATAATATGTAAGTTATCATCTATCAGCGTATTTCATTGATATCAATTGATTCCAAATAATTTTCAGATGAAAACTAACATCTTGGTCACAAAACAAAACCAAACTTTTGTTTTGTCACTCAGGATGTTTGTTTTCTGGTCTCAACAAAGTCGATATCGAAATTCAATGCAAGGAATAGAATTCGAATTTCGCGCCCCTTAATTATAAAACAGAAAACTGTTATTTAACAGTTTTTCTGTATTGACCATACGTTTTCAGCGCCATCTCATTGTCAAATGTGTTTTAACTGGCCAAAATGTAGATGAGGGCGTTTCCTATCGTTCTACTCTATAATCTTTGCCTGACAGTCTTTAATTCCAGCGTAAAAAAGCTGAATTTTTCATTTTCATAATTGGTCGGAGAATTTGATATCGATTGTCGAGTAGTGAAATAATAACTTACGTTAATTCCACTGCAAAACGATGAAATATTACAGTGATTACGCCAGTATAAGATGAATAGCCTACATCGATACAGTTTTCCATAAATAACAACGCTAATCCCACTACACGTTGGGAAATTACAGCGTATTTCCCCTCATGATAGAAATCGCCCCTAGTCATTCCCGACTATGTGAAAGATACAATGAAAAAATCATGGTCTGCAGATATTTTATTGGAAAGCAGTTTCATTACCCGCTCTAAAAAAGTTCAATTAAAATTTTGGCCACAAATTCATGGGTTATATATTACAGTGATAGAACAATTTCACTGTTGTAGGGTTGATTGCCTGGCAGGGTCATTTATATCCATAAATTATGGAACAAGGGAGATATGGACAATAACTCCAAATTAGAAACGTTGAATGAAATATACCCATAAATATATGGCTACTATGGTTTTGTTCCGAATAGTCGTTAATAAGCATGACTGATATTAATTCTAATAGAAAATTTCCCTTCCTAGTACGTCTATATAACCTCTGTTATGGAGTCTATTCATAATAATACCTCAAAAAGTAGAATAGTCTATCGTGAATAATACAACAAAGCTAAACATTATTGGGTTTTTCCTTCGCAGCTTTGAAAACGAGTCGGTTTTTTTATCAAAAAACCTTTCAGTAGAGTCTTTAGCTTATACCTTGAACTTTTTTATTGCCTCGAAATGGAGCCTAAATTGTACACTATCCAATTCCATTCGAATGTATATTGAATAAGTAAGGAGCTTAAATGAGAGAACAGCTGATTTACCGTCGTTGGAAGTAACAATTCCTGTCTCATAAAAATTAATATATTCCATCACAGGACACTGGGGAAGATGTTTTTTTAATGGAAAATTGGGGAGAAAAAACGTCCAATATCTCCATCCTACATGCTTAAATCGTTGACATCAAAGGCTACCATACCCATGAAAGCTTTCATATTGACAATATAAAATAATCTATAAAAGTGAATTACTAGCAATAATAATTTTATGACGTTTTTATTCCCATTCTGGAGCTCTACGCATAACATACTCCCATATTTCCAAAATACGATCACGGGATTTTTACGATACAGCCATATCGCGATGCCTATTAAAGAAGTTTGGTATAATGAACGAATATAATAGATTCCCATAAGAAATTTGCGTTTTGTTCGCAATAATAATGGATGAATATCGCATTAATTTCTTTGTAGGAATTGAACATGATTTTTTTTCTCGAAAACCAACGCACATGTTGGGAGCTTTGTCAGAAGTGCATTGAACTGATCAGAGACTGTCAGAGAGGTAAACTTTGATATTGAATATATATCTATTACTCGAGTATCTTGAATTATCACTACTCCATATCTTACACTGAGTCCTGCTATTTGTTTCTTGAAAGAAATGCTACAAAAATTGTTATTTCATTGACTTAAATTTGACATTGTCCATTGTCCAGGTAATTCCAATACCTATACTGCATTCACATTTAATTTAGCAGTCAGTTGGCCATGAAATAATCTTCTCAAGTTTTTGTAACTAGAACGGAGTAAGGTTGGCACTCATGAAATGTCGTAACGCCGTTGCCACAACTAATATCAATTTTTATTACGAAAATGCCGAAAGTATTGAAAAAAGAGACAATACGTCAGGGTCAGACGGTAGCGAACATATTCAATGTAAGTAAATTTATATGATGTTCATCTTGACTTGAAACTTCCTTTAATTCCTTTTACTTATATTGATGCTAGATGATTTTTGTTGAAGAATTTAACATTCTTGTAATTATCTGTTAATTCCTTCGGGAGATACCCATACCCAATCATTGCAATATATGCATTTCATCTTCGGGGTAATTTTTTAAAAAACTTATGTAACGTATTCAAACTTCAGCCAGAGAAGATAATGAACATCAACTCTCCTCAAGCTAGTGCATATTATGATATTATACTGCCCTCTTGTATTTTCCATACAAATAACTGGATTTAGTATGCCTTCAATCAGTTTGTATAAACTTCAATTATGTTCGTCACATATTTTCCGGAGAGATTCGACATTGTGATAAAATACGTAATAACAGAAACTTTTACGTAGAACGGGCAACATAGCGTTGATTTAAAACCCAAAAATGTTTTGACAAGCGTCATAACCCCACATTTTCGTACTATACAGAGTGAAATGTGTCAAATTTCCATGGCCAACCGACTGCTAAAATAAAAGTGAATGGAGTATATATGTATTTCGAAAATTGCCATGAAAAAGATTCCTTTCTTGAGTAGACGACCAAATGCAATCGGCTAGAGCTAGAATACCGTCCACAAACACAACTTTTCCCCCATAAAAATTCAAATCTTCTCCCCAGGCAAGGGATACATACGCACCTCGGGATCTAAATCGATCAAATGGACATTAAAATTTCATTCGAGTTCGTTGATCTGGATTCACCATGAACCTTCTGAATAATTTTCTTGGCATTCCACGTCCCATAGGGAAACGATGAGTAAAAATTTCGGAATACAAATAATCCTCGATATAACGAATAAATATTTAATGGAGTCTGAAATAATAACGTAAATATTTATTTTTGGGGATCGGTTTATTTTTGTGCGTAATGGTGATGACGTGGTTAGGTACAGATCTGACTTATCGTTCATCGGGGCTCGATAAAAAATAATCTTTAGTGCTTTCAACTCTGTTTCATTCATTATTCTTTATTTGGATGATGTTGGCACATGAAATATCATTTCCTTTATTCGAGTACCTACTTAGCAATCATGAGGGTTATGGAATGAAGGAAAACTATCGATTTCGGCTAAAAAGTCATCATCAGGCTTGGTGTAACTACATTACATTACATACCCTCTAAGTCTCACACTCTCAAACTCCAAAAAATAGTAAAAAGTCATCATCAGGCTTGGTTTACCGACATCACACTACATACCCTCTAAGTCTCACACACTCAGCACTAAAAAATAAAGGAATTCATCATATCAATTCAAAATCTCAAAAAAGTAATTCCTCAAAATTTCTGAATCTGTAGAAAAGATCTACGAATTGAAAATCAGAATGGGTAATATCACGAGCGTATAATTTCTCAGAAGAAGCAAACTGGTCATAATTATTATTGGTGTTTATGTCATGTTTTTTTCTGTTCTTTTGTTTGTTCCTACTGGAAATAGAAAAGATTAGAAAAAGCTTCTTCCAAAATTCATAGTAAATATCATATAATTCATGCCTTCACAAGTCGTCACAAAAATTCAATAATTTTCCCACACACAGGAATTTGAATATGAAGTTCGCGAAAATTCACTTCTGTATACAGAGTGAGTCCTCTGACAGTAGATTCTTGAGGTCAGAAGAAAAACTTTTTTCCTATACCACTTTTTCCGACTCGGCCCTGATAAAAATATATGTCCATTTTAAGTTTTTATAATGAGCTGTGCTACCTCTGGAAAAACAAAATTACCTTCAGAATAACCAGCTAAATCTGTGACACTACATCTATGAATCTTTAAAAAAGAGTCGCATTCGGTCAAAGTACCTAATTTTCCGAATTTCACAGGTATTTTTTATATTTGAATTATTCGAAACGGCGCATTATTCGAGAAAATATGAAGAATATTTTAAAAAACGTTGAATTATTCATTAGATAGCGTTTGAATTTTTGGTATTTTTATGGTACGTAATGATCAAAATGAGAAAACTGGAAGACGTTGGTGATAACCCTGTGTTCGAGAAAGATTCATCAAATAAATTAAAAACTATATTGCGAAATTCATTACATTGGATAAAACCGTTTGTGAGATACAACTAGAAATAAGAAAAAAATTTTTTCTTTTGCCCTCAAGAATCTACTGTTACTGTGAGTCAAAGACTAACCCTGTATATCGCATTATTCTTCAATATACATCCTGTATAAATTTATGAAATCATGACGGTAGATTCCCCTTCATACAGCTACATAATTCCATTAATTTCAGCTGCCTTCGGTCCAAATTGTTGAGCAGCTTATTTCCCACATCCCAATCTCGACTCTCCCCAGTTTTTTCATCCAACAAATGAGCCAAATGCCTCAGAACTCTCAGGACCCCCGTGCCTGATTCGAAGGACGAAAACGAACCGCAAGATTGGAGTCCGGCACTTTTTACATCTCGAATTTAATCAGATGTTCCGAACCGAATACTCTTTTGCTCTCGCTGTAATGCAGCTGGAGGCTGGAGGGATTTTTGCCATTCTTCTAGCGAGAAAGCCCTTCCGTAATGGATTCCCGACTGGATATGGGGCCGACGCTGTTTTGTACAACAACATAACCGGGTTATGTTGTTTCATATGGCGCTATAAAAATCCGGGAGCATGATGCATATTTAAACGGATGCAGAGAGGTCTCGTTTCAGACAATGTTTCTCGGGGGGTGTAATTGTTGAATTTTTCATCAAACTTTCCTTGTTAGGAAATGTGTATCTTCACGTGCTTTTAATTTTTCCAATGGAAAGGGGAATTACTTATGTATAACTGTAATTATAATCTCAAGGCTTTAACACCTGATGTAAACTATACTATATTCATTTATCCCATTCATTTTATTTTACCAATCAATTGGTGTGGAAGCAAATTTTATAATTCTTTACAATATCGCTTAAGCATATTTCTTGTACACGATTTTTTTAAGCGTTGGTTTGGTTTTTATTCGTTAAGTCCTATTTTAACCAATAAATTTTCGCTCGAAAACTTCACATACTTATGTAAGTACCTATATTTTTTTTTATCAAGGTACAAGCTGAAAACTTTAAGTACAGAATATTCTTCAAGAAATGTTTATGTTCAATAATTCGACAGGATTTCTATCGAATTCCATCTGGTAACAGGATCCTATTTGTGTATTCTTCATCATGCTGCGTTTCCTATATTACCGGGATAAAAAGGAAAACACAATACGGAATAATTATTATGGATGGGACGGAGCGCAAGTGACAGGATGACAGGTAAGCTGGTTCACGTTGACTCATTGTGTGTATAAAAATGTCAACCCAGATAAACAAGGACGAAGGAGGGTGAAACGAACAGGGACGGCTGTCGTAAATTTCTGTGTGCATATATCCGACCAGGGGTAACCTTCTCCAGCTGTATTTCACCTGCTGCACGCAATGATTCTAATAAAACAAGGGTGATATAATAGATATAGGTACACAGAACAAGGGTGTTATGATATTCGTGAATTCTATCACATCTAATTAATGAAATACGAAGATACATTGTAAATTTCTTAGCCTACTATAGAACCAAACAAAATTTCAATGTCAAAAGAAAGAAAGAAAATTTACGACCTTTTAAACTTTTTTTCAGTTGAGGAAAGAGAATAAGAGATGCAGCCAAATCTGGTGAATAAGGGGAGTGTTCTAATAATTCAAACCCTAAATCACGAATTTTTTGCATGGCAACATGAGATTTGTGTGCAGCGGCGTTGTCCTGCAAAAACAAAATACCTTTGGATTACTTTCCGCGTCTTTCCTTTTTCATTTTTTCCCGTAAAATGGTCAGTAATGTCTAATAGTAATCTCCGGTTATTGTTCTACCCTTATCCAAAAAATCATCATTACTCCATGGCAATACCAAAAAACTGAAGCAAGATCTTTTCCAGCAGATTTTTGGACACGAATCTTCTTAGGTCTTGGAGAACCAGAGTGTCGCCATTCCATCGATTGTTGCTTCGTTTCTGGATCGTAGAAATGTACCCAAGTCTCATCCATTGTAACAATTCGGTTTAAGAAGTCTACATCGTTTTCAAATCGGGCACAGATCGATCACGATGCTTCTACCCTTGCACGCTTTTGGTCAACATTCAAACATTCGAGAATCCATTTTGTAGCATTTTTCTCATGTCCAAATTGACGTGAACTATATGATGAACGCGTTCTTATGAAATATTCAGTGCTTCAGATATCCGTTTTAGCCCAATTCGACGGTCTGATAAAATCATGTCATGAAGTGCATCGATATTTTCGGGGACTGACACAGAAACTGGCCTTCCCGAGCGGTCATCATCTTCAACGGAAAATTTACCACTTGCAGTCTTATTTTTAACGGTCGCATACGAAGGATATTGATCACCAAGGGTATTAAGCATTTAAATACAGGTACTTGATAATGGCTCTATACTCCAATTTTTCGATTTTCACAATTTCGGTGGACATCTTCTTTCTTTTAATTTATTGCGTAACTCTGGTTTCCTTTTTTACCTCAAACTTCTCACTAGCACTTCTAATGAATTATTGTTCGTTGCTATGCTTACTCAATATTCTTCTTTATGCATGGAACTGGTCTAGGCTAACTAGATATCAATACATCCTCGTACATCGAAGGATGTAGATATATGTCTATCACAACAAATTCAAAAGTCATGAAGAGGTAAGATACCTGTTGTCAAATTTCTATTTCGTTCACCATACTCCACAATTTAACTGGCAACAACTATTGCGATGCGATGTCAAGATCTATTCCATTTTTTCTCTCCCGCAGCTGTGAATATTTCTTGGACAATTTCAGCATATACATTCAGAGTTTGAGTTCATTTCTACACCCTTCCCATACTAGTTACATTTAATATTCTCTTGAATACGGATTTGTCGGATTTCTGGATTTTTCTGACCTCCATGCATATGCAGAATCTTCAGCCAACCCTTTTTAAATTATCGATCATATGAACATACAAAAGCACGACGCTTCCTCTGATTGTCAGCTCAATCGACACCGAATAGAAAGCTTCCTTCTCGAATTCGAAAAACCTCTTTCGGCGTGTTAATGTTTCATCAGACCCGTAAATAATAATGGACGGTTGTTCTTGACGTGAAATACAAGAAGGCCACCGAACGAGCAATATCCTGACGTCCCTTCCTAGGGAAAGACGCAAGTATCGATCATTTTCATGAAAAATTCAGAAATAGCCGAGCAGGGAGCTCCGCGAGTGTACAGTCTTGACGTAATTTAATAACGCAAAGTGTTTACGTGAATTGCACTTTTCTTCTACGCCTCATCGAGTTGGGGAAATGCCGTACTGATTGAGGGTGGAATCTGCTTTTGAACGCTTTGATGTAAGAGGCGGAAATGGAGCGTTGAAATTCATTTTTCCCGGCAGAAAGTTCGATTTTCTGTCTGTGCGACGGGGTCTTGGGAGGCGCTTTGACGCCATCAGCGAGAAGCTACTTCCGAACTGAACTCATTGAAATATAAGGGAGTATTTCGCCATTTATATTGGCTACAAGCTACAACGTAAAAGCAGAGGAAATGTTTGAACATTATGTCATGAAGTCCAGTATATTCTAGCGCCTGAGACGAAGTTTTTTCGCTGAAAGGCTTCAAATATTAGGAGAACAAATGGTGTTTGTTGTTTAAAGAAAGATGTGGCCACCAGAAGGTTCTATTGAAATTTTCAGAAGTAAAGCTTAAGTTTGGACCTCAGTTGTAAGATTTGATTTCTTCCTCCAACTGTATCATAAATGAAACCAAATAGTTTGCCATCCCAAGAGGGAAATCCGGGATTTACTCGAGCGTATCAGATTAATATGAGAGTGAGATACCTTGGATCATGTAGAGTAACTCTACTAAAAATTAGACCTATATACAGGGTGTTCCTAAATTGAACGTACAAACGAAAAGGGGAGATTCCTTAAGTGAGTTTAAGAAAAAAAAGTCCCATAAACATGGGGTCGCAAACGTTTCGTTTTCGAGATACAGAGTGTTGAAGTTTGAATTTTTTTCAAGTTTTTTTTTCATAGTATCTACACTTCACAAGATATTCAACTGAAATTTGCCATAGAACTCTAAAATGTAAATTGTAAAATGTAAATTTTAGAGTTCTCACCACGTGACATGGCAATTTCGATAGAAGATCTACACTGAATTCATTCACCACAGATTACAAACTGGCCTTTCTATCATACTTACGAGAATTTCGAGAGAATCGTTCAAAATTTCTTTTCTCGAAATCGTTGGTAGATACGACAAAACTACAAGAGACCGAAAAGTTTAGTATAAAAACAAAGCTTCTTTTTACATTTTTTCAAATTAACAGTTGCTCACCAAAAAAAAGTTCTGCAGAAGAAGAGGTGGCAGTGTTCCAGAAAAATATCACCCTGTAGATCTTCTATCGAAATTGTCATGTCACGTGGTGAGAACTCTAAAATGTAATATTTATGTCAAATTTCAGTTGAATATCTTGTGAAGTGTAGATACTATGAGAAAGAAACTTGAAAAAAATTCAAACTTCAACACTCTGTATCTCGAAAACGAAACGTTTACGACCCCATGTTTATGGGACTTTTTTTTCTTAAACTCACTTAAGGAATCTCCCCTTTTCTTTTGTACCTTCAATATAGGAACACCCAGTATAGGGGAAATTGCCTAGGACAGCCTGTGAGAATAGTAAAAAAAAACATTGTACATACTCGAGCGTGTCAGATCAAGATATATGTGGTTAATTACATGCTGAAAAGTATATATTCTCTTAATTTGACAATTTAAGCGTGACGAATGTGTGTGGGAGGGCTCCAAACTTGCCAAAAAAAAACCGTCACGTGTATATTCTCGAGCGCGGTGGCTTCTTTTTTTATTTTGAAGCTAATGATTCAAGAATAATGGAAAGAATATAATCGGACAGTTACAGTAAGCCGAAACAATAAAAATTAGCCATAAAGGCCACAAAAATCAGTTTTTTTTTTAATTATCTCCTCTCCTGGGCTTCAAATCGTTTTCGCATTCATCATACAAGTTGTAGAGCATAACAGTTTCTACAAATTTTGTCGGAGGCAATTTTTTTCTACGTTTGAAAGTTTTTGACATATATGGCGATGAATATACATTACACTGGGTTTCTACATTGACGTTTCTCATGTGTGGCTAAGCTCCTCGCCCTTATCGCTCTCTAATTCGAAAACGGTTAACCCTCTAATACCCAAGTCCGCTTTGAGACTGGTTGCATTTAAGTGGATACAAAATTATTCTGCCCATGTCCGCCTTCAGTATAGGTTCATTTTGTGAGAACAGGTGTTAATGTAAATCAGTTAACTATTTGCGAAAAAAAGATGTAGATTACATAAGCTAATTTGAAACTATACGGAAATAATTATAAAAAAGGAAAAAAAACTTGGGTATTAGAGGGTTAAGAGTATAGAAAATTGCTTCAGACAAAAGTTGTTTAGAATCTATTTGTCTACAGCTTTCATAATAAATTCAGAAACGATTAGAGGTACAGGAAGGGAGATATTTTAAGAAAATGCCTTGTTATTATCTTCAAACTTTCAGATTAAGAAAACCCCCCTGATTAGTGTCAGATTAATGGATCAACACTCATAGATTGATGATCTGTATGAAAATCTGTTACGCTCTAGTATGTAGACGATTTTTTTGCATTTTCGAAGGACCACTGTGACCCTGTCCGAATTGTCAGTCTCTTGAAAAGTAACTTCCTTTGTGTCCAATTCATATATCCTCTAAAAATCTGACACGCCCCAAAAGTTTTTTTTTATCATTTTCAGTGGCGACCAGCCCCACTACGCAAATTGTCAGATTACCATGAATTTATTTTCAGAGTCACCTGGGGCATATCTTGATCTGACACGCTTGAGTATGTACAGCGGACGATTTTTTTCTACATCTTTGAAAACCTGCAGACGCTTTCCCCACCACTGAAAGTGCATACATCGTTAAACCTTTTTTTCTTTCTACCATCTAATTTTCAAAATCCACTATATGTCTCCACGACTCTCGAGTAAATCCCAATTTAGCATCGTCGGTTCTCCAACTGAAATAAATGATGATGACAAAAAAATATCATAGCCAGCTTCCACTATCTTCAAGGCCGTTTCACCGCCAAAACGACGAGAAACCCCATCTGTTACGGCCCTGTAGCCACAGGGAAAACAAACATACGAAGGACAGCTGCTAGAGCGGACAGACAGGCACCGACCGTCCCACACACACGGTACACAGGGTGAATTAAATGCGACCTGCTGGCCACAGGTGAGTCCGATTATGCGTCCGAGGGAAACAAGAGCACTGATTTCCTCCCCAAGAAATCGGACACTTTTTGGACTTGGGGGAATCCCCGCTATGCTGCGCGGGGCTGATGGACCCAGTATGGACAGGAAATTGGAAACAGCTGGTCGGCAGGGTGGTGGTTGTCTTCTTCGGTGTGTATCAGGAAGTATTAGGTGTGAATTAATGAGTTCATGTTCAGAGTATGAGGTAATGTTGGATGAGAGACAACCTGGTGTATGTAGGAATCGTTGTGATTCAGTTCTTGGTTGGTTATGGTAGATTTGAGCTTGCTCTGGATCGAAGAGAGAGAGTAGTAAGGTTTGTATCGAAATACAAGGTTAGCGAATAGTTTTATCGGCTCATTACATAAAGATAACACATCTCGTCTTTCTCTTAGTAGTACTAACTTTGAAAGTACAGCTCAATGTCAATTGCTGCTTTGGAAGATCAGTAATATCGAGCCTATTTTGTTTTTGAGTACTTATCTCGGCTTGAAAACTCTCCATCTGAGCAAAAACCTTCAAGATAACCATATGAGGTTACCTGATTCGAAATAAAAAAATTGAAAACCTCAATTAATCAGAATCCTAGATTCTCTATAGGGCTCAATGGTATTGGAGTTTTGCTTCAATCAACCACACGTAACTCCAACTTGTTTCCACTGAGATTAGCTTCTTCTTCATTGACTTGAGCATAATTTGAATTTTTTTCGAATCATCAGTGTTTTTCATATCCAATATTGAACGTGGGTGAAAATTATCAATGAAATGAAATGATTCATTTTCCACTGATGACTCTTTAAATCTAAGAGTGACATTTTTCTCACCATGATTTTTCATCTCGCGATTCCCCATTTTTTCCAAACAATGAATATTACCATTATCAACAGCTTTTCAGGAGAGATGAAACTCCTGTCTATTCTTCAAATTCTTCTACTAAAACGATGTGAATACATCATTTCTTTTAACCTTATTTTTCTGACCAGAAAAATCTATATGAGTTTGACACGTACAAGTATTTTAACAGTAGATTCTTGAGGTCAAAAGAAACACCTTTTTTCTATACCATTTTTTCAGAATTTTACCTTCAGAATAATTAACTAAATCTGTGACACTACACATCTGTGGATTTTTTAAACAGATTTGTATTCAGCCAAAGTACCTAATTTTTCAAACTTCACAGATACTTTTTGATTTTTGAACATCAAATTACTCAAAAACGGCGCATTATACAACAAAATATGAAGAATACTTTTATTTCACAAAACGTTCAAATATTCATTAGATAGTGTCCAACTTAGTTTCAAGAGTTGGTTTCTTTGAATTTTTGGTATATATATATATATATTCTTTTGAATGTCAGCAATACATTTTTAGTTATCAAACAATATAGCATATGTATATGTTTCAGCAAAGGTTAGTGTAACGGGGTACCATACAATTTGCAGAATGATACAAGAGCTTAGGGAAGAACCTCAGTAAAAAAACCCTGTCTCCCCGTGAGTAGTGTAGTGATGTCAAATTTGTTTATAGAATAAGCTTTTAATACTGAAGGGCTTCCTTTCCATTGACATGAATATTTCTTTATCCTCTTTCCATTTCGAAATAATATCTGAAACAAAGAAACAGAGCAGAAAACGAGAAAAAAAAGAATAATAAAGCCTTCATCCAAACTCATTCTAAGACATGATGATGACTGAAGAAAAAAATAAATAATCATAGGTACATCACCTGTTTTTCAATTGCACTGGGAGGAATATCATATCTGCGTAAAAAATCTTCTGCTGATCTTGGTGGAGGATCACCCTTGTCGTTAGAAATGCCTTCAGTACTCAAATTAATAATAGCCAAATCTTGCTTTTGACTGGGAGGGTCTTTCGACCAGGTCCAGTCTTCCAAGTGATGATTCTTCTATTCTTCAGTTGTTCGAGGAATGCTACAAGACCCTTATATTGGGGAATCATCTCCCATAGATATACCAGTGGTTATTCGGTAAAAAATTGATAAAACGGGGAAGAAATTCAAAAAAACTTCTGACACTTTTTTTTTTGGTATTTTTATGGTACATAATGGTCATAGTGAAAAAACTGGAAGACGAGGGTGATATATTGTGTTCGAAAAAGGATTTATCAAATAAATGAAAAACTATATTTCGAAATTCATTTCATTCGATAAAACCATTTGCGAAAAAAAACTAAAACTAACATTTTTATTTGGTTTCTTTTAACCTCAAGAATCTACTGTTAAAATATTCGTACGAGTCGATGACACCCTTCAAGGGCAAATTGGGTTTGTCTGAAAAGAAAACGAAAATAAATTCAAAATCCAACTATTGAATTGATGTGGATCCATAATTAAACTTTAATCTGATTTTCACCCTCCATCTTCCTGAGGATACTATCATCCTAGTGAAAATCAGTTTTTAAGTTTGATATAATTAACTATTATGTGAGAAAGAAAGAAAATGCACCTTTCCTATTGAAACTCCCATATCTCGTAGATGAAAACGGACTGGATAGGAAGTCATTTTAGAAATTGATAGTTCAATATATTGTAATGCATAAGTTGCTACAGCGAAGAAGAACAGGAAGGGTTATTCTCGTCAACCGATCTCGCCCAATTTCTACTTCCGCCTAATGTTTACCTTATCGCGCTCCGAGGCTTGTCCTATCAGAACTTAAGGTTTGCTTTGGATATTGCCGAACGATTGCCCCAATATCAACCGCCAGACGTTATTATGCGCAGGAAATGGGTTCGGATCCCTTCCTACCGCAACGGATTGGTTCATTAGGGGCCCCTGGAATGGGAATTCGCGATATAAGTGTGGCATTCGGGAATATATATCTCGAAAATGGGCAACGCGATATCTGGAATCGATATGGGATTTTTATTTATTCCTATATTCCAACAGTGGCGTAGAGATAGGCAGCGGGAAATACACTGCTCAAAAATTGAATTGGAATTTAGAGAGAAAAGTTACTTTTTGTACTTGAACCAAATTTTCAATATTGCTGTACACGGTGTGCAAAATTCGTTGTCTACTGAGAGAACTATAGCAGCTATAGGAAAACGGATGATACATTTCCGATCTCTTTTTCAGAGAAACAAGGAATAGTGAAAACCGTAGCCTCCTATGATTCTCCGTTTTAGAGTTATCAGAAAAAATGAGATTTTCACGATTTCGAAAAGTTCTCATAACTTTTATGTCTCTGAAGTTACAGATCTGAAACTTGAACCTTCTACAGGTTGTAGGTACTTAGAATCAAATGACGAGCTCAAAATATTTCTTCAACATTATAGGCGAACTGTCGTTTTTTTAAATTCAAACTTTCATTGAATTTGTTATTTTTGAATTAAAAAAAATCTTTTGTCAGTAGATTCTACGTATTATAGTGCCTAAGAAGGTTCAAGTTTCAGATTTGTGACTTCAAAGACAAAAAGTTATGAGAACTTTTCAAAATCGTCAAAATCTCAATTTTTTATTACCTTCTACAAGCACTTTTTTACGTAGAATCCACTGACACATATATAAAATATAGACATATTTTTTGACAAGTTTGGAAAGACAATCATTTCCCATGAGTGAGAAATTAACATTCCTGGCTAGTTGACCAAATCATCCTCGGTAACAAATGGTATGTATATCCATTTCTGACACAAAAAGTTATACATAGTTGCCATTCACAAAACTCAACTATCCTACACCCCTCGTAGAGGGTTGACAAACTCATCAATATACATAAAAAGTTGCGTAAAATGAAATGAAAATTGACCTGAGCATTTTTCTACGAATTAATAAATACCAAAAACATGAAGTTTGTGCATTGCACACTCTGTTTTTGGTTTTCACCAAGATTGTGAAATTTTTCACAAATTCAACATTACCAAGTTAACCGAAACTGTGCTATTAGTTACCAATCTAAAAAAGCAAGCAATTGTTATGAAGAACAAAGTGTTAAATCTGGGTAGATGCAATCGCAATTTTCCTGCATAAATGTGTCAGTAGAAGCAAGCATTTTAAATGGAACAGACCCTAGATTTATCGCGAATGTTAGTAAGATTCCACTCCCGAGTGTATAAATTCAGGATCTGGAAGTAGACAGTGGGAGACCACATAAATTGTAAATGTAAATTACAGGCTGCATCGTCAGCTGTTCCTGGATATGACGTGTTCGACTGTTTCACCGGAGCACTGGAACGTCTGAGGGAAAATTACAGACCAATAAAAGTTGGCCCCCGAGGCTTGTTTATGACAAAATGTATGATTGGTTATCGATTCTTCGCCCCAATATGGCTCAACCCTTATTTCCTCCTGTTATACTGGAGCTCTTTCGTTGAGTAGATGGTATCGGCGCAAAATTGAATATCTGGGATGGAAAATAAATGGAATTCATTTCTGCGGTTCTGCTTTCATCGGGGAAATTCAATGCTTCATTCAACTCTTTGTATTGATCGTGAATATGGAAGGGAAAACTGCGTCTTGAAGTTTCCGATGGATTTCGAACTCCATTGGAGTTATTCCATCCGCTCCGTTGAAGGCATAACAAAAAATTTTCTCCATTAATCTATCGTCGAAAGATTTTTCCTTCACTTTTACATCGTACCAAAAGACTTAGATGTAAGGCTTCGCCGTATGCAGGATGATTCATTCATCCCGATTGCCTATCAGGTGTATCTATATAGAAAACTAATCCACTAAATTGTGCTGAAAATTGGCATGTTTCGGTTTTCTACTATAGGGAATACTCCTTGTGAAAAGGATGTATTTTTTATGAAATATCTTTGAAACGTCACATTTTGAAATAACCATTTCAACCGTTACCAAAAAAAACTATTTTAAGTACTTAAAAATAAAAAATTAAAATGGGTATTTAAAAATTGAAGCGTCTCGTTTCTATTGTACAAGTTGGCAACATCGACTGAAATATGCGTTGACAATAAAGGACAACAAATACACTATCTTGATGAGATAGACAAAAATGGCTGTCTATGAAGTCTGCGATGAACGAAGGTCATAAAATTTTATGGGATTTTTATGGACGGTTGCTGTTGATGTTCGCCAGTGAGTACGCGCCTTATGATGGCTGTAAATCAACAGCTCTTATTTTATAAATATGCCATTGTTTTTTTTATTTTCTAGTAGGCACTGCTGCCAAATCGTGAACTAGAAACGAAGCGATTTAAATTTTGAAACCTCATGTTTGAAGAATGATTTTGAATAGTTTCCATGAATGAAACTCATAATTATTCAGCTTAAACTTACATATGCTGTGATAACCCAAATTGAGGAGAATTCCCCATTAATATTATCATCTTCAACTACTCTCATTGCTGAATCTCGTTACCGAGAATAAATCTACAAAAAGACTAAAAAACCGGACTATCGGTGCGATCAAATTCATAATTTCTCAGGGCTACTTGCGACTGTGTGCCCCCCTGTGACTGAAGAGACCCAACCGTGACCTACAGATCCTTCCACACTCCGGGCATGGATAGTCACCAACCAGATCTGGCCGCCGCTGTGTTCTACTCGAGTCTCCATTATAACTGTGGGCCAAAGACCTCCACTGTGATCTGTCTAACGCTAGTTGTTCCCAGTTATGATTGGCATTAACTGAATTCAGGGATTGATGCAGTATATCCTTCAACCGCTTATAGTGGCCTCCTGGTTTCCGAGCTCCCTCTGAGAATTCGCCGTACAGAGCTATTTTGGGAAGTCTTGTGTCTTGCATCCTCAGAATGTAGCCGCTTCATCTGATTCGGGCCCTCGTTACTTGAGTCTCAATTGTTATACAACTCGCGCGCTGCAAGACTTCTGCATTTGAAACTTTGTGGAACCATCTGATGTGCATTATTTGTCTTAGTTGACGTTGTTGCGTTTGTTCAAGCTGTTTAATGTGTCGCCTGTAGGGAGTCCAGCTTTCGCTTCAGTAAAGAAGCGTTGGGAGAACCACTGCTTTGTAAACAGCTGTCTTGGTCTTCAGATTGAGGTCGGGATTTTGAAAAACTCTGTCCTTTAGCTTCCAGAACGCCGGTGATGCTCAATACTATGCACTGGATTATATAAACCCAGCGGTTCATGAGTTCTTGGGATTCTAATACGATATTTTACTTCATTTCATCGTAGTAGGCCGTTTCCAGTAGGATAACCTGGAGATCTGAAAATATTTTAGGCATTTAGGCAAATTTTCAGCACAAAATTGTCCTCCATACAGGAATTTTCTTCACGATCATCGTTTTGTCTTTGACAGCCCTGCAGCGAAATCTTCGACTGTAACAACGTCACGAACATGAGACAATAGGACAGTTCACCGCTTGATATCAGCGCACAGCGGAAATGTGTCTTCTATCTGAAAACCGAACCGTGAACAGGAATATTATACATGCCTACGGCACAGAAAAACCAAGATTGTATTCCGCCAGAAACGTGATAGTGGCGGAATGATAAATTTAACCGTGAACGAGTGAAAAACCGCATTGTTGCTGAGTGAAGGAATGGAAATTTCATAGAATGGTTACGATATAATGGCATTGTTCGGTCTTGGTGAAATATGCAATTAACCATCGTATAGGCGATAGGGAATAGCTTGAATGAAATGATTTTTCGCATGAATTAGCTACATACGGTGAAAAAGGTGTTCTAGAAACATATTAGTGCCAGCCATCATTCATCTACAGAGGAAGAAAATAAATACATTTCAATCTCTCTCGTGAGGCCAGTCCATATAACAACGGTCTATGTATAA
This sequence comes from Coccinella septempunctata, assembly GCF_907165205.1. Classification (NCBI taxonomy): domain Eukaryota; kingdom Metazoa; phylum Arthropoda; class Insecta; order Coleoptera; family Coccinellidae; genus Coccinella; species Coccinella septempunctata. The sequence continues at coordinate 46,783,126 of NC_058190.1, read as the reverse complement.
GCCTAGTAGGTCTGCTGTGCATCAGTGAAAAACTACGAATCAAAAAAACTTATCAGCAAAAAGAGAGTCAGAATTTTTTTTAATTTCTTTCTCGTTTTTTCAATTTTCTACTGAATAACCACTGGTATATCTATGGGAGATGATTCCCCAACATAAGGGTCCTGTAGCCTTCCTCGTACAACTGAAGAACAGAAGAATCATCACTTGGAAGACTGGACCTGGTCGATAGACCCTCCCAGTCAAAAGCAAGATTTGGCTATTATTAGTTTGAGTACTGAAGGCATTTCTAACGACGAGGGTGATCCTCCACCAAGATCAGCAGAAGATTTTTGACGCAGAGATGATATTCCTTCCAGTGCAATTGAAGGACAAGTTATGTACCTATGATTACTTATTTTTTTCTTAATTCATCATCAAGTCTTTGAATAAGTTTTGATGAAAGCTTTATTATTCACTTTTTTTCTCGTTTTCTGCTCTGTTTCTTTGTTTCAGATATTATTTCGAAATGGAAAGAGGATGGAGAAATTTTTATATCAATGGAAAAGAAGCCCTTCAGTATTAAAAGCTAATTTTGTAAACATATTTGTCATCACTGCGCTACTCACGGGGAGACAGAGTTTTTTTACTGAAGTTTTTCCCTAAGCTCTTGTATCATACTCCAAATTGTATGGTACCCCGTTACACTAACATTTACTCAAACTCATACATATGCTATATTGTTTGATTACCAAAAATGTATTGCTTACATTCAAAGGAATATCATATACCTACATATATCAGCAAATAAAGAGGGAGAACTATAAAATTGAATGAGGTTGACTAGCTGTAACTTCGACATTACTTTAGTGATGTTGGAGATACAAAGCACTATCCTTCCTCTATATGCTACTGGCAGGGTATTTTTTCAATCCTTTTATGCTGTCATTTATGTCCATTTATGCCTCCTAAAATGGAGGCATGACATTGGCATTGAAATATGAACATGAAAAATATTGAAAGTCTGATCAAAAAAAAGTTGATAAAAACCCATCAATGACCAAATCATCTCCAGTAACAAAAGGTCTATCTATTTCTGAAACAAAAAGTTAGGGGATCGTTTAAAAACCCCTCATAGAGGTTGCATGACACACTCCTCAGTTATAACTGAAAAGAGTAAAAAAAATTTGACTTTTGTTCTTTACATTTTGTTTTCTGTGTTAAGTATCGTTTGACAACTCATCCTGTCAATATACACGTTTCAACAGAAATGCTTGGATATCAACTGAAAAATTCATGAAACTGTGTCTTGTTTTATTGAAATTCGAGTAGCATATGGTCCTTGAAATTTTTCTTATGTGGTTGTAGTAGGTTCATCGAATTTTATCCTCCAAACCAAACTACGATGGACAGTTGAATGAGGTGCATGATTTTTACTGCAAAAAATTGTTTCGGATTTATATTCAACAGAACATCAGCCTATTCACGGATCGATAATTCATCTGGAATTATTGACAAGAGCAGTCACAATCCGTTTTCAGCTCCAGATACAAAAACAAGGATTGTCAGTCCCTTAATTTATGACTGGCTTTCAGGTCGATGACAATTTACGCCAGGATTACCAGGCCAAAGCAATAGAATCCATTCAGTACTTTTATTACCAACCTTCAGATATTTATTCATTCCGAAAGGATATTTATGGGTTTATTTTTACAGTAATTCATAAATCACAATTCAAACTGAGATAAGTTGAAGTAAAAAGTTTTTTCATAGCTTTCGCGTGAGCTCCATAGGGAATTATAGTTCGGAGAATGTTTTTATGGTGGACTAAAACTTACATAACTTTAGGTCCTTGAACTTTAATTCAATAAGGTACTTCTCCAGTAAAAGGGCAAGCTAACTACTTGAGATAGTCGTAAAACCCGTGAAAATATAGGGAACTATGACATAGAATTTGTAATAAATCAGATTAAGTATGAATTAAAATGTTTTCTGAGATCTTTTCTCATGCACCTTACAATATTCAGCAGTTTCCTTCACTTGTTATTAAAAAAAATTGAAGCACATTATTTCATACTCATCAAATTCTTCGTGATGAATCTCATAACGATTAGAAAGAACGAGCACCGAAGTAGAGTCTTCGAGTGAAGCGAAATGCATGACTGATTATAAGATTGTTGCTTCTATAGCTGCAATAAGAATTCGTAATTAATTTTCTGGAATGATATAAGTTTATAGCAATGATATTTCAATTAAGATGAGCAATAGCACTGTAATGCACAACGGATGATATAACAGTACCCAGTGAATATGATTTATGCCCCTAGATTTCTGGATTATTATTGTAATAAATCAAGGAGATTGTAGTTGCACAGTCCCTGTATTCCCAGAATGTCTGGGAAGCGTAAATGAAAAGTGGCTCACATGGATCATTCATTGTTTATGGCTGCCTGGTATTTCGATCACAAAAATGTCTCTTGCCAGACTCGAAATATGAATGCAGGATTAACGTTAATGAATTCACGATTATATTATGTTGTTTATAGTTAGTTCCATCCGACTCAATATGAATATCCAATAGGCTTTCACCCTAATAATCGGTTTCTACTTCCTAAGACCAGCATAATCCTCTAGACAGCAATAAAATTTAATGAGGACGGACAGATAACAGCAAATTGATTTTTCTCCAGATCCCCATAGGGAAACCGAACCAATTAGTGGAAGAAGTGGAATAAATGGAATATTTTACTCGTATATACAGGCTCTAGAATCGTGGGGAATCCAGGAATCTAGATTGAGAGGGAACAACTTCATTACCAATGAATATATTCCATATAAATTATATAAACAGCTGGCAGCCATATGCAAATTGTGTTGATATTCAGTTAGGTGTGTAAGTGGAAAATATTTTCAATCAAAGCAGATTGGTTTTTCATCCTTCTTCCTCCATGTTGAAAAAAGCAATCAAGATTTTTCATTACTTCAAATTCTAGGGTCAATCAAGTAAGGTTGCCTATAGATTGGGTAACATTTAACATGATATCAAATGAGGCTCTAGTCTTTCCATTCAACGCTGTTTCTGGAGGTGTTTCATGGTTTAAAATGACCCAATCATGCGGTACCATCAGAGAGAAGAAATTTCAAGTCTATTCCGGAGCTATTTTGTCATGCATCTGGCATTCCTATTCATCTTTAATTAGACGAGATAACAATGAATGACTATAAGTTCTCAACTTCCATTGTACTGATACAAAGGCACGTAATATCGTAGGAACCACACGTTGTTGTCATCTCTCTATTTTTTTCACTAATTGTACGTGCGTCATACGGTTCAAGTATCTGTTACTCTATTAACCTCTTCTTTTCATAACGTGATGGAATGAATGGATATGTTTTTCTTTTGAGTCCTTCAATAATTGCATTACTGTGTGTTGAGGGAATGAGTTCGAATTTTTTGTTTTATGAGCTCATGAAATAGGCATCCTTTCACAGAAAATTTATGTTTTTGTTTGTATTTTTTACTCCCATACAGAGGGAGTGAAAAGTAACTCATAATATTCACATATTTACTATTTTGTACAAAAATACTTTCACAGAAAATGACATACAATAATTTGGGAGGGACTGATGTATTTTAAGTGTTATCATGAACAAAACATCTATAGCAAAATGAATGACCAGAAGTGGCTATAGATAAGTTTGCAGATCATTTTAGGAGTGATTGATGTTTTGAAGTTATGTCGAAATGCCTTTTTCTCAAAGGAGTAATTGCTGGAAGATGAAAGATGTTCATTTATTTTCGTAATTATCTTACAAAAAAGGTATTTCGACAAAACATCGACATCAATCACTTCTAATGTGGTCTGTAATCTTACCTATATCTGGGTATACCTCTACTTCTAATCGAAATCATTCATTTTTCTCCGGAGAAATGAATGCAACATTCCATTTGTGATTTCTGAAAAAACCCTTTAAAAATTGCAGTTTCAACAAAGTATTTCAAGTGGCATAAAAACACAACCCCTTCATTAATTCATTACAAAATTTTTTTTATATGCAGAATGGGTTTTTGAGTCGTACAAAAATTTTAACAGTAGATTCTTTAGGTCAAAAGGAAGAATTTTTTCCTTTACCTTTTTTTCCGAATCTGCTCGATTTAAAAGATACAGGCTGTTGAAAAACCATAAAAATTGATATTTTTAGTTCTATCCTAGCTATCCTAGAAAGGGTTTTATTGAATGACATGAATTTCGGAATAAAGTTTTTCATTTATTTGATTAATCTTTTTCGAACACAAGATATCACCCACGTCTTCCAGTTTCCTCATTATGACCATTACGTACCATTATGACCGTACGTTACCAAATACCAAAAAGAACCCAACTCTTGAAACTCAGTTGGACGCTATTTAATGAATATTTGAACGTTTTGTAGAATGTATTATTCATATTTTCTCGTATAATGAGCCATTCTCGAGTAATTTGAAGTTCAAAAACTAAGAAGAGTCTGTGAAATTTGAAAAATTATACTCCATTCACTTTTATTTTAGCAGTCGGTTGGCCATGGAAATTTGACACATTTTGCTCTGTATAGTACGAAAATGTGGGGTTATGACGCTTGTCAAAATATTTTTGGGTTTTAAATCAACGCTATGTTGCCCGTTCTACGTAAAAGTTTCTGTTATTACGTATTTTATAACAATGTCGAATCTCTTCGGAAAATATGTGACGAACATTATTGAAGTTTATACAAACTGATTGAAGGCATACCAAATCCGGTTATTTTCATGGAAAATACAAGAGAACAGTATAATATCATAATATGCACTAGCATAGATTGTCGATTTCAAAAATATTAACCCGAAGATGAAACGCAAATGATGCAGTGGTTGGGAATGGGTATCTCCCGAAGGAATTAACAGATAATTACAAGAATGTTAAATTCTCCAACAAAAATCATCTTGAATCAATATAAGTAAAAGGAATTAAAGGAAGTTTCAAGTCAAGATGAACTTCATCTTTGAACAAAAATTTCACATGAATAAACAATTAACAAGACAAATGGTGCGTATTTGTGGCTGTTCATCTTAATACATTGATATAATATCTAATAATAATTAGGTATTTATTGGTACCTGAGACATTTACATTTTATAGGAAAAGTCAAATGAAAAATAGAAAAATCAATTTTCGGGAACTTATTCTACGATGACATTAATCGAAAATCCTGTAGTAAACTTTTCGCATTAATTCACTCAATCATAAACTTCTCAAATGCCACCACTTTTTTGGGTCTCCCAATAGAAGGAAATTCTTTGTCATCCTCTTCATTCACAATCTTTCTGATTGTGGAAATATCCAGCTGAAATATAGGTCGCTTAGATTCAGATGAAACATTATATAAATTCTCTTCTATTGAATATGTTCGCTACCGTCTGACGTATTGTGGATTTTAGAATATCAAGGTATAACTATTTGAATGAGCGGACCTGAATTCTAAATAGCACTTCCTGAAACCCTGTCTCTTTTTTCAACCACTTTCGGCATTTCCGAAATAAAAATTGATATTAGTTGTGGCAACGGCGTAATGACATTAACGACATTTCATGAGTGCCAACCTAACTTCGTTCTAGTTACAAAAACTTGAGAAAATTATTTCATGGCCAACCGGCTGCTAAAATAAATGTGAATGGAGTATAGATACTCTGTCTGAATACAACACTGATTATAAGATCCACAGATGTGTAATGTCATTGATTTCGCTAGATATTCTGAAGTTATATCTTTTTATCAGGGCCAAATCGGAAAAAATGGTATAAGAAAAAAGTGTTTCTTCTGACCTCAAGAATCTACTGTTAAAATATTTGTACAATTCAAAGACTCAGCCTGTAAAGATACACATATACCTAATTTTAGAAACAGAATGGTTATGAATATAAGAAAGTATTTTGCTCGATTTTGTGAGTAGAAGCAGGGTCGAGAGCCCATCTCCAGAAAGTAAACTAATTCAGCGGAATACCCTCAAGTTTTCCACCACCTTAATTAGACCTCCACCAAAATGCACTACTTTCGCTAACCCTTCCCTCACCCCCGATGAAATATTACTCCGCCTGAATAGGCCTTGAAATTGCGACGTCTGGCAACGCTACTGTCTCGGATCTCTTAAAAGGCGAGCGGTCCGTGGCATTTGTAGTTTATTGTTCGGCGGAAGATAGGGGTCGCTATTGTTATTTTCAAATGTCTCGGAAATAGGAATACCATTCGATGGGTTGTGAAAAATAATGGGGCCGGCCGTAATTACAGTGGAGAGATATTGGATACTCGGGCGTAGCAGAGGACGGGCGTTTTAAGTGTATAATCTTGTTCGGATGATTGTTAAATTCATGACTCGGCGTTCTTACAAGGATCGTTTCCAATTGTCGATGTCGAACAGCAGAGAGCGATAAGACGGGGATAGGATAGGGCTGTCGGCTCTACGAATTATGCAAATCATTGCCGATTCGTCTTAGTTGCCACGGTGTCATGGAAATAAGAAGGCTCTAGGGTGGATTTATAGCAAAATCAGTGACACCTGCTGATGCTGTGAATAGGGCATACTCCTTATTCTAATGAAAATTATGTATTTTTTATGAAATATCTTTGGAACGTCACAAATGACCATTTGAAATTTAAAGCGTTTCGTTTCTATTGCACAAGTTGGCAACATCGACTGATATATGCGTTGATAATAAAGGACAACAAGTACACTATCTTGATGAGATAGACGAAGATGGCTGTCTATGAAGTCTGCGACTAACAATGAAGGTCGTAAAATTTTATGAGATTGTTATGGCCGGTTGCTGTTGGGGCTCGCCAGTGAGTACGGGCCTTATGATGGCTGTGAATCAACAGCTGTTATTTTATAGAAAAGCCATTGTTCTTTTTATTTTCTAGTAGGCGCTGTTGCCAAATCGTAAACTAGAAACGAAGAGATTTAGATTTTAAAACCTCATATTTGAAGAATGATTTTGAATAGTTCCCGCGGTGCACTTGAGAAATTCATGAATGAAACTCATAATTATTCAGTTTAAACTTGTATATGCTGTTATAACCCAAATTGAACAGAATTCCTCATTCGATGAATTTGTTTGATGTTGTTTGAGTGAAAAACTCAAAAAACAAACATTTTTTGGTAAAAAATGTATTCTAGCTCAATATCATAATTCTTAACCGTTCAGTAAATATCAGCAATCAAAATTGAGCTTTTTCTCTAGGATGCACGACTTTTCCGTAAGACATTAAAAACCGTTTGTTATTCGGAAAATACTCGAGTAGACCAATCAAAAAATGAATTTTATTGAATCAAAAAGCTTTTCAAATTACAAAAATTGTTGAAAATGGCCGCCTCCATCTATTAAACAAGAGTACAGTCTTCTTCTCATGCGAAAGCTTTTGGGACCTTTACGACTCCAATGTAATGTTTATGAAACACCGTGTATAATCCGGTTATGAGAATTCCGATTTTCTATTTATTCAGAAATGAAAAGATTTGACTCCTAGTTGCAGTAACGTTCATTATAACTTGACGCTCCATCAAAATTTTAATTCTCCATTAAACTGTGTATATTGACGATAGTGACTTACGATAGAAAAAACCATTTTAAAACCTATCTACAGATAGATAATGGAAAGGAAATCAGGTGGTTACTCTATATTCAGTAAATGAAACGTTAATTTAACTGAAAACGGCCGTAACTGTCAAATAGTTTATCCATCAAAGTTTCTAACTCGTCGTTAGTCTGACCATTTCAGTTGGGTTTGATATGATTTTTTATGTAAATTTCCCAAATTTCATAATTTTTTTGCAGTGTTAAAATAGGAATATTTCAGAAGATAATCGATAGTTTGTACTTCATACAAAATTTGCTGTGTTTTCTTAATAATTTTTCAGTATTTATTTGATTGGTGTCATGATTTCTTCTTTCTCTACTCCAAAAATCATTATCAAACTGTGAACTAACAGAATTACTTAAATAATACACTTCATAATATCTTAACCATATATTCACCACACTATTGGCCAGTAATAATCAATGGAAAAACCTTTTCCATCGGAAAAAGCAACTTTTACCTCAAAGGAATAATGTAATACCTCTCCTAGAAAAACCTGAACCAATGATCTCCTTCTGAATGAAGTTTCAATCACTTTCTGCTACTTTTTATCAGTTTCTGCTACATTTTCCGGGAAAATTTGTGAGGGCTCCTCAAAAGTGACCTTCCAAATTTAAGGAGGACATTGTATTTTGTCTTCAGCATTGAGCTACGTTCATAACACGACGAATTTCATCAGTGGCACTCTGAACTTTATTCTGCAACTTTCACGTAGGTGATCCTCGTTTTAATGTCAGTCCTACTAACCTTTATCTAAAATATAAAATATGCCCATTAAAGAACCTCAAACGTATTTCTCAAAGATCCAAAGGAAGTGAGCCAATATCCAGAGCCTAATCACTGAAAATAATCTGTTTTCATTCATGAGCCATCCTACTACCAATCAAACCTCTCCGATACGATAAGTTTCAGTCAGAATTTGCCTTAAGCTCGCATTCAGCCCAAACTAGCTTATGCTTCCTCTCCAGTGCCTGCATAACTGACCACTTAATTCCGGTGTAATTGATCTAATCTTCTGAAACATCCTGTCATTTGGCAACTCGACGACGAAGTTAATTTGACGTTTGTTTATTCCGACAATTCACCGCATCAAGACCAAATTACGTTAGAACGACGGCAAGGAGAGCAAATTTTCGATAAAAAAGAATGGTTCCTCAACCAAGACTAATGACGATAGCGTCATTAATTCTACCAGAAACAGATTCTGAAGTCTGCGCCATAAGCAACGAAGGATTTCCTATGTTTGCAGATAAAGAAGAAATATCCAAAAATTCGAGAACCATTGATTGGTAGATGAGGAAACTATAGGTATACCTCGATATTCAAGAAGATTACACTGTTTCGGATACCGAGGTTAATATACGTCCTTTCTTGTGTATTGTATCCCTTAATTATGAATGCCACATGTTTACCTCCGCATTTAAAGCAATTCCTAATAACACTTATCTTCACCATCTGCAATTTCTCATTATTGTGCGTTTCGTTGAAAGAAATGACAGCTGTAGCTAAACCGAATGAAATATGGATTCATCGATCCATGAAACTATGCTGAGAATCACCTGTTTTAACATCGAGAAAAAATCATACCTTTTACGATCGTAAGCTTCCAGTCTGGGGATTCGATCTATACAGGGTGTACAAGATCGGCTGATACGATCAACTGCAATCTCTTCTTCACAGCATCTCATTCCGACAAACTACCGGTAGGATAGTTTCTGATCAAACAATTATTGTAACCTTTGTGGTAGCTATTGGTGACAATTTGATGTTAATCGACAATAATACACGTCCATACTGGTTTGGTCTGCAATGTCACAGCAATTACTCAGCTTACCTGACCTCCTGCAAACATCACAGCAGTTCGCTAATGCTTTGACGGAAGTTTGGCAGAACATTCCTTAAATTTTCATTGATAACCTCATTGATACAATGCGAAATAGAGTAAAATCTCTACGAAGAAATGGAGGAAGTCCCACCTGATACTGACGCTTGATTTCAGGATATTTGTAACAGAATTGATCGATTTTGTTTATTTTTATACTACAGGTTGTCGCTCTAAAGCAATCTTGCCTACTGTATACTCCATTCATATTTATTTTAGCAGTCGGTTGGCCATGAAATAATTTTCTCAAGGTTTGTAACTAGAGCGGAGTAAGGTTGGCACTCATGAAATGTTGTTAATGTCATGACGCCGTTGCCACAATTTTTATTACGAAAATGCCGAAAGTGATTGAAAAAAGAGACAGGGTTTCAGAAAGTGCTATTTAGAATTCAGGTCGGCTCATTCAAATAGTTACACCCTGATATTCTAAAATCCACAATACGTCAGACGGTAGCGAACATATTCAATGTAAGAGAATTTATATAATGTTTCATCTGAATCTAAACTACTTATACTTCAGCTGAATATTTATATAATCAGAAAGATTGTGAATGAAGAAGATGACAATATCTATAGGGAGACCCAAAAAAGTGGTGAAAGAATTTTATGTTTGAGTGAATTAATGCGAAAAGTTTACTAGATTTTCGATGATGTCATCGTAGAATAAGTTCCCGAAAATTGATTTTTCTATTTTTCATTTTACTTATCCTATACATTGTAAATGTCTTAAGGTACCAATAAATACCTAATTTTTATTATTATATCAATGTATTAGGATGAACAGCCACAAATACGAGCCAGTTGTACTGTTAATTGTTTATTCATGTGAAATTTTTGTTCAAAGGTGAAATTCATCTTGACTTGAAAGTTCCTTCAATTCCATTTACTTATATTGATGCAAGATGATTTTTGTTGAAGAATTTAACATTCTTGTAATTATCTGTTGATTCCTTCGGAAGAACTCTCCTCAAGCTAGTGCATATTATAATATTATAGTGATACCATGTATTTTCCATGCAAGTAACTGGATTTGGTATGCCTTCAATCAGTTAGTATAAACTTCAATTGTGTCACATGTGCATCACATATTTTCCAAAGAGATTCGACATTGTGATAAAATACATAATGACAGAAACGTTTGCGTAGATCGGGCAACATAGCGTTGATTTAAAACCAAAAATGTTATGACAAGCGTCATAACCTCACTTTTTTGTACTATACAGAGTGAAATGTGTCAAATTTCCATGGCCAACCGACTGCTAAAATAAAAGTGAATGGAGTATAGACACCTTATCGTTTTTTGTTTCCTTTTTCATTACATGTACGCAAATTATACACCATAATTTTTGAGCAGTGTATGTGGGCACTGGCATGAGAGCCCTCTTGAAGAAACAGGCTTGTGTTTCTGAAATATTCTGAAATATTTGGGGGGCCCCTTCTGGCACCAGTCTACCTCCACCATCTCATATGATAAGTTAAGTACCCACCTTAACTCTGTATACACAGAGAGAGTTTTAAATGTCTGAGTAAACACAGCCCGAGTCTGAAGCATCGAGATAATAAGATACCGGGTTACAAGGTTTTCCTTGTAACAGTTAATCAAACATTCAAACGTTCCTGAAGAATCACACATCTTGTCCGTGTCCGAGGAGGAACAAGAACGAAACGCTGTCAATCTTTGTTAGAAGAGGATTGTTAATGTAATGGAGCAATTTAAAACGGGGAATGTTCTACGAGCATTATGCAAATAAGTTGTTAAGTCTTGTTAACAGACCGACTGCAACACTGGGTAATTGTAATTACGGCTTGACTTATGTTGGCTTTATCACGGAACCTGCTGGTATCGTTCGTTTTGCGTTATTTTATGGCTGCAACGGATGTGGAAATGCTTCAGGAAACGTCCACAACTGATCAATAAAAAAGGTATATGATTTTTCCTTGGGAGGATATATTTCATTTGAACTATCTGAGCCTTTACCACCTTTTTATAATACATATATGGCAAATATAGATTGAATCATGTAACATATTATCTCCATAGCAACATTAGTTCGCAAATTGTACAGAAAGATGTGAATCTTGTAAGTTAGTTGGGTTAAATAATGAAACGAAATACATAAGTACAAGAGAGTGTCATTCATTACTATCATCTATCGCAGATTAAAATTTTCAATTTCGGAAAAAAATGACAAGAAACAGAATCTAAACGAAGGGAGATAATGTCATTTTAGGGGGGTCTAACATTTTTGACCCAAAATATAGAGATTTTCGAAATCGAGTTTTTGTGCTAGGGCGGAAGCCTAGGCTACTTATATAACCGGAAATAACAATTCGATCAGACGAATATAACAGGAGATATCGCAGATTGAAATTTGCAAATTTTTGAAAAATGCCATTTCCAAGATGAAAATCTAAACGAAACGAGATAGGCTTTCGAAAATACTCGCAATAGATTCAGCATGTTCGAAAACCTATATTTTCATACAAAAATTTCGAATATCTGGCCCTGTTTAGGAGAAAATAAGTTTTTTTGTTTTTCCACTTTTCATTTTCGAGTTGACTTCGAAGAGCTCTCTGGAGTGCAATTCTCTATTGAATCATCAACTGTTTGGTTTTCTAGAATCTTCAAAACAAATTCTATGCACTCCATATCCTAGGATAGTAATGGAACATACTGATTTTCAGACAGAGTAGCAAATATGTCATTTTAGGGGGGTCTAACCCCTTGCTCATTTTTGACCCAAAAAATCGAGATTTTCGAAATCGAGTTTTTGTGCTAGAGTGGAAGCCTAGGCAACGCTGATTATATAACCGGAAATCCCAATTCGATCAGACGAATATAACAGGAGATATCGCAGATTGAAATTTGCAAATTTTTGAAAAATGCCATTTCCAAGATGAAAATCTAAACGAATTGAGATAGGCTTTCGAAAATACTCGCAATAGATTCAGCATGTTCGAAAACCTATATTTTCATACAAAAATTTCGAATATCTGGCCCTGTTTAGGAGAAAATAAGTTTTTTTGTTTTTCCACTTTTCATTTTCGAGTTGAATTCGAAGAGCTCTCTGGAATGCAATTCTCTATTGAATCATCAACTGTTTGGTTTTCTAGAATCTTTAAAACAAATTCTATGCACTCCATATCCTAGGATAGTAATGGAACATCCTAATTTTCAGACAGAGTAGCAAATATGTCATTTTAGGGGGGTCTAACCCCTTGCTCATTTTTGACCCAAAAAATCGAGATTTTCGAAATCGAGTTTTTGTGCTAGGGTGGAAGCCTAGGCAACGCTGATTATATAACCGGAAATCCCAATTCGATCAGACGAATATAACAGGAGATATCGCAGATTGAAATTTGCAAATTTTTGAAAAATGCCATTTCCAAGATGAAAATCTAAACGAAGGAAGATAGGCTTTCGAAAATACTCGCAATAGATTCAGCGTGTTCGAAAACCTATATTTTTATCCCAAAATTTCGAATATCTGGCCCTGTTTAGGAGAAAATAAGTTTTTTTGTTTTTCCACTTTTCATTTTCTAGTTGACTTCGAAGAGCTCTCTGGAGTGCAATTCTATATTGAATCATCAACTGTTTGGTTTTCTAGAATCTTCAAAACGAATTCTATGCACTCCATATCCTGGGATAGTAATGGAACATCGTAATTTTCAGACTGAGTAGCAAATATGCCATTTTAGGGGGGTCTAACCCCTTGCTCATTTTTGACCCAAAAAATCGAGATTTTCGAAATCGAGTTTTTGTGCTAGGGTGGAAGCCTAGGCAACGCTGATTATATAACCGGAAATCCCAATTCGATCAGACGAATATAACACGAGATATCGCAGATTGAAATTTGCAAATTTTTGAAAAATGCCATTTCCAGGATGAACATGTAAACGAAGGAAGATAGGCTTTCGAAAATACTCGCAATAGATTCAGCTTGTTCGAAAACCTATGTTTTCATACCAAAATTTCAAATATCTGGCCCTGTTTAGGAGAAAATAATTTTTTTTGTTTTTCCACTTTCCATTTTCGAGTTGACTTCGAAGAGCTCTCTGGAGTGCATTTCTCTATTGAATCATCAACTGTTGGGTTTTCTAGAATCTTCAAAACAAATTCTATGCACTCCATATCCTAGGATAGTAATGGAACATCCTAATTTTCAGACAGAGTAGCAGATATGTCAAAAATCGAGATTTTCGAAATCGAGTTTTTGTGCTAGTGTGGAAACCTAGGCAACGCTGATTATATCACCATTAATGACCTGTCGGAGGCTTCTCATATATGATTATTCAACCTATGTATACCAAAAACGCAGGGAGAGTAAGATCTTTGGCCATATCCATTGTGATTTTGGAGAAAAACAAATTTGTCTATGTGATCGATTTATAATGGGTCTAGCTAGTGGAAAAAATGAGAGATAGTCATTTTGAATCTGGCAATACGTTGATATTTATAAATAGTAACAATTTCATTGAAAGGTTCGATTCTGAGGAAGTAAATAGTTATTGATGTCACTATTAAGTACGAACTCAATACTCAAAGATGTCACTCAAATGTAGTTGTAATAGGGGAAATTTATACTAATGCACAGTTGATGTTCACATACTTTTCGCAGTAGTCATCCTCGGAAATGATTTCGCGCTATGCAATTATTTTCGAATTTTTCCAACAACGACTATTCAAACTCAAGAATGAACAGCGTCAAAGAGAAATTATTCATTATTTGCAAATTTTATGAGATACCGACAATTTCCTCCATAAACAGGCCATTGTTCTAAAAACAATATGGTTTTGTTCTTTGTACATGTGTGTTCTCAGATGATGAAATAATAATAGAAGAACTATATATTCGTCTGGAAGATAAACATTTGACATACCGTCTATTGTTATTCGGATATTTATTGAATTTCTTGAAGCCTTCATCCTATTGTTCTGTTACGCTCGAACTCAGACCAAGATAATTTGATTTATTGATCAAATATGCACTTTGGAGAGACGTAAATTGATCATGCACGATGAAGAGCGTGATCGACAAGGAATAACAGATTATTTTATGGATAATAATCAAAACTGACTCGGATTTGTCCTCAATGTGTTAGATGATTGTTTCGTTTCTTCATCTCCACTACTCAACCTTTTAAATAATCCTCTAATTCCAATGTAACAATACCTGCCATATAAAGTCAAATAGCTACTAGCTTTACCGAGACTTACAATTTCCTCTTTTTAATTAACGAGAATATCAGCTGAACATAGGTATCCACTCTAGTATCTTACCAAAATAAACATCTTTAAGGGAATATCCCTAAAATAAATTGATAGAAGGTCAGTGATTCCTATCAATCGTCAAAAAGTGTAAGAATTCCAAGCTAATACAATAGGTTTGATTCTTATTTTCTTTCGCATCCATCAATCCATACCCATATCATATATTGAATGAATCGAATACATTTATTTGACTTTCATTGAAGCTCAAACCGAGAAGCTAGAAATGGTGATTGCTGCACACATTACTGATGCCATAAAAGATTCATTCGTTGCTTGCGATAAAACGAGATTCGAAAGAAATATGACCGCCGTCGACAGAAAAAGAAGACAGAGAATAGTTATTCAGCTGGAAATGTATTCACTCAATAGAAATTTTATGGTTCATTGGTTTTACAATCGCATGGTGCTAGATGCGGGTTACACACGCTGACTACAGATGTAAACACACTCTTTTTGAAGAGTTATTGAATTACAGTTGACAAGTCACCCGCGTTCTTGCGATAGGATAATTTTGACATTGGGATAGTTCATTGCAGAGATTACATTTATAATCCTTGGTATATTTTGATCAGGGATCACCTAGAACAATCTTTCACTGGGCTTCGGACACCTAGAGTAGCTCGATACGACTTTTATACCAAGATCATTCAAAGATGTAGCCATTTTGAGTTTTCTAAATGATCTGTGCCACCCCTGGAAAAACAAAATCACCTTCAGAATAACTAGCTAGAAGTGTGATACTAGCCAGTTGTGTTCAGCCAAAGTACCCAATTTTTCAAATTTCACAGATACTTTTTAATTATTGAACATTTAATTTTGGAACATCAAGTTACTCGAAAACGGCGCATTATAAGAGAAAATATGAAGAATACTTTAATTTTACAAAACGTTCAAATATTCATTAGATAGCGTCCAACTTAGTTTCAAAAGTTGGGTTCTTTGAATTTTCGTTATTTTTATGGTACGTTATGGTAATTGTGAGAAAACTGGAAAACGTGGGTGATATCTTGTGTTCCACAAAGATTAATCAAATGAATGAAAAACTGTATTCCGAAATTCATTTAATTCGACAAAACCTTTTGTTAGATAGAACTAAAAATACCATTTTTTATGGTTTTTCAACAGCCTGTATCTTTGAAACCGAACCGATTCGGAAAAAATGGTAAAGAAAAAAAGTGTATCATTCGACCCCAAGAATCTACTGTTGAAATATTTGTACAAGTCAAAGACTCACCCTGTATAAGGAAATGAAAAATGATTTTTTTAAATGTACCTACTGATGTTTAAATTTAGGCGTCTACATACGGTTAAGCTGTCTATCAGAGATTATAGAGATCTACAAACATAAAATTAATGTCAATCTTCTTCAAATAAGTTTGAAAATTCAATCAAAGTTCATGTTATGAATTATTATACCTACTTTATGTTCTATCATTGAAAATTACAAGCTCATACTCTGATTAAAATGAATAAATAGTACACTGCCTGCTGTAATATAATAATATAACGAATTCTTGATTGAGCCAGTAGATGGGTGTGAATTCTACTTTTTATTATGCAACATAAAAGTCACGAGAAATTATAACTGGAGGGTATTTATCACATTTATAATCAAACTACAACGTTCGTTCGTCGGAACCAGTTTACCCGTATGGAAAATCGGGCACATCAAGGATTACCGTCATGAACCACGTAGCCAAATGAAAAAAAAAAATAGAACGCATACTTAACAACGCACCCATGTGTTTTAATGGCAATCCACGCAATTGAAAATTACAGAACTCGTCATCGAATAACGCGAAATATTTTCCAGTTCAACTGAACGTGTTGATGAAACGCGGAATTATAAACATGCCATCAAATTCCTGTAACTATCCGTTGAATAATACATGATGAATAAAATTGA
The DNA here is from genome assembly GCF_907165205.1 of Coccinella septempunctata. NCBI lineage: Eukaryota > Metazoa > Arthropoda > Insecta > Coleoptera > Coccinellidae > Coccinella > Coccinella septempunctata. The sequence goes on along the minus strand of NC_058190.1, from coordinate 46,766,441 downwards.
CTTTCATTGTTTATTATTCAGTTTACGTTGGGATGCAACATTCTGTTTGGGCCGGGCTCGGTTCTAACGTTCTGTAGACGAATTTATGGAAATTTCGACAAATATTTCATCGGGAATAGCCAGAGAACGGGGTCTCTCAGTTGAAGGTGATATAAATCCATAAAACCCTCTTCTGGCTTTTCTAATGTAGCATTTTTCTCAGTATACGAGGATATATTGAAAAATTCTTAGCCTACTATAGAACCAAACAAAATTTCAATATCAAAATATTTTATTACTCAGCATGTTCTCCTCTTAATTGGATACATTTATTACAGCGAATCTGCAACGTCTCTAGACCTTTGAAAAAAAATGTTTCTTGTTGCTCTGCAAATTAGACCTCCACAGCTTTTATTACCTCCTCAGTTGGGGAAAGAGATGATAGTCGGATGGAGCCGAATCTGGTGAATAAGGGGGGTGTTCTAGTAATTCAAACCTTAAATCACGAATTTTTTGCATGGCAACATGAGATTTGTGTGCAGGGGCGTTGTCCTGCAAAAACAAAACACCTTCGGATAGCTTTCCGCTTCTTTTCTCTTTAATTTTTTTCCGTAGAGTGGTCAGTAATATCGAATAGTAATCTCCGGTAATTGTTCTACCCTTATCCAAAAAATCAATCATGATTACTCAGCAGATATTTAGACACGAAATTTCTTAGGCTTTGGAGAACCAGAGTGTCGCCATTCCATCGATTGTTGCTTTGTTTCTGGATCGTAGAAATGTACCCAAGTCTCATCCATAGTAACTATTCGGTTTAAGAAGTCTACATCATTTTCAAATCGAGCACAGATCGAAGGCGATGCTTCTATACCCTTCCACGCTTTTGGTCAACATTAAAACATTTGGGGATCCATTTTGCAGAAGTTTTCTCATGTCCAAATTGACGTGAACTATATAAGAACGCGTTCGTATGAAATATTCAGTGCTTCAGATATCCGTTTTAGCCCAATTCGAAGGTCTGATAAAATCATGTCATGAACTGTATCGATATTTTCGGGGACTGGCACAGAAACTGGCCGTCCCGATCGGTCATCATCTTCAATGAAAAATTTACCTCTTTTGAAGCTTGCAGTCCAATTTTTAACTGTAGCATACGAAGGACATTGATCACCAAGGGTATTAAGCATATCTTCGTAAATCTACTTACCTCTTAACCCTTTCAAATACAGGTACTTGATGATGGCTCGATACTCCAATTTTTCGATTTTCACAATTTCGGTGGACATCTTCTTTCTTTTAATTTATTGCGTAACTCTGGTTTACTTTTTTGACCTCAAACTTCACACTAACACTTCTAATGAGTTATTGTTCGTTGCTATGCTAACGCAATTATTTTTTATGTATGAACTGGTCTAGGCTAACTAGATATCAATACATCCTCGTAGAATGCAGACCTAAGTTTTTAACCTGCTAAAACCTGTTAAAACGTCCATTTTCCTTTACAGCATTTTGAGTTGTAATAATAACAAACATTTTTCTTTCTTGATCCAGCCTCTGAGTGGAAAGACCATCATCAAGTGGTACTCGTTTTCTTTTACAAACAAAATCAATGATCTTCCAATGAGAACGTTGGAATCAGAAATCTACGTATTGGCTCTGTTTTGTCTTCATACTGACACGATTCATAGAGCGTTGGAGAAGCTATTTCGAAGTTGTTCCGTCAGATCCATACTTCCTCTACTCATATTTCATGTGCATCATCATCTTTCCGCCATATCAATCTTTCCTACACACCCACTAGGGTCTCATGCTGAGCAAGATCAAATGACGAACCTGATTCATTTCTCTCATAATTATCCTGATTCGCTCCCCTCAGAGATCATTCAAGTGTTAATTTAACGAGAACGATGAAACCAAGGTGAGAGGCAGGAGGCAGGTGTGCTTTCTAGATGATATAAAAGTCCTAACATCATTGTTGACAATTTAAATTCAGGTGAATGGTAATTATGCTCGTTATAATTGAAATAATAAATTGGTTAATCAAGTATGAGTTGATTATATTCTTTCAAAATAAAACCTTCACATACTGGATGTCTTTAGACATCCTGTACAATGGTCATAGGAGTTCCAAATTGAAATGAATGTAATTCACGAAATTCGCCAATTGGAAGTTAGAGAGTTATGAGAATTGTTTGTTGTTTTATATTCATTTCAACTTGGAACTCCTATGATCACTTTACAGGATTCTTCTTAATTCATGTGAATGTTTAAGATGATCGATAAATGTAGTAGCAGACACTGAATCCCAGGACCCTACTCGACCAACTTGTTCCTACGCATATTCGGCGATCATTAAAATTTCAAATGATAACCGTAAACATCCTCTTCCGCATGAATCAAAACAACTCATCCAAAATAACCCCACGAGAAATTCTTTAATAACAACATGTTAGATAACGACAATATAAATTCTAATCTTTATGGGTTCCAAAAATAATGAGTTCGGAATACTGTCGAGACAGAGAGGGCGGTATGCCAGGCTTCCGTAGAATTCCTTAATTACAGGGATGAAGGAATTCATCCATCCCACCTAGATGAACCCAGAGGTGGATTACAGCCATGGACATTCATCGTCGGAATAGTGCGTTGCGTCACGATCTCGTGTTTGGGGTCTTGAAAGGGATGTTCAGTCGAATTTGCCGTGGAAAACTAAGTGTGCCTGCTTTCTGCTAGTTTCAATCTTTACACATCCTAAAATTAATGAGAAACGTGCAAATTCCACATTGCAGAAGAATTAGGAAAATTCTTTTTAAGAGCTTAAGTTTATCAGCAACTATTAGCGGCATTCTGTTGAAACTACATATATTGTAGATCAAGATCAGAGTGTCCCTCTCAGTTTTTACCTATCCCTGAAACCCTTTCTTGTAGGTAGGCCGGCCGGTCAATGAAAAGGATTTCTGTCACTTTCTTATCACCATCGATTCCCAAGTAGAGAAACTAAACAGACCTTGTCATTCCTCCCTATTTCGTTGAGTTTTCTTCAGCACTCCCATACCATTTTAGAATCGATGGCATGAAATGCTTATAAAGAATATATTCGCGGAGATTTCAACAGTGAAGGTGTTTTGTATGATTTTCCGGTTCTATAATCAGCGTTGCCTAGGCTTCCACTCTAGCACAAAAACCCGATTTCGAAAATCTCGATTTTTTGGGTCAAAAATGAGCAAGGGTTTAGACCCCCCTAAAATGACATATTTGCTACTCTGTCTGAAAATTAGGATGTTCCATTACTTTCCTAGGATGTGGAGTGCATAGAATTTGTTTTGAAGATTCTAGAAAACCAAACAGTTGATGATTCAATAGGGATTTGCATTCCAGAGAGCTCTTCGAAGTCAACTCGAAAATGAAAAGTGGAAAAAAAAACAAATTATTTTCTCCTAAACAGGGCCAGATATATGAAATTTTGGTATGAAAATATAAGTTTTCGAACACGCTGAATCTATTGCGACTATTTTCGAAAGCCTATCATCCTTCGTTTAGATTTTCATCTTGGAAATGGCATTTTTCAAAAATTTGCAAATTTCAATCTGCGTTATCTCCTGTTTCATTCGTCTGATCGAATTGGGATTTCCGGTTATATAATCAGCGTTGCCTAGGCTTCCACCCTAGCACAAAAACTCGATTTCGAAAATCTCGATTTTTTGGGTCAAAAATGAGCAAGGGGTCAGACCCCCCTAAAATGACATATTTGCTACTCTGTCTGAAAATTAGGATGTTCCATTACTATCCTAGGATATGGAGTGCATATAATTTGTTTTGAAGATTCTAGAAAACCAAACAGTTGATGATTCAATAGAGAATTGCTTTCCAGAGAGCTCTTCGAAGTCAACTCGAAAATGAAAAGTGGAAAAACAAAAAAAATTATTGTTGCAAAAGTTTCTATATTTCATTGTTTATACAATTATGTCCACAATGAATGACCAGCAACATTTATCAGTTTTTTTTGCAAACTACATACAATTCAGAACGCAAAATGTAACAATTTCAAGTGGGCTCATAATTCGTTTCATTAGAAATAACGAACTGAAGATTGTGCATTGGATGGACTATCCATGTTGCTTTATTCATTCGGATATTTCAATGTGGGTAATATTCATGCAAATCTGCATCAAAGGCGTTAAATCTAACACGTCAAAACAGTGTTCCATTATGCAAAACCAATTAGCAACACCCTCCATCAGAACCATACGGTCACTCAAAAGAGTAATAAGTATGAGTGCCTCATACGTGTAGCGCGCATCACCCAGCCAATCTAGAGATATTCATTAATCATGATTTATAATAATGGGTTCTTGATTCAGCGTACAACTAACGTGTTTTTCATTCGCGTTATCTCTATCGTCTCGCCCATCGACATTGAAAATCGAGTGGTCTCTATAGGACCGTATCGGATCTACAGATAAAATCTTTTGCGGCTAGAAGCCCAAGGCCCGCTGGTCGTATTCGGTCCCCAAAAAAAATGGCCATGCTTGGTGATTAAACCCGATATTAAGTGCGATTAGAAAGTAATTCATCAACATTCTCCTACGACCAATTCAGAGTAATTTATTACCTGATCGATACGAATCTTATCAGTCTAATTGGGAAAAGAAGGAACTGTTTTTGAAATCTTTTCAATAGGGTTATTCAGGTTATCAAGAAATTGGGAAAATAATGATGAAGCGGCTCTGCGAAATATATATTCCTCAACGAGCATATTACGCCAGAATAATGTACTTTATCAACCATTGTAAAAAGATCATTGAAATATGTCACCTTATTTTCAATAGGTAGGTATTACCTTCATTCATTCCGATACCCCATCCTCAATACTCATCACGACAACTTCTGATATATCAATATTGCTATATATATAGGGTGAGTCTTTGACTTGTACATATACTCACTTGTATATTCACTTTTATTTTAGCACTCGGTTGATCATGGAAATTTGACACATTTCACTCTGTATAGTACGAAAATGTTGGGTTGTGACGCTTGTCAAAACATTTTTGGGTTTTAAATCGACGTTTTGTTGCCCGTTCAACGTAAAAGAATTCAAGAAGTACAAAGTTCTCACTGTTCCGTGCTGCTACATGCTTGAGTGTCTTCTCCACGTACATTTGGGAAAGGAGGAACTCCCCAGGCACTCGAGTGTAAATGATCACAACACCCGAAATAGAAATAAAATTGTGACTCCCATTCACCGCTTTAAAAGAACACAAAATATGTACGTTTTTAATGGTATAAAGATGTACAATAGACTTCCTGATCACGTGTTTTCCCTTCGTGGAGTAGCCTTCAAAAAGGCTGCTTCTAGAAGGCGCCTTTTATTCCATTGATCAATTTATGAATCACCAGTTCTAGTTCTCAAAAGTTTCGTATTTTAATGTATGTGAATAATTTACTTATGTGTGTATGATTATGTTGTTCTCGTGCCTATATAGTTAAGATATTTTATATTATATAGATTTTTTTTGACTCACCCTGTAAATTTTTGAGGGAAATAAAAGAGTATGAGTATGAGAAAAGTTTCTGTTATTACGTATTTTATCACAATGTCGAATCTCTTCGGAAAATATGTGACGAACATAATTGAAGTTCATACCAACTGATTGAAGGCATACCAAATCCAGTTATTTGCATGGAAAATACAAGAGATCAGTATAATATCATAATATGCACTAGCTTGAGGAGAGTTAATGTTCGTTATCTTGTTTAGCTAAAGTTTGAATAGTTACATCAGTTGTAGATTTCAAAAATATTAACCCGAAGATGAAATGCATATGATGCAGTGGTTGGGGATGGGTATCTCCCGAAGGAATTAACAGATAATTACAAGAATGTTAAATTCTTCAACAAAATCATCTTGGATCAATATAAGTAAAAGGAATTAAAGGAAGTTTCAATCAAGATGATCTTCACCTTTGAATAAAAATTTCACATGAATAAACAATTAGCAGGACAACTGGCGCGTATTTGTGGCTGTTCATCTTAAAACATTGATATGATAATAATAATTAGGTATTTATTGGTACCTTAAGACATTTACAATGTATGGGACAAGTCAAATGAAAAATAGAACAATCAATGTTCTGGAAATTATTCTACGATGACATTCATCGAAAATCCTGTAGAAAACATTTCGCATTAATTCACTTAAGCATAAAATTCTTAAATGGAACCACTTTTTTGGGTCTCCCAATAGAAGGAAATTCTTTGTCATCCTCTTCATTCACAATCTTTCTGATTGTGGAAACGTATTGTGGATTTTAGAATATCGGGGTATAACTATTTGAATGAGCGGACCTGAATTCTAAATAGCACTTCCTGAAATCCTGTCTCTTTTTTTCAATCACTTTCGACATTTTGTTAATAAAAATTGATATTAATTGTGGCAACGGCGTTACTACATTTCATGAGTGCCAACCTTACTCCGTTGTAGTTACAAAAACTTGAAAAAATTATTTCATGGCCAACCGACTGCTAAAATAAATGTGAATGGAGTATAATTACTGAGACTTTCACGTAGAACGGACAACATAACGCTGATTTGAAACCCAAAAAGGTTTTGACAAGTGTCATAACCCTACATTATCGTACTATACATAGTTGAATGTGTCAAATTTCCATGGCCAACCGAGTGCTAAAATAAAAGTGAATGGAGTATGTAAATGCCAATCCAGGCGATTTGAACTCTCATTTCACGTATGCGCAGATAGATAAGGGATCAGCGTGAACTTGGACGATGTCGATATGAAACGTGGACGTAAATCGGCTTGACAGATTAAAAGTTTGCATGTTATTTCGCTCATTAAAAGTACGTCCGCGCTATCGGGGGAGATTATGACGACGCACGTGGTGGAAATAATAGCGACAAAGGTTCAGTGTAGGAAAAGTTATCGGGCGTGCCGATGAGATTACGAGATTAGGAAACATTTGCGGTTTCTCTTTTTTCCCGACAACCAGTTTGTGCCTCTCGGAGCCGGGGCGGTAATTGGACCCAGAATCCGTTCCAGATACGTCGTATCTTGTGTGTTTGGTTTTCTCTGTTAATTCGGGCGTCCAGTCATAAATTCTGACGCGTTTCTCTCTTCGTTCAGCGACCGACTTCCGGTGCCTAAATTGAGTCGTCGTCTAGCTAACGATGTGGTATTTCTCGGAGATTTCCTATCTGCCGATAATCAATCTTGCAAGATGTTTAACGGCTTTTATATTTATCGAAAAACGAAATTTTCATTCATTGTTTAATTTTCACTGAGGATTTTCTGCTGAGTACAATGTACCTACGTGCTCCACAAGAGTCAGGATATCGTATTCAATCGTTTTTAAAAGTATGTAAACTCCGAGAAAATCACTGTAAAATCATTTGAAACTCAATAACAACTTGAATCGATCCAATAAAAATCAGTATGAGACATTTCGTCAATCTGGTCGCCTTTTTTCTGAAGTTTGATTCTTTGCATATGCTTCATGAATATTCTTATTTTGAAATGAAGTCAGTTTATCAACGGCTTCGATTTGAGACGAGTTTTCTGAAAATGCCAAGACGTAAATTAACAAACGCTGAGGCTAATAGGGCTATCGGAAGGCTACAGGATGGCCTAACTCAGGTTTTTGTAGCGGAAGGGCTCCAAGTCAGCCAAAGTGTGATATCTCGACTTTGGAATAGGTTCAGGGAGACAGGTTCCGTGTTGGAAAGACCAAGGCTTGGTGGGCGACGAAAAACAGCACCTGCTCAGGATCGTTTCATCACCGTTTCGGCGAGAAGAAACCCTACATCTACGTGTAGAATACTACGGAATACTCTTCAAAATGCAGATGGAGTCCAAGTTTCCATCTAAATCTAAACCATCAGACGATGTTTGAGAGAGGTGAATCTAGGTTCTAGAAGTCCATTCATAGGAGTTCCATTAACACGTGACCATAAGCGTCAAAGACTGGAATGGGCAAGGCAACATATCAATTGGAACGATCAATGGCGTAGTGTCCTTTTCACTGATGATTCCAGATATGGACGATTTTCAGATTCTCGAAGAATAAGGGTATGGACAATCCCACGCATACTCCGTAATCGTCGCTATGTCCAAGAAGTCCATCCATTCCGAGGGGGTAGTGTTATGGTATGGGCCGGGATATGTTTCAACGGGCGCACAGATCTACACATTTGTCCTGAGAATATGACCGCTTTACACTATAGGGAGCATGTCATTGACAATGTTGTGCCAAATTTTCACGCTGCTATTGGTGAAACTTTTCAATTTCTAGACGATAACGCTAGACTGCACCGTGCAGCCATAGTTGAGAATGCGCGCGAGGAGCTTGGTATTCCACATTTACCAATACCTCCGCACTCACCAGATTTGAATTGCATAGATAGAACATGCATGGGATATGCTCCAACGAAGATTAGATAATCAAGAATCCTTAAATGATCTGAGAGAGCTTCTGCCCCATTTATGGAACCAAATTCCTCAAGAAATGTTCAACAACCTCGTGTGTAGTATGCAAAGAAGATGTCAAGCTGTTATTGATGCCCGCGGAGGCCGTACATTGTATTGATAGTCTTAAAATGCTTGAATTCTCTGGGAATGAAATTTCGTTATTTCACTCGACAGTTCTGTCAATTGAACTTGACTTTGCCACCTTCTACATCATCACCTTTCCAATCGGCTCTGAACTGAATTGCAACTTCTTGTATTGTCGACCCCTAACTCCTTGATTTTTCGTCTCGGGTTTTGAACCAACCTGTATGCAACCTACCCAACATCCCGACACCACCTAATTTCCTCGGAAGCCACTCACAATGCCTGAATAACCCAATTCCTCGGAAATTCGTCTAACGTAGGATTCAAACTCAATTACGCCCAGAGAATCGACTTCTGCGTCGAGTGTTTCTGGCTCGTATTTTTTCAAAGGACAGAATCCCTAAAATTCAGCATTGAGAAAGGAATACCGCCGTCAATAAACGGTTTCAAATTACAGAAGCTCTCAAATTCCACTCCATAATGGAAAGAGAAGAATCGTTATGATGAAGAGTTCTTTGTGTAACTGAAATTAAAATGGAAAAAGTTTTTGAATGCCGTTCGCGAAAGCATTTAATTAGTCAGCGAATTTTCTGTACGCGAGACTCCCTCTTCAAAATATAATGGAATCCGTATAGCCGGTAGAGGTGGCTCCAACTTGGTAAAAACAAATAAATTATCTATCACAGACTAAGATATCACTAGTTTCTACAGCTCCTTTCACGTTTCAATTTGATCAACGACAACTAGAATAGTAATGTATGGCCTCCACGGGCATCAATAACAGCTTGACATCTTCTTTGCATACTATACACGAGGTTGTTGAACATTTCTTGAGGAATTTGGTTCCATAAACGGGGCAGAAGCTCTCTCAGATCATTTAAGGATTCTGGGGTAGGTTGATGATTATCTAATCTTCTTTGGAGCATATCCCATGCATATTCTATGCAATTCAAATCTGGTGAGTGCGGAGGTATTGGTAAATGTGGAATACCAAGCTACTCGCGCGTATTCTCAACAATGGCTGCACGGTGCGGTCTATAGCGTTATCGACTAGAAATTGAAAAGTTTCACCAATAGCAGCGTGAAAATTTCGCACAACATTGTCAATGACATGCTCCATATAGTGTGAGGCGGTCATATTCCCAGGACAAATGTGTAGATCTGTGCGCCCGTTGGAACATATCCCGGCCCATACCATAACACTAGCCCCTCGGAATGAATGGACTTCTTGGACATAGCGACGATTACGGGGTATGCGTGGGATTGTCCATACCCTTATTCTTCGAGAATCTGAAAATCGTCCATATCTGGATTCATCAGTGAAAAGCACACTACGCCATTGATCGTTCCAATTGATATGTTGCCTTGCCCATTCCAGTGTTTGACGCTTATGGTCACGTGTTAATGGAACTCCTCTTAATGGACGTCTAGAACCTAGATTCACCTCTCTCAAACGTCGTCTGACGGTTTCGATGGAAACTTGGACCCCATCTGCATTTTGAAGAGTATTCCGTAGCATTCTACACGTAGATGTAGGGTTTCTTCTCGCCGAAACGGTGATGAAACGATCCTGAGCAGGTATTGTTTTTCGTCGCCCACCAAGCCTTGGTCTTTCCAACACGGAACCTGTCTCCCTGAACCTATTCCAAAGTCGAGATATCACACTTTGGCTGACTTGGAGCCTTTCCGCTACAACAACCTGAGTTAGGCCACCTTGTAGCATTCCGATAGCCCTATTAGCCTCAGCGTTTGTTAATTTACGTCTTGGCATTTTCAGAAAACTCGTTTCAAATCGAAGCCGTTGATAAACTGACTTCATTTCAAAATAAGAACATTCATGAAGGATATGCAAAAAACCAAACTTCAGAAAAAAGGCGACCAGATTGACGAAATGTCTCATACTGATTTTTATTGGATCGATTCAAGTTGTTATTGAGTTGCAAATGATTTTACAGCGATTTTCTCGAAGATTACATAGTTTTAAAAATGATTGAGTACGATATCCCTTACTCTTGTGGAGCAGATTATTTGTAGTTGAGATTTAAAACGCGGAGTATTTTCACTATACCCACGCGCATATTCACTAGCTCTACATACTCTCATTCCCAGACTTTTCCAACTTAAAACTATTTTCCTGTTTCTGCTCCTATCCGGAACTAACGAGACTTTGTGTCCGTGTAATAATTTTCACGCGCTCCAAATGGGAGCGGAGAAACAAAACAACAAACAAGAGACCATTTCTCGCTGGAACTCATTCATAACCGAAGAGTTTATCGCTCGGGCAACAACATCGTCATACTGCAGCTGTTACATATTTTAAGGGAATGTGGTTACTATACTCGTATTTTATTATTACAAAGAACGATGTGGGTATACGCGAATTAAAGTTATGTGCTGGAACTAAAAGCGGCCGAGTTTTAATCTGGGCAAGTTATATCAAGGCGTATATGAACATCGCACGGTATAGATGACTCTTTCATATTTTAATTCTCCTCTCTGGGCTGTGGATATTTTTCAGGGACCTGGATCCTGGCTCTGTGTATCTGCAGACTAGAACTTTGTTCTTTTGTTGCTGTTGAACTTGACTTTGCTACCTTCTACGTCATCACCTTTCCAATCGGCTTTTAACTGAATTACAACTTCTTTCTGTACCTACTCTTGATTATCACAAGGTGGTAGTCTTATTTTACCCTAAGTGACATTGACTCTTCAGTAAACAGAACGTCTGCTGATCCATTTGGCTTCGATTCTGACTCAGAAGATTCATTACAAGCTATTGCTTGTAAGGAAAAAGCAGCAGCATTCACCAATGTAAGAGAGTGATAGGTGGTAGTGGCAATACTGACAGAAAGAAATTCTGTTTTCCTTTCGAAATTCAGATGGACACAAGTACCAACGAAGAAAATAATAAAGAATAAGCCAAAATTATACCATGTTTTCATTAACATCATAAAAGTGTATGCATGAAAGTAAAAATTGTATATCTAGATCTAGAGTTTCAACAAGATTATCACATCAATTATTTTTTAGCGAAAAATCTTTTCCACACGTTGTAGCGTATTCAAGATTAGACAAGATATTTGAAGATTGTTTTCTTGGCAAGAAATCTTGGTATTTACCTTTATTGTCTTGTCCTGAAATTACTTCTTATCTTAATCTTGTCTTGAAATCAAGACAATATCTTGAAATTTCCAAGAACTTGGCAACCCCTTATGAGCTTATACAGAAAATAGGAAAAACGAGAAATGTCCAGATCATGAGGGTTGCTCGCTTTTGATAATGATGAGCACTTCTTGTTATTGACTACTGATAAGTCCGCAAGTTCAACCAAATCCCATTTCAATTCGAAAAAAACCGAATTTAATTGAATTGGGAGAGTGGACCATTGACTGGATATTCCGTCTACCGAAACCCCATTTCCAAAGGTCATTCTGCGTCGAATCTTAATCAATATTGGAATTCCGACCGATAAGAAGCATCGCGAGAAGTCCCCAGCTTTCAGGTCGTGTATATTTGAGAAGCTAATTATACATTAAGCGACTCCTCGCTGATAAAATATTTTCGCACCTCACCTTCAACTCAAGCGACGTTCCCAAATATATACTTTAGCATTTAGTGATTTGCGTCCTCTTACATAAACATTCGTCGGCTCTACGGGACTCGAGAAAAATTTAGGACATTTAGGCCGCGGAGAAGGTAAACGTTGCTCGGAGGGTAAACATTTGCAGCGCGAATTCCTCGTAACCGTATACCAGAATGAATTAGCACGATTAACACACAGGATGGTAATATAAATAGCCATTTATCATTGGGAGCTTAAGGCCATTACAATGCGCATATATATCTTACTTAGGAAAGTTATAAACTAGTTGGAATAGACGTAGAGAGTACGAGCGAATGGACTGGGCTGTTGTGGGCTGAATTATTTATTTGTTCGCGAAAAAGGCTGACTAAGCACAATAACATGGGATACGATATAAATACGGGGTATTTGAAGGTGAGGCTTTTTGTCTACAGAAGATAGAACCGGTCGAAATAAAGCATTCCACCAAAATAGTGTATCTACAAAACTTTCAGAAATGATAACTGAAATAGATCCCAATACGACCCTAGATCATTTGTTATCTGAATTATCGCAAAGTACCTAATGGGAAAAAACTTATCTCGTGATACTTAGGACCAAGTGTGAAAAAAAGAATACTAGCTCAAAATCTTATCATTAAAATTCTTCTAAATTTTTCCACAGTGGTCATCACAATCTTCTTCTTGTTCGAGCCCACCAATACCCGTCTTAAGAATGGAATGAAATAGGGTAACAATAAAAGCACTTTGTCAACATAAGCACATTCATTAAACTGTCTGAATTTTCTACACTGTTTTCAACCCAAATTGCACGACACAATGAATTTTTGAAGTGCCCTGATGCAACTAATCAGATAGACTCGGATGCACTGAACCATTCATTGTTCAGCCATTAAGTCATGTTTTGTTTTGTTGTTCCGATGCCGGAGACAACTTTCACAGTAGGCATTTGAAATTCAATGAAATTTTGTCGACATTCTTGGGGTTGTAGCTCAGTCATCTTGAATATTTTATACAGACATTTTGGTGAAATGACTTATTTTGAGGACTTCTACCTCCTGTCAAAAAACAACCATTATCTTTGAAAACACCTGTATCTTTTGCTCGAAAGGATGTCTGTTTATGGAGATTGTTCACTAGAGATGCAAAAAAATGCAGGAAGTGATTCTTCACCCGGATACATTCCTTTAATAAATATAGTGTCAAATATGCACAATTTCTGGGCGATGGAGAACTTCCTCGCCATTCGTTGATGAAATTGAATCAATAAGAGATATTTCCCTAAAAATTTAGTATATTTTTATAGTTTTTCATCATTCCAAAAAGACAAGTTGGTTATTTGTTGCTCTTACTTCAAAAGCAATGAAATCATCATCACTTTGGCAAGATGCAAATTTGCAGATGAAGATCTCATTCTCTGAAACCTTAAAAAATAGTACAGGGTCGGCAAAATTCGTTGTCTACTGAAGGGATCTCGAGACCTATAGCAGCTAGAAGAAAACGGATGACACATTTCCGAGGTTTTTTTCAGAGAAACAAAGAATGATGAAAACCGTAGCCTCCTACGATTTTTCGTTCTTTAGTTATCAGCAAAAAATGAGATTTTGACCATTTCGAAAAGTTCTCATAAGTTTTTTGTCTTTGAATTTACGGATCTGAAACTTGAACCCTCTACAGGTACTTTTTTAAGAAGAATCCACTGACGAGCTCGAAATATTTTTTCATTTCGAATCATTAGACAATCTTTCGTTTTTTGAATGCAAACTTTTGTTGGATTTGTTATTTTTGAATTGGAAAAACCTTTTGTAGGTAGATTCTAGGTATAAAAGTGTCTGAAAAGGTTCAAGTTTCAGCTCTGTAACTTCATAGACAAAAAAGTTATGAGAATTTTTCGAAATCCTCAAAATCTCACATTTTGTTTATAACTTAAAATCTAGAAATGATAGGCCAGTTCTGTTTTCATATTAGGATTAGTCAGGAAAAAAAGCTCGAGAATGTGTCATCCGTTTTCTTCTAGCCTTCAATAGGTTTGTTCGTAGAGCGGTTTGCAACGGTTGTGAACTGTACAGAGCAAGCGCAATTCCATTTTAGGGTAGCGAAAATCCATTTGCGCTTGCTCTGTACAGTTCACAACCGTTGTGAACCGCTCTACGGCCTTATATTTCTCGAGATCCCCTGAGTAGACAACAAATTTTGCACACCTTGTACACTTGATCTAGTTCTCTAAATCCATAAGTCAACAAGGAGAACGTCCTGAAATAGTAAAAAACCCTTCTATTCATAATCATTCCTCGTAGAGTGGTAAGCAAAGTAACGATGAAAAGTAAGTAAGTTAGTGTTTTCAGGTTAAAACCCGTGGTGTGGAAGGAGCCTTATATTTCCATCCATGCTTATTATTATCAAAAAAATACTAAATTCTATCGTGACTTGGAGTTCATATATTCAACAACAATCAAACGCTATCCAAGATTATAGACCACATACCATCAACAATCCTTGCTCCAGGCACACTCTCTCAATTTCATCATTCGAAACGAAAGCTACCTCTACCTGCAGACATCGGACATTTACGAGTTCCGACACCGAGTTGCAGTTGAAGGTTGTAGTTCCAGTTTCGGTGTTGCGCTGTTGCGCAGCGATCAGTTTCAGTGTCGCTGTCGTAGAGGAGGGACTTATCGGAGTGTCCGCAACTACAAACCTGCGCGTAACTTTCGTCAAACCAGAGCAATTAAGATGGCGATGCGAATGTGGACCCAGGAAGAGACTAGGTCTCTCATCTCCCATTACAAAACATATCCCGAGCTGTGGGATACTACGCACCCGGATTACAAGTGTAGAAAGAAGAAGATGGAGGCATCGGAAAAATTGGCGGTAATCTTCAATGCGACACCGGCAGAGATCAACAGAAAATTGCACAATATTCGTACGCAGTTTCACAACGAACGTAGGAAACTGAAGAGAATGAGGAGCGACCAGGTTGGTGCCCGGCGATACCATACCAGCACGTGGGAGTATTTTTCAAGTTTGACATTTTTATTGAATAGTGAATCAGAGTCCAGTGATATGAAGGAGATCCCAGTGAGTTTTTTTTAATTGTGTCCATTTTTTCTGTGTTATTTGGTCGAATTGCTTTTCGTTCGTTTTAATTTATTATTGGTGTGTTTGTTCAACATTTTCTTTTACATTCTGTGAAATTCCGGGTGTCGTATACCTAGGTACATGCCACGTTTGTCAACAAACATGCAATAATTAGTGTTTACTCTAAAGAAAACCCAATTTCCATTTGATATACGTATATTTACAGTTTTTCAAGTTAAAAAATAGTTGTATAAAAATACCAAATCATCATTAGCAACTGAAGTTCTATCCATTTGTGGCACAAAAAGTTACGATTGCCATTTAAAAAAACTCCTCTTAGAGGTTGCATGACAACCTCACCAATTGTACAGGGTGGGCAAAATTCGTTGTCTACTGAGGGGATCTCGAGAACTATAAGAGCTAGAAGAAAACGGCTGATACATTCTCGAGCTCTTTTTTTGAGAAACAAAGAATTGTGGGAAGCGTAGCCTTTTACGATTCTTCATTTTTGAGTTAATAGCAAAAAATGAGGTTTTGACGATTTCTGAAAGTTCTCATAACTTTTTTGTCCCTTAAGTTACAGATCTGAAATTTGAACCTTCTTAGGAACTTTCATACGTTGAATCTACGAAATGAAGATATAAATAACAAATTCAATAAAAGTTTGCATTCAAAAAAAGTTCGCCTTATGATTCGAAATGAAAAAATATTTTGAGCTCGGCAGTACATTCTACGTGAAAAAGTGCCTCTAGAAGCTTCAAGTTTAAAATCTGTAACTTCAAAGACAAAAAAGTTTTGAGATTTTTTCGAAATCGTCAAAATCTCATTTTTTGCTAATAACTCAGAAGCGAAGAATCGTAGGAGGCTACCGTTATCACCATTCTCTGTTTCTCTGAAAAAAACCTCGGGAATGTGTCACCTGTTTTCTTCTAGCTGCTATAGTTCTCGAGATCCCCTCAGTAGACAATGAATTTTGCCCACCCTGTACCTACACTAACAGTGACGTAATCTAAAATGAAAATCGAGCATTTTCCAACAAAATACTGAATACCGAAGATAATATTTACTTGTCACTCACTCTGTATTGGTTCTTTGAGTTATTTCTTGTCATCATCACGAGTTGCCACCCCTAACATCTTGCCATCCCAGGCTCAGACCTTCTGGACCTCAAAGTTCGTGATGGTGACTAGTTTATGTGATATATTTAATTTTATCTGTTTGTTTCAGCTTGTATCGCCAATGGTTAACAAAAGTCTGATCGCGCAGCATTCCATAATCACCCCTTACGCCATCATCAACCCCAATCAACAACGGAACGGAACGGTAATCCCCAGGCCACAAGAAGAAGTTCGAGACCCAGTGACTTCGAAATTGCTCAAGTCCGAAAACGACGAGGTCACTTTTGGCAACTTCGTGGCATCTGCGATACGTAATTTGAGATCCGAGGTTCGTAGGAGACAGTTGAAACGTAAGATCCAACAGGCTATTCTCGAAATTGAAGAATTAGACGAAGCCGATCAATTATTAAGTCATCCTTCTGCCGCTGATGCTGCAAAGGTCCATTCGCCGTGGGACACTGGGTCGGAAAAAAAGGAGACAGGCTGGCCATCTCCTGAAGTCAAAATAGAATACGACGAAGTTGCATTGTAATTATAATGCATCGCAATTAATATACTAAGTGACATTGAGAGCAAAACACCCAGTATACTTAGTACATACCTGCATCGAAAACAATTATCAATCATCTATTTGTGAAGAGCCATGTACATATTTATTTTCAATAAAGATATTTTTATAATTCATGCCGAATTATTTCCACAAAGCCTTTTATAATATTACATACCTACATATCGTTTATCATTTTTGAAATGAAAGTTGAGTTTCGAGCATCTCAAAGTTTATTATCATCCACCACTAAAATTTTGATTAGATCCAAGAAAAATTGGTTGACTTTCTCTTAGAAATTACGGGGAATTTACGAAATTTCTCCGCAAATTGCTCAAAATCTACTTCTCGCCTGATTTCACTCAGGTCGAGTCCTTAGTTCAGGTTGATAATTTCGTTTTTGATAGCGACGAACGATATTGATGATCCAATCATGCCTGGTGATAAATGTAGCTTGGGAAATATGAAAGTAAATTGCCTATATGTCGGCTAGTGATCGATGTTCTTTCTTGGTTCCTGTTCAAATTGTATCTACTTACTTCTTTGTGCACAGGAAATACGAACATAATAATCCACTAACATCGGGTTTTTTCAAGTCTGGGCGGAATCTGGATACACCGATTTACAGTGGACCATAGGTGGGCTCATGTACGGAATCCTCTAAAGCGATATCAAGAGTAAGAGTGCACTGCTGTCTAAGTATGGCTCTAAACAGTTGATGACCCTTCAAAATAATGAACAACATTACCTAACTTTCCGTTATAATACGTCCGGAATGTGGAGTGTGGTCACCTTTAGGTTTTCATGTACAAGCGACCTGCGCACAACTGAAATAACGAGTAGATGCGCTCTCCCTCTTTTGCAGGCGAACGCCGTGACTTTGAAATTAATTTCAGGATAGATCTGTGCTATCCTGAGTTGGAAGTGTGTTAGGCAAGGTCGGTTTACGGTTGGGATCGAGTTTGTGCTGTGAATATATCGGTGTTTCAGTTTCAGAGTTATTATGTAGGGTTTAAGATGGATTCTAGCATGTTTAATCATCGAAACGAAATGCAGAGTAAGAAGAGGAAATTTGGGAAGGTTTGCTGCAGTAAAGAGTGTAGTAACAAAAACTACAACTCGACAGAGCACTTTTTCACCTTCCCTGTGGACCCCAAGAAGTAAGTAGATGTAAGTTTTTTCAAAAAGTAATCAACTTTGTTATAACGCTGGAAAATTATTATGTAAAAATTTAAAATTGATTCATTTCGTATATCGACTCGAATATATTGACTGTTGTCACATCACCCACATATACTCCATTCACATTGATAAAAGCACTAGGTTGACCACGGAAATTTGACACATTCCACACTGTGCAGTACAAAATTATGAGGTTATGACGTTATGACGCTTGTCAAAACATTTTTTGGTTATGAATCAGCGTTTTCAGTAAATTTATTATTCTTTTATATTTGATTTCAGAGCTGAATTATGGCTTCTTGCATGTGGTCGACAAGATCTGTTGCATAAAAAACATATTGTGCACAAGAGTCATAGATTGTGTAGCAAACACTTCGAAGAAAGAATGTTCAGGTCAACGAAGAAAAGGAAATTGCTGCGAGACGATAGTGTTCCCACTCTATTTATGAATTCAGAAATATCACCAACCGAACGGAGTGAGTAGCAAAAAAATGTTTATCTCGATCCTATTTCATGAAGATTTTTTTATGCAAGCACAGATTCGGAGCCAATTACACCTACTTTGGATTCAGGTCTCCCTTCAACTTCCTGTGACACAAGCTACCCTCCGATGAAAGTTGCAGTGTGTACTCCAACAGATTTATTCATTCTACCAATTCCACAAAAAACGGTAAGAAATTCAAGTGAACTGAAAATTTTGATTTTTTCAGGTCAACCCTGGCTGTAACTCTGCGAGCACCTGTGGTGTGTAGGTTTGGAATCAGTTTGAGGTATAACCTTTACAGAAATACAAGAGATCATCCAGAAATGATATTCTGAAAAATAAAAAAGACAAGAAAAGAAAAAAATCTATTCAGAAACGTACGTTCAACATGGATAATGGATTTCTAACGGTTATAGAAAACAGAATAATCAGTATGAATGAATCTCTACAATATTCAATTCACACGATTCTCAAAACAACCTAAACCTCTTATAATTTTCATTCGAAAGCTCCACTCCAACGAAGCATCGCTTAAACGTTTAGGTTGCCGTCTGAATTCCTCCACTATCTCAATTATAAACGACCGTAGCTGAAATCTTCCATACCATAAAATATACGTAGCGATCTCAACTCGAGTTTTATATCAACGAAATGCCCTTAAGCTTTCTTCGAAACTTGAAATTGGGTATTGCATCTACAATGTGCAGATGTTAACGATGCAAAGCCGAGTAGGCGTTCGAACTTTATCCGCGCTATCAATCATGACAAGACCCGGGCAAGTGTCAAAATATACGCGTTAAAATGTACGCCTTTCATTTCGTTTTGTCTAGGATCTATCCTTCATAAGCGTATGCTAAAAATAATTATACAGACTCTTTATAAAGGATTGAAACATCGCAATAACTTGAGTTATTCGGGTAGACCGATCTTGTGCTGGAGTGGTAGCACAGTATAGACACTATGGTGTCTATACTGTGGTGGTAGATCTTGGGCGTCCACTTCCCGGTCATTCGGTCACGTTTCCAGTTTAACGATATCGATGGAGGAGATGGGAAATACGCTTTCATTAAATTGACAAAAATTCGCCACATCTCAATGATTTACGATCATTCCAATAGCCCCATGATAAGAACGTAAAACAATAACTGATTCACAATTCTTAGACGCGCAAACGACTTGCCTGAAACTGAAAAACCATTCAGATATAGGAGGAATAAACGTTTTATTCCGCTCAAAGTAACATTTGATGCAGAAGAATCAGCACTTCTGAAACTGTCACCAAATTTCTGAATTTCCTTAACTCTTGTGGAGCATTCTGGTCCAGTATCATGGAATCTTGAAACTGACAGTTATTCTAATTATTCTATTCTACATTTTTATCAGAATTCCGTGAACTTTTCTGTTTTCTTAACCATAAAAATGATTGAAATTCACAAATCGAGAATATTCCGAAGTTCACTGCCATGTTACAGTCATTTATAAATAAAAACCTTGTAGCTTAGAGAGGTTTCTGAGGTAAAAAGGGATTTATTATTCGGACGAAAGACAGTACTATCTGTTTGCCCATCGATTTTTCTATTCATCGGTGCAATTAGAAGTAATCAATGGAAATATTTGCAAATAATGAAAGACTGAGATTGAATTTGAGCATTGACTTCTCTCAATCAATGATCTGAGATTCCGGAAGATTTCAATTCTTCAAAAAGCGCAACTAACTGTCTTTCAATTTTCTTATTCGTCATAATATGAGCGTAAGTGCTTTCAATAAATTACCATACAATTACAATAAATTTTTTCTCAAACTATGAAATGTTTAGAAACGTTCAGAAACAAAATTATAAATCTACTAATGAGGCTAGAGCCAGTTTAGAAGATTATTTTTTAAATCTGACGTTGTGTCATTTGAATTTTAATTGTGCCTTGTGATTTATTTGAAATAAAGGCTTTTGAGTCAACTCAGTTTTTAGCCGGGTCAATATGACACTTTATTCAAAGTAAGGTGACAAAATTTCATTATGCCAGGGCAGAAAAATATCTGGCAGCGGCCCTGTCCGAGAACCCAGCGATCAAACCGGGCTATGCGCATGCGTCAGGGACTAGTCGCGGTCGTTTCGCTGTTGCGCGGGAATCTGGATTCAGTTTGGATTTCAGTGTGGTAGAACGTAGGCTCTTACGTTACGTCGTCAGCAATTTTCGCCTTCCACACAAATTTCATCTTGAGTCCAGACTGAATACGATGCAGAGACGAACTTGGTCCGAGGAGGAGACGGAGTCTCTCATTTCGTTTTATAGAGCGCATAAAGAATTATGGCTCAACAGGAGAACCAGAGGTTACGATCGAGCGAAAAGAGCGGCCACTCATAGAAAATTGGCGCATATTTTCAAGACCACTCCGACCGAAATCGATAAAAAATTGAAGTCTTTGAAATGCGGATTCCTCAATGAATTGAGGAAAATGAATTTGGGGAATGGTTATATTACTACTTGGGAACATTACCCGAGTTTGAAATTTTTGAAAAATCGGAACTCGAAGAGTCCAACAAGAGCGTCTTCCGTGAGTGTTTTTTCATTTTATTTATTTTTTGCTTCTTTCCACCCACTTCAGCTCACATTTTATCTCAATTTATTTACTACTACTACTTTTATATCTTATATTATGCAAGATTATATTATCATGTACGAGTTGCAGCTAGTACTCTATAGATGGCGTAATACGGTTGTCTAGAAACCTCCAGAAAAATGAGAACATAGGTGGCGTTCTTGGGAAAATAACTCTGAACAATCCAGCTGTTTGTTTCATAAGAAATACAGCTTCAAATATCGTCATTGTCGATTACCCAATAATTCCGAAACAACAATGTTTTTTATTCTAGTGGATAACCAGTCAGATAATGGTTAGTGCGCAGTAGAATACGAAAACTTTTCGGATTTATTGTTTCCACAATTAATTCATTTAATGCTCTTGTTCTTCTTGCGGTATGCTGGAATGTAGCTCTAGAAATTCCTTCTTAGAATACTGACATGCTCGAAAGTAATCAGAGAAATGATAGTTGAAAAAATGTGGGTAGTATTTCAAATCCTCATAACGTTGTCTCATGTGGCTGATGGTGTTATGTCACGTGTGATCATTCAAATATAATCTGACAATATGGTTGTTTGAATGAATGATATAGGATTGCAAAAAAGAACGGTTTTGTACGGGGGGAAGTAATAAATTTTCAGAGGAATCAATAAATAATTAGATGTTTCACGAATGTATCGCTTTACTATGGAGCGTTTTGAAGAAATGAGGATCCTTTTTAGGTTCAACTAGAATACAGGGATTGTGCAGTCTTTTGATGTGAGGCTGTATTTTCGAATTTTTAGTTATTTTGCAAACGTGGACTGATTCAACAGTGCCTTTGTGAAGTTATTTCCCTATATTGAGCTGCTTGTTCTTAAAAAGTCGTAGTCTAACAGAGAAAGTTCAATTTCGTTTTCTGAATTGGTGCATTGACTTTTTGGTGGGTATCCTCTGACTCTAAAGTGTTTGACAGTCAATATGGATTGGTCCTCCATATCCTCTTCGAACAAATTTGAGTTTTTTACGTTGACACCGCCTGGGTCTTCAGAAAACACTGCTGTTTACGTTCCATTTCTAGAATAAATGTAAAATGAGCCATCAATTCTGATAAAACTCTGGTTGAAATACATTTATATCAATTGTGAACTATAGACTTTCTTCAGAGTGAAATATTTTGTTCCAGGTTGAAACTCCAAACCTTGACCAAAGTCAACCCCAACCATCAAATACCATCAACCCCAACTCCATCACCTCCAACTCCTCAACTGCAGAAAGCACCCCGCAAAAGTCCACGTTAGAGGACCAAGCAAACTCGAAACCGTCCAAATCCGAAGACGAGGAGGTTTTTGGTAACTTTGTGGCTGCGGCAATACGCAACTTGAGGTCGGAGGCTCGTAGGAGAGAGCTGAAGCGTAAGATTCAACGTGCTATCATTGAAACTGAAGAATTGGACGAAGCCGATCAGTCTGGCGTTTTTTCTCCTCCATCTCCAATCACCAACACGACGAACGGAACTTTGGATATAGAGAGCTCACCTCCGGAAGTTAAAATGGAGTTCGAGCATAATTTTGCCTTGTAATAATGTGATTCTCGCCAGAATACACAACTGGACGAGCTATTTTTGTTAAATTACGTGATAAAAGTGATATTGACCTGAACTTAATAAATATTTTTCAATACGTTTCAAAAGCTTTTTTTTTTCGACACACCATAGTGATTGCAGAACGTATTCTTCTTTTTATATTAATATGTTGTGGGCAAATTTCATCTTGAGGAAGCATGCTTCAAAACGACCTGTATACCAATGGAATCATACTTTCATCGACATGAGAAACTATACAAGGTGAGTCACTGACCATAGTAACAGTAGATTCTTGAGGTCAAAAGAAACACTTTTGTCCTTTACCATTCTTCCGTAATCGGCTAGGTTTAAAAGATACAGACTGTTGAAAAACCATAAAAAAACTCAAACCAGAAAGCCCATGCACTAGCTGATGGAAAATGATCTGTAACTCGCATTGTTATCATATTGAAAACCCTTTTAGCGTGTGATGAAAGTTACCTATAAACAAGAGGAGGAATACGAGAGATGCATATTGACGGATTCTTTCAAGTAGGGAAGTAATGTGAATGTGAATGCAACGAATGTGAATTCCATATGATATGAGCTCTTGAGCAACTGGTTACAAAATGGAAAAATACCCTCAAAGAAATTTCAGCTAGTGACGTTCATTGAAACTCTAATACTCGATGCCCCACACAAACTCAAGTCAAGAAATTCCTCTGTAATTTCCAGAAATCACCACTTTAATGAACAATTTCAGTAAATTTGATGCTAGAAAATTCCACAGCCATATTCATATGTCAAATGTATATAATTAATTTCTTAATTGAGCAGACGTTCTCGCTCAAAGCTTCTCTTCTGGTTGAGTCACGTTAGATTCCCTAAATTACCCAGATTACTTTCGTACTCTCCAGTCGAATCGTCTCAGGTACTTCCACAGTCGCCAATAGAATTAATTACTTGATAGCCGTATTAGGATCAGCCCATTAACCCATAGCCGGTTAATTAAAGAGAACTGCAGGCTACGTCCAAAGGATACTGGCATCGTAATTACATATTTTCAGTCGGCCGAAAGGCTCATTCAGTATGCCTCACGTCTATCGAGAACCCCACTGAGGTTTGCCATATCAAGAGTCGCATTATAAATGAGAGATCCTTTGGGGAAGGCACTCGTGGACCGTACGTGATGTAGCAGCGCAGGGGTGCCCGCTGCAGTCAGTCCGACACGACAATATTTAACGCTGGATGTCAGACAATGGGGTAAGATTAGCATATACATGAATTGGACCAGAACCATCTATTATAGATATAAACAACAATAACCGGTATTATTATCGGGCCGCACACAATGTTCGGGTGCAACTTTGCAACGCGAAGCCGATTTTGACGGTAATTTGTTGTTGGATAATCCGGTGTGCTTATAAGGGAACTAAATTATGGTTTGGAAGAGGAATTCGGATAATTCGATGCTTTTGCGGGAAAGAGTTGAACGCAACTGTCAAGTCACAGAGTACAAATTACCATTTGGGCGTAAATAACATCTCGGACGCTTGTGGATAATAGAGATGATATTGGTAATATGGTAATGGTCCATTCCGTAAGATTTTGAGTTGAGGAATTCATGTGTGTTCACAGCACAAACCGTACACCCGTACAAATAATTCAACAGTAGATTCTTGAGGTCAAAATAAACAATTTTTTCCTATACCATTTTTTCCATTATGAGCTATGCCACCCTTGGACAAGCCAAATTCCCTTAAGAATAAGAAGCTAAATCTTTGACACCACACATCTGTGGATCTAATTCCACAGATAACTTTTCAATTTTTGAGCATGAAATTACTCGAAAACGGCGCATTATACGAGGAAATATAAAGAACACTTTTATTTTACAAAACGTTCAAATACGCTCTAGATAGCGTCCAACTTAGTTTCAAGAGTTGGGTTCTTTGAGTTTATGGTATTTTATGGTACGTAATGGTCATACGGAGAAAACTGGAAGACGTGGATAATATCTTGTAATCGAAAAAATTTCATCAAATAAATGAAAAACTATATTCCGAAATTCATTTAATTCGATGAAACCGTTTGGGAGATATAAATGAAAAGATGTTTTGATGTTTTTTCGATAGCCTGTATCTTTCAAACCGCGCTGAATCGGAAAAAATGAGAAATGTAAAAAGTGTTTCTTTTGACCTCAAGAATCTACTGTTAACATATTTGTACGAGTCAAAGACTCACCCTGTATGTATAGTTCACCGTATGATTTGGTCGAGTTACACAGGAGCAGAAATTCTTCCATTTCAAACGAGAAAAACTCAGTATATACCACCATCTACAGCCTACTGCAATAAATAGATTTCATAGGGCAGGAGCTTTATAAAGTTAGAAAAGAATATGATGAAAATAACTTGAATAATCTGAGTTTTTTCCCAAAAGGACACATGTTTGAGTAACAGATATTCCAGATAACTCAACAAACCCACGAATTAAGACAAACTTATTCGTGATCCATATCAATTGGAGCAGTGCATTATACATACGTGGTATCAAACACGAAAAGTAATATCTGAAAAAAAAACCCTTCCTTTCTCATCTACAAATTTCTAATTCATTTTAAGCTCCTTCTTTCTCATGCTCATAAACGGTGCTCCAATTCCAATCAAACTCAGCTTCTTGCACGTATATTCGTAGTGAAAGAAGATCGAACATAGAACACATGAACAGCATACAATATTTTGTCCACACTGAAGAAATTCATATGTTATGTGTTCCAAATATAAAATTTCACCTGAAACTGTGGAACTTATGAGTAAATGGACAAAAGAATGAGTTGAATAGGTGAATGAACATTTGTTCATCGGAACAGTCTCAAAATTTCTGAATTTCCTTGACTTTATGGAGCAGTACAGTTCAAAGATCAATCTTCAAGATACCCAACTATCCCACAATCAAAATGCATAAACCATCTGCATGCTCCATCGATGGGACCCTATCGAAGACCATATTCGATTCCCAATACCGATAAATTTCCACGGCTCCATCGTCATTTGCATAATAGAATCCCATATTTCCGACAGAAAATTTTATCTCTCGCACAGAATCTTGGTTATTCAAATTGACGTCGAATGTATAATTGATTTTGTCACTCCGGCCTCACATAATCTACCGGCAATAACTGTTAACCGAATAATGCGAATGACTTTACGCTCAAATTGCACGCTAGTCATTTCGAATTAGTTATTCAGGCACCAGTTGGACGAATATTCGCCTCGCAGACTGGATTCCTAGACTATCTTGATTATGAATGTGGGTTTTTAGAAAGGCACATCCCATCCGGTTCGCGGTCCTTTGAATTTGAAATGAAAGGATTTGGAATGAGCGATTGTGGAGTCTGCTGCCATTTTCTCGAAATGAGCTGCGGGCTTTTGAATATGAATGAGATTTGTCAGGATGAAAGAAATGTTTTTGGTTACGTGCGGGGAGATAGATGAAAATTGCCGTGCTACATTCAACAGAACGAACAAGATAACTGCTTTGAGCAGTCAGAAGGAACTGGATTCATATACTCCAGAAATCTAAATGTTTAGAAAAAATTGGAGTGTTGTTTCAGTAATTTGAATGTTTCAGGGAAAATATCCATATTTATATCAAGTTTAATGCATATAACAAGCTGAAAGGTGTAAACAAGATTACTTATATTTTTTTATAATCAATAGAAATTTTTTTCATAAAAAGGAAAGTTATAAATTCTTATAGGGGGTGTTCACTAAAGATGTGTTAAAAATGCAGGGGGTGATTCCTTGTTCAAGGTAACAGCAGATAATATTTTATACATTAGCGTGTCCTGAAATGAATGCATCTAAATTTGGTCACAGATTCTTGGGACAAAATTAGGGGACCCTTATTTTTGATTTTTGCCGGGTGGGTCCCACCTCTTGGGTATTGACAGCCCTCTAAATTTTGCCCTTAAAACTGGTCTTTTCCTATCTTAGGATCCGGTCATACTCGTTGAATCACTTAATTTGGTACAGTTTCATGATAGATATGCCAAATCAAATAGAACTACTCAATTTGGCGATGGACCCCTTTTGATATTTGGATTCCTTGAAAATTGTTGAACTCTTAGAAAGCTTATTCAATTGAAGAACTTGCATCTTTCATGAAACTCGAGATTTTTGCGAAAAATTTGAAGATTAGATTGGGTGTCTTAGTCATGAAATTGATCCTGTCAAGACATTTGTATTTACAAGGAGTTTTGATAGTCATAACAGCTAATTTAGTATCCCAACGTACCACAAATTCAAAAGCATATTCAATATAATTCCTTCCACTAACTCACTTTCAGATTATCTGTATCTGAAAGTAATGCTCATGATTCTGCAGTTAGCACCACAAACTGTCGAATATACGAGGTTATATTGAAAAATTCTCAGCCTTCTATAGAACCAAACAAAACTTCAATTTCAAAATATTTTATTACTAAACATATTCTCCTCTCCATTGGATACATTTATTACAGCGAACTTGCAACGTCTCTAGACCTTTCAAAAAAAAATGTTTCTTCTTGCCCTGCAAACAAGACCTCCACAGCTTTTATTACCTCCTCGTTGAAAGAAAATTTAAGACCTTTTAAACTTTTTTTCAGTTGAGGAAAGAGATGATAGTAGGATGGAGCCATATCTGGTGAATAAGGTGGGTGTTCTAGTAATTCAAACCCTAAATCACGAATTTTTTGCACGGCAACATGAGATTTGTGTGAAGAGGCGTTGTCTTAACTCTTAACTCTTTCAAATACAGGTACTTGATGATGGCTCGATACTCCAATTTTTCGATTTTCACAATTTCGGTATACCTCTTCTTTCTTCTAATTTATTGCGAAACTCTGGTTTACTTTTTTGACCTCAAACTTCACACTGACACTTCTAATAAGTTATTGTTCGTCGCTATGGTAACACAATATTTTTTTTATGCAGGCAACTTGTCTAGGCTAACTAGATATCAATACATCCTCGTACTATAAGCGTTTCCTAAGAAAATATGCAGCAAATAATGAAGATCGGTTTTCAGATGTGAAAACATGTTCTGAACAGTTGTAATGGTGTTATAACTTCCAATTCAGTCGCACAAAACATTCGACCTACTTCCTATCTCTGTATAAGACTGCGAGTTTCAAAATTCTAAACTTCCCAGGCTTTACTGCAACATGACTCTGCCAGCTATTTGACGGTTCCTTTATCGATGGCTGGATCAGACTTTAAAGCCGTAGAATGGAACCTAACCGTAACCTAGCCAATTCCCCTTATCCCAAAACTAACAAACAATTCCTTCGGTTTTCAATTCCTCGCCCGAGCAAACAGCCTCGCAATCATTCCTACAGAAATTGTGCAAACATCGAGCAAAACCGATAAAGAGAATAAATAAGGAATTACGAATCACCTCCCATATCTGGAATGGATCCAGGGAAGGAAGTCACAGCTGGCTCTGATCCACTTAACAATAAGGTGCATTTAAGCGATATGACAGGCCGGAGGCATTAGCCTAGCTATTGCCTGGGGGAGCGGCGTCTAGTAGAAGTGAGACTGCTGCTAAAGCCCACCCCATTCATTCCACGATTCGGGCGCGTATTAATCAAGTTGGCGTGTACTGTCAACTTGAGGGATATGGAGCAGAGCAACTTTTCATTGAAATTCGAAAGTTGTATGATCGATTGTCTGGATGCCCGATCGTGGAACCGACTGATTCGTTCTGCGAGATTAGATATTCCATAAAATTACTGAGAACGATCGGGTAATGAAGAATCTCGGGGGATTTCATAATCCACGATCTGTGTTGTTTCATTATTCAAACATCTGGTGCGGCTCTTTCGATCTCGGTTCAGATATAAATTGTCGATTTTAATTTATTCGATTTGCATCTGTCGTTGGAAGCTGGGAGTATCTTGCAGAGATTTGAGATCACATACTATGAATTATCCAACATTATATTTAAAATAATGAAGAATGATCTCGTCTGAACGGGGAGGCAAAGAATAAAATAATGAGGATATTATTATATTCAAACTTTTTCCTAATCTGCTCTTGAAAAAATATCATGTTCGTATACTGGGTGACTCAATAGGATAGGAGGACGAAATAGACAAAATGGTTGAATGGATTCCTAGTCAGATCAAGGATGAAACGAAACATTTTTTCCTTGATGAATAAGGCAATTTCGACCAGCTGCCTTCTTCAATCATCCTCAAACTAATTTGCGACCTAATTCATGGCGATTTCGACTGGTACAGAACTTGCGAAGTCTAAACATTGGCAAGACGAATTCCCTCCTCTAGCGAATGTCGTCAAAGGAAAAACAAGTTTCGGATAATGGTCAAGTTATTAAGTTTTTGTTTGAGTTGACGTCCAGACTGCGGAAATGGAATGTCCTTTCTAAAGTTGAAATAGATTCTGGGGATGCTGGCCATACATCATCGGCCCACTACGGTTCAGAGACGACATCTGTAAAATTCACAAATCGCGGTCTAACTTCTCGAGAAATAATTTATATTCCGCTTTCAGAGCTGACGGTCCTTCTCGTATAATTGGACCGAGGAATTTTGGCTTAGAAGATCTGGTTAGAGATTCTTTTTCGCGTTGTGACAAATACCAATTCGATCAGACTTTCGAGTTAGATTGAATCTAGCAGAAAAATCATAATAGATTTAAACGTGATACATATTCTGAAAGAGCAACCTTTTCTAGTGATGAATCTCTACATTTCATCCACCCCGACGCAACTTTTCGATCCTGAGGAAGTTTCAACTGAACCCAACATTTTGGGAATTTTTTGAAGGTCATCTTTAGAGTAGATTATCTTCCAGGAAAATTATCGTAGATCTAAACGTGATACATATCCTGAAAGAGCATTTCTTCTAGTAATGAATCTGAGAATTTCATCCTTTTCGGCTCAACCGTTCGGTATTGACGACTTCTCAAGTGAAATTCGCAATTTTTGAAAAATGCGATTTCCAGGATGAAAGTCTGAACTAAGGTAGATATTCTTTCGAAATTGCTCGCAAAAGATTCAGCGTGTTCGAAAACCTATATTTTCATACCGAAATTTCAAATATCTGGCCCAGTTTAGGACAGAATAATTTTTTTTGTTTTTCCACTTTTCATTTTCGAGTTGACTTCGAAGAGCTCTCTGGAGTGCAATTCCCTATTGAATCATCAACTGTTTGGTTTTCTAGAATCTTCAAAACAAATTCTATGCACTCCATATCCTAGGATAGTAATGGAACATCCTAATTTTCAGACAGAGTAGCAAATATGTCATTTTAGGGGGGTCTGACCCCTTGCTCATTTTTCCCCAAAAAATCGAGATTTTCGAAATCGAGTTTTTGTGCTAGGGTGGAAGCCTAGGCAACGATGATTATATAACCGGAAATCCCAATTCGATCAGACGAATATAACAGGAGATATCACAGATTGAAATTTGCAAATTTTTGAAAAATGCCATTTCCAAGATGAAAATCTAAACGAAGGAAGATAGGCTTTCGAAAATACTCGCAATAGATTCAGCGTGTTCGAAAACCTATATTTTCATACCAAAATTTCGAATATCTGACCCAGTTTAGGACAGAATAATTTTTTTTGTTTTTCCACTTTTCATTTTCGAGTTGACTTCGAAGAGCTCTCTGGAGTGCAATTCTCTATTGAATCATCAACTGTTTGGTTTTCTAGAATCTTCAAAACAAATTCTATGCACTCCATATCCTAGGATAGTAATGGAACATCCTAATTTTCAGACAGAGTAGCAAATATGTCATTTTAGGGGGGTCTGACCCCTTGCTCATTTTTGCCCCGAAAAATCGAGATTTTCGAAATCGAGTTTTTGTGCTAGGGTGGAAGCCTAGGCAACGCTGATTATATAACCGGAAATCCCAATTCGATCAGACGAATATAACAGGAGATATCGCAGATTGAAATTTGCAAATTTTTGAAAAATGCCATTTCCAAGATGAAAATCTAAACAAAGGAAGACAGGCTTTCGAAAATACTCGCAATAGATTCAGTGTGTTCGAAAACCTATATTTTCATACTAAAATTTCAAATATCTGGCCCTGTTTAGGAGAAAATAATTTTTTTTGTTTTTCCACTTTTCATTTTCGGGTTGACTTCGAAGAGCTTTCTGGAGTGCAATTCCCTATTGAATCATCAACTGTTTGGTTTTCTAGAATCTTCAAAACAAATTCTATGCACTCCATATCCTAGGATAGTAATGGAACATCCTAATTTTCAGACAGAGTAGCAAATATGTCATTTTAGGGGGGTCTGACCCCTTGCTCATTTTTGCTCCAAAAAATCGAGATTTTCGAAATCGAGTTTTTGTGCTAGGGTGGAAGCCTAGGCAACGCTGATTATATAACCGGAAATCCCAATTCGATCAGACGAATATAACAGGAGATATCGCAGATTGAAATTTGCAAATTTTTGAAAAATGCCATATCCAAGATGAAAATCTAAACAAAGGAAGACAGGCTTTCGAAAATACTCGCAATAGATTCAGTGTGTTCGAAAACCTATATTTTCATACTAAAATTTCAAATATCTGGCCCTGTTTAGGAGAAAATAATTTTTTTTGTTTTTCCACTTTTCATTTTCGGGTTGACTTCGAAGAGCTTTCTGGAGTGCAATTCCCTATTGAATCATCAACTGTTTGGTTTTCTAGAATCTTCAAAACAAATTCTATGCACTCCATATCCGAGGATAGTAATGGAACATCCTAATTTTCAGACAGAGTAGCAAATATGTCATTTTAGGGGGGTCTGACCCCTTGCTCATTTTTGCTCCAAAAAATCGAGATTTTCGAAATCGAGTTTTTGTGCTAGGGTGGAAGCCTAGGCAACGCTGATTATATAACCGGAAATCCCAATTAGATCAGACGAATATAACAGGAGATATCGCAGATTAAAATTTGCAAATTTTTGAAAAATGCCATTTCCAAGATGAAAATCTAAACGAAGGAAGATACGCTTTCGAAAATACTCGCAATAGATTCAGCGTGTTCGAAAACCTATATTTTCATACTAAAATTTCAAATATCTGACCCAGTTTAGGACAGAATAATGTTTTTTGTTTTTCCACTTTTCATTTTCGAGTTGACTTCGAAGAGCTCTCTGGAGTGCAATTCTCTATTGAATCATCAACTGTTTGGTTTTCTAGAATCTTCAAAACAAATTCTATGCACTCCATATCCTAGGATAGTAATGGAACATCCTAATTTTCAGACAGAGTAGCAAATATGTCATTTTAGGGGGGTCTGACCCCTTGCTCATTTTTGCTCCAAAAAATCGAGATTTTCGAAATCGAGTTTTTGTGCTAGGGTGGAAGCCTAGGCAACGCTGATTATATAACCGGAAATCCCAATTAGATCAGACGAATATAACAGGAGATATCGCAGATTAAAATTTGCAAATTTTTGAAAAATGCCATTTCCAAGATGAAAATCTAAACGAAGGAAGATAGGCTTTCGAAAATACTCGCAATAGATTCAGCGTGTTCGAAAACCCATATTTTCATACCAAAATTTCAAATATCTGACCCAGTTTAGGACAGAATAATGTTTTTTGTTTTTCCACTTTTCATTTTCGAGTTGACTTCGAAGAGCTCTCTGGAGTGCAATTCTCTATTGAATCATCAACTGTTTGGTTTTCTAGAATCTTCAAAACAAATTCTATGCACTCCATATCCTAGGATAGTAATGGAACATCCTAATTTTCAGACAGAGTAGCAAATAAGTCATTTCAGGGGGGTCTGACCCCTTGCTCATTTTCGCCCCAAAAAATCGAGATTTTCGAAATCGAGTTTTTGTGCTAGGGTGGAAGCCTAGGCAACGCTGATTATATAACCGGAAATCCCAATTAGATCAGACGAATATAACAGGAGATATCGCAGATTGAAATTTGCAAATTTTTGAAAAATGCCATTTCCAAGATGAAAATCTAAACGAAGGAAGATAGGCTTTCGAAAATACTCGCAATAGATTCAGCGTGTTCGAAAACCTATATTTTCATACCAAAATTTCGAATATCTGACCCAGTTTAGGACAGAATAATTTTTTTTGTTTTTCCACTTTTCATTTTCGAGTTGACTTCGAAGAGCTCTCTGGAGTGCAATTCTCTATTGAATCATCAACTGTTTGGTTTTCTAGAATCTTCAAAACAAATTCTATGCACTCCATATCCTAGGATAGTAATGGAACATCCTAATTTTCAGACAGAGTAGCAAATATGTCATTTTAGGGGGGTCTGACCCCTTGCTCATTTTTGCCCCGAAAAATCGAGATTTTCGAAATCGAGTTTTTGTGCTAGGGTGGAAGCCTAGGCAACGCTGATTATATAACCGGAAATCCCAATTCGATCAGACGAATATAACAGGAGATATCGCAGATTGAAATTTGCAAATTTTTGAAAAATGCCATTTCCAAGATGAAAATCTAAACAAAGGAAGACAGGCTTTCGAAAATACTCGCAATAGATTCAGTGTGTTCGAAAACCTATATTTTCATACTAAAATTTCAAATATCTGGCCCTGTTTAGGAGAAAATAATTTTTTTTGTTTTTCCACTTTTCATTTTCGGGTTGACTTCGAAGAGCTTTCTGGAGTGCAATTCCCTATTGAATCATCAACTGTTTGGTTTTCTAGAATCTTCAAAACAAATTCTATGCACTCCATATCCTAGGATAGTAATGGAACATCCTAATTTTCAGACAGAGTAGCAAATATGTCATTTTAGGGGGGTCTGACCCCTTGCTCATTTTTGCTCCAAAAAATCGAGATTTTCGAAATCGAGTTTTTGTGCTAGGGTGGAAGCCTAGGCAACGCTGATTATATAACCGGAAATCCCAATTCGATCAGACGAATATAACAGGAGATATCGCAGATTGAAATTTGCAAATTTTTGAAAAATGCCATATCCAAGATGAAAATCTAAACAAAGGAAGACAGGCTTTCGAAAATACTCGCAATAGATTCAGTGTGTTCGAAAACCTATATTTTCATACTAAAATTTCAAATATCTGGCCCTGTTTAGGAGAAAATAATTTTTTTTGTTTTTCCACTTTTCATTTTCGGGTTGACTTCGAAGAGCTTTCTGGAGTGCAATTCCCTATTGAATCATCAACTGTTTGGTTTTCTAGAATCTTCAAAACAAATTCTATGCACTCCATATCCGAGGATAGTAATGGAACATCCTAATTTTCAGACAGAGTAGCAAATATGTCATTTTAGGGGGGTCTGACCCCTTGCTCATTTTTGCTCCAAAAAATCGAGATTTTCGAAATCGAGTTTTTGTGCTAGGGTGGAAGCCTAGGCAACGCTGATTATATAACCGGAAATCCCAATTAGATCAGACGAATATAACAGGAGATATCGCAGATTAAAATTTGCAAATTTTTGAAAAATGCCATTTCCAAGATGAAAATCTAAACGAAGGAAGATACGCTTTCGAAAATACTCGCAATAGATTCAGCGTGTTCGAAAACCTATATTTTCATACTAAAATTTCAAATATCTGACCCAGTTTAGGACAGAATAATGTTTTTTGTTTTTCCACTTTTCATTTTCGAGTTGACTTCGAAGAGCTCTCTGGAGTGCAATTCTCTATTGAATCATCAACTGTTTGGTTTTCTAGAATCTTCAAAACAAATTCTATGCACTCCATATCCTAGGATAGTAATGGAACATCCTAATTTTCAGACAGAGTAGCAAATATGTCATTTTAGGGGGGTCTGACCCCTTGCTCATTTTTGCTCCAAAAAATCGAGATTTTCGAAATCGAGTTTTTGTGCTAGGGTGGAAGCCTAGGCAACGCTGATTATATAACCGGAAATCCCAATTAGATCAGACGAATATAACAGGAGATATCGCAGATTAAAATTTGCAAATTTTTGAAAAATGCCATTTCCAAGATGAAAATCTAAACGAAGGAAGATAGGCTTTCGAAAATACTCGCAATAGATTCAGCGTGTTCGAAAACCCATATTTTCATACCAAAATTTCAAATATCTGACCCAGTTTAGGACAGAATAATGTTTTTTGTTTTTCCACTTTTCATTTTCGAGTTGACTTCGAAGAGCTCTCTGGAGTGCAATTCTCTATTGAATCATCAACTGTTTGGTTTTCTAGAATCTTCAAAACAAATTCTATGCACTCCATATCCTAGGATAGTAATGGAACATCCTAATTTTCAGACAGAGTAGCAAATAAGTCATTTCAGGGGGGTCTGACCCCTTGCTCATTTTCGCCCCAAAAAATCGAGATTTTCGAAATCGAGTTTTTGTGCTAGGGTGGAAGCCTAGGCAACGCTGATTATATAACCGGAAATCCCAATTAGATCAGACGAATATAACAGGAGATATCGCAGATTGAAATTTGCAAATTTTTGAAAAATGCCATTTCCGAGATGAAAATCTAAACGGAGGAAGATAGGCTTTCGAAAATACTCGCAATAGATTCAGCGTGTTCGAAAACCTATATTTTCATACTAAAATTTCAAATATCTGGCCCTTTTTAGGAGAAAATAATTTTTTTTGTTTTTCCACTTTTCATTTTCGGGTTGACTTCGAAGAGCTTTCTGGAGTGCAATTCCCTATTGAATCATCAACTGTTTGGTTTTCTAGAATCTTCAAAACAAATTCTATGCACTCCATATCCTAGGATAGTAATGGAACATCCTAATTTTCAGACAGAGTAGCAAATATGTCATTTTAGGGGGGTCTGACCCCTTGCTCATTTTTGCTCCAAAAAATCGAGATTTTCGAAATCGAGTTTTTGTGCTAGGGTAGAAGCCTAGGCAACGCTGATTATATAACCGGAAATCCCAATTCGATCAGACGAATATAACAGAAGATAACGCAGATTGAAATTTGCAAATTTTTGAAAAATGCCATTTCCAAGATGAAAATCTAAACGAAGGAAGATAGGCTTTCGAAAATACTCGCAATAGATTCAGCGTGTTCGAAAACCTATATTTTCATACCAAAATTTCAAATATCTGGCCCTGTTTAGGAGGAAATAATTTTTTTTGTTTTTCCACTTTTCATTTTCGGGTTGACTTCGAAGAGCTCTCTGGAGTGCAATTCCCTATTGAATCATCGACTGTTTGGTTTTCTAGAATCTTCAAAACAAATTCTATGCACTCCATATCCTGGGATAGTAATGGAACATCCTAACTTTCAGACAGAGTAGCAAATATGTCATTTTAGGGGGGTCTGACCCCTTGCTCATTTTTGCCCCAAAAAATCGAGATTTTTGAAATCGAGTTTTTGTGCTAGGGTGGAAGCCTAGGCATCGCTGATTATATAACCGGAAATCCCAATTCGATCAGACGAATATAACAGGAGATATCGCAGATTAAAATTTGCAAATTTTTGAAAAATGCCATTTCCAAGATGAAAATCTAAACGAAGGAAGATAGGCTTTCGAAAATACTTGCAATAGATTCAGCGTGTTCGAAAACCTATATTTTCATACCAAAATTTCAAATATCTGACCCAGTTTAGGAGAGAATAATGTTTTTTGTTTTTCCACTTTTCATTTTCGAGTTGACTTCGAAGAGCTCTCTGGAGTGCAATTCTCTATTGAATCATCAACTGTTTGGTTTTCTAGAATCTTCAAAACAAATTCTATGCACTCCATATCCTAGGATAGTAATGGAACATCCTAATTTTCAGACAGAGTAGCAAATATGTCATTTTAGGGGGGTCTGACCCCTTGCTCATTTTTGCTCCAAAAAATCGAGATTTTCGAAATCGAGTTTTTGTGCTAGGGTGGAAGCCTAGGCAACGCTGATTATATAACCGGAAATCCCAATTCGATCAGACGAATATAACAGGAGATATCGCAGATTAAAATTTGCAAATTTTTGAAAAATGCCATTTCCAAGATGAAAATCTAAACGAAGGAAGATAGGCTTTCGAAAATACTCGCAATAGATTCAGCGTGTTCGAAAACCTATATTTTCATACCAAAATTTCAAATATCTGGCCCTGTTTAGGAGGAAATAATTTTTTTTGTTTTTCCACTTTTCATTTTCGGGTTGACTTCGAAGAGCTCTCTGGAGTGCAATTCCCTATTGAATCATCGACTGTTTGGTTTTCTAGAATCTTCAAAACAAATTTTATGCACTCCATATCCTGGGATAGTAATGGAACATCCTAACTTTCAGACAGAGTAGCAAATATGTCATTTTAGGGGGGTCTAACCCCTTGCTCATTTTTGACCCAAAAAATCGAGATTTTCGAAATCGAGTTTTTATGATAGGGTGGAAGCCTAGGCACCGCTGATTATTTAACCGGAAATCCCAATTCGATCAGACGAATATAACAGGAGATATCGCAGATTGAAATTTGCAAATTTTTGAAAAATGCCATTTCCAAGATGAAAATCTAAACGAAGGAAGATAGGCTTTCGAAAATACCCGTAATAGATTCAGCGTGTTCGAAAACCTATATTTCCATACCAAAATTTCAAATATCTGGCCCTGTTTAGGAGAAAATATTTTTTTTTGTTTTTCCACTTTTCATTTTCGGGTTGACTTCGAAGAGCTCTCTGGAGTGCAATTCCCTATTGAATCATCAACTGTTTGGTTTTCTAGGATCTTCAAAAGAAATTCCATGCACTCCATATCCTAGGATAGTAATGGAACATCCTAACTTTCAGACAGAGTAGCAAATATGTCATTTCAGGGGGGTCTAACCCCTTGCTCATTTTTGACCCAAAAAATCGAGATTTTCAGAATCGAGTTTTTGTGCTAGGGTGGAAGCCTAGGCAACTCTGATTATATAACCGGAAATCCCAATTCGATCAGACGAATATAACAGGAGATATCGCAGATTAAAATTTGCAAATTTTTAAAAAATGCCATTTCCAAGATGAAAATCTAAACGAAGGAAGATAGGCTTTCGAAAATACTCGCAATAGATTCAGCGTGTTCGAAAACCTATATTTTCATACCAAAATTTCAAATATCTGACCCTGTTTAGGACAGAATAATTTTTTTTGTTTTTCCACTTTTCATTTTCGAGTTGACTTCGAAGAGCTCTCTGGAGTGCAATTCCCTATTGAATCATCAACTGTTTGGTTTTCTAGAATCTTCAAAACAAATTCCATGCACTCCATATCCTAGGATAGTAATGGAACATCCTAACTTTCAGACAGAGTAGCAAATATGTCATTTTAGGGGGGTCTGACCCCTTGCTCATTTTTGCCCCAAAAAATCGAGATTTTCGAAATCGAGTTCTTGTGCTAGGGTGGAAGCCTAGGCAACGCTGATTATATAACCGGAAATCCCAATTCGATCAGACGAATATAACAGGAGATATCGCAGATTAAAATTTGCAAATTTTTGAAAAATGCCATTTCCAAGATGAAAATCTAAACGAAGGAAGATAGGCTTTCGAAAATACTCGCAATAGATTCAGCGTGTTCGAAAACCTATATTTTCATACCAAAATTTCAAATATCTGACCCAGTTTAGGACAGAATAATTTTTTTTTTTTTTCCACTTTTCATTTTCGAGTTGACTTCGAAGAGCTCTCTGGAGTGCAATTCTCTATTGAATCATCAACTGTTTGGTTTTCTAGAATCTTCAAAACAAATTCTATGCACTCCATATCCTAGGATAGTAATGGAACATCCTAATTTTCAGACAGAGTAGCAAATAAGTCATTTTAGGGGGGGTCTGACCCCTTGCTCATTTTCGCCCCAAAAAATCGAGATTTTCGAAATCGAGTTTTTGTGTTAGGGTGGAAGCCTAGGCAACGCTGATTATATAACCGGAAATCCTAATTCGATCAGACGAATATAACAGGAGATATCGCAGATTGAAATTTGCAAATTTTTGAAAAATGCCATTTCCAAGATGAAAATCTAAACGAATTAAGATAGGCTTTCGAAAATACTCGCAATAGATTCAGCGTGTTCGAAAACCTATATTTTCATACCAAAATTTCAAATATCTGGCCCTGTTTAGGAGAAAATATTTTTTTTTGTTTTTCCACTTTTCATTTTCGGGTTGACTTCGAAGAGCTCTCTGGAGTGCAATTCCCTATTGAATCATCAACTGTTTGGTTTTCTAGAATCTTCAAAACAAATTTTATGCACTCCATATCCTGGGATAGTAATGGAACATCCTAACTTTCAGACAGAGTAGCAAATATGTCATTTTAGGGGGGTCTGACCCCTTGCTCATTTTTGCTCCAAAAAATCGAGATTTTCGAAATCGAGTTTTTGTGCTAGGGTGGAAGCCTAGGCAACGCTGATTATATAACCGGAAATCCCAATTCGATCAGACGAATATAACAGAAGATATCGTAGATTGAAATTTGCAAATTTTTGAAAAATGCCATTTCCAAGATGAAAATCTAAACGAAGGAAGATAGGCTTTCGAAAATACTCGCAATAGATTCAGCGTGTTCGAAAACCTATATTTTCATACCAAAATTTCAAATATCTGGCCCTGTTTAGAAGGAAATAATTTTTTTTGTTTTTCCACTTTTCATTTTCGGGTTGACTTCGAAGAGCTCTCTGGAGTGCAATTCCCTATTGAATCATCGACTGTTTGGTTTTCTAGAATCTTCAAAACAAATTCTATGCACTCCATATCCTGGGATAGTAATGGAACATCCTAACTTTCAGACAGAGTAGCAAATATGTCATTTTAGGGGGGTCTGACCCCTTGCTCATTTTTGCCCCAAAAAATCGAGATTTTTGAAATCGAGTTTTTGTGCTAGGGTGGAAGCCTAGGCATCGCTGATTATATAACCGGAAATCCCAATTCGATCAGACGAATATAACAGGAGATATCGCAGATTAAAATTTGCAAATTTTTGAAAAATGCCATTTCCAAGATGAAAATCTAAACGAAGGAAGATAGGCTTTCGAAAATACTTGCAATAGATTCAGCGTGTTCGAAAACCTATATTTTCATACCAAAATTTCGAATATCTGACCCAGTTTAGGACAGAATAATTTTTTTTGTTTTTCCACTTTTCATTTTCGAGTTGACTTCGAAGAGCTCTCTGGAGTGCAATTCTCTATTGAATCATCAACTGTTTGGTTTTCTAGAATCTTCAAAAGAAATTATATGCACTCCATATCCTAGGATAGTAATGGAACATCCTAACTTTCAGACAGAGTAGCAAATATGTCATTTCAGGGGGGTCTAACCCCTTGCTCATTTTTGACCCAAAAAATCGAGATTTTCGAAATCGAATTTTTGTGCTAGGGTGGAAGCCTAGGCAACGCTGATTATATAACCGGATATCCCAATTCGATCAGACGAATATAACAGGAGATATCGCAGATTGAAATTTGCAAATTTTTGAAAAATGCCATTTCCAAGATGAAAATCTAAACGAAGGAAGATAGGCTTTCGAAAATACTCGCAATAGATTCAGCGTGTTCGAAAACCTATATTTTTATACCAAAATTTCGAATATCTGGCCCTGTTCAGGAGAAAATATTTTTTTTTGTTTTTCCACTTTTCATTTTCGGGTTGACTTCGAAGAGCTCTCTGGAGTGCAATTCCCTATTGAATCATCAACTGTTTGGTTTTCTAGAATTTTCAAAACAAATTCCATGCACTCCATATCCTAGGATAGTAATGGAACATCCTAACTTTCAGACAGAGTAGCAAATATGTCATTTCAGGGGGGTCTAACCCCTTGCTCATTTTTGACCCAAAAAATCGAGATTTTCGAAATCGAATTTTTGTGCTAGGGTGGAAGCCTAGGCAACGCTGATTATATAACCGGAAATCCCAATTCGATCAGACGAATATAACAGGAGATATCGCAGATTGAAATTTGCAAATTTTTGAAAAATGCCATTTCCAAGATGAAAATCTAAACGAAGGAAGATAGGCTTTCGAAAATACTCGCAATAGATTCAGCGTGTTCGAAAACCTATATTTTCATACCAAAATTTCAAATATCTGGCCCTGTTTAGGAGGAAATAATTTTTTTTGTTTTTCCACTTTTCATTTTCGAGTTGACTTCGAAGAGCTCTCTGGAGTGCAATTCCCTATTGAATCATCAACTGTTTGGTTTTCTAGTATCTTCAAAACAAATTCTATGCACTCCATATCCTAGGATAATAATGGAACATCCTAACTTTCAGACAGAGTAGCAAATATGTCATTTTAGGGGGGTCTAACCCCTTGCTCATTTTTGACCCAAAAAATCGAGATTTTCGAAATCAAGTTTCTGTGCTTGGGTGGTGGCCTTGGTATTGCTGATTATAAAACCGGAAATCCCAATTGGATCAGACGAATATAACAGGAGATAACGCAGATTGAAAACTGCAATTATTGAAAAATGCCAAATTTCCAAGATAAAAGTCTAAATGAAAGGGTATAGGCAATAAATTGCTGGCAATAGATTCATCCTGTTCGAAAACCTATATTGGTTCTTTTTTCGACCATTGAAAACTTTCAGTTTTTTTCTCGATGAGAAGAAACATTTTCCAAGAAAAAATCTTGATTGCCTTGGTTGGCTTTATTGCTTAGTGGCCTATTCCGAAAAATATATAGATATCGATTCGTTTTATATTTCAGGAAAAGAATTCTTGTTTGAAATTTGGAATAGATATAGTCTTTATTGATCCATCAAATCTTGTTATAAGAATAAAATAAAAATACTATCGTTCAAATTATATTGATGTAAGGTCACCAGTTTCAAGATTCAATTCTACAAAAAGTTCGGGAATACTGAAAGCCACACCATCCCGTTACCACAATGCATTCTTTCATCTCAGATAAGCATGGGTG
The DNA here is from genome assembly GCF_907165205.1 of Coccinella septempunctata. Classification (NCBI taxonomy): domain Eukaryota; kingdom Metazoa; phylum Arthropoda; class Insecta; order Coleoptera; family Coccinellidae; genus Coccinella; species Coccinella septempunctata. Next base: position 46,724,967 of record NC_058190.1, on the reverse strand, counting down.
TTCTTGAATCAGGGTTTTATTGTAGCCCATTCAATATCAGACATACCTTGGCAGTTGGTCTTGTCAGCTTGTACACGTTCAGGCAAACTGAATGAGATCCAGATTATCCAAATCAGCTGATAAATCATCAGAGTGGGTCATAAATAATTGATTGTAAAGTTGAAACGCTCCCCTAGCAGGAGTCCTGGATGCTGTGAGTGTTACTCAACGCTCGTCGTATGTTTTTGTGTTTGATCTTCCAGCATAACAGGATGTGACGCAGTGGACCGAACGGCGATTTGGTTAAAGGGAATTAGAGAGAGAGAGAGAGAGAGGTTCGTTAATTATATACAATCAATCATGATGCATTATGGTACTTTCCTGTCGGAGATCTATAAAAAGGGTTGATTTCTCCGATGATATATTTTCTCTTGTCATTCAAAGAATTACGTTATTATTTTTATTCAGTCAACTGAGGGAAGATGTTAACAACTTGAAGAACAGACGTTAATTATATTCGAAAGTTTATTATTTGGAGAGAGATAAGGAAAAACCTTCTAGTCACCATTTATGAACTCTGCAAAAACAATAATAAAAAAGTGATCGTGCATCATTTTTGCTGGTTTATTTTTTCATCAACCGAGTCATTTACTTCATGTCTAGGATTTGGTTCAAAGATCTATTATTACTCATTACAATGGTATACTAAAATTGAAAAAAAAGAGGAGGCCATCCATTCAGGTACTGAACTAGCTCAACGATGCTTGAAGATTTAAAAAAGGTTCTCAGTTAGGCAACTAAGAGAATACATTAATTCTTGATTGAACTGGACAAAATACATCCTGAAAAAAAGCTCATTTACAGCTATTTCGTGTAGATAAGTGCCAGCGAGAGAAAAGAAAAGGAGTGTTTCTTTTTAAATTTGGTTGAAAAAATCCCACATCCTCTACAGATAACATTCATAGAAATTGAGATAAAAGGTCAACAGCATAGGAATTAACAAGCTGGGAACTATTCATCTCATTGATCCTTTCGTCCTGTATAAACCCTCATAACTAACAATCAACTTATTTTTCGGAGCAGTGGCGTGGAGTTCAGTTCGTGTTTCTACAATTAGTAGAGGTGAATAAGTCAACCCGATCCGAGTTTCTATTCATTCTCGCCAGCATGTAATTACCATCGTATAAATTAGTGATCTCGTAATTTTTGAACGTGCTTACTTCAGTCGGTGCGATTAACAGTATTTCTTAATCAGACGCGATGTTCAATAACTTACGATATGCTTGATGACCGTAGGAAAGACTCTCCTTATTTGGGTACAAGAAGATGGGATGCTGCATTATTTGTTGGTCAGGGATAATGTCCCTAGGCGCTGAGTAAGATTTCGATTTCGGTGTAGGTAATTAAATTGCAACTTTGTAGGTATATTGGGATTTATGGTCAATTACCTTGTGTATCTCATCGGATATCATGGTTATCGGGCTGTTCTTTATGTATAGAAAGGATATATGGAAAATATATCCTCTATATTGTGTAGAACTCAAGAAACTAAGGTTCTTAATTTTCCCTAATATCATTTTTTACATGTTTCCCTATCACAATAACTTTTTCAGGTGAACCACAGAACACAACTGGTTTGATTTGTACTGTCCCAAATTAGACGTCCACTGAAAGTATTTCGGGAACTAGAAGAGCTAGAGAAACAATTCATTTTCAATCTGGGATTTGGTGGAATGTGAACCTGCCAAATTTCATGGCTTACGAGGATATATTGAAAAATTCTTAGCCTACTATAGAACCAAAGAAAATTTCAATGTCAAAATAGTTCATTACTCAACATATTCTCCTCTTAATTGGATACATTTATTACAGCGAACCTGTAACGTCTCTAGACCTTTCAAAAAAAAATGTTTCTTCTTGCTCTGCAAACCAGACTTCCAAAGCTTTTATTACCTCCTCGTTAGAAGAAAATTTACTACCTTTTCAACTTTTTTTCAGTTGAGGAAAGAGATGATAGTCGGATGGAACCAAATCTGGTGAATAAGGGAGGTGTTCTAGTGCTTCACCCTAAATCACGAATTTTTTGCAGGGCAATATGAGATTTGTGTGCAGGGGCGTTGTCCCGCAAAAACAAAACACCTTTGGATAGCTTACCGCGTCTTTTCTCCTTAATTTTTTCCCGTAGGGTGGTCAGTAATGTCGAATAATAATCTCCGGTTATTGTTCTACCCTTATCCAAAAAATCAATCATGATTGCTTCGTGGCCATTCCAAAAAACTGAATCAAGAACTTTTCCAGCAGATGTTCGGACACGAAACCTCTTAGGTCTTAGATAACCAGAGTGTCGCCATTCCATCGATTGTTGCTTTGTTTCTGGATCGTAGAAATGTATCCAAGTCTCATCCATAGTAACAATTTGGTTTTAAAAAGTCTACATCGTTTTCAAATCGAGCACAGCGCGATGCTTCTACCCTTGCACGCTTTTGGTCAACATTCAAACATATGGGGATCCATTTTGCAGCAATTTTTCTCATGTCCAAATTGACGTGAACTATATGATGAACGCGTTCGTATGAAATATTCAGATATCCGTTTTAGCCCAATTCGACGGTCTGATAAAATCATGTCATGAACTGCATCGATATTTTCGGGGACTGACACAGAAACTGGCCTTCACTATCGGTCATCATCTTCAATGGAAAATTTACCTCTTTTAAAGCTTGCAGTCCAATTTTACACGGTCGCATACGAAGGACATTGATCACCAAGGGTATTAAGCATATCTTCGTAAATCTGCTTACCTCTTAACCCTTTTAAATACAGGTACTTGATGATGGCTCGATACTCCAATTTTTCGATTTTCACAATTGCGGTGGACATCTTCTCTCTTTTAATTTATTGCGTAACTCTGGTTTACTTTTTTGACCTCAAACTTCACAATGATACTTTTAATGAGTTATTGTTCGTTGCTATGGTAACGCCATATTTTTTGTGTGCATGGAACCGGTCTAGGCTAACTAGATATCAATACATCCTCGTACTTTCTGATAATGATCGAAACTGAATAATATCAGACTGAAATGAATAAACGAACATTTGTAACAGCTCTCACATATTTACGAAATGAATAACAGTGATTAATTTCCATAAAATACCCCCAATATCAGTGCTCGCAGCGTTACACAAACAGATCCTGCCTCTTAAATTATGAGTTATTCGATTCATTAAAACTCATGTTTGTCGTAAATACATCAGAACATTTCGCCTGTGACGATGGCACTGAAATTCAACGGGATGTGGATAATTTGTACATCAGCGCTGAGTTTCAGCCATGTGTGTGGATCGATGATGATTTTTCCCGATGGAAGATGAAACACGTTGGCGCATGTTGAAGAGGATCATTACCCAAGCGTGCGGTTCTTTATTATGGAGTCATTTGAGTCTCCTTTGATATCCTGTAACAGTGTTCGTACGCACTCGTCCTGACAGTTTTGTGGTGGCGAATAGATGAGAATCTCAGATATTTATCGAATTGGATTATTTCCAAACAAGATAAAGTTGGATAATTCTCTAGACTAGAAGTTGATACAGGAACAGAAGGATAGTACAGAAATATACTGCTCCACAAGAGTTAGGGATATCGTATTCAATCGTTTTTAAAAGTATATAATCTTCGAGAAAATCGCTGTAAAATCATTTAAAACTCAATAACAACTTGAATCGATCCAATAAAAATCAGTATGAGACTTTTCGTCAATCTGGTCGCCTTTTTTCTGAAGTTTGGTTTTTTGCATATCCTTCATGAATGTTCTTATTTTGAAATGAAGTCAGTTTATCAACGGCTTCGATTTGAAACGAGTTTTCTGAAAATGCCAAGACGTAAATTAACAAACGCTGAGGGTAGGGCTATCGGAATGCTACAGGGTGGCCTCACTCAGGTTGTTGTAGCGCAAAGGCTCCAAGTCAGCCAAAGTGTGATATCTCGACTTTGGAATAGGTTCAGGGAGACAGGTTTCGTGTTGGAAAGACCAAGGCTTGGTGGGCGACGAAAAACAAGACCTGCTCAGGATCGTTTCATCACCGTTTCGACGAGGAGAAACCCTACATCTACGTGTAGAATGCTACGGAATACTCTTCAAAATACAGATGGGGTCCAAGTTTCCAACGAAACCATCAGACGACGTTTGAGAGAGGTGAATCTAGATTCTAGAAGTCCATTAAGAGGAGTTCCAGTAAAACGTGACCATAAGCGTCAAAGACTGGAATGGACAAGGCAACATATCAATTGGAACGATCAATGGCGTAGTGTCCTTTTCACTGATGAATCCAGATATGGACGATTTTCAGATTCTCGAAGAATAAGGGTATGGACAATCCCACGCATACCCCGTAATCGTCGCTATGTCCAAGAAGTCCATCCATTCCGAAGGGGTAGTGTTATGGTATGGGCCGGGATATGTTTCAACGGGCGCAAAGATCTACACATTTGTCCTAGTAATACGACCGCCTAACACTATAGGGAGCATGTCATTGACAATGTTGTGCCAAATTTTCACGCTGCTATTGCTGAATCTTTTCAATTTCTAGACAATAACGCTAGACCGCACCGTGCAGCCATAGTGGAGAATGCGCGCGAGGAGCTTGGTATTCCACATTTCAATACCTTCGCACTCACCAGATTCGAATTGCATAGAATATGCATGGGATATGCTCCAAAGAAGATTAGATAATCATCAACCTACCCCAGAATCCTTAAATGATCTGAGAGAGCTCCTGCCCCGTTTATGGGAACCAAATTCCTCAAGAAATGTTCAACAACCTCGTGTGTAGCATGCAAAGAAGATGTTAAGCTGTTATTGATGCCCGTGGATGCTATACATTGTATTGATAGTCTTGCAATGCTTGAATTCTCTGGGAATAAAATTTCGTTATTTTACCCGATTTTTCTTAACCACCCTGTATACGCTGCTGACCTACAGGCTAAAATCAATTTGTAACTTGAAATCATATTGATATGAATTTTCATCACAAAATCTTATTTTAACTATATTTTTTTTGCAATTTAAGTAAAGTGAACTATTCGCTAAAAAGGATATCTTTCGTTGCTTTATGTTGTTTCAATAACAGAAGGAGTGCACACTCATTCTTCTCCATTATTTTTTCTGACAATTCTTCATCAATAAGTCCATCAACCCTTTTCGAGTTTCGGTTCAAAATTCGAAAAAACATTGAGTAGGAATAGTCAATGGAAATAATGAGCTTTGTCTCCACTTCCAGCGAAGCGAACTCATCTAGCACCCCATCAAACAATTGCGAGCTTTACGTGAACGCAACAGAAGAAACGAACGGAATATTCCCTACTCTAAGCCCCAACAGGAAGGTACACATCTGTCCCATATCTCACAAATTGTAATCATCCCATTCCCATTCATCATGATACACATCAGCAGAATTTCTGCCGGTGAATGGGTTCTTAGAATTGCCGAGCTGGACTCACTGTTAAGTCGACACTGTCAAAGAGATTGAGCACCAACTGTGTTCAGTGGAGAATTTAGACATGGTCGATCGTAGCGTCAGATTTCCCTATAGTCCTCACACAATTAGTGCTGAATGAGTAAATTCACCTTTTTCTTCGAGGTGCGCTACTTCGTTGGGCTTCAAAAGATTCTTATCGGGTTTCAGCGTCGGTAGTAGGTACGTCAGGCCGACGCTGATACAGATTAACAGAGCGGATGCATCAGGATTTTTCTGAAAAGAATGATGGTATCGAAAAATATTTGCAAGGGTCAAGTATACACTCAACTAATGACTTTGAAGTAACAAGAAACAACACTTATGTAATAGTTTTATATGTGTAAAATCGATGACTACAGAAAAATTCTCATATGTATACTTCATTCACATTTATTTTAGCAGTCGGTTGGCCATGAAATGATTCTTTCAAGTTTTTATAACTAGAATGGAGTAAGGTAGGCACTCATGAAATGTCCTTAATGTCATAAAGCCGTTGCCACAACTAATATCAATTTTTATTACGAAAATGCCGAAAGTGATTGAAAAAAGAGACAGCTATTTAGAATTCAAATAGTTATACCCTAATATTCTAAAATTCACAATACGTCAGACGGTAGCGAACATATTCGATGTAAGAGAATTTATATAATGTTTCATCTGAATCCAAACGACTTATATTTCAGCTGAATATTTCCACAATCAGAAAGATTGTGAATGAAGAGGATGACAAAGAATTTCCTTCTATTGGGAGACCCAAAAAAGTGGTGGCATTTGGGAATTTTATGTTTGAGTGAATTAATGCGAAAAGTTTACTGCAGGATTCTCGATGAATGTCATCGTGGAATAAGTTCCCGAAAATTGATTTTTCTATTTTTCATTTGACTTGTCCTATACGTTGTAAATGTCTTAAGGTACCAATAAATACCCAATTATTATTATTATATCAATGTATTAAGATGAACAGCCACAAATATGTCTTAGTTGTCCTGTTAATTTTGTTGTTGTGAAATGTGAAATTTTTGTTCAAAGGTGAAGTTCATCTTGACTTGAAACTTCCTTTAATTCCTTTTACCTATATATTGATGCAAGATGATTTTTTGTTGAAGAAATTAACATTCTTGTAATTATCTATTCATTCCCAACCACTTCATCATATGCATTTCATCTTCGGGTTAATATTTTTGAAATCTACAACTGATGTAACGTATTGAAACTTTAGACAAAGAAGATAACGAACATTAACTCTCCTCAAGCTAGTGCATATTATGATATTATACTGATCTCTTGTATTTTCCACGCAAATAACTGGATTTGGCATGCCTTCAATCAGTTTGTATAAACTTCAATTATGTTCGTCACATATTTTCCGAAGAGATTCGGCATTGTGATAAAATACGTAATAACAGAAACTTTTACGTAGAACGGACAACATAGCGTTGATTTAAAACCCAAAAATGTTTTGACAAGCTTCATAACCCCACATTTTCGTACTATACTGGGTGAAATGCGTCAAATTTCCATGGCTAACCGAGTGCTAAAATAAAAGTGAATGGAGTATAGGTATTTCACGTGTATCGTCCTGGAAATATTCTCCATTGACTTTTATTTTAGCACTCGGTTGGCCATGAAAATTTGACATATTCCTCTCTGTATATTACGAAAATGTGGGGTTCTGACGCTTGTCAAAACATTTTTGGCCAATCGAGTGCTAAAATAAAAGTGCACGGAGTACAGTAGAATATGAAATTCTTTCAAACATCATTGGATATAACACAAATTTATGATGGAGGGACTTCTTTTCGCCTATTGCATATTCAGAGTGCGTGAATGGAGGCTGTATATTCCGCTATAACTCGATTGAATAAGAGGGGACTTCAATGAATCCTTGTATTCGAGAGGTGGACTGGTTCTGTCCACTACTACCTCCGATTTGCAATGCATATTCGATGTGACCTCGATACCTGATCTATTTCGATTCATTCATTCATTTTTCACGACAACTGAACACGTGTCTAAGAGACCAGGTGCGCATTGTAATCAGTAGATACAACAGCAGAGGAAAAATAGCATTGCGGATAAAAAATTCACGTTGTTTGGAAAACGTTTTGGACGAATAACCTTTTTCTGTAATTATACTCCATTCACTTTTATTTTAGCAGTCGGTTGGCCATGGAAATTTGACAAATTTCACTCTGTATAGTACGAAAATGTGGGGTTATGAAGCTTGTCAAAACATTTTTGGGATTTAAATCAACGCTATATTGCCCGTTCTACGTAAAAGTTTCTGTTATTACGTATTTTATCACAATGTCGAATCTCTTCGGAAAATATGAGACGAACATAATTGAAGTTTATACAAACTGATTGAAGGCATACCAAATCCAGTTATTTGCATGGAAAATGCAAGAGATCAGTATAATATCATAATATGCACTAGCTTGAGGAGAGTTAATGTTCGTTATCTTCTTTGGCTAAAGTTTGAATACGTTACATCAGTTGTAGATTTCAAAAAGATCAACCCGAAGATGAAATGCATATGATGCAGTGATTAGGAATGGGTATCTCCAGAAGAAATTAACAGATAATTACAAAAATGTTAAATTCTTCAACAAAAATCATCTTGCATCAATATAAGTAAAAAGAATTAAAGGAAGTTTCAATCAAGATGAACTTCACCTTTGAACAAAAATTTCACACGAATAAACAATTAGCAGGACAACTGGCGCGTATTTGTGGCTGTTCATCTAAATGCATTGAGATAATAATAATTAGGTATTTATTGGTACTTTAAGACAGTTACAATGTATAGGACAAGTCAAATAAAAAATAGAAAAATCAATTTTCGAGAACTTATTCTACGATGACATTCATCGAAAATCCTGTAGTAAACTTTTCGCATTAATTCACTCAAACATAAAATTCTCAAATGCCACCACTTTTTTGGGTCTCCCAATAGAAGGAAATTCTTTGTCATCCTCTTCATTCACAATCTTTCTGATTGTGGAAATATTCAGCTGAAATATACCTAAGTCAATTAGATTCAGATGAAACATTATATAAATTCTCTTACATTGAATATGTTCGCTTCCGTCTGACGTATTGTGGATTTCAGAATATCGGGGTACAACTATTTGAATGAGCGGACCTAAATTCTAAAGAGCACTTCCTGAAACCCTTTCTCTTTTTTCAATCACTTTCGGCATTTTCGTAACCAAAATTAGTTGTGGCAACGGCGTTATGACATTAACGACATTTCATTAGTGCCAACCTTAGTTCGTTCTATACTTCATTCAACTTTATTTTAGCAGTCGGTTGGCCATGGAAATTTGACACATTTCACTCTGTATAGTACGAAAATGTGGGGTTATGAAGCTTGTCAAAACATTTTTGGGTTTTAAATCAACGCTATGTTGCCCGTTCTACGTAAAAGTTTCTGTTATTACGTATTTTATCACGGTAACGGGGCAACTTGCGCGTATTTGTGGCTATTCATTTTAAAACATTGATGTAATTAACCTAATTAGGTATTTATTAGTACCTTAAGACATTTACATTGTATAGGACAAGTCAAATGAAAAACAGAAAAATCCATTTTAGGGAACTCATTCTCCGATGACATTTATCGAAAATCCTGTAGTTCCTTTTCGCATTAATTCACTCAAACATAAAATTCCCAAATGCCACCACTTTTTTGGGTCTCCCAATAGAAGGAAATTCTTTGTCATACTCTTCATTCACAATCTTTCTGATTGTGGAAATATTCAGCTGAAATATAAGTCGTTTAGATTCAGATGAAACATTATATAAATTCTCTTACATTGAATATGTTCGCTATCGTCTGACGTATTGTGGATTTTAGAATATCAGGGTATAACTATTTGAATGAGCGGACCTGAATTCTAAATAGCACTTCCTGAAATCCTGTCTCTTTTTTCAATCACTTTCGGCATTTTCGAATTTTCGTAATAAAAATTCATATTAGTTGTGGCAACGGCGTTATGACATTAATGACATTTCATGAGTGCCAACCTAACTTCGTTCTAGTTACAAAAACTTGAGAAAATTATTTCATGGCCAACCGACTGCTAAAATAAATTTGAATGAAGTATAGTTACAAAAACTTGAGAAAATTATTTCATGGCCAACCGACTGCTAAAATAAATGTGAATGCAGTATAGGTATACCATTCGATTTGAAAAAATATGACTCGTGCACACTCTGATCATAAATTCGTGAGAAAACTTCTCGTTGCCAAACCGTCAATATAGAAAATAACAACATGTCGGAGGAATAGTGGAAAAAAAATTATCTCCCGTTCGTTTACGATCGTCGGCACGCAATCAGCCATTCCCGACAAAGCTATATTGAATTTTAGAAAAAAGAAGACTGAAAATTATCGTCCTTTATTATACTCATTTAGAATTATACGAGATATTACGAGCGGACTACTGTGCATTATCCATAATAATATTATGGGGGGCCCTAGGGGAATAATTTCGTTGGTAACTGGGTTAGAACACGCACTGGGGATAGATATTTCGTGTTCTGAACTATAGGACTGGGATGATGTGCAGACAGGAGATGGATAGATACGCTCGATGACTCATCAGTAAGGAAAAATATCGTTAGGATTTATTGAGGATCTCATTAACGGAATGGATGGGAAAACTTTGGATATACTGTGTAACTGTGAGTAATATAACGACTTCTACTGTCTTGTTAAATATGCAGTTTATTCAAGAACTAAATAGTTTCCATCGATGTTGCAGTTGAGAGGTTTCTAATTTTTTTATTGTGGTTGACTTTAATGTATTTTGCTCCCAAATCATTTAACTGAGAAAGAAAATTGGTGGATGAATGGTAAGCTAAAATTCGACGAGTAAAAGATATAATAAAAATATATCGTAAACCTCGAGACACGCTTGAGGCCTCTGTGCTAGAGGGCTGAAGTGACCATTTTATATTTCGGAGAAATTGCTATTGACCGAGTTCTGACTATTGGCTGTTCATCAAGCATGGTTCAGAGAAAGCCGAATGACAAAAGCACGGATTGCCTTCTTCTACTTTTTACTCTGAGACACCGCATCAGTTTCACAATAGCAGTTAGGGCATCTGACAGTTGACGAAGAGATAAATAGTGAATATTGTAGACAAAGTCTTAGATTTTTCAGAATAGTTGAGAAGATATTGCACTGAAGAAGTCATTTTTTTCAACTGTGAATATTTTGGAAGAGTTTCAACAATGGATTTTTCAGTTCTGGAATATGCAGAGAGTAAAAATGATTTCAATTTTTTCAAAATTGTAAAAATGCACAGTTCATTAAAGTTTGGCAGATAATAGTGATTATCATGTTTGGGGAATTTTATGTATGAAGTGAACGTGATGTGAATAAACATTATTATAGACTGAGTTGCTGATTTGAGATCTTTGTTATTGTATGATGATTAGATATCGATTGAAATTTATTTTGGGAGGATTTTGCATCTCTTCATAAACTTTTTAGGGTTTTCACTCCCAATCTCTGAAACAAAATCAATTAAAAATGAAATCAACGATTTGCTCCTGCGTAAATTCTTGCACTAATTTGTCAGGAGCAAATTAACTAGAAAAAATTGTTGCCTGACAATGAACTCAAAATAAATAACGTTGAAATTATAATTCTTCGTAACGTTTCGGAGTCTATATCAGACTCCTTCATCAGACGGAAAAATCTACTTTTGAAAATCTTCTGAATTGTCGCTTTTTTTTTTTTTGTATGATGATTAGTTGATGGGTTGAAGGTTAGGTTATTGGAACAAAAACCACTTCTTGAACTATCGCAGACATGTTTCTACGTTATTCGTGAAGTTTTCAACGTGGCAACTACTGCACAGAGCAGTAGCATGCATTTGATAGTGGCCGAACATTTGTAACAACCTGCCTGTATAGAACACTGCTTGTGATTTATTTATTATATACGTGAATCACTCAGTACACATACAGGTACTCGTACCTAGGTGCATTCATTTATTAATTCTGTATTTATGTGCATTTAGATGTTGTATATTTTTTATGGTGATATTCAGTGAATGAATGAATGAATAAAATTCAAAATTCTTCTTCAGGGCTAGTTTCATCGTTGTTTCGGCGTCAGAACATGAAAGATTCGAAACAAACCCAACTCAGATAACATCAAATCAGAAACGATCAAGAGAATTGACAATTGAACTTCCAATTGTATATGTATTGATGTTACATGCTTTGGTACATTAGAAACGACCATATTTTAAGGATAATGCTCGATGCTAGGTTGGGAAGATATAATCTAGGTTCTAAGTTATAATTTATTCAGCTCTTCCAGTGGAACTCTCAAATAATGCAGAGAATTTTTCCATGAAAATCTGTAAAAAATTTAATCTTTCACCATGGAAGTGGAAGATACTTATAGGATCATGTCTCATTAATCAAACATAGTTAAACATATTGGGTTAGAATGCATCCAATCATAAAGATAATAAAATAGGATCCTATAATATTTTCAGGATGGGTTGTAGTTTTTCAAGATTTTCTCGAAATCAACAAATTTTTTTGTTCTATAGATGAAAATTTCATGATTATTGATTATTTTTATTAAAATCTATCTTATAATGTATTTTGATAAACTCAACCTCGTACAAATATTTTAATAGGAGATTCTTGAGGTCAAAAGAAACACTTTTTCCTTTACCATTTTTTCCGATTCAGCCCTGATAAAAAATATAGCCATTTTAAGTTTTCATAATGAACTGGAACCTTTGGAATAACTAGCTTAATCTCTGACACTACACATCTGCATAAGGATCTTTTAAGAAGAGTTGTATTTGGTCAAAGTACTGAATTTTTCGAATTCCACACATATTTTTTATTTTTGAAATTTCTCGAAAACTCCGCATTATACGAAAAAATATGAGGAATATTTTTATTTCACAAAATGTTCAAATATTCATTTGCTAACGTCCAACTCAGTTTCAAGGGTTGGGTTCTTTGAATTTTCTTTTATGGTACGTAATGAAAAAACTGGAAGACGTGGGTGATATCTTGTATTCGAAAAAAATTCATCAAATGAATGAAAAACTATATTCCGAAATTCATTTCATTCGATAAAACCGTTTGTGAGATAGATCTAAAAATATCATTTTTTGTATGGTTTTTCAACAGTCTGTATCTTTCAAACTGAGCCGATTCGGAAAAAATGGTATAGGAAAAAAATGTTCGTTTTGACCTCAAGAATCTACTGTTGAAATATTTGTACGACTCAAAGATTCTCCCTGTATATCTAACCTACTGATAGAAAGACAAATAGTATTTTCTACCTATTGACCTTCTAAACAATCATATCTCTTGTCATTTCGAAGATATTGGAATTTTATCATCTTGTTGCCCACCTTGTATATGAAAAGATGCGAAATTCAATCAGAGATGTGAATTTTGTTGAGATGTTACCCTGTACTCACTAGGTATTTCTCGAAATCGTTCGTGATAAACGTTGTTCACGGCAATTATTCCCGCAGTTCGTGCGGAATTCAGTAGCCACATGAAGCCCGAACGACCCAGATTCGCCCACCGGGCGCCCGCATTCGGTTTCGGCCGGTGGGCGTGCGAGATCGCCGTTCCTCGGATGAACCGTGGCGAGACGCGACGTCGTCGGGCCCGTGTTTCGGCCTTTCGCCGGCAGTAAATACGTTGTTGGAGCCCATTCAAACTCCTACCATTAGTGAAGAGTCATTTACGCCCGGCTTCGAATGTCAGGACCAGGCCCAGCGCAGCGTAATCGGCTCGCTGGGCCGTCGTCGACGACGTGTCGCGGGCAATGCAGGCGGTTAACGACAGCCGGAAAAACGGGGGGGTAACAGCCAGCGCTCGGGCCCGCTCAAAGCACGCCTGGAACGGGATAACAACCTGAATATTCATAGAATTTCATTACGTTTCTCTGGGACAAGCGGGAAGTTTATCTGGGCGGTTCGTAGGGAGGCATCGCCTCGTGGGAACCGGATCCGGTTATTGTTTCTGGGAATTATGACGATGAAAGTAGAGTCTCGATAGTCCTGGCACTTCGGTACACGTCAAGTACTCGTGGGTTGGATAGGAAATAAAGTCCTTTCATTTCAGCAATTCATTGACGTCGCAGACCACCAATTCATAGAATCTCAATTAATTTTTGCTCAATTTTAAAACCCAGAGAAGATTGAAACGAATACAGAGAGCACATTGGAGGTTTTTGACACGAAAGCTATGGTTGAAGTTCAGGGTGGGCAAAATCCACCTAGACTTTCGTGATCGAAAGATACAAAGTTTATTCAAGCTAATTTTATTCTTCCTTTTCACTAATGATCCTTAATTCGTCAGTGGATACATCTTTCCTCTTCGTCAGGTCATGTTTGAAATGCTGCTCTTAGTTGTCCTTAACAAAATTTCTAGGAAAACTAAGTTACAGAAAACCCAGTATTTTAGTCATTCGAAAGAAGTCTGCAGGAAGGAACCTTCTTATTGTTCATGAAACTTTTACGCCACCAACATGGTGTACAGGGTGGGCAAAATTCGTTGTCTACTGAGGGGATCTAGAGGACTATAAAAGCTAGAAGAAAACAAATGACACATTTCCCAGCTTTTTTTCAGGAAACAAAGAATGGTGAAAACGGTAGCCTCCTATGATTCTCCGTTTTTAAGTTATGTATTAGCAAAAAATGAGATTTTGACGATTTCGAAAAGTTTTTCTAACTTTTTTGTCTTTGAAGTTACAGATCTGTTACTAAGAAGCCTTATTTGCACTTACTGACCAATTGAAAAATAATAAATCCAATAAAAGTTTGTATTTAAATGAACCAAAGTTTGCCTGATGATTCGAAATGAAAAAATATTTTGAGCTTGTCAGTGGATTCTACAAGGATTTATTGATATCTAGTTAGCCTAGACCGGTATCGTGCATAAAATAAATATTGCGTTACCATAGCAACGAACAATAACTCATTACAAGTGTCATTGTGAAGTTTTAGGTCAAAAAAGTAAACCAGAGTTACGCAATAAATTAAAAGAAAGAAGATGTCCACCGAAATTGTGAAAATAGAAAATTTGGAGTATCTAGCCATTATCAAGTATCTGTATTTAAAAGGATTAAGGGGTAAGCAGATTTACGAAGATATGCTTAATACCCTTGGTGATCAATGTCCTTCGCATGCGACCTTGAAAACAAGCTTCAAATGAGGTCAATTTTCCATTGAAGATGATGACCGATCGGGAAAGCCTGTTTCAGTCTCAATCCCCGAAAATATCGATCCACTGACGAATTTAGGATCATTAGTGAAAAGCAAGAATAAAAATTGCTTCGTAGATCGAACATCTAGGTGGATTTATAGAGGGAGTCCGATAAACATCACAAATGTTTCGTTTGTTAAAATTTGAATTTTTGGATTGGCATCAAAACAAATTGTGGAGACACATTCATTTTTATAAATACCGAGTATAATTTAATGTGTCAAAACTGGATTTTCATGACAAATTGGATTTCTATGAGGATTTTGAAAGAATCGTTCGAAATTTTTTTCTTGAAATCGGTAGCAGATACGACGAAACTACGGGAGACAATGAGTATAACAACAAAGCTTCTTTTTACATTTTTTCAAATTGACAGTTGCCCACCAAAAAAAGTTGTGGTGAAAAACATAGGACAGTGTTCCAGAAAAAGTATCACCCTGTAGATTTGCTATCGAAATATGTCACATGGTGTGCACTATCAATTATAATATTAAAAAAGCTTCCCTTAGTGTCATTTTAGAAAGGAGTAGGGCAAGCTTTAAAATTGAGGGAACTTCAAGTTTGATTATGAAACTGGCTGTTAAAAATTTTTTAAATTTTCAGTTCGTTCCTAGAATTTCAAATGACCCAAACGCCCATTCAGCTAATTCTGCATGAAATGAACATCTCATAAGAATTTCAAAGTATACTATGATACAAACTTTCATTTCGAGGCAGAAATTGGAGATTTCCAATTCCTTAGTTATGAATACTATTCTAGTAAGAGGACAGTTCGACAACGATGTTTCTTGAGCAATTTCTGGCGTCATTATCTTGCTAAAATGAATAGATTATACACACACAAATTTCTTCTATTAATACATATTCATGTTAACATAGAATGTTAAAATTTTGGGAATTTGTGTGATTGTGTTTCGTTCCACTTTCATCCCACTGAAGCGATTGGAAGCTTCGCAAACCCACCCACGTAACTACATATATCCTTTCAAATTTTTTATGTAATTCTCGAAAACGTTAACAAACAGATAAATAAGTCGCCCAATCTAGCGTCCCGTCTCCAAAATAGCTCAATTACCTTGGGACGACCGTAAACAAAGTAGAAATTGAATAACGCGATAAAAAGATGCGTGATTTAATCAACTTCGATGTTCATTCATGCGGAGATGAGTGGGAGTTTAATCACATTGTGCCGGACGGAAGGAGACGGGAATAGGAATGGGAAAAGAGACGGAGAACGGCTAGCAGGAGGTCTGCGTTGATCCGCAACAGCTGCCAGAGTTGTGCAGGATCGCATCGCTAGAATTACGAGAGTCTGATGCGAGATGAAACGGGCAGAAATTGGATATATCGGGCAGTTTCCGATAGGAGTCAGGCTCCAGCGGATCGAGTCCACCGAAGATGAAAATGGAAAAGGCGGTCAATGCGAACAAAATCTTCTGTTTCTCTTGATTGTTTGACCATATGGCAGAGGCGATACATGAAGATACACGAAAATCAAAAACTAGAAGATTACAACGAAAGCCTGTTTTCTCTGGAAATACAACAGAAGATAATCTATTCCATTCTCCTCCGTTTAAACCGAGCATTTAAGCTTTCCCTTCGATTTCCTTTTCGAACAAGGAAACATCAAAAGACACTGCTCAACAATTGATAGTGATTACCTAAATTTCCCTTTATTCCTGGCTATTATTAAGTTATCTGGAAAATTTGTTGTACACGTGTTCCTTCCTGAAAAACTGCGATATTGAGAGTTGTCTTTATCATATTTATTTGCTTTATGTCCTGTGAAATCGATTAATTGTGATAGACTGCAGATGGTGTGATGGAAACCATAATGATATTTGTTGCTAAACCTGTTTTTTCTCGTTCGAATTGACAATAATTGAAGAAATTGAAGCAATATCGTTGCATCAGACCCATTAAGACGATTGATTGCTTCTGTGCAACCGTCCTAACGGTTGGATATTTATAGCAAAGTATTGTAAGTCGGGCTTGGAACATATGTTTGTTGATATACAATAGGAATACATATATGTATAATTGTTCTTGAAAGAAAACTACTTTGAAACTCATTCCTTTTCAAAGTGGGAAATAAAATCATTTTCCCATATTCGAAAAGATGTTTCTCTCAAGTTCTCAAAGAGCAACTCTTCTAGTGATAAATTTCGAAATTTCATCGAGCTTGGAGCAATCGTTCGTCCTTTACTACCTTTGAACGCATTTTTTTGAGAATTTCTCGAAGGTCAACTTTCGAGTCGGGTATCTTCCAGGAAAATCATCGTAGATCTAAACGTGATACATATTCTGAAAGAGCAACTGTTCTAGGGATAAATCTGAGAACTTCATCCATTTCGGCACAATTGTTCGGTCTTGAGGAAGTTTTAACTGGATCTAATTTTTTGGGAATTTTTCGAAAGTCATCTTCGAGTGGATTATCTCCCAGGAAAATTATCGTACATGTAAACGCGATACATATTCTGAAATACCAACTTTTCTATTGATAAATCTGAGAATATCATCCATTTCGGCACAACTTGAGGAAGTTTTAAGTGAAATCAACTTTTTGGGAACTTTTCGAAGGTCAACTTGCGAGTAATTTATCTTCCAGGAAAATTATCGTAAATCCAAATGTGATACATATTCTAAAAAAGCAACTCTTCTAGTGAGAAATCTCAAAATTTCATTCACTTCGGTGCAACCGTTCTGTTATGACAAGTTTTTAACTACCTCCATCTTTTTGAGGAGTTTTCGATGAACATATATTTTCAATTCAATTTTCCGTTCTTTTTTTCATTATATTCTGGTAACTCTGGTATCCGATCGAAATAAACATTTTGGAGAGAATATTCCTGAAATAAATGGATACAAGCTCGGTGATCCGTATCCTTTGTTGATCAGTGTATTCAGCTCAGTAATTTTGTAGTAAATCTGGAGAATCAACCAAAATCGGCTATGGGGAGTTGGAAACGTCCTGATTATCCATATTCCATCGATTCTTCAACCTTCAATTGAAATCCTAAAGAAATTTTCAGTTCTTCTAGTCTGTCTGATTCTGTGAAAGCCGGAAATTTTTGAAAAATGTCCAAATTCTCCTGGGAGAACTGCTGAAGATACTTAATGGACGAAAGAACCAAGGGACACTATCACAAATAAGAAAATTGCAATTTAGGAATTGATAGAGTAGAAGAGGGGTGAAAAATTAAGTGAATTATCTAGGGATAAGTGTAGACTAGACAAAGGACTGACTTGGAAGGCCTATAGAAAGCAGGCGATTGACAAAACCAAAGCAGCTTTACCCTCTTATAGGTAGAAGAAGCCACATGTCGAAAAAGGTAAAATTAAAAATAATCAAAGCTATCGCCAGCCCTCAGCTGACCTTTCAGGTCTCATTGGTTGCGTTTGTGTCTGAAAATGAGATATGTGGTAAGAAATAATCCTCGAATACCCACCAGTACATCTCTGTCCATAACACGACACTTTTCACGAGTCCACAAGTGAATCTTCCACCACACACAGCGTGACTCAAATGCCCCCAAGGATTTCTAAGATTAGTAATTTGTGGTGAGCGATTGTCGTGGACGAATTAAAATGGAAGGAGACGAAATAGCTGTGAACATTCTTCACGGATTATCTTGATGACGCTTTATCGTGGCAAACAGCAATTAACAACGCTGTGATGCCCCTCTGGGGAAAGGTCCCTAGACTGCATCATATCTCACAACTGACGATCTTGCCATCCTCCTTTTTAACGAAACTTTCCCGATGAAAAGGGATATGAGTAGGTGGTAGAGGGAATTTTGATGTATCGTTACTTTTCATGAACCAAGGTTTTCCAAACGTTAATAATAAAAAGATTCAACGAGCGATTTCAACCCTTGGATATTCCAACTAGCCCTCAGCTCAACATGGAAATGAAATCCATCCAGTTAAAACTACGAAATTATAGCCGATATGTCTGTTATTCTGTTCGAAATTCGATTAGACTAAACTGGAATTTTACGTTGGTGAGAATCTTCAGCTACGTAAATAAATCAGTCAATTCAGATCAGATATTTTCGAGAAGTAATTAGTGGAAGCACCATCTCGGCGCCAAAACATTTCTCGAATCCTTTGAAGGACTCTTGAATGTGGGACGAAGGCCGTAGAAAGGTCGTTGAGGATATTCAGTAGTGATAATGAATTTTGAAAATTATACTTAGAGTGTATCAGTCATTTTTGCGCAATAGTTGGAAATAATAGTTATTTGTCAATCAATTTCAGTCCATGAATAAAATACTGGAGATCGTTACTGTGTATCATTATTGGAGTGTCATTTGAAACTTATGATTGAAAGAATGTTAATGCCTCTCTGAGAATAGTGTCAATCAATCACCAAACTCATAGGATATTTTCTCCATCCACTCCTACTCGTGGACAAAACAATCTCATCAGTGAAAAAGTAAACAACGTAACGTCTCTCAAAAATACAACTCCAGTCGCCTTTCAAATTAATGTTTGCCACAATGATGTAGCGAAAATAAGGCCTGCTGGGAATATATCTCTTTTTTTTTCGACATCACCACCCACGAAGGAAGATAAGCGACAGGACATCCTTATTCTCTCGTGAATTATCGTCGTTTGGATAGTACACAAGATATTTGATATTTCATGACGACAGATCTATGTATAGATGTTAGATCTATATTGATTCAGGCCCACTCCCATCCTACTTAGATCTTATTGAAAGCAGCTCTGTGATCTGAGATTATCTTTGTGTGATTTACGATTCATGGGATTCATATAATTGCCATGAATGTCTTTGTCGTGTAGCAAATGGGGAGGATATAAATACAACTTTGGATTTATGTATGTGCTATTCACCTTCAAACCTTTTTGCGGAGATATAGAGTGCAGTGTTTATTTTCTATCAAAAAATGTGATACTCATTGTATTACACATGAAAGTAGCCTTTCTTAATGAACAATATGCTGGATGTCCCTATATCTACACTCACACAATCAATTTTTTAGGATTTTCATCTGTGAACTGTCATTTCTTTCGTTTTGATCAATCTAACTAACTCAAAAGGTTAACTGTCTTCAATCTCAGAACAGTAACCAAAAGCTTAGGTTGAAAAAGGTTACGTAAAACAAGTTAAATGTACTGAATGATTTTTATTAAAAAATTCATAAACATAATGAAGTTTCCACACTTAAAAGTAACGTATTCGAAAATAAATGTATCTTCCATCACAGCTCTCTTCCGTTATAAAGACCTGAAAATGAATTAAATCAATGCCTAAATCACATGACGAACATTTTGCAAATTTGTGCCCACCAGGCATTGAATAAATGGATTCAAATCTGACTATGGGAGTTGATTAGTTGAGTGAAAGTTTATATGGGGAGGTTACATAGTATACATATTTTATTTCATTCGAGAACCATTCTCACTTGAACCTCTTGGGCTGTATAATATTACTATTGTAATCAGTGAACCCTTGTTGACGTCAATAGCCAATGGAAATTGAATCCCAAGATAGAATAACATCCAAGCTGATTGATTTCTTTCAATGAATCTAGGTTAGGCATTATAACGAGAATAAACGGAGAGTTTCTTTCCATCAACGAATAAAGCATGCGCTAAAAGTATATTATACAGGGTGTCCCAAGGCGACTGAGACAGGGATTACCTCTCATGTTATCCAATGAGTTTTGTTATCGGTAACTTGTCACTTGACTATATGTTTTGGCATTTCTTATTCCTTCCGAGAAAACGATTCCAACAAATTATCACACTTGAGTTGTAAAAGGATTGATTTAAGAACTGCAGGTACTTCAATGTCCTTTGTCCCACGATTATGACAAATGTCTTGTCAAGGATATTGAAGTACCCAAGTACCTGTAGTTCTCATTATATTAATCGTTTTAGACCACAAACGTGATAGTAAGTTGGAATAGTTTTCTCAGAAGAAACATAGAAATGCTAAAATATGCAGGTTGTATTACTGAAAATTTTGAGTCTGATGTCACCTGACCGACAACAAAAGCTCATTGGGTAACTCAAAAACAGCTGCACCAACTGCTTTAATTTACAATTCTCTACGAAAGCAACGAAAGCAGCGATGAATAGACTCTATCCTCTGATAGGAAGAAGAAGCCACATGTCGAAAGAGACAAAATTGAAGATAATCAAAGCCGTTGCTAGGCCTCAACTGACTTATGGATCAGTCGCCTGGGGTTTCGCGGCAAAGAGCCATATCAAAAGAATTCAGGCCACTGAAAACAAGCTGCTACGATTTGCAATAGATGCACCTTGGTTTGTCAGGAATAGACAGATTTATAAGGACCTGAAATGGGAAACCATAACGGAATTCACGAACAGAAAAGCAGAGAAATTATTCGAAACAGCGAAAAACCATCCGAATCAAGAACTCAGGAGACTAGTGGACTACGACCCAGAGGAAGACAAAAGGAGAATGCGAATTTACCGAAGGGGACCAAGAGATCAATTAAAAAGAGATTAAAATAACAACAGAAACTTATTGAAAAATTCAATAAAGTGTTAATCCAATAGAGGATAAACACATAAATCCCAGCACGATAGTGTACGAGAAGAAAACCGACCAAGAGATGAACGGTTTATAGGCAAATACCCGGAACCAAAATTCAAGAAGCAGTAGGGTTTTTAGTGGGTCTCGAGTGAGAAACCCCACACTGTTCCCCCTCAGGAGATGAGGGTGATTCGTCTGTCTTGCAGATTTTCCCCCTGGTACACCAAAAAAAAAAACAAACAATTCTCTACTACTTTCGGGTTCCGAAATAATCCTTTTTCAAATCGTCTTGAGACACGCTGTATATAATTTGAAAAGAATTCCTGATACTCACCAGACGTTATCATTTCCCCCTCTCACTGAAGAGGCTAACACGACCAGGGAGTTCAGCAACTTTTTTCAACACCTTCGTATTGAAGTCAGGCATATTCTCAATGATGTCTCTTTCACAGCCAAAATATACCAGACAATCCACATTCCTGAAACCCTGAGAGGCTGAAAGGAACCGCCTAATCTTGTTCTTAGTGTCCAGACATCTCCTTGGATCATCTGTAAGGGAAGGGTAGGTCAGTACTATCTTGAGAAGCTTGACGGTTTCAGGAAAAGTTGACGTCAAATTACTCTCCCAGATTTTCTTCAGGGCATCGCATGAGCTGGATAGTAACTGGAAGTCAGAGTGTCCGTACAGCACCTTCAGCTCTGTTTGGAGTTTCATACTGTCGAAGGCAGAGAAGTAATGCAGATTCGTGATGGCAGTTGTGAAGATGTATTCGGGAAATATGGCACTGTATTTGTGGAAATTTCTGGGATCCACCAGTTGTGATGCCAGCATGTTGGTCCTGTATTGTAGCAGCGCTTGTAGTTGTGACACAACGGACTGTACTATGTCGATTGTCCGCTCTTTCCTTTGGTCTGCAATATTTTCGTCTCGTTTTCTTTTCGACGTGGATGGAGGAGCAAAACTGAAGTCTGTCTCCATGTTATCTTCAACCTCTGTCTTGATATTTGATAGATCCACACATTGAATGTCTATTTCATCTTCGATTTTCACCTGGACCTCACCGATTATGTTACTACTGCTGGATGGGATTGCCATGCTGGAGATTTCCGGTATCCCACCATCGAGTATGAGGCGTAGAACGTTTGGATCAATGTTCAACGTGTTTTCCAAGCAGTTTTTGTAGGCAACGATGAGTTTATTGAAATAGGGAATAAGTTTGAAGAATGTTTCTAGCATGTAGTTGCAGACGTCGTCTTGAAGAGTTACCACGTAGTTGTTGGCTAACGAAACCACATGATCTGGATAATCAAGAAAATTCTGCGTGATGGTTTTCATAGTCTCCAAAAGCGCCTTTTTGTTGAGATACACACTTTCCACCTTATTTTTCCCGAAATCATAGTGCAACTTCTTCGGTCCGTAGAATCTACTACGATTCTCCTCAAAAATGGCGATGATTTTTACCAAACTGGGCGTCTCCTCTGTCATGAGTTTACTGATACCCCACACCATACTGGCAAACTGTTGAAAGTGTTTCTGTATGGAGACCGAGCTGTATATCACGTCGAATACATCGTGACCATAAAAATAGACCAGTTGAGCTTGAGGAAAGTGGCTCTTGATCTTCGTTGGCAGACTAACTGATGGATCTTGCTTTTTGAGGGTCAGTTGGTCGTAGCTTTGCGACACTAGTTCAGTCGGTTGCTGGGCAATGGCACGCAAATCCGTCAATAGGTTGTCTAGGAAACATTTCATGTTATCCCTATTTATTATCTTCCAAACCCTCTCGACAAGTTCGCAACCCTTGAGGTACCTCAGGATGATTACTCTTGGGTATCGTGAATCTCCACCTTCAACTATGAGAGCTACAAACTGGGCCTCTTGGATTTCCTCGACTATCCGATCCCTGATGACTTCGGAAGCGGCTTTCAACACGTCTTTTTTGAGGGATTCCAAGTCTTCGAAAGGTTCTTGTTCTAGGTAGTTCTTCAAGGTGCAATCAGAGGGGCTTATTAGGTTCAGAATATCCTGGAAACGATGGGGATCGTACTCCGCCTGATCGGAGACAGGGATGTTGTTGAACGCGCAGAACTTGATGGCTTCGATGACCGCCTCCAAGACTTGGAGGTTCTTCTGGACGCGTTTATTCGGCTCTCTTACGATTTGATTGGAATTGTTGAATCTGCAGTATTTAAGCATGTTGCACTTATGTTTGGGGCCCAGCTCGTGTTTCGATATGGCGTTGGATAGGAAGACGAGGTCGTTGAAGCCGGTGGTTGACCATTGGTCGTTTCCCTCGAACAGCAGGCAGGGAAAACAGTAAAACGCGTTCATCTTGGGACAGCCGCATATCCAGTCGTTCCTCTGGTAGATATCCTTGTTGAAGTGATGGACGTTGGTGGTGTTGCCGTCCACAATCTCCAGCGTGGCCATGTTCAGTTGGGGCAGCGGCCGTCCCGACTTTTGTACGTGCAGTTTATCGAGCGGATCACGTTTTAGAAACGGCGTTTCTAATAGAGAGATTACGGAAGTCATATTGATTGACGTGAATTTTGCGGCACGGAGCGACGCACTCTCCACAGATGTCGGTTTCGTACTGTCTGTGGCATTTTCGAGTCGGCCAGTTGGTTCTTGCTCGAGTAGGCTGGGCGTTTCCGGTAAATACCGCGTTCGTCGCTTGGCGCTTCTGTCGGTCCATATCTGAAGGTCAGTGTTACGTGTGAGATGTTGTATTCGTATTTGTAGCTTTGCTATTATACTAGCGGTCTGTGCAATGTAGGAAATAGGGATAAAGTATGAAACAAGCTACATGTCTACGAAAAATACGATATAAATGAAATTTGCAGATATGTACAACGATGTATATGATGAGAAATAGCTCACTTCACAGATACATGACTTTATATCCTTTAGTTTGCTGTTTAGACTGAAGAGAATAGAAACGTGTACACATTTTTTTAGATTATTCTTTGTATTAATACAATGCAGCTAGAAACAAACGAGTATTTTCGATTAGGATACTGTTGCCAAACTAATTGATGTTTTAAACTCGTGAAGGATTTCAAATACAACGTGAGTCATGAAAAGGGTTTGGAAAGTTTGAGGGTGACATTTTGTGCTTGAGAAATTTAAGCATCTGCATTTAGCCTGAACATTTTAAGTCTCTAGTTCTTCCTTTATATCGGAAGTTGCATGAAAAATTGGTGAATTACACTAAGAACAATCTGAAGGGTATGAGTTCGAAGGCCTTCGTAAACACCAATAGATAAAGTTCTGTTTATTATTATATGAAGCACGCAGTAAACTCTAGTTTTCCTGTAGGTAGACTGAAAAGAGAAAGTTTCTGTCGGCAGACTTCATACACCACCAAAGATACTTGTAGACACATTATTAATCCATTAATAATTCTTGGAAACGCAAAGCCTCCTTTATTTTGAAACAGAAGGGCTGTCTTCAAAATTTCAGCTTAAAGGCTCAACAAATCTATTCACACGACAATGTTTCGGCAAAAATGCCATCATCAGGTTGCGAATTGAAGAGCCAAATTTCATATCAGAAAACCAAAACACATCATACGAAAGGAATCAACGTCTAAATTAAAGAATAAGCACGAAAAATCAATTAATTTGCCTAAAATAACTGAAAGGCGCCAAAAATCGCTATTATTTCTAATAAATACGAAAAACTGAATGAAAAGAGTTTTGAAAACTGTTTGAGGCAGTCGAGTCAAACACAACAGTTTTTCACTCTTAGCACTAATACGTTAAAAACTTGATAGCATGTCTGGATTTTGGTTTATTCAAAGCATATCAATAAAAATTCCCATCAAATAACTACAAGTACAGCAAAGGTTTCTGAAAATCTTGCGATTCTTCGTCAAGCTTTCAAGTTGCGTCCAAGATACGAGGACTCCACTGTATAGAAAGTGAAATATACAACATCTGTCGAAACGACTGCTTATAAAACGAAAAAAATTGATGGAACAAGCTACAAGAGAATTCGTATTCGGGAAAAGGATCTCAAAGAAACGGCCATAACATTCATGATTATAACATATATGTTATCCCAGCAATCTCCTACGGTTTCAAGGTGGTTTTTTCATTGTGCCTCTCT
This sequence comes from Coccinella septempunctata, assembly GCF_907165205.1. NCBI lineage: Eukaryota > Metazoa > Arthropoda > Insecta > Coleoptera > Coccinellidae > Coccinella > Coccinella septempunctata. The sequence continues at coordinate 46,699,560 of NC_058190.1, read as the reverse complement.
GATTGATAACCGATATTTCATGTAATAATTACGGCCGTTTTTTATATTTGGCGCTGCTGCGGGGGATTTTATAAATTGCCTAGCAAGAAAAGAAATTGCCGCTGTACGTATCTCTTTTGGAATCTTCGCTATTGGCATCGAGATGCCAGTGGCGGCACAAGAAGACTCCCCGGTATCTATTACCTTTCTACAAGAGAAAAAAGGCGGTGTTTTCAGCAAGTCAGAAACAGATCTCATTATTTTATTCATTTTTTTTTATTAATTTTCAGTATTTGTTTATGATAATCCAAAGCTCTTTGTAACTGATCCCAAGTTTGCCTATAATGGGATTGAACCTCCATTGTTCGTTAATCCAATTCACGGGCTCATCAGCCCATAGAGGGAGTCCGGGAGACTTGCTCAGGTAGGAGACTTGAACCACCTCAAATATTTCAATTCAAATTTCGCGCTACCGGTATCGTAAATAGCTTGCGACATACTCGTAGCAAGGCACAACTAGTGGCGGCAAAATTTTGGCCGCCATCAGAACAGTTCGGTAGTGAGAGGGTTGAACGTGATTTTGTTTTAAGGAAGCACGAAATTGAATAATTTTTGTTTGTTACACTGTCTAAAGTTTAATAGGTGCGTGGTGTTATTTAGTTTTATGGTTTTCATTGATTGATATTGTTCTACAAACGATGAGCCTTTTTAATAATAGTTGTGAAAGTAACAAGAAAACATCTGTTGAATAGACTAAAAGGGAGTGCGGGAGACATGATCCATGTTATGGTTGGGAGACATAATTAGTGGTCCAAGTTTGCCGCACTGAGCTTAGATAATAGTTTGCTTCAAAAAAATAAATTGAATGATAGAAATAAGTATAAAAAAATATACAAAGTTATAAACATCTCGGAAATTGGGGACAGTGACAGTGACATAGAAAATATGTATTTCATACGCTGATACATCTGATGATGAAAACCTTGACATAGACAATCGTTGGTCATGGGAAATGGTTTTCTTTCAATGTTTTCCGTAAAAACAAACTTATGGTCAAGTCTCTCTCGCCCCCTGTTCAATTCTCCCATGGGTTAGGGAGACATGAGCCAATTTGCGGTTCCTAAAAAAGAATTGCTGTACTCAAAATGTTCATCTCACCATCACTCTACTATTATCTATCGTTACCTATTTGGGCATGATATCTTCACGCAAAAAAATGAGTTGATATCATTTACAGATACAACTTGAGTGGCTTCAGAGTAAAAAAGGCTCCAACTGTCCCCGGTTTTTCTTTTATTTGAGGAACACAAAATTTTCAAATGTGTTATCAGAAAAAAAGCCCCTTGTTGAGGAATGAATAAAACCTCCGAAGGAAAACAATCTTCGTACAGGTCCTGAGGAAGCTGCTTTTATCGTTTTTCGAGCTATCTAAACCCAACTCCATTTCTGAAGTAGTTCACTGTCCTTGAATTGCAAGGTTTTATATTCTTTGCCCTCCATTTGCTATTTCTGAAAACCAACGCATTTTATAACAAGGATGATAACATCATCATTTAATTTAGATGTACAGGTTGGGCAAAATTCATTGTCTACTGAGAGGATCTCGAGAACTATAGCAGCTAGAAGAAAACGGATGACACATTTCCTAGCTCTTTTTCGGAGAAACAAAGAATGGTGAAAACCGCAACCTCCTACGATACTTCGTTTTTTAGTTTGACAATTTCGGATAGTTCTCATAACATTTTTGTTTGAAGTTGCAAATCTGAAACTTGTACCTTCTACAGGTACTTTTTTACGCAGAATCCACTTATGAGCTCAAAATATTTGTTCATTTGAAATCATTAGGTGAACTTTCATTTTTTTAAAAACAAACTTTTATTGAATTTGATATTTTTGAATTTGAAAAAAATCTTTTGTCAGTAGATTCTACGAAAGTGCCTAAGAAGGTTTAAGTTTCAGATCTGTAACTTCAAAGACAAAAAAGTTATGAGATCTCTTCGGAATCGTCAAAATCTCAATTTTTGTTTATAACTCGAAATCTTAAAATGGTAGGCCGATTCTGTTTTCAGATTTGGATTAGTCATGAAAAAAGAACTCGAGAATGTGTCATCCGTTTTCTTCTAGCTGCTATAGTTGTCGAGATCCACTCAGTAGACAAAGAATTTTGCCCACTCTGTACTATGAAATAATAAAGACAGTTCTATCTTGTGGGCCAGGGATATGTTAACTGATATCCACTTTTTTTTGACCAGCCATTGGATAAAAACGACATAAACATAGATAAATGGACTCAGCATTCCCTTGGAACAAAGAATGGGGCCATTGAAGTGCTACGAATGTACCTATTTGTTGTGGTACACACTTTCGATGCTTCTCAGCATCACAGATTTATATATGTTCAGTTTAGAATTTCACGACATATTTTTCATCACACGATGAATGATATTAAAGATCATACAACATGGGGCAATTCCGAAATAACAAAGTTGCGTACATAAAAACATGTTTCATCAGATAGTGTCACATTCATGATTCCACCTGGGGCAGGACGGATGTGGGGACTTGAAAAATTTCCCTTGATCTCCCCGCCACTGCTCGTTCCCCTTAATGGAATACCGCGGTAGGCAGAACAGCACGTCAGAAACCTTTTGAAGTACAGACTAAACCCATTAGGCGGTCTCCATCTCGTATGTTGTTATATCAACGGCGGAGCAGCCACTTGAACTATGAAAAACAGACTCCGCATAAATCCGGACTTAAATTCGTTACTTGGCCGTACGTTTCCCGGAAACAAAGCATTATTGTAAAAACGCGGTAAATTATTCATTTTGGCAGGGCCCGGGGACCACGACAGATGCAGTCTCCGGGGGTGAGATTTGTGGATGAAAGGCGGATTCATCTTGAACATGAATTTTTGTCAAAACACAACTACGGGAGGTAAGGAGAAGATCAAGGAAATTTGGCAGATTAATCAGGAGAGGGGGGAAATATACTTTAGACCACGTTCTGTACCTATACAAAAAATTAGCCTTGTATATAGAGCGAATCTTCGACTTTTACATATATTTCAACAGTACCTATATTCTGGAGGTCGAAAGGAAAAGTTTTTCCCTTCACCTTTTTTCTGATTCCGTCTAGATAAAAAGAAACATCCATTTGAAGTTTTCATAATAACAAGGTAAATTTATGACAGTAGGTACACATCTGTGGGCCTTTTAAGCAGAGTTACATTTCTCCAAATTAACCAATTTTTTTGTAATTCACAGATATTTGTTATTTTTGATTATCAAATTACTCGAAAACGGCGCAATATACGAGAAACTATAATTTTTTCAAAATAGTTTAAGATTCTTTAGTGATTATTCAACTGACATACTTTTAAGGAAATGTGGCAGAAAATGCAACTGCCAGAAAATGATCGCGAATGATTTCTATTAGTCAAGAATCTTTTATCGTTGCAGTGAAATGTATCTGCTCTTTGAAACTAGAGTAGTAATAAACTGAAATAGAGTCACTCTGGCTGGATCTGGCCAGGTGTGGATAATTTCAAAACTTTCCTTCGGAAATTTCATATCAATATTATAAACTCCATTCACATTTATTTCAGCAGTCCGTTGGCCATGAAATAATTTTCTCGAGTATTTGTAACTAGAACGGAGTAAGGTTGGCACTCATGAAATGTCGTTAATGTCATAACGCCGTTGCCACAACTAATATCAATTTTTATTATGAAAATGCCGAAAGTGATTGGAAAAAGAGACAGGGTTTCTGGAAGTGCTATTTAGAATTCAGGTCCGCTCATTCAAATAGTTATATCCTGATATTCTAAAATCCACAAAACGTCAGACGGAAGCGAACATATTCAATGTAAGAGAATTTATATAATGTTTCATCTGAATCTAAACGACTTATATTTCAGCTGAATACTTCCACAATCAGAAAGATTGTGAATGAAGAGGATGACAAAGAATTTCCTTCTATTGGGAGACCCAAGAAAGTGGTGGAATTTGAGGATTTTATTTTATGTTGAGTGAATTAATGCGAAAAGTTTACTACAGGATTCTCGATGAATGTCATCGTATAATAAGTTCCCGAAAATTGATTCTTCTATTTTTCATTTGACCTGTTCTATACATTGTAAATGTCTCAAGGTACCAATAAATACCTAATTATTATTATTATATCAATGATGAACAGCCACAAATACGCGCCAGTTGTCCTGTTGATTGTTTATTCATGTGAAATTTTTGTTCAAAGGTGAAGTTCATCTTGACTTGAAACTTCCTTTAATTCCTTTTACTTACATTGATGCAAGATGATTTTCGTTGAAGAATTTAACATTCTTGTAATTATCTGTTAATTCCTTCGGGAGATACCCATTTCCCACCAATGCATCATATGCATTTCATCTTCGGGTTAATATTTTTGAAAACTACCACTGATGTAACGTATTCAAACTTTAGCCAAAGAAGATAACGAACATTAACTCTCCTCAAGCTAGTAGTGCATATTATGATATTATACTGATCTCATGTATTTTCCATGCAGATAACAGGATTTGGTATGCCTTCAGTCAGTTTGTATAAACTTCAATTATGTTCGTCACATATTTTCCGAAGAGATTCGACATTGTGATAAAATACGTAATAACAGAAACTTCTACGTAGAACGGGCAACATAGCGTTGATTCAAAACCCAAAAATGTTTTGACAAGCGTTATAACCCCACATTTTCGTTCTAAACAGAGTGAAATATGTCAAATTTCCATGGCCAACCGACTACTAAAATAAAAGTGAATAGCATGAGTTTATTTAATCACATTAATGATAAATCATTGATCCTCATTCATGAACATAGGAATAAATCGAAGCACAGCAAATAATCCAACGAGTAATAATCGCATACAGGATGGCAGGATCCGCATTTCGCGTTTTATGAAACCCATTATCCTGACTTATGTTCTGCCAATTTAAGATGACAAATTCGGCTCCGCGCTCATCAATTCCGTCGGCGGAATATCCATAATTTTATGCCGATAGCATCCGACAATTCGCAATAATTCATGTTATAATGCATCCTTGAAAAGGAATTGTTCGCGGCGTGAATAATGACCGTACGGAGAGATCCGACAATCAGTTCGACGAGGAATGGTCCTGATGTTCTCTCACCCCCGATTATAAATGAAAACGAGAGCCGGGCACGTTTCTTTATGACGAGATGAAATTTCACGAATATGGGCTGCATTATACCACGAATTTCCGATTCAGCACGGTATTGTCCGGTGGAAACGCGACGACCGTGGTAATAACGGAGTCATCGTGTTTTTATGTTTCGATTGTAGCATTTTTCACGATATCCAGCGATGTGTATCCGGATTTCGCGAGGAGATTATGTACATCGGTCGTTCCCATGAAATCCGCAATATCGAATTTCAAATACCCACCTTTTTTGAAGGGCAATTGAGGAGTTGAGAACAGTGGAGGTCGTAAACACTCTATGATACTTTGTATGTATGGCTCGGGGTGGCAATGTAAAAGTTAGTCGAATGAAGGCATGATTGCACTCTTCCATCTCACTAGAAAAAGAAAAAAAGTTGAATATGAAATGTCCTTTTGAATTGTACAGAAGTTTTCGATTGTTTGAAAATTGTTTATGGGGAGAAAATAACTGAGTTTTTCTTTCATTTATTTCTGAACCCTTCTATATTTGCTGCTGAAAGTTGGAAACAAATGTACAGGGTAGGCAAAATTGGTGATACCTGAATTACAACTTTTTCAACCCAACGAGATAGAGGAAAATGAATGTACCATTCATGTCGTCTTTTTTCGAGAAACTAATAATGCCATCAACTGCATTCCTCTTTCTTCATTTGTTTTCGAGTTATAGGTCAAAATGAAAATTTCAACTTTGGTCATTATCACCGTTTCTGTTTAAGCTAGGATGTTGAAATGAAAACATTATACATACACTTTTTTGATAGCAATCCAGTGGCTTACTATGATTTTTTCCAACAGGTATATTTGCTGAGCTAAAACATAAAGATGTATTTTTTCTTATGGAAACAGTAGTTTAAAATGACCGTAAAAAAATGGCGATTCTTTCTAAGTCATTTTAAACTACTGTTTTCATAAGAAAAAACACAACTTCATGTTAAAGCTCAGCAAATAAACCTGTAGGAAAAAATCATAGAGTGACACTGGCACTGGATTGCTATCAGAAAAGTGTCTGTATAATGTCTTCATTTCAACATCCTAGCACAAACAGAAACGGAGATAATGAAGAAAGTTGAAATCAACCAATTTTGAATTTTGGCCTATAACTCAAAAACAAAAGAAGATAGAGGAATGCAGTTGATGGCATTACTAGTTTCTAGAAAAGAGACGACATGAATGGTACATTAATTTTTTTCTATCTCGTTGGGTTAAAAAGTTCTAGTTCAAGTATCACCAAATTCGTTGTCTACTGAGGGGATCTCGAGAAATATAGCAGAAAACGGATGGCACATTCTCGAGCTCTTTTTTCATGACTAATCCAAATCTGAAAACAGAATCGGCCTATTATTTTTAGATTTCGAGTTATGAAGAAAAATTGAGATTTTGACGATTCCGAAAAGTTCTCATAACTTTTTTGTCTTTGAAGTTACAGATCTGAAACTTGAACCTTGTTAGGCACATTCATATGTAGAATCTAGTGACAAAAAATATTTTTTTTCAATTAAAAAATAACAAATTCAATGAAAGTTCACCTAATGATTAGAAATGAAAAAATATTTTGAGCTCATCAGTGGATTCTACGTAAAAAAGTGCCTGTAGAAGGTTCAAGTTTCAGATTTGTAACTTCAAAGACAAAAAAATTATGAGAACTTTAGGGAATTGTCAAACTCAAAAACAAAGTATCGTAGGAGGCTGCTTTTTACAACATTCTTTGTTTCTCCGAAAAAGAGCTCTGAAATGTGCCATCCGTTTTCTTCTAGCTGCTATAGTTCCCGAGATTCCCTCAGTAGACAACGAATTATGCCCACCCTGTATTAATAAACCCACCTAAAATGTCTTCGAATTTACAACTATGTATAAATACAATCACAACAATTGAAATTGATCGATTTAATGTCCGAACCTATCTCATGTTTATATACTCCATTCACTTTTATTTTAGCACTCGGTTTGTCATATAAATTTGACACATTCCACTCTCTATACTTCGAAAATGTGGGGTTATGACTCTTGTCAAAACATTTTTGGGTTTTAAATCAGTGCTTTGTTGTTCGTTCTACGTGAAACTATCAGTAATTACTTATTTCATCATAATGTCGAATCACTTCGGAAAATATGAAGTCGAAAATGTGTGACGAACATAATTGACGTTTATATAAACTGATTGAAGGCATACCAAATCTAGTTATTTGCATGGAAAATACAAGAGATTAGTTTTCAGATATATTTATTTTCGCTACTATAGAAAATTAAATTATTGATACATAATTTGCAGTAACTTGAGGATGGTTAATGTTGGTTTTCTTCTTTGGCTGAAGGTTGAATACTTTACATCATATGAAGATTTCAAAAAAATCAACACCAAGACGAAATTCAATGGTAGGGAATGGGTATATTTCAAAGGAATTAGTTTCAAGGCAAAGTGAACTTAACCTTTAAACAAAAATTCCACATGAATCAACAATTATTAACAAGACAACTGGCTCGTATTTATGGCTGTTTATTTTTAATTTTTTGGTATAATAATTATAATTATATATTTATTGATCAAGGGATCAATACAATTGTCATAGGACAAGTCAAATGAAAAATAAAAACGTGAAAAGGTGATGTTCAATTTTGTGGCGAACACAAATTATTCTCTCTTGATCAAATCACCAATTTCTTCGGTTTTTTCCTGTGACAGGGGTGAAATCAACGACCTTTATTCGTTTTCAAGGGATCCACCACTGTTTCCTTTCCCAAGAGACAATGGTTACAAGTGAACGCATGAAAACGTCGACAATTTTCTACTTCGTTAAATCGAAACGTATTTTTTTCGATCGCCTTGAATTCTTTTAGTTGATACAACAGTGAGAATTGACGGAAAGAGTTTGTTCTTGTGGTTTCGTATCTACTAAACCTTCACGGAAAACAATCTTGAATTTGACGACGAATTTTCTTTGTTTTCGTTTCAGCTTAGCTCAGTAATGAGTAGATAATTTTCTAGGGGTGGTCTAGAACTGTGAATTCTTTGCTCGAAGCCAGAAGAAGTTTAAAATTATAGCTCTATAATTTATAAATCAGAGTAGAGACTTGAAAGCCTGGTAAATAGTTAATCGTAGTCCATAATGGATGGACAAATTTGCGTAAATCAGAATATTGAGTTTCATATTGCAAGGATGCTTTGGTATGACTTGGCATCACACCCTTTGTAAAATGTAAAGTTTTCGACAGAAAACTTCTTCATTTCGAACCGAAAGAGAGCACAAATAATAGGATCTAACAATGATGGATATATTTAATCATATATCTACTATACTGCATTCACACTTATTTTAGCAGTCGGTTGGCCATGAAATAATTTTCTGAAGTTTTTGTAACTAGAACGAACTAAGGTTATTACGAAAATGCCGAAAGTGATTGAAAAAAGAGACAGGGTTTCAGGAAGTGCTATTCAGAATTCAGGTCCGCTCATTCAAATAGTTATACCCTGATATTCTAAAATCCACAATACGTCAGACGGTAGCGAACATATTCAATGTGAGGGAATAATTTATATAATGTTCCATCTGAACCTAAACGACTTATATTTCAGCTGAATATTTCCAAAATCAGAAAGATTGTGAATGAAGAGGATGACGAAGATTTTCCTTCTATTGGGAGACCCAAAAAAGTGGTGGCCTTTGAGAATTTTATGTTTCAGTGTATTAATGCAAAAACTTTACTACAGGATTTTCGATGAATGACATCGTAGAATAAATTTCCGAAAATTGATTTTTCTATTTTTCATTTGACTTATCCTATACATTGTAAATGTCTTAAGATACCAATAAATACCTAATTATTATTATTATTATATCATTGCATTAAGATGAACAGCCACAAATACGCGCCAGTTGTCCTGTTAATTGTTTATTCATGTGAAATTTTTGTTCAAAGGTGGAGTTCATCTTGATTGAAACTTCCTTTAATTCCTTTTACTCATATTGATGCAAGATGATTTTTGTTGAAGAATTTAACATTCATGTAATTATCTGTTCATTCCTTCGGGAGATACCCATTCTCAACCACTGCATCATATGCATTTCATCTTCAGGTTGATATTTTTGAAATCTACATCTGATGTATTTCAAACTTTAGCCAAAGAAGATAACGAACATTAACTCTCCTCTAGCTTGTGCATATTGTGATATTATACTGATCTCATGTATTTTCCATGCAAATAACTGGATTTGGTATGTATCAATCAGTTTGTATAAACTTCAATTATGTTCGTCACATATTTTCCGAAAAGATTCGACACTGTGAGAAAATACGTAATAACAGAAACTTTTACGTAGAACGGGCAACATAGCGTTGATTTAAAACCCAAAAATGTTCTGACAAGCTTCATAACCCCACATTTTCGTACTATACAGAGTGAAATGTGCCAAATTTCCATGGCCAACCGAGTGCTAAAATAAAAGTGAATGGAGTATACGTGTATATTCATGGGTAAATAAACTCTTATTATTATTATTATTATTATATATGTACTACCTCATAAAAAAATCAGATGACCGACTATGAACAATTTTATGCGTTTTCCTGGGACCCATTCCAAACCGTATGATGGATCGTACCCAGTCCGCCGACCTTCTGTGTCTACAGCGACAAAAATAATGCGTTTATTATTCTGCTTTGTCCTGCGTTCCCCACCGTTAGAAGCGTGGGTCTTTTTCATATTCGCCCATTTGCAATTCATTTCAGAAAAAGCGCCGCAGTCATTTCATCAGTTGATGTCATCCGAGCTATCTTACTATTTGCATTTCCATTAACCTTAATTGTCAAAAACATAATGTGTTTTATGAATAAATATGAGAACCGCGGTTCCATACCTAATTTGCGGATTACTGTCTTCTGCCGCGATAAATTAATTAGACAAAGAGGTCCTCGGCTCTTTGAAGCGCGATAACTCGCTTAATTTTGTTTGCAGACGAAAAACTCTCTCTGAAAACGGCACTTCATCTTGATTAATATTACATGAGAAGTCGATTTTATTTCCTTCATTGCGAGAGGACGCAAACTCGGGACGTTTTTTCTTCTTGGTCAGGTCCAAATGGAGAGATTTTTTTCCATTTGCGTTCTCGTGAGGATTCAAAGTTATACATGAGGAGTAAATGGTGAATTAACACAAAGAAATAATCTTTTCATCAACTCAGAAGTTGTTTCACCATTCTACCATTTTCTATTGCCCCTAATCTTCTGAACAGAAGTTCTGTATCATGAACAAAACCTTTCGGGCCACCTCAATCATCTACTGGGTCTATAATCTACATAAATAAGACCCTATTTGAAAAATAAGTAACAAAGAGTCATGGTGTCATAGTGTTAAATACCTGTGAAATGATTAGCCACTTGACCATGCTTAAAAATATATAGGTATGTACAGGCTGGGCAAATTTCGATGTTTTAGTACTACAGCTTTTAAACCAGAGGAGATACACAAAATCTGATACCCCATTCTCGTTCTCTTTTTCTGAGAAACTTACAATAGTAGTAGTGATTTTTGGCCACTTTCTTTTGTTTTCGAGTTATAAGCAAAAATTGGAAAAATGGCGATATCGAAATAAATTTATATCTCCGCTAATACTGATGATAGAGGTCTGAAATTAAAACATTATACAGGCACTTTTTTCCGTAGAATCCAGTGGCGTGCTCGCCTTTTTTGCAGGATTTTTAATTACGAAGCTATTACCAAAAGTTATGTTTTTTTAAATGGGAACACTAGTTTTCTGTGCAATTTTTTGAAAGCTTATTTTTTACTGATTTCAAAAATATATAACATCATATGGTTTCTATCAATATAAATAATATAAAATGGTCAAAAACCTTTTTTCTCAATATTTCTATGGTTTCAACTTTTGACAAGCACAGAAAAATAGAGTTTCCTATAACAAAAGCAGTCTCCTTCAGGCAATATCATTCTTTCTATGCTTTTTACCAATTTTCACAAAATTTGAATCAAGATATATTTAATAAATTTTCATAACAATACAAAGACTTATAGAAGGAGAGAGTGGAAATCATACGATGCTATATGTTTCTGTGCTCATCAAAAGTTGAAACCATAGAAATATTGAGAAAAAAGGTTTTTGACCATTTTCTATTATTTATATTGATACAAACCATATGATGTTATATATTTTTGAAATCAGAAAAAATTAAGCTTTTAGAAAATTGCATAGAAAACTAGTGTTCCCATTTAATAAAACATAACTTTGGGTAATAGCTTCGTAATTAAAAATCCTGCAAAAAAGGCGAGCACTCCACTGGATTCTACGGAAAAAAGTGCCTGTATAATGTTTCAATTTCAGAGCTCTAGCATCAGTATAAGCGGAGATATAAATTTATTTCAATATCGCCATTTTTCCAATTTTTGCTTATAACTCAAAAACAAAAGAAAGTGGCCAAAAATGACTACTACAATTGTTAGTTTCTCAGAAAAAGAGAACGAGAATGGGGTATCAGATTTTGTGTATCTCCTCTGGTTTAAAAACTGTAGTGCTAAAACATCGAAATTTGCCCACCCTGTACAGGCTGGGCAAAATTTGTTGTCTACTGAAGGGATCTCGAGAACTATAGCAGCTAGAAGAAAACGGACGACACATTCTCGAGCTCTTTTTTTCAGGCTATTCCAAATCTGAAACAGATCCAGCCTAACGGTCAAAGATTTTAAGTTATGAACGAAAATTTAGAAATTGTCATTTTCAATGAAGCTGCATAATTCGCTTATTTGAACTCGTATTCGAAATCCATCGTTATATTCTACAGGCACTTTTTTATGAGGAGTTCGAATATAACATTAGTAAATTTTTTCATCCAGTCATTTTCGAGATACGACAGGAATTTCTGATTTTTCAAATATAAACAATAGTTTGATTTTGCTGCAAAAAATTGCAGCCTGTACAGGGTGGGCAAATTTCGATGTTTTAGCACTACAGCTTTTAAACCAGTGGAGATAGACAAAATCTGATACCCCATTCTCGGTCTCTTTTTCTGAGAAACTAACAAGAGTAGTAGTCATTTTTAGCCACCTTCTTTTGTTTTCGAGTTATAAACGAAAATTGGAAAAATGGCGATTTCGAAATAAATTAATATCTCCGGTAATACTGATAATAGAGCTCTGAAATAAAAACATTATACAGGCACTTTTTTGAGTAGAATCCAGTGGCGTGCTTGCCTTTTTAGCAGGATTTTCAATTACGAAGCTATGACCCAAAGTTAGGTTTTTTTAAATGAGAACATTAGATTTCTGTGCGATTTTCTGAAAGCTCAATTTTTACCGATTTCAAAAATATATAACATCATATGGTTGCCATTAATATAAATAAAAGAAAATGGTCAAAAACTTTTTTTCTCAATATTTCTATGGTTTCAACTTTTGACGAGCACAAAAAAATAGAGCTTCCTATAATAAGAGCAGTCTCCATAGACATAGAGACATGGACTGAGCAATGCCAGCATGAAATTGGCTATTTATTAGAAAGAGAGAAAAGCTCGTCGGGACATTACCTTTCTCTTTTTTGTTCACATCTTAGTTCAATGGTTCACATAGAGGTGAGTGTAGACCAATCAAAATTCTAGAAAAAGACAACTGCATTCCCGACGTGTTTTTCTCTCTGTCACTTTTTTTGACCGTATTTCATGCATAGATATAAAGGGAAGGCACAGTCCATGTCTCTATGTCTATGGCAGTCTCCTTCTGGCAATGTCATTCTTTCTATGCTTTTTACCAATTTTCACAAAATTTGAATCTTGAAGAAATTGAGTACCGAGCATAGAAATTAAAGGACTAATAGAAGAAAACTGTGGTAATCATAAGATGCTACATTTTTCTATTCTCATCAAAAGTTGAAACCATAGATATATTGGGAAAAAAGGTTTTTGACCATTTTTTATTATTTATATTGATACAAACCATATGATGTTATATATTTTTGGAATCGGTAAAAATTAAGCTTTCAAAAAATCGCACAGAAATCTAATGTTCTCATTTAAAAAAACCTAACTTTGGGTCATAGCTTCGTAATTAAAAATCCTGCTAAAAAGGCAAGCACGCCACTGGATTCTACTCAAAAAAGTGCCTGTATAAAGGTTTCATTTCAGAGCTCTATCATCAGTAATAGCGGAGATATAAATTTATTTCGAAATCGCCATTTTTCCAATTTTCGCTTATAACTCGAAAACAAAAGAAGTTGGCCAAAAATGACTACTACTCTTGTTAGTTTCTCAGAAAAAGAGAACGAGAATGGGGTATCAGATTTTGTCTATCTCCACTGGTTTGAAAGCTGTAGTGCTAAAACATCGAAATTTGCCCAGCCTGTACATACCTATATATTTTTCATGCATCATTAAAAGTCGAAATCGAACATCAAAATATATTGCTGCAGATATCAGGACTCAAATAGCGAGACGCATTACAGCTTTCGAAGGCCTCCATCAATACATTTTTATAACAACAATACCGTACGTAATGCGATATGGGGACCTATAGCGTTATGATTCATAAAACATTTAGAATTCTTATGGCTTAGGGGAAATGGCGTAAAATTAATGAATTTCGTGAGAATTATTGCGTATAATAACCGACTTTATGGACGGGCATTATCGTCATATCGTGTAAATGAAAGAAATTAGTGGCCGAATGAGTGGGCTCCACGACAGTCATTCCCGATGAGTAAATGAAATTTTCAATTTAGGAAATATGGGCTATAACTGAGAAGAATTGTTGGTTTACTGGAATGGATAAGGTTTATGATGTCAATTGTTTCTGGGGTATTAAAGATTAGGAATTAGTGCGCCCTCAATTCGAAATTATCGTCTATTCATGATTCCATTGAATATGAATTTGAGTCTCAAGTGATCGAATGACAAAGTGCCAGTCAATGAACTTGCGATTCAACCAAATTCATATCGTCCACAAAGCAAGTGCAATTATTAAACCAAATTAAATGCCTACTAAGACACATTAGAAAACATAATAGTTACCAATTTTCAACGAATGTATCAGAGAGATTTCCTAGGAATATGTGTCAGTATAAGAAACTTATATTTGAGCTCTGTCCAGCCCAGTTTTCCTACAAGATATGAGGATGTATTGATATCTAGTTAGCCTAGACCAGTTCCATGCATAAAAAATATTGCTTTACCATAGCAACGAATAAAAACCCATTAGAAGTGTCAGTGTGAAGTTTGAGGTCGAAAAAGTACACCAAAATTACGCAATAAATTGAAAGAAAGAAGATATTCACCGAAATTGTGAAAATCGAAAAATTGGAGTATCGAGCCATCATCAAGTACCTGTATTTAAAAGGGTCAAAAGGTGCGCAGATTTACGAAGATATGCTTAATACCCTTGGTGATCAATGTCCTTCGTATGAGACCGTGAAAAATTGGACTGCAAGCTTCAAAAGAGGTAAATTTTCCATTGAAGATGATAACCGATCGGGAAGGCCAGTTTCTGTGTCAGTGCCCGAAAATATCGATGCAGTTAATGACATGATTTTATCAGACCGTCGAATTGGTCTGAAACGGATATCCAAAGAATTGAATGTTTCATACGAACGCGTTCATCATATAGTTCACGTCAATTTGGACATGAGTAAAATTGCTGCAAATTGGATCCCCAAATGTTTGAATGTGACCAGAAGCGTGCAAGGGTAGAAGCATAGCGCTCGATCTGTGCTCGATTTGAAAACGATTCAGACTTTTTAAACCGAATTGTTACTATGGATGAGACTTGGGTACATTTCTACGATCAAGAAACAAAGCAACAATCGATGGAATGGCGACACTCTGGTTCTTCAAGACCTAAGAAGTTGTTGTGTCCAAATATCTGCAGGAAAAATTCTTGCTTCAGTTTTTTGGGATTGCCATGGAGTAATCATGATTGATTTTATGGATAAGGGTAGAACAATGACCGGAGATTACTATTCGACATTACTGACCACTATACGGGAAAAAATTAAAGACAACAGACGCTGAAAGCTATCCAAAGGTGTTATGTTTCTGCAGGACAACGCCCCTGCACACAAATCTCATGTTGCCATGCAAAAAATTCGTGATTTAGGGTTTGAATTGCTAGAACACCCCCCTGATTCACTAGATTTGGCTATCGGACCATCATCTTTTTCCCCAACTGAAAAAAAGTTTAAAAGGTCGTAAATTTTCTTCCAACGAGGATGTTATAAAAGTTGTGGAGGTCTGGTTTGCAGAGCAAGAAGAAACATTTGTTTTGAAAGATCTAGAGACGTTGAAATTTTGTATGGTTCTATAGTAGGCTATGAATTTTTTAATATATCCTCGTAGATTGAGCAGTACACTCATTTATATAGTGGGCTGGATCTCGCCTTTTCACAATTCTAACTTCTAATGAATCATTTCTTGATATGCAGACAATCATGTGAATAAAGACCTTTTTCATTATTATTATTTAATTTTATATTGTATAATTGTATAATTTTTGTTTCCCTTTTGTTTGCTTTTCCACTTTTTGTTTTTTTTTCATATTGAGAAATGAATAACTGAAAGTTTTTATTGATATCGAAAAGAAAAGATAAAGGAGTGCTTATTCAAAAGAATAAACTTGGAATTAATCTTTTTTCCAATTCCAGTAATGAGAGCTCACAAACTTCCATAGTCCAAAGTTTGTGAAGGGTTATATGCCTATATCCGCAATAACTGAGTCAGTATACATGAAGAACACCATGTAGGTCAATTTCCATTTAATTTCCGCCAACTAAGAATAGACATCTGGCCTTCGGATACCGGAAAACATTCCTCTGCCATTATCCTGCTCTCCCATCGATGGCAGATAAAGCCCATTCACAACGTTTCGACAGAGATATACTTCGATTCGGTATGAAAATCCATTCATCAACATCTAAATGCGCGCACCATGTGTTTATCCCGTGTTCATCTATAATGGACGATGTTATGGTACGGCGCTGGATGATGATGATGATGCATTAAGCGATTTTTACATTTGGCGGAGAAGATGTGCAGAGATTAATGCCCGCATATACATCATCGACCTGACTTTTACGAATGAATATGAGTTCGGCATCCATAATGGGTTTTGGTATGGACGCGTGATTTCCCTGAAAAATCTGCTGAAAAGGATAGATCCGCTACTGGGGTTATCTGGATCATACTGGTGAATTCTTATTGGATGGGTAGATATCGATGAATTCTTGATTCTGGAACAAGTAAGAGATGTAAAAAATTCAACCCGTTGTAGAATCCTAAAAATCGAGATTTTCGAAAACGAGTTTTTGTGCTGGGGTGAAAGCCTAGGCAACGCTGATTATATAACCGGAAATCCCAATTTGATCAGACGAATATAACAGGAGATATGGCACATTGAAATTTGCAATTTTTGAGAAATGCCATTTCGGAGATGAAAATCTGAACTAAGAGAAATAGGCTTTCGGAATCGCTCGCAATAGATTGAGCGTGTCCGAAAACCTATATTTGTTCACCAAACTTTCGGGTATCTCACACTGTTTACCAGAAAATCAAATTTTTAATTTTTCCATTTTTCAACTTTCGAGTTAGGTTGTATCTAGCAGAAAAATTATAGTAGATTTAAACGTGATATCAACCGTTCGATGTTTTAACTGAGCTCAACTTTTTGGCAATTTTTCGAAGGTCATATTTCGAGTAATTTATCTTCCAGGAGAATTATCGCAGATCCAAACGTGACCCATATTCTGGAAGAGCAACTCTTCTAGTAATAAATCTGAGAATTTCATCCATCTCGGCATAACCGTTCGATCTTGAGGAAGTTTTAACTGAAACCAAATTTTTGGGAATTTATCGAAGGTCATCTTTCGAGTAATTTCTCTTCCAGGAAAATTATCGCAGATCCAAACGTGATACATATTCTGAAAGAGCAACTCTTCTAGTAATACATCTGAGAATTTCATCCATTTCGGCACAACCGTTCGATCTTGATGAAGTTTTAACTGAACCCATCTTTTTGGGTTTTTGAAGGTCATCTTTAGAGTGATTTATCTTCCAGGAAAATTATCGCAGATCAAAACGTGATACATATTCGGAAAGAGCAGCTCTTCTAATAATAAATCTGAGAACTTCATCCATTTCGGCACAACCGTCGATCTTGAGAAGGTTTTAACTAAACCCATCTTTTTGGGGATTTTTGAAGGTCATCTTTAGAGTGAGTTATCTTCCAGGAGAATTATCGCAGATCCAAACGTGACCCATATTCTGGAAGAGCAACTCTTCTTGTAATGAATCTGAGAATTTCATCCATCTCGGCATAACCGTTCGATCTTGAGGAAGTTTTAACTGAACCCAAATTTTTGGGAATTTTTCGAAGATCATCTTTAGAGTAATTTCTCTTCCAGGAAAATTATCGCAGATTTACACGTGATACATATTCTGAAAGAGCAACTCTTCTAGTAATACATCTGAGAATTTTATCCATTTCGGCACAACCGTTCGATCTTGAGGAAGTTTTAACTGAACCCATCTTTTTGGGGATTTTTGAAGGTCATCTTTAGAGTGATTTATCTTCCAGGAAAATTATCGCATATCGAAACGTGATACATATTCTGAAAGAGCAACTCTTCTAGTAATGAATTTGAGAATTTCCTCCATATCGGCCTAACCGTTCGATCTTGAGAAAGTTTTAACTGAACCCAACTTTTTGGGAATTTTTCGAAGATCATCTTTAGAGTAATTTCTCTTCCAGGAAAATTATCGCAGATTAACACGTGATACATATTCTGAAAGAGAAATTTTTCTAGTGATAAAACTGAGAATTTCATCCATCTCGGCATATCCGTGTTCGATCTTGAGGAAGTTTCAACTGAACCCATCTTTTTGCGTTTTTGGAGGTCATCTTTAGAGTGATTTGTCTTCTAGAAAAATCATCGCAAATCTAAACGTGATACATATTCTGAAAGAGCAGCTTTTTTAGTAATAAATCTAAGAATTTCTTTCGTTTCGACAAAACCGTTCGATCTTGACGAAGTTTTAACTGAACCCAACTTTTTGGAAATTTTTCGAGGGTCTTCTTTAGAGTGATATAGCTTTCAGAAAAATCATCGCAAATCTAAACGTGATGCATATTCTGAAAGAGCAACTTTTCTAGTAATAAATCTGAGAATTTCATTCATTTTGGCATAACCGTTCGATCTTGAGGAAGTTTTAACTGAACCCAACTTTTTGGGCATTTTTCGAAGGTCCACTTAAGATTAATTTATCTTCCAGTAGAATAATCGTACATCTAAACGTGATGCATATTATGAAAGAGCAACTCTTCTAGTAATAAATCTGGGAAAATTCAAATAAGGGTGAAATAAAACACGCATAAAAACTACTACATTTGACTTCATTATAATTTTTTCACTGAGTCATCAAATCTTGCACTTCTATCGAAACATCACTAATAATAACTATTACGAATATAAATTCAAAAGAATCCCACCCCGATCAAATCCCCTTTAATCAAGAAAGCGCAGTATGTTCGAACTCCCACCCCCACCCCTACTTTTAATCAGAAACGCGGTAATGTAGCCGTCGCGGTGTTCCCAAACTGCCCCCTCCTCCCGCCAACCCTGTAATAACGAAGTTCGTGCCCGCATTTGTTTGTCCCGAAATACACATTTACCCTCGGACAGAACTTCAATAAACTTTACAGCGCAACCCCAGCCTCGGCGGGGCGCACTCTTGCTCGTAAATTCCGAAGGTAATAATTAGCGTACTTGTATCAATTTATCTGAGGTAAAGTTCAAAATGCGCCCGCAGTTAATGACATCGCGGTGCGGTGATATGATCTTCGTATCGGCGGTGCACCTGCTGCGCGGACGCCAGCTGAGCTTTCGATTTTAGTGCACCCTATTGTCTTCCGAGAGTGGGCTTCGTTAAAGGCGAGATAACAGGATGAAGCTGTTGGGCGTATGATAATGTCACGTATGGAACGGGGAAGGATCATTGGGTTCGTCTGAGGTTTATGCGGGGGACATTTCTTTCTTGTGAGAGGTTGCAGGAAGGCAGTTTTCTACAGTAATTGAGTGAATAAGTAAAATAGGAGAATATGCACCAATCTAATCATCTACTGATGTAACACCCTGGTCACATTCGCTGACACTCATAGAGGGAGATGGAAAACGCCCTCATATTTGTAGTACTAAAAGACCGATTACATTTTTGGCCATTGAAAACACATTTGACAATGAGATGGCGCTGAAAACGTACCGTCAATAGAGAAAACTGTTATTATAATGAGCGAGAAATTCGAATTTTATCCCTTACACGTATTGAATTCGAATATCGACTATGTCGAAACCAGAAAAAAACATCCTGAGCGACAAAACTTAGGGTTTTGTTTTGTGATCAGGATGTTATCTTTCATCTAAGCATTGATTCCAATCAATTAATATTAATGAAATACGCTGTTATATGTCGGATTTGATGTATTTTTTATAATTGAAAATCAGGGATAAAGAATAGAGCTTTAAATGTAAGGCACTAAAGTACATTTTATATACATAGAGTCATTCGGGGCAACTGAGCGCACTTTTGCCTTTCAAGCCCTACCCTGTTTCAAATGTTGAAGCTAGGAAAATTAAAACATATCCATAAGATAGAGAATTTTCTAATCTATAAAAAAACATCAAAAAGCAAACAAACAAAAACGTTTTCTTTTTCGCAAAAAAAATTTAATAGTGAAAGTCGGAGTGCGTTCACATGCCCCGTATTGCGGGTAAGTGTGCGCACCCTCACGGGGTAAGTGAACGCAATGCTTAGTGAACCACACAATCAAAACAAATTACAAAAGAATGTCATCAAAATGTTATAATATTAGAGAAATGCTGTTTATTGTCAATACAGAAGCGCCTTTTTACAAGCAGTGCATTATTGTTCGTGCCACCATTCCTGGTGAACACAACACTTGATACATACCCCTGTTGGTGGCTCTTCATATTTTTCTGAACAAATAGGACAATATTGATCGAGTCTTAACCAAGAGAATCAACAATGTCATAATTTATTCCTCACTGAACAAATGCCCATGTAATGAATCTTTGCGCACACTTTCCCCAGTAAGCCAAAATTTGAATTGACGTTCTTATAGAGTTGAGCAGCTAAGAGAACCTAAAATTTTTTATTATATATTCAGATCAATATGCGCATGATCGAATGAAATATTGTTTAACACTGTCGGACTCGGAACTTGGACCTGGCAGAATTCGCAGAAATGATAAAAATTACCAAGAAAACTGGTGAATTTGATTGATTGCAAATAAAAAGTTAACGAAACGTCGCACGGCGCACTCCTATGAACAACTAATTTGGCGATTCTGCACCCTTGCTTCAACCAAATGAACCCCTTTTTCAAAAAAGGAAATCAATGCAACCTTATTATTTCTGCATATATTGAGGTAGCAATTGAGAATCATCTAAATCACTTCAGAGCACTAAAAATAAAACTCAATGAAGAACCGAGTTTCAATATTTGTATTTCCATTTACTTTGTTGAAGTAAAAAACTTAATTCCGAAAAATCCTTTTCATTTGACCCACAATTCTTCAAGATCTCTGATGCGAAATTTCACAATAGTTCATATGTTTCTGCAAATGGCCCCCAAATCAATATTTTGAGTATTCTCAGTGACACATTTGAACCCAGAGATGGCGCTCACCTCACTTTAGTTGCTTCGTTTCCCTTCTCTCTTCTCTATAATCTACGGTTTTTACCTTTTTTGCAAGTATGCCCTCGACAGTACTCTAAGAGACAAACTCCAAGCAAAACCTAACAAGTACCCAATACTACGACAAAAACTAAACAATAAACCTTTCAAACTCGTAACCAAACGATACAAGTGTTCATTTTCTGACCTAACCTAAACTAACCTAACCTAACCTAACAAGTACCCAATACGACGACAAAAAATAAACACTAATCACAAGTGTTAATTTTCTAATGTAGCCACATACTTCTTTCCTTCTTAGGGACCAATTTTGAGACCTTTGAAGACCCAATTTATGTTTTCTGTGGAGTGCGTTGAGGATTACTCAAAAATCCAAGACTACTCGACTGTCTCTATAGAACTCGAACACTCAATATTTCGTATTTCCCCTATCGAGCTAATCTTTCCCCAATCATTTTAAATATACATCATAGCCAACTTCGCATAAAATCACGCAACCACTACCTGGACTACGCTTGGGGCCAATCCAATTTCATGGCTTAGAATCCGAATTATAATTAATAATGGGGCACATCTATCCAAAACGAGAGCCCCCCATTATAGAAATAAATAATAAATACCCATACATAAAAACGCGGTTTTACGTAGCGAGCAATTCTGAAATAATTGGACGATATAGTTTATATCCGTTATGGCGCTGTAGTTACGACGAGTTTGAGAGATTACAGAGAATTGAGTACGTAACAGCTTCGTACAGAAGCAATTTGAGCGCTAACTTGCTTTAATTGTGCTCCGAAATTGAAACAATGTATAGTTGATGGCTTCATGATTTTACGAGCGTTCGTCAACTGTATTGTAATGGCTTCCTGAATTCGTTATCCTTGTCCGACGACTTAACTTCGTCTAGCGAGGTAACTGAGATCAATTGGAACGCTCCCTCAGTTCAAATTGCTCCCTTTGTGCCCTACTTTTACCATCTACCATCTTTATATTGTGTTATTATAGTTCGATCAATTACCAACAATTAGAACAGAGCCCCAGAAATTTGCAGACCTGAAGCATCTGGCCTAGCATTGTGACCCATTATTGGGGTGACCAAAATATACAACAGAAAAATCGATTAGTTGCCCCACTTATCAAAAGTGTAACTTCTACTTTGCTCATCTACATCCTCTCTTTCAACGCTCTTTTCGTCGATGACCTTTGTGTGAAGCAATTTATCTTTGCTCTCAATATAGACTTCTTCATTTGAGCCATATCTCGTTCTCTTCAGAATTCTTTTGATGTCTGCAAAAATCTAGTAGTTACTGGAGAGGGTACTGTGGTTGTGGGAGTAGTTCAAAGCGTAATTTATCTACAGGGCGTTGTCCTAGGTAAACAGCATTTTTTTCTGCATTTCAGGCAGTTTTTCTCACCGAATTTCATTTTTTGACGTCCAAAAACTATTTTGTGGTCATTTTTTATGTTTCTGTTGGTTTTAAAAGGGCCCAGAGTGTTCAGAATCATCAGTGCTTGTTCTTATTGTAGGGTTAAAACTCAAAATAATAGTCAATAACAGCTGATTTTTCTTGTGCAGAATCTCTATGATGCTTTTCAAGTCTCTCGTTCTTCGCAAGATTCACTAAAATTATATTATAACATTTGGATTGATCCAGTAGTTTCCGTGTCATTCCAGTTTTTTCAGTAGATAGGTGTACCTTAAATTATTCAAAATCCGAATTTATCAAAATGACTCGTTTCCACAAATAGTACTTCAACTACGAGCACATAAATATCCCATTACTCCACTAACCCCTGATTACCAAACGATCATATACAGGGTCTCCTGAATATAAATCACCAATTTATATACATACGGTAGCGAGAACGGCTACATATTCATCAGTTTTTATGAGTTCAGGGCTACCTTATGAATGGGACATCAGCGTCCAATCTCTCCTACCTGAATATCAAGTCGCCTTAGTTCGTTCGGAAAAAGGCAAAGGTAACGTCCATTACCGTGTTTTTCGTGTAACAAATGGTGCTTACAAAGGTCGTGTTGAATTGTAGCGAACGTTAGAGGTCCAAGAATGTTTTGTGTCGAGGATGAATTATTTATTCCGTTTAGTTTCGCCTGGACGATTATAAAAGTGGAAACTTTTCAAAAACACGTCCTCTTTCGAAATGAAACCACCCTGTATGTTATGAATCGACCGATGGTCGAAATTTGATACCTCCCCGTATGAGATTCTCTTCGTGACATGGATATATGATATTTTTAAGGATTCTTATCCCCTTTGAAATGAGAAATAGTATCAAAACGTCATGGTGTAAATGTGATGAAGAAATGAGCTCTCTCACTTTTCGAAGTAGAGCCAAAACGTGGAATAGCCAATTATTTTTTTTCGGGAGATGAAAAATAGCCCAAGTTTAACACAAGATGTTTTCTATGGCTATTTTGATCAAAGATTATGGAGTAGAAAGATAAGAAACACCCTCATATCGCTAGTGCTAAAAACCGACTACATTTTGGCCAGTGAAAACACATTTGACAATGAGATGGCGCTGAAAATGTATTGTCAATACAGAAAAACTGTTTAATAACAGTTTTCTGTTTTATATTGTGGGGCGAGAAATTCGAATTCTATTCCTTGTATTGAATTTCAGTATTGACCTTGTTGAGACTAGAAAACAAACATCCTGAGCGACAAAACAAAAGGATGGTTTTGTTTTGTTACCAGGATGTTAGGTTTCATCTGAACATTGTTTGGAATCAATTGGTATCAATGAAATACGCTGTTTGATGTGATAAATTTTTATTTGCAACCTATAAAAAATTTACAAAAATTTGAAATTATGAACAACGAAAAAAGCTTTGACTAGGACACAAGAGTATGGTTATCTGTTATAGCTACGTCAAATGTGTGTTTTTTCTGTGAAAACGTTTTGAATTAATAAACTTAGTTGAATTTGTACACTTTTTATCAGAAATTTATATAAACCAATATTCAATTTACCGTCTTAGGATACACATTTCCGTTACTTACATATTATTTACAAAATTTTCAAAACCACAATTGAAAAAAACCTCACAGAGGTATACAAGACCTGTATTCAAGCCTGTCAGTATAATTTCTTCATGCTTTTTTATGATTTCTTCATGGTGTGGTCTCTTTATGACACAATATACAAATTGATTAATGAATGAACAAAACACTCATAAAACTTTGATTTTCCAAACAACAATTTGACAGTCACCCAATTCCCAAATCTAAATCCATAAAACTTTTGCATTTCTGAATATATTGAAGGCAATTGAGAATCTTTTAATTGACGTATAAAAGTCATTATTTCCCCTAAATGGGCCCTTCATGCAAGCTATGCTTCGTGCATATAACAATTTACGTGGATGAACAGTTCTCAATTGACTTGCAGTAAAATGTTCATTGCACATGGTGTAGTCAGTAGTGTTTACAGGCCTTTACGCCCTGAAAATTTTTAATACTTCGTTGCACTGAAAATAAAAATCAATGTTACCAGTTTTAATACTTACATTCCCATTTTCCTTAGTAAAATTTATTTGATTCCCAGTTTTCCACCATATAATAATTTTCGAAAGATATTTTGAGGTTTTCGCCAAGAAAAAACATTTCAATAATCAGCAACTAGGAACGAGCTTGATAAACAAAAGAATCAAAACATTCGAAACCTCTTTGATCAAAATGGCCATCTGACATCTCACAAAATTTCATATGTCCCTCGAATTGATATTTTAACCAGTCTTAGAGGCTTAAAAATACATTTGAAACAAAGATGGCGCTCACATCACTTTAGTCGCTTCATTTCCTATCTTTCTACTCTATAATCTTTGATTTTGATCATCATGACATCAAGCAGAATATCTCACTACTCAGTTTCAGTTCCAAGCGATCTATTGGCATTGTCAAAACTGGTATTGGCATAATGAAAATTTGTTTTTCAATCCCGTAGAACCGTTTTAATATATCGAAGACGAAACAGAGACTGAGGAAAACGATCACTTTACGTGTTTCATATGGGAAAAGAAGTGAATTCACTCAATCAATGAATATGCTTAGTAGCATCGCATGTGAAGATCTATTTTTTTAAGTAGGTAATCTTCTTCGACTGACTTGCGGCTTTTTTGGAGATTCGACCTTCTGAAGAGCCGGTTAAGCACCTGTTTCGTTCGAATTAACAACGTCAGAATCGAAAGTACTCATTTCCTTACACGTCCATGTCCTAGCATTTCTTTCTTCGTATCCTGTTCGCATGCAACACGAAACCGCATGAGAATGGTACAATCCCCAGTCGGTGATTACCAGGAGAGTCCATCCATGTCTTCTCGTGGTGGCACGACACAGCTAATCCAGTCTCCAACATTCTGTCACGTTCTGCCACTTATCTTTCTTACTATTTATTTCTATACGGGCTTTGCGCTCTTTAACGGCGACTAGATAAGAGGGAGATTGGGATGTGACATTTCGGTTAATGTTAATACGAAGCCCGGAATTTATGAGTCGGTTTATTGGATTCCGTATGTGCCCGTCCCTCTTGCCCCGAAGATAATTTATGTCAAATGGTCCCGTCCGTTTCCGGACAGGGGCCGTTGCCTGGAAGATCCTGGTAAATCCCCGTATCGGAGTCTTCTTGTCCTTTGATGGATTAAGAGGAGATCTGGGAGGAATGGGGAATTCCTGGCTTCCGTTGGCGGGCCATATCTGGGAGTTTATGAAATAAAGGATGATTTAAAGTCATTGATGAGTGCAGTAAAATTTTTTATGTGGTTTGGGTTCTCTGAATCGGCGTGAATTCTTCTCGTATACGAGGATGTATTGATATCTAGTTAGCCTAGACCAATGCCATGCATGAAAAAAATATTGCGTTACCATAGCAACGAACAATAACTCATTAGAAGTGTCAGTGTGAAGTTTGAGGTCAAAAAAGTAAACCAGAGTTACGCAATAGATTAAAAGAAAGAAGGTGTCCACCGAAATTGTGAGAATCGAAAAATTGAAGTATCGAGCCATCATCAAGTACCTGTATTTAAAAGGGTTAAGAAGTAAGCAGATTTACGAAGATATGCTTAATAACCTTGGTGATCAATGTCATTCGTATGCGACCGTGAAAAATTGGACTGCATCAAGCTTCAAAAGAGTTAAATTTTCCATTGAAGATCGATGACCGATCGGGAAGGCCAGTTTCTGTGTCAGTCCCCGATAATATCGATCCAGTTCCTGACATAATTTTATCAGACCGTCGAATTGGGCTAAAACGGATATCTGAAGCACTGAATACTTCATACGAACGCGTTGATCATATAGTTCACGTCAATTAGGACATGGGAAAAATTGCTGCAAAATGGATCCCAAAATGTTTGAATGTTGACCAAAAGCGTGCAAGGGTAGAAGCATCACGTTCGATCTGTGCTCGATTTGAAAACGATGAAGACTTCTTAAACCGAATTTTTACTATGGATGAGACTTGGGTACATTTCTACGATCCAGAAACTAAATAACAATCGATGGAATGGCGACACTTTGGTTCTCCAAGACCTAAGAAGTTTCGTGTCCAAGAATCTGCTGGAAAAGTTCTTGCTTCAGTTTTTTGGGATTGCCATGGAGTAATCATGATTGATTTTTTGGATTAGGGTAGAACAATAACCGGAGATTACTATTCGACATTGCTGACCACTTTACGGGAAAAAATTGAAGAGAAAAGACGCGGAAAGCTATCCAAAGGTGTTTTGTTTTTGCAGGACAACGCCCCTGCACACAAATCACATGTTGCCATGTAAAAAATTCGTAATTTAGTGTTTGAATTACTAGAACACCCCTCTTTATTCACCAGATTTGGCTCCATCCCACTATCATCTCTTTCCTCAACTGAAAAAAAGTTTAAAAGGTCGTAAATTTTCTTCCAATGAGGAGGTAATAAACGCTGTGGAGGTCTGGTTTGCAGAGCAAGAAGAAACATTTTTTTTGAAATGTCTAGAGACGTTGCAGGTTCGCTGTGATAAATGTATCCAATCAAGGGGAGAATATGTTCAGTAATAAAATATTTTGACATTGAAATTTTGTTTGGCTTTATAGTAGGCTAAGAATTTTTCAATATATCTTCGTATATGGACTTTTATTCGAAAAAATGCATACTCAAAAACAGATTAATATTGACACACACTTCGTTCATTATTATTAAAGAAGTTTGAACAAATTTCATTAAATAATCGGTTCTTTAGTTGAACATAAACAAATATATTTCACCATTTTACCATTTTAAAGCACGTTTATATTGTAACTAAGACTTCTTTTGAAAGTATTTCCATTTCAAAGGTGGATAATTGTAACAAGTAAGAATAACTTCAATGAAAGTTAATTATCTTAGGATACAAATGTAACGGTACAATCTTGAAGGATACCATGAGTTTAGGTATGTGAAATTTTCTATTTATTGCGTAGATCTCACTCAGAACCACATGCCTGTATATACAGGCATACATGTTGATGTTGAGAGCGTACAACATATGCGTCAGTAGCTGTTTCAATTTTTGTAAACTGTTGGGTTTAGAGCATAAGACCGCAAAAACTTTCTTGATAAATGCTCTAAAGTTTCAGAAAATTGGGCTTTCAATTACAAATTTGCCTCTTGTGGAATGTTAGGATGTTTTAAAATGAGGTGACCCCTAAAAACCACTAACATTTCTGACACCTTTTATCTCAGGCGGGGTGATTATTTTAATCAATAGTTTTTCCATGAACTCCGATGTCTTCTAACAATAAATCACCTCCTGTATTTCAGCCACGAGATGAGTGAATAGTATAAACTTCGAAGTTGAAATACACAACCAGCATTTTTCTTAATGAGATAAAACCCATTACGACCCATTTATATTTCCACCAGGCATATACTCCGAATCCTAAGAAACTTTCCAGGTGCAGCGTTTCAACTTTCCATATAGAAATTTTAAAAAGATCCCACGTGCAACTATGCTCTCCTACTGTGACTAAGTAGTAGTTCTTTTCATGTGAGGCTTGTTAGGTCTGGTACCCATTAACAGGCAGCAGGCCCGGATCTAGGGGGGGGCAAGCGGGGCGCTTGCCCCGGGCGCCAGCCTAAGGGGGCGCCAAAATCCAAAATCAACCAGAGGTTGAAATTTTTTTACTTTTGATTTTCTCGGAAAAAATTAATTTCCTAGTGCTAAAATGGAAACTGTAGAATGGAAACATGATAAACCATCACTATGCCTAAAATATTTAAAATCAATGAGGGATCAATTAACTGCATATTATTCAGTCATCTACGAATGACCGCCACACTTGGGTGAAATAGGTTGAAAGATCTGATATGTTTACACTGCGTCGCAAGCAGTAATTTCTTTGCCTGGGGAATTTCCGACTCATCGCCTTCTCATCTGGAACTAAGGGCCAAAATTTCCGATTTTCTATAGACCATAACATAAAAATTAATCCTTTCAGCATACTTCTGTTTGCATATTCGTAATCTATGCCTTAGTAAAAACACCAATTTTGGTGGAAATCGGTAAGATCGAAATTTTTTCAAATTTTCCATAGATATACCGAGTTTTTCACCATAATTTGAGCCCCCCTTTAACTTTGTTACTAAAAGAGGTACAAAAAAATGTTTTATACAAAAGTTTCACGAAATTGAGTTTTTTTTAAATGTTTTCACAAAATGAAATATATACAAAGTGGGCTGTTTTCTGAAGAATATTTTTGGTCTCCGATCAAAACCGAATTCATTCTGTACACTAATTCGAGGGCGTAGAACACGAATATGCAAACAGATATTTTAAAAAAAAATAACTTTTCAAGTTATGGTCGATGGAAAATAGGAAATTTTGGACCTTCGCGGAAAAATTCATAAAATCTGATCCGTTCGAGATAGATGAATGAAGTGTGGATTTTTATATTTGCAAAGAACCAATTCATCACCAAAAAATTAAACAGCATATGACTAGTGCCTTTTTTCTAGCTGCTACATCTCCTCAAAGTTGACCAATATTTCCGAAATTTTGTACTAAAAGTGATTTATTCCTCAAAATACTGATCCTCCAAAAATCTAATTGCATATTCGTGATCTACCTTGAATTAATATGTAAAATGATTCGGGTCGATATATGTAGTTACAAAAATAAATTTTTGTTCGGAATAATTTCGTTCATGAAGCGCGGGTAAAAACGATAGACGATGGCGGGTTGCAAACGACATCCTTGTAAATACAAACTTTAAAATTTTTTTTTATTTATGCAATTTTTGGGAGTATTTTGGGAAAAGAATAACTTTTAATGGAACAATGAGAAAAAATATCTTTTGATGGAACAATGGGAAAAAAATATGAGTGATTTTTTTCCCAAAGTACTCATCTTAGGAAAAATCTAATTGCATATTCGTAATCTATACGAACTCGAACTAGTGAAAAAAACTCGGGTTGAAAGTGATGACGAATATGCAATTAGATTTTTCCTACGAACCTTAGAAGGGGGGGGGGCGCCATCATGAATATTTGCCCCGGTCAGAAAAAATCGTAGATCCGGGCCTGACAGGCAGGCAATTACAGGCATAACACGAGTGGCACCTTGATATTCAGGAACTGGATTCACTTGGCAATCTAACAACAAACAATCTTAATTGGGAGCTTTAAACAGAGTCGACGATGTATATGTGCGTGGAAAACGCTTTCTTTCGACTACTCTGTACATTCGCCCGCTTTAAATACCAGTCACACTGTTCAAGAGCGCTAAGGTTGGTGGCTGGTTCATTTCACTAATTATTTAATGCATAAGCTAAGGATTAAATTTAATTGGTTGCTTCTAAAGTTACACAGAAGCGGTATGAAATGAATCTTGGGGCAGAGGTCTTCAAACAGACATACTTAAGTGGATTCAGGTGCATTTGCATACCCAGTCAGAAAATATTCATATTAATTAAATCGGAAATGAGCCGTGAATAGCATAATTGGTCGAGTTGATGTGAATCCAGTACCAGAAATCGGATCAATGCCTGAATGAGGTTTGGAGAAAGATATCCGAGGATATATTGAAAAATTCTTAGCCTACTATAGAACCAAACAAAATTTCAATGTCAAAATATTTTACTACTCAACATTATTCGCCTCTTAATTGGATACATTTATTACAGCGAACCTGCAACGTCTCTAGACCTTTCAAAAAAATATTTCTTCTTGCTCTGCAAACCAGAACTCTACAGCTTTTATTACCTCCTCGTTGGAAGAAAATTCATGACCTTTGAAACTTTTTTTCAGTTGAGGAAAGAGATGACAGTCGGATGGAGCCAAATCTAGTGAATAAGGGGGGTGTTCTAGTAATTCAAACCCTAAATCACGAATTTTTTGCATGGCAACATGAGATTTGTGTGCAGGGGCGTTGTCCTGCAAAAACAAAACACCTTTGGATAGCTTTCCACGTCTTTTCTCTTTAATTTTTTTACTTAGAGTGGTCAGTTATGTCGAATAGTAATCTCCGGTTATGGTTCTACCCTTATCCAAAAAATCAATCATGATTACTCCATGGCAATCCCAAAAAACTGAAGCAAGAACTTTTGCAGCAGATTCTTGGACACGAAACTTCTTAGGTCTTGGAGAACCAGAGTATCGCCATTCCATCGATTGTTGCTTTGTTTCTGGATCGTAGAAATGTACCCAAGTCCCATCCATAGTAACAATTCGGTTTAAGAAGTCTACATCGTTTTCAAATCGAGCACAGATCGAAAGCGATGCTTGTTCCCTTGCACGCTTTTGGTCAACATTCAAACATTTGGGAATCCATTTTGCAGCAATTTTTCTCATGTCCAAATCGACGTGAACTATATGATGAACGCGTTAGTATGAAATATTCAGTGCTTCAGATATCCGTTTCAGCCCATTTCGACGGTCTGATAAAATCATGTCATTAACTGCATCGATATTTTCGGGGACTGACACAGAAACTGGCCTTCCCGATCGGTCATCATCTTCAATGGAAAATTCACCTCTTTTGAAGCTTGCAGTCCAATTTTTCATGGTCGCATACGAAGGACATTGATCACCAAGGGTATTCTTCGTATAAATGGTATATCTGCTTACCTCTTAACCCTTTTAAATACAGGTACTTGATGATGGCTCGATACTCCAATTTTTCGATTTTCACAATTTCGGTGGACATATTCTTTCTTTTAATTTATTGCGTAACTCTGGTTTACTTTTTTGACTTCAAACTCCACACTGACACTTCTTGTCATTGTTCGTTGCTATGGTAACGCAATATTTTTTTATGCATGGAACTGGTCTAGGCTAACTAGATATCAATATATCCTCGAATATTACTCTTTTCCCACGATGAAATAGTAGTTGCCACTTTTCAGTCATTTTAACCATTGATTTTTGAATTTTTTTTCATGAATATTACAAAACATAATTTTTGAAGCTATCAATTTGTTTCCTAATCCTTGAAAGCGCAACATGTATTTTTCAAACAGCAGTTACTGTCCACCGTAATTTGAGAGCTA
Organism: Coccinella septempunctata; assembly: GCF_907165205.1. NCBI lineage: Eukaryota > Metazoa > Arthropoda > Insecta > Coleoptera > Coccinellidae > Coccinella > Coccinella septempunctata. The sequence goes on along the minus strand of NC_058190.1, from coordinate 46,668,145 downwards.
TTACGCCAATCTATTCATTTGAGCCTAACCTCAAAATTAAAAGCCGCCATTTCCTTAAACGACTTAATTAGGTTTCATTATAATTTTTTTTTCGGATACAACTAATGACACGTAGGTAAGTAACGCGAACGTCTTGGCTGCTGTACTTGGAGATAACTTGTCATCATTAGTCACCAGCAGGAATGACATGGTTGTTAGGGGACAATGGTAACAATTTCAAACGTTTATTTTTAATACAATGACGAGAATCGTAGTCGATATTTGTTCATGTTGATACTGTTTGTGGAAGCTTGTCTTATTTGGTTGTTAGAAAACAATACAAGGCGTATTTTATCAACTTTCATTAAAATTAACTCAGAGCTCATGTTTATCAAGAATGATACTTACATTGCTTCTATGTAGGTACTCTACAGTCTACGCAAACGACCTACTCAGGTTATGCAGATGAACGAATCCTTAAATGACTTTCCAAAGTGGTGACTTGAAAACGGTCTCAAAAAAAACATTGAAAAGACCCACAATTTGGTATTTACTACCAAGAAACAGACTGATGAATCCCTGTCATACCTGGGTGTAACTCTCCATTCAGGGCTTGGCTGGAAAAAATATAGGTATCAGGGAATTATGCAGTAGGCTGTCACAAGAGATATTCCTGATAAGAAGGACGAAACAAATATCGAACATGGAAACTGCTAAGCTAAACAAACTTATTATTTAGCCTTCCACTGCCAGTTGGACAATAAATATTTTATTCACTATTATATGTAATACAAATAGTTGATAGTTGTAGAAAGTGAGTAAGCTACATCAATTTTATTCCAGCTCGAGCGATGTGGCCCAGCATCCGATGAGAATCTGATTAACCTCCGAATTCTTCTCGGATGAATCCCCTTTCCAGGCTTAATGCAATTCGGCCTACGTTATTGAAAAACTTTTTCGTTCCTTTCCGAAGAAATTCAGCCCACAGTCAGGGGCGTGCACTCTACACGAACGAATTATGAATAACCCGTGGAGAATTCTTTTGCGGTGCATGACTGTCTCGTAAATTGGACGATAGAAGGAGATCACGAGATAGATTATTGAATTCGTCGATTGGATGCGAGTGAACGCTGGCTTGATGCCGTGCAGAATCGACAACGGAAAGATTCTACGTTCACTGTGTGTACTTCCTAGAAGGTCGTGTTTTTTAGAGTTAGGCATAGAAAATATTTTAAATGGCACTTATACTTCTTCCAAGATGACGGCGGAATGATGGAGAAATAAAATGTATTGTCTAAAGCCTTCCTTAGATTGTCCTCATTCCAGCAATCAAAGTACTGTAAATACAATAGTTGTTGCAACTCCAGTGGGAATCTAGATTTGCAATTTTTACTTTCAGGCATAGAGTCATTCGGGGTAACTGAGCGCAGTGGGTAAGTGTGCGCAGTGCGTATATCTCGACTATGCAATGTATGAAAGAGGGGTTCATTCGGGTGAAGCAAGGGCGCAGAATCACCAAATTAGTTTTTCATAGGAGTACGCCTTGCAACGTTTCGTTAACTTCTTATTTGCAATCAATCAAATTCACTAGTTTTCTTGTAAATTTTTAGTATCTCTGCAAATTCTGCCAGGTCCAAGTTCCAAGTCCGACAGTGTTAAACAATATTTTATTCGATCATGCGCATATTAATCTAAATATATAATAAAAAATTTTAGGTTCTCTTAGTCTACTCTCTAAGAACGTCAATTCAAATTTTGGCTTACTGGGGAAAGTGTGCGTTGGTAAGTGTGAGCATAGATTCATTATATGGGCATTAGTTCAGTGAGGAATAAATTATGACATTGTTGATTATCTTGGTTAAGACTCGATCAATATTGTCCTATTTGTTCAGAAAAATATGAAGAGCCACCAACAGGGGAATGTATCAATTGTTGTGTTCCCCAGGAATGGTGGCACGAACAATAATGGAGTGCTTGTAAAAAGGCGCTTCTGTATTGACAATAAACAGCATTTCTCTAATATTGTAACATTTTGATGAAATTATTTCATAATTTGTTTTGATTGTGTGGTTCACTAAGCACTGCGTTCACTTACCCCGTGAGGATGCGCACACTTACCCGCAATACGGGGCATGTGAACGCACACCGACTTTCACTATTAATTTTTTTTTGCGGAAAGAAAACGTTTTTGTTTGTTTGTTTTTAATGTTTTTTATAGATTAGAAAATTCTCTATCTTATGAATATGTTTTAATTTTCCTAGCTTCAACATTTGAAACAGGGTATGGCTTGAAAGGCAAAAGTGCGCACAGTTGCCCCGAAGGACTCTAATCAAGAGTAGATATAGAAAGAATATGCAGTTGCAATTCCGTTCAAAGCTGATTGGAAGGATGATGACGTAGAAGGGGGCAAATTAAGTTCAATTAACTAAACGGGGTAAAGAGTGCCTTTGCGCGACGTCATTTTGGGTTCGTCAGAAAACAAATAAACCACCAGTTTGCCGAGGAATCTTGAAATTTCTTGAGCCAAGACAAGATTTCATATGTCAACATGAGATTTTTTGAATTTCTTGATTTTTTCCCAAGACAAGACAAGTTTGTTATCACGATAAGAATTCTTGTCCTGTCAACCCCTATAGGTAAATGGCAGTTTGTAGTCCCTTCCTGGCAAGTGTATTGACCTTTTGAGGTCAACAGGCATAACAAGACCAATTATTCTTTAAGTTTCCTTCGGTACTTCTTAATATTCAAATCGATGACTTGAAAGCTCCCTGTTTCAATTTCAGCCTGACAGTCAGAATGTTACATTTCTTTCTGTTTCATGATACTGTAGATCCGAATAGACAACTTTCACTTTGACACCCATTTGTTGAGAATGGACATTTAGCCAGAACCGCATTATTCTCATCTCATTCGGTCGATATTGTAAGACTTTCGCCAAATCACGTATTCGTTGGAGGTTACTCCGAAAATAGACATAATGAGTATATCCCAATTACGGCCATATAATATCGCAAACAGCGCCAATTTGAATACCCTCGCATTTTACGGTCGCGTTCGTAATTATCCCACTTTCCACACACCCGAGCGTTTTATGGAAATGCGCCAAAAACATGGATATGAAATATGCATTTCCTAGCCTTGCCCAGATAAAGCGAATTTCTGTTTGTGATTCAGCGCAATCGTAGATATTAGAATAACGCCGTGAGTTATGGAAAGTCGGCCGACTTGAAAAAAACGTTATAGTAGCTAAGCATGTGAGCGCAAAGCTGGCAGACATGGAACTTGTTTTAAAAATCATTCGGAATGGGCAGATGGAAAGGGGCTGGCCGAGGATTGAACATGCACGCAAATAATTTACTGGCATGACTACCCGATTTGTTTTTTACTTAATTAGCTACCAAGAAACGAACAGTCATAGGCTCCTTGGAACGATCAATCAACCAAAAAGTAGCGCTTTGAGCTACCTTTCCTGTTGGGTAATGAAATGGTCTAACGACCGTCAGAAAATTCTTGATTGAATTTTTTCGGATGAAAGTATCTCGAGAAGTGAACTTGTAGTGCGCACTTGATATCTAAAGGATATTTTCTAATTACCTAACATTGAAAAAGCTGTAGTGGAAGCTGTAAGCTAGCTCAGGACATGTGTGAAAAGCAATATGCTGAGCTCAAGAAATGTTCCCCTTAAGTCCTTGAAATTATGGATTAAAACTAATAATTCAATCCCTGAAGAGTATAAAATCTTTTTACTATCTCAGATGGAGTATGTATAGGGTGGGCAAATTTCGATGTTTTAGCACTACGGTTTTTAAACCAGAGGAGATACACAAAATCTGATACCCTATTCTCGTTCTCTTTTTCTGAGAAACTAACAATAGTAGTAGTTATTATTGGCCACTTTCTTTTGTTTTCGAGTTATAAGCAAAAATTGGAAAAATATGGAAATAAATTTATATCTCCGCTAATACTGATGATAGGGCTCTGAAATTGAAACATTATACAGGCACTTTTTTACGTAGAATCCAGTGGCGTGCTCGACTTTTCAGTAGGATTTTTAATTACGCAGCTATGACCAAAAGTTATGTTTTTTCAATGGAAACACTAGTTTTCTGTGTAATTTTTTGAAAGCTTAATTTTTACTGATTTCAAAAATAGATAACATCATATGGTTTGTATCACTATGAATAATAGAAAATGGTCAAAAACCTTTTTTTTTCAATATTTCTATGGTTTCAACTTTTGATGAGCATAAAAAAATATAGCATCGTATGATTATCACTGTCTCCTTCTATAAGTCCTTTCATTATTATGGAAATTTATGAAGTATATCTTGATTCAAATTTTGTGAAAATTGGTAGAAAGCATAGAAAGAATGACATTGCCGGAAGGAGACTGCTTTTCTTATAGGAAACTCTATTTTTCTGTGCTCGTCAAAAGTTGAAACCATAGAAATATTGAGAAAAAATGTTTTTGACCATTTTCCATTATCTATATTGATACAAACCATATGATGTTATGTATTTTTGAAATCAGTAAAGATTAAGCTTTCAAAAAATTGCACAGAAAACTAGTGTTCCCATTTAAAAAAACATAACTGTGGGTCATAGCTTCGTAATTAAAAATCCTGCTAAAAAGTCGACTGGATTCTACGTAAAAAAGTGCCTGTATAATGTTTAAATTTCAGAGCTCTATCATCAGTATTAGCGAAGATATAAATTTATTTCGATATCGCCATTTTTCCCATTTTTGCTTATAACTCGAAAACAAAAGAAAGTGGCCAAAAATCACTACTACTATTGTAAGTTTCTCAGAAAAAGAGAACGAGAATGGGGTATCAGATTTTGTCTATCTCCTCTGGTTTAAAAGCTGTAGTGCTAAAACTTCGAAATTTGCCCACCCTGTACAGGGTGGGCAAAATTTGTTGTCTAATAAGGGGTTCTCGAGAACTATAAGAGCTAGAAGAAAACGGATGACACATCCCCTAGTTTTTTCTCAGAGAAATAAAGAATGGTGAAAACCATAGCCTCCTGTCATTCTTCGTTTTCAAGTTATTAGCAAAAAATGAGATTTTGACGATTTCGAAAAGTTTTCATAACTTTTATGTCTTTGAAGTTACCGATCTGAAACTTGCACCTTCCTAGGCACTTTTATACGTAGAATCTACTGAAAAAAGATTTTTTCCAAATTAAAAATAACAAATTCAACATATTTTGCATTTAAAAAAACGAAAGTTTGCCTAAATGATAGAATATTTTGAGTTCGTCAGTGGATTCTACATAAACAAGTGCCTGTGCAGAAGGTTCAAGTTTCAGTAACTTCAAAGACGAAAAAGTTTTGAGGACTTTTCGAAATCGTAAAAATCTCATTTTTTGGTAATAACTCAAAAACGAAGAATCATAGGAGGCTATGATGTTCACCATCCTTTATTTCTCTGAAAAAGAGCTCGGAAATGTGTCATCCGTTTTCTTCTAGCTCTCATAGTACTCGAGATCCCTTCAGTAAACAACGAATGTTGCTCATCCTGTATATGGAGCATATTTATAACAATAAAATACGAAAATTCGTGAGTGTGTAGCTTACAAGGACCAACCACTCCTGGGACCTATGCTTGTAGTCATGGGAAATATTGGAAAAATAATTTTTCGTCTGGAATCCAAGCAGCGATGGGTAGGTTCGTAATCTGGATGGGTGACCGTCCCGGTAATGAATTTCAACGAGCGCGCAAAAGCTCCGGACCGACGTCGTTGCTTTCGCCATTTTTTTCTTCTCATTTCGAATTTATGACTGTTTATCATCACAAATGAATATGCCGTAGGTTGAATAGCTAACGGCAATTTATCAATTTCGTTGCGACTGAGAGTAATCAGCAACCCGATACGGGGTTTTCGTGAATACGACCATTATCCTTGCTGCTTTGGAAACTGGAACACTCATCAATCCAGCAAACTGTGTGGCCTTTCATTTCGAAATTGAATTTATTAATCGACTTCCTGAACATCGTCCATCATTATTAATTACGGTGCAGGTGAATAAATTACACGGAGTTAGATGCTGCGGGAGCGCAGGCTACGTTCAGGATCAATGCAAGGGGTTTCAGGGGGTTTTACTGGAAAAAAATCGAAAAAGATATCAGCAAAATGGAAAACGCCATCTACAGGACAAAGAGAAACTGCAATATTGGACAAAGAAGCCTTGTGAACACATGTCGGAGTGAAATGTTCAACAAGATTCTATCTGCACCCTCAAATTACCCTTATGAGAGCTTGCCCTTTGAAAAAGCCAGACGAAGTGTGCCTTGGCTGAGGAAAAAAACATTGAATATCACTAACAAACAAACTAATCAGAACACAGTTGTAGCTTTTGATCTGACCTTACCAACTTTTGCGAACAACGTCTCAGAAATTCTCCAGTGAAAGAAAACCTTCAGATTCAATCTAAATATATATTTCATAAATGTTGTGAGATGATGGTGATGATTTTACTGATAAATATTTTGAGAAAGATGGTATCTTAGTTCATTCATACTTCATAGATTGAATCGATTATTAAACTCTCAATTTTTGTGTACCTTCTATCTATATCTGGGAAATTTTCGACCTATCGCAGACAATACTATCATGTCATCTGCTTTCCAATGTTTTCGTACTATCGGAAACATGATCAATGAATTCGTACTTATATGCAACGAGTACTCTCGAAATTTTGAATGCTCGTCAGCTTCAGACACTCGCCTGTTTGGGATGATAATATTGACAATACCCTCTCGACAATCCAAACTGTTTTTTATTTCTCCTCTATTCTGTAATCACCCAAATCTGGGTCAGGCGTTGAGTGAATATCTGATATTATCAAATCCTGTTTCGCTGAAGTGTCATTCATATGGAATACAAAGTGCTATTATCGTTTTGATCTCTTGAATAAATATAAAATATATACTCCATTCACATTTATTTTAGCAGTCGGTTGGCCATGAAATAATTTTTTCCAGTTTTTGTAACTAGAACGGAGTAAGGTTGGCACTCATGAAATGTCGTTAATGTCATAACGCCGTTGCCAAACTAATATCAATTTTAATTAACAAAATGCCGAAAGTGAAATGAAAAAAGAGACAGGGTTTCAGGAAATGCTATTTAGAATTCAGGTCCGCTCCTTCAAATAGTTATACCCTGATATTCTAAAATCCACAATACGTCAGACGGTAGCGAACATATTCAATATAAGAGAATTTATACAATATTTCATATGAATCTAAACGATTTATATTGCAGCTGAATATTTCCACAATCAGAAAGATTGTGAATGAAGAGGATGACAAAGAATTTCCTTCTATTGGGAGACCCAAAAAAGTGGTGGCATTTGAGAATTTTATATTTGAGTGAATTAATGCGAAAAGTTTACTACAGGATTTTCGATGAATGTCATCGTAGAATAAGTTCCCGAAAATTGATTGTTCTATTTTTCATTTTACTTGTCCTATACATTGTAAATGTCTTAAGGTACCATTAAATACCTAATTATTATTATTATATCAACGTATTAAGATGAACAGTCACAAATACGCGCCAGTTGTCCTGTTAATTGTTTATTCATGTGAAATTTTTGTTCAAAGGTAAAGTTAATCTTGACTTGAAACTTCCCTTAATTCCTTTTACTTTTATTGATGCAAGATGAAATTTGTTGAAGAATTTAACATTCTTGTAATTATCTGTTAATTCCTTCGGGAGATACCCATTCCCAACCACTGCAACATATGCATTTCATCTTCGGTTAATATTTTTGAAATCTACAACTGATGTAACGTATTCAAACATTAGCCAAAGAAGATAACGAACATTAACTCTCCTCAAACTAGTGCATATTATGATATTATACTGATCTCTTGTATTTTCCATGCAAATAACTGGATTTGGTATGCCTTCAATCAGTTTGTATAAGCTTCAATTAGGTTCGTCACATATTTTCCGAAGAGATTCGACATTGTGATAAAATAAGTAATAACAGAAACTTTAACGTAGAACGGGCAACATAGCGTTGATTTAAAACCCAAAAATGTTTTGACAAGCGTCATAACCCCACATTTTCGCACTATACAGAGTGAAATGTATCAAATTTCCATGGTCAACCGAGTGCTAAAATAAATGTGAATGGAGTATAGATGTTTACCGATTATCTATTCATCACAAGAAAAAATCTTTGAAAACCGAAAGCATATAGATTTTGGGATTGATTTTGTAATGAATATGAGCTGGTGAAATATCAGTATTTTTCTGGAGATTTCATTTCTAAATCAAGTCTCATTTTCGACGAAAATCACAATTTCAAAATGAGAACGTTTGGTTTTTCGTCTAATGCATAACTTTTCAAGCCTTTTTGTTTGACCTCTCGCATAAACCCCGTGTTAAAAACCAGTTGTTTCCAACAGGAAGTGCATTAAAAGAGTGGTCCTCGACATGTGTCCGCAATTGGTTGAAACTCCCATTCCCTCCCTGAAAATAACCTAATGACCAAACTAACGCTTTCCATGAACAAAGGACGAAAAGATCGAAAGACCAGTCCTTGAACAATAACACAATTCTCATTCGTGAACCACGCAGTCTTCTCACCCCATCTACATGCCATTCTCTCAATAGTTAATGGAACTTTTGACAGGCAGTTCTTAAACCCAACAGACGCACAGGGAACAGAATTTAATCTCTGGAGAACACTTGAATGCATGGCGTAAACTACTCCACGACATCTACAAAAGGACCTTCTGCACCAGGGTTGTCAGGTCTTTATCCTTCGAGGTTTTGAATGGAAATACTAATAACCAGGAAAAATATCGCTGAAGAGATTACGATCATATTCAATGCGTCATAAAAATGATAGATATTGAGGACTCTTATTGTCTTTCCTCTAAATATCCTTTTCCATGTTGCACTATGAATATTACAGATAAATTGGAAATTCAAGTCCTGATTGAATCACGCAATTTAGGGTCGTGAATTTGTCGTTCATATCGATCATTCCAGAGTAGAATTACCCCCCTTGTCAACCCCTCCATCCTGCACGATCCACAAAAGAACTCTCCAGGAAACAACTCTTATCGCCAAGCGCGTGGAGAATATTCCAGGGCACGCCTTGACGTCACAGTCTGACAGGATGCTGCGTCGTTGTACAAAAGATAAATTGGGCTTTGTTCTTGAAAACTATTATAATGGGGGTTCGGGCGATTGGGTTTGTCGTAGTAATAAGATCTGACACACAAGGTTCGACGGCTTCCTTGGGAAACTGGGTTAAGTTGCGATAACGCGATGTTCAGTTGTTGATTGATTATTGGGGTTGGAGTTGGGGAGCCAACGATGCTAAATCGGGCTTTACTCGAGCGTCCTAGTGGATTCTGAAGATTAGATGGTAGAAGGAAAAAAAGTTCTATGATGCATGCACTTACAGCGGTGGGTAAAGGGTCTGCAGGTTTTCGAAGATGTTAAAAAAGGTCACAGCGTTAAAAATCAGATGAGTCAGATTCTCATACACGTGTTGCAGACGTGTTCTTCCATTAATCTGACACTAATTAGGAAAGGTTTTCTTAATCTGACAGTTTGAAGATGGTAAGAATGTATTTTTTTTAAATATCTCCCTTCCTGAACCTCAAATCGTTTTTTCATTCATTATGAAAGTTGCAGATAATTAAATTCTATACAACTTTTGTCTGAAGCAATTTTTTAATACTCTCTACCGCTTTGTATCTGGAGGGTGATGAGGACGAGGAGAATTAGCCATACATGCGAAAGGACAAGGTCAATTTAGAATCCCAGTATTATGTATATTCATCGCCATATATCTCAAAAATATTTGGACGTAAAAGAAATTGCTGTGGACGAAATATGTAGAAAATATTATGCTCAACAACTTTTATAATGAATGCGAAAACGATTTGAAGCCAAAGAGAGGAGATTCAAATTCAAAAAAACTGATTTTTGTAAACTTTATTACCAATTTATATTGTTTCGGCTTGCTGCAACTATCAAATTATATTTATTCCTGAATCATTAGCTTCAAAATAAGAAAAAAAGCCACCGCGCTCGAGAATGTACACGTGACATTTTTTTGCAAGTATGGCATGCTCCCTCACATTTTCTTTACGCTTAAATTGTCAGCTTAAGAGAAGGTATACTTTTTAACATGTAATTAACCACATATATCTTAATCTGACAAGATCGAGTATGTGCAATGATCGTTTTTATTTCTACTAGTCTGACAGGCAGTATATACTAGACAATTCCCCCTATATACAGATCGAATTATGTATTATGTCTAACTCTGATAGTAACAGCCTTTCTTCTACTTATCAGTGGGTAGAATTTTCGTCAACAGCTTCATTGAAATGGCATTTTCAAGTCAGTTTTCCTTCGGTGGAAGTGAAATCATATCAAAATGAGTTATTATCAGAACCACAATCACATATTTCGTCAAAATAGCGGAATGTGGTTGGCCCAAACCACTTATCGATAAACAGCAGCTCTACCACATTTGCTGATAGTTTTTGAGTATTTTCAAGGGCTAGTCGATGTTGAAATGGAATAATACAAGAGCCGTTCACGTGATCATAACGATAATTCCTTTTTCATTTGAAAGGTCCTTGTTTCTTGTTTCATGCCTGGATTGTGCGGTTTCGCACGTGAATAAACTAAACAATTTATTACTGATTGGTGTGATTAAACATATGCCGATTATAACTCACCTCACTTGGCAAAACCTGCCTGAATAAATTGTTCCAGAGCATACACCTCATTCTTCATGCTGCTTTATTGAACTTCAAACGAAAGTTATACAGAGAGAAAACGATTATAGGTATTGAGTGACATGCAAATAATGAACCTCTTTTACTATGCCTCATCGCTCTGTATAAACCATATGTTGTAGAAGCATTGCACCATCCCGCTTAGCAATCATTTTCATTACATGCATGTTCCACTTCTCCGAAATTGCTGTATCGAAGGCAGGCGATCGCACACGTTCTCTGCTGGCTTCCTTTTTCAATTTAATTAATGCCTTTCCCAGATTGCGTTCACGGTCATCGAGATACGCGCTGAAAAATGCGAGAGAATGGACCGAGGCAAAGATTCTGGGGCTCTGTTTTCCCAAAAGTACACTCAGCCAAATAGCACGGTTAAAAGAGGCACTGGAGGCATCCTGTTTGCATGGAATTGAAGGTAATGCTTTTTCTGCCAAAATGAGGAAGAAAATGTGTACTTGGGTTCTGAATATTCCAGATTAACCAATAGTAGGTGTATACTAAGTGACAGAAAACAGGATACATCTGTTGATAACTTTACCTTAAAGCTTTGAGTATGCAATGTAAATATCAGCAGCTCCCTATCGATTAGAAGTACTTCAGAGAGCAAATGTTGGGTTGATGTTTTTAAAAGTTTGAGAATGTTGACGTAGAAAACAAAGGACCTAGAGTGGAAGGAAGTACAAGCACTGCCAACAAAAGTGAGCAATTTAATTTCACGTTGTTTAAAGTCGTTGGGAATTATTCCGAAACAAAGAAATTGCGTTCCTCTTTAAATGATGCCAAGAGACTTTAAACATACTGCCCATTAAATCAATGGGTATGAATGCTTCAACATCGTAGACCAAAAGCCAAACACAATAAGCCTATCTAACTAAAAAATACCACATCATATGAATACCATTTGTGTCGATTTGTGGAGTGTTCCTCTGACGTAGTATACGAGAGAAAAGATCCTTGTTGAGATAGATTCTGATAATAAAACCAACCGAAAAAATTCCCTCATGACTAACAATCATTATTATAATTCTTAAAGCCTTATCATACACGAGACTAATAGGATTAATCGAAGATTCAAGTAAAGGATCAGTGAGAAAACAAGGTCCAATTTCAATGTTACCATTCAACGACCTTGTTCTTAAACCAGAATCGATTGATGTGATTTTAAATTCTGATTCGATTGTGTTTTACACAGAGAGGCGAATGCTCACCGTGACTTTAAAATAAGCAATGATATCACAATCTGACCACGATACGATTCTAACATCCAATGATTTATGAGAAAGAAATTTTCTATTAAGGCTAGTAGGTGCTAAAAAAACAACGTTGGTTACTTAAATATCATTACGGTGCCAACATGACGAAACACTGATTGCTTTCTTGATTGAAGTGATTCATCAGTATAGCCCACATGGAGTACCATCATGTATCATTCAAAACCCATAAGTGTAGAATGCATGAAGAGATGTGTAATTACAATGACGTAGTAATTATAATCCTTCTCGCCTGGTGTTAACAATTTACATAAACGTGATACTTGGGGCTTCCATTAATGTTATTATACCCAAGTTGAATGGAATGCCTAAAGACGCATATACACGGGCCCACTTTTCACGGCAAAGGTGTCTTTATAACACGCCAGGTAGGGTTTCATTCCCGAGGAACGTAGATAAATCGTGAAGTCAGCTTTTCGTGAACAAACGCCAACGCACACTTTCTTGATCGATAATCGTCTCCTACTCAAATGCGCTGAACAAAAATAATACTTCGGTATTACTGCAATTACTCACAATGTTGGTTCATTGTTCGAACAAATAAACTGCTCCTCAAACGTCAAGGATATGTATATTTCCGAAGATGTATTATTTCCCTTCATCGTAATATTTTTTTTTTCATGAACTGAATTATAGCAAATATAGAAACTCATAAAAAATGAAGAAATTCTTCTGTTTCATTTGACACAAGTTCGATCATTCTTTGTTCATTTGTGTCAGTGAATTTCAAGCTGTTGTTTGGATATTCACTATATAAAAAACCGCTCACATATTCTTGGTCTATATTTTTTCAACCTGCCCTCACAGCTTTCCCAGAAGGGATGAAATGTGAGTAGACTTCACAATTCTCGGAGTCACCTGAGCAATCAGCTTTCTACAAAGTTTTATCACGGTACTTATCCTCCAGAAGTGCTAAACCACTTGCTACAAAACCACTAGAAGACCTCAGAATTCCCCTTTTTTCTCAAAATTCGGAAATTTTTCAGGTATTGTACGCTGCGCAAAAAAATTAACGCAAATTCTGAAATCTCAATTTTAATGAAAGTTAACTCTACATTGACTTTATAACTTATTTTTTATGTTCTCTCGGGAAGGTTTTGAACGAAACAAGACACATTAAATGGAAGAAAAATTCAGGATTTCACCGAATCTTATGTGAAAGAAGAGGAATGAACAATTTTCAAAATACTGAAATGCTGATAAGTGATTTAATACTTGGTATTTCCACTCCTTGCGTTAATAACAGCTCGGCAACGACGGTTCATACTCAAAATGAGTGATCTTAAAATGTTCTGATCTAATCCTTCCCAGATTTCTCCGAGTTGGATTCATAAGTCATTAAGAGTAGCTGGATGATTTTCTGAACTTCTCAGCCTTCTATTGAGGTTGTCCCAAACCTGCTCAATCGGATTGAGATCTGAACCTCTTGCTGACCATTCCATTCGAGAGACTTCAACCTCTTCAAGGTACTCCTGAACGATGCGCGCACGATGGGGTCTGGCATTATCGTCCATAAGAATGAAATTTTCACCAATGTATGGGGCATATGGCACTACATGCTCTTCAAGAATGTTCCTTATATACTTATCAGCATTCATAGCTCCATTATCAACGACCACTAGGTCTGTGCGAGCAGTCAAAGATATTCCACCCCATACCATAATTGATCCTCCCCCGAAACCAGTAGTATTCAGGAAATTGTACTGAGCATATCTTTCATGTGGACGTCTGTATACAAGGAAACGTCGATCACAATAGTAGAGGCAGAATCTAGACTTATCTGTGAAGAGAACTCTTTCCCAATCGGCCTCTTCCCAATGGATAAGCACTCTCGCAAAATCCAAACGCGCCCTTCGATGGGCTGGGGTAAGAGCTGGGCGTCTTGCCGCGACACGAGGCCTTTAATCATATTCTCTGAGGCGATTTCTTATTGTCTGAGTGCTAATTTGCACCTCATGAGTTTGCTCGAGCTGAATTTGAAGGAGGCGAGCGGTTGCAAACCGTTGTCTCAACGAAGAAACTCTCAAGTAACGTTCTCGAATGGTTGTTACCCGTGGTCTACCCTGTCCTGGTCTTCGGACATTCCTGTCTCCCTGAATCGCTGCAACATTCAGGACACACTTGTATGGGAAACTCCAAACCTTTCTGCAATTCTTGTGTAAGTCCACCCTTCTTCTCGCAAAACTACCGCTTGGGCATATTCCTCTTGGGTCAAATTGCGTGTTTCGCGTTGCATAGCGATCGAGTGTAGAAAATCAAACGAAAGAAAAACTATTGATCACTAGAATATTGATCGAGAACAACTGATTTTAGAATGGAGCCAATACATTCAAAATCTGATAATATCACCTTTTTTTATTCCTGCTGGAAAAAAACATCTGTACTGAAGAAAACCGTTGATAACATATGCATGCATAATTCTGATAAAAATAATTATCATCGAGAACACCTTCAGTTGTGGAATAAATTTGAGATTTCCATAATGTGCGTTGATTTTTTTGCGCAGTGTACTTTCGTTACTGTAAATGAATCATTTCATGTTTTATCTGAAAGAAAATACAAATGAATTAAGGGTATTGCTCAACTTTTGACGACTTTGATTTCCATCATCGAATTTGACATGAAAAAGCTACCAGTCGCGTGGGGCGTTAGGGGACTCGTCGTTCCACGATTTTTTTTTGTGGAATTGACGATGAATGTAATCGACTCGCGTCTCTTCCACATGTTACTTCAAATTTCCTGACCATTTCGGATTATTAATAGGGGGTCATGTGCACTTGGCCGTGTGAGCGGGGCTTAACGAGGTGCAGCTGAAATTTCCAAATGAGTTCAAGTGACGCAGTCCTGTCGCATGTAAACATCATTATCGGGAATGTGTGTTACGGCATTGGATTTTAAACCCATTGTGGGGCTTCCATTTAGGCTTAGAACTCGGTTGGATGTTGTGTAAAAAATAAATATTTCCAAGTCTCCGGGGGGATTAGTCTTTATAAGGACTCCGACATAATCTCGTTCGCTCCGAGCCAGACTTGCTTGAATGGCTGGAAATAAGAGAACGGAAGAATGGGGTCTGGCAAATAGGCTGAATAAATAGTGGCCATAATTTCTTGTTTTGGCGAGAGGGAGTCTCGCCAGAAGTCCGGATTGGGAGAATCGTATCGAAAAAATTAATATTTTCGTGGATTCTCTTCGGTTTGAGAGTTTCTGTCGTGAATTCAAGTATTACATTTTTTTATGTACTGGTTTGTACATTCTGAAATCTATTAGGACCACTCAGGGGGTAGACAGACTTCACAAAATTAATTCAAAGCTGAATATAACAATAGTATTTCCATATTTACACTCAAGTGAATGAATTTGATATTTATAGGATTGAAGAATCGAATAGGGATGGGAAAAAATATCGTAGATCTG
This sequence comes from Coccinella septempunctata, assembly GCF_907165205.1. Taxonomy (NCBI): domain Eukaryota; kingdom Metazoa; phylum Arthropoda; class Insecta; order Coleoptera; family Coccinellidae; genus Coccinella; species Coccinella septempunctata. The sequence goes on along the minus strand of NC_058190.1, from coordinate 46,652,703 downwards.
AATGTGATACATATTCTAAGAGTGCAACTATTCTAGTGGAAAATCTAGAAATTCCACAGAGCTCAGTGCAACCGTTTGGTCTCGACGAAGGTCAAATTTCAACACATTTATGGGGAGTCCGGGAGATTTGAACCCCTTTTCACTCTGAAGCCACTTAAGTTGTTGCAACTCATTTTTTTGCGTGAAGATATCATACCCAAGTGGGTAACTATAGATAAAAGTAGAGTGATGGTGAGATGAACATTTTGAATACAGCAATTCATTTTTTAGGAACCGAAAATTGGCTCGTGTCTTCCTAACCCATGGGAGAGTTGAACAGTGGGCGAGATAGACTTGACCATAAGTTTGTTTATCAGGAAAAAATTGAAAGAAAACAATTTCCAATGACCAACGATTGTATATGTTTAGGTTTTCATCATCAGATGTATCAGCTTATGAAATAGGTACATATTTTCTATTTCAGAGTCTCTGTCACTTATTTCCGAGATGTTTTTACTTTTTGGTACCTTTGTATATTTTTATATTTATTTCTACTAAAAGAATGATCACGCCTAAACAGGGAGGCAATGAATACAATAATAAGGATAAATTCAGGTGCATACCACCCGCCGATATGAATATCAACATCAAAGTGTTACGATCTGAATTGAACTAGCCAATTTGCCATCGTCAAGGCCCCAAATGGAGTAGGCTCCATCGGAGAAAATCAGATGCTGACCATGGTTTCGGTCTCACTTGACCTCATCAGAGCAACATAGCATTTTTCTACGATGGAAAACGTTTGGAATTGATGGAATTTTATTCAATATTGGCAAGTGCTACTGGGTACTATACATTTACCCAGAGCGCCACCCAATATAAAACGGTGTCCGATTCAATTCCCTCCAGATAGAAACCAAGACTTTGCGCTTTGCGAACAGCAGACGTATGACGAATTGAGAAGTATGGGAACACGTTCAGATCACGGCAGAAATGATGCCAGCGGTACAATAATGAAAGAATGATCACGCCAAAACTGAATTAGGGAAAATATGGGACATATGCTATTGTCTTCGTCTTGGTTTCTATCTGGAGGGGATTGAATCGGACACCGTTTCATATTGGGTGGCGCTCTGGGTAAATGTATAGTACCCAGTAGCACTTGCCAATATTGAATAAAGTTCCATCAATTCTAAACGTTCTCCATCGTAGAAAAATGCTATGTTGCTCTGATGAGGTCAAGTGAGACCGAAACCATGGTCAGCATCTGCTTTTCTTCGATGGAGCGTACTCCATTTGGGGCCTTGATGATGGCAAATTGGCTAGTTCAATTCAGATCGTAACACTTGTTGATATTCATATCGGCGGGTGGTATGCATTTGAATTTATCTTTATTTCTATTATTCAATTTTCCTTTTTTGAAGTAAACTATTATCTAAGCTCAGTGCGGGAAGCTTGGACCACTGATTGTGTCTCCTGGTCATAGCATGGGTCAAGTCTCCCTCACCCCCTTTTAGTCTATTCAACAGATGTTTTCTTGAAACTTTTACAACTATTGTTAAAAAGGGTCATCGTTTGTAAAACGATATTAATCAATGAAAGCAATCAAACTATCAAACTTTTCAGACAGTGTAACAAACAAAAATTATTCAATTTCTTCTTTCGATCATGAGTATATTCATAAGTTTGATGTTTTGTGAGAAGCAATTAATTTCTTTTTTTTGTAACATGAAATAGTATTGATCAGCTTCTAGTTCCCTAGTTTTAATTTATTTTCAAACTCGATTCTTAAGCTAAGGGATTATTATTCGAAATGATGAATCGACATCAAATATTCCAGACACTTTCCAGACGAAGTATCTCCGAAGAAAATCACCTTCATATAGTCACTGGTTCCGAATCTCAACTCAAATACCAGTAAGAATACATCAACCTGAGCGAGACACAATTATACCAAACGATCCTAGATACTATCCCCATAAATCACGAATTTGCAATTCCAACAGCCTCACAGCAACTTCACTTTTCCGAGCCTAGACGTTTTTTTTTATATTCCTCGTTCCGAACTTCTCCCTCTGTCCCTATTCAAATATCGCACTCGTATAATCCTCATTGTTGCCGGGAAAAAAATGACCTGACTACCGGACTGATTTCAACGCTCGAAAATACGAGAATAATAGAAGAATAAGAGACGAACAAATAGCCTGAATAAATAGCATTACAGCGATTCCGTGTTCTGTCGAGACAATGGGGCAAAAAGTTTGAGACTGAAATCCCGAATATTCAATAATTTCGGCCTTTGTGAAAAAGCCATTGAGAACAGTTGTCGGAGAAGGAAGTGTAAATATTCTCTTTGAATGTTTGGAATTCAGGGACCGGGTCCCGGTCAACTTTTCTCGGAATACGGAGAGATTGTTTTCATTCCGGCAGTTTTCATAATTTAATAGGTATATCTAGGAAGACGGAATACATAACTGGGAATATCTCCGCATCTTACTTTCTGTCGGGTGCCTTTGTTTGTTCCTGGAAACGGAAGAACGATGGTGGCTTGAATTGTTCTGGCAGATTGATGAACTGATTTGATCCGCTTTCTGCATCAGTTCTTCCTTTGTAGAATGCGATAGCTACGTGTTCTTGTGCTTATCAGAAGGTACATGTTTCGTGCTTTAAAATCAACACATAACTCACGACAATTTTTTATCACAATGCCTGTTTTTCAGGGACAGTTACATTGAAGCATATAAGAAAGATCTAAGGACAATTTTTATATCTTTGTGTCCATTTTTAGACGGTTGTTGATCATATTTAACTGGCCATATACTCAAACTCTTGATTGGCAACAATGAAATCATCTTACACAGAAATCATGAAACAATAGAGTTGATTTGAATAATTCAAGAGAAGAAATTAGAGCATCTGCTCTACATGAACAAAGTAATAATTGACTCTTGAAAACAGAGCATCTCTGAAATAAGAACGAAGGAAAACACACTTTTCTTCATTTATTTGTTGTCAGTCTTGATCTTTAACGTAGAGATATCTAATCGATTTTTGTGGAAAATAACAAGAGATTAGTTGAAAACCTAATTTTGTAATCAACATTTTCAGGTTATGGATATGGATATTATGTTTTTGTAACATCCAACAATGTGTTTGATAGCTGTATCCTGTGTAGGTACAGGATAATCTTTGACTCTTACAAATATTTTGACGGTAGATTCTTGAGGTCAAAAGAAACACTTTTTTCCCCTAGCATTTTTTCAGAATCGGCTCGATTTAAAAGATACAGGTTGTTGAAAAACGATGAAAAAATGTTATTTTCAGTTCTATCTCACAAAATGAAATGAATTTCGGAATATAGTTTTTCATTTATTTGATGAATCTTTTGCGAACACAAGATATCACCCACGTTTTCTAGTTTTCTCATTATGACCATTACGTACCAGAAAAATACCAAAAATCCAAAGAACCCAACTCTTGAAACTACGTTGGACTAATGAATATTTGAGTGTTTTGTAAAATAAAAGTATTCTTCATATTTTCTCATACAATGCGCCGTTTTCGATCAATTTGACCTTCAAAAATTTAAAAGTATCTGTGAAATTTGAAAAATTGGGTAGGTACTTTGGCTGAATACAACTCTGTTTAAAAGATCCAAAGGTGTGTAGTGCCACAGATTGAGCTAGTCATTCTGAAGGTAATTTTGTTTTTCCCTCTGCAAAAACAGCTCATTAAGAAAACTTAAAATGGCTATATCTTTTTATCTGGGCCAAAATGGAAAAATAGTATGAGAGAAAAGTGTTGTTTTTTTGTACCACAAAAATCTGTTGGAATATTTGAATCAATCTGTATGGTGGAAAATTTTAAGAATTAGATATACTTATAAACAAATTTTTTATAGATCCATAGAACAATCAATAAGTTACAAAGTAACCCAAAATTTAAAGATAATGAATAATTAATAAACAATTCAAGACCGAAAAGTTTTTGATCAACTCAGAGCCATTTTCACTGTCCGAGTATTTTGTATGATTTTTGTAATGTGACACTTCTTTCTCCTTTTCCTGTTTTCTTTCATTGTTTGTTACTGTTACTTCAAAAGCATCTCAAATGAAGATTGTCGGTATAGACATACTAATTCCGTAAACAATTCTGAGTGGGAGAGTTTTTTGCTAGCTACTTGCTCTTAGACCTTCTGAAACCTCGACCATATTCGAGAATGTTGGGAAGAATACTTGTACGAAACCTTGAGGCTCTTCCACTTCAATACAATTCAACTGTATAGAATTCGAGATGAATAAAATTCGAGTTATCCTGTTATCCATCAAAATAACCACAATAGATGAATCATCTTTTTTTTCGACTTGATTGGTTTTCAATTTTAAATTCACCACAGTCCCATTCACACGGATAGTCAATCGGTAAAGCACATCGAATAGAAGTACACCTTCGGAATGTTTATTTTGTTTCTAGGTAGCCGAAGAAGGACGTCATGAATTATAGATTAGATCGCTTCCATTCATAAATCGTGGCCGATCATTCCCCTGATTTTTTCATTGCATTCCTGCATGAATATGAATAAACGAAAGTCTTTACATTCCTCGTGCGTTTCACGAGAAATTGATATTTTCTTTGGCGAAACATTGAATTCAGTTCGAGACTCAGTTCTTGTTTGGGTTGGCCTGGGAACTACCTACTGGATTGCGTAATGGTTCGAAAGACACAAAACGCTGCCTAGACATGAGAATTTTTCTATAACACCTAAAAGATGTTAATAGGTTAGAGAAAAAGAAATCCATTTTTTCGTTGACTCCAATACTTAATTTGGCATGTTTCCAATTGTGCAATCTAGGTAAAAATGCACCATTCTGGAAGTAGCTTAATATAGCCTCTTTTATCTCGTATAAAAACTCTGGTTGATAACTCTTGTAAACGATTTTCACAACCGTCTCTTGATGCCAATTTCTTATCACTAAGGAAGTTTTACAATCCAACTCTGCAGAAGTCTTCGAGCTCATTAGATAATCTCAAGCTGCAGTCTATGTTCCGAGTGTAATTTTTTATTCACATCATTCACCATCATTAGGTAAAATGGTTATTTACCAACGAAGATAAAACTATTTCAGTCCACACAACTGAGCACCTGCTCAATATTTATGTTCATTGTCCCTTAAACTCTACTAATTTCCTATTTCCCCTTCTATTTCGAACACACTTTATTGTTCGCTACCACAAACTGTCCATTTCCTTAATGACCCTAGGGGCATTCAACTCCCCAAGTGATCCTGGGGTAATGCGGGTGAGAAACCACTGAACGAAAAAAAGCCCTAGCTTTTACCGTCTCCTTTTGTAGGGAGAAACAACAGAGGATGAGAATACATATTCAATAAGGTAAGGTTGTTGCATGTGCTACAGCATAATGCTGAATTTAATAATCCAGTCAATCACGGCTAATAGATCTCATGTAGGTAATTACTTATAATTAGCAGTCTTGCGGAAAGTTTATCTGGTATAGACGGGCGAAACCTCAGATATTAATTTCAACATCAATAAAAGATGAAAAACACGCATTGAACAGAATACTGGAAATAAGCATAAAATTATCGAAAATTTGATATCACCAACCAGGGTGTAAGGTTTGGGTAATGATTATGTTAAAATCAAAGGATACCTTTCACAGGTATTCTTTTCACAGGCCCACACAAAATTAACAGTTTCTGTTTTGTTCGAAAGGTCCGAAGGGTTTTAATCCCCTAACCCCTAACGGAGAAGAGCAAAACCTCTTGATTTTGAATAGGGATGAGGGATGTTGCGATAACGTATCGAGTACTTACTATCTGACCCTAAAATTTCGCTTCAAATTATCCATCTAATGAAATAACAGCGAAAATAGTGAAACAGGCAATGTGAATGCATTTATCTCGAGAATATTAATCGTATCCGACACATTTCAAAGGTATTTAGTAATTACGTTGTCAATTTTTGCCCAAAAAAGAATAAACAATTTTTATACGGAACCATGTTTTTGATTTACCTCAGTCCATCGTGAATGTTTAAGAACGTTACGAGTGTGTCAAAGCGACTGTAAATTTGTAGTAGAATTAAAATGGTGTATTTCGTAGAAGAAAGGATGGAATTTTTTTTTAATAACGACTCTGCGCGAAGAACAGCAGTATAATTTAACGAATGACATCTTGGAAGAAATGTATCAGCTGCTTACGTTGTGCAATTGGTTGCCAAATTTGACGCTACTGTTTCAGTCGGAAACTGAGACTGCATGAAAGAGACGAAGCATGGGACGTGGCTGTCTTAGGTCATGTAGCAAAGGGTCCGACTTTTAGTACTAGGAAATTGTCCAACGTATCTTTTTTCTATGGGATCACCTGAAATCCAAGATTTACGCTCAATTTACACCAGAAGTCTTGAGTTATGTGCGTGAACGTTTTCAGCAAAACTTTTATTACTGCATGGAAGTGAATGGTGCCCATTTCCAGCATTCAATAAAGTAATCACAAGAGTAAATACTTTTTCACTATTTTACCTGTCAATTCGGTATCTATGGAAATTTTGAAAGGAAATTCAAGGATCAGACAGTATTCGATAAGATCTTGATCATGAGTTATCGCAACATTCCTCATCTCTATTCAAAATCAAAGAGTTGAGCTCAAGTATCTACTGGGATGCAAAGAGGAGAAAAGTTGTTCCTCTTCGAATCAAAACTTGACAGGTCCCAGAGATTTCACACATTTTCCTTTTGAAGCCGGAAAATTGAGGTGTCAAATTTTCGTTGGCCACACTGTATGTAGTATGTTTCATGTTAAACTGATTGGAGACCCCGAAAGTAAACTTCATGCACTTATTGACCATTGCATTCAGTATTTCATTTTTTCAAAAAAGCTATGAGTGCCATGAGTTATTCATATATGTATCTAGTATCTACATACGGTATCAACCGTATGTTTAGGACGGCGTATATAGTGTGTTTGCTGAAGATGCGGCAAAAATGTGAGAGATAGTCTTCCTTTATTCAGAACCAAAAAATTAGCTCATTCGCCTTCTGTCGTAATTTAATGGTGTTTTTAGGTATTGTCACACCTTAAAACAAACTAAACTGCTCTTAAGCAGCTAATTTGTAGCTAAAAGCCCAACCGTCTCAAGAAAAACGACGAGTAGAAAACACTGACCTTATTTTGTACATTTTTTTTAATATTTAGGTTATTCTAATGTAATACCCACCTACACTATTGTTTCATTTTGATTAGTTACATTATTATTGATATCTTTTTTTGCCTTAGCTTTTATATGCCTGCATCTCTCACATAATATGCGAATATCATAAAAAACGTTACATGAGGCCTGTCCTTTCAACTGAAACAAATCTCAACCTGATCACAAAAATCGAATAAAAATTCGAGCCACATGGATGTAAAGCTGTCAAGAAGAGTGATTAGACAGAAAATAAATCATTATTCATTCAGCTGACATCGCTGATAAAATCTAATGAATAATTTGTCGTCAGGTTTTCTTTAGGTAAAAACCGGACGGTAAAAATCGGATGTGTGAAGGGCTCTTAGAAGAAAAATCTAAAAATGAAACATTTCCTGGAATATCCTTCTTCATCGGGTTCATCAACACCCAATACCGTCAGACTGATTGCATTTCTGTCTGATGAAATTAAACCTCCAGATAAAATAAAATAAAATTTCAAGGGGAGTGATTAGACGGAAAATAAATCACTTTCCATTCAGCTGACATCGCGGATAGAACCTAATGAATAATTTTTCATCAGGTTTTCTTCAGGTGAAAACCTGACGGTAAAAAACTGATGTGTGAAGGGCTCTTAGAGAAATATCTGAAATTGAAACATTTCCTGAAGTTTCCTTCCTCATCGGGTTCATCAACACCCAATACCGTCAGACTGATTGCATTTCTGTCTGATGAAATTAAACCTCCAGATAAAATGAAATAAAATTTCAAGGAGTGTGATTAGACGGGAAATAAATCACTGTCCATTCAGCTGACATCGCGGATAGAACCTAATGAATAATTTGTCATCAGGTTTTCTTCAGGTGAAAACCTGACGGTAAAAAACTGATGTGTGAAGGGCTCTTAGAGAAATATCTGAAATTGAAACATTTCCTGAAGTTTCCTTCCTCATCGGGTTCATCAATACCCAATACCGTCAGACTGATTGCATTTCTGTCTGATGAAATTAAACCTCCAGATAAAATGAAATAAAATTTCAAGGAGTGTGATTAGACGGGAAATAAATCACTGTCCATTCAGCTGACATCGCGGATAGAACCTAATGAATAATTTTTCATCAGGTTTTCTTCAGGTGAAAACCTGACGGTAAAAAACTGATGTGTGAAGGGCTCTTAGAGAAATATCTGAAATTGAAACATTTCCTGAAGTTTCCTTCCTCATCGGGTTCATCAATACCCAATACCGTCAAACTGATTGCATTTCTGTCTGATGAAATTAAACCTCCAGATAAAATGAAATAAAATTTCAAGGGGGGTGATTAGACGGAAAATAAATCACTGTCCATTCAGCTGACATCGCGGATAGAACCTAATGAATAATTTGTCATCAGGTTTTCTTCAGGTGAAAACCTGACGGTAAAAAACTGATGTGTGAAGGGCTCTTAGAGAAATATCTGAAATTGAAACATTTCCTGAAGTTTCCTTCCTCATCGGGTTCATCCACACCCAATACCGTCAGACTGATTGCATTTCTGTCTGATGAAATTAAACCTCCAGATAAAATGAAATAAAATTTCAAGGAGTGTGATTAGACGGGAAATAAATCACTGTCCATTCAGCTGACATCGCGGATAGAACCTAATGAATAATTTTTCATCAGGTTTTCTTCAGGTGAAAACCTGACGGTAAAAAACTGATGTGTGAAGGGCTCTTAGAGAAATATCTGAAATTGAAACATTTCCTGAAGTTTCCTTCCTCATCGGGTTCATCAATACCCAATACCGTCAAACTGATTGCATTTCTGTCTGATGAAATTAAACCTCCAGATAAAATGAAATAAAATTTCAAGGGGGGTGATTAGACGGAAAATAAATCACTGTCCATTCAGCTGACATCGCGGATAGAACCTAATGAATAATTTGTCATCAGGTTTTCTTCAGGTGAAAACCTGACGGTAAAAAACTGATGTGTGAAGGGCTCTTAGAGAAATATCTGAAATTGAAACATTTCCTGAAGTTTCCTTCCTCATCGGGTTCATCCACACCCAATACCGTCAGACTGATTGCATTTCTGTCTGATGAAATTAAACCTCGAGATAGACCGCTTCTCTCCCGCTCTCTGCGGTGCATCAACTTCTCAAACGAAAAAAAAAGGAGAAACAACGCCGTCTTATTCCAGTGTTCTCCGCGATTAGAGATAAAAGAAACACGGAACAAGAAAATACCGCTCACAGCCACTCCACGGGAATATTTTCTACCCGACGAGCGTACAAATCCCGTCGAGAGTGCCGTGCCGCTGCAACGTTCGAATGCATGGCCGACGTCGATTGAGGAAACGACGGCTCGGAGCCAGTCTCCCCTTTAATCGGCCGCGGAATGATTGAATTTCCCCCGGGAATGTTTATTTCGGAGATTAACGCTCCGATAAACCACGGCAAGTCGACGTAGGGCCGACGGCCTGTCGGTCGCGCCGTGCCTCTAGCTTAATCCGCGTCGGCCGAGCGTGCGTCGACTATTCGGTCCACCTGCTTGCCTGTCCCGTTCGCGACGCGGATTGGAGGTAGTAGGATGGCACGGATGAATTATGCACGCCGGATAGCCGGGGGCTAATGAAATTGTGATGTTCGCTGAAAACGGAGGATTAGTATCGGTGACCGCAAACACCAAGCGAAAAATTATAATAGAATAATAAATTGAGGAAGACGTGCACGGTTAAAGAAAATACTCGTATAAGTATTTCATCGGTAGATTCTTGAGGTCAAAGGAAACACTTTTTTCCTAAACCATATTTTCTGATTCGGCCCTGATAAAAGGATATAGCCATTTTTAAGTTTTCATAATGAGCGCTGCCACCCCTGGAAAAACAAAATCACCTTCAGAATAACTAGCTACGAAATTTAACCAAAACTTCTGTCAAAACAAATAACAAAGCGAACGATACTATTTGCATATAGGTACATATGTTCTGTTTCACTCATTCATCCTAGGTTAATTGATTTATTTGTTTACACTGCGACAGCTGCAAGAGAAGTCCCGTGAGCTACAATCAAGGATCTATACAGCCTTTATCGATTTAAGTATGGCCTTCGACTCGGTGAATCGAAGAGCGCTATGGAAAATCATGGGACTCCTTGGAGTACACGAAAAATTCTTAGCAGTGTGTAAAAGCCTTCACACCGCTAGAATACAGCATAATGACTCTACAACCGACCATTCTCTGGAATAAAACAAGGCTGCGTGTTAGCGCCTTTACTGTTCAATATTTTCGCCATAACTGTCTCGATAATTGCTGACATGAGTATACCGGCAAGAGGTGTTGGAATAAGATGCAGATTTGATGGAGCCCTGTTTAACCTGAAGTGCCTCAGAGCAAAAACCCGTATAGTTTATCACGGAACTTCAATATGCAGACGACTTCGCACTTATCGCTAGCAGCCCAGAGGATCTACAGATGATGTTGGACACCTAACTATAGAATCGAGCAGTTCAAATACTTGGGAAGTTTCATAAATACTAGGGCTAACCTAGACACGGAAATACACAACCGTATCAATTCGGCATCACGGGCATTCTGGAAGCTGAAGGACAGAGTGTTACGAAATCACGACCTCAATCTGAAGACCAAGACAGCTATTTACAAAGCAGTGGTCCTCACAACGCTTCTTTAAGGGAGCAAAAGCTGGACTCCCCACAGGCGACACATTAAACAGCTTGAACAAACGCAACAACGTCATCTGAGACAAATAATGCACATCAGATGGTTCCACAAAGTTTCAAATGCAGTCTTGCAGCGCGCGAGTTGCATAACAATTGAGACACAAGTAACGGTGACCCGACTCAGATGAAGCGGCCACATTCTGAGGATGCAAGATAAAAGACACCCAAAAATAGTTCTGTATGGCGAATTCACAGAGGGAGCTCGAAAACCAGGAGGCCAGTATAAGCGGTTTAAGGATATACTGCATCAATACCTAAAATCAGTTAATGCCAGTCATAACTGGTAACAACTAGCGTTAGACAGATCACAGTGGAGGTTTTTGGTCCACAGTTATAATGGAGACTCGAGAAGATACAGCGGCGGCCAGATCTTGTTGGTGACTATCCATGCCCAGAGTGTGGAAGGATCTGTAGGTCACGGTTGGATCTCTTCGGTCACAGGAGGGCACACAGTCGCAAGTAGCCCTAATAAATTATAAGTATGACCGCACCGATAGTTTTGTTTTTGAGTCTAGTAGATTTATTCTCGGTAACGAGATTTACGTCCAGTTTCATAATCGAATTAAACGTCACTTTAAGCTTAAAGCTTCCTTAACGTCCAGTTTCATAATCGAATTTAACGTCACTTTATTTTTCATTTTAAGGATCGGTTTCATAATCAAACCTAAAGTCCCTTTAATTTTAAAGCTTCCTTTAACCCTACTAAAAATGACAGTAAAGGAAGCTTTGAGCTTAAGTGACGTTAAATTCGATTATTATGAAATTGGACGTAAAAATGGCAGTAAAGGAAGCTTTAAGCTTAAAGTGACGTTTAATTCGATTATGAAACTGGACGTTAGTAGGGTTAAAGGAAGCTTTAAAATTAAAGGGACTTTAGGTTAGATTATGAAACCGGCCGTCAGCAATGAATAGATGATCAGTGGTTTATACGGGGGTTTTTGTAGTAAAGACGGTTTATTTATTATGAAAATGGAAAATTAGGTTGATTGTTAATTGGATCTGCAGAAATGGTAACATTCGGGCTATTTGTTACTTACGTTCAGTTTCATAATCAAATTTAAAGTCACTTTAAGCTTAAAGCTTCCTTTAATGTCATTTTCAGTAGGGTTAAAGGAAGCTTTAAAATTAAAGCGACTTTAGGTTTGATTATGAAACCGGCCGTTAATAAGTGTTACGTGACACTTGTTAAATATTATTTGATGCTGCATAAACCCACATTTTGAGCATATATCCCCTTCTCACTCCAGTTCCCGCTGATTCTGAGCGAAATTTACATTAGGCTGCTCAGTCAGCCCTGTCGCAGTCGCCACCACGTCATCGGCATAGTTACACTTCAATCTCTCGTTCAATCAGATTATCGTCCCAGCCGGAAATGAACAGTCAATATTCCGGCATCTGCACGTCCAACAGCGGTTTCCCCACGACAACTCAGAGCCACTCCGACGTCACGTAGATCGCCTCGGAATGTTTTTTCATTTGGGGACATGTCCCCGGGAAAATTACGCCAGCCCACGCTGGATGGCCGTCCTTAATTATAGTTTCCAGGGCCGGGGAATTGAGCGAATGCGTCGGGAATTATAGTGGAGGACGATGCCATCTTGAACACGTTCTACGTCGCCATCACAATAAACCATTCAATTCGTTCTTAATTAGCCGAGAGGCGAGCGATGCGTCACGACGACGGGCCGCTTTGGGGACAGCGTGACTATCCGGATCTGGCTACGGTTCATTTACATCCGCGGGATCTTAATGACGTCCGCGCGCCGATGGTTCCGCAGCTCCACCGTTATCGATCAGATGGCCGACGAGACTTGCAAATCGTTGTGTTATGCAAATGGGCGAAGTCGAGACTGTTCTCTTCATTAAGATCTAATCAATCAATGCGATGTCAATCTGATGATGATGATGATTGATGACGGGGAAGATTCGGGAAAGCGGAGCTTCGCTAGGATTGTTTCCTAAGCATGGCGTTTCTACAGGGTGTTCCCGGATTGATGGAAATAAATTTCTTGTCAAAAAAAAACAAGGAATTTTGAAATATCTCGTAACATTAGGTCCTTTCATTTGAGAAAAAGTGTAGCACTTTTCTACACTCGATTTGATTTACACCAGTGTAGAGGAAGTGTAGTTCATCTTCACATAGTCGAAAGGAGATGTAGATAAACTACACCTCCTCTACACTGGTGTAAATTCAATCAGCAAACGAATACTAAAATCGAGTGTAGAAAAGTGCTACACTTTTTATGCAAACGAAAGGACCTATTGTAACATGAAATACCCATTTCAATTTATTGCATGTTTTGCTAGAAAAATGTTAATTGAAAATAATATAATAATCTTGTTGAAACTCCATTTGGAATCTAGATTTGCATACACTTTGTTTATGTTTATGAAAACATGAAAAGAATTTTTGGCGTTCGTACTTGTATCCACCTGAATTTCGAAAGAATAACAGAATTTCTTTATTTGCATCAATTGGATGTATTTACCCTTTTTGTATGTGAACGATTGATTGTTTTTTGTAAACCCTTCAGAATCAAATAAAAGTGTACAAAGAATTTCTTTATGTTAGCTGATATGAATATCAACAAGTGCTACGATCTGAATTGAACTAGCCCATTTGCCATCGTCAGGGCCCCAAATAGAGTACGCTCCATCGAAGAAAGGCAGATGCTGACCATGGTTACGGTCTCATTTGACCTCACCAGAGCAACATAGCTTTATTCTCCGATGGAGAACGTTTGGAATTGATGGATCCTTATTCAATACTGGCAAGCGCTACTGAGTACTATCCAGTAACACAGCGACTACTGAGTACTATACAGTTACACAGAGCGCCACCCAGTATAAAACGATGTCAGATTCAATCCCCTCCAGATTGAAACCCAGACGAAGACAATAGCATATGTCCCATATTTCCTGGTAATAATAACCTCACTTAACTAAAGGGGGTAAAGAATGCAACTGCGTGACGTCATTTTGAGTTCGTCAGAAAACAAATAAATATCGGGGAACCACCACATTGTCGTGAAAAGCTTGAAATTTCTTGAGTAAAGATTTAATATGTCAAGAAAACGTCAAGACAAGATTTTTTTTCCTGACTCTTTTCAAGACAAGACAAGAAGTCTGTCATCAAGACAAGAATTCTTGTCTTGTCGTCCTCTACCAATATCTGTAGGTCAAACTGGATAGCAAACTTGACTGGAAAAAACATAATGATAAAACTAAAACACAAACTAGCCAAAATGGCTATGTCGACATACACACAAAGCCACACACTTTGGAAAAACATGAAAGCTGTAGCCGGAAATGGTACTGTGGTCACACACAATGGTAGTACGTCCAATTGTCACCTATGAGCCTCTAGTATGGTGGACAAAAACCGAAAAACCCACCACAAACAGCCGGTTTTAGACACTGCAAGGCTGGTCTGTTTTGTTCTCTCAGGAGCTAGTAATATCATATGAAGAAATGAGAAGCGAGCAATGAACATAAAAAGACTTATTCCCAATAAAGAATTGTGAAATGATTGTTAAATTGGGGTGAATCAATGCAACTGGTTCATTTAATTGGGACACCCTGAAGCAAATTCGAATACCTACAACCATCTAAACTTTCTGTCTGTGTTGCTAGCGTCCACGAAAAATTCCAAAAGTGAACAAATGGTGAGCATCCATCATGGAATTTATTCCACGGCAAGGAGGTATTTCTACAACCATTTATCCACCAGTTATGAATCATCCCCAACTTCAAGGCGTCCTTGCACCAAAGTTGGATAGGAACGGTCTCGTATAAATCCATCATTCTGAAGGTATTTTATTGCGTGGATCGCCTGGGACGCCCCTGTCTGCAGGACGCCAATCAAAAGTGATACGTCTGGGGCCTCCCGGTTGCTTAATACGTTCGGCTCTAAATCCCTGATGAGTTGAAAATATACGCTGTTCGAGGAGATCCGATCAAGACTTTCTCATTCTACTAGTTTCAATTATTATTGGAAGAATAAAGAATCCAATAAGATGTGTTCAGTCTCCCCCTTAATGATGTCTTCCTAAATCTCCTTACCTCTTAACACTTTTAAATACAGGTACTTGATGATGGCTCGATACTCTAATATACACACACCCTGTATATAAAATCGTTTTTTTATTTCCCCTTATACATTATTACATACGTGTTCTCAAATTATCCACTTGAATTTTTGAGCAGTGTAGTTAGCGGTGATGAATTCAATAGGCCACAGGGCAGTTGCAGGTTGGAGTCTGAGAAATCTAACGTTTTCTATCTGAATATCCATTCAAACATTCCAGAAACTACTCGCATGAATGCCAGAAGTTGTGCAGCTTCAGCAAGTTCAGGAATTGATTCGGTTTCCATGACATTTCGTAACATATGTGAGGCATCATCAGGGTATGTGTAAAAGGGGGACCAAAATTCCTCAAAGGTTCGTTATTGTTTTGTTGTAATCAAATTTAATGAATGGCGTCTTCAACTTTCGATTAGAAATTCCGAATCCACTTCTACAACGCTAAATTATATCTGAAATGAAAAAATAAGGGGCTTGATTTCGTTATCATCGCAGTCATTTATGATTACAGTAGTTGTTTTTCGTAATAACCAACGCGTAGATGTGAGCCATTAATACACGTAATAAAATAATCATTATCGCATGAAGTCAACCATTCGAATCGACAAAAATAAGCAAAACGCACTATCTCAATCTATGTTCCAACAGTCGTAAAAAGTTTCTCTTATCAAATCCGAATTCGTCATATTTTATTTGGATATTATCGTTCCCGAGAACTGGACTCCTAAGTATATTTGAACACGACAGTACTAAATACGCGGACGGAATATCTCCACGAATGTATAAGGAATGACTTGGAGTCCAGACATCTCAAGAATTTATTATGCCATAAAATTATATCTCGGTACTGGTAAATTAGTTCATTGATGGCCGGATCCAGTTCTTCAGAGAGCGATATTTTCATGGAAAGGTTATATATTTTTGTGATAGTGAAATAATAGAACATAGGCGGGACAGAACAATAGAGTGATGTCATGTTCCAGATAAAGGACTCACGATTTTTATCGATGCTTTTTATGGAGCTTAATGTTTCAGAATGTTATCTCGGATAGCAAGCCATTCGATCTCTTGTTTCTTTGTTGTTTTTGAAATTGCGTCACGGTGTTATTGAAGAAGTTTATGGGTTGTGCGTGCGTCTAGGGTCCGTTGAAGATTCTTGTGATTCAAATGAAGGTATACTGTTCCACAGTCTTGAAATTTCTGATCTGAACATTCTGAACTGTTGTGGAGCAATTTATCTATAGGCAGGATTTTCTCTCACAAAATCATTTGTAAGAAAAGAAATGTGGGGGTCTTCAAAAAGGATTTTGTATTTCATTCATTCCCGAGTCTAGAACGGGAAATAACATATCTGTAATTAAGGCGAACCTACATAAACCCACGTAGACGACCTTTGTATAGGTTGATCCCCCTCGCTTAGACTGCAGAGCTGATCAAAGCAACACTCCATAGGCGATAGGCATCAGGTATATCCGCACTATTCAATACCCAGCATCCTCCGTGTACACTCTTTCACGGGGCTTCTCTGATGAAATTATAAATCCCACCATAACGAATTTAATGGAAAACGTCCTTATCAAAGATCTGGGGATTATCTCCAAACCAGACATTCGATGCTTTCACGCACATAAAACAAATTTCCTTGGGGTCGAATGCCCCAGGAATGGGACAGAAGGATTAGAGGCGGACTGAGAGGGGCTGCTAGTGGGTTTATTACCCTCACATGAAGGGTCTTTCTTCCTTCGAATTTTTGAGATTTTTTTTTGACAGTTTTTGTTGGATTCGAATGAGTTCGCAGAAATTCGTAAGTTCGAATATTATTCTTGAGGAATATCAATTGTTTGTTAAAAAAATACATAGCTGGATAAGATGAGCTGAATGAGAATCAGACTAAGTCACTACATTACAAAAAGAACTTTCGTATTGTTTGTTAGAACAGTTCACCAATGAATGCTGAAAATTCATGATGATGATATCTGATATAAAACCATCACAACTCATCTCCAATAAATGGTGGCATTTAGTTTTATGATAAAAATTCAAATGTTACCGTATAACCTATTCAAAATAGGACTTACAAATTGATAATATAACTACAGCTTCTATTTGGTTCCCTTCTCTTATATTGTTTATTAAATTATACGTTTTACCATCTATGGCTTCTATCTATGTATACTCATTTGATTATTTCTTTGTCTTGTCATATACAAGTATTACCTGAAGGGATGTAAGAATTTTTTATTCTTTTTCTTATTAAAAACTGTTGCTTACTTGTGCCAGGTAGGTCCAAATATTATTAGATGGGCTAAAACGAATATCTGAAGCACTGAATATTTCATTCGAATGCGTTCAATCATATAGTTCACGTCAATTTGGACATGAGAAAAATTGCTACAAAATGGATCCCCTAATGTTTGAATGTTGACCAAAAGCGTGCAAGTGTAGAAGTATCGCGTTCGATCTGTGCTCGATTTGAAAACGATGTAGACTTCTTAAACCGAAATGTTACTATGGATAAGACTTGGGTACATTTCTACGATCCAGAAAGAATGCAACAATCTATGGAATGGCGACACTCTGGTTCTCCAAGACCTAAGAAGTTTCGTGTCCAAAAATCTGCTGGAAAAGTTTTTGCCTCAGGTTTTTGGAATTGCCATGGAATAATCATGATTGGTTTTTTTGGATACGGGTAGAACAATAACTAGAGATTACTATTCGACATTACTGACGACTCTACGGGAAAAAATTTAAGAGAAAAGAGGCGGAAAGCTATCCAAAGGTGTTTTGTTTTTGAAGGACAACGCCCTTCCACACAAATCTCATGGTGCCATGTAAAAAATTCGTGACTTAGGGTTTGAATTACTAGAACACCCCACCAGATTTGGCTCCATTCGACTCTCATCTGTTTCCTCAACTGAAAAAAAGTTTAAAAGGACGTAAATTTTCTTCCAACGAGGAGGTAATAAAAGCTGTGGACGTCTGGTTTGTAGAGCAAGAAGAAACATTTTTTTTTGAAAGGTCTATAGACGTTACAGGTTCTCCGTAATGAATGTATACAATTAGGAGGAGAATATGTTTAGTAATAAAATATTTTGACATTGATATTTTGTTTGGTTCCATAGTAGGCTAAGAATTTTTCAATGTATCCTCGTAATCACAAGAAATTTACAATCTCATTGTTCTTGCCAATTATTCGAAGATTTGAAGAAATTGTTTGTTGGAAAATGATGTGCTATTCCATATTATCGAGTCAGAATGCTTGCCAAGAACGTCATCGGTCCTGCATAGACATATCCGCTTCTTTGCCCAACACAGATCCAATTCCGTCAACCGAAATGAAGCCTCCAAAGCATGCGTTTACCTCGGGTCTGTCCGTTATTCATGGCGAATATTGGAATTCTTAGAAAACTGAAAATTCATTCACGCTCCGAGGATTTTCAGCGTGGGCAACGGGCAGCGTGCGATATAAATGGCTGTAAAGGACCGGACCATTGATCATTAGTTTCCGAAGATGGGGGGCGGTGTCGGCCCATGCCTTAACGATGTATTAAATTTCGTCCAGATTATACCTTGGCCCGTTTACTTTTTAGGGATGAGTATTAATTCCATGATTTGTTCCCCAGATAAAATAGTTTTTGTGGAAGCTTACAGATGGCCCGTTCGTCTCGCTATACGTGTTATTACCGACTCATAAATTATGTAATCTAAATTGGGATTATTAGCCTGAATAGCATGAGGAATATAATTTTTGCGCGCTCGAAGAGCCCCCCTGGCCGCGGTCTGTAGGATCCCTCTGTGCAATTTACATATAAATACGTGAATGATGTTAGGTGATAGAAGGGATTTTTGGGGTTGGCTGATTCCGGTTGAAAAAGTCGAGACGTAGGGGTCATCTGCACGAAATTCACTGGAATAATTAGGAAGGGCAAGAACCTCCTGTCCCTGAATCATAAAAAAAAGGCCATACCTGCAGGTTTCATCTTTCACACGCTCTAAAAAGTAACCAGGTTTTCTCAAATATTCAAAGTGACGATTTATCTATCTAATTTTCTCCAATACAGGGTGAGTCATTGACTCGTACAAATATTTTAACAGTAGATTCTTGAGGTCAAAAGAAACACTTTCTTTCCCATTTTTTCCCATTCAGCCCTGATGAAAAGACATAGCCAGTTTGAGTTTTCATAATATTTATGAAAAAGTTATGCCACTTCTGGAGAAACAAATTTCCCTTCAGAAAAACTAGCTGAATATGTGATACTACACATCTGTGGATTTTTTAAACATTTTATTCGAATAAAGTACCCAATTTTTCAAATTTCACATAGAGGGTGTCTCAAAACTAGTGAATCAAACGTCACGCCACGATAGAGTAGACCAAATATCATCGAATGACATCAACATTAGTTCAACGGAAATGTACCGTTTCCAAAATTATCAGAATTTTATTAAAATACCTAAAGTTGCCGATTTTAGAACTATTTTTCTTAATCACAGGGCCAGTTTGTGGAAGAGGATATCGATTTTAAATTATTTTGAACTAAGATTATTGTTTTATCTCCCCTAATTGAAATTATTTTAAGTAGATAATCGATAACCTAAGTAAATGTGGAATAAAACAATTTTTTTTACATGAGTTTTATTACTCAGAATAAACTCCCTCTATAGGGGTGATAATATGGGAGAAAACGCTATCCTTAATCACAAATTGGCCTTGTGATTGAAAAGAATAGTTCGAAAATCGGCAACTTTAGGTTAGGTTTTTTCAGAAACGGTACATTTTCGCTCAACTAATGTTGGTGTCATTCGATAGTACTCATTTGATCTACTCAATCGGGGTGTGACGTTTGATTCACTAGTTTTGGGACAACCTGTATAGATACTTCTTAATTTTTGAACGTCAAATTACTCGAAACCGGCGCATTATACGAGAAAATATGAATAATACTCCTATTTTACAAAACATTCAAATATTCATTAGATAGTGTCCAACTTAGTTTCAATATTTGGGTTCCTTGAATTTTGGTATTTTTATGGTACGTAATGGTCATAATGAGAAAACTGAAAGACGTGGGTCATATCTTGTTTTAGAAGAAGATTAATCAAATCAATTAAAAACTATATTCCGAAATACATTTCATTCGATAAAACCGTTTGTGAGATAGAACTAAATTTTTTCATGGTCAAAAATTTACTGTCAAAATTTTTGTACGAGTCAAAAACTCACCGTGTATAATATAAAAGGCAGGAAGGTGTATCCAGTGTCGTACTACAAATAAGGAAAATGAATTTTTACCTGAAATTGTAAAAAAATGGGCAAAAGAATGAGTTAGATAAGCGAGTTATTATTTAGATATCTCATATTTAAGAAATTGGTGAAATAAATTGATACTTTCGTAATAGTCTTCAATATTACGAATCATTTAAAGATGAATGATGATAAACCAAATTCATGATGAACAAGGAAAATGATTTGTGAGTACAAGAACGTCAACGTATAAATGAAGAATAGTAATAATTCTTTTCGATTATATGTTTCAGTTGGGACACCCAGTATTATGGCAAAGATTGCTGAGTTCCCCATGTCAAGAATGCATCTGAAACTACAGAGCCGAAAGCTAGTAGACCACGAACACTATGATCATTATCGATAGAGGATTTTGTGATGAGGGTTTGTTGTGAGAGGAGCATCAGCGTTCAGGGGGGTCAGCATAATAACCAATTTAGGTCTAGAGGAAAGGAAAAGGTCCATTATCGTATAGTTTGCCTGCAGTCAGGCGTAGGCGTCAATTCACCCTCTTTCGATCCAACGAGATGAAAAAATTAATGGCCATGATGTGATTGGAATGTATCGATTTCATTTTCATTATAAATTGTTCGATCTAAGTTGTCAAACTCAAGATGTTGGTATTCCTTAGTTGGGGAAGATAATTATTGTAACACTTACTTAATTGAATTAATTTAACAATTTTGAAAACTGGTGAACATATGAGCAATAAGAATATCATGTAGAGGATCAAAAGAAATTGAAAGAATTGAATTGAGCAAAGAGAATCTTGGAAAAACGTAAGATACCTTGAAACATATGAAAAAAAATGGAATGTTTTGCCCAAAGAGGCGCGAAAAATCGCTTGTATCTTTCAAACATCTGATCCGGAAAAAATAGAAAAGGAAAAAAGTGTTTCATTCAACCTGAAGAGCTACAATAATTGCTTGCCATGAAAATATACAATGGGGTATTTTCCTAAATTTCAAAATATATATCAACGAAATCCTCATATCTCCAATATATGGAAAAGTATTTTTTTTCTATTTTAACAGTTGTATTTAGCCTGTTTTTAATTACGGAAATTCACATCGCGGAGGCATTCTCCCAGAAACATTCTACGTCACTTTAACAATCCGGCATCGTTGGAACACTCATCAATGTTTCTCATCAAATTTTCTGATCTCCATATATTATTGCGTCTATGGTTGTGTATTGCCATCAATGACTCTCATCAATGTTTTCTGATCTCCATAGACTTGATAATATATTATTGAGTCTATGGTTGTTTATTGTCAGTTAATATTCGATCTTCCTTGGGCTGTTATTGTTGATGAAAGAAGGCATTGCTGATATATTTTATAGGTTCCTAAAGTCATCAATATGAAAAAGTTTACAGGTGGTAAATTTTCACTGCTTGCTTTTGAAAAATTCGACTCCATTTCCACAAGTTATAACAATCTGACAAGAACGTTTAAAACAATGTCAGAAACTGTCATCGGTTTCAGGAAGATATAATTCTGTATCTTGGAACATAAATACATAAATGCATTTATGTTCCGAGTTCTATAGCCATATTTTCGCGATTAAGACGCGTGAAGCGTCTTTAAGCGGTGCTATTCGAGCGAATAAGTCATGACGTCAGTCTTTAAGACGCTTTAAGCGGAACCTGGCGGTCTGTGGAGAGCGCCTGTGTCATAGAGTCATCTTGTCTCTGGCCTGTGCAGAGATATATCCACAGAACAGACTTACTTTATGGATATATCTATATCTCTGGGCCTGTGTCGTCTTAAGCGGAAAGAGGTAATATAAAGAAGAAGGGAGAATATGTTGTTTATATCGAATTTGATTTGAATTCCTACTAGGGAAGAGTGCTTTTATTGCCAATAATGCAGTTTCAGCATTATCATTTAGAATAAATAAATATTTTTCAAATAATAGCCAAAGAACAGAAATTGAAAAATTCACAATTCGATTCGCTGTCTAATGACAACCACAGATGACTCAACCATCAGCGATATTCTATTTTTGCGACAACAAAATTAATGACGTCACGCTTAAAGACGCTTTAAGACATCGATTAAGACGCTTAATCGCCAAAATATGGCTTATAATATCCTCTTGATCAGTTCCGATGTTGTCGAATTCACAAAAATTACTAGACTCTAGTAAAGGCATTCTACGTCACAAGTTCTCACATATTTTTTTTCAAAGGCTATATTTTTTTTCCTACTGAATTTTGAGTGGAACCTTTTATGTGGTGACTAACCAATGGAAAATGGTTTCCAAAAATAATTTTTAATTCTTTTTTTGAGTTTTAGGAAAATACCCCATTTACTGATTTCAAAAATAAAATTTCATGGTTTTTCAACATTATGTATCTTTTAAACCGAGCCGATTCGGAAAAAATGGTAAAAAACAAAAGTGATTCTTTTTACCTCAAGAACCTACTGGTAAAATATTTCTAAGAGTCAAAGACTCAAATTTGCCTAGGAGTTTTATCAACTTGTCCAAAAGCGGGGTTGAATCTTCCGCTCTAAAATTTGACAAATGATTTCTTCTCCAAAAACAGCTAGTGAGATGTTAGTAGAAATTATTATAAAACTTATAAGAGAAAACGTTAAACACAAACGATGAAACATATTGAAATAATACCATATATATTGCTAATCCTGTTCAAAAAACATTTGAAATTATTCGAATAGGGTAAGTTTTAATGAAAAACTCAATCAAAACACTCCAAGATCACCCCCTATTTTAATTAATCCGTCACCCTGTTCACCCCAATCCTTCTCAGCATCCCGTCGAGTCTGCAGTTCCCGCCGAAATATTTCAAATAACCGATGTTGATATTATTAGGTAATCCTAAATAGAGAGCAGTGACGTCCCCCGGGGGTGAGCGAATGCCCGGACTGTTTTTGTAGCGGAAAGTTATATTACCCCCGAATTTTACGGCTTTAAATTTCCGATCATTAGCACGGAACCGACCTGCAGCGTGTTATTTCTAGAGCCTTGTAATTTGAAGACTGAGTTTGAAATTCGTTTCGGTATAACGATAGAGAAAAATGGGTTTTTGAAGATTTATTAATTGTCCGGTCTTAACGACTGCCCCTTGACGCCGCGAGCAAAAACTATCATGAGTTGGCGTATTGGATTATTAAAATTCGAGGGCAGTACAGCTGCTCGGAACTTAACGAGTGACAAAAAATTCGAACCATCTGTCATTATCAACGTGACTTCAATCTATATTCCATTCAATTTTATTTAAGCACTCGTGAAAATTGGACACATTTCACTCTGTATAGTACGAAAATGTGGGGTTATGACGCTTGTCAAAACATTTTTGGGTTTTGAATCAACGCTATGTTGCCCGTTCTACGTAAAAGTTTCTGTTATTACGTATTTTATCACAATGTCGAATCTCTTCGGAAAATATGTGACGAACATAATTGAAGTTCATACAAACTGATTGAAGGCATACCAAATCCAGTTATTTGCATGGAAAATACAATAGATCAGTATAATATCATAATATGCACTAGCTTGAGGAGAGTTAATGTTCGTTATCTTCTTTGGCTAAAGTTTGAATACGTTACATCAGTTGTAGATTTCAAAAATATTATCCCGAAGATGAAATGCATATGTTGCAGTGGTTGGGAATTGGTATCTCCCGAAGGAATCAAAAGATAATTACAAGAATGTTAAATTCTTGCCTCAATATAAGTATCTAAAAGGAATTGAAGGAAGTTTCAAGTCAAGATGAACTTAACCTTTGAACAAAAATTTCACATGAATAAACTATTAACAGGACAACTGACGAGTATTTGTGGTTGTTCATCTTAATACATTGATATAATAATAATAATTAGGTATTTATTGATACATTGAGACATTTACAATGTAAAGAATAAGTCAAATGAAAAATAGAAAAATTATTTTCTGGAACTTATTCTACGATGACATTAATAGAAAATCCTGTAGTGAACTTTTCGTATTAATTCACTCAAACATTCTCATATGCCTCTACATTTTTGGGTCTCCCAATAGAAGGAAATTATTTGTCATCCTCTTCATGTACAATCTCTCAGATTGTGGAAACATTCAACTCAAATATAAATAGTTTAGATTAAGATGAAACATTATATAAATTCACTTACATTGAATATGATCCATATCGTCTGATATATTGTAGATATCAGAATATCAGGGACCAGGGTTACCTACCATTTGAATGAGTGGACCTGAATTCTAAATTGCACTGTCTTTTCTTTTTTTCAATCACTTTCGGCTTTTTTGTAATATTAATTGGTATTAGTTGCGGCAACGGCGTTATGACATTAACTATATTTCATGAGTGCCATGAGTGCCTTACTCCGTTTTAGTTACAAAAACTTGAGAAAATTTAGTAAAATTATATTATCGTTAGTTCTTACGGGAAAAGCACTTTTTCGTTCATATTTCTGAAACTATTCTTTTTACAGAGAAAGTTTGAATCCATTTTTTGCTTATTTTAACCTGCTCTACATGATGAACAAGAAAAAATATAGGTTGTCATTTGAAAAAATAAAATTCTGATTGGAACTTCTATTTGAATTTTCACCTTAAATCTTGAAGACCCTGTATATCAGATTGCTAAAAATAGGGATGTAACGTATGATCCAATATGTTGACGAGAGCTGGGCAAAATTTGGTTTTGATACATTCATTAAAAAACTAGTATCAGCTATTTTAGTGTGCACCTACAGCTGTCAAAATTTTAGGAAAAAGTCGAATATCTCAGAATCGATGCTATATAGGACCATGGTTATCATAATAAAGTTACCTTAAAATTTGACAAGGAATTCAAAACGGCAATAATATACAGGGTGTTCCATTCAAAATAAGAAAGTTGTTACAGCAGGGAAAGAACAGAACACCCTGTATTAAGGTGGGTTATAAAAAATAAAATTTCAATCGATTACAGACAAGTTTTGTGTTTAACTTTTTCTTCTAGCTAGTTTAGTTTCCACAATAAGGTATGGGGACACTTCAACTCGGACACCCTTCACAAAGATTCGTTTTGAAGGTTCGGAAAAACCATGGACCGACCCTTTCTCCACAAACCTCTTGGTGTGCACGTAAAAACAACGTAGGCCACGATCGCGATCCGCTTTTGTCCTCTCGTGACATGTTCCCCGATAAGGATTCCGATTTCGCATAACCTCGACTAGGAAAATGCGAGTACGTGTGCCATAACTTCTGATCGGGAATTATTGCATATTTATGCTGCTTCGCAGACATTGTATGACCGTTATTTCGGACGAGGCTCACGGCCGGCTTTAACTTTGCAGCCGACACTTCGAAAGTCCTATTAGGACAAAGCGAGAAGAGGCCGTCGATCATGTGCTGAATAAAATGAGGCGCTAGAGGCAGACCGTAAAGCATGAATACATGAATCTCGAATGCGATGCTATTCCTGGGCGATAATTCATAACCGAGATGGCTGTGGAAATGACCGGTTTTCCTCTCTGTTATTCCTCGTGGAGGGCCAAACTTCAGCTCGAAAGATTCATGATCAAAAACGGTTTAAGCGAATTCAACATAGATACATCAGTTGAATACAGTGGATATCATTTCGGAATTCCCTTAATGTTGTTGTTGGAATCAGTTGAAACGAGGTCAATGTTACAAAAACTCAAGAAAATTATTTCATGACCAACCGACTGCTTTTATAACAGTGAAGGGAGTATATGTCCGAAACTCTCGAAATTTTCTTCGTAAGTATACTCTATTCACATTTATTCTTAGTCGGTTGGCCATGAAATAATTTTCATGGCCATAAGGTTTTGTAACTAGAACGCAGTAAGGTTGACACTCATGAAATGTCGTTAATGTCATAACGTCATAAAATAGAGAAGTGCTTTTTAAAATTCAGGTCCGCTCATTCAAATAATAAGTCACCCAGATATTCTAATATCTACAATATATCAGACGGTAGCGAACATATTCAATGTAAGTGAATTTATATAATATTACAAAATGTTACAAATGCAACATTTACATGTGACATGTAACGCGTGTTACAACGCGTTTGTAACATCGCATCTCGTGTTTTCTTCGTCCATCACCATTGAAATTATTAACGCCCCAATTGAGACGCACAGCTCGACCTAGACGCTCCACGTCAGCGTCGGAATATTCAATAATGCAGCGTCGATCGTCAATTGTTTCGTGACGACACCGCCCGGCCCCCTCATTTGAATTCGTATGAAGTTGAAAATAATTTCCTCATAAATATCCCCCGGCCCTCTAGAATACCTGATTAGAAAAGTCCTCGTAAATTCAAACGGCCAGATCATGTCAAAGGAATTGGGGGGAACAACGTCTTGTGACTTATGTAAATGTAGCCGGCTTTCGGGCGTTCGGTGACATCCTCAGGTTTATTATTGAAGGCATGTAGGTTGGATGACGCGGGGAATTTGTCAGGAGGTTCTTTGAATAGAAATTTGGAGCGATAGGATCGAATGGCGAATTCTCGGGCGCATTAATATTAAACACCCGAGGTAATGAAGTTTCTCGACCGCTGAACTCGATATTTTATACGTATGATTTGTTGAAACCGATCGTTTTTTGATCTCATCGACGTATACAGATTGATATTCTTGATATTTTTTGCCGAATCACTCTGTAATCGAGGATTTCCTTTCTTCAGAATGAAATCGACAGAATGACGCCCATGGTTACATTTTGGTAAGAAGTTGAAACATAGATTTAGTCTACGTTCAACCTTGAGCTTCCTGCTTCGAATTCTTCATGAATTTAAGCTCTTACTTCATGCTGTGTATTGATCAAAACACATTGATCTAATGAAATGTGAAATATATTTTGCAGCATCTTTATAACTAAAGTTTTAGGTGATTCCTTATGAGTTTAGCTCTACATCGTTATCAAAGCAACTCATAGATATTCGTGAAAAATAAACAGTCGTTCGAATATTCCCAACTCTATTTCCTCCTCAAAGATTCCATCATAAACTCTCACAAAGGGGCTCGTCAGTCGTTATAGTCAGTTCGAGAATGGAAAAAACTTATGAGGTGTCAATATTTGAAGCCATCAACGACGTTTCACATCAGAACCGGAATTATTTCTCACTTTTACGTTCAAGGAAGTGTGAAATTTTTTTCGGGCCAGAACATTTTTCAGTTGTCTCCGGCACAAAACTCCTTCCCATTCCAGTTGGGACTCGTCGAAATCGGGGAAAATTATACAAAAGAATCCCCATCGCGGTGTTTTCAACAGAATCGTAATAACCGGACCGACAAAGGCCGTGTACATAAAGGAACTCCTTGTGGCTGCACTGATGTTGAAAATGATTCAACACGCTAAAAATGCGTGTGTGCTTCTGCATTATTATGTGTCGAGCTACAAGCATACCTCTTAGGTTTGGGTTACGTTCCTGAAATTGCGACTTAACCAACTGAAGAACTAGAAGGCGCACACAATGGGGAAAGAAGAGCGATTTTTATATTTTTGAAATTTCAATTCGAACTGAGGTCAAAATACAATCGTATAACTTGTCACAACAGCGTTATCTTCATCATCTTTAGTAGAAAAACTGTACAGAGTATCCCAAATCCCAAATTGCAAACAACTTTGTTTTTTGAATACGAACGCATTGAAACCAAGCAATTTGGGATGCCCTCTCCTCTCCAAAAAGTCTGAAACGAATATCCCAAATGATTCGGGTAAATACGGATAGAAAGGGTTTCGTATTTCTTGAAAAAAACAATTTTGTTCATTAATCCCGTGAAATTATAAATGATAATTCTATAGTTGATTAACCAAAGATTAATATACTAATAAAATCAGACTGATAAGTCTGATTCTACAAGTGTTATACTTCATTTTCTTTCAGCGTCCGCAATTTCCCCATCGTCCCCTATAGGACAAGTCAAAGGAAAAATGGAAAAATTAATTTTCTGGAAATTATTCTATGATGACATTAATCGAAAATCCTGTAGTAACTTTTCGCATTCGTTCTCCCTAAAATAAAAATCTCAATTGCCACCGCTTTTTTTGGTCTCCCAATAGAAGGAAACGTGTTACAACAAATGGATTTTCAATAAATATCATCGTAGAATAAGTTCCAGAGAATTAATTGTTCTATTTTTCATTTGACTTGTCCTATACACAGTAAATCTCTCAAGGGATCAATAAATATATAATTATTACTATATCAAATTATAAGAATAACAGCCATAAATACGAGTCAGTTGTCCTGTTAATTGTTAATTCATGTGAAATTTTTGTTTAAAGGTGAAGTTCCTCTTGCCTTGAAACTTCCTTCAATTATTTTGACTTCTATTGATGCAAGATGATTTTTTGTTGAAGAATTCAACATTCTTGTAATTATCCATCACATATTTTCGACTTCATATTTTCCGAAGTGATTCGACATTGTGATGAAATACGTAATTACTGAGATTTTACGTAGAACGGGCAACATAGCGCTGATTTAAAACCCAAAAATGTTTTGACAAGCGTCATTTTCGTACTATACAGAGTAAAATGTGTCAAATTTCCATGGCCAACCGAGTGCTAAAATAAAAGTGAGTAGAGTATACGAAGTTTCTTTATTTCTCCACGTATGGAAAAAATAGACAGAATTTACAGAGTCAATAATCCCACTGGAATAATATTCCATTTTTCAAACAATACACTTACTTGTCTTATTTGATATTACATTTTTATGTCTTGAATAGGGTCCATTATATGTTAGAAAGTTGTTGCACGAATCAAATGTCAATATCAACTGATCTACCTACGCATTCAGCACAAACATTGATCGTTAACGATATCACTGGAAAATTATGAGACTTGTGAACTATTATGATAACTTCTCAATCGTGAACGTGAGCGATTATTCCCAACCATGATCTCTAATGAAACAATTATATTTTATGAGTACAACTTTTTTTTTCGGTTGATTTGAAGTCACGTTCAATATTATCAATGTGGTATGGTAATTGTACACGATACTGGGATTTCTTAGAATTTATTGACCAGATGACTGTGCAGGATACAGGATATTTTTCACACATACTCACTAATTAGAGATTGTGTCACCATAATTTTGCTTATGCAAGCAACACCTCAGCTGCAGATTTCTTCAAATTTTTAAGTGATACTGATACAGAATCACTTAAACTTCAAGGGAGACAGACAATATATCTGATTCACTTTTGTGTTCTCTATCTACCCCTAGCCTCTGCCCAATGAATAACCTTGTATAATTCAAAATATGAAGAAGATTACTGCCTGAAGATTTCTCCGATAAGTTATCTCATTTATAGATTAATTTCCTAGCCTAAGCACCACTCGTGCGTCCATTATTAAAAATCTATGAAACGAACCACTCGAAAAGCTCCATTAATTTTTTATTTCTGCCCTCGGATAAAAGAAGCCGTAGAAATTGGTCACGTTCTCTACACATGTCCCCCTATAAACGAACCCGTTTTGGTTCCAGTATGAAAATTATGGGGGAAAATGCCCTTCTTTTTATAGCCGGCTGAAACACCATAAAGGCTTGTCGTAAAAGGGAGTAGGGGATAGGCGGGAGAGAGAGCTGTTCTTAAGGAGGGATTATCCAGAACAAGTTCCCAAGGTTCAAGTGACTCGGATCCAATATAACCTATTTCAAGCCGAATGACGACACCAGGGCTCCAACCAATTTCCAATACTGGAAACTCTACAATGCGGTCGAGTTTTAATCTTCACTGTTCGGCGTTTTTTTCTGCATGCGGGGAATTTGTCTTGGAATCTTGGCGAAGATGTATTGCTTCGCTGGGTAGAATAGGAATAACATAAAGACAGCTGCATATACACTTTTGGGATAGGGCATGGAAAGAAGTAAATATCTTCAGAGGGAAAAGGACCAAATTTTCGCTTTGCAAGACTGATTTTAACATGCCCAGTACATTTAACTTCTTGTGTCACTGTTCAGAAAAAAATTCGTAGAAAACCTGCATGATATACAGGGTGTCTCAGGATTAATGGGAATAAATTTGGACATAGTTTCAAAACTCCAAAATAAGACGAAAAGTCCCCATCGAGGTAAGCGTGTAATGGAGACTTAATGGAATTTTTTCAATTTAGAGCCAAGAGGCAGAAATGAAATTTTGCAGAGGTGTTTTTCGAGATGCACCTGAAACTAATTTCCTCACTCATCACTCATAGCCAGAGGGATGAAATAAACAACCCTTTCTGATTTCTTACCATAACTTTTCCTTGGCTTCAAATATCATTATTAAACATTGTGCATTGAAAAGATAATTTCTTTCAAAAACTTTATTCTTATCAGAGTTTTAATCGTCGAAATGTTTCCAGAAAAATATTGTCTTTTCAATATACAGGGTGAGTCTTTGACTCGTAAAAATATTTCAACAGTAGATTCTCTTTTTTCTAATTCGGCCCTGATAAAAAGATATAGCCATTTTGAGTTTCATAATGACCTATGTCAACCCTGAAGAAACAAAATTCCCTTCAGAATAACAAGCTCAATCTATGGCAATACACATCTGTGGATTTTTTTAACAGGGTTGCATTCAACCAAAGTATCCAATTTTCCGAATATCACAAATATTTTTTATTTTTGAACATCAAAATACTCGAAAATGGCGCATTATACGAGAAAATATGAAGAATACTTTCATTTCACAAAATGTTCAAATATTCCTTAGATATCGTCCAACTTAGTTTCAAGAGTTGGGTTCTTTGAATTTTTGGTATTTTTATGGTACGTAATGGTCATAATGAGAAAACTGCAAGACGTGGGTGATATAATGTGTCATCAAATAAATGAAGAACTGTATTCCGAAATTCATTTCATTCGATATAACCGTTTGTGAGATGGAACTGAAAATAACATTTTTTATGGTTTTTCAACGGCCTGTATCTTTTAAACCGAGCCGATTCGGGAAAAATGATAGAGGAAAAAAGTTTTTCTTTTGACCTCACGAATCTACTGTTGAAATATTTGTACGAGTCAAATAATCAATTTGTATATTTTTTGATGAGGCTGTGTAAAAAGTTATGGTGAAAAATAAAAAGGGTTGCCAATTTTACCCCTCGGTGGCTGTAGGGAATCAATGAAATCATTGAGTTGTAGGTGCATCTCTATTAAAAAAAAAAACACTGCAAACAATTGAATACATCCATAATCGAGTCATCTTTGAAGCAACGTAACTCCCCAACGGAGCGTGACTCCATAGAAACTTTTCGTCTTATTTTGAAGTACTGAATCTGTATCCGAAATTATTTCCATCCAATAATCCTGGGACACCCTGTATGAAAAATTTTTGAAAAACCTAGTTTCACTTATGCAGGATGTTTCAGATGGCCTGTGAGTGATCTTACTTTTTTACCTCTATTCTATATCACTTTCAACGGTTACCAAAACACTTTTAATGCACTAAAAAAAAAAACAATGTTTGCTCGAACTCGAAGGTATCAGAAATAACGAACTAATTCGAAACCCATGCATGAAAGTCAGTTAGATTCTTAATGAAATTCCTACGTTGAATATTACAACAATTACATTTAGTATTCACGGGTAGAATGACCTACTAGAAAAGAAATTACAGTCATCCTGGTAAAATAATAGACACTCACGTCGTAAGTGAATGTGTCTGCAATTCCGTCAATTTCGAACAGTCATTAACTTCGCCAATTGCGGTAATTGCATACATTATCGGCAATGAACGTATGCTTCTTAATCATAATAACAATATCGCAATTTTAGATGTAAGGGATCACCATCATTACGCGATAATCAATTCGAAGGAAACCTGAAATGTGTTTCTAATAATATTCTCACGAGAAATGAAGAAGTTTTTCGTGAAAGTTAACGACATGTGGTATTGAGTAATTTTTTAATTGAATTGAAATATTAACGGTTTCCCGAAAGAGCCCATCACAAAAACGGAGATACGTGCTCGGTTTTTACGTTGTTATATTGTCGAAAAGTTGAATTAACTTTCGCTTATTCAAGGCTGTAATAGGCACTTTCCGTTTCATGGTAAATTGAAATATTTTGATGACTTTTGGTATAAAAGTAGATTGAAAAATTACTCAATTGAATGTTTTTAATGTTTGGGTCAGAATGAAAATTCCATATAAAAAATTCCTTCGTTTTAAACTGCTTTGTCGCTCAATTTCCATTTCAATCTCAATTATTCACTTGTATTCAATCTAAGGACGAAATCGTTGGATTCAGATGTATGATGGCTCAACAATTTTATTCCTGTATGGTTTGCACAATAAAGATCGCCCTTCTGAACACCTCATGCAGCAGAATCGAAACTCACCCCTTCATAAAGGTGAAATAAGGTAAATAATTTTTCTAACCCCACTAGAGCGAAAAGTAAATTGGACCTGACTGTAGATAGGCATGTTATAATCCGAGATATATTGGATGGCCGTCCAACGTATAAAACTCAACACATGACCCAACCCTGTGAAGATTTATTGCCGAGAATATGAGATTTCAGAGACACGTAACAATATCAGGGTCTACGTTGCAATAACGTCACTCTCTGTTACACAGGGTGTCGAATTGCTATCGCAGTATCGGAATTTCACCAGCTATGAGTTCCGAGCATCGTTATCAGCTTCATTTTGAGTCATGAAAAAATTCAGGCATCAATCCATCACTTTTGTAGAATGTTTTCTCAGTATTCCTTCAGAATTGGTCCCAATTCCTACAACATCAACGGTCTTGAGTAAAGAGATATCGAAAATTTGTTTCATAGTATTCATTTTAGTACAACTTTATATCGAACTAATGAATGAATTTCTATCGGGACAATTATGAAAGATCTAGGAACTTAAAACAAAGACTCTTTTTCCCTACCTCATTAAAGCTTAGCACTTGGCTGATTCGATTTTAACAAGACACATATTCTGATGTGATTATTATGTATCTTTGTTCATTCAACATTTCCTTTTTTCACTCGATTGAAACATAATCGAATCATTAACTTCCAATTAAAGAGAACTTTTACTTCGTTAACATATTTTTTTCATTCACACGTGTAGGCAATATTCAAATTATGAATATAATCGCTATTCGCATTCGCTATTGAATTAACACAATTACGTAAAACTACTCGCAACATATTCAGTCTATTAGAAGATTGAAAATTGAATAATTATCCACGAGTATATTCTTCCTACAACTAATTAAATCGAATTTAATAAACACTGGTTAAAAATTGAAGAGGATATCGTCATCCATATTTAAATATTTTCCATCTTCTGAGAACACCAATATTTTGATGAAAGTTATTGAAACTTTGAATGATTTGTTTGAAATTGTTTATTCGGCCACAAAATACCCACACTTTTTTGCGGTTTTGATTGGCTCGAAACTGCAGAGAATCCTCCACAATCAGAGCTCGTTTCAGTGCTTTGAAATATTTTTGAAATCCGAGGAGATTTCCCGTGAATGGGTTTCGATTCATCAAACATTCATTCAGACGACTATTGACTATTCAGAGGGTGAGTTCCGGTGAATGGACAAAAAATTGATATGTTTTTTGTGCTGCAGATGTGCTGCTGTTGGTGATGTTTTCGGGTTCACGTAACCGTGAACCTACCGAATTCGTATAGATGGAAAAAATCGGATAATTTTATGTAGAGGCAGATGGAGGAGCTCTTTGTTAATTAGGGTACGCTGTCGAAAAAGAGTAACTGATTGGATAATTTTATACGGCACCTCCTAAAATAACTGGCGGCAGACAAGCAGTGGAAATGAGGCAGAGGAAGTTTATTATGGATAGGAAGGAGTAAACAGACATACCATTTCGCAGAATAGTCATTCGAATACTATTTTATACGGAAAACTTTTCAAATTTAGTACATGTGTATAGAAATTGTAAACGGAATTCATCGTATAAAGAATAACAACGAATAAAAGAAAAGAACCCAGGAGTATCATCAAAGAAAATGGAGAACTCGGCAAAAAAACCATTTTCCCCCTATGTTTGTAGAGATACGAGGATGTATTGATATCTAGTTAGCCTAGACCAATTCTATGCATAAAAAAAGATTGCGTTACCATAGCAACGAACAATAACTCATTAGAATTTACGCGATAAATTAAAAGAAAGAAGATGTCCACCGAAATTGTGAAAATCGAAAAACTGGAGTATCGAGCCTTCATCAAGTACATGTAAGGGTTAAGAGGCAAGCAGGTTTACGAAGATATGCTTAATACTCTTGGTGATCAATGTCCTTCATATGCGACCGTGAAAAATTGCACTGCAAGTTTCAGAAGAGGTAAATTTTCCATTGATGATGATGACCGATCAGGAAGGCCAGTTTCTGTGTCAGTCCCCGAAAATATCGATGCAGTTCATGACATGATTTTACAGACCATCGAATTGGGCTAAAACGGATATATGAAGCACTGAATATTTCATACGAACGCGTTCATCATAAAGTATACGTCAATTTGGACGTGAAAAAAATTGCTGCAAATTGCATCCCCAAATGTTTGAATGTTGAACAAAAGAGGGCAAGGGTAGAAGCATCGCGTTCGATCTGTTCTCGATTTGAAAACGATGTAGACTTCTTAAAGCGAATTGTTACTATAGATGAGACTTAGGTATATTTCTACGATCCAGAAACAAAGCAACAATCGATGGAATGGCGACACTCTGGTTCTACAAGACCAAGAACTCATAAATTTCGTGTCCAAAAATCTGCTGGAAAAGTTCTTGATTCAGTTTTTTGGGATTGCAATGGAGTAAACAGGATTGATTTTTTGGATAAAGGTAGAATAATAACCGGAGATTACTATTCGACATTTCTGACCACTATACGGGAAAAAATTAAAAAGAAAAGACGCGGAAAGCTATCCGAAGGTGTTTTATTTTTGCAGGACAACGCCCCTGCATGCAAATCTCATATTGCCATGCAAAAAATTCGTGATTTAGTACATATTTGAACTACTAGAACACCCCCCCTATACACCAGATTTGGCTCCATCCGACTATCATCTCTTTCCTCAACTGAAAAAAAGCTTAAAAGGTGGCAAATTTTCTTCCAACGAGAAAGTTATAAAGGCTATGGAGTTCTGGTTTGCAAAGCAAGAAGAAACATTTTTTTGAAAGGTCTAGAGACGTAGCAGGTTCGTTGTAATAAATGTATCCAATAAAGAGGAGAATATGTTGAGTAATAAAATATTTTGACATTGAAATTTTGTTTGGTTCTATAGTAGGCTAAGAATTTCTCAATATATCTTGGATAAATTGTTAAAACATCTCGATAATCTTGAGATTTGAATGTAGGGTGTGAAACATTATACGATATAGATTTCTGCATCCCAGTTAAGGGTCCTTTAAAATTAAGGGTGTTGAAAAATGAATTATTTCGTGATTAACTACCACTCTTAGTCATAGTCAATTTTGTACTTCCCCGAGAAAGAATCTGATTATCTTAGACACCAAGTAGAAGCAAAACAGTGTTCTCTGGGGATATTACAATTTTAAACTTTTACTTTTGTCAGACGTTATAACAATTCTTTATAGATTATATCTTGAGAAGATACAAACAAAGAGAGAGTGAGAGAGTGTTGTAGTTGTTGAATTCATTTGAAAATACAATAACAGTACATTTTTATTTGATATGCTGAACAACTATTAATCAAGTGGTCTCTAGTTTCCTCTTTTCGACATCCATCATAAAATATTGGAAAATATAAAGAAAACAATGAATATATGACTTTCTGCATATCACACTTTCATTGCTATTGAAGCCATTCAACTGAGTGAGGTTGGGTACTAGTTATAACATTGGAACTCTATGAATTTGCCATAAGGCTTAAGACAGGATGAGGCATTTTCTCTCCTACCACACAAAATTCACAAACCAGGCCATAATAGAAAATTTTCAGGAAGTTGTTTGTTCATTGAAATTCTTCATAACTCCAGCGAACTGCGAGTCCTCCACATCAACGCCTGTATTCAGAACAGGACGATCGAACGAAAGTCAGCTAGGAGAGCCACTTCATCTGAATTTGAAATAAGTTCAATATAAATTCCCGGTACCCAACCCCCCCGAACTTCTTCTGTTCGGCTGTTTCAGGAATTACATTCTTCCATGAGGGTCCCCCTGCCAACAATGCCAGAATGTTGCATTATCTCATGAGGCATCTGTAATCTGTATTCACCGGCAGCGTTCGTCCCAGGCCGCTGATACGTCAACGGAGCACAGAGCCCAGAGGTGCAGCTTTTTGCCGGGACCGCTCGGCGCGGCATACAAATCCACCTTTATTTTTAATCTTGTCCGTGTGGGGTATACTGCCGTCCGTAATTTGCCACGATTGTCCCCATAAAATCCGGGGGTTCCGGACGGCACAAAGATGGCACCTCGAAACTACGTCAGGGGCGACACGACGACCCTCAATAAAAATTCCGAATGTTGAATCCCGGGATAAATATTGGAGCGACTGGGGGTTTAATTGCCGGTCCTACATGCGCCATGTAAACAAACAGGGGCGAAACTGGAAAAAGTGCTCCGGATTATGAAAATTCGCTCAATCTACCGGGTGGCCCACCCTAGACGCGGCGCTCATTTTGAGGGAGTAAATAAAGATATTTTGAAAATCTTTTCTGTGGTGTGTGTAGGGTGTTCAAAAGCACAATTTAAAATTATTGTCATATATACAGGATGTTCGAAAACAAAGATATGGACCAAAGTTACACTTTTTTAAACGTAACACCCTATATTTGACCTCAAAAATGGAATGGCAAGCTCAAGTTATGATGAGTTTCTTCAGATTACTTTATAGCTCAGAAGCACCCTTTACGAGATAATGGCGAAAAATCTAAAATATGGAGTTTTTTCAAATAGCAATTAATAAAGAAACTAGATACGCCAGCGATACAGACAGAATTTTTTCGAGTAGACAAGTTGGCTACTGCTACATATAAAAAAAATTTTAACTCTGGAATATACAGAGTGATCATAATCAATTCTCAAACATCCTATTTCAAATGGCACACCCTGTATTTCTATATCTATTGAAATCACAAGGTATTTCCCGAGAAAAGATATACCAGGTGGCCCACCCTAGACTCGGCGCCCATTTTGAGGGAGTAAATAAACATATTTTTAAAATCTTTTGTTGTGTTTTGTGTAGGGCGTTCAAAAGCACAATTTAAAATTATTGTCATATAAACAGTTTGTTCGAAAACAAAGATATAG
Organism: Coccinella septempunctata; assembly: GCF_907165205.1. Taxonomy (NCBI): domain Eukaryota; kingdom Metazoa; phylum Arthropoda; class Insecta; order Coleoptera; family Coccinellidae; genus Coccinella; species Coccinella septempunctata. The sequence goes on along the minus strand of NC_058190.1, from coordinate 46,615,209 downwards.
ACCAAAGTTACACTTTTCAAATGTAACACTCTGTATTTTACCTCAAAAATGGAATGTCAAGCTCAAATTATGATGATTTTCTCCAGATCACTTTATTCCTTAGAAGGACCATTTACGAGATAATAGCGAAAATGGTTTACTAGTTTGGAATTAAAAATCGAAAATTGCTCAGAAACTATCAGGTTTAGATATAGGAAAATTTTATGAAGATAGTTTCGAAATTAATTACGTTCAACAGGATATAGAAATACCGGGTGTGCCATTTGAAATAAGAACGTTTCCGTTGATTATTTGTAGTTGATGTTTGAGAATTAATTATGATCACTCTGTATAGTCCAGAGTTGAAATTTTCTTTTATATATAGAAGTAGCCAACTTGTCTACTCGAAAAAATTCTGCATCGCTGGCTTAACTAGTTTATTCTTTAATTGCTATTTAAAAAAACTCCATATTTTCGATTTTTCGTCATTATCCCGTAAAGGGTGCTTCTGAGCTATAAAGTAATCTGAAGAAACTTATCATAACTTGAGCTTGCCATTCCATTTTTGAGGTCAAATATAGGGTGTTATATTTAAAAAAGTGTAACTTTGGTCTATATCTTTGTTTTCGCACACCCTGTATATATAACAATAATTTTAAATTGTGCTTTGGGACATCCTACACACACCACAAGAAAAGATTTTCAAAATATCTTCATTTACATCCCCAAAATGAGCGCCACGTCCGGGGTGGGCCACCCGGTATATTTTTTCAACCCTTAATAAGGATTGTGAACCCGTAATTTTTCTTGATAGTCAAAATTGTTGATTTGGTCTAGACTGAAATGATTAGACGAAAAAGCTATTAATTTTACTCGGATATCTATTCCTTGGTGAACGTTTTCGAGGTTTTTTTTGGTTTTTTGTTGTTATTTTGGACTTTGTTACTAAATTCATCTGTCGTTATATTCTAACTTATTTATCACAACTGTAAACAGTTATAGAATAACTCACAGTTTTATCTGTGTTTACCACAATTGTATATGTTGAATAAACTCATATCTATCTATCTATCTACGTCCCAAGCAACGTCCACAATTAAAGGGGTTCCCAAAGTAATATAATAAAGTTTTTTCACAGATTCTCGAGACAAAATTGGAAGATCTCTATTTTAGATTTTTGTTATTTTTGTGCCTCTTTTTAGGAGCTAAAGGTCCCCTGAATGTCTTATCTTCACATCTCAGAATCTGGTCATACGAGAATCCCTGTACACAAACAAGAGTTTAATAAAATTAGAAATCTCATAGTGCTACCTATTTTTACTGGGCCACAATGTCAGTGAAATCATTAAACAGTAAAGCCGCCTATTTGAATTCCTTGAGAATTGTTAAACCGTTAGAAAGCTTCAACTGAAAAACTTTCTTGTCTGTCGCAATTTTTATTGTTTAAGAAACGCACAATTTTTAAGGAAAATCCAAAAATGTATCGTCATGAACGTATTTCGAGATACACGCGGTTAAATATGAAATCAATAAAAAAATCCTCAAGACCGAGCGGCTGCATCGAGCTTCATGAAATTATCTGATTTATTTCTAGAAGAGTTGCTCTTTCAGAATATGTATCCCATTTCCATCTACGGTTATTGTTATTGGCAGGATAATCCACTCCAAAAAAATTGAATCATTGCTGCATTGAGCACCATGAAATGAGAATAATATCAAAGGGGTCATTGGCCAAGAAACGGTTGGGAACCCCTGTTCTAAAAAAACAATTCTCCTAGTAATAAATCTCGAATTTTCATCGACCTCAGCGCAACGGTCTTGACGATTTTTAACTGTCCCCATCTTTTTCGGAATTTTTCGAAGGACAATTTTCGACACTCGTATCTCCCAAAAAAATCAACCCAGAGCCAGGTGTGATACATAATCTAAAAGAGCAACTTTTCTAGAGACAAATCTCGAAACTTTATTGACCTCGGTACAACCGTTTGGTCTTGACGAATTTTAAACTGACCCCATATTTTTCGGGAGTTTTCGTACAAGGACATTGCGATACGCGTTTCTTCCAGAAAAATCATCGTAGATCCAAATGTGATAGATATTCTGAAAGAGCAACTCTTCCAGACTCCAGTAATGAATCTCGAAAATACATCGAGCTCATTGCAGTGGCGGTCCATACGTTTACATTGGCAATTGTGTGAGGTGTTTGTTGATCCAAAATAATTAAGTATATCTTTTTAATTGTGCATGAAGAACTCCTATATTATGCATAAAAAGATGCGTAATTTAAAGTGAAACTCGACCTGTTCGAACATTTTCCTACGAAATGGTGAATACCAACCCCCGAACGCCACCCTTGCACAAAGCGAACATCGTTAAAAATCGACATTTGTTAATGTCACCGACCACGGTAATAAACTTTTTCGTATCACCAGTAACGTTCCGAATCGTATCCGAGGATATTTATGCCCCTTCCCCCTGTAAATCGAGCAAAAAGCGTCGAGACAAAAGCGATAATAAAGCATTATTTGTTACTGCACCGAGGTGGCATTGTGGGCCTAGCTGGCAAACGGTTACACTCCTAGTCCCCGTCCCGGAGTCCCGCTGCTCGAGACAATGCCCCCAGATAAATCAATCTTCACGCCCAAGATAGCTCTCTCTATTACTAATTAAGTTCTGGGTCATATCGACCTCGGGCGATGTTCGGTATCGGATTTGTGTTTGGGCGTAATGCTATTTTATGTGGAAGAAGCGTCAGGTTTCGGATTTGGGGCCGGTGCCTTTGTTCCTCCTATGAAATATTCAGTTTGCGTATTTCGTGTACTCCATTCACTTTTATTTCAGCACTCCGTTGGCCGTGCGAATCTGACACATTCCACAGCAATAGCTTTTTAAGGCATATTGGTCCGATCTCTATAATCTATCTATATTAATAAAAGAGGATCTATGGTTTACTTCAAAATGCTTTATTGTGCAAACGATCGCACCAAATTGGACAATTCTTTTTTTGTTGTGTTTATTATTGTTAGGGCATGGTTTATATAACAAAATTTTCCCAAAAAAAAATTGTACAGAACAGAAAAGAAGGCATTCCTTTTTCTTACGACCAATCGAGCAATCACGATGAGTTAGTTATTATTATCTACCCTAGAAATAATTTAAATGGCAAAACTAGGTTTGCCGGGTCAGCTAGTAAAATATAAACTGCTCCACATGAGTTAGGGATATTGACTTAAATTGCAAAAAAATATAGTTAAAATAAGGTTTTTGTGATGAGCATTCATATTAATATGATGTTGCAAATTAATTTTAGCCTGTAGGTCTGCAGCGTATACAGGGTGGTTAAGAAAAATCGAGTAAAATAACGAAATTTTATTCCCAGAGAATTCAAGCATTTTAAGACTATCAATACAATGTATGACCTCCACGGGCATCAATAACAGCTTGACATCTTCTTTGCATACTACACACGAGGTTGTTGAACATTTCTTGAGGAATTTGGTTCCATAAACGGGGCAGAAGCTCTCTTAGAACATTTATGGATTCTGGGGTAGATTGATGATTATCTAATCTTCTTTGGAGCATATCCCATGCATGTTCTATGCAGTTCAAATCTGGTGAGTGCGGAGGTATTGGTAAATGTGGAATACCAAGCTCCTCGCGCCCATTCTAAACTATGGCTACACGGTGCGGTCTAGCGTTATCGTCTAGAAATTGAAAAGTTTCACCAATAGCAGCGTGCAAATTTGGCACAACATTGTCAATGACATGTTCCCTATAGTGTAAGGCGATCATATTCCCAGGACAAATGTGTAGATCTGTGCGCCCGTTGAAACATATCCCGACCCATACCATAACACTACCCCCTCGGAATGGATGGACTTCTTGGACATAGCGACGATTACGGGGTATGCGTGGGATTGTCCATACCCTTATTCTTCGAGAATCTGAAAATCGTCCATATCTGGATTCATCAGTGAAAAGGACACTACGTAATTGATCGTTCCAATTGAAATGTTGCCTTGCCCATTCCAGTCTTTGACGCTTATGGTCACGTGTTAATGGAACTCCTCTTAATGGACGTCTAGAACCTAGATTCACCTCTCTCAAACGTCGTCTGATGGTTTCGATGGAAACTTGGACCCCATCTGCATTTTGAAGAGTATTCCGTAGCATTCTACACGTAGATGTAGGGTTTCTTCTAGCCTAAACGGTGATGAAACGATCCTGAGCAGGTGTTGTTTTTGTGCCCACCAAGCCTTGGACTTTCCAACACGGAACCTGTCTCCTTGAACCTATTCCAAAGTCGAGATATCACACTTTGGCTGACTTGGAGCCTTTCCGCTACAACAACCTGAGTTAGGCTCCTGTAGCATTCCGATAGCCCTATTAGCCTCAGCGTTTGTTAATTCACGTCTTGGCATTTTCAGAGAACTCGTTTCAAATCGAAGCCGTTGATAAACTGACTTCATTTCAAAATAAGAACATTTATGTAGCATATGCAAATAACCAAACTTGAGAAAAAAGGCGACCAGATTGACGAAATGTCTCATACTGATTTTTATTGGCTCGATTCAAGTTGTTATTGAGTTTTAAATGATTTTACAGCGATTTCTCGAAGTATAACATTGAAAGAAAACAATTTCCAATGACCAACGATTGTCTATGTCAAGGTTTTCATCATCAGATTTATCAGCGTATGAAATACATATTTTTTTGAACCTTTGCTAGTACAGGTTTTTGACTCTTAAAAAAAATCATAAATAAGAGATACATATCCACGATTTGATTCCAAATTTTTATCAGGAACTCCAGAACCCTCTCAAACCTACCCAGACCTAAGAAAAAATTGTATTTTCAAAAAAGTCACCACCAACTTCACATGAGTAACTAACTCTTGTCCCAATAATAGTTAGTGAATGAAAACGGGGATTATCCACCAAAATTTGCAGCCTTTTTGCATACATAATCATTTAATGCGAGCCATTAACACAGCAATTAGATCGAACTTTCGATAAGATAAAATATACAACAATCATGTAATTATGCAAATGGAGCCCTCAACGTCTCCCGCGTCTCTCCCCATCCATATTCTCCACCCCCACAAGCATTAGAATTCTCTCAGCCACCCCTCTGGGTATTTACGAAACGCCCGAGGGAATACCGGGAACGGTGTGGGGCCCATATGGAAAAACAAGAGCCAGGTCGATAGTTCCAGTCCGTTAAGAATGCCCATTCCATCGGGAATCGGATGTTAATTTGAATAACAATCGCGATAAGCCCGGATCAATTTTGTTAAGTTCGTAAATTCGGACTTTTCGGAGGCCCTGGCTGGCTTGTTGTTAATGTTCTATTTCCCTGTGCCGTATAAATCCGGTAATTTATTGGGTCGTTTGAATTCGACGCCTTGATGTCAGTTTGTATAATGTTTACAAGGCTTTCGGGGCCGTATAAAACGTTTTGATTAGATTGAAATAGTGAAACTTTAATGGCGACCAGGTGGATTTAAATTGCTGCGCAATCTATTTACATTATTCAAATTCTGTATGGAAATTCCGTTGTGTGAAGTTGAAATTATGTGTGGATAATAGACTTTTAGATCAGGCTGAGGTTTTTAGAAGAACTGGTCATTTCGTTATTTAACAAGGATGTAAATTCGAATTGTATAACATTTATAATACCTATCTGCGGAGATGATATAGAAATCTTGGAAACAATCTTGTTTTCTATAAATGTGATTTCTCTACGGAAATGTATTGTAGGGGGAGTATGGGAGACTTGCTCAGGTAGGAGACTTGAACCACCTCAAATATTTCAATTCAAATTTGGCGATGCCGGTATCGTAAGTAGCTTGCGACATACTCATAACAAGGCACAACTAGTGGCTGCTCCATTTTGGCCGCCATCAGAACAGTTCGGGAGTGAGAGGGTTGATCGTGATTTTGTTGTTAGGAGGTAAGAAATTGAATAATTTTTGTTTGTTACACTGTCTGAAAAGTTTAATAGGTACGGGGTTTTATTTAGTTTTATTGCTTTCATTGATTAATATTGTTTTACAAACTATGAGCGTTTTTAATAATAGTTGTAAAAGTTTCAAGAAAACATCTGTTAAATAGACTTAAAATAGTGCGGGAGGCTTGACCCGAGGTATGGTCGGGAGACATAATCAGTGGTCCAAGTTCTCGCACTAAGCTCAGATAATAGTTTGATTCTAAAAAATGAAAATTGGATAATAGAAATGAATATAAAAAAATATATAAAGGTTTAAAAAAGTGAAAAAAATCTCGGAAATGAATGAGAGTGACTCTGAAATAGAAAATATGTAATCCATACAATCCTTGGTCATTGGAAATTGTTTTCTTTCAATGTTTTTCCTTATAAACTTATGGTCAAGTCTTTCTCGCTCCCGGTTCAGCTCTCCTATGGGTTAGGGTTATGAAATCTTCACGCAAAAAAATGAGTTGCTACCATTTACAGATGCAACTCAAGTGGCTTCAGAGTGAAAAGGGGTTCAAATCTCCCGGACTCCCCATATGTGCTTTGGACTAACATGTAAGCACAATAGCACCTTCACCCAACTGAAGATGCCATTGTGACAGCGATCCACGTTGATAAACCAGATATGTAGTTCATTAATCAAACAAAATTCATGATTCGCCAACAGAAAATTGGAATTCCTCGCAGCAATAAAACGCCATTTCTCTCAGACCCAGTCGTAGTCGAATACTTTGTCAAAAAATGTTATTACGGCCACTTCACGAGACGTTTACGGTTGAACTTCCGAACGAATTGCGTTCCTCCATAAAGTAATATGGGGGAATCCATCATAAAGGCATTCCGAACGACCACTGCGGCTTTAATGTAAACGTCATATTTCCGCCTTTGCCGTATCCCAGTTATCTCAAATTCCTATTGATCGGACGGGAGACCGTCCTGGTGGAATAGTTCGAAAAGTCAATATCTTGGAGTTTCACCCTTAAATTCGGCCGGTATTTCTGGCGATGTTGGAATGGGCACTTTTTCTATCGAAACTCGCCGGCGTAAGGAACGGCATAAATCGCTTAATGTTCCTGTGAAGTCTTCCGAGGAATCAGAACTTGGGAAATCTTATGTGGCAGTTAGAATGGCAGAAAGTATGAGGAACAGGATGACTTGAAAGGTTTTGGCGTTAGTTAGAATGAGGAGTCGACGGAGTTGTAGAGCTGCTAGTCATAACAAGGGCTCAACTTTTAAGAGGATACGCAATCAATGTAGATTTAGATCGAAAAGTCCATTGTACTGGATGTAATTCGAAGGTCTAACAACGCCAGGACCTTCATAGTATTCAAAACCCTTCGTAAAATGTAAATATGTATGGGGAGTCCGTGAGAGTTGAACCCCTTTTCACACTAAAGCCACTTAAGTTGTGTCTATAAATGGTAGCTTTTTTTGCGTGAAGATATCATGCCCAAATAGGTGTAGAATGATGGTGAGATGAACATTTTGAGTACAGCAATTCTTTTTTTAGGAACCGAAAATGGGGCGAGAGAGACTTGACCATAAGTTTATCAGGAAAAACATTGAAAGAAAACAATTTCCAATGACCAAGGATTGTCTATGTCAAGATTTTCATCATCTGATGTATAAGTGTATGAAATACATATGTTCTATTTCAAAGTCATCAATTAATTTCTCTCATTAATTTCCGTATGTTTTTCACTTTTTTGAACCTTTGTATATTTTATATATTCATTTCTATTATTCAATTTTCATTTTTTAGAATCGAACTACACTGCGCAAAAAAATTAACGAACATTCTGAAAATCTCAATTTTAATGAAAGTTAACTCTACATTGACTTTATAACTTTTTTTTATGTTCTCTCTGGAAGGTTTTGAACGGAACAAGACACATCAAATGGAAGAAAAATTCAGGATTTCACCGAATCTTATGTGAAAGAAGAGAAATGAACAATTTTCAAAATACTGAAATGCTGATAAGTGATTTAATATTTGGTATTTCCACCCCTTGCGTTAATTACAGCTCGGCAACGACGGTTCATACTCAAAATGAGTGATCTTAAAATGTTCTGATCTAATCCTTCCCAGATTTCTCCGAGTTGGATTCCTAAGTCATTAAGAGTAGCTGGATGATTTTCTGAACTTCTCAGCCTTCTATTGAGGTTGTCCGAAACCTGCTCAATCGGATTGAGATCTGGACTTCTTGCTGGCCATTTCATTCGAGAGACTTCAACCTCTTCAAGGTACTCCTGAATGATGCGCGCACGATGGGGTCTGGCATTATCGTCCATAAAAATGAAATTTTCACCAATGTATGGGGCAAATGGCACTACATGCTCTTCAAGAATGTTTCTTATATACTTATCAGCATTCATAGCTCCATTATCAACGATCACTAGGTCTGTGCGAGTAGTCAAAGATATTCCACCCCATACCATAATCGATCCTCCCCCGAAACCAGTAGTATTCAGGAAATTGCACTGAGCATATCTTTCATGTGGACGTCTGTATACAAGGAAACGTCGATCACAATGGTAGAGGCAGAATCTAGACTCATCTGTGAAGAGAACTCTTTTCCAATCGGCCTCTTCCCAATGGATATGCTCTCTCGCAAAATCCAAACGCGCCCTTCGATGGGCTGGGGTAAGAGCTGGGCCTCTTGCCGCGACACGAGGCCTTAAATCATATTCTCTGAGGCGATTTCTTATTGTCTGATTGCTAATTTGCACCTCATGAGTTTGCTCAAGCTGAATTTGAAGGAGGCGAGCGGTTGCAAACCGTTACCATGTTGCAAACCGCACCATAATGTGCGTAAACTTTTTTGCACAGTGCATTATCTGAGCTTAGTGCGGGAACTTGGACCACTGATTATGTCTCCATGATATTCCTTGGGTCAAGCCTCCCGCACTATTTTAAGTCTATTCAACAGATGTTTTTTGGAACTTTCACAACTATTGTTAAAAACGCTCATCGTAAAACAATATTAATCAATGAAAGCAATAAAACTAAATAAGACAACGTACCTATTAAACTTTTCAGACAGTGTAACAAACAAACATTATTCAATTCCTTACTTTCTAACAACAAAATCACGTTCAACCCTCTCACTCCCGAACTGTTTTGATGGCGGCCAAAATGGAGCCTCCACTAGTTTTGTCTTGCTACGAGCATGTCGCAAGCTATTTACGATACCGGTAGCGCGAAATTTGAATTGAAATATTCGAGGTGGTTCAAGTCTCCTACCTGAGCAAGTCTCCCGGACTCCCCATATTCATGGAAATATTCCTGGACATCCCACAATTTACCAAACATCTAGATTCTTATGGAACCAATTTGAAATCTCTTGAAGCTTCATTTACGTTTTTTCAGAGAACAAATCTCCAATGGACAACACCTTCCATCTTTCATCAAGCACAGATATCCAAATTGCATTCTGCTGAGCAATTCGACCACTAAAATCATCGTTTCCATAGACGTCTATCGCACACTACAACATGGTTCATCCAGAGATATTAATCCGTTCTGAAATTACCTCTACGAAGCGGGACGGGTCAGCTGGTAATAAATAAATTGAGTCGTTTATGGCTCGGAGGGAGAGTCCTCTGAATAATTGGTCCGGACCGATGTCCGACTTTATCAGAAGAGGGTTCCTCTGAACCAAATCGAAGGCAACATAGCGATTTCGAATACGGTCATTTCAAAGACGACAAATCGTTTTTATAATTCTGCCGTTGAGATTGATAGGCAGATTTAGATTGGGACCCTGTTTCTTGTTATCTGGACGTCTTTTATACGAGAGTGGAGGAGGAGGATTTGATGACAACGGACGCTGTCATTGTAGATCAAGTCCTCGCAGATCCTCGAAAGTAACAAAGAAAAAGGTTGAAATAAATGACGTTTTCTGCAAGAAAGTCGATTTTATCCCTATTAGGAAAGGCCGAAGAATGGATATGAACATCAAGATGCCACTAATCGAAATGTCTGTTATTGTACAGGGGAAGTCTTTGACTCATGCACATATTTCAACAGTAGATTCTTGAGGTCGAAAGGAACACTTTTTTCCTTTATCATTCTTCCCGTATTGGCTCGGTTTAGAGGATACATGATTTCGAAAAACCATAAAAAAATGTTATTTTTAGTTCTCTCACAAACGGTTTCATCGAATGAAATGAATTTCGGAATATTTTTTTTTTCATTTATTTGATGAATCTTTTTCGAACACAAGATATCACCCACGTCTTCCAGTTTTCTCATTATGACCATTACGTACCATAAAAATACCAATTCGAAGAACCCAACTCTTGAAACTAAATTGGACCCTATCTAATGAATATTTGAACGTTTTGTAAAATAAAAGTATTCTTCATATTTTCTCGTAATCGTTTTCGAGTATTTTGATGTTCGAAAATGAAAAAATAACTGTGATATTCGGAAAATAAGGTACTTTGGCTGAATGCAACTACGTTTGAAAGATCCACAGATGTGTACCGCATAGATTTAGCTTGTTATTCTGAAGAGAATTTTGTTTCTCCAGGGGTGGTATAGCTCATTATGAAAACTCAAAATGGCCAAATCTTTTTATCAAGGCAGAAAAAATGGTATGGAGAAAAGTGTTTCTGCTGACCTCAAGAATCTACTGTTAAAGTATTTGTATGTGTCAAAGACTCACTCTGTATAACGATCCTCTATAATCCATTCACTTTCATGAATGCAAGCGTTTGCCAAGAAATAACGTTTTTGTACCTAGAACGGAGTAAAGTTGGCACACTGCTACTTCTCAATCTAATAGTAATCCTTATATTTTGAAATGGACGATTCATCAGCATACAGATCAAGAAATGTTCCCACAATCAAGAAGATATTGAGTGAAGGGGATGACACAGAATTTCCTTTTATATTGCTGGACCCAAAAAGATGGTGGTAGTTGAAGATTCTATCTTCAGAAAAGATCTGCAACGACAAATTTGAGAAATGAACACTCATTATTGATGAACTACTTAATGGTGCGAAAGATTATTTAAAATATAAGGAGGGTCGGACATCACTTGTCACTTTTCAAAATTTTGAAACCCTTGAAATCTTTTAAATAGGTATAAATCTTTGCATGAAAATATCATATTATGTTTGTGTTCCTATGATGGAATTGGAATTCCAAAACTGATGCCATAAAGTCTTCAACTTCAAATAAAGTCCGAGAGGATAACCAATATAAAATCCTCAAGCATCTGCTAAGACCTTTATGTAGAACGGACAAAATAGCTTTGATTTAAAACCCAAAAATGTTTTGACAAGCGTCATAACCTCATATTTTCGTCTTGTACAGTGTGGAATGGGTCGAATTCCCAAGGCTTACCAATATAAAACTGAATGGACTATATTATGTCAAGGTAGATTTGAATCGAAACGATGGTTTCAAAACGCATCTCTGAGGAACCTACCATGAATAGTCAGTGGCTCACTGGATCATAAATGTCAAGGAGAAACCAACCCCTCCGAAATTTAGGTCTAAATATTGATATTTTCAGTAAATTTTATAAAGAGGAATTGAAGCTGATTTTAATAGGAAGCATATATCATCAATCATCCCATATTCTGCTGAATAACAAAACGGCCAGTTAGAACGTTGCGCTCAAATAAATATTCATGCATCATACGTACAGTTTATTTCGAAACATTTATGAAGGTTTCGCATTTTATCGCATGAATAACATTGATTGTATTTTATTGTCATAAATATAATATCCAGAGTGGCATAATGCTTCGATTCTGTGTACTCGAATAAATCATGCCCGAAAATATAATTCCGCATTAATTATTTCCCCTGATTTTATTCCAATGTGTTTGATCATTTGAAATAACAATAGCCGAAGGGAAAAATGATAATCATATCAATCGTTCGTACGACATATTCAATTTTCCACTTTCCTATGATGAAGCCACAATAGTTATTGGAACTCGATTAATGGATTATCGAATTGGCCTGGATGGAAAGGTTTCATATTCACATTCGATACGTGAATGGATTTTTTCATATTAGACTACATATAGATATTTCAAAATAACTCGTCAGAAAAACAGACGACTGACTACGGATTCACTAAAGGTAAACAACCCATACCATACATTGGGTATAAATGACCTATCAGAAGTAAACAGTAATATAGCAAGTTTGGACATCTCGTAACATCATCTTGACGTTACATAGATATTACTGCGGATTTCGATTATGAAGATACCATCAAATGATGAATTTTACCTAGCTTTCACCATCAATCACTTTTTAGAGAACCAATTATTAAAAGAGGCGTCGTATCTTCATGTAATGAAAAACTTCTACAGGTAGTCTTTCACCTCATGAAAGGTACCAGAACTAGCGGGACTCTAAAATTAACCAAAAGATCCCAAAATGCATGACTGCAAAACAGTGAAATTGCTGTCAATAAAACTCCATCCAGAATAACTCTGTTACTTAGAAGTTTCAATAAACCCAAATATTTCAGAAAGAGGCATAGAAAAAACATGACATTCGAAAGTATAAACATAAAGGAACAGACGTCCACAATGGATATTTTGAAGGGACGAAATAAACTAGGTGGTCCCAGAGAATTTGTTGCACGAATGAAATAAGTTACACTTTTTCCTCTAGTCAATTCACAGCCTGGTTTTCAGGGTCATTTTTGCCATTTGCTTCGAAAATTCTAGGGTTTGGGAATAAAACAATAATTTGTTCAAATGGAACATTAATTCTTTATGGATTTCAAGGAATTTAATGCTCATTCCATCTTCAAAACATAGGCACTGCGATATACAACAAAAACATGTGCAAAATCAAATATCAAGCTGATTTATTGAATAGAACAAGGCACGAGGAAACAGGAAGCTCTAACTTATCATCTTTCAAAGAATTTTCAAGAATTAAATTTGAATTGGAAAAATGAACGCCAACATGTTTTGATAGAAAGTATTTTTCACAGGATCTCATACATAGAACAACCAATAATCTTTTCAATAATGTATCTGATACTCAGTGATATAGGTATTATTAAGTTTATCTGAAATTCGTAAGAAACATTTCGTAAATTTCGGAACCTCTACAAAATTAATCGAGAATGAAAAATCAAATCATACCCAGAAGTTTTGCGACATTCGATTCCAAGATGAGAAAAAACAGAACCCATATCACAATCTCCTCAGATTGGATTTCTTTTTCAAAGTCTTTGCATCCAGTTTATCAATCATACAGAGATACAGCCTCGCCCTGCCTTCATCCTGGTAGAAAACTATTCATCATTGTTTGGTATAACAATGTGGAACACTGAACAGATAAATCTCAGTGCCACAAGCTGAGACACCTTTATATTTGCGACCCTTCGGTCAGCGAATATTCTCCATGAATAGGCTCACTTTGATGGTGTTAAACCTCCAGTTCACGGTCGAGCAGTCCTTCGTGAAAAGAACTTTCGAAATGTTGGTTCATTTCGATTCAAAGAATAATTAAAAAACGACCAGTGTTGTTTATTTCCTTGATCAACGCTTTTCAATTCTGCGATAATTTTTTATTTCTCTTTTTATTTCATTTCTTTAGGGCACTCGAATTGTTGGGAGTCAAATAAGAAGCACATATTCAGCGATCTCAGATTGTGAGAGGGCAAAAAGTTTTCTGCTTTACTAGACCTTTATGTACTGCAAAAGTTTGCAAAGATATGGATGAAAACTGATTTTTTATGATATATTTCTTTGTCGAATAACAAACTAAATGATTCTCGAGTAGCCTAAATGTTTCGTATTCTCCTCCTTCTGAAATATCTTGCAAGTCTTGTTCTGCTGCGATTTCTATCCGGATATCTGCGAGCTAGCTCGTTCCGGCTGAAATATTTCAAGTGTGAAATTGGAATATCGATCACGGACTGGAATAAATTATTTTCGTTCACGGCAAAAACATCCAGCGATGCAGCTACATCCTACCGAATTAAATTTCCGTTGTAATTATGATTGTAATTGACTTGACGGTTACCGTGAAAGGAAATTGACGGGGAACATCAAGTCGTTTTTCCTTCGAGCCGTAGAATTCGTTCAGAGCTGGATATTTCACAGCTAGCAGCACTGAAAGGAGGCGGAGCTTTTAGAAAACGATCCGAAAAAAAATTTGATCAAAACACAAGAATATTTGCTCTTTGATTCACTAATTTTCATTGAAACCATGAGCAAGTTTCTCCTGATTAAGTATCTACTGAAATAGACTTGGAATTTCAGGTAGAATTACGTCATTTTGTAAAAAAGAGGGGTTTCAATCGAAAACACTTTTTTTTTAAATACTGCGTATAGAGCAACTCTTGTTCAAAGTGTTAATTCAACATACATCAATTCGTGACACTCAATTACTGCATGTCTGAATACTCGCCATAAATTGTGAGTAAATAGCAGCTAGAAGAAAACGGATGACATGTTCTAGAGCTCTTTTTTCATGTCTAATCCAAATCTGAAAACAGAATCGGCCTATCATTTTTAGATTTCGAGTTATAAACAAAAATTAAGATTTTGACGATTCCGAAGAGTTCTCATAACTTTTTTGTCTTTGAAATTACAGATCTGAAATTAAAACCTTCTTAGGCGCTTTCATACGTAGAATCTACTGATAAAAGATTTTTTTTCCAATTCAAAAATAACAAATTCAATAAAGTTTGCATTTAAAAAAATGAAAGTGCACCTAATGATTCGAAATGAAAAAAAATATTTTGAGCTCATCAGTGGATTCTACGTAAAAAAGTGCCAGTAGAATGTTCAAGTTTCAGATTCGTAACTTCAAAGACGAAAAAGTTATGAGAACTTTACGAAATTGTCGAACTCAAAAACGTAGTATCGTAGGAGGCTGCGTTTCTGACCATTCTTTGTTTCTCCGAAAAAGAGCTCGGAAATGTGTCATCAGTTTTCTTCTAGCTGCTATAGTTCTCGAGATCATCTCAGTAGACAACGAATTTTGCCCACCCTGTACACCCACAATGTAATAAACCAATCGTACAATCTGAAATTTGGCATTACCAATTCAATAAGTACAACAAGTTCAATCGATATTGAGATCATTGATTCGAGAAATCTCAAAAGTGGGCTGAAACATACTGAAATGGTCCTGAAATGAAATTTTGACAGTCTTGTTTAAACAGCCTGTATATCAAAAGCTTATCAGCCAAAAAAAACTATGCAAATTTCACTGTAAAATATTCGGCATCCGTAATTCAACAATTTTTTATATAATGAATTAGATAATTAATGATTTTACAATGAGGTCGTTTAAGTAATCCGATATGGTATCGTTTACTTGAAGTGTTCATTCGAAATTTAAGTAGAAGTACCCTATTGTACCCATATAATGGCCCTCATCATTTTCTAGTCTACAAAGTAATCCCGTAAATGATAGAAAGGACATTGTAATTAACACTGTAATCATCTAATACCTATTCATTTGAAATGGCTTGAAGAGATCAATATCAGGGATATATTTTCTTTTGGTATATTAGCACCTGCATACAAAAGGCACTTCACACTTCCTTTCTTTAGAAAAGGTACTAGATTTGAAAAGAAATGAAGAACGATAAGAAAGGGTAATTAGGACTGAAGTGGGTTAGGAGATGGGTATTCTTCAGATCATCAATGAAATGAGAATTTTAACTAAATAGGTACTTTGAAATTTTCGGGTTTATGACATATACAGGCATTTGAATAGAAACCTGGTTTCATTTCAAAGTAATGACACTATTTTGTTCAGCTAATCGGCAGTAGGTAAACAACGTTTCTATGATCTTTTGAATGTTCTAATCTGGCGATAGATTTCAAATATCCACAGTTTTCCATTCTTGTCTTTCTTGTTTGCAGTCAGTTGAAATTGTTCACAAAAGTAAACGATTAGACAAATGGGCTTACAAATGTTTGTGTGCTTCAAATACTGATGACCTGAACGAAAATGACAATGAACCCTACTTGAAAATTATTTGAAATAACCTTTTGACAATGACAAAAATTAACCTTTATCAATATTCTGGATGGAACAGAATTGAATATGACTACTAAACTATTGTTCTTACTTCTTTCCAGAAATATCTCATTATATCATGTTATGCTCGTTTTGGTTGAAGTCGATTTAATCAATTCGAAGAATGAAGTTGGGAAAAATTTCGGACAAACAAAATTTTCCATAATTCATCGGGTTTCTAAGGACTTCGAATGTATGTGAGGAAATACCATTCTGGTCGAAACGTTGGACATAAATATCGTAACAAATTATGCGGGACTTTGGAAAACAGTTTTATCGATAGATATTTTTCTCGTTTTTATTGATTCTGCGATGATCTTTCATGAATATTTTTCAGTGAAAGGTGTCGATGATTCAAAACTGACGATTGATTAACCTTAAAACTCCAAACATTCCTTTGGACAACAACAAAACCTGAAAACTACTTATTATTTATGATAAAAATACCATTACCACACATAAATAACCTAAATTATGATATGCCGAGCTAGTCATCCACGAATATGATTATCCTCAGTAATAGGTTTCATTTTTAATGGCCAATTTTCTGAAATCAAGAAAATTACTATATGACTTGTGTTATGATGATCAGAGTGAATTTTATGGAAAGTTAATCATAATGGATTCATCACTGATGCGAATACTAATGAGGTTTTTTTTTTCAGAGAAATACAACTACAATTATTTGAAGAACTCATGTTGAATTTCTGGAATACCCAATCAATCGATATATAATATCATTCAGTAAAAATGAATCCAGGTATTTCTGATTGGTTTCCTGCTGAACACGAAATAATCTATACGCAACCTATACTATTCCCAACTTAGAAACCGAAACATGATACTGTCACATAAGTGATACTTATACGTTTCGCTACTCTGTAATTGATCTCTAGAGGCTCTGTCGTCTCTTCTATAATTACCCAGAGTATCCCTTATCTCATTAATACACCTATCAGTCATTGCCATCCGGGAATAATGAATAATAAGATCGACAATGTCGGTAACTTGAGAAGCTGGTAACTCGATAAAATCGACTCGCTTGTTATTCGAGTTTTTTTTGTGGGCGAGCGTTTCACGGAGTTTAAATTACCAATTCTATATCAACCGGCCAATAAATCCGCTCCAGCGGTTTACAGCGGTCGGATTGTTCTGTGTAGAAACCATGAAATGAACGTCTGGTCTCTGGTTCACCAGAGAAAATTCGGAAAGGATGGAAAAAACAGCACTCGCAAGGTTCGAAGCAATAATCATGGAACTATAAAAACCTACGACACGCATAGTTTAATTTTAGTTTGGTAATCGCATAAATTTACGAGCTTTTCTGGGAAGGACAGTGGGAAGACACAGACGCACCAATTTTTTTTTTTTTATTTGGAATGGACCAACCTACGGGGTATGAATCAATGATGAGCTCTAACCAGCGAGGATGAGAAAAAATGTTGGAAAGTACACTCCATTCACATTTATTTTAGCAGTCGGTTGGCCATGAAATAATTTTCTCAAGTTTTTGGAACTATTACGAAAATGCCGAATGTGATTGAAAAAAGAGACAGGGTTTCAGGAAGTGCTATTTAGAATTCAGTTCCGCTCATTCAAATAGTTATACCCTGATATTCTAAAATCCACAATTCAGACGGTAGTATATTCAATGTAAGAGAATTTATATAATGTTTCATCTGAATCTCAACTACTTATATTGCAGCTGAATATTTCCACAATCAGAAAAATTGTGAATGAAGAGGATGACGAAGAATTTCCTTCTAATGGTAGACCCAAAAAAGTGGTGACATTTGAGAATTTTATGTTTGAGTGAAATTAATGCGAAAAGTTTACTACAGGATTTTCGATTTATGTCATTGTAGAATGAGTTCCCGAAAATTGATTTTTCTATTTTTCATTCGACTTGTCCTATACATTGTAAATGTCTTAAGGTACCAATAAATACCTGATTATTATTATTATATCAATGTATTAAGATGAAGACCCACAAATACGCGCCAGTTTTTCTGTTAATTGTTTATTCACGTGAAAATTTTGTTCAAAAGTGAAGTACCTCTTGACTTGAAACTTCCTTTAATTCCTTTTACTTATATTGAAGCAAGATGATTTTTGTTGAAGAATTTTACATTGTTGTAATTATCTGTTAATTCCTTCGGGAGATACGCATTCCTAACCCCTGCATCATATGCATTTCATCTTCGGGTTAATATTTTTGAAATCTAAAACTGATGCAACGTATTCAAACTTTAGCCGAAGAAGATATCGAACATTAACTCTCCTCAAGCTAGTGCATATTATGATATTATACTGATCTCTTGTATTTTCCATGCAAATAACTGGATTTGGTATGCCTTCAATCAGTTCGTATAAACTTCAATTATGCTCGTCACATATTTTCCGAAGATATTCGACATTTTGATAAAATACGTAATAACAGAAACTTTTACGTAGAACAGGCAACATAGTGTTGATTTAAAACCAAAAAATGTTTTGACAAGCGTCATAACCTCACATTTGCGTACTACACAGAGTGAAATGTGTCAAATTTCCATGGCCAACCGACTGCTAAAATAAAAGTGAATGGAGTATATATTTTGTAATGGAAGAATGTCAAATTAAACTGAACGCAAATGATACCAACTGACATCATTTTAAATATGCCTGCCAGAATGTTTTAAACATCAAAAGTCCCTTCTGGTACTTGAACTTTCTTGGTTTAGATGTGAGATATTCAAAATCTTCATAAAAATATGCAGACCTTATTATGAAATCCAGTTGTATAAAACAATACTCTTATCTTGAATAATTTTCCTGATTCTTCGCCCAGGATTAAGAATTTCTGCGGACTTTTTCATTATATCAGAAATTCAGATGCCATAATCCAGTTCCCCATGCTCCAATTCGAAGATGACATTAACAACTGACCCAGAAATTCATTTTTAATTTGGAGAATAACGAGCCATGTCATTCCCTCGTCCGCCACGTGATACGTCATGAATCATAATTAATTAATTTAGATTCTGAATGAGAAAACATGAAAACATCCATTCAAATCTCCCATTATACGAAAGATTGCATTATCTTTCCCCTGAATTATATTGACTCACAATCACAAAATGAATTATTGATGGTATTATTCAAAGAAATCAAGATCTATTATTTTCCCTCATTGAAATATCAAATTCCAAATACTTTAGCGTCTTTGTTTTCTCGTTCATTCGATGTTCATAAATATTTATGGACATTAAATCAGAAACATGTTGAATAATACTGATTACTCATAGGAATAACTTATTAAAACTTTGTATAATTATATCTACATAATGACTGACTTTCAAATGTTGCGGAAAGTTTGAATATTAACCTGAAAACGGCTCGGATATACGTTTAATTAATTGATAAGGTAATGGTGCTGCCGGAGATAAATTTAAAACGATCGGAGAGAAACTGGGATGGGCCATGAATAATTTCCTCGAAATCGACTGCTTCCTTTGAACGTGGATTTAATGCTTTTCTTAGAAAATATTTTTTTTTATTTGACATCATCATACATTGAGTACCTTTTGCTATATCCATATTTCCTTCATTAGTTCAAATTTCATGCTAAATACGATTAAATTCTTCAACTCACTACTTCGACCATGAAATAAGACTCGATATTTATTTCGTTGACTAAACATAACGTTGAAACAATATCGTGAATACATTTCCAGAAAATACAGCTTTCTGAATTGAGTCGAAGAACGCCATTTATTGTTCTGCCTGTAAATAACTCTTGGAATTACTGGTATTTCTACTGTTCCATTCTGCATTGAGAATAATAACGTAAGGTACCTGTGTTTATCCTTAATTTTTTATGTATACAATTAAAACAAATGCCATTTCTCCAGTATAAACATCGGAACAATGTAACCATTCACTTTTTGGGGTAATAAAAACTTTTATTCTGCCATTGTGTTATTGTATTCACGGTATCTTTTATTAACTGGCTGTTATACTTATCTAACAATGAGACATATGAATATAATGAGTACCAACACAATAGATATCAACTAACAATAAAATCCAATTAAGATCGGTCTCCGTAATTTAATGGGTTTATAGTCAGGACCAAAATTGGGTGAATGTCCTATTCTTGAACCCGATCTTATAGAGATTAGATAAGAGGGACAAACGGTTATTAGTTACAGCACTCTGGGATTACCTGAGCAAGCAGAACAAAAGCCTCTGTAAAGTTGGCGATAAGAAAAAATACTTAAAATTCGAATAGAAAATTGGAAATTAATCCAAGAGATGCAGCTATTTCTAACAGCGGTACTCCCTTAATTTTTCCATTTCAAAAATGAGCAATGATTGCAAACAAGTATAAATAACGTAGGATATTTCAAAGTACTTATCACAAATATGATTATATCAAAACTGCGTCTCATTGTTTTGACCAGAGTGAACTCAACAATGTAATGTTTTTGGATTAGGGTGTTGAAAACCTGTCGAAACATTTTCCAAACTTAACAAATATTATGGATATCTCGATATAGATTCATGTCGACTTTTAAAGAAATAACAAATACCCAAGCTGCACTATTTTTCATTTTAAAACGTCTCTTTTTCTTCACGATTTGGTTGGTCGACTTCAAGTGTAACAATCTGGGATGTATTACAAAAGACTGCAACCCGATACCTTGAAATTGCGTTTTGTATTCGTTACACATCTTCTCCGAAATGGTGTAATTGCGAAGAAATAGCGCAAAACAATCGATGATATCGGTTACTGAGCAGGTAATTTAATGGTACTGGGATTGGCTCATTTTTTCTCAAGCTGCAATTACTTTTCTAGCTAAAGCGAACAGGATGTTATACGCTGAAATTTTTTTTCGACAAGGTCTTACTTATTTCTCCTTATAGATCAATTTCAATTAAATTGCTTCAGAGATTGGATAATTTGACATGGGAAATTATTGTTGCATTTTATCCGTAGCTATAATGATAAAATTCAGAAACTTCGCTGTTTTATTAATATGTTTCTACTTGAACGATTGAAAAAAAATTAGTGTACTGGGATAAATTTTTTTTGTTTATCCAAAATAAGTAGCTACTTTATATGACCATTGAGTTTGATCCTCAATGCTATGACTGTTGTCTACACAATCATTTTGGAAAATAGTAGAAAGAATGCTACTCTAATGGCCAGTCTTCATAATTTCAGTTTGGGTAATAAACGGAAAAAAAATATGAGTAATATTTCGACCTCTTAAATATTCGAATTCATATTTTGAATATGGAAGAACTAGCCAAGAAATTCGTTTCACATTTACGTCGAAACAGTCACCAACAACACAGATTGCCATCAAAACTTCAACAACCATTCGAAAAGCATAAAATTTCTATGATTTTAGTGGTCCTCATTGCAGTAAAATGACCAGTACAAATTCCACAAAATCGATCTCTTTGCATTTCTATACACACATTTCCTGTAAATCAGCTGGGTGTCAACCTACCCCTTTGATCAAAATTATCATGGAAAGGATAACATGGGGTTTATTGGGATGTTTCTCATTGGGGTCTATGAAAGCTTCGAATTAGTCACTCCATGTATAGAATGTTAAATTGAGTACTTAGAAGGGTACTTCATCTATGTACCTGTATATACTGACGTAGATTGTACATAAAGGATCCTTTCAAAATTTCTAATCTATTCTAATTGAATTTAAAATCGTACCTTTGGTTTCAAAAGTTCAGAAATAGGTAAGTTCTTCAGAGAAATCCAAAAAATATCTGGAGTTCTTCTGGAGATGAAATATTGAACGAATATTGGAAAATTTGAGTGATATTTGTTGACCGAGTTCTAGAAATGGGTACAAATAAAAGTGACACCTTTGAAAACTACAAGAAACATAAAGAAATTGACTTCAATGCCCGTTATTTCAAAAGCCAAAAATCTTGAAACCAATCAATAAATGGATAGTACAGAAAAGAAAAACCAATTTTCATAGGCAATGTAGTTAAATAACAATTCCTTTTATTAAAATTCAATATCCTGAATTAAGTAACAATTTTTTTTTTCGCATTGGCTCTCATTCAAGCAATTCTATCGAAAGGAAAGGGCAAAAAATAAAAATAATAATTTATTCCCCGTTCTGCAAGAGTAAAATGAAGATATTCATCGAATCGAATTAAATCTCTATTTCAGGATGTTAAATTGTCGGAAATGACCAAGTTTCTTCTGATGCGGAAGTTGTTTTCACTTCAATTATTATATTTACGACACGTACTTCCTGGCTGTCCCTTGAATCCCTCCAAAATTAAATTTGAAATCGTTGGCTTCCATTATGTAACTACATTCCTCGTGATATCCTCGAAGAAAACGATTTAGAATTTCCCGTTGTCGGTATTGACGCAATCAAATACACGGGTAGAATTTTGGTTTCCATTAATTAAAGCTTAATATTGGATTTATTGATTTATCGGGTTATTTACGTCGTTAAATGGAGGAAATTGGTTGTTTGGAATGATTTCCATGAATTCCCTATGGCATCCGAAAGAATATCTAATTCATGGACGTTTTTCGATACATGTGGTTCATTAGTTTCAATGTTGAACTCTGAACTGAGCGAATATAGAAGGAAAAAACAAAGAATCCTGACATTTTATGAATAAACTAATTGTTGGGGGAAGTAAATCTTTGTAAAGAAAGTAATTTCAAAAATAAATTCTCGCTACACGCTTCACAGTTTTTTTTTCACAGCCAGATCTCTATCAAGCTGCATAAAGAAAATACTACTACCAAAATATTACAAAAATATTTAAATGTGCCCATGACCAGTCGTGCAATGGAGGATGAGATCTTGAAGGTATTTCAACGCTGCGTCACAAAATTTAGAGAAATTTGTGAAGAATGGTCATGGGAAAATAGAAATTTTAACTACAAACATATTTTATTCTACAGGGTGTGAATGGAAAACGTTATGAACGAGCCACACTATTTTTTGAAGACTAATCATTCTTGAATTTGCAACCAGTCATTTCCACCGTGTATATACAGGGTGAGTCTTTGACTCGTTCAAATATTTCAACAGTAGATTCTCGAGGTTGAAAAAACGATTTTTTCATATACCATTTTTTCCGATTGGGCCCTGATAAAAAGATATAGCCATTTCGAGTTTTCATAATGAGCTGTGCTACCCTTGAAAAAACAAAATTACCTTCAGAATAACTTACTAAATCTGTGAAACTACACATTTGTGGATCTTTTAGAAAAAGAGGTGTCAAAATACCCAATTTTTTGAATTTCACAGATCTTTCTTATTTTGAACATCGAATTATACGAGAAAATATGAAGAATACTTTTATCTTAAAAAACGTTCAAATTTTTATTATATAGGGTCCAACTTAGTTTCAAGAGTTGGGTTCTTAGAAATTTTAGTATTTTTATGGTATGTAAGGTCATAATAAGGAAACTGGAAGATGTGGGTGATATCTTATGTTCGAAAAAGATTCACCAAATATATGAAAAACTATATTTCGAAATTCATTTCATTCGATAAAACCGTTTGTGAGATAGAACTAAAAATAATTTTTTTAAGGTTTTTCAACAGCCTGTACCTTTTGAACCGAGCCTATTCGGAAATAATGCTAAAGGAAAAAATCGTTTTTTTCGACCTCAAGAATCTACGGTTAAAATATTTGTACGAGTCAAAGACTCACCCTGTATATATCTCTAGGATAGATGCACAAAGATTGCCAAGGAAGGTATTTGAAATTTCGTTTATTATTTTTAATTTGATTGAAGATAAGCATTTTAAAAATTTGAATTCTCATGATTTGGCAAAAATTTGGACATAAACAACAATATTCATTGTTTGGCAGTCAGCGCGACTCAATTTCGGACTCAGTTTGAACTTTTCCGAAGTCTAGAAAAAAGAGCCTCCATTTAAAATATGTCTCGCGGTATTTAAAGGTCCTTGGTGAAAGTTGAAGATATCGAACGTTGAGAAATAACACGACAATTACACCGGCAAAGTGAGAAAAGAATCTTGCTTAATTGGGTCGATCGTTTTCTTATCCACTTTTCGAAATTGATTACAATTAATTATGTGGAATTGCTCTGTGGTCGGTTCGTTATTTTCCGATTCTATGCTTAATTGGCAGGGTCGGTTTCCACAATTCACGGTTAATTGCTTGAATAACTGGAAGTATTTCATGGCAAAAATACCAAAATAATTTCCGAGATTCACATCAGTCTAATTTGGGTGTTCTTGTACTACTTAACGTGGACGTTGTTCAAATTGTCCAATTTTTATGGATTATTATTCAAATCGATACTTAAAACTGAATTATTTACTGAAGGTATCGTTAACAAGTTCCTTTGCCGGTATCGTCTTGACATTCACATTTCCGTCACAAAATACCATAAATAAGCGCATACAAAGACTGCTCTTTATGGCATTATCTCATGTCCTTATCTTACTTTCCACAATTCCAAAGGAAATGACAGAATGCACCGGTCGATATTATTCTATTTAGGAATCGGTACAATCCGAAGAAATATGTATGTAAAGTAGAACTTGAGTTTGAAATAATTACCGCTTAAGTGGTTTCGAACTCATAATCATAGACAACAACCAAGAGACAATTGGAATAATTACCGTGGTACTATCTGAAATTCTAAAAGGTTCGTGACTTCAGGAAACGTCAGTGATATACCAGAAATACGTGGCGTTTCGCTAAGGTCGTAAAACTTTTTTGTATAAGTCGGAGTGTGGGGAAGAATTGTAGGTAATTGTTTTGAAGCAGGACTTCAGAAACAGTAAAACGAGCGGTTTTATAACCTTTCAAAATAATAAAGGCAGCGACCTTGTCTCTGGTTGAACACAGAGGTCTGTAATGTGAGACACATGGAATTTAGTTACATAGAGTAGAATTGCGAGACCATTCGGCCTTTTTTCTTAGAAACAAAGAAATTTATGTAGTGGTTTTGGCCCAAAGGTGCCACATTTGAAATATTAACGGTCTCACACCAGTCTTCTCTTGTTCGTGTCATCTTTTCTTTGGAATTTTGGATGTGACGCCATCTAAAAACAGTTTTATGCCAATATTAGATTTAGATATATACTCTACTATTCTACTATACTAATTATTTACATCGCAGCAGGCCTTGGAAGTTCTGTAGTTCTCACAGAAGAAACATATAAATACAACCTAGAGAAGTTTCTCAAACGAGGAAATGCTTAAGCAAATTCATAAGAATTCAAAATTAATACAAGTAAATTCGTTTGACCAAGAACATGAACAACATTTGAAAATTCAAAATATATTCGGTCAGTGCATGGACTTATATGTCATTGATCTATGAATTGGTGTTAACCACCTGAATTCAGCAACTCAAAATTTTACTGAATGGGCTATTGCCAATATTATTTCCATTACAGTTTTCTTTTGATATACCTGAATTTTGTTTAGCGTTTTCCATAATGTTTTCATAATGTAGGTCTACTATAAAATAGAAATTCAACAAATCTTCTCAACAACTTGGAAACTCGATTAATTTTCTGTAAAGTTTGTTCGAAGTGTTCTTTTCACAAAATTTCATGATATTTCAGTATCATTTCTAGGAAGTATACCGAAATATATACATACCAATGACAATGAATTTAATCATGATTTTTGTGAAATGTCAACCGTTAAATACGTCAAGCGTCATGCTCTCACTGTAACGCCGAGGACCAACTAGGTGGCCCTGACATTATCAAGCCCCAGGTAGGTAAAGGTAAAAATTATGAACGAAAGTATTGCCTATTTTATGGAATAACTAACATAAACACAAATGACAACAAGTGATGTTCTGTCTGTTTAGGACGTCTTAAATGATTATCGTGCTTTTCGGTAAACCTTCCAAGTCCAATTATGTCTGACCGTCTGGCTGTAAACACTCGGACACACTAAACGTCAAAGAGAAAGAGGTAGGGAGGTTGTCTCTGGCCTAAGACTTCAAATTTAAGGGTAGTTTTAAGCAGATTTCTCTGCGTGAATGCGATGTTGCTTCAAATAAGAGAATAAAAGTTTGGTTATGAACTTGAAAGTTTCATAAATACTTACAGAGTGAGTCTTTGACTCGAACAAATATGTTAACATCAGTAGGTACATGCTTGGGGTCAAAAGAAACGCTTGTTTCCCATACCATTTTTTCTGATTCAAACCTGATAAAAAGATATAGCCATTTTAAGTTTTCATAATGAGCTGTGTCACCCCTGGAAAAACAAAATTACCTTCAGAATAACTAGCCTGATCTGTGACACTACACATCATTCTTTGGATCTGTGGATCTGGATTCTGATGGATGCATACTTGCTATCTTCGCTCTGAGAGTTTTATTAGGAAATTGAATTGGGTTGGTTCCCGATTCTCTGTCAGATGTCGGTACGATGTATTTATACATCATACCCGATACTGACATGGAATAAAAGGAGCCGGCAATTCATAGCATTACGTTGACGAATGGGTTTTGTTGCTCTGACGTGGTCAAATAAGAACGAAACCACGGTCAGCTTCTACTCTTTGTCGACGAAATGAAATTTCTGGTAATACTTCGAGCCATGGTAGTTTGTTAGTTCGATTTAGATCGTAACATCGTAGATTTAATTATCTGCGGATGTTATGCATCTGAATTAATTTGTGTATTCTGTGAATTTTTGTATTTTTATGTTACGTAATGGTCATAATGAGAAAACTTGAAGATGTGGGTGATATCTTGTGTTTCTAAAAGATTCTTCAAATAAATGGAAAACTATATTCCAAAATTCATTTTATTCGATCAAACCGTTTGTGAGATAGAACAGAAAATAACATTTTTTTATGGTTTTTCAACAGCCTGTATCTTTCAAACCGAGCCGATTCGGAAAAAATGGTAAAGGCAAAAAGTGTTTCTTTTGACCTCAAATTTCTACTGCTAACGTTTGTACGAGTCAAAAACTAATTACATAATTCATCCCAACCCTCTAATGAATTCCGAAGAGTCCATCGAAGTCAGATCCTATTCGACCAACCGCCTTTTTAATCCACTCTCGGGACATTTCACTGGAAAATCACCGAACTGAAGATTAAATCAACTTACTCTTTGTCCAAGCCAAGCCCACCGTAGATAACGCACATACGGTATGTTGCGCGCTGTTATCTCCGCCATGTGTTATCCACGCAACACTTTCCCACGCGGAGATCTTATCCGAAATTACACAACCCCGCATTCTGATATGTGGATACCGGACCGTTTGTTAATCACCCCGCTCCCTTGCCGCCCCAGATAAATGGTCTCAACTCCGGCAGTGCAGCAGCACAACCGGAATAATTCATTTCAGATTTCAGGATAGGGAATCATTGTAATGACTTGCAACGCCGTATGTTCGAACACTTCATCGGGTGGACGATCGAGGGTGGAGATCTGCAGAGGCCGGTGGTTATTTCGTTAATTTAATTATGATTTTATTGGGGATATTTCTGAAGGGTCGCTTAGATGGAGGTGAGACGAAAGGGGACAGATGAACACGAGCTCATATAATCAAGAAAATTAAAAAGAATGAATATACCGGGTGGCCCATAAGGAAATATCCAGCCGGACTTTTATAGCATCGGTATAAGGCGTAAAGTCTACCAGAATGTGGGGATTTTGCCAGAACACTTGAATGATAAGTAGAAGTTACGAATATTACAGTAGTTTCCGCTTTCGTCAAAAACATGGCAGCACTCAACGAACTTCTTTTTTCAATTTCACCAGGATACGAATTGTAGCCAATGGCGAGACTATTCGAGGAATTTTTTCATCTGGAAATTCAAAGAAAAGCTAATTTCACCTCGGAAAGTCAATGACATGGATAAATATTAGTTCTTCAATGAAAAAATTTTTTTTTACGTTTGACGAATAAAAAATTTTCTGACTTTCCGAGATGACGAATTGATTGAATTGAATTATAATTGAAACCCCATATAAATTAGTGGTTTCTGACGTAAGACATTCATTTTCTCTCTTTGAACTGACCACTAAAAGGGTGTAGACCCCTCTTAAGGCTGCACTAATCGAATCAACCTGCCAAAACCAGAAGCTATTGTACTATTTGTAGTACAATTTTACCCTTTCTAAGGACGTTTCATATAAATACGCAAATAGTGAGAAGTTGTTACACAGATAAACCCTGTACACATTGCGAGTCTTTGGCTCGAACAAATATTTTAACATTAGATTCTTCAGGTCAAAAGAAACACTTTTTTCTTTTACCATTTTTTCCGAATCGGTTAGGTTGAAAAACCATAAAATAATGTTATTTTTAGTTCTACCTAATCGAATGAAATAAATTTTGGAATATAGTTTTTCATTTATTTGCTGAATCTCTTTCGAACAAAACATATCACCCACGTCTTCCAGTTTTCTCATTATGACCATAACGTACTATAAAAATACTAAAAATTCAAAGAGCCCAACTCTTGAAACTAAGTTGGACGCTATCAATGAAAATTTGAACGTTTTGTAAAATAAAAGTATTCCTCATATTTTTTCGTATAATGCGCCGTTTTCGAGTAATTTGATGTTCAAAAATCAAAAAGTATCTGTGAAATTTGAAAAATTGGGTACTTTGTCTAAATACAACTCTGTTTACAAGATCCACAGATGTGTAATGTCGCAGATTTAGTTAGTTTGGGGGTAATTTTGTTTTTCCAGGTGTGGTACACAGCTCATTATAGCCAACAATGGCTATATCTTTTATCAGGGCCGAATCGGAAAAAATCGAGGAAAAAATGGTACAGGAAAAAAGTGTCACTTCAAGAATCTACTGTTTAAATTTTTGTAAGAGTCTAAGACTCACCATGTATAATCGAACAATCCAAAAGACAATTAAGGTTCCCTTCGAAGGATATTCCATATTTTTTACATGTCAGTTTTCCCTCGAGTTTTCCCTAATTACGAATAATTCTTGCCATATTTCATCCTGGTCACAAAAAAATTACCAAATTGCATCAAAAGTAGGACCGTGAATTACCTAACAAAGTTTTTTCACGTTAATTATCGAAAATCATAAGTTGATATTAATATAAGAAATATTTGAAAATGGAATAATCAGCAAAATTAGTTTTTCACGGCATTTGTTGTTGTTCCAACCATCGTCAAATTATGATTTCTCAACTCCACTTCCTTGAACCTACACGACCAGCAACATTCTTCAAATTTGTAACGTAATCATTCTCGATAAGAGTCATCAGCAAATTTGTGCGAACGACACAATGAATAAAGACCGTGGAACGTCCTCTTCAAATAAAGCTTATCCGTGTAATTGTGCAAATATAAACTTTGATATTGAAATATACCTATACGAAGCAATTGCGATAATGACTAAGTAAACAAGCTATCGAGGCCATGACAATATTTTCCTCTTGAGAACGTCAATGCAGCAAAAAGAAGGCCCTCATTGGAAAAAGGTATTTTCTAGGAACAAACAATGGCAGTTGACAGGAAATTAAATTTGCATAATGTGCGAGTGTACCTAGTTTACCTCTCCAAAGTCCAAAGCAAATCGATCATTTCCATGAGAATGACGAATGAATTGGTCAAGGTATCTCTGTTGCATGCATTAAGAGATTTGCTTATGAGCGACCCAAAATAATAAAAATATATATCACATATATCAGGCAGAATTCACACACTTAAGAAGAAGAAAATTACTTATCACTCGACTTCTCTCTGTTCTTTTTAAATATTCCTTTTCCATCGACTCAACGCACAAGTACACCTACACTAAGAAGGAATGTCCATACCAATAACGGTTTGAAAAAAATCATATGGTATTTTATTTTTGAAAAGCTAAAGAACTCCAATAAAAGAATACTATTCTCGATAATATTTATATTTCGATTGATATTTCCAATTGAATAGTCATGGTAATGAAAAAAACTGGGTCAGATTACATGGTACCACCATATTCGATATAAACCATTAGAATTTCCAATCACTTTTTTCTATCATAGAATAATTTCAATCTGTTGAAATGGATATGATGGATATATCCTGGATAGTCCTAAGAGCTGAATAACCTGGCATTTGTTCAATTCTCACTGGTCCCAAACTGCTTTCGATATATTAATTTAATTATGATTGCCAATCAAAGAAAAATTTACATCCCACGAACACATACGATCTGATTGTGAAAAATGATCAAAGGTTTCCACTTGTAACTATTTTTTTAGTTAAAATTTTTCAGAAAGATAAAAAAAATTGAGTAAAGATTGTTGCACATGGAATTTCCTAATCAGTTCATCTCAAATAGACTCTGATTAAATTTTACTTTAAATCGATTAGATAAAATATGTTAATTGAATTCAATCACAACTTTTTACGAAAAGATCTTTTTTTATGACGAAAAAATCGAAAAGTTGTGTCACTAAACGTATTCTACCTACATACACCAGCAGCTATCGATTTACGATACGATTACGAAATGCCCTAATAAAAAATATAGTTATACCGAAAAATTTAGACTAACTAATGAGGCTTTTAATACGTTTGGATATTTGTGTGGGTAGCGGAATCAAACCACGGTTGATTCTATAAAAACAGTAACACTTTATTTATTATTTTATAAGCGTATTCCAACTATGACTAGCTGTACAATATATAAATTTATATATAGCATTTTTTATACATATTCACAGGGTTTCTGCAACACCGTTACTTCTAATGATCACGGCTGGTACAATATACAGAGTTCTATTATTTACATTGATAGATATTTCTTTGGTCTCTAAAATATGTAGCCATAGAATAATTATTATCAGATCTGAAAGATTCATTGGTGCTGATCCTATAAAATCTATTGACCGAAAAGAACTCCGAAAAATTAAGTCTTCACAATGAAAGTTGATAAATTCCATTCAAAGTCTAAAAAAATAATGTTTCGATTTAGCCAAAAATTATCAGTTCGTTTTCGAAGTATTTATACCCTGATTTTTCAGGTCAATAGATTAGCGCGGTACATACATCAATAATAAGTTAATTATTTGGTATTGAGTTTGTATGGAAAAAGGAATGAGGTCTTTTCCTAATATTTGACACTGCTTACAGGAGAGCTTGAAACGTAAGTCAGGTAGGTAATACTTATTTAAATATTTATATAGGTTTAATATGGCAAAGTTGATACTGATATTTTAATAGTTGAATCATTTCGGGGCATAGTAACTTGAATATATCCATGGATCCTGCCGATGGACCTTATATCCAGCGACATATAAAAACAGTACTATTGGATCATACGTTCGATAGGTAAACATAACGAAGTTTTGAATTTTTTTGGAATGATTATTTTCTTTTTATATGATAGACCAAGAAGTACCATCCAACAAAATTTTTTTGTTTTGTTTATGAAGAACAAAAGTTAACGCCATTTATAAACTTTTCTTCAACTTTTTCATCCCAATATCCTCCAATCATATCTCGAAACACTCCCACGATAAAAAACGATCAAACTATAGAAAATTGTTTCCTGCCTTGTCTAGAACGAAACACAATAATGGCTTTCTGCAACAATGGGTATCATTACAATTACAAAACCATTCGTACATGAACAAATCAATTGAACAAAGAAATATTGTTACTAAGATAAATCGACCGAAATATCAATTTCGAAGAATGGTAGAATGGCGTCAACAGACGAGGCCATGTAATCTGAATATGTAAATTAGATTTCCTGTTATTTAAAATTGCTTTAGTCACCAAATTCGCTACTGACTCATTGAATTTGGAAGTCATTTGCATTCGTGGTTGATTTCGCGATAACTGGATTTTGCTGGAAGTCCCAGTAGTCAAAAATTGATGGACTCGATCGAATAAAATTTGAAATTGTTGGAAAATGTATTATGCAGATTTAAATATGTATTAGAGCCAAACCATAGCTGGGCAATTATTGATTTTCAATCAGCAGCAGAGACTTGTGTCATAACTTCCGATAAGCCTTCAGAGAGCATTGTTAATAATAAAATTTTCCAATATTTCAACTTTCCAAATGTGAGCGATACTGACAATCGTATCTGTCACAATCTTCGTGTATTAAGTATTAAAAAGCTGACCCAAATCAATATTTTCAAGATATTCATGGTAGACTGACCAGCAGAGCAGAAAGTACTCTAATTGGTTTTCGTTAACCTTCACTGTTAGGATGTCGAGTCGAATTGCAGTGAAGAAAAATTGCTTTATGGTGCCCATATAACAATTTGTAACACTCGATGAAATGTATAGTTCAGGTAGAAGATAATTTCAACTTTAAGTAGAAAATTCCATATTTTTATTGGAATAGGAATAGTTTTAGAAGAATACCAAGCAGTCTACCAATTTTGATTCAATAGAAGCAATTTTTTCAGGTCATTTAATGTTTTGATCAACACTTCCTGACTCAAATTAAACTTCCTTAATATCAGAAGTTATGACATTTCGCATAAAACTTGGGACTCTAAGTTACGATTTGAAATTTCCGGAAATTTCGTATTTCAAGTGATAGTGAAATTTATGATAACGATGAAAATAAAATTTGAACTGATAACAAAATTGGAACTCTCCCAATTATTTTGATTACAGAAGTACATCAATTTTTGAATTGTTTTGTTTCCTGTTATCAGCAGAAAAAAACGGGAAATATGTGCGATGTTTTCGAAGTAAGACTCAATAATTCAAAATCAACAAGTGTATTTAAAAAATTTTGAAGACATAACTCTTCATTTTCAACAGATTGGAATTCATAATGGGTATTTACAAGTGGAATAAATATACAGTATTTACAGAGTACAAAAATCATGACTAGAATAACTAATTTTGGTTCCCACACTAAAGCAAAAACTAACAATTCGCAAAGGAAGAAAATTGAAGGAAGATCAACGTCCGACAAAGTATTATTTGACAACTCAACTTCCTCGATCCAAGTTATTATGAAATTTGATTCTGAAGGAAATGAGGAGGGTGTTTAATATTTAAATGGACATGTTGTAGTGGTTAATTCTTGATTATCCACTACTTCTTGGAATTTTGCAGATAGTGACTGGCCTGGGTATGATACTTGTTTTCTTGGAGCTTGATATTTCGGTGGACTCGGTGTTATTTTCGATATACTACCGTTTGTTTACACTTTGTGAGAGCTTTTAAACTCTACCGGTTGAAGAGACACTGATAATCCAGGTGACACGTAAGTTAATCCAAAGCAGGGTTCTGTGGTAATCCAGGAACAGCTGACACTTCTCAGTTAATCCAGAGGGAGCATAATATATTGGATCTTGCGAACTTGAAATACGGTTACAGCTGATTTACCAAAATCACTACCACGCCCGACGCTGGGCGCTTGCGCGCCCATTCGTCAGTACGAAATTACACACTATTATCACAAGAAGGGTTAGGGACACGACCGCAGTGTCCAAAAAATATCACAGCCATCACACATTGTAGCACACTTGCTGCATCTGCGGAAACGTCGATGCCAAAGGAATGGCAGAAGTAACGTAAGGGTGAAGTCTGTGGGCCCTCAAATACTGTCTGTATTTTCCGGACAAAATGTGTTTATCTTCTGGCCTGTCTGGAGACCTGTCAGGGTCTGTCCAGATGCCAGAATCACCACGGGAATCACATCCGGAACTAGTGGTATAACTTGCACAGGTTGTCACTAAATCCCTCTTGGAGCAACAGTTCTGGGTTGGGGTAATTGGCACTAAGGGAGGAAGCTGCTCCCATATCTGTCTATCCGAGGTGGCGGAGTACTGGACAGGGTACTGGGCTCCTTGGTGCGGCACCTGCTGGGGAATCTGCTGACCCCTAGCTATCCTCGCTCTCTTCACCGGGGTCACAGCGGTCCTGGCAGGGAGATTGTTCACGAAAGGACTCCTTCGCTGAGACTCGATCTTCCTGAAGTAGCAAGGGTGGATCATCAGGAGCGGCTCGTTCCTGACTCCTTGGGGAGGCTTTGCGGTGTTCGGAAGTTCGTATTCCACACTACAGTCGACGTGGAGTGGTTTCGAGTAATCTTTTTCCACAGGCACTTGGATTGTCCTATGAGTTGGTAACTCGTAGGGGTTGTAACACGCTGCCATAGCGACGTTAACTGAACAGCGGTCGGGACTCGATTGAGGCTCGCTCGCGACCGTTTCGAACGAATACGCGGATCGCCTCGACGCTGACTCGAACTGGAGGGGGTAGGAAATCGATTGCTCCATCATAAACAGGAGTGTCTGCGGAGACGTCTGAGCAGCGACTGCCGCGATTTCTTCATGTAACATGCGTGCGGACTTGGCTCAATCACCACCGTGCTCTAATTATTTACCGAGCGCACTTTACGATGTGTAACTCTTACGTCAGCGGCGCCTCTATCTTCCGTCCTTATCCGCCACAAGATATAAACAAACGGCGACGTATTAGCATTAATAATCTCTAATTGCTGATCGGCGCTGTCCTGCTGAACTTGACTGGTTCGGAATATCGTTCAAATTCTCCAAATTCTTCGTCTTCTAACTACCACTCAACAAAATGACACATTGCATGAATTAAAGCATAAAAAATATCTTCCGGAATTCACCAGCTCAAAATTTTGTTAATGTTAACTTGACACTCTTAGGCTTTCACTAGGAATGACAGCTGTGCCTTTAACGCATGGCTTTTATAACTTTCGTGAATACCTGTTAGAGGGGTGGACCTTGACTCATTGACGATTTTTTGTGGCCTTTCCTTCCGACCCTACCATCTTGCACAATTTCCTAAGGGTACATGTTTACCTTTCTATGAATTAACTGATAGCCTTGAGAATTAACCCAAAGCTGATAGTATAGTTAAGTGTTATCATTACGACTGGGCTCATTAGTTCATTACTTCAATTTTTAGTTTCATTCGGAAGTTGTAGAATTGAAATATTCCTGGAAATTTTAGAGAGCGTGATAAGATAATGGTTTAAAAATTTCCAATTCAGTAGTAATATCGGAATAATCAGAATTTTAATATGTACTTATATAGTTTATTATTTGATTCCAAGTAGGTGTGAAAAGATTGAATTTCTTGTGAATATAACTATTAGATTTTAAGTTCGAATATTCTCTAACGTCCAGGTTTAAAATCAACTTTGAAGTCACTTTGAGCTGAAAGTTTCCTTTACTGTCATTATTAGTAGGGTTAAAGGAAGCTTTAAAATTAAAGGGACTTGGGGTTTGATTATTGAATGCCAGTTTGTCACTGCACACAAATTAAACGAAAAATCATTAAACTAAAAAATAACTGATTGTCAGCTTGTTTCACAAAACTTTGATTACCCGATCAGAGATCGGACAGTATATCGATTTTCATCAAAATGGTTGTCAGTGTCTGACAGTGACAGATTCGTAAATAATGTAATTCTGGAAATATTCCTGTAAATACCTTCTTCACAGTGGTACTTTTGAACTACTCATCGTAAATAGTTTCGGATTTCTGTAAGCTACAGATAACTAAAAACGTCCAGAATTGCAGTTTTCCTGAAAGATTATGGAAAGTTACAGATTGGCTTACAGATGAAAGCATTTTTTTGGAATGATTATTTTTCTTTTATATGATAGACCAAAAAGTAGCATCCAACAAAATTATTTTTTTTGTTTACGAAGAACAAAAGTTAACGCCATTTATAAACTGACAGTGACAGATTCGTAAATAATGTAATTCTGGAAATGTTCCTGTAAGTGTCTTCTTCACAGTGGTACTTTTGAACTACTTATCGTAAATAGTTTCGGATTTCTGTAAGCTACAGATCACTAAAAACGTCCAGAATTGCAGTTTTCCTGTAAGCTTATGAAAAGTTACAGATTGGCTTACAGATGAAAGCATTTGAATAATGTATAGTGCACCGAAACTTGAGGTGAAAACGAAAAGAGGAGATTCCTTGAGTAATTTTAAGAAAAAAAAAGGCTCAAGCATGGTTCCGAAAACGATTTGTTCAAGTAATACAAGGTAGTAAAGTTAGATTTTAGCTTCGGCAATGTATGATTTTCGGTTGTTAGTTCCAGGTACATATTTTTCAAAGATTATGATTTCTCGAATTCATTGTTGGTTCAGGTACCTAATAGAGTTATTTCAACAGAACAAAAGACTATTGTCAGTTGACAGAGTCCGCCCAGATTGAATTTCAATCAATTTCTGGGACGTTACTAGTTTGAACTTGAATGGAAAAGTCATTCATTCTGAAAATTATAATGACCAATTTCAATACGTTTGACTGACTGACTGTACCTTGTGTTCAGGTCATAAAAAGACAGCGTTTTTAAATTTGATGGTAACTTGAATAATTCTTATGTTATCGTTCGATGAATTTCAGTCAGCTTCCTTTTTTAAGCTAGCTGTTTGAGTAGATTTATGTCCAATCATATATCAACCTGTTCAAGTTCTGATAGCCTCGTACGCGACATAGAAGTCAACGACCAAAGAAACAATATCGGAATGTTTTTTAAACTTAGAAAACGCAACCGCATCACTGACTGCTGCTATTGTCATGATGCGCAATCAGCACGTTTTTATTTCGTCAATTCTGATTGAAATTATACTCTGCGACCTGCTTTTTAATCGAAATGGCATGAATTATTATGTTTATTCGATTAGACTCTTGCTCAAGATCGATGTCGAGTTGTTATCGTACTGACGAAATAAAAAAACAATGCATTCGAATTAATGATTATCAAAATGAAGGGTACAATGACACATCCACTCAGAAATGGAGAATCAATAGCTGAAAAGTAGCACGAACCATCAAATGGAGGAATAGTGTCAATAGAAAAATATAAATACATTTTCTCTCGAAATTATCATATTATGTATTTCGATTTTGTAGCATGAAAATATTGTAGAGGTTAAAAGTACCTGAAACCAAATCAAGTATTTTGTTGAATTATTCTTAAAATTATTTATCATGTAGATATTAGATAATTGCTGATCTAGTGAGCAAAAATATACTATATAATTAAGTTCTTACGGTCAGATTTCCATCATTACGCAAATTTTGCTCAGCTTTCTCCAAAAATAATATCGCTACATAGTTGTGTAGATACTGTAGGTAGAACTTTGTAGTTGCAAAATGGCGAATGCGACGGTAACAAATTAAAGCTTCCATTTTAGGTTATATCCTTGTTGACCTCGTTTATATACATACAGGGTGTTATCTTTTGTAGCCTACTTGTTGGTAGATCATATCAAAATGTCATTTCTTCAACTTTTCAGCAAATTCGAGAGAAAAATAATAATAACCAATCTATATAGTGCACTTATACCTACAGTGTCAGACTTCATCATCATTTTATTCGAAGATGAAAATACTTTATGTGAAGAATACATATGTCCTAAATGAAGTATGTGGTTAACAATCATTTACTTTCCTAAACATAGGGCAGTCATTTCTAAATTAAGAAAAATACTGCACTCTCCAACAAACAATTTTGTATTATATTATGCTCCGAGATTTAAACGATAAGATAAGAAAATTTCAGCCCTTGAATACAAAATGTTACATTTTATCTTACCATCCTAATATATAATCAACGCACTTATCGAAGAACCCACAATCAGCCGCTTAAAACTAAAAGGGATTTTGGGATTCAAATGTCAGAAGACCTCAATTTTTCCCAAATTAACCAATGAATAAATAATCTCAAAATTGACTGCATTTGTAGTTTTAGTTTCGAACCTTCCATGTCCGAAACTGGTTCCGAAGAATAACATCCCGCCATATGTCGCTAATTCATCAGACAAATGCTCCCTAGGAACACGAACAGTAGACACCTTTGACAAGGGTCCCACTTAAAGTTCCTTTTTTATCGCGTCATTCCTAATCCTTCCATAATTCGAAAATAATCAGGGGAGAACAATCTGAGGCTCATTACGCAGCGACGCGAAGTGTGTAATATTTAAATTACACTTTTTTTTGTCTCCTGAAGAATTTTAGTCGGAAAACGAGGACGATGTCATTAACTGAACCGGCGTTTTGGCATCTACGCAGTTTTTATCTCTTTTCAAGTCGCCACAACCAGATGATTTATGAACGATCTATCGATCTGAACTTTGTTCGTTACTGGGCATTCAGATTTCTGAGTATGCGATGATTGATGACTGGTACATTAATGCGAAGGAACTCGCTAGTGCAATTTAGAAAAGAGAATGTGTATGTGGAAAATGATGTGCAACAATGAACGAGAATATTTCTGATATTCGTCAGTCAACACGAAATTCTTACAAATCTTTTCCCTTCAACTTTTTCGCCACTGTGTAGAAAAAAGTTTGATACGAAGTTCTATCATTCTATTCTCTCATTCAATTATTCAAAAACGATGTTTTAGAAAGCCTGAGTGAATTATTAATTCCATTGTTCCATAGTTGATTTCTTTGTATACGTCAAACCAATGCATAGCAAAGATTATGGAGTAGAAAGATAGGAAACGCCCTCATATCGCTAGTACTGAAAACCGACTACATTTTGGCCAGTGAAAACACATTTGACAATGAGATGGCGCTGAAAACTGTTTAATGACAGTTTTCTGTTTTATAATTGAGGGGCGCGAAATTCGAATTCTATTCCTTGTATTGAATTTCAATATTGAGCTTGTTGAGACCAGAAAAAAAAAACATCCTGAGCGACAAAACAAAAGGATGGTTTTGGTTTGGTACCAGGATATTAGTTTTCATCTGAACAATGTTTGGAATCAGTTGTATCAATGAAATAGGCCGTTGGATGTGATAAATTTTTATTTACAATCTATAAAAAATTTACAAAAATTTGAAATTATGGACAACGAATAGAGTTTTGACTACGACACAAGAGTATATGTTTATCTGCTATAGGCACGTCAAAAGTGTTTTTTCTGTGAAAACGTTTTGAATCAATAAAAATTTGTACAATTTATATCAGAAATTGATATGAACCAATAATCAATTTTGCGTCATAGGATATTATTTACAAAATTCTCAGAACCACAATTGAAAAACCTCACAGTGGTAAAGACCTGTATTCGAGCCCGTCAGTATAATTTCTTCATGCTTTTTTATGATTTCTTCATGGAATGGTCACTTTATCAAAATGGCCATCTGAAATCTTAGAAATTCCATATGTTTCTCTGTAAATGTTCCTCGAATTGATATTTTAACCAGTCTTAGGGCCTTAAAAACACATTTGAAACATAGATGGCGCTCACATCTTTTTAGTCGCTTCGTTTCCTATCTTTCTGCTCTATAATCTTTGATGCATAGTATGTATATGTCAAGTAAAAATGACTTTGAAAAATTGGGGTCCCATCTAGAACTTCTGAATAACCAGTTCTGAATTCCACTAATTATTTGAATCTAAAAGGATCTAACAGAAAGAGCAAAACAAAAATATCCTTGAGTGGTTTTTTTCTCAGTAAAATTCCTTCGAACTATTTGATCAAATGTTTTCAACATCTTTTTGAATTTCTAATATTTCAAAACTTACTTTTCTCGTCATTTTTGTCTCTAACGGAAAGCTTTTCTTCTTCACATTCAATATTGTCAAATCTGCTTATAGTTGTATTGTATTGTAATTCCTTTCTTTTCAAAACGAGATGCATAATCAAAACCATTCACCGAAGTTTCTGAATTCCAAAAATTGATATACCTGCCTATTATCTTCTCGAAGATTATCGATTTCCTGGAAAACTATTCTTTTCGAAGCTAAGCTAGAAAGTTCTCGATGTTTCAGGTACAAGTATACCTGGAGTTAATTGATAATAAATGCGTTTTTGAAATATTCTCCCACCCCTATACCTTCCAATACTATATAAGTTCAAGCTAAAAGTTTATCTTCAGTATAACTTTGGGTGCTTTTCGAAAATTCTTATGAATGGTACAGCATACTGAAGTTTTGTGAATCCTTGTGATTTTTTGGTTTGAATTTTCTGATCATTAGGTTGAAAATAAAGTGACAGGCTATTGGTATCCACAAGATTTTGCAGTAAGTAACTGATATTTAAAATTACTTTGTAACCCTGTCATGAATTCTACTGTTTTTTCTTCCACCAGGCAAAATGATTTTTTTTGTTTTTTATTTGGTAGCACTCAGGAAGTTATTACTCGATCAATTCAAATATCAAGTTTATTATTTATTATAGTTTTAACTTCTTAACGTTTTACTTATCCATCAACCATCAAATGGAGGAATAGTGTCAATAGAAAAATATAAATACATTTTCTCTCGAAATTATCATATTATGTATTTCGATTTTGTAGCATGAAAATATTGTAGAGGTTAAAAGTACCTGAAACCAAACCAAGTATTTTGTTGAATTATTCTTAAAATTATTTATCATGTAGATATTAGATAATTGCTGATCTAGTGAGCAAAAATATACTATATAATTAAGTTCTTACGGTCAGATTTCCATCATTACGCAAATTTTGCTCAGCTTTCTCCAAAAATAATATCGCTACATAGTTGTGTAGATACTGTAGGTAGAACTTTGTAGTTGCAAAATGGCGAATGCGACGGTAACAAATTAAAGCTTCCATTTTAGGTTATATCCTTGTTGACCTCGTTTATATACATACAGGGTGTTATCTTTTGTAGCCTACTTGTTGGTAGATCATATCAAAATGTCATTTCTTCAACTTTTCAGCAAATTCGAGAGAAAAATAATAATAACCAATCTATATAGTGCACTTATACCTACAGTGTCAGACTTCATCATCATTTTATTCGAAGATGAAAATACTTTATGTGAAGAATACATATGTCCTAAATGAAGTATGTGGTTAACAATCATTTACTTTCCTAAACATAGGGCAGTCATTTCTAAATTAAGAAAAATACTGCACTCTCCAACAAACAATTTTGTATTATATTATGCTCCGAGATTTAAACGATAAGATAAGAAAATTTCAGCCCTTGAATACAAAATGTTACATTTTATCTTACCATCCTAATATATAATCAACGCACTTATCGAAGAACCCACAATCAGCCGCTTAAAACTAAAAGGGATTTTGGGATTCAAATGTCAGAAGACCTCAATTTTTCCCAAATTAACCAATGAATAAATAATCTCAAAATTGACTGCATTTGTAGTTTTAGTTTCGAACCTTCCATGTCCGAAACTGGTTCCGAAGAATAACATCCCGCCATATGTCGCTAATTCATCAGACAAATGCTCCCTAGGAACACGAACAGTAGACACCTTTGACAAGGGTCCCACTTAAAGTTCCTTTTTTATCGCGTCATTCCTAATCCTTCCATAATTCGAAAATAATCAGGGGAGAACAATCTGAGGCTCATTACGCAGCGACGCGAAGTGTGTAATATTTAAATTACACTTTTTTTTGTCTCCTGAAGAATTTTAGTCGGAAAACGAGGACGATGTCATTAACTGAACCGGCGTTTTGGCATCTACGCAGTTTTTATCTCTTTTCAAGTCGCCACAACCAGATGATTTATGAACGATCTATCGATCTGAACTTTGTTCGTTACTGGGCATTCAGATTTCTGAGTATGCGATGATTGATGACTGGTACATTAATGCGAAGGAACTCGCTAGTGCAATTTAGAAAAGAGAATGTGTATGTGGAAAATGATGTGCAACAATGAACGAGAATATTTCTGATATTCGTCAGTCAACACGAAATTCTTACAAATCTTTTCCCTTCAACTTTTTCGCCACTGTGTAGAAAAAAGTTTGATACGAAGTTCTATCATTCTATTCTCTCATTCAATTATTCAAAAACGATGTTTTAGAAAGCCTGAGTGAATTATTAATTCCATTGTTCCATAGTTGATTTCTTTGTATACGTCAAACCAATGCATAGCAAAGATTATGGAGTAGAAAGATAGGAAACGCCCTCATATCGCTAGTACTGAAAACCGACTACATTTTGGCCAGTGAAAACACATTTGACAATGAGATGGCGCTGAAAACTGTTTAATGACAGTTTTCTGTTTTATAATTGAGGGGCGCGAAATTCGAATTCTATTCCTTGTATTGAATTTCAATATTGAGCTTGTTGAGACCAGAAAAAAAAAACATCCTGAGCGACAAAACAAAAGGATGGTTTTGGTTTGGTACCAGGATATTAGTTTTCATCTGAACAATGTTTGGAATCAGTTGTATCAATGAAATAGGCCGTTGGATGTGATAAATTTTTATTTACAATCTATAAAAAATTTACAAAAATTTGAAATTATGGACAACGAATAGAGTTTTGACTACGACACAAGAGTATATGTTTATCTGCTATAGGCACGTCAAAAGTGTTTTTTCTGTGAAAACGTTTTGAATCAATAAAAATTTGTACAATTTATATCAGAAATTGATATGAACCAATAATCAATTTTGCGTCATAGGATATTATTTACAAAATTCTCAGAACCACAATTGAAAAACCTCACAGTGGTAAAGACCTGTATTCGAGCCCGTCAGTATAATTTCTTCATGCTTTTTTATGATTTCTTCATGGAATGGTCACTTTATCAAAATGGCCATCTGAAATCTTAGAAATTCCATATGTTTCTCTGTAAATGTTCCTCGAATTGATATTTTAACCAGTCTTAGGGCCTTAAAAACACATTTGAAACATAGATGGCGCTCACATCTTTTTAGTCGCTTCGTTTCCTATCTTTCTGCTCTATAATCTTTGATGCATAGTATGTATATGTCAAGTAAAAATGACTTTGAAAAATTGGGGTCCCATCTAGAACTTCTGAATAACCAGTTCTGAATTCCACTAATTATTTGAATCTAAAAGGATCTAACAGAAAGAGCAAAACAAAAATATCCTTGAGTGGTTTTTTTCTCAGTAAAATTCCTTCGAACTATTTG
Organism: Coccinella septempunctata; assembly: GCF_907165205.1. Lineage (NCBI taxonomy): Eukaryota > Metazoa > Arthropoda > Insecta > Coleoptera > Coccinellidae > Coccinella > Coccinella septempunctata. The sequence continues at coordinate 46,572,373 of NC_058190.1, read as the reverse complement.
ATCAAATGTTTTCAACATCTTTTTGAATTTCTAATATTTCAAAACTTACTTTTCTCGTCATTTTTGTCTCTAACGGAAAGCTTTTCTTCTTCACATTCAATATTGTCAAATCTGCTTATAGTTGTATTGTATTGTAATTCCTTTCTTTTCAAAACGAGATGCATAATCAAAACCATTCACCGAAGTTTCTGAATTCCAAAAATTGATATACCTGCCTATTATCTTCTCGAAGATTATCGATTTCCTGGAAAACTATTCTTTTCGAAGCTAAGCTAGAAAGTTCTCGATGTTTCAGGTACAAGTATACCTGGAGTTAATTGATAATAAATGCGTTTTTGAAATATTCTCCCACCCCTATACCTTCCAATACTATATAAGTTCAAGCTAAAAGTTTATCTTCAGTATAACTTTGGGTGCTTTTCGAAAATTCTTATGAATGGTACAGCATACTGAAGTTTTGTGAATCCTTGTGATTTTTTGGTTTGAATTTTCTGATCATTAGGTTGAAAATAAAGTGACAGGCTATTGGTATCCACAAGATTTTGCAGTAAGTAACTGATATTTAAAATTACTTTGTAACCCTGTCATGAATTCTACTGTTTTTTCTTCCACCAGGCAAAATGATTTTTTTTGTTTTTTATTTGGTAGCACTCAGGAAGTTATTACTCGATCAATTCAAATATCAAGTTTATTATTTATTATAGTTTTAACTTCTTAACGTTTTACTTATCCTCCTTCAATTTCCGTTTTCAAATTGAGAACATTTCACAACTAATCGTATCGAATGTTAAGGCCATCTTTTCTTTAGAAATATCCTCCTAATAGAATCGATATGTCATCATACATTCTTGACACGTCAAATTCATGAATTATACGTAATTCGATAGCGTTTTCAGATATTTTATATTTGTTTATTTATATATGGCGATAAGAAAATCATAAATGTGTAATAACTACTAACTCTTGATAAACACTTTAGATAGCAGTTATACGTAAATCATTCAATAAAACTCATCAGTACAGCATTTTCCCAAATTGAACCAGATCGAATCTTATCGTAACTCTACGCAATTATTTCCTTTATCTACGAATTCACTTTCGTACAAAATCACTTCCCAGCGACATTTCGGATTGTGAAAGAAAACCCGTTAATATTTTGATAACATTAACCGCACACCAAAAGCTATTTTCCTGCTTTTGTTTATCAACCAAACAGAAAATCTCTGGGAAAACAAACACGCAAGTATAACGAATTTTCGATAAATAATTCAGAGTGTTGTTTGCTGACGGCATTGTATCCGATTCGATTCGGTTTGTATCCATTCATTTTTTCGTCCTTCGATGTTATTTGATCACGCGTTGAAATGCAATTGATCATGCTAAAACACGCAGTAAATGTTGTTGTCGAGTTTGCCCAACAATCATCGATGTAGGGCATCAATATTATGTTTTTCATTTAGAATATTATTGGGTGCCACTCTGATTAGAGACTAGGAAAGAATAGAGAGAGAGAGTAGTACACTGTTCATAATTTGTCACAATCCTCACATAGTATGTTTTTCATCTAAGTATAACTTTACCATAATAATAACACTAAAACGTTATTTTTCATCATAGCTGCATCGTAACTTCAATTTCTACCAATACTCAAAGATATTTTCAGATCAGGATATTCATGATAATGTTCCTTGCGTTCAAATGCATAGCATACAGCTTATGGGGTATATATGAACGTCTGACGAAACATCTTGTAAACATTAATTTTTTCACAAGTTTCTATGATTTATAGTTCCAAAATGGATTTGAAACAGAAAGAACCTTCATCCGGAATTCAAAGGTCAGCCGCATTAAAATTGATACCAGAAAAATCCAGTAAATATATATACATACTCCATTCACTTTTATTTTAGCACTCGGTTGGCCATGGAAATTTGACACATTTCACTCTGTATAGTACGAAAATGTGAGGTTATGAAGCTTGTCAAAACAATTTTGGGTTTTAAATCAACGCTATGTTGCCCGTTCTACGTGAAAGTTTCTGTGATTACGCGTTTTATCACAATGTCGAATCTCTTCGGAAAATATGTGACGAACATAATTGAAGTTTATACAAACTGATTGAAGGCATACCAAATCCAGTTATTTGCATGGAAAATACAAGAGATGTACTAATCTCTACTAATATCATAATATGTACTAGCTTGAGGAGAGTTAATGTTCGTTATCTTCTTTGGCCAAAGTTTGAATACGTTACATCAGTTGAAGATTTCAAAAATATTAACCCGAAGATGAAATGCATATGATGGAGTGGTTGGGAATGGGGGTATCTCCCGAAGGAATTAACAGATATTTACAAGAATGTTAAGTTCTTCAACAAAAATAATCTTGCATCAATATAAGTAAAAGGAATCAAAGGAAGTTTCAAGTCAAGATGAACTTCACCTTGGAACAGAAATTTCACATGAATAAACAATCAACAGGACAACTGGAGCGTATTTGTGGTTGTTCATCTTAATACATTGATATAATAATAATAATTAGGTATTTATTGGTACCTTAAAACATTTACAGTGTATAGGACAAGTCAAATGAAAAATAGAAAAATCCATTTTCGGGAACTTGTTCTACATTGACATTAATCGAAAATCCTGTAGTAAACTTATCGCCTTAATTCACTCAAACATAAAATTCTCAAATGCCACCATTTTTTTGGGTCTCCCAATAGAAGGACATTCTTTGTCATCCTCGTCATTCACAATCTTTCTGATTGTGGAAATATTCAGCTGAAATATAAGTCGTTTAGATTCAGATGAAACATTATATAAATTCTCTTACATTTAATATGTGTGCTACCGTCCGACGTATTGTGGATTTTAGAATATCAGGGTATAACTATTTGAATGAGCGGACCTGAATTCTAAATAGCACTTCCATTTTCGGCATTTTTGTAATAAAAATTGATATTAGTTGTGGCAACGGCGTTATGACATTAACGACATTTCATGAGTGCCAACCTTACTCCGTTCTAGTTACAAAAACTTGAGAAAATTATTTCATGGCCAACCGACTGCTAAAATAAATGTGAATGAAGCATAGATTATGTAAACTTATAGCTACTGAATTGAATAAAATTAACTTCCATCAAGTAACTGATATGGATTGTGGAAAAACAATATCAAATTGTGAATTAATGAGTATTGCTAACGTAAATATCCAAGTGACATAAATCTTTGACACTCTGGTACCTTCCTTCAAAACTGCAAGCGATGATGTGAACAAACTAAATAGAGGATAGAGGAAAGCAGTTGATAGCATCATTAGTTTTTCGAAAAATGACGACCGTAATGGGCCATTCATGTTTTCTATCATTTTGGGTTGAAAAGTTGTAATTCAGGTATCACTAATTTTGCACACCCTGTACAGTACGAAAATAATACTTTTTGAACCGTCAAATCGTTCCCGAAAAAATGTGACACATGTCATTTCACAACCACCGATTAACATTCCCGATCAGGAAGAAAACGATTACAACTCATTAAAGTATCCTATGAGTCATCCTTCACGCCAATGTAAGTTTGGCTCGCCATCAGCAGTTTGAATGGCGACTTTTCAACAATACCCGAGGCCTTTGTGCCTTCAACAATACAGGCATGATCTGCAGGATTCAGCCGCGGCTTCCTTTAACAGGGGAGAGAACCCATTATATCGGTTAAAAGAATAATGAGCAGGGAGCTCTGCGGGCATTCTCACATTGCATTTGGAACCGCACATTAATGGAGCTTATTCCAAAAATTACAGTTTTTCCCCCTTCCGCGTGTACAAGAAAGGTGCAGCAATCAGTTTTCTTGGCAACGCTGATTTATGTGACGAAATGATCCAACTTCCAGGAAATGGCTGTAATTCATAACTTGGATGTGGGTCTCAGATTAACGCTCGGGAACGCAACCTTAAAGATAGCTGAGGATTTATTATTATACTTTAGAAATTGGAACTCATTCCCTAACAACTTCCATCAAGAGCCTACAAGGGAACTCGTTATGGGCTATACAAACTCTAGAAATATACTGATATCAAAAATTTCAATACAAAAACTCCAAATATAAGGCCACAATTTCTCAAACTTCAGAGGGAAACTCGAATTCTAGAAAATAACAGAGTAACCACTGAGAGATGGAAAAATATTCAATTTCCTACCACACAGCTTGATTTCCAACCTCTCATATGCCTACTTTTTAACTGACTTAGTTCGAAATTCAAGCTACAGGCTGAAGACGGTATATTTATATCTAAGTAGCATGCGTTGACGCTTTAATCATTCTCAAAAGTTGATACTTTCCATCAGGTCTGAAAAAATTCACGAACATCACACTAACAACTTCGGTCATTAGTTACAAACCTTCTCCCATAAGGTTAAGATAAACATTCTCGACACTAAGTCGCATCAAAAAGAAATCACATATCAAAATTCTTATAGTTCATTCCGAATAATTAATTCTATTGGTTCCTCTCTATTAATACCCCCATTCAAATTCAAATGATCATATAATAACCATCATCGCATAAGAGCATACGGGAATGATTTGGTAAATTATATGAAGTCATGTGATTCGAGTGAAAGAACATGATACCAAATGGAGAATCCATTATTATTATGGAAATATGGATATATTACGTACAATGATTGTACATTCAGACACATTAGGTGGATTTGATAGATGGAAATGTAAAGGTTGAATTTATGCGTTTCGAGTTTTCTTTGTAATTACAGATTGAATAATGCGCACTATTCAACGAATTTAATTATGATTGCTCTATTCATTCTTTTCGATAGCTGATTTCATTAAAGCTGGAGCGTGTATTGTATCGAATGAAAAGGCCATTTCAAACAAGTTATAAAATGTATTTCGAAAGTGCACAAATGATTTTATCATTTCTATAATGCATTGATATGAATGATGAATTCATTAAGAGCGTTACGAAATTCCATGTAACATTTCTAATGAATCTTGTGGAATGAAAATTTAGGTTTGATAATAAAAAATCTGTAAATGAAAATGATATAATTCTACTTGATGCATAAAAGCAAAGTTAAGAATATATTTACTCACCTTTGCAGGGAAAGAATATTAGAAATTTGAAGTTGTGTTTAGTTTAGAACAGGTCACAGAGGTTGTAATATGCTTGGAATTCAGTTGAAAGCCCTAGTTGTGAATGAAGTTTTAGTGCTATACCTGCATTTTACGATATTTTTTTGGGTTGTCAATTTTAGTTAAAAATCTGACATATTGAATTCAATTTCATTATTTTACATTTTCTGATTTTATTTTATTTCTATTTCAGATAAGAGTTTCTGGCGACGGAAGAATCAATTTTCGCAGAGATCTTAGATTACGAATATGCGATTAGATTTTTTGTAGGGTCATTATTTTTGGATATAAGGAAAATTTCGAAAAAAATTGGTCGAATTTGAGAAGCTGTAACAGCCAGAAAAAATTCACTGGACATATGCTGATTTTTTTGGTGATAGATTCATCCTTCGCTAATAGAAAAATCCAACATTTATTCATCCACCCCGAACAGTTTAGATTTTATGATTTTTTCCGCGAAGGTCTGAAATTTCCAATTTTTCATCGACCATAACATGAAAAATATATATATTTTTTAATATCTGTTTGCATATTCGTTATCTACGCACTCGAATTAGTCTGCAGTATGAATTTGGGTTTGATCGGAGACCAAAAATATATTTCAAAAAATCGCAATTTTTCCATACATATAATATGTACGGAAAATATGAAAATTTTCGATCTCTCTGATTTCCACTAAAATTGGCGTATTTACTAAATCGAGGGAGCAGATTACGAATATGCAAACAGAATTTCGCTGAAGGGATTGGTTTTTAAGTTATGGTCGATGGAAAATCGGAAATTTTGAACCTTCGCGGAAAAAATCAAAAAATCTAAACTGTTCGAGGTAGATGCATAAATGTTGGATTTTTCTATTAGCAAAGCATCAATCTATCACGAAAAAAATCAGCATATGTCCTATGATTTGTTTCTGGCTGTTAGCTCCTCAAAGTTGACAAATTGTTTTGAAATTTTTCACTAAACGCTATTTTATTAAATTTTACATGGTTACAACGAAAGACATAAACTTCTATGGTCACAGCCACATAAAACTCAACTAAAGAAGCTAATACACATACACGGCTATTGTCTATTGCTACAATAAATGAATATCAGCAGTTTTATAGAGGACATTGAGATATTGAAAAGAAAACAGATATTATTGAAAATGCGGTGAGATGTTTCAGAAAAAATCGTGGATAAGGTATTTTACTCGAACATTATGGTCTGAATAATAGCCATCTTAATATGGTTGAACAATGAACAATTTCTGTAGTCTGGAGTGTGACATTCACAGAAAACGCTCGGATACGTTCACTTGTACCTTTTTTTTTTAATGGAAAAAAATGAGAAGAGACTTTGCCCCAAATAATGGAATCTGATTTTTCCATACAACTTAGCAACCTCTAGGAAGTATTCACGGAAATGAACCTCCGTCGAAGCCATATTTCCGGGATGTCAATGATAATTGGAAACTTAAGAATTCAGCAATATAAAATTTTCCCCCATCGCCCTAATGAACAGTAGCAACCGTCGCAAATATTCCAATATCAATTACAAGCCCTCATTCCGCCGCATAATTCTCAGTGGAAAAAAGGATTCAATAATGAAACCACTTAATCTTGACGAAAAGCTTAAACCGATTCCATTATCCCCTATTTTAATTACCGACGAATAATTGCTTCGAGATGCAGACGTCCTGGGCATCAATTCCGCTGGATAAATTTTCATTCTGTAAATTAAAACTTCTTATTCGCACAGACCGAACAGGATCGTGATCGGAGAATAAAAAGTAAATATTTGCCCCGGCAGAACTGGACGTTTAATTTTAATCAAAGATTCAATTATATTCCCCCAGGGGCCAGAGGGAGCTGACTGGAATTACAAATGATATTCCATTCCGTTCAGATTTCTACATTTAACAGCAGGGCTGATTCTTGTGGATGCACAAAACAGTTCGAATTCAGCATAAAAGTTTCAAATATTAAATATTAGTTCACTATCTGTTATAATCCTAATAAAACTCATAAACTACATAAACTCAATTTTTCCATTCAATTTAGTGAACGGTGTCTATGATACAATAAATGAGTTACCGCAATTTCGTTGGCGATAAAAATTGAATATTCTTCCCTTGATTTCTATTTCATTTTCGATTATAATAACGAATTCAGCTAGCAACTATATTAGATCTGATTTTTATCTCCAATGTACAGGATCAATCTTTGATTAGTACAAAGATTTTGAAAAGTAGATTCTTGTGGTTAAAATAAACACTTTTTTACCATATCATTTTTTCCGATTCGGACCTGATAAAAATATATATCCATTTTAATTTTTAATACTGAGCTGTGACACCCCTAGAAAAACAAAACCTTCAGAATAACTTACTAAATCTGTGATCTTTCAAGCAAAGTTGTTTTTAGCCAAAGTGTACAATTTTTCAAATTTTGCAGATACTTTTTAATTTTTGAACATCAAATGACTCGAAATTGGTGCATCATACGAGAAAATATTAGGAAAACTTTTATTTTACAAAACGTTCATATATTCATTAAATAGCATCAAACTTAGTTTCAACAGTTGGGTTCTTTGAATTTTTGGTATTTTCATGGTACATAATGGTCATAATTAGAAAACTAGAAGGCGTGGGTGAAATCTCGTGTTCATTCATTTCTTCCGATAAAACTGTTGGTGCGATAGAACTAAAAATAACATTTTTCCATGGTTTTTCAACAGCCTGTATCTTTTAAACCGGACCTATTCGGAAAAAACTATTGGACCTCAAGAATCTACTGTTGAAATTTTTGTATGAGTGAAAGACTCACCCTGTATACTTTATGAACCTATAAAATCCTACATATGTGAGCAGAGAATTTTCAGGATGACAAGAGAAAATGTACAAGTTACTCATTCAATAAATGTTAAATTCATTAGAAAGCTTAATGTTTTATAGAATAACAGGGGAAATATTCTACCTGCAAGGTACCTAAACAATCATTCTCAATAGAGAATAATTCAGGAGAAATCTGGTCTCTTTTAGGACTTTTCAATTGTCAGAGGTGACGATTTCAAGCCTAGGTGTGAAGTTTACTGACCCATTACAGGATTTGGAAGATTTACTATTCAGCCCTTTCTTCTGAAGTGAAGAAAGGTTTTAAACTTTACCAATTTTTATCGAATCATGGATAAATATAAATTTGCATTTAAAAAAAATAGGTCTTTATTGATTGATACATGCTTTTATAGTACCCAGCAGTTTCTGTGTGACTCATTAAGTTGATTTATGCCTCTTCTATCTTTGTAATATTTTTGATTGCATTCAATTGTTTATATTCATGTTTTTCTTTTTTGCTAATGCTGTCTATGTCCAAAGGATGAATAAATAATTGTATTGAATTGATCGTTACTTTCTTTACGTTAATGTTTTGAGCGCTGTACATTCTATTGATGAACAGATTCATCAATTTGATGTAAGTATTCATGGTTTAAAACTCTCGGATCATAGCTTATATCATAAGTTCCATTATTTCAATCTATCTGATATAATGATTTGATTTAAATTATTCATAGTTTTTCCTTTAATATATAATATTATAAAAGCCTTTCGTTGTTAATTTTTTCATAACGGTTTTTTAGGTCAAATCAAATTCATATTAGTGTTATACTAAAAGTATCGGTTTAAATTTTCCTGTCAAAATTGAACTGAATATGCTCGATCAGACAACAAAATCGTTGTAGTGGTGAAAATCAGGTAATTCAGTAAGTATTTAGTTCAGAAAGGTTGAGTCACCTGAAACTTATTCAAAAAATAGCCTATAACTTCTTTAGTTTCCTTAATAATTCCATAATTCCAAATTATGGTGCACATTTTCAATCTTAAGGAATGCGCTACCTCAGATTCTCCAAAATCGACCTACTGCACGAGAAAGTCTCAAATAATCGAAGGAATGAAGTTCCTACACTGATAATGGAAATGTCGAATTTCCATAATACGAATAGTTGAGTTGTGGAGTTTATGAAGAGCTGAATCGCCCCAATATTCATAAAACCCATAACCATCCGGCTGAATTGATATGGCAGCCGGCAAGTTCAGGAAAAATTCTTTATCGGGAACCGACCCATAATGAAAATTAACGATCTCATATCAACGAAGACCTAATTGAATTCCTGGCCATTATTCTGGAAAACAATACAATTTTTTTGATTAACTTATTCAATCGGTAATGGCGCGATGGGTTCTTTGAAATTTCATGAAAGCATTTCCGATAGCATTCCTACAAAAACGCCATTAAAATTATATTAGTTTTCAGTATAATGGTGCGGTTGTGCTACGTTACGGTACTATTAAGCATTATCACAGGGTTTTGTTCGAAAGTATAATTAATTCGGTGTAATGGACAAACAATTCTTGATATTTTTCCATAAAGGTTCTAGAAACTAGATCGTCATGGAATTGTGATAGTAATGCGATACAGAGAGGGCAAACAAGAAATCTAATGTTTGGAGAGACAATTTTCAAAAGGAATCCTGATAAACACCCCATGGCAAATATATTCAGTCAAAACAACTTTGCCACAAACATTTTAGCAGGTACTGAAACGACGTCTATTTCAGACTCTTTTGAAAATAAAAAGAATTAAGAAAGAATGTCAAATAATGAACAAAATAGTGTTAGAAATTCGTTGCAAACACTCTAGATGACTTGTTAAGATAGCTATTTCATATTTTCGTGTTGGACTCCTAAGGACCATTATTGAAACTAACCGACCAAAAAAGGTTCAAATCTCCAGGTATAATAAATCATTGCCAAGGAACATGTAACATTAGCCACCTCGGCTCTGCCATCTTATCTTTTATTCAGTCTTTACCAACATTCGAGGGACCAACTTGATGGATCTCATTTCCACTGGGGTAATTATTGAGTCACATGTTTTTTTGACGGTTGGGGCTGCTTGACGTCGCCTGACGGCTATTGTATCAAGCACGAAACGCTGCCGGGCACAAAGTTATTCAATAACCATCATAGAATCGCCCCTAATCATGACCACCTAGGTCTCCTAGGGGTTTTTGTCGTAATGAGATTATCGGGAAAAAGTTGAACCATTATCAAGTAACCAAATGAACCTTAAAGGCATCAAGGCACGTGTTTCAACCATGACTCTATTATAATTTTGAAATTAAGCGTTGGAAAACGATAGTGTTTTAAGATATCTAGTAATAAATCATTGTGAAATAAAAAATCTGAGGAATGTACAAATTTTCAATTACTTTTCTCTATCAGTTTTAGAATAAATTGAAAATGATATATGGGGGATATAGGTTCGGGTCTAAATAACTTTCTGTCCATGTAATATTCCTTGATGTCTCTAGGGATAATGAAATTTAAAATTATCGATAATAATTCAAACATGGTGAGAGGAACGAGTGTTAAATAAACAAGTGCCCATTTGAGAGTAGTTTCCTGCGTTGAATCGCAGAGGAAGTGAGTGATTGAAATACAACATCCTTTTTAAAATGCACACTGAACAAATCTGTCATTGTGTTAGATACATTGATAGAATGGTTTTTATAATGGGTGAGACGATGGGAGTTTAACGGTGTTGTCGATTTCAGTGGAGTGTTATCCATTCAACATAATGAGATATGAGATAACTAGGTATTTTTACCTAAATCATCTTGGGACTTTGACTTAAAATAGCAATGACTTGAAGGATAAATATTGCATCCAGAATATCAAGAACAAGTGTTCGAATCCTTTGTTCATCGAGTGAGCTGTGTGATTGAAAACACGTCAACAATTTAATGACATTGACGTCTAGCGTTATTTCCGCAATAAAAGCAGATCAAAAAAATGTGTTCTGGTGTTCTGCCATTGCATTAGAAAAAATTGATTTGAGTTGGAAAAGTTGAGTGTAAGAATTTCTCACTCTACTTTAGTCTTTGGTCTACTTGAGTGAATTTATAGTAGGATCATTTCAGAGATGGCCAGTGTGAATATATTTAAGCTTAAAAAATCCGACAGCAGTATACTCCATTAACATTTATTTAAGCAGTCGGTTGGCAATGAAATAATTTTCTCAAGTTTTTGTAACTAAAACGGAGTAAGGTTGGCACTCGTGAAATGTCGTTAATGTCATAAAGCCGTTGACACAACTAATATCAATTTTTACAACGAAAATGCCGAAAGTGATTGAAAAAAATGACAGGGTTTCAGGAAGTGCTATTTAGAATTCTGGTCCGCCCATTCAAATAGATTGTGAATGAAGAGGATGACTAAGAATTTCCTTCTATTGGGAGACCCAAAAAAGTTGGGGCATTTGAGAATTTCATGTTTGAGTGAATTAATTAATTAATTTTACTACAGGAATTTCGATGAATATCATCGTAGAATAAGTTTTCGAAAATTGATTTTTCTATTTTTCATTTGAATTGTTCTATACATTGTAAATGTCTTAAGGTATCAATAAATACCTAATTATTATTATTTTATCAATGTATTAAGATGAACAGCTACAAATACGCGCCCTTTGTCCTGTTAATTGTTAATTCATGTGAAATTTTTGTTCAAAGGTGAAGTTCATCTTGACTTGAAACTTCCTTTAATTCCTTTTACTTATATTGATGCAAGATGATTTTTGTTGAAGAATTTAACATTCTTGTAATTATTTGTTAATTCCTTTGGGAGATACCCATTCCCAACCACTGTATATGTATTTCATCTTCGGGTTAATATTTTTGAAATCTGAACTGATGTAACGTATTCAAACTTTAGCCAAAGAAGATAACGAACATTAACTCTCCTCAAGCTAGTGCATATTTTGATATTACACTGATCTCTTGTATTTTCCATGCAAATAACTGGATTTGGTATGCCTTCAATCAGTTTGTATAAACTTCAATTATGTTCGTCACATATTTTCCGAAGAGATTCGTGATAAAATATGTAATAACAGAAACTTTTACGTAGAACGACAACATAGCGTTGATTTAAAACCCAAAAAAGTATTTGACAAACGTCATAACCCCACATTTTTCGTAATATACAGAGTGAAATGTGTCAAATTTCCATGGCCAACCGACTGCTAAAATAAAAGTGGATGGAGTATAGGTACTGTGCATACTCCATGACAAAAACTTCTGACGACTCGTGCATGTCAGTGTAATTTCGAGCATGAATTCGAGCTCCTCAGGAAGCAAAACTCACAAAAGGATACTCCAGTCGCAATTAAAAGGAATTCATGGCTCCGCCAATGCCATCGAGGGTGAATCTGAAGGTTTCCTTTTGAAATTAAATGAATCGAGGTGCAATTCTCTTTAATTATCGAAGCAGAGAGAATATCGTTTTCTGTCATTCCCCACTCCTAATGGCCTATTGTTAAAATTTATATCCTACCTTACATGACACCGAATATTTCAGGCACTCCTGACAAAACCTTTTTTCACCGCTCGCCGAGGCAATCTAGGTCAGGCTTCTTTATTAAAAGTAATCTTAATGACCCCTTTAAAAACTTCAGAGATTCTTGTCAGCTCAAGTTTGCGACTTGACGGGCTTTGAAGCTCGAATATTAGGACCGGATTTATCCGGTGGGTATTATCCAGTAGGGAATTCAACTTTTTTTCTTCGGGAATTCTCACAATGGATTGGATATCGGGCTTTCTTTCGACGAGGAATTTTCCCTTGAACGTTACGTCTGGATGAAAGAAAGAATGGGGTGCTTTGAAGTTGGGACAGAAGAGCTACTTTCTGTTCGAGTCGAACATTTGCTGAAATTCACTCGGATGTACAGGGTGAAGGCTGCAAATTCAACATTTTGCTTATTATTTTCGTTCTTTTGAACTAATTCGTTCCACAATTCACTAAAATCTAGATTATAAGTTCTTATTAATATTTCATACAATTTAGTATCTACTAAGGTTCTCAATTATGTTTTTGAATACAATCAAATAACAGATATTCGAAATTAACGCGAAACTTTTTCTTCGTTTGAATTTTAATTCGTAAAAATTTTGTTTCTAATGATGAATCAATAAATTTCAATGAAACTGAGTATATTTGCCACAAGCTTATATATATTCTTTTAAATGTAAGGTTAGTGTAACAGGGTACCATAAAATTAGGAGTATGATACAAAAGCTTAGGGATAAACCTCAGTAAAAAAACCCTGTCTCCCCGTGAGTAGTGTAGTGATGACAAATTTGTTTACAGTATAATCTTTTAATACTGAAGGGCTTCTTTTACATTGATATAAAAATTTCTTTATCCTCTTTCCATTTCGAAATAATGTCTGAAACAAAGAAACAGAACAGAAAACGAGGAAAAAAGTAAATAATAGAGCTTTCATCAAAACTTATTCGAAGACTTGATGATGAATGAAGAAAAAATAAATTATTATAGTTACATAACTTGTCCTTCAATTGCACAGGGAGGAATATCATCTCTGCGTCAAAAACCTTCTGCTGATCTTGGAGGATCACCCTCGTCGTTAGAAATGCCTTCAGTATTCAAACTAATAATAGCCAAATCTAGCTTTTGACTGGGAGGATCTATCGACCAGGTCCAGTCATCCAAGGGTTGATTCTTCTGTTTTTTAGTTGTTCGAGGAACGCTACATGACCCTTATGTTGGGGAATCATCTCCTATAGATATACCAGTCTTTATTCAGTAGAAAATTGAAAAAACGGGGAAGAAATTCAAAAAACTTCAGACTTGATTACAAATAACGACTTTTTTGTTTTTTTCTACATGTAACTTTATTATCAACTCTAAAAACATTCAAAAATTGAATTTACGGATTCTTGACAACAACGAAACTTTCAATACACAGCTGCAAGCCAACCATGAGCAAAACGACTAAGAAGCGTTGAATGAGCTAATTTTTTAAAGAATTAACAACGTTTCTTGAAATACGAAAAAGCGTATTTTTTATTCTTAGTTTTAACTAAAGAATGATATGAACTGAAAGAAGTATATATCATTTTTCCCCATTGTTTTCATCATATACTACCTTTTGAAGCTTGTATATTCTTCAAGAACACTGCCCGTTGCTTGAAAATTGTTGATCAGCTCAAACGAGGTCTTTGGAAACAAAGGAAGGTATCGGTTTCCTCCTCACAACAATCGAATTAAAATTTGAATGAGTCCTATCCTTCGGACTTCCGTCCACCCCTTTTTATTCCGTCCCTGATGCAGAATCTGATGGCTGGGGGATTTCTAATAAGCAAAACAAGTAGTCTTCACTTGGATGAAAGGACGCTTTGTGCGAAGGTATATTCCCTTCTTCTTGTCGAGGTATAAGCTGCTGTCCCGAACATTATAAATATTCAAAGGGCCTGCGAAGGGATCCCTTTTTCTCCACAAAGAAATTCTGACAGATGGCGCTATACGAGTGCAAATTATTTTTTATCTCGGAATTTGTTTGTAAATCTGACATGTGCGCTGCTTACCTGCGTTTGATATGTGGGGTTTCTTTCAGTTGAAAGTGGGCTGTGGAATATCCTGAATAATGAATGGACCTCTAGATCCTTCTCGGAAAGTATTCTCCAAGGAAAATAGTTATTTCTTTGCAGGAGAGAAATCTTTATGCGGCTATTTGAATTGCGTTCTTTTGAAGTTACATAGGTTCGCCAGAAAAAATCTGTAATATAACTTTTTAAGATTTCGCAGTTTTGCATCTTACACCGGAAACGGATCACTGCGAAATCCTAACCAAACTTCCATGAAAACTCAGGTACATCTACCTGGTTTGGTAGTCAATGGTAATTCAAACAGAGGAACAACAATAGAATATAAACAAAGCACTGAAAATATCTAATAAATCACTTGACAAGGTGCAAAGTAGGTACTTCAGATTTTGGCATTCTTTGAGAACACTGCACTGAATAAAATTGGCAACAAGCAGGGCAGAGTTTCAGAATTACAGTTCTTGAAGCAAAATTATCTTTGAACTCCATCTCGGCAGTACGCTGGCGTTTCACATGCAACAGAAATCAAACGTCACTATCTCGAAGTTGTTTTCTTTTTCAGTCAGTTTCAATCGATTTATAGATTGTTACGAGCTCTATCTAAGGAATAATTGATGATTTTATCTCCTTTACCTGCAGGAAATGAATGAATGAGAATACCCGGATTAGAGCTTTGCAACGGCAACATGTTTTTCAAAGAAAACCGTAAATATCCAGCTGATAATCTGACATAGTGAATTGTAGAAGAAAAGAGTTTGTTACGGTCCTGTTGGATAATTCCCTGAGTCAAAGCATTACCGCCCTGTATTCTAAGCTCCTTTCGGAAGTGCAATTAGGTGTAGTTTGTAGCTTTGAGTATTCAACCCCTCAATACAAGGTTGTAGTCATCGTTCGAAAGTTCTAAGATTTCTTCGAAAAACATTAGGTAGAAAGTAGGTACCGATAATAAAAATGAAAATTTTAAACAGAGACAAGCATATTTCACCCCATGAAAACATATTAAAATTCCTCGAGGAGTTGTTCTCACACAGAGTTGATTTGTGACGTTAAAAGGACCAAAGAGGGACTCAGTGACAATTCGACGATGTAATTAAAATGTCTAGGGTGGTTTATATGCTGAAAAAATTGATGTATGGGCGCATTTCAACTGGTGATATTTTGAGGTTTAAAATTAAGACTGTTTTCCTCTTATGAATGTATTATAATCGATTGAAATAATGAGAAACCACTCATTAACGGCCGGTTTCATTTTGAAGCTTCCTTTAACCCTACTAAAAATGACAGTAAAGTAAGCTTTAAGCTTGAAGTGACTTTAAAATGTGATTATGAATCTGGACATAACATTATTATTTTCCATACATAAAGCATTCACTATTTTAATTTCGGAATTAATTGAATCAATAACGGACGTCAATAAATAGTTATTTATACAACAAGTGAGATAAATGAATGTTTATTCACGAGAAGAAAGTGTAACTCAGGAGTTCCAAGTGCGAGTAGATTTATTTCTTCGAAGTTTCTTATGCCCAACAATAATGGAAAGACCAGTTATATTTAGCTGAATATTCCATCACATAATGTTTGTCCAATAGTAGCCAGGAATTTTTATATACCTTCCGAGAATTCAAAGAAAGCGCTTATGTATCCACCCACAAACCCAGGTAGTTCTTATGAAGGTTCAGAATTCCACCAATAACTTGCTTCTGTAGTAAATGGCTTCTTAGGTATTCTTCCAGGGTCATCATTGGTTACGCTAGACTATCCCTACTCGACAGAAATCACCATTTTGTCATTCGATAGGTAGGTAAATTTGTAACGAAGTAGAAAGTGAAATTTAATTTCTTCAACTTATTATCAGCAAAAGGGACATGAAAAATCTCAATGAAAATGAAAGTTTGCTCCCATGGGAGATAATGAAGCATACGCAGCCAAAATTAATTTTAATGAGGATTTTTCTCATATTCCAATCCTTGAGAGATTCCTTAAAATCAGTTCGTATAGAGCAGAAAATGTTCTTCACATCATCAGCATTTAGTTTATGGCAAATAAAGAAGTCGAAATTAATATTCATTCCAATTCTTATAATAAATAAACTAATAAACCAAATTTTATATTTTGAAATTTTATTTTCTTGTGGGTAATTATATTACTTTTCAAATTATAATTTCTCTATTAACAATTTGTAGGATGTTCTCGAACTTTGTGGTTCAGAGAAAGCAAATCTGATTCTTATGATATATATTTGTGATAAATGAAGTACGAGCCCTACAATTACCATCATTTTCTTCATTTCAAAGAACTGCACAGAGAACCGAAATTTTTCAGTATCTATATAACCATCTTGATAACCCCCCCTCCCCACATGTTCTCCACGCACGCTAGGACAAGATATCAAATTCCCTCATAACTTCGATGACAGCTTTATTGCCTCGCCAAGCAGCCTCATCTTTCATTCTTTCATTGGGGTGCCTGACAAGGAAGGTGAGAGCGTTTAGGGGATGAAGGGGTCGTATCGAATAAATTCGTGAAATATTGCGGACACGCTCCTGCATCTATCCGTTATCATTTCGGGTGCCACATCTGCCACTCTGTCTGTTGCTCAGCCAAAAGAAATTAAATCGAATACAGTTTTGATGAACTGAGACCAAGTCCTTTGGTCGTTTTCAGTTTAGGAGCTCTTGGTTTGAGCGATTGGTGGAATTATACAGGATTGGGGATAGAACCCCTAAAAGAAACGTGGACTTGAACCATGTTTATACAAGGTGAGAAGACAAATTGTCAATAAAGTGTCAGAAGTTTTTTTAATTTCGGTCTCGTTTTTTCAATTTTCTACTGAATAGCCACTGGTATATCTATGGGAGATGATTACCCAACATAAGGGTCCTGTAGCGTTCCTCGAACAACTGAAGAACAGAAGAATCATCCCTTGGAAGACTGGACCTGGTCGAAAGGCCCTCCCAGTCAAAATCAAGATTTGGCTATTATTAATTTACTACTGAAGGCATTTCTAACGACGAGGGTGATCCTACACCAAGATCAGCAGAAGGTTTTTGACGCAGAGATGATATTCCTCCCTATGCAATTGAAGGACAAGTTATGTACCCATAATAATTTATTTTTTCTTCATTCGTCATCAAGTCTTCGAATAAGTTTCGATGAAAGCTTTATTATTCACTCTTTTCCTCGTTTTCTGCTCTGTTTCTTTGTTTCAGATATTATTTCGAAATGAAAAGAGGATGAAGAAATTTTTATATCAATGGAAAAGAAGCCCTTCAGTATTAAAAGCTTATTATGTAAACAAATTTGTCATTACCATACTACTCACGAGGAGACAGGGTTTTTTTACTGAGGTATTTTTGAGAGTAATTTGATGATGAAAAAGTATCTGTGAAATTTGAAAAATTGGGTACTTTGGCTGAATATAACTCTGTTTAGATCCACAAGAGTGTAGTGTCACAGATTTAGCTAGTTATTCTGAAGGTAATTCATTTTTTCCAGCGGTGGCACAGTTCATTATGAAAACATAAAATGACCATATCTATTTATCAGGGCCGAATCGAAAACAATTGTGATTAGAGCACTATAGACGACTGATGAGCCAACCATTGTGGGACACCCTGTATATGTCAATTATCTATTCATAATTTTTTCTTTAGCTTTATAGTTCTTCAGAATAGCTCAAAAACCACCTAAAAAACTTCTTATTTTCGAGAGACGAAAGAGTATAACATTTCAAGTGCCCCCCTGGACTGCTGCGATCGTGTTTGAATAATTCCCCGTTCGAAATCAAGAACGATACTCCGATATTCCGATATCATCAAAACTTAAATACCGCACCTAATTGAATACAATTCAGAGGAGTATTCCGTTTTCTAACTACGAAGTGAGTTAAATATACATCTGCGTTTCTTCACAAATTTCACATCAATTATGCAAAACGGAACGTTTGCACGGAGCAGTCGGAGTTGTTTTTAATGGAAATTTCTTGGAGCAGGTATTGTTGACCCTCGGGGAAAACTTAACTGCGGCGTTGCCGTGAGTTTTCCGGCGATAAACCGAGTGTTTCCAACTAAAAAACGTTGAAGCAAAAAACTCAAATTTTTTTTTAATCTTTCCGCTTTGCAGGGGGAAAAATGCAAAAATATATGTAATACCGAAGGGAGTCTTTGGTATTCCTTTATTGATCATATACTGGAGAACCTAATTACAAGAAGTCTTTAAAAATAGGTACACTGTTTATCTCAGATAATATGTGCGAGATATGTAGGTACTTTTTATAGCTTATTAAGGTTTAATTATTGTTTTCTTCAAACCTGAGTTTGCCCTTCAATATTAAAGACATCGGTATGAATGAAAAAACAAATTCTTCAGAAATAATGAGCCTGGAAAATGTCATATTAAAAAATATCATTCCGTTTTTACAGGAAGTCAAACGCAATATTTTGTGGTACCCTGTGTATCAACGTATCGATTCACCTATATCTATTAGGATATGATGCAGACCATCGACAACCTGTCAAAAAAGTATCGAGATTGTTCTAAAATCTTAAAAGTTGTTAGACCGTTAGAAAGCCCATTCATTCGACTACAAAACTCACTAGCCCCTTGCAATTTTTTATAAAATGCAAAATTTTAATGAGACATCTGAAAATTGTCTTGGCATTTCCAGATATGTTCGGAATTCTACTTGTTAATCAAATTTTTTTTTAATCTTTTATTTTTTCGGTTTAACAATTTTCAAGGATGCGCTGTTAAAGTTCGGTGTATCTAAAGACATTGTAGCCGAGTAAAAAAATGGGATACATCGCCAAAATTGTTGGCAGTATGAGATTTCGCTATCATAAAACTTCTGGTAGGTACCAAATTCAGTGTTTTTCGTATGAATACTTACTTCAAACTAATGAATCTGTCCATCAATAGAATTTACAGCGCTCAAAACATTAATGTAGAGAAAGTTACGATTAATTAATCGATAGAAATTGGTAGATCAATATGGGGGTATACAGGGTGAGTCTTTGAGTCGTACAAATATTTTAACAGTAGATTTTCGAAGTCAAAAGAAACACTCTCTTCCTTTGCCATTTTTTTCGAAACGGTTCGGTTTAAAAGATACAGGCTGTTGAAAAATCATAAAAAATGGTATTTTCAGTTCTATGTCACAAACGGTTCCATTGAATAAAATGAATTTCGGAATATATACTTCCATTTATAGATGAATCTATTTCGAACACAAGATATCACCCACGTTTTCCAGTTTTCTCATAATGACCATTACGAACCATAAAAATACCAACAATTCAAAGAACCCCACTCTTGGAACTAAGTTTGACACTATCTAATGAATATTTGAACATTTTGTAAAATTGGGTACATTGGCTGAATACAACTCTGTTTAAAAGAACCACAGATGTGTTGAGTCACAGATTCAGCTAGTTATTCTGAAGGTAATTTTGTTTTTCCAATGGTGGCACCACTCGTTATAAAAATTTAAAATGGCTGTATCTATTATCAGGACCTAATGGGAAAGAAGTATTTTTTTGACATTTTGACCACTGTTAAAATATTTGTACGAGTCAAAGACTCACCCTGTATAACTGAACGACTTTATAATATTAACGGAAACGAGAAATCAACCAATGAGTTCGGTAGAGTGATAGGTACAATAAACATTGTTCGTAAAATTGAAGTAGGTAATCGTGCATCTGTCAATAATTATTTGGCTCATTGTTTCGATGAAACAGTTCATTGGAGCAAAAATGGCTTATTGGTTCATTGATTCAATGAGCCTTTTCACTGTATCTACCTGCGATTTCACTGGGGCATTAGAATCGGAAAATAATTAATGATGGTTAAGCCTCTGCCCCTACAATCAACAATGCTATTCGGTGGCAGGTCACAGAAGACAAGGGAATGTGCCCACTACTTCACTGTTTTCTTCTTTAATGAAAATTTTCAAAAAGGCAAACAATATTCAACAATAAATTGATAAATATGTTCAAATTAGTTTTTTTCTTGCAGTTTTTTCAGTTTCCTCTAGAATTGTCACTTTCATGTGTGTAAAATATCAGTTTTTTTTGTCGCCCTGTCAGGATTTGATTATTCTCTTTCGGAATGATTCAAAACTATATCAAATCGGCAACTCTGCATCCAGTCCGTTGAGGAGTCTCGTTATTTTCTGCTCCACTGAATACTTCATGCTGCACTCTACCCCTTCATTTGTTTTTTAATCACATAACGAAAACGTAGGAGGGGGATTAAATCCGTAGAAGTTTTCCTGTAGATAATTACTAGAAAGCGCAATGGCTCGGGCGAATTTTCAACTCATTTATTATTTTGAATCAAAGTTACTTCCTCGGCGGAGCTGTTCTTGTCGGGTCCTCTAAAAAATTCATTAATTTCAGACGTAATGAGTTCTCGATTAATTATTTTTTCAACGTTATCGATCACTGCGAGTATTTCAGTCGATTGTTTTCTCATCTGAGCATAATCGGAGCAGGCTTTGCCGGGGGAATGAATCAGCGGTTCTGAAACTTTCGTGAAGTTATTTTTTTATAACGGAAATTTAACTTTCTACCTATCAAATCTTCGATACAGGTTGAGTCTTTGACTCTTGAGGTAAAAAAAAACACTTTTTTCATACCAATTTTTTTCGATTCGGCCCTGATAAATAGATATGGTCATTTTAAGTTTCCATAATGAACTTTGCCACCCCTGGAAAACTAAATTACCTACAGAATAACTAGCTGAATCCTGTGGATCTAAACAGAGTTATATTCATCCAAAGTACCCTATTTTTCAAATTTCATAGATATTTGCATTCTAAAAATTACTCTTAAACGGCGCATTATACGAGAAAATATGAAGAATACCAGGTCCTTTCGTTTGCATAAAAAGTGTAGCACTTTTCTACACTCGATTTTAGTATTCGTTTGCTGATTGGATTTACACCAGTGTAGAGGAGGTGTAGTTGATCTACATATCCTTTTGACTATGTGTAGATCAACTACACCTCCTCTACACTGGTGTTAATCAAATCGAGTGTAGAAAAGTGCTACACTTTTTATGCAAACCAAAGGAACTACTTTTATTTCACAAAACCTTCAAATATTCATTAGATACCGTACAACTTAGTTCCAAGAGTTGGGTTCTTTGAATTTCTGATATTTTTGTGGCACGTAATGTGGTCATAATGAAAAAATTGAAAGACGTGGGTGATATCTTGTGTTCGAAAAGATTAATCGAATGAATGAAAAACTATATTCCGAAATTCATTTCATTCGATAAAACCGTTTGTGAGATAGAACTAAAAATTACATTTTTTATGGTTTCTCAACAACCTGTATCTTTTAAACCGAGCCGATTCCGAAAAAAATGTTTAAGGAAAAAAGTGTTTCTTTTGACATCAAAAATTTACTTTTAAAATATTTGTACGAATCAAAGACTCACCCTGTATTACTTTATGAACCTATAAAATCCTACATATGATATCAGAGAATTTTCAGGATGATAAGAGAAAATGTAACTTGTTATTCATTCAATAAATCTCAAATTCATTAGAAAGCTTAATGTTTTATAGAATAACAGGTTAAATATTTTACCTGCAAGGTACCTAAACAATTATTCTCAATAGAGAATAATTCAGGAGATATCTGGTCTCTTTTACGACCTTTCAAGTGGCAGGTCTCGATTTCAAGCCTAGGTGTGAATTTTACTGAGCCATTACCTCAGGAAGGATTTGGAATATTTACTATTCAGCCCTTTCTTCTGAAGTGACGAAAGGTTTTAAAATTTATGAATGAAAGAAGGAACTTTTGCGGCACGTCTCTACAGACGAGCATCCTTCTGAATAGAAAATGGGTTCCATTGAAATAAACTGATTTGAATATTTCAGTAATGTCGTTGTGATGGAATTTGTCTTTGTGCACTCAGAATTCCATCCATTTGGTATTGTTTATTTGCATGAGGGAATCAAATATTGAAATAAAAATGGTACAGGACATTCATATTAAACAGAAACTTTATAGAGGCATCTACATAGATATGTAGTATGTAGTTCTTTGGTAGTAATACAGGGTGTGAATAGATACTGCGAAAAAATTTGAAAGGGGTCATTTCTTTTCAAAATATAGTGTGGATCTTTCATATATTTTTTTTCTGAGCAGCCATTTCATGAAAGTAAATCGAGGTTTTTGATGTTTCTTTTCGTTTTCAATCCCCATACATTGGTTGGCGAAACAGGAACTCCTAAAAACAGGAGTTTAACGTTATTATGGAACTATTCCTTGTATAAATTAACACAACTGTGAGACGTTTGAATTGTTGAATAGTAGAAGCTGTGACAACTCTTAACTTTTCATTTTTTAGCGATCTGCAGAACTTATAGTTGATACGAATTGGAAGGGCATAGATTACCGTCCATCCTGAGGGACTGCTTGTTATTTTGATTGCTGCTATCGAGGACACCAGACTGATTAAGGATACGGACGTCCATAAGGACACTTTGAATTATCCAGATCTTCCAAATCCCGGCTTGCTCGACGATCCATTTAATCCCCGGATCTGGACGTCGGGACAGCTGAATGTACTCCATTAATCAGCTACTTCCAAATGCAACAATTCAATTTATTTCATCCGAATGAGAACAAGGGAATGAAGCGCCATGCACGAAGGGGGGGAAGTAATAACCACACTAAGCCGCGCCAACCCCCCATGGCTAATCACGACACACCACTTTACTCTTTGTAAAAATAGGTTAGGGTAGCAGTTGGGGTGGCAAAATATTCTGTTTTCGCGGAGGGTTGACCTTTGCCATATCATTTTATGCGTGTACTGGAGGGGCTTCGTGTCGTATGAAAAAAAAATAGGGGACTTCGAAGATAATAGGTATCTGATGCTCTAAAAAATGGTCGAGGAGGTTGATGCATTGTGCTCGGCTTGTATTTTTTTTTATTGAATGGAAGTTACGGAAGAGCATTTTTGGACGTTATATCGAATTTCGAGGATAGGGGAACGTTGCTTCTTTTGTGTATTTCAGGAAATCTGTAACACTTCTGCGAGGAAGGGTGTTACGTTGATTTAAGTTTCCCATGGGATTTTCTGTTATTCTATCAGAAGCAGAAGGACCGATGATATTTAAAATTTCACATTCATAGAATCCCACTATATACATATTTTAAAACTCATTAGAATCCAAAACTTCTATAGATAAACCTATTTTCGGTTCGAGCTTCGAAAAGCAGCAGCAATTTCTAGAAATATTTTTTTCATGTGTATTTCACATGAAAAAAGAGTTGAGACCAACTGAATAATATGATGAGGAAAAGAAAATATGTTCAAGTCGACATATATCATTATTTTTTCAGAAGTTTTTGCACACGATGTAGAATTATAAATAAACTATACTCCATTCACTTTTATTTTAGCACTCGGTGGGCCATGCAAATTTGACACATTTCACTCTGTATAGTACGAAAATGTGGGGTTATGACGCTTGTCAATAAATTTTTGGGTTTGAAATCAACGCTATGTTGCCCGTTCTACGTAAAAGTTTCTGTTATTACGTATTTTATCACAATGTCGAATCTCTTCGGAAAATATGTGACGAACATAATTGAAGTTTATACAAACTGATTGAAGGCATACCAAATCCAGTTATTTGCATGGAAAATACAAGAGATCAGTATAATATCATAATATGCACTAGCTTGAGGATAGTTAATGTTCGATATCTTCTTCGGCTAAAGTTTGAATATGTTAGATTAGTTGTAGATTTCAAAAATATTAACCCGAAGATGAAATGTTATTTTGCAGTGGTTGGAAATGGGTATCTCCCGAAGGAATTAACAGATAATTACAAGAATGTTGAATTCTTCAACAAAAATCATCTTGCATCAATATAAGTGAAAGGAATTAAAGGAAGTTTCAATCAAGATGAACTTCACCTTTGAAAACAATTTTACATGAATAAACAATAAGCAGGACAGCTGGCGCGTATTTGTGGCTGTTCATCTTAATACATTGATATAATAATAATTAGGTATTTATTGGTACCTTAAGACATTAACAATGTATCGGACAATTCAAATGAAAAATAGAAAAATCAATTTTCGGGAACTTATTCTACGATGACATTCATCGAAAATTCTGTAGTAAACTTTTCGCATTAATTCACTCAAACATAAAATTCTCAAATGCCACCACTTTTTTGGGTCTCCCAATAGAAGGAAATTCTTTGTCATCCTCTTCATTCACAATCTTTCTGATTGTGGAAATATTCAGCTGAAATATAGGTCGTTTAGATTCAGATGAAACATTATATAAATTATCTTACCTTGAATATATGTTCGCTACCGTCTGACGTATTGTGGATTTTAGAATATCAGGGTATAACTATTTGAATGAGCGGACCTGAATTTTAAATAGCACTTCCTGAAACCCTGTCTCTTTTTTCAACCACTTTCGGCATATTCGTAATAAAAATTGATATTAGTTGTGGCAACGGCGTCGACATTTCATGAGTGCCAACCTTACTGCTTTCTAGTTACAAAAACT
Source organism: Coccinella septempunctata (assembly GCF_907165205.1). NCBI lineage: Eukaryota > Metazoa > Arthropoda > Insecta > Coleoptera > Coccinellidae > Coccinella > Coccinella septempunctata. The sequence continues at coordinate 46,547,231 of NC_058190.1, read as the reverse complement.
TGAGAAAATTATTTCATGGCCAACCGACTGCTAAAATAAACGTGAATGGAGTATATTTATATACACTGTATCATAATAAACTAATTCTGAACGTTCACACACGAATCGGAAAATTCAAATTCGCCCGTTTTTCCCGTATCATCGTACAAAACCCCCAGGGAAGGCAGTAAAGGCCGGGTACCTCCTAATTAATTTGCGTCTAAAAACTCAGCAACGTAATCGGATTTTCGGAACCTTTTGTGAGCGGCACAATGAAACCAATATACATTCCGGCCATTCAGGAATTGCCAGGAAGCGATTTTTCGAGGGCAGTCAGTGTGAAAATATGAATTTAAAAAGCGGCCTCGACGCAGTTCGTTTACTGTATTGTTCGCAGATTGAATTACGAGAATACCCTTGTACCGAAATGAAATGAGAGCTCGGCGGATTGGCATAGAAAGTTTATTATGTATGATGTCGGTAAGGGAGAGGTTTTTTCGGGGTTGATGGGATGCGGGTACTGGGGTGGACGTCATTAATGAAATAAAACGACCTGGTTAATCGTCCAGGAGTAGTTAATGACAATTGGGAATTCTCCTCAATTTGGGTTATCACTGCATATGCAAGTTTAAACTGAATAATTATGAGTTTAATTCATGATTTTTTCAAATTCACCGCGGAAACTATTCAAAATCACCCTTCAAATATGGGGTTTTAAAATTTAAATCGCTTTGTGCGGAGTTTAAGATTTGGCAACAGCGCATACAAGACAATGAAAAGAACAATGTCTGATCAGCTTGTTTATAAAATAACAGCTGTTGATCTAAAGGCGCCTACTTACTGGCAAGCTTCAACTGCAACCGGCCATAAAAATCCCATAAAATTTTACGACCTTCCTCGTTCGTCGCAGACCTCATAGACAGCCATCTTTGTCTATCTCATCAAGATAATGCATTTGTTGTCCTTTATTATCAAGGCATATGTCAGTCGATGTTGCCAGCTTGTACAATTCTCACAAAACGCTTTAAACTTTAAATACCCATTTTTATTTTTCATTTTTAAGTGCTTAAAATATTTTTTTTTGGAAACGGTTGAAATATTCATTTCAAAATGTGACGTCTCAAAGATGTTTCATAAAAAATACATCATTTTCGTCACAAGGAGTATTCCCTATTTCCATGGGCGCCCGCAGGGGGGGGCCAGGAGGGGCCACGGCCCCCCCTGAGATTCTGATAGACACCGTTAGAGAAATTTTTCTTTCAGTAAAACTAATCGTAGATGATATTTTGCCCCCTCTGAGAAACATTTCTGCGGGCGCCCATGCCTATTTCCATATCTTTCGGTGGCGATACGGTCGTTAGAAACACCCTTCTTATACAAGGTGATTCTGAAACAGGCGATATATTTTGAAAGAATGATTTTTGCTCTTGGTAGGTACTGCTTGAGAATCTGGCAGCAGCTGGCATCATTTCTTTCAACTGAGCAGAGCTTTGACCCTGATAATATCTGAGAAACAGGCTCAAGTCTGAAACTGTGAGATGTTAAAGTGGCTGCATACCTACTGGTTTTTGGATTTTGTTCAATTAATGAGTTGTAGACTATCATAGAATTAAAAATAATTTTTTTGGTTTTTCAACAGCCGGTATCTTTCCAACCGAGCCAATTCGAAACAAGTGGTATAGGAAACAAGAGGTTTTTTTGACTTCAAGAATCTACTGTGTTAAAATATTTGTACGAATAGAAGGCTCACCCTGTATAGGTTAGGTTAGGTTTCTTTTGACCTCAAGAATCTACTGTTAAAATATTTGTACGAATCAAAGACTCGCCCTATATAGGTTAATGTCATCATTGTTTATACAGGGTGTTTCATTGGAACATACGGTAACCTGACTCCTGAGCTAGAGCTACACTAGGCGAGTACAAAAAACCCATATTAGGTAGGTCTAATCAATTCCAAAACCGAGATACAGGGTGCTTCATGAATTCACCTAAAATTTGAATTTCTCATAACTTTGGAACCCCTCAGTATAATCGGTTGATATTGATGACAGAACAGATTGTCTTAGAACGATTTGTAATCAAAATAGGCAAAAAAAACATTTCTACTTTGCTTTCCCTGGAGTCTCCTTTGAGCAAAGTGACAATGGCAATGAAATCTACTGAATCTCATTGAAAATTTTATGCTCTTTTCAAATATTTCCATCAAGTGTTGAATGCCAGGTTGGAAGATGTCCCATATTTTTCAATTACGACCTGGAATTTTTTGGAAATTTAAATGTAAATCTATCGACGTGTGCAAGTGAATCATATAATATCATCCTATCATATAAGGGTTTTTTGGACTCGCCTAGGGTAGCTGTAGCTCAGGTTACCTACTGTATGTTCATTTACCAATGAAACACTCTGTCTAGGGTGTGTTCAAAGGTGAGGCTTTTCTTAGACAGAAGGTATAGAACTCATCAAAATAAGTCGTTTAACCATAAATTGTCTTTATAAAATATCCAAGATGGCTGAGATACAACCCCTAGAAGTTTGACGAAATTTCATTGAATTTCAAGTACGCCGGGACTGTGGAAGGTGACTCTGGCATCGCAAAAACGAAACAAAACATAAACATATGGCTGGACAATGAATGGTTCAGTCGGTTTCATCGGATTAGATGCATCAGGTCACTTTTGAGAGAATTATAATTGTTGTATAGTGCAATTTAGGGTGAAAAAAAATTTTGAGAATCGAGGCAGTCTTGAAAGTGCTTATGTTAGTTATGTTGACAAAGTGCTATGATATTTCCCCTTTCATCCCATTTTTACGACGATTGTTGGTTGGAATCAATAAGATTGTGATGCCCATTGTGAAAAAATTCGTAAATAATTTAGACGAATTTCATTGGTGAGATTTTGAAGTGTTATTCTATTTTGTACACTTGTGTCCTAAGTCTTTTCTGTCAGTTGGTATCGAAATGAGCCATTTCATAAAATCGTGTAAGTTACTAAAAAATAATGAGATCAATTCGACATCCTAAGTTTCCATTTTCATTACCACGTAAATATCGAACGAGCCAATATCCTAAACGAAACCACATGGTCGAATCAGGAGATAAGTTTTTCCCACTGGAGACAAACGGTCTACTAGTCGTATTAGGATCTATTTCAATAATCATTCTCAATTTTTTTTTAAACTTTGTCATTTTGAATGTTATGTATGGGTGATTTTTGGTGAAACGCTTCATTTTGACCAGTTATACCTTCTGTTGAAAAAAAAGCCTCACCTACAAATACACCCTGTATATTTTCATTAAGAAAAGAATAACTTCCGGTCACAGCACATAAACTCTCAAAATTTCATAGCTTTGTATAAATAACCCAACTTGACAGTCACGTTAAAAAGATGAATGGACTCTTGAGGGAGAAGCACTTGATCCTCCATCGTTCTCCACAGAAATTTCTCGATGGTACCAAGGGGGACTTGGAGTGACCAGGAAATAGGAAAAATAATCGATCATCCACCATCTCCCGTACAAGCAGTGCTCGAACAGCCGACAGGGAACGCATCCAGCAATCACAATGGTAAATTATATTTGTTGTATAACGAACGGGCCTATGGCACTGACAGACAGACAGACGGATCGACCGCCCGACGTCGGCGGATAAAAAGGAACGCCTAACAACCTTTTCAAATACCAGTCATTCGGGCCGCAATCAACCGAGTGTACGCTATCAATTGTGTTTGCAGCCCGGTTCGATCGGAATAAATGGGGGGTTCACGATGCGTTTCCCCATTAGTGCCCCCCTTGATCGTCGACCTGCATGCCCGAAGAGTAGATATTCATGTTTTCTGCACTTTCAACCTTTCGTTCGTTTCCGATAACACCTGTCCGATTGTTGTTGCCGTTCTTTCAGGATTTTTCAACGGATATTCCTCGCGATCGACTCTAGAAACTGCTGGATGGATAGATGTGGCAATCTTCGCTTTGGCGAACAAGAAATCCGGTTTTTTTTCCTTAGATGGCTGTAATTTCAAATCTATACTCGTAGGAAGGATGACATTCCGAATTTAGACAATTTTCTTGCTTCATTTTGTTTGGTCTATTCAGTAACAGGGTCATCAACATTGCTGTATACCGTTACCGGGAATAAATCTACAAAAAGACAAAAAAAAAAATTAAAGGTGCGAACAGACTTATAATTTCTTAGGGCTACTTGTGACTGCGTGCCCTCCAGTGACTGAAGAGACCCAACCGTGACCTACAGATCCTTCCACACTCTGGGCACGGATAGTCACCAACCTGGCCGCCGCTGTATCCTTCTCGAGTCTTCATTATAACTGTGTACCAAAGACCTCCACGGTGATGTGTCTAAGCTAGTTGTTCCCAGTTATGATTGGCATTAACTGATTTCAGGGATTGATGCAGCATATCCTTAAACCGCTTATACTGGCCTCCTGGTTTTCGGGCTCCCTCTGTGAATTCGCCATACACAGCTATTTTGGGGAGTCTTGTGTCTTACATCCTCAGAATGTGACCGCTCCATCTGAGTCGCGCCTTGTTACCTGAGTCTCAATTGTTGTACAACTCGCGCGTTGCAAAACTTCTGCATTCGAAACTTTGTAGAACCATCTGATGTGCATTATCTGTCTTAGATGACGTTGTTGCGTTTGTTCAAGCTGTTTAATATGTCGCTTGTAGGGCGTCCAGCTTTCGCTTCCCTAAAAAAGCGTTAGGAGGACGACTGCTTTGAAAACAGCTGTCTTGGTATTCAGATTGAGGTCCTCATTTTGGAACACTCTGTCCTTTAGCTTCCAGAATGCCCGTGATGCCGAATTTATACGGTTTTGTATTTCCTTGCCTAGGTTAGCCCTAGCATTTATGAAGCTTCCCAAGTATTTGAACTGCTCGACCTGTTCTAGAGTCCCATTCTCCAGGCTGATATCTGTTTGAAGGCTTTCTGGCGGACTTACCAGGATTTTGGTTTTGTCAATATTGAGTCTAAGGCCTAAAGCTTCGTATATATGTTTAGAGGTGTCCAACATTATCTGTAGATCCTCTGAGCTGCTAGAGATAAGTGAACAGTTGTCTGCATATTGAAGTTCAGTGATTCAGTGATAAACTTGGTACGGGTTTTTGCTCTGAGGCGCTTCAGGTTAAACATGCCTCCATCAAATCTGAATCTTATCCCAACACACCTCTTACGGGCATACTCATGTCAGCAATTATCGAGACATCTATGGCGTACGATCTAACCCAACATCAAAAGTTCTTCTGAAAATTTTCTGGGATTCGAAAAAACCATCGAGTTCCATAAATTCCATCTTCCATCCCGGATACAGCGAAACGTGTGAATTCTGATAGCGCCAAGTCCACAGGAATATCTACCAACCTACGGCGCACCGAACCATAAATAAATCGCTATCGCCCATTTTAATAACCCCAATGTCATTATTTCAGCAGGTGATAAAACGGCCGGTGTTTTTGTTCGAACGGGAATGTGATAAATATTTACGGAACCGCGTTTATGTGGGGGTATAATGAAATGACTGCAATTCTGCCAAATAAACCTTTATTATTCCGTTGTAAATATGCAGGCGGGTTATTTTTTATTGTACGAAATTTGTAGCCGGTGCGTCGTTAAGGCCGACCCCGCTTTGGGATTTGTGAATTAACGGGGCTGTAAAGGTAGAATAGAAGTTTTTAGGTAGAGCTCGCAGACATGCCGATCCACGACAATCATTTTTGATTGTGATGTGATTTCACGACAGGAAGAAGAAAAAAAAGCCTGTCAATATCAAATCATTCTGTAAATATATTCAACATCACTTACACATTTCACCTTTTTTCCTAAGCTCTTATATCATACGACGAACTGTATGATACCCTGTTACAATATAGTGTATAACATTACTAGCAAGGTAAGAGGGTTTGTACTGGCGAATGGAGGATATAACTGACGAGCCGCAGGCGAGTCAGTTACCTCATTGAGCTAGTAAAACCCGTTACCTTGTGTGTATTGTTTTATATTTTATTTGTTTCTCATTTGTAGAAAGGTTAGATAAATTCCAAAAAAATCTCAATAATTTGTCGCAAATGTCGTAAGCTATGGAAGCGTTGCCAAGAACATGTCTGTTTATTTTTCTTTACATTTGTTTTGGCGAAAGCGAAAATGAATGTACCAAAAGAAATTATTGAGGCAGCCAGCAGTGTAGCCTCAAGTTTATTACCTGCAAGATCAGCTTCAAGGTACGAGCGAGAATACGACTTCAAAAAGTGGCAAAACAAAAAAAGTGTGATTGGGGTAACTGAAGATGTTTTGTTGGTCAACTTGAATCAACTATCAGCTAGATTCAGCCCTAATACTTTATGGGCAAAATGGTCTATGCTGAAAAGCTGCAAAAGGTTTGTTTTCCTTAAAAAATTTATTGAAAAATATGAAGTTTAGTTGTCATTTGCAGATTTCAAAAGGTAATAGCGTTTCTGAAACGAAAAAATGAGCGTTATACGCCAAAAAAGGCCAAGGTATTAAGTAAAGAAAAGGCTGAACAATTTCCTTTACATGCTCCTGATGACCAGTGGTTGCTGGCGAAAATTGTAACAATATTTGGGATTTTTGGATGTTGCCGATGTGACGAAATTCTCTCCTTAAACATGAATGATGCAGAAGATATGGGAAAATACGTTATTGTGACATTGCGGCAAACAAAAAATTTAACAACAAGAAGATTCACCATAACCGATGGCTGCAGCTTCAAGCCCCGCATGTTATACAGAAAATATGTAAATCTTCGGCCTCCTGGAACCGAAAGCCTAAGATTTTTTTTGACATACCGACATGGAAAGTGCATTTCCCTCAATGCTGGCCAGCACACTATTGGTGGTGTCCCAAAGCAAATAGCGAAATATTTAGGTTTAAAAGACCCAGAGTTATACACCGACCACTCCTTTCGCAGAACTGGAGCCACTATGGTTGCGGATTCGGGTGGAGATATTTTAGCACTAAAGCGTGCAGGAGGGTGGAAGAGAACCGAAATTGCGATGAGTTATGTCGATGATTCGGTCAACAACAAAATCGAAATGTCTAGCAAATTATTTGGTGGTAGGAGAGTACAAATGTTCTGCAATCCTCGAGTTCAGCAGTTTCTTAGTCAACAGATGGTTCATCATCATCAGTATCAACTCTCTCAACATCAAAAATCTGTGTTACTGGAAATAACAATTGTACCATGATTTTCAACATATATGACGATAAAACAAAATTTTCTATTATAATGTAAATAATACTATTAACTTGTAAAAATTTTGCAAGTTAACTGTCAGTTTTAGAAGTTAGTGACTTGATAAAATGAACTTTCTTGATTAATATTGTGTTTTTGGAAACTGACGTTTACAAATGAGAAACAAATAAAAATATAAACTATGCCAGAAATTTTTCATCCCATGCACATTTTATACCATTTGATGTACCTAAGCTCACATACAAAAATGTGAATTCGTTAGGAAGAAGACTGGAATACTACCCCTAGAACAGAACATCCATTAGTTCAACCCAAATTAATATAAAAAATTCAATCGAGTTCCGACAACAATGCGCCCATCACATAAACCTGCATACGCATTGGCGTGTCATTCATTTGAGACCGATGTCATAACAAAGCGAATGAAGCTCTTTCCTCATCTAGGTCATCCACTTCCCCTGGGGGTTATTCTCCTCGCTCAAAGGTATGCGGGTCCTTTTAAGGGAGGGCGACGCTTGCCTGTACACTGCACACACACACACAGATCACACACTCATGTGGGCTAAAATGGGATAGGATAGGAGCGTGCAATGCTTAGCATGACCTTTTATCTTTATGGAGATCTGAACGGCGAAGACAGAACAACGAGCCATAGGTGTAGACATGCGGGATGTAACAATAGGGAAATAAAAATCCCCCATGAATGTTGAATTTTCAATGTTTTGTTCGATGAAAATGCGAAATAAGGCGGCTGTATTAATTTTTGGAGGTGGGCATCGGATGATCACATTTGAATTGGACATAAATATGAAAAAATACATACGTGGAAATATCATTTTAAAACAGAATGTAGCTCGTGTGGTATCACAATCGTCCAGGATTTACTGCAGGGATGAAATCAGGTGAGAAAGGCGGTCACAAAACCGGAGTTCTTCATTCTAGGTTGATAATAAAAGAAATGGTAATTTGAAAGCATTCGATTTTACGAAAACGTGAAGTTTATGATTCTTCTGCCTATCCAAACCACACTTCTTCAGACTTGATGATGGGATTCCATTTTCCGTGAGTTTTCCAACGAGTCCAGATATGGTATGTGTTTTCCTTTGAAGAACGGAAGTTTAATGGGGTTAAAAAAACTTTCGGCTTTATTGCCAGGAAATGAAGACAAATAAAAATCAACAGACTGGTTGCAGCCTTTTCCTTTTGAATTATTGGTTGAAGAAATATAAATTTTATCAAAGAATTATGCACAACCCTCAATACTCATTGCTATATCCGAAAGTAGTCAAAAAACTTGAAACTGATAGTGGATGAAGATGAATATGATATGGAAAGGACATTTTTTTAACTACCTCAAGTGTTACAAATGTGCCAATCTAAATAACTAGTAGAAATTTTGATAGTTGACAACATTCAACATTCCATAGCTTAATTGACCTCGAATTTTTTGAAAAATAGAATCCACCGATGTATAACGACATCACATAAATATGCAAATATCAGGTTCGATTTGAATACGGTGGTTTAGAAAAAAAATTCTTCACTTCTTAACGTTGACAAAAATTTAAACAGACGAGAAGCTCTTGAATTAAATGACTCAAACAGCAGGAGCTTCTCATTACAGATTTTTTCAACAATATCACCATCTACGACGTACCAGTGGAATTTGAGACCAGCGCATACGCCATTTTGCTCCCAGAAACAATAATGTGCTCCAAAAATCGTTTTTATTGGTCATCTTGGCGAAAAAGCATAAACACCAATTCTGAACTCTAATTATGATCTCCTTAACACAAAAGGTTCGACCAAAATCGGTTCAGCAGCTTCTGCACTATACTCGAACAAATAAACAGAGACACCTGGTGCAATTAAGGTTAACTCTTGTGGTTCAACAACTATGTATCTTCAATATATGAGGAATCTATGTTCATGGTAGGTTAATTTGAGAAACTTGTGCCTTGTGCCTGTATTAATGTGAAAAGATAGATTTCCACCAACATTTAAGTCCATCGACGTAGATCTAAAAATAACGGGTCGCAGTAACAATACGCTAAACATCCTAAGTGGCTTCTTTGGAGAAGAAACTTGGAGGAGCGAGGAGATAACCTCCTTGAGGTCATCAGAACTCGGCGAACTATAGATAGTGTAGCTCTTGAGGTCACAGAGGAGTGTGAACCCTTGGAACAATCTGCAAAACGTCTACGCCAATGCCGGGGCCAAAGCCAGCCTGTACGAAGTAGGTAGAGCATGTTTAAATCCATTCACGTTCCGTATCTTACCTATTGTGTTGTATCTCCTCGGACACACAATTCTGATAGCGATAAATCCAACAGAATTACGAAATTATCCGAGTGGGACGATTCCATTCAATTAAATGATCTATTGATGTTCGTATTTTTGCGTTCATGGGGATAACTGCAATAAAGTATGATTAACAACGGTGTTCAACGGTCCGTATCGGACGGAGGAGGCTGAGAAATGTGTATTTTGGTCCTCGGTCTCGTGATCCGTGAAAAGAATGTGAGAATCTTACCATTTTTCTAGTTGAGGGATTTTCCTATTGAGCAGAATCGCGAATAGGGTATTTCGACGTTGATGTGGAATGGAATATTGTGCAATTTACATCAATTGAAAATTCTGAATACTATTTCAGGCAACAATAGATATAAACTCCATTCACATTTATTTTAGCAGTCGGTTGGCCATGAAATAATTTCCTCAAGTTTTTGTAACTAGAACGAAGCAAAATTGGCAGTAATGTCGTTAATGTCATAACGCCGTTGGAGCAATTAATATCAATTTTTAATACGAAAAGGCCGAAAGTGATTGAAAAAAAGAGACAGGGTTTCAGGAAGTGCTACTTAAAATTCAGGTCCGCTCATTCAAATAGTTATACCCTGATATTCTAAATCAATGTAAGAGAATTTATATAATGTTTCATCTGAATCTAAACGACTTATATTTCAGCTGAATATTTCCACAATCAGAAAGATTGTGAACGAAGAGGAATGCAAAGAATTTCCTTCTATTGGGAGACCCAAAAAAGTGGTGGCATTTGAGAATTTTATGTTTGAGTGAATTAATGCGAAAAGTTTACTACAGGATTTTCGATGAATGTCATCGTAGAATAAGTTCCCGAAAATTGTTTTTTCTATTTTTCATTTGACTTGTCCTATACATTGTAAATGTCTTAAGGTACCAATAAATACCTAATTATTATTTTTATATCAATGTATTAAGATGAACAGCCACAAATACGCTCCAGTTGTCCTGTTAATTGTTTATTCATGTGAAATTTTTTTTTCAAAGGTGAAGTTCGTCTTGACTTGAAACTTCCTTTAATTCCTTTTACTTATATTGATGCAAGATGATTTTTGTTGAAGAATTTAACATTCTTGTAATTATCTATTAATTCCTTCGGGAGATACCCATTCCCAACAACTGCATCATATGAATTTCATCTTCGGGTTAATATTTTTGAAATCTACAACTGATGTAACGTATTCAAACTTTGGCCAAAGAAGATAACGAACATTAACTCTCCTCAAACTATTGCATATTAAGATATTATACTGATCTCTTGTATTTTCCATGCAAATAACTGGATTTGGTATGCCTTCAATCAGTTTGTATAAACTTCAATTATGTTCGTCACATATTTTCCGAAGAGATTCGACATTGTGATAAAATACAGAAACTTTCACGTAGAACGGGCAACATACCGTTGATTTAAAACCCAAAAATGTTTTGACAAGCTTCATAACCCCACATTTCCGTACTATACAGAGTGAAATGTGTCAAATTTCCATGGCCAACCGTGTGCTAAAATAAAATTGAATGGAGCATACCTATAGGAATCGAATTTCATATCTGTCTCTATATATTCGAAGCTTTGGCAGATGAATGTTCATAAAATGGACAGAACCCTAATTCACTATTTTTATTGATATTCAACCGTATTTTCATCATACTTTCTGTCTGAAACGGTTGCTCCAAATGAGTTGGTTTGAGCATATCATAAGGGTCGATTAACCGAACTCATCGCAGTTCCTTTCAGCTTTACCGTCATATGTCCGCCACCAGCACTGCGAACGCCCCAATTTAGTCATGGAATCGCTCAATCCTCAACGGACTGTCGGGGAATATGGATAGGTTATAGGAAATGTACGTCATTTAACTTTATGCGGTCCTTAAATCGGCCATAAAATGTAGCCGACAGTCTATTCCTTTTATGAAGGCCGCCTCATCCCAAAAGCCCGAAATGGGGCCGATATGATAGCGACACAATACCCATAAATAATACGAGTCCCCCGTATATTATGTGCATAAAACGGATATTGCTAGAGCGGCTATTGACATTGTTTTCATATAAAGTTCCGAGCTTTTATTCAAAAATATTCCCCATCATAACCATTCGGTCTATCTGCCTGGAAACGGTATAAAACCGCAACGGAATAACTATAAATAGGGCTGTGTACAAGCTTTTCATTCGAATGGTTATTACCGCAGGAATTGCCTCTACACCAATTTCAAAACGAATTTATTATTATTCCGATGAAATTTGCCCCAAATGAAAATTGAATGTGCGCAAATTCCGTTGGCGCTTAGTTGGAAAAATTGCTGGTATGAATTCCATTAAGCCATTACGTTGTGATGGCTGCATTTCAGGATGTTCGGAAAACTGGCGGTTCCAAAATATGTACCGATATTTTGCGACTTAATCAAGTTTTCTCGAGGGCGGTTCCCTTGGATTTATTACTAGAAGAGTTGCTCTTTCAGAATATGTATCACGTTTAGATCTATGATAATTCTCCTGAAAGATAAATTACTCTAAACATGACCTTCGAAAAATTCCCAAAAAGTTGGGTTCAGTTAAAACTTCCTCAAGACCGAACGGTTGTGCCGAAATGGATGAAAATCTCAGATTTATTACTACAAGAGTTGTTCTTTCAGAATAAGTATCACGTTTAGATCTACGATAATTTTCCTGGAAGATAAATTACTCGCAAGTTGACCTTCGAAAAATTCCCAAAAAGTTGGGTTCAGTTAAAACTTCCTCAAGACCGAACGGTTGTGCCGAAATGGATGAAAATCTCAGATTTATTACTACAAGAGTTGTTCTTTCAGAATAAGTATCACGTTTAGATCTACGATAATTTTCCTGGAAGATAAATTACTCGCAAGTTGACCTTCGAAAAATTCCCAAAAAGTTGGGTTCAGTTAAAACTTCCTCAAGACCGAACGGTTATGCCGAAACGGATGAAATTCTCAGATTTAATACTAGAAGAAATGCTCTTTCAGAATATGTACCACTTTCAGATCTACGATAATTTTCCCGGAAGATAATCGACTCGAAAGATGATCTGTGAAAAATTCCCAAAAAGTTGGGTTCAGTTGAAACTTCCTGAAAACTAAACGGTTGCGCTGCTCTTTTAGAATATGTAGCAAATTTAGATCGACGATGATTTTTCTGGGAGATTGCCATTTACTACTCAACTACCCTCCACTACTTGTAGAGGGTGCATGACAAACACCTCAATTGAACATGAATTTATTCATTTTAGGCGTAAAGTTTACTTTTTACGCAGAATCGACTGACATAATAGAATTTATTGGTTTTTATTCGAAAATTTTGATTTTTAAAGAATTCGATCTTCTCATAATCATCCTGAGTCCAAACAGTAATCAATGTTAATTCATACATAATATATGAATATGAATTTGAAAAAACAACATTAGGTACCTTCAGAATAACTAGATAAATCTTTGACACTAGACATCTGTAAATTTTTTAAACAGAGCTAAAGTAACCAATTTTTCAAATTTCACACAATATACTTTTTAATTTTTGAAAATCAAATTACTCGTTTGTGGGATAGAACTAAAAATAATTTTTTATGGTTTTTCAACAGCCTATATCTTCTTAACCGAGCCGATACGGAAAAAATGGTAAGGGAAAAAAGTATTTCTTTTGACCTCAAGTATCTACTGCTGAAATATTTGTACGAGTCAAAGAACCACCCTGTATGTATGTTCAAATATGGCATTGCAACCAAACAACAGCTTGTTTCACGATATAATTTAAAAATATAAATTTCCAAAAACGGCTTATCTAATCCAGATTACACTCGTCCAACCGAACATTTCGAAACAAAAAAGCAGAACATTAGAGAACATTAAGCCGCTATACGATACCGACGACACGAAATTAAATTTTTTCAATACTGCGGCCCCGCGGGCTCGGCAATAATATCCCTGCCCAGTAATGAATTGGGTTCCGAGCTCGGGGCCATCCACGGACAGGAAAACTGCTGCCCTTTACTGCCTAAGCGGTTATTCGAAAGTCATTAACGAAATCGCATGTGCCGTAATAAACAAGTCATTATTTTTTTCACTCCAAATAACAGTTATTTAATTCTCGTAGTCGCTCTGCATTCGTGCGCTGACGCAGTTAGAATGTTTTTCAAATTGCAGAATATGCTCGATTATTCGCAAATTGGTTGGAAGCTTCAGACGATACTGTGTGGTGTATCATTTCATGCCTGGCCGATTGAAAAATCATGGGAAGTCGAATGTAGCTGCAATCTACGTGGTGATGACAGTTCAAACTAAATCCTTTTTTCTCAGTTCTTGGCTCTTTACTAGATCATAATACACTCAAATCATCAACTGTTTGGTTTTCTCGAATCTACAAAACGACTTCCATGCAATTCATATCGTAGTATACTACTAGGATACCCTGATTTTCAGACAAAGGTTCAAATATGTCATTTTAGGGGGGTCTAACCCCTTGCTCATTTTTGACCCAAAAAATCGAGATTTTCGAAATCGAGTTTTTGTGCTAGAGTGGAAGCCTAGGCAACGCTGATTATATAACCGGAAATCCCAATTCGATCAGACGAATATAATAGGAGATATCGCAGATTGAAATTTGCAAATTTTTGAAAAATGCCATTTCCAAGATGAAAATCTAAACGAAGGAAGATAGGCTTTCGAAAATACTCGCAATAGATTCAGCGTGTTCGAAAACCTATATTTTCATACCAAAATTTCGAATATCTGGCCCTGTTTAGGAGAAAATAAGTTTTTTTGTTTTTCCACTTTTCATTTTCGAGTTGACTTCGAAGAGCTTTCTGGAGTGCAATTCTCTATTGAATCATCAACTGTTTGGTTTTCAAGAATCTTCAAAACAAATTCTATGCACTCCATATCCTAGGATAGTAATGGAACATCCTAATTTTCAGACAGAGTAGCAAATATGTCATTTTAGGGGGGTCTAACCCCTTGCTCATTTTTGACCCAAAAAATCGAGATTTTCGAAATCGAGTTTTTGTGCTAGAGTGGAAGCCTAGGCAACGCTGATTATATAACCGGAAATCCCAATTCGATCAGACGAATATAACAGGAGATATCGCAGATTGAAATTTGCAAATTTTTGAAAAATGCCATTTCCAAGATGAAAATCTAAACGAAGGAAGATAGGCTTTCGAAAATACTCGCAATAGATTCAGCGTGTTCGAAAACCTATATTTTCATACCAAAATTTCGAATATCTGGCCCTGTTTAGGAGAAAATAAGTTTTTTTGTTTTTCCACTTTTCATTTTCGAGTTGACTTCGAAGAGCTCTCTGGAGTGCAATTCTCTATTGAATCATCAACTGTTTGGTTTTCTAGAATCTTCAAAACAAATTCTATGCACTCCATATCCTAGGATAGTAATGGAACATCCTAATTTTCAGACAGAGTAGCAAATAGGTCATTTTAGGGGGGTCTAACCCCTTGCTCATTTTTGAGCCAAAAAATCGAGATTTTCGAAATCGAGTTTTTGTGCTAGAGTGGAAGCCTAGGCAACGCTGATTATATAACCGGAAATCCCAATTCGATCAGACGAATATAACAGGAGATATCGCAGATTGAAATTTGCAAATTTTTGAAAAATGCCATTTCCAAGATGAAAATCTAAACGAAGGAAGATAGGCTTTCGAAAATACTCGCAATGGATTCAGCGTGTTCGAAAACCTATATTTTCATACCAAAATTTCGAATATCTGGCCCTGTTTAGGAGAAAATAAGTTTTTTTGTTTTTTCACTTTTCATTTTCGAGTTGACTTCGAAGAGCTCTCTGGAGTGCAATTCTCTATTGAATCATCAACTGTTTGGTTTTCTAGAATCTTCAAAACAAATTCTATGCACTCCATATCCTAGGATAGTAATGGAACATCCTAATTTTCAGACAGAGTAGCAAATATGTCATTTTAGGGGGGTCTAACCCCTTGCTCATTTTTGACCCAAAAAATCGAGATTTTCGAAATCGAGTTTTTGTGCTAGAGTGGAAGCCTAGGCAACGCTGATTATATAACCGGAAATCCCAATTCGATCAGACGAATATAACAGGAGATATCGCAGATTGAAATTTGCAAATTTTTGAAAAATGCCATTTCCGAGATGAAAATCTAAACGAAGGAAGATAGGCTTTCGAAAATACTCGCAATAGATTCAGCGTGTTCGAAAACCTATATTTTCATACCAAAATTTCGAATATCTGGCCCTGTTTAGGAGAAAATAAGTTTTTTTGTTTTTCCACTTTTCATTTTCGAGTTGACTTCGAAGAGCTCTCTGGAGTGCAATTCTCTATTGAATCATCAACTGTTTGGTTTTCTAGAATCTTCAAAACAAATTCTATGCACTCCATATCCTAGGATAGTAATGGAACATCCTAATTTTCAGACAGAGTAGCAAATATGTCATTTTAGGGGGGTCTAACCCCTTGCTCATTTTTGACCCAAAAAATCGAGATTTTCGAAATCGAGTTTTTGTGCTAGAGTGGAAGCCTAGGCAACGCTGATTATATAACCGGAAATCCCAATTCGATCAGACGAATATAACAGGAGATATCGCAGATTGAAATTTGCAAATTTTTGAAAAATGCCATTTCCAAGATGAAAATCTAAACGAAGGAAGATAGGCTTTCGAAAATACTCGCAATAGATTCAGCGTGTTCGAAAACCTATATTTTCATACCAAAATTTCGAATATCTGGCCCTGTTTAGGAGAAAATAAGTTTTTTTGTTTTTCCACTTTTCATTTTCGAGTTGACTTCGAAGAGCTCTCTGGAGTGCAATTCTCTATTGAATCATCAACTGTTTGGTTTTCTAGAATCTTCAAAACAAATTCTATGCACTCCATATCCTAGGATAGTAATGGAACATCCTTATTTTCAGACAGAGTAGCAAATATCTCATTTTAGGGGGGTCTAACCCCTTGCTCATTTTTGACCCAAAAAATCGAGATTTTCGAAATCGAGTTTTTGTGCTAGAGTGGAAGCTTAGGCAACGCTGATTATATAACCGGAAATCCCAATTCGATCAGACGAATATAACAGGAGATATCGCAGATTGAAATTTGCAAATTTTTGAAAAATGCCATTTCCAAGATGAAAATCTAAACGAAGGAAGATAGGCTTTCGAAAATACTCGCAATAGATTCAGCGTGTTCGAAAACCTATATTTTCATACCAAAATTTCGAATATCTGGCCCTGTTTAGGAGAAAATAAGTTTTTTTGTTTTTCCACTTTTCATTTTCGAGTTCACTTCGAAGAGCTCTCTGGAGTGCAATTCTCTATTGAATCATCAACTGTTTGGTTTTCTAGAATCTTCAAAACAAATTCTATGCACTCCATATCCTAGGATAGTAATGGAACATCCTTATTTTCAGACAGAGTAGCAAATATCTCATTTTAGGGGGGTCTAACCCCTTGCTCATTTTTGACCCAAAAAATCGAGATTTTCGAAATCGAGTTTTTGTGCTAGAGTGGAAGCTTAGGCAACGCTGATTATATAACCGGAAATCCCAATTCGATCAGACGAATATAACAGGAGATATCGCAGATTGAAATTTGCAAATTTTCGAAAAATGCCATTTCCAAGATGAAAATCTAAACGAAGGAAGATAGGCTTTCGAAAATACTCGCAATAGATTCAGCGTGTTCGAAAACCTATATTTTCATACCAAAATTTCGAATATCTGGCCCTGTTTAGGAGAAAATAAGTTTTTTTGTTTTTCCACTTTTCATTTTCGAGTTGACTTCGAAGAGCTCTCTGGAGTGCAATTCTCTATTGAATCATCAACTGTTTGGTTTTCTAGAATCTTCAAAACAAATTCTATGCACTCCATATCCTAGGATAGTAATGGAACATCCTTATTTTCAGACAGAGTAGCAAATATGTCATTTTAGGGGGGTCTAACCCCTTGCTCATTTTTGACCCAAAAAATCGAGATTTTCGAAATCGAGTTTTTGTGCTAGAGTGGAAGCCTAGGCAACGCTGATTATATAACCGGAAATCCCAATTCGATCAGACGAATATAACAGGAGATATCGCAGATTGAAATTTGCAAATTTTTGAAAAATGCCATTTCCAAAATGAAAATCTAAACGAAGGAAGATAGGCTTTCGAAAATACTCGCAATAGATTCAGCGTGATCGAAAACCTATATTTTCATACCAAAATTTCGAATATCTGGCCCTGTTTAGGAGAAAATAAGTTTTTTTGTTTTTCCACTTTTCATTTTCGAGTTGACTTCGAAGAGCTCTCTGGAGTGCAATTCTCTATTGAATCATCAACTGTTTGGTTTTCTAGAATCTTCAAAACAAATTCTATGCACTCCATATCCTAGGATAGTAATGGAACATCCTAATTTTCAGACAGAGTAGCAAATATGTCATTTTAGGGGGGTCTAACCCCTTGCTCATTTTTGACCCAAAAAATCGAGATTTTCGGAATCGAGTTTTTGTGCTAGAGTGGAAGCCTAGGCAACGCTGATTATATAACCGGAAATCCCAATTCGATCAGACGAATATAACAGGAGATATCGCAGATTGAAATTTGCAAATTTTTGAAAAATGCCATTTCCAAGATAAAAATCTAAACGAAGGAAGATAGGCTTTCGAAAATACTCGCAATAGATTCAGCGTGTTCGAAAACCTATATTTTCATACCAAAATTTCGAATATCTGGCCCTGTTTAGGAGAAAATAAGTTTTTTTGTTTTTCCACTTTTCATTTTCGAGTTGACTTCGAAGAGCTCTCTGGAGTGCAATTCTCTATTGAATCATCAACTGTTTGGTTTTCTAGAATCTTCAAAACAAATTCTATGCACTCCATATCATAGGATAGTAATGGAACATCCTTATTTTCAGACAGAGTAGCAAATATGTCATTTTAGGGGGGTCTAACCCCTTGCTCATTTTTGACCCAAAAAATCGAGATTTTTGAAATCGAGTTTTTGTGCTAGAGTGGAAGCCTAGGCAACGCTGATTATATAACCGGAAATCTCAATTCGATCAGACGAATATAACAGGAGATATCGCAGATTGAAATTTGCAAATTTTTGAAAAATGCCATTTCCAAGATGAAAATCTAAACGAAGGAAGATAGGCTTTCGAAAATACTCGCAATAGATTCAGCGTGTTCGAAAACCTATATTTTCATACCAAAATTTCGAATATCTGGCCCTGTTTAGGAGAAAATAAGTTTTTTTGTTTTTCCACTTTTCATTTTCGAGTTGACTTCGAAGAGCTCTCTGGAGTGCAATTCTCTATTGAATCATCAACTGTTTGGTTTTCTAGAATCTTCAAAACAAATTCTATGCACTTCATATCCTAGGATAGTAATGGAACATCCTAATTTTCAGACAGAGTAGCAAATATGTCATTTTAGGGGGGTCTAACCCCTTGCTCATTTTTGACCCAAAAAATCGAGATTTTCGAAATCGAGTTTTTGTGCTAGAGTGGAAGCCTAGGCAACGCTGATTATATAACCGGAAATCCCAATTCGATCAGACGAATATAACAGGAGATATCGCAGATTGAAATTTGCAAATTTTTGAAAAATGCCATTTCCAAGATGAAAATCTAAACGAAGGAAGATAGGCTTTCGAAAATACTCGCAATAGATTCAGCGTGTTCGAAAACCTAAATTTTCATACCAAAATTTCGAATATCTGGCCCTGTTTAGGAGAAAATAAGTTTTTTTGTTTTTCCACTTTTCATTTTCGAGTTGACTTCGAAGAGCTCTCTGGAGTGCAATTCTCTATTGAATCATCAACTGTTTGGTTTCTAGAATCTTCAAAACAAATTCTATGCACTCCATATCCTAGGATAGTAATGGAACATCCTAATTTTCAGACAGAGTAGCAAATATGTCATTTTAGGGGGGTCTAACCACTTGCTCATTTTTGACCCAAAAAATCGAGATTTTCGAAATCGAGTTTTTGTGCTAGAGTGGAAGCCTAGGCAACGCTGATTATATAACCGGAAATCCCAATTCGATCAGACGAATATAACAGGAGATATCGCAGATTGAAATTTGCATATTTTTGAAAAATGCCATTTCCAAGATGAAAATCTAAACGAAGGAAGATAGGCTTTCGAAAATACTCGCAAGAGATTCAGCGTGTTCGACAACCTATATTTTCATACCAAAATTTCGAATATCTGGCCCTGTTTAGGAGAAAATAAGTTTTTTTTTTTCTACTTTTCATTTTCGAGTTGACTTCGAAGAGCTCTCTGGAGTGCAATTCTCTATTGAATCATCAACTGTTTGGTTTTCTAGAATCTTCAAAACAATTTCTATGCACTCCATATCCTAGGATAGTAATGGAACATCCTAATTTTCAGACAGAGTAGCAAATATGTCATTTTAGGGGGGTCTAACCCCTTGCTCATTTTTGACCCAAAAAATCGAGATTTTCGAAATCGAGTTTTTATGCTAGAGTGGAAGCCTAGGCAACGCTGATTATATAACCGGAAATCCCAATTCGATCAGACGAATATAACAGGAGATTTCGCAGATTGAAATTTGCAAATTTTTGAAAAATGCCAATTCCAAGATGAAAATCTAAACGAAGGAAGATAGGCTTTCGAAAATACTCGCAATAGATTCAGCGTGTTCGAAAACCCATATTTTCATACCAAAATTTCGAATATCTGGCCCTGTTTAGGAGAAAATAAGTTTTTTTGTTTTTCCACTTTTCATTTTCGAGTTGACTTCGAAGAGCTCTCTGGAGTGCAATTCTCTATTGAATCATCAACTGTTTGGTTTTCTAGAATCTTCAAAACAAATTCTATGCACTCCATATCCTAGGATAGTGATGGAACATCCTAATTTTCAGACAGAGTAGCAAATATGTCATTTTAGGGGGGTCAAACCCCTTGCTCATTTTTGACCAAAAAAATCGGGATTTTCAAAATCGAGTTTTTGTGCTAGGGTGGAAGCCTAGGCAACGCTGATTATATAACCGGAAATCCCAATTCGATCTGACGAATATAACAGGAGATATCGCAGATTGAAATTTGCAAATTTTCGAAAAATGCCATTTCCAAGATGAAAATCTAAACGAAGGAAGATAGGCTTTCGAAAATACTCGCAATAGATTCAGCGTGTTCGAAAACCTATATTTTCATACCAAACTTTCAAATTTCCGATACTATTTACGAGAGCATAATTTCTTTTGTTTTTCCATCTGATTATACGAAACAATTTTCAAGGAATTCAAACACGCAGTTAATGAAGTGGTTCCAATGATATTGTGGCCCATCAAAAAGTCCATCACCATAATAGATAGCACTATGAGATTGCATATATCTAATTTTTTCACTCTTAATAGAACTAAGAAAAGTTATTCAATTATCCAATATTCGGTAAAAAAACTCCCAACTTCATGGAACGTTCGCAAACGTTTCGGAACGGGAAAACTGGAACCATCCATCATTTCTGCATGGAAAAATCCGAACATGCCTGCAGTATTAACCAAGGCTACATTGTTTCCAACACTTCGCAAGCCATCTCTTGCGTGTCCCAAATTTCGGATTAATTAATTCGGTGAAGTATCCCAGAAACTACCAATTATTATGTCATAAGCATGGTATCTCAACCAAACAGACGTTTCCGTTTGTGCGGACGGTTTCGTAGCAGCAGCAGAAGGAAATGCGATAGCATCCTCGTGGGAAGCTTAGCGAGAAATCCCAAGGTTTACTTTTGACTTTTGACGTTGATATGATAGGCGCTCCGAATAATTCTTCTAGCGTGATGCGTTGTTCCATTAAGACTGGAATAGTTCCAGGTTTAGAGTAACATCGAACGGTAGGGATGAAGAGTATCTAGCTCATAAGATTTCCGATTATCCGTTTCGGATCCGATTACAGCTAAACCCGCTCAATACTATCGCGTTTAATGCGATTTCCCTTCTCATTTTACGTCAGTTCGTGCAATTTGCGGCGTGCTTTCATACATTTTTCATATTTGTTACGACCCCGGGTGTATTTAAAGCTGAGGCTTATTTCTAACAGAAGGTAGAACTGGTCAAAATAAAGCGTTTCGCCAAAAATCACCCATAAAAAACTTTCAAAATGACAACGTTGAAAAAATAAATAAAAATAATTACTGAAATATACTCCATTCACATTTATTTTAGCAGTCGGTTGGCCATGAAATAATTTTTTGTAACTAGAACGGAGTAAGTTTGGCACTCATGAAATATCGTTAATGTCATAACGCCGTTGCCACAACTAATATCAATTTTTATTACGAAAATGCCGAAAGTGATTAAAAAAGAGACAGGGTTTCAGGAAGTGCTATTCAGAATTCAGGTCCGCTCATTCAAAAAGTTATACCCTGATATTCTAAAATCCATAATACGTCAGACGGTAGCGAATATATTCAATGTAAGAAAATTTAAATAATGTTTCATCTGAATCTAAACGACTTCAGCAATTTCAGCTGAATATTTCCACAATCAGATGGATTGTGAATGAAGAGGATAATAAAGAATTTCCTTCTATTGGGAGACCCAAAAAAGTGGTGACATTTGGGAATTTTATGTTTGAGTGAATTAATGTGAAAAGTTTACTGCAGGATTTTCGATAAATGTCATCGTAGAATAAGTTCCCGAAATTTGATTTTCCTATTTTTCATTTGACTTGTCCTATACATTGTAAATGTCTTAAGGTATCAATAAATACCTAATTATTATATCAATGTATTACGATGAACATCCACAAATACGCGCCAGTTGTCTTGTTAATTGTTTATTCATGTGAAATTTTTGGTCAAAGGTGAAGTTCATCTTGACTTGAAACTTCCTTTAATTCCTTTGCATCACATGCATTTCATCTTCGGGTTAATATTTTTGAAATCTACAACTGATGTAACGTATTCAAACTTTAGCCAAAGAAAATAATGAACATTAACTCTCCTCAAGCTAGTGCATATTATGATATTATACTGATCTCTTGTATTTTCCATGCAAATAACTGGATTTGGTATGCCTTCAATCAGTTTGTATAAACTTCAATTATGTTCGTCACATATTTTCCGAAGAAATTCGACATTGTGATAAAATAAGTAATAACAGAAACTTTTACGTAGAACGGACAGCAAGGGGTCGATTTAAAACCCAAAAATGTTGTGACAAGCTTCATAACCCCACATTTTCGTACTATACAGAGTGAAATGTGTCAAATTTCCATGGCCAACCGACTGCTAAAGTAAAAGTGAATGGTATATGGACATTTTTTGGTGAAATGACTTATTTTGATGACTTCTACAATATGTAAAAAAAGCCCCACCATTGAAAAAGCTTCCTGTGTATTCGAATTCAACAACTGAGACGCTGTGAAATTCGGGAAAATTTTCGATGTTTCACAAGCTGCTTGAGATTCCAATAAAAGAGTGAACACAAGTCGACCAATTAGTCAATGATACAAAAGTGAAGGTTTTGTTCCAATAAGAGACCAAAATTTACATTGATTATGCCGTGAGTCATGGAAGTTGACATTGATTCAATCGATTTAACAATCCAAGAAGATTTTCAAGCTGCGTGATATTCATGATATCTTTCTTAGGTTTTATTTCATCAAATGACACCACTAATCGATGACGAATGTCTACTGAAGGACAAGATTCTCTTTCGCAACCAGTATTTTTGATCCCACGAGAAAAGTCCATCCTTCCTGTAGGAAATCTCAATGAAAATGCTATCTAGTCCTGTGATCATAAGTCATTATGATTATCTCACGAAGATTATGATTAACGACATTTTTTCAACACTTTTAAAATAAGGAGCTTGAAAGAGTTTTTTACTACTGACTACAAAATAACGGCCCCGTTTAGATATGTGCCCTACGTCATTTTACTTCCCAATTACGGAGGACGAAATATAATCTTTTTACATTCGAATAATTTTTGTCCTCCCTCAGTTAATTCGCAGAAATCCCCAATTTTCCGCCGAAACTCCGACTATAAACCCCAATAAACCCCAATTTGTATGATACTTAAGCAACGGAATATAAAGTTGAAAGCGAACTTTCAGCCAACCCCTATTCGGCGATAAACTACACAAAATATGTTCCAGAGATCGACGACAAGCAGAATTTTATGGGCAGTATATTCGTGAAGAGGGGTCCGTGCCTAAAATAACTCTTAACAACCACCGGCGGGGGTAGTAAAAGAATACAATGTCTGATTACTCGACGTAAAAAGGGGTTCAACTTCCAAGGCATAATAAACGGAAATTAAGGGTGGTCCTTACCTATCCATATACCAGATGCCGCTTTCTCATTTGAAGAGGCTCTCATAGACTTATCAGATCTTGGTCTAGAGTTTCCCCTCTATTTGAATGCGTTACTAAGCAGAATTTGGAATGGCGAATGGAGCGGAGCCAACTACCTGAGTCTAATTAAGGTTTATCAATTGATAAGGATTTTAAATTTCTGCTCGTTGCACCAGTACAAGGCTAATTTGGTAGCATTCTACGTAGTGCTAATTATGAAGCTACTGAATGTATCTATCCTACCTTTGAATTTAAGCCGTACATTTATGCTGATAGTTGGGGAGCCCAAGAAGTGAATTCGGGATTTACTTGAGCGTGTACCTTGGACCCTGTAGAGTACCTCTACCAAAAATTAGATCTGTATATAGGGGGAATTGTCTAGGACAGCCTGTCAGAATATTAAAAAAAACGATCATTGTACATATTCGAGCGTGTCAAATTAAGATATATTTGGTTAATTACATGTTGAAAAGTATATTCTCTTAATCTGACAATTTAAGCGTGATGAAAATGTGTGGGAGGGCGCCAAACTTGCAAAAAAACAACGTAACGTGTACATTCTCGAGCGTTGTGGCTTTTTTCTCATATTGAAGCTAATAATTCAAGAATAACGGAAAAAATATAATCTGACAGTTTCTGCAAGCCAAAACAATAAAAATTGGCCATAGAGGTCACAAAAATCAGTTTTTTTTTTTATCTCCTTTCCTGGACTTCAAATTGTTTTCACATTCATTATAAAAGTTGTAGGGCATAACATTTTCTACAATTTTCGTCTAAAGCAATTTTTTCTATGTTTGAACGTTTTCGAGATATTTGAATATACATTAAATTGGGTTTCCACATTGACCTTGGCCTTTCGTGGCTAAGCACCTCTCCCATATCGCCCTCTTACTCGAAAACGGTTAAGAGTATGTGAAATTGCTTCAGACAAAAGTTGTATAGAATTTTATTAATCACAACTTTCATAATGAATACAGAAACGATTGGAGGTTCAGGAAGGGAGATATTTAAAAAAAAAATTATCATCTTCAACGTCTTCAAACTGTCAAATTGAGAAAACCTCCCCTGATTTCCTGATTATTGTCAGATTAATGGGTCAACACATATGCAACACCAAGATTAACCAGCTGTATGAAAATCTGACACGCTCGAGTATGTACAAGTAACAATTTTTTTTCTGCATTTTCAAAGGAACGCTGTGACCTTGCGTCACGTCCGAATTGTCAGTCCCTTGAAAAGTAGCTTCCTTTGGGTCTAATTAACATATCATCTAAAAATCTAACACGCCATTTTCAACTCTTCTGTACGTCCAGCCCCACTACGCAAACTGTTAGACTAACATGAATTTATTATCAGAGACACGTAGGGCATATACCTACAGTATCTTAATCTGACACGCTCGACTATGTACACCTTGATTTTTTTTACGTCTTTGAGAACCAGCAGACGCTTTCCCCACACCGCTGAAAGTGCATACATCAACCTTTTTTTCTTTCAACCATCTGATCTTCAAAATCCACAAGGTCTCCACGATGCTCAAGTAAATCCCGATGTAACAACGTCGGCTCACCAACTATTACGATATATTCTTTCCATGACTGATACCAAAGGTTTATAATAATTGAAAAAGGTAATTATCTACTTGGAGTTTCGGGTAAAAACTAGACCGCTCTCTTGAAACATCCGAGGAAGGATCGCCAGCATCGATATTCAACGTGGCAGGTCAACCACCTAGCGAGAACAAAATCTGTATATCTGCACAAGATAGTGGATTCGGAAAATCATTAGAGAGAAACATTGTCAACTTCCTTATACGTTGGAGTAGATGTCGGATAAAGGGAACTGACATTTCGGAATGCAACTATCTAGATAATTAAAGGCCGGATGTCTCTTCGCTTCTGGAATAAAAAGGGGGACTCGGACTGGCAATTAAACTTTAAACGAGATAATAGACGAACATTACCGAAGTTATGGGGACACGGCAGTTTTTTTTCCGCTGCTGGCCGACACATACATTGGTAATGTCCGCCTAATGACTGGTGGGACATTTGTCAAACACTTAATTAGGCATTTTTCCTAATGACACAGCTTACATGGTCGTGAGACGTGTAGACGAATGAAAAACGTTAGGATTGGCGACTCCCCTATTTGAATATGGGAAGAAAGTCATAATTCAACCGATGTTCAGTGGAAATTGATGTGGGCGCTGCGCCCAACTGGTGCCAGTACCGGATCTAATGAAATTAGCCGAGCATGAAGATAAATACAACAATGTACGTAGTATCAAATGAATTTCTCAGATTGCAGGCTGTCACAATGATGTGAGATGGATACAAATTGTGGAAATAGAGTGGATTTGTCCTTGTAAATTCCAGCTTATTATGAACAGATTGTCCCAACTAAAACACGACTCTTTATAAGTACTCACGAAGAAATTCCTCTTCATTTCGTAGATTATCGAAAAAAAAAATTACTGAGTCAAGGACTCGGGAGCTGACACTTCTTATAAGTATGTGAATGCATGTAGCCCTTCATTTGAGGTGAGGCATACCTTATTTTCCATGCACCCTAATAATAGCACCGGCCGGGTAAGAACGCAATTTAAAAATTCGTTTGGAAAGCTCCGAAAATATCGGTCCCAACCCCTCAATTACCATCTCCGCAACGCCATGCATTGGGCGTTTAATGACGTACAGGACACAGCTGTTCAGAGGTTAATAAAATAACAATAATTGTGATTCTCCTTCGCGTCACGAACTGCATTACGCCATGTTTATATTACGAAAGGAATGGGATGGCGTGTATGCCGTTTCGTGACATGCTGCACTCTCCGCTCGCGATCTCGATGGAAAGAACAAAGCTTATTTCCGTCATCCAAAGACGCTTATTGGAATGGTTTCAGCCGGTTCGTCGAACTTGCAAACGTATCTATCAGACTTGGGTGAAGTTTTCCTTTGGATTGTAGCAATTTAGTTGGAATCTGGAATGTTGAGAGGTATTCCTCAGTTTCAGAGTTTAGGTGGCTGTTCTTTAATGTTTCTTTTATCCTTTAACGTTGGTTGGAGCAAGTTTGGGATCGAAGAGGCTGGAAATGTACTGGCAACTGTAATACTGCATCCTTATGTGGACATGTGAGGATGTACAGCTATATTACAATTACAAACCCTCTCAAATATTGCTGAATAGGATACCATTTTTGTATAATTTTGTGAATATGTAATCTTTCTTTCACAGTAGCTCGGAAAACGAAAATAGAAACTTTCCTAACTCTACCCACACTCAACAAAGTACCTCACAATATCGATCGGAATAATAAGTCAATTTCGAATTGGGGAAAATGCAGGATTTCCCCAGCTCCAACGTCTTTTATTGATTCCCTTTCAGTTCACGTCCTCGTGTCTCCTGCTTTGAAAAATGGAAGTTCATAACTATCGCAACTTAGTTCATATCGCGGGATGGGAGTATTGGGATGAAAGTTTGCTGTCTCAGAGATTACCGAAAGTTTCCGGATGGGGTTCTTGAGGGCGTCTTTATTCGGCTTTTCATCGAGGAATTTTGGAGGAGCACTGCGGCACATCTGGATTTTATCGATTACTGCTACGATCACAAATGGCAAGGACTTTCGTGAGGATTAGTCTTTTCTCTGCTCATTTTCTTTCACAAAAATCAGAGATAGGTCAGTAGTGAGCAAAAGAAGCATATTATCCTAGATTAACTTTTGATTATCGGTCAGTTTCATAATCTAATAGTCTTCAAATTTAAAGTCTCCGTCACTCTTACTAAAGGAAGTTTTAAATTTAAAGAGACCAGCGACTTCCACCCAAGTAGCGACACCTATCCATAAACTACAACACTACGAAATGAGTGAATATTCATTTTTGAATCTAATACATTTCAATATGAAAAAAGAACCTCATTTCGCTCCTTGTT
This sequence comes from Coccinella septempunctata, assembly GCF_907165205.1. Classification (NCBI taxonomy): domain Eukaryota; kingdom Metazoa; phylum Arthropoda; class Insecta; order Coleoptera; family Coccinellidae; genus Coccinella; species Coccinella septempunctata. The sequence continues at coordinate 46,519,491 of NC_058190.1, read as the reverse complement.
AACAATACATTGCAATCAGATTGCAAGAACTCAAACTAATCCATTCAATCGCTATCAGATTGTCAAGAGGAAAAACATCTATGTCTGTGCTCTGATCTGACTGTCTAAAAAGAGGTTAGACTGAACGAACTGGTGGAAATTGTAATTTTTGAGGAATTCTCTTTAGAGGCGAGTTATTAAATTACTTTGGTTATAATACATTATCTCCTGAATTTTGTGCGGATCCCAAGACTATGTATTATTATATGCACATTTCATTGTTAGTATATATTTCATTGGAGTTCTAATAACCTAAAACATGTCGGCTTACAGGAATTTCGAAAAGGACGAGATCCCTCACATAACACCAGCTTTCTTCAAAGAAAATATCATCAGGAGCGTCCGGACAATTTTTGGAGAATATGCATGTAATGCTGATATCGACATACTAAAGTATAACCCAAGAAACCTTAATGCTATACTTCGAGTGCCAGAGCATTTATACGTGAAAATTCATGCAAGTTTGACGTTTTGTGGATCTTGGCAGGGCCGACCTTGTTATTATACTGTCCATAAAGTTAGTCCATTGTTGTTAAGCATATCTCACGATAGTAGGAACTACGAACACTAAAATGTCGATTTGCAAAGAGTTCGGAAAAGATAAAGTTATATTTGCCACAGAAGAAGATCATAAGGTCCCTAGTACAATTAAGCTTCCAGAACCTGATCCACAACCTGGCTTGATACTCCCGAATGGTGATATCAATTGGAATTGTCCTTGCTTGGGTGGAATGGCAACAGGTCCATGTGGTTACGAATTCAGGAATGCATTTAGTTGTTTTCATTATTCAGAAGCAGATCCAAAAGGTAATCTTACCTCCTTCAGTTAAAGGATATCCGGATTATCATTTTACGCTTTTTTTTCAGTTGTTTTATTTTCTATTTGGATTTTTTATGTTTCTAATAAAATTGTTATTGATTTGAAATTTAATTTGTGTTCTACTTCAATTGACCATATTCCAAAAATAACGTGTTGTAAAATATTTGTGAAGATGCAATATAGTTCATTTTTCATGAAATGTTTACAGGAAGTGATTGCTACGAAAAATTCAAAACAATGCAGACATGTATGCAACAATATCCTACATTATATAATAAGGATATTGCAGATGACGATGATTTTACTGGTCTGGATGAACCAAAGGGAAATTTAACTGCACCAAATGAAAGTAAAGGGTCCACTACCAAAGTAGAAAGTGAGAGTGCATCATCTAAAACTGAAATTAAGAATCCAGCATAGGCTATTTTTCTAGAAAAAATATTAATTAACATTGTGAATTGTTTTGTTAATTGATATTTTATAAGTTCTACTATCATTAGTACAGGTGTAAAGAGTAGTTCAGTCTCAAGAAATGTATAACTTGTTTGTTTCCAAGGTTTATAATGACTGTAACTTGTAATTAATAAACCTTCTGTTAAGTTGAAGTACTTTCTGTGAATTCAGCTATCATTGTATTTCAGCTGACATCTGATTAATCACAATAAAAAAAAAATAGGTTGAAGCTGAAGATCTGACAGGAAAAATATTTTTGATGAGGAAACAATATTCATATGAACTCTACCAAATTGAACATTGAAAGTTTAAAAATGTGTTTTGAATTCTCATTGAAAATGGATTATACAATAAAGAACTCATTCAAAATTAAAAAAGATTTACTGCATATTTTACATTGGACAAATAATTTTTTAAAAGTCAACAGGACAAAATTCTTTGAATATGTTCATATCCTGCTTTCAATAAATAAACGCATGCCTTGTTTTCTCTCAAGTGATCGACTGATTCATCATCTAATAATATTTCGACAGGAGGTATCAGCAGATCAGCATCAGTGCCCATAGAAATGGCTATATCAACAGTTTTGAAAATTAAGGTATTCTGCAAAATATCCATTGGGGAGTCCAAATTACTGTACTGCCAACTATCCTTCAATAGAGCATGACGCCATATTCTCAGATACATCTCTTCCCTTTCTTCTGTAGAATCTATGTACTTCAAGACATCAAGAGCTTTCTTAAATTCTAACTCGGAAGAATCAGCATATTCTGTACAAATATAAAGGTTGATAATTTCTTTTGGCGACAGTACTTGTGGGTCTGCAGTATTGTAACCAAAATTTTGTAATACATAATCTGGAATATCTTCTTGGTAGGATATAAGTTCTAGATGACCATTCACCTTTTCCAAGAAACTGTCTGTATCTCTTGCGATTGGAGCAGCCAATTTAGCTAACTTTGCTAAGCTGTACATTGTTTTCTGTTTTGTTAACGAATCAGTTTCTTTCTCTGATAAGTTAGATAACGTTAACGAAGCTAGAGCAAACTGTTTCTCAAAAATCTGTTGCATCCACAATAAAGAAGGATGTTGGCCTAGGAATCCAGCCAATTTTTGTGCATTTCTCGTGTTCAATTTTCTACACCTTTCGATCAATTTGGCTTGTTTATTTTCTTTCAAATACCAATTATAAACATGTTCAGTGAATCCTTCATTTTGGAATCTGTTCATGTACTCGTCTAAACGCTGTTGGTTGTCTGTCAATTCACAAATGCGTATTAAACAATCGAAATCGAGGAATTTCTCCGCCAGTTGAGTCGCGCTCTCCCACTCTTTTTCTTCAATTAAGGGAAGAATCAACTTGTACCTGTCGAGGCAGTATTGTTTGTAGCTGAGATCTCTGCGGTGGGTGTTTCTTATACTGTGGACATGGTTTTTTCTACCATCCAATATAATATCTATTAGAGATACAAGTTGCTTACTCAGATCATGTCTAAGCTGCCTATTACTTGTATACTTCATTGCATAATTGTAAGTAAAATTATGTTGGTCCCAAAGAGAGTCTGCAAGCCCTTCAGATCCATTTGCACTAGTCCAAAACAAATAATCGGGAGCAAGGGATAAGGCAGCTTCCTGTGGTGCGAAAATTTCAGAATTGTTTTTCCTATATTGCAAAACTTCTTTCAGAACATTCAAAACAATAGTGTTAGTTTTGCAAATCGTTGACGAAATTTCACCAGGATTCATATCTGAATGAACGATATCACTGCAACCATTTACTAATTCTTGAATTCCTTTATGAATGCTATTAACATTACTATAGAAAACATCCTGATTTGTCAAGCCAAATTCAGAATCTATCTCTACACCCTCAACTGCTTTATCAATAGCTTTTTCCAATATCTGATCAGTTGGTAGGGTTCTCAACTGTATAGCAGCCACAACTTTCTCAGAAAATTCGCCTAAAATATAAACAGTTGCAAGGGTACCATCTCGATATGTGTGAGCACCTAGCCGATTCCACAAATTTGTTTCTCGGAGAAACTTGCAAAACAAATTAAGTGCTTTATGTTTATCTTGGAGTTGTGTTGAAATCTGCATGGAATAAGAACTTCCAATACCTGGATTCACATCATTTGTCCATCTTGGATCACAAGCAGGTTTATCATTTATTATGTCTCTACATAGTGAAATAACCACTTTGTCTAGCACAGAATCTATAGAAGGATTCATTTCAGCCTCTGACGGAAACAGTTCATTTACAATATCTTGACATGCACTTATCTGGTTTTTTATATGGAAAATAAAAGCTGCTTTCATCTGTCCTAATGTATCTGTATATGCGTTGTATATTTCCATTGGATCTAGATGATAAACAGAGAGATTGTTAACACCTGTTGTTTCGTTCATAGACTGTTCCAAAGATGCATTTGCCATACTCAAATTCAAATCTGAACTCATATCACTTCCAATTACCGACACTAAACCATTATTCTTCAAGAAAAAGATAGGGGTGTTAACACATACCGATCCTCCTAAAATCAAATCTTGAGGGCTGTTGAACTCCAAAACATCCTGTTCTTCAGGAGACTTCAATACAATTATTTTCTTCTGATTGAATAAATATATGCAATTATTACACCAAAGGAATTTGTAAGACAATGTTTCACTAGGATTATCTTCTCTGTAAACTTCCATTATCTTCAAAACTTTAAATTCTTTTGGAATTATATTGGGCTGGGAATTACTAATTGGAATGCTTATAAGAGCATAATGAATTTGTGGAGAATATGGCATATTTACTGCTGCAGTCAAAAGAATCAAATTATCTTTGTCATGTTGTAAATCTAGGATCCATGTATCTAATTCACCAACACAATTTTCACCCATAGCACTTCGATAATGATCTCTTACTAATTTATTTAATTCCACCATATAAATGAGTTGTTCGGGTTCACTGGGAGAGATTTTCCACTTTTGTAAAGAGTGGCCAGCTAATATGAAGACTGTCCAACTACCATTTTGATTTGAGATGCTATGTACCCTCACTAATCGAGTTTCTGCTGAATGTTCTGAAGATATTGGTCCAAAGATGAAAGAGGACATTTTTTTGCTTATACCACCTAGCCAACCAGTTGGAGCTTTCAGTGAGTGACAGTTTAAAGTGTGTCTTCCTCCTATTAGTTGAGGTTGAACAAGAACAATAGAACAAGTAGTAGTTGCCAAAATACAACCAAGACCTTCCACCTCAGTTAGACTATCACATTCTTGTCCTTGAAGGTCTATAGTTTGCTCTATAGATACATCTTCATGTGAAACTGATGGCCAATATCTAATTAATCCTTCTGGTGAAACCGCTATGCATGAAGGGGCATGTGAGCCACTAGTTAAGAACACAGCAACTAATTCAGCTCTATGTGACAAGTCGCTTTGGGGCAACTGTAACTCAAAACATAAGTTTGAAATTGCATGTTTTCGTTGTGGTGTACCAGACAGGCCTTGAACATTCTGCCTGTATTGCCAAATCAACAATCTTCTTCCGCAAACAACCCAAGCATAACCATATTCGGAAATTGCTGCAGAGACCACTGTTTTTCGATCAGCGAAGGTTAAAGTTTCGGTGATTAGTACTGGCAAGGGTTGTCCAAATCTTTCTACTGAATTATGGTGTGTTTTGAATACGACTTGAACGGACTGGGTCGATTTGCCGGATACACTCCAGCGGGAAGATTTTCTAAATGGTGAAGGTGCAACTCCTCTTTTCCCTGTTCGATTGAAGGGGCTTTGCGTAAGTAGAGGGCTCTTTGTTAGTGAGGTATTTTGAAAACTTCTATCCATTATTTAAGATTATTGTTTCACATTCGAATTACAACATAAGTTTTGAATCGAAGCAGATTGACAGTTAAATATAACCTAATTTTAAATTTTACCGGTGAAAATGACTGTCTGTCGAAACGGCCCTACGAATTTTTGAACTACTTCTGAATAAAGTAAATGGAATTCTCATTTTGATGTTCATATTGCGAATATTTCAACTATCAATTTTCAAATACCTTATTTTCTAGCATATTCATGTTTTCTTCTCTCGAAAATTACTATAGAATTAGAATTACATTTTTCAAATCCTTGCTGTCCTTATGTTGGCAGAAATGGTTGTCAGAGCGTAGTGAATTTATTTTTATTGCTAATCGTTCACGTCAGTTCATGGTGTTTAGATTGTGATTGTGATTGAATTCAATTCAATTATTATTATATGTCTTAGTGCATTTTGGTTTTCTTTTTTGTGTTCTTCCTTAGCAGTGTCTAATAAGAACACCCCAACAAATTTCAAAAATGGATACTAAACAGAAAGGAGCAGTAAAGGATAAACGCAGGTTAGTTTCGAAATATTTCATCAGTTCCTTGAAGAAATTATCAAATTTTTGTTATTTTATGAAACATTTTGATTGATTTACTTCGGAAATAACATAACACTATACTATTTGTTGAATTTTTCACTGTTGAAAGCCATTTCACAATTGATCAATCAGTTTGTTTACAGATCTTCCACAGCATATTAACTAGCAACCAATGTTTTATTTTAACCTACTTTCGCTTCATATTGTGCACTTTTGACATTTTGATAAATTTCTGGCATGGAAAACTTATCTTCAAATGTTCCTCTTGATATTGCCTTAGTATGATGGTGTTGTCAAAATTTTTCCTTTTCCTCAACTTTGTATATCATTTTTGCCATTTTTATGGAGAAAATAAATAAATTTTCTCCCAAAGCTCAAACCAATCAAAATGATCTAAATATGCCCCTGATAAGTATAAATAAATTAATTTCAACAGACACTTTTGAATTAAAAATTTTCATCAAAATCAGTGAAAGTTCAGAAACAAAAAAGTATTTTCCGGCAGGAATAAAAGAAACTAATATAATCAAATTGACCTCCAATAAAATGAATAAGCTATTACTGAAACCCTCATATATAAACAGTATAAACATGTCTATGAACAGAATGGGAAGAAATTGTCGGAAAAATGAATTTATATATCGAAACAAGTTCATTCTCTTTTTGACCTTCATAAGGTTATAAACTAGTAAGGACATTTGACTCAAAGATGATTTTGTTAATACAAATTGCAAAGTGAAATCTTTTACCCATAACGCTACGCGATGTATTATCAACAAAACTTCAACTTCTATCTTCAGTTCCAAGCTTCTCTGAGAGTCTATCAAAGATTTGATTCCTTCATTCAAGTTATTGATCATTTGAACCATTGTATATCGTATCGAATGTTGTAGAACCAATCAGTCAGTTTTTGCTGCATACATTTAGTAGTGAATAGCGTACACAAATTATCTTACAAGATCGTTTGTGGAAATCTTTTGATTCGACATTCAGCGATTTATCGACATTTTTTACATTCATCCCATTTTTCTTTGGCTCAAGTCCAAAACCAAGTGTCTATTTCGATATTTCGAAAATAGGCTATTTGTTTTCATGCGTGTGCATGTTCAGCCAATGAAAGCAACTAATAAAAAATCTCATCCCAGGCAAATTAATCGTACACTTTTCATTTTGATCTTTGAAGTGTACATAATTGGTTGAATGATTTATTTTCCCAATTCAAATTACCCAGAATATCATCGACATGTGATCCAAAATCGTTAGTCAGTCAATATATTTTGATCCCCCTTTTTTCTTTTTCAAAAGGAGGATAAAATCTAAAATCTGGTTTAAGATCAACTCCATATGGAAATATCGATAGAATTTTCCTAGCGATTCATTGCGTATGGTATTAGTCGCACAAAGCGACAATTTCTCGGACAATTTATATTTGTGATACCTACATGTAACATGTTAGCTCAGTGGTGGTCTATCAGAAGGGAAATGCGCTGTTTTTGTCTTGTCTAACAAGAAAATGTCTTCGAAATCATTACTCAGATTAAGAAATGCATTTGTCCCGGTAACTTATAGGGGAGAGTTCCTTTGAATTGGACGGCCCATGAACCGGACGCTACAGTTTTTTAAAACACTCGATGGTGATTTGGCATCCTTTACGTAAATCCCATTTTCGCAACAAGGCGCGAGCCACAGGGTCAGCCATTTTACAAGAGATCTCGATCGATGTTGAGAAAATGGGATTTACGTAAGGGATGCTAAATTGCTATCGAGTGTAGTAGAAAACTGTAGCGTCCGGTTCATCGGCTGTCCAGTTCAAAGGAACTCTCCCCTAGGTTTAACATTTGACAGATTAGAACGACACGGTTTTCTAAAGCCAATCTTTCATTGGCAAACTACGAGCCTTTTTTAATATACATATGCTCGGCTACACTTTTAGGCTGCGGTCCCCGTTTTGCGTATATTCGAAAGCCCTTATTTTATCCTTATTTTCCCTTTGGAATTGAAGGAATGACTTGGAGTATTTGGTTTTCTTTGTATTTGGGAAATGAATATTGATAAGTTTACACATGAAAAATTTTGTGATGATGCATACTCGTGATTCTCACAGTGCATGAAAACTTTTGTGACAATACTCGTGAATTTCACAGTGCATGAAAACTTTTGTGATAATACTCACAGTTTTCAGAGTGCCTTTTTTTCAATTTCAATGTTTCCCATCCTCAATGGAGGATTATAGGTGCTTGTATTTTGTACCAAATCTCATCGAGTTTCCTTCAACAATTTTCCAGGAAGAAGGCCGAACGGATTCTTTTATCGTTTTTTGAAGTCCTTACCTATGTGTCTTGAAACTTGACCGGTGAAAATTTCGGGAGTTATAATTTTTTTTATGCTTGATTCCAAAGGTTTATTTATTAGGAACCCGAACGGTTGATTACAGCTGGTTTAGGAGAATTTTCCACAATTCGAAATCTACTGATAAGGCGAACTGGTTCAGATTCGAAATCTGTATCTTCAAACGTTGAAAAAGTCCGGGATTCTTCTTAGTATCGTCGCAGACTAGAAAATCGTGTATAGGAATTGTTCGGATTCTTCCAAATAAGTACGATAACTAAATTTGTTCGTAATGACCATCGTATTGCCTCGTTTAGTGAATCTCTTGGTTATCGTCCATACCGATTTCTAGTTCTTTCGCATTTCGACCTGATCAGTGACGTATGCTCAAAAATCAACATATTGTCCATCATCCGGAGGCTTCTTTCAGTGTGTATGGAATTGACGAACCGCGAATAAGACCGCGAATAGAAAATATACTTTTCGCTTTTCGCGAAACATCTCTGTCGTGTATGCGTAACTTACCGTGTCTCTTTCGAAGAGTTTTTATCCGGAATGTGGGAGATCAATCAGGCTGGAATGGCGTATTGTCCGGATTCTTACATCGATGAAATGTACGCACTGAAAGAGTTGGACAAATTGATGAAGAAAGATGTTTCCTTCGACGAGAACGGGTATTACCTTTGCTCCGACTACGCCACTGGTGGATATCCTTTTTTGCCGATAGGAGATGCGAACAACAGCTACGGAAATTTTTCGTTCGGCCAGGAAGTTTTTTTCGCTGGTGGTGAAATCTCCCGTTTCGATTTTTGTGATGGGTCGGAATATGGGGTTGTTCCTGATTTTGTGGGGGTGCAAAGGCCGAAGAAATATGCCCATTTGGGTGGAGAGCAGTTGAAGAAATGGTATGTTTTTTCTTGTTTTGAATGTATACTTGGTTTTTTCATTCACTAACTTCCAACGGAATTTCACTAATCGAAAAAAACTTTGGAAGTGTTGTAGGATATCTTTTAGGAGGTGTTTGGTTTTTGTCGACGAATTTTAGTATCAGAAATCGGTAAAGCAGAGTAGAGTCAAACAAAGACGTTGTTCCATGTTCAGTTTCTAATTGGTTAGAATTTTTTAATACATGCGCAAGGTAGACCTTATTTAAATAATATTTTGTTTCTTTTTTTGTCATCTAATACCCAATGCTTGAGAAACTGGGAGCTTGGAGAATAATTCTCGAATAGGCTTTACATCTGTCTATACAGGGTGTCTGTAAACAAAAGCGAAGGACTTGGAGGAGATGATTCCTCGATAAAAATAAGCAGGGGTAGTTCCTATAATTTTTTTTCGAAATCGACGTCCCTTCCAAGATACAGCCTTTGGAAAGCGATGGCGAGTTGACAGTTTTTAATTTTTTTTACGGGTTCTAAAGAACACAGAGTTATAGAACTATACATATTATCAAGCACTAAGTAGATGTTACTCACAATTTTTTTACATCTCATAACTTTATTATTAGGGGTGGAAAATGACAACCTCTTATGATTTTTCTTCAAAAGTTGTTTTCGTGGGATAGATTTTCGAAAAATAAAATTCTGTTATGGTTTCCCATTCAATTCTGGAGAAAAAAAAGTATCTTGCAAAATTTCGATACAGTCGATACTTTTCTCCGAATAAATAAAAACTTACTGTTATGATCACTGTACATTCCATTTCATCGTATAAGTGTTCCATAGAATGAAATATCCTAAGATATTGTCTGTCTATGACAATAATAAATTAAAAGGATCGAAAAAGAATTCTGAGTAATATCCACAAGTTCTTCATATTATGTACCTATAGTTTTATGACTCAGTGTTTCTAGAACCCTTAAAAAAATTAAAAACTGTCAACTCGTCATGGCCTTCCAAAGGTTGTATCTTGAAAGGGAGGTCAATTTCGATAAAAATTTGTAGGAATTACCCTTGCTGATTTTCATCGAGGAATCATCTCCCAAGTTCTTCGCATTTGTTTACAGACATCCTGTATTGTGGAGGAGCCTGAACCAGAATACAACTGTTTAGTTTAGTTGTACTCTGTCTGTAGCGAGGTCTGAACGGTGAATGGATTAATATTGCTTCTTTTCCGGTAATGAACCTCTGACTTGATCACTAAAAGAAATTTGTAAATTCCCTGAAAGTAATGAGAATTTTTGGTTACTTACAAACCTAACGTTTGCCTTACACCCTCGGAAGTATTAAAAAAGGTCAAGTGTATGGCATTTTTGAAAAGGCAATGGAATTATGTTTAAAACAAGGAGTACCTAACTCCTCAACCCCCTCCCCATTTAAGATTACAAAAGATTTGAACCAACCGTAAGAAATGTCCCCTACCAACCAAAGCTTACCTCTTTTTGCGTTTTTTTTTTATTTTGCTCGGGAGCCGAGATATTAGAGATGATTTGTTATTATAGCTTGATACGTTGTTATGATATGACTACTGTGACGTTCAAGAGGCGGAAGAATAGATGCCAGTCAATTCCAACATCTTCGAGGACTCTTTGCAGAGTTCGTTTACCCGAAGTTTTCTCCGCTAAGACACATAGTCCGAAGCCTGTTTCCGCGAATTCAAAGGTGTGGACAACGGAAGCTGAACGATCAACACGGACCTTGGATCACTCTCGAAACCGATCAACAAATTCCAATATTAACTCTGCTGTTTACCCGTCGGCGCTGATAATAGAAAACAGACTTAATTTAACCGATTGTCCGTCTTCTATACGCGTTGTTCACTATGTCAAGGAAGAGTGCTGGTGGTTTAATTGTGTTGAAATTGTCTTGTCTCCCTCGGAGAATGATTGATGAGATGAGGATGCTGACTTGGATCTCTTTTCAGAAGTCTCTTTCGAAAATGTATCGTCGTTTTGACAAGCGTCGTTTTGGTCACAGTCCTAATAGTTGATAATTTCACTTGTAAAGTTTAAAGTTATGTTTTTTTAGAATAAAGCTTGATTCGACAGGATGCATGGTGTTTTGGTCCATTTCGAGAACGATTTTGCTTTGAAATGTTGGCGCACACCTACATCTTATAATTATTATGACTGTGTCGCTAGTAAGAATAGTATACATAAGTCATGACTGAGGCGGATAACAAAGTCCACGTTCGTTTTCCGAGAATTAGCAAACAGCATGTCTGTCGTAAATGAACTGAAACAATCCCGGTATCACGTGGGGGATCCTGAAAATGCTTGGCTTTTAATGAGAATAGAGGTCTTATCTTAACGCATTCATTCGTATATTTATTACACTGACCTTGAAGACAAGGCGTCTTTCATTGCGAAGTTTGAAGTTCCTTAAGGCTTACACCTCTTTTCATAAGTCGGAAGTTTCGTGCAATAAAAACTTTCTAGAGATTAAATGGACCGGTTATTTTCGGACGTGATGTCTAGGAATATTGTGCTGGAAACCCCACTACTCATAGTTCAGTAGATGCGAATATTTTACCTAGAAAAAATTATTGGAACTTTTACAGGTTGTTTAGGGATGCTGTGACGTGTCTCTGTCAGGTTTTTCAACTTTAGGACCCTGTTCTAACTTGGGAAGAGCCTGAATAATGCATACAAAATTGTATCAAGTTCAATGCGTATTTTTTGAAAAACTGTTGGTTTGTGAGGTACGAAAAATGTCTGCAAATTTCGACGTTTTGACTTAACTGGGAGTTTAATGCCTTTACTTTGGTTTGTTTCATATGATGAACTTTTGGAATCAAATAATTTTGATTTTGTCAACTTACCTGAAGTTCTTTTCGTTTTTCTACCTTACGCAGGTGTGTTTTAATATTTTGTTCATGGAAAAACTCATAAGAAATGAAAATTGAAATCATAGGAAAATCTAGATTATCGATCAAACTACAAGAGTGAGTCATATATCAGATCTCTCAGATGAATAGGCTTGCAGACTGTAGTCTTGATTGTAATTTATTACTTGCTTACACAAAGCGTTTCTTCGATAGCCAATAATAGATGAAGGCCTTCGTTATACCGTCTTTGTTATTCACGGATAACATCGTCTTCGTTCATCGTGGCAGATAATGGATCTTCGAAATGGTTAAAAAAATCGTCACCCCTGAAATCAGTTTGAGATGGATAAATGCTACTTTTACTCCTCATTAGTTTTCCATCGAAAAACAATAAATCTATCATCTCTTTCAGTCGATACTTTAATGATTTTATTTACAGAGGAAATTGAGATTATTTTTCATGTGATACCAGTAATCGCGTTTTTATGAGTTTTTCACATTTGCATACTCGAACAAAAGGAAAGGCTACTTTGGTTACGGTCATAATTTATGGTAACAATTTCCTATTATCGCTGCGGTGATCATAGTACCTTCTACGACTAGCTCTTACGAATAGAGATCACCTTGTAAAAACTGCGGTAATCCGAATTGGTTCTGAAATTGATTACAGTTCAATTTCAACGTTCCTGTTTTTATCTCGCGGTTTTTGAGTTGATAGTTTTTGGGAAAAAAATTGGGTAATATTGACATGATTTCAACACACAATTTCATAATTCAAAGTTCCTTAAAATCTGAATGTTTAGTCCTATCGAAAAGAAAGACTGAAGGAAGCTTCGAATTGGAGGATTTCTTAAATAGGTCTGGCTGTAAAGGTTTTATAATTGAAAGGACTTTGATCTTAAAACTGGCTGTTAGGATTGCTATATTTATAAATCCAGGAATAGTTTCTTTTGATAGTTGAAACATTGATTTTCATTAATTCATTGACCCCCACGAAGAAAATTCTTTGGCGTAAAATTAATCATAGAAACATATTTCGGTGTGTACCCACTTTAGCCAAAACAGATGGACCTAGAGTCTACGAGTACCTCCGTATAGAATTAGTCATTAGAAAAACATATTAGTCCTCATTTACCAGACAGGACGTTTTCAAATAACTCGTCAATCTTTTTTGATCTACAAAGTTTTGCAATATTTATAAATCCAGGAATAGTTTCTTTTGATAGTTGAAACATTGATTTTCATTTGCTGCGTTGTTGAAGAGTCACCCTACTTTTTCAACCGTTTTTTAGTTTGGAAAAAATAAAATAAGAATCAATATTGGGGAGTGATATTGGTATACCTAACCTATAGGTTAGGAATGGTTGAAGTCAGAACACTGATTAATGATAACAAATTGTTTTTAGCATGGAAAAAATTTGAACAAGCTTATGTGTGGAAACTGCATGCATTTGCATTGACTTAACGATCATTATCATACACTTTTTTCAATAACTCCATCCGTTTTCAACAATAGTAGAGAGCGGCGTTAATTATTAAATTAACATTGTATCAATTACCATCCTATATCAATTTAAGTTGAACTGAAAGCATGCTTTCATCACAAAATAGGGTGGCGCTACTTTTACACGTATTCGTTTGTTTTTCGGCAGCGGCACGATCAATCATACCACTATTTACACAGAAATAGAACATCCTTGACACAGAACAGAAAGTGCTTTACACAATACGAGTTCGTTGACTCCCATGCACCCAGAGATGCATGTATCGTTTTCCTATTATCGCCGGCTTCTTTATTTTAAGTATCAGAGTATTTTGGTTCATGTTTGTGATAGGGACCAACTTTTTTGAAGTACAGCTAATGGGTACCATCTGAAAGTGGTCGTCCGCAGATCTGTTTTTCGAATCACTCATTTTGAGTGTGGAAAATTGAGGAGTGAAAAATTAGTGAAAATATTTGAAAGTACTGACTCTTTGAATTTGAAATGCTCTTTTCATCATGCATGGTTCTAGCTCATCTAGTTCTATCGTATAGAAAATAATAAATATATCACTTCTTCAAATAATCCTTTCCATGCTAGTGAATTGCTTCATCAAACACTAGCACAATCACAATATACAGCATAAATTCAACGGAAATTATATGAGTTCGTACTGGTAGTAAAACTTTCCTGTAGCTCCTAATGCATCAATCAATATTTGTACAGTAAGACATGAGATTTGAGTGAAATTACCTTGCAAATGAATGTAATGAACTGTGCACATATATCAATTTTATTACCGTTTATTAAACCATTACTTTCAGTATTACTTGCTTTTCGTTTCTTTTCAATATATTTGACTATATGAAATACAGAGTGGATTATTTTATATCTAACTAATTATAATTCTTTTTTTTTTTTTCATATAATTTCCCTAATATACATATTCGCATGAAAATATTCATTTTGAATTCGTATATGTCTGGTAAAAGTGATTTGAATTATTCACCAAATATTCTGCGACCAGTATACTTCTTAGAAGATATAAGAAGTGTGCAAGTACTTCAGAGCAGAATTAGTCATTAAAAAAACATTCCTCCCGACTTTTTAAACAGAAAATCGTTAATATCTGTTTTTGGATAGAAATCAAATATTTGATCACCGTCTAGCGTTTACCAACATAAGAGTGGTTGGACACGTTATTCATAAAGGCGAAAATGAAAAACATGATTTATGACGTACCTTATTTGAAATATTTGTGAAATATATTTATGAAAATAACTCGATATCGTCCAAATATTGCACCTGTACTAGTTATATTGTAGAGTGAGTAAAGAGTATCGAACAAAATTTATAGCTTCGCTTAGAAGCTGTATAGAGAGTACAGAAAACCTCCAGTAAAAAACCCTTCTTCTCTGTGTATTGTAAGAAATGAAACTCTTCTCGAAAGAAATCCAGAAAGTCTTCTCCAAGTTACCAGAAAATCTTATCTGAAATAGAAAACAAGCAGAAGAATGTAAAATAATGCAATTGAATGCATATGTCAGATTTACCTAAAATTCACAACCCAATTCGAAAATAATTAGGAAACTGCATGTATAGCCCCAAAACCTACTGAAATTTATAAATAACATCCTAAACCATCTTCCCTTAAAATTTCAAGAAGAGGTTTTTAACGGCCTGCCAGCCAGATTAGAAATAACTGATTTCGTCACTTCATCTCACAAATGGATCAAATATCCTCGAGGTTTCCTTCATTTCCCATTTTCATTAATTCATTGACCCCCACGAAGAAAATTCTTTGGCGTAAAATTAATCATAGAAACATATTCTGGTGTGTTCCCACCTTTAGCCAGAACATATGGATCTTTAGTCTACGAGTACCTCCGTGTAGTATTAGTCATTGAAAAAACATATTAGTCCTCATTTACCAGACAGGACGTTTTCAAATAACTCGTCAATCTTTTTTGATCTACAAAGTTTTGTTTATTTTCGATGGAAATCATATATTGGATAATCGTTCACTAACTCAAGAACTTCTTTAGTGGTTTGATCACATTATCGGTTGAGATAGAAATGAAAAAATGATTTATGAGAGAGTTGTTAATATTTTCTCAGGATTCAAACTTTATATGGGTATTTCATATTTGTTGATTGAACGGAGTAGTATTTCTGAGAATCGAGCGTGATTTCCTTATGCTTGTTCTACTGGAACGCGAATTTGCAAGGAACGTCCTTGTTAATGTAGCGTAAATAGTTATTAATTCAAGTCCTGGAATTGATACCTTGACAGTATCGGCAGGAGATTGGTTGTGATTCACGACACGACTAATCGTTGGTTGTTTTCTCATCTACAACAAGGATGTTCTATTTTGAATATTACATGAATTTTCGTAACTTTTTTATGGTCTTTTTCTGTATGGACAAACGTACGTTTTGGAAAATTGGATCTAGAGTACGAAAGACTGAAGAAGTTGATGAAAACTACTCGAAAGATAATCAAGTAATCTTCAAGAATAATTGATATCAAAGCAGCTATCTTCGGTCAGTATACTTATATGTAATTGGTCAACGTGTCAGTGTTTGCCGCCAATATCTACAAGGATATATTGAAAAATTCTTAGCCTACTACAGAACCTAACAAAATTTCAAAGTCAAAATATTTTATTATTCAACATATTCTCCTCTCAATGGGGTATTTTCCTAAAACTCAAAAAACAAATTAAAAATTATTTTTGGAAACCATTTTCCATTGGTTAGTCACCACATAAAAGGTTCCACTCAAAATTCAGTAGGAAAGAAAATATAGCCTTTGAAAAAAAATTTGTGAGAGCTTGTGACGTAGAATGCCTTTACTAGAGTCTAGTAATTTTTGTGAATTCGACAACATCGGAACTGATCAAGAGGATATTATTATATAGAACTTGGAACATAAATGCATTTATGTATTTATGTTCCAAGATACAGAATTATATCTTCCTGAAACCGATGACAGTTTCTGACATTGTTTTAAACGTTCTTGTCAGATTGTTATAACTTGTGGAAATGGAGTCGAATTTTTCAAAAGCAAGCAGTGAAAATTTACCACCTGTAAACTTTTTCATATTGATGACTTTAGGAACCTATAAAATATATCAGCAATGCCTTCTCTTTCATCAACAATAACAGCCCAAGGAAGATCGAATATTAACTGACAATAAACAACCATAGACTCAATAATATATTATCAAGTCTATGGAGATCAGAAAACATTGATGAGCATTGATGGCAATACACAACCATAGACGCAATAATATATGGAGATCAGAAAATTTGATGAGAAACATTGATGAGTGTTCCAACGATGCCGGATTGTAAAAGTGACGTAGAATGTTTCTGGGAGAATGCCTCCGCGATGTGAATTTCCGTAATTAAAAACAGGCAAAATACAACTGTTAAAATAGAAAAAAAATACTTTTCCATATATTTGAGATATGAGGATTTCGTTGATATATATTTTGAAATTTAGGAAAATACCCCATTGGATACATTCATTACAGCGAACCTCCAACGTCTCTAGACCTTTAAAAAAAAGTTTCTTCTCTCTCTGCTAACCGGACCTTCACAGCTTTTATAACCTCCTCGTTGGAAGAAAATTTACGACCTTTTAAACTTTTTTTCACTTGAGGAAAGAGATGATAGTCGGATGGAGTCAAAACTGGTGAATAAGGGGGGTGTTCTAGTAATTCAAACCCTAAATCACGGAGTTTTTGCATGGCAACATGAGATTTGTGTGCAGGGTCGTTGTCCTGCTAAAACAAAACACCTTTGGATAGCTTTCCGCGTCTTTTCTCTTCAATTCTTTCCCATAGAGTGGTCAGTAATGTTGAATAGTAATCTCCGGTTATTGTTCTGCCCTTATCCAAAAAATTAATCATGATTACTCCATGGCAATCCCAAAAAACTGAAGCAAGAACTTTTCCAGCAGATTTTTGGACACGAAACTTCTTAGGTCTTTGGAGAACCAGAGTGTCGCCATTCCATCGATTGTTGCTTTGTTTCTGGATCGTACAAATGAACCCAAGTCTCATCTATAGTAACAATTCGGTTTAAGAAGTCTACATCCTTTTCAAATCGAGCACAGATCGAACGCGATGCTTCTACCCTTGCACGCTTTTGCTCAACATTCTAATATTTGGGAATCCATTTTGCAGCAATTTTTCTCAAGACCAAATTGACGTGAACTATTTGATGAACTCGTTCGTATGAAATATTCAGTGCTTCAGAAATCCGTTTTATTCCAATTCGACGGTCTGATAAAATCATGTCATGAACTGCAACGATATTTTCGGGGACTGACACAGAAACTGGCCTTACCGATCGGTCATCATCTTCAATGGAAAATTTACTTCTTTTGAAGCTTGCAGTCCAATTTTTCACAGTGGCATACAAAGGACATTGATCACCAAGGGTATTGAGCATATCTTCGTAAATCTGCTTACCTCTTAACCCTTTTTTAAATTCATTGCGTAACTCTGGTTTACTTTTTTGACCTCAAACTTCACACTGACACTTCCAATCAGTTATTGTTCGTTGCTACGGTAACGCAGTATTTTTTGTATGCATGGAACTGGTCTAGGCTATCTAGATATCAATACATCCTCGTATATTTCCTGTGAGATAGATTCATAGCACTCATTGGTTTCATCTATCAAAATCCTCCACATTTCCCACCCGTGTGATTTATCTATCTCAACGGGACATTATTAAAGCCCGTACGTAGGAACTGTCCCGTCGAAATCCAAACAATACGTCGTTACGTAAGATGTTGATCTGGAACAGCGGGATAGACTTTGATGAATACGAAGTGGTATACATTATTTCAGCTCTGGATAAGTTACGAAATGAATGCGGTATTTTCGTTCTGTTTTTCGCCATGCAGTCAAAACAATGAGAAGGATAGTTTGTTGGGACGTACACTCTTTCTATGAGTGATGAGAAGGGTCGGTTATTTCTTTTGGATTTTCCCGAGAATTACGAGAGAATCTGGCATGGCTACATATAAACAAAGATGACATGGCGCAATGGAGATATTTCAAATTGATTTGGAAAAATTTGCTGCTTTATTGGCAGGCAATGTAGAGACCTATGACAGTGTTAGGCATCGCGAAATCCATCATCCAACTCCCAATCACTGTAAGAATTAATAGATCATCATTTTCTCATCCTTATGTCATCGAAATGATAATTACATGTTACAGAGCACGATGAAGTCCTTTGGAAAATAACCGATGTATTGACATACCCAATATTATGACCATATCGTCATTATAGAAGCTCCTCAGAGTACGACAGTTGATCTATTGTTTTCCCTTTCTTATAATACATTCCATGTATTTTATCTTGAAGCTGAAGTGAAATTATGTTTATATTGTGACGATTCTGCGATAATATTTCGTCGAATTTATCCTTTCGTTCAACGTTACGATTGTTATCATTTCTTGGGACGTGAGTTGGCTTCGTTTACCAGGATTGAGAAATTGGAATCTCTTCGCTTCATCACTGAACCCAACTTCCTTCTATAACCAACCCGATTAAGTTCCCTGAAATTTTATGATTTTCTGTCTGCCACAGTATCCGAATGTGTTGTCTACCTAGCTGTAATTCTAGATTTATGACCGTAATGAATTCTTCACCATACTCGCTAAGAGCACTAAAAATTTTAATCGTATCCTAGCCTCCACAGTCATTCCGATTAAGATTAAAATAGCAGGTCTGTTGTGTCCTTTTTCTTTCTCGAGTTGCCTGAGGCACTTCTTGGCTATACAAGGGAGTCTTTGATACATACAAATATTTTGATTCTTGAGGTCAAAAGAAACACTTTTTTTTTATACCATTCTCTCTGATTCGGCCCTGATAAAAAGATATAGCCATTTCGAGTTTTCATAATGAGCTAGGCCACCAATGGAAGAACAAAATTACCGTCAGAATAACTAGCTAAATCTGTGACACTTCACATCTGTAGATCCTTTAAACGGAGTTGCATTCAGTCAAATATCATCGATATTTTTTATCATCAAACTCGAAAACGGAGCATTATACGAGAAAATATGAAGAATACTTTAATTTCACAAAACTATCAAATATTCCTTAGATAGCGTCCAACTTAGTTTCAAGACTTGGGATCTTTGAATTTTTGGTATTTTTATCGTACGTAATAGTCATAATGAGAAAACTGAAAGACGTGCATGATATCTTCTGTTCGAAAAAGATTCATCAAATAAATGAAAAAAATATTCCGAAATTCTTTTTATTCGATAAAACCTTTTGTGAGATAGAACTAAAAATAACATTTTTTATGGGTTTTCAACAGCCTATGTCGTTTAAACCGAGCAGATTTGGAAAAAATATTAAGGACAATATTGTTCCTTTTGACCTCAAGAATATACTGTTGAATTATTTTTATGAGTTAAAGATTCACTCTGGGTATTCTTATTGTTATTCCTGATTCAATGCGGATCGACCACATTTATTAGCTACGCCTTTAGTGTAAGCCACAACTCATTAAACTTTCTAGTCGACCAAGTGATGAAGTATGAAATGACGCTAGAAATGAATAGAATTTTTCCGAATTTGGAATCCACTGTTACATTATTGATGACACCTGATAGTTTACGTCACAGCATCCAGTCATAGATTACAACTTACTCTTGTCACGAAAAGTCGTTATTCCATCCCTGGAACAGACGCTGTTGCCAGACGGGGCAATTTTTCATACAAATATCAGATATTTTTCACTGAAATTGGGATTTTATGTTTTCCATATGTTAGGATGTGGAGCAGTCATTGAGATACCAATTCATTTTCAATTCAATATTTTTAATGAATTGCTAATTAATCCTGCGTTTAAATTTATGGACGTCCAGGTTTTCTGAAGAATTTCGATGGTCCAATTTTCAAATTTATGAATATTCAGAAATGCTCAGAAGCGACTGAGACGTACCTACGCACTATCCCATATAATTACTCCACATATGCCGTCAATCCGTATAATTAAGCCGCCGTTCTCATTCGGCTACCGTAAACAATTCTCACGTGTTCGTTTTCCGTCCACTTGTATTGTAATTCAACCGTGGCGATATCCGATTCAAGGTCCATCGAAAATGGAGATAGGCGAACAGAAGACAATGACGCGAATACCACCGAATCGGACCGCGACCGTAGGCTGCACGCGCGCTGGACGGCAAACCGCAAAATGCCGTGCGGCTGTTATGCCGGATGTGAAAACGCAATCTGATCTGACGTTCTTAATCGGTATTCCGTGCGACGGCTGGTGACTGTTCAGGTATCGGCGATTCCACTCTTGCCAGGCACTTCATCCGAATATAAAAGTTATTGAATTTATGTATGATGAATCTGGGTGCGAACATGCAACGGAACTCGGTATTTCGTTAAGCGGTTCGGAACTATGTTGCAAGACTGTACTCTCATTGGTACCTGGACACTCTGGCTTCAGAGACAACGAAGTATCGGATGCTCTCATTCATGATTTTTTCAAATTCACCGCGGAAACTATTCAAAATCAGCCTTCAAATATGGGGTTTTAAAATTTAAATCGCTTTGTGCGGAGTTTACGATTTGACAACAGCGCATACAAGACAATGAAAAAAACAAGGTCCGATCAGCTTGTTTATAAAATAACAGCTGTTGATCTACAGGCGCCTACTTACTGGCGAGCTTCAACTGCAACCGGCCTTAAAAATCCCATAAAATTTTACGACCTTCCTCGTTCGTCGCAGACGGTTCTGTGAGCATTACTATTTTTTTTTTTTACCTCCAGTAGGGCCTCGGAATAGGACTGAAGAAGAAGAAGTGCTTAAAATAATTTTTTTTTGGGAAACGGTTGAAATAGATATTTCAAAATGTGACGTTTCAAAGATATTCCACAAAAATACATCATTTTCTTCAGGAGGAGTATTCCCTATTCCTTAATCAGGGAACGGAACAACAGGTGGATAAGGCAAACGATCCTGGACTACTGGCCCAACCGTCCTGGACTGCTTCACTCGCGCAGGGCCATCTCAGTGCCTCCCAGCCCATACACCAGTCGTTGCCTAGGATTTTCTAGAACCAATCTGAGATATATCATGGAACATGACATTGTAGACTCAGAGCCCATCTCAAAAAACTCAGCATCGTCAATGACCCGCTCTGCAGACTCTTCTTAGAGGAGGACGAAACGATTGAGTACTTCCCCTGTCTACCACCGGGCAGTCACAGGGTCAGACACAGGTCAGACTTGGAGTCTTTGGTTCTCTGAAGATGGTCCTTGAGGAACTCAAGAATCACCCCCCCTCCGACATCATCTCCTTTTTGAGTAGGGAGAGATCTAGCTCTACGAACTTGCCTGTGTACTACAATATAGGTACTGCATGGTCGCAGTGGCAGGTTTTTGATTTATCCATCCAACACACCCAGCAATCAGATCAGATCAAAAGACTGTACTCAACTTCAGGGTTGAAACGAAAAGCCTAGAATTAGCAGGAGTATATTTTGGGTAGTACAATACTTTTTGTGTGGTGATTTCCTAATCGTTGCAACAAGAAACCGCTCAAGCCGTTTGCGCAAACTTTCAGTTTGTCTTGTTTAATGTCTGTCGGACAGAAAACCTACTCGAGAACTCGAGGTTGGTGCATTCGAATGAACTAACTTCCAAAGGCACTAGCCCCTCTCTGCCTTAATTGTATGGTGTACATGCGAATTCAGGATCACGTCTTTGGCCCTAGCATGCCATCATGCGAAAAGGATCTAGGTAGTATAGAGAGTTCTGCCTAACTTCGATAACATAATCTCAGAATTTGAGTCTTGACTTCGAGCTCAGCTATATGGGGACCTTGGAACATATATACAGTCCCTGGCCATATTATTAGACGCATTGATTCGATGCAAAATCTCAATATTGAATTATTAAATTGAATGTATATGTTACATATACTTCATCTGTAAATGGTTTTCACATATAATATATCATATTGGATAAAAAATATTGATTTATTAATGATTAAACATGAAATTCTAATATTTTGCTGAGCCACCCTGTGTAGCTATGAGAGCTTCATACTATCAAAGCAGAATTGTTCGGTTTGCTGCATTCGAAGATAATGATTTCATATGTGGATTATCGAAATAACGTCCGAACCTGCAGAATGCAAGACGTCCACTGGAAGACATAGTACTGATTCATACTTAAGTATTAATACTACAACATCAAAAATAAATGCCAAATAGAACAATTTAATGAGAGTCGTAATAAAACTGACATTCTGTGGAAATGAAATTCAAATATTCTGCTTTTTCCTCGGGCAATACCAGTAAATATAAAAAAAATTCTCAGTGCGTCTAATAAACTGGCCAGGGACTGTACATGGAATGGAAAATAAACATTTGTTGTTTTTCAAAGACTGGAGTGTCGCCAGTGTCAATTGAGACAGTTGATTCGGACATTGTTGTCACATCAATTTTCAATGCGAAAAGATGGTGAAGTATATGAATTTATACCCATGTAACGCTACTGCCTCAGTGTCGCGCTAGATAGAGAAGTATAGAATGTTTGGACGACAACAAAGACGTTCGTATCACTGCAATGGCCATTCCATTTCTTGACCCACTCTGGTATAAAACAAGGCTGCGTGTTAGCGCCTTTACTATTCATACATACATGAGTATGCCTGTAAGAGGTGTTTGAATAAGATTCAGATTTGTTTAACCTGAAGCGCGTCAGAGCAAAAACCCGTACAAAGTTTATCACGGAACTTCAATATGCAGACGACTGCGCACTTATCGCTAGCAGCTTAGAGGATCTACAGATAATGTTGGACACCTATAAACATATATACGAAGCTTTAGGCCTTATACTCAATATTGACAAAACCAAAATCCTGGTAAGTTCGCCAGAAAGCCTTGAAACAGATATCAGCCTGTAGGAACAGGTCGAGCTGTTCAAATACTTGGGAAGCTTCATTAATACTGAGGCTAACCTGGACACGGAAATACACAACCGTATCAATTCGGCATCACGTGCATTCTGGAAGCTAAAGGACAGAGTATTTCAAAATCACGACCTCAATCTGAAGACCAAGACAGCTGTTTACAAAGCAACGCTTCTTTACGGAAGTTGAAAGCTGAACGCCCTACAGATGACAGCTTGAACAGCTTGAACAAAAGCAACAACGTCATTTAACACAAATAATGCACATCAGATGGTTCCACAAAGTTTCAAATGCAGAAGTCTTGCAGCGCGCAAGTTGTATAACAATTGAGACTCGGACTTCAGTATTCAGACTGTGGGTATTGATCCGTCCTCATTGCCCTATCGTTTTAAAGCTCATAAACGAAAATTTGTTATGAAATCAATCAAGAACAAGCAATAACGATGTGTTATTCCGGGTCGCTTGGTATGATCCCGATTAGATCTACTCGGTCGACGATCACAGCGAATATTTCGCGTTGCCATTAAGCTGGCCGATTGTGCCACTTTAACTTAATCGAATCTCGACCGTGCAATCAATCCTCATTGTCCATTATTCATTCTTCGTTCCTCGCAGCGAATCTTAACGTCGTCCCATTGACGTCATACGCCAAACAAAAACATCGATTGTTGAACCTCAGATAATACTTTCACCGATGCCGATGCAGCGTTATTGGTATAACAATTCGATGTGTTAATTTTGTCACACTAGCCACTTGCCGAATTGTTTTTTCGGTCTCGAATAATCCCAGGTGTATTATTCATATTTCGCCTGTTCCGGCTCGAAGGACCAAAATAATGTATTTTGCTCAGAAGTGAATTTAATGAGCCTGAACGGAGTATTATTTGTTTGGGAGCGCAGACTGGCTGATATTCCAAAATTATCCTTATTTAAGGTTATCTGAGTCCTTCCGAACGCGTTGCATAATATTGTTTTTCATCTGATTCATTGATTGAGAACAAAGTCGTAACATATGGTGTATAGATCAATTAAAAGTAAACTTAATACACTTGTTTGTTCATTGTAATATCCAAATCGAACTGAATTGAATATTCAGATATTGTCCCGTTTGTATTTCCTATTGAACTTGAACTTGTACCTAGTCGAATAGGCGATGCAAGTCAATATCGATAAAATCGATCGTTCTCCTTGTGTAAACCCTAATAATCTTGTTGCCTACTAGGTTTTAATATCCTGTGAGGACTTTGGATTCCTGGAACCCAAAAATAAATGTATTTTCGAAACTACTACCTTGATCATCTTATCAGGTAATTCTCGTTTGATATTGATTGATAAGGAAACACTGGTTCTCCATTTAGCTGCAATGATTGTTTCGAAATGATCATACTGCGAGGTAGATAAAAGCGTTAGAAGAATCCTGTACTGTCAAATGGTTGATATGCGAAATTTGGTCAGATTCCAGGATCGCCCATTTATGGCTCATTAAGATTCGAAACTTTCATTTTGAAAGGAATAATGGAGGATTAAAATTTCAATGCGGCAATAAATTTTAACGAACTTTCCTGCAACAATGAATGGAGCATTTTGTCATTGGTGCGTTCAACAAACGTTTTGTTTGTTTGGTCTTGATTCAAATTTATAATATGCACCCTTCTACCATCTGAAAAAGATTTTTTCAAGGTTGAATACAGTGCAATGGTAAGTGAAATTTTATCTTTTTTTTTGATTCGGAATAAAATCAGATTGATCAAATCGAAGCATTTTTTACATTTGGTCAGCTCTAAGGTTACATTCAAAAGCTCTCCTCTCTATTTTCATAATATAATCATCAAAGTCTCATCTTTACTACATTCATATAGATTTTATCTATTCATTGACCTGCTTTATAGTCTAACTAACGGAAAAGCATTCGAAAATTGATAGGCGGTACGTCAGTTCCATTTAGTACCCCATAAATATTCAGTTTAATAGTTTTGTGAGTTGCGTAATTTATTTCCTTCGAAATGGTAATAAACCTATTCCCCAAAAACAACAAGTTTTTTTTCTTTTTCGACCTTTTTAACAACGTCCACGAATATATTCAAAAAATCTGTACATCGTTAAAAAAATGGGACGAAGTTTTTGTTGTTGGAAAATTAAAATTCCGATTTGAATTATTTACCAACAGTTTATTCTGCATATATCTTCCATACAGTTTTGAATAGATAATACTGTCTTATCATGAAGCCAACAAATAATCTATTAGGTAAGGCATTGGTCTCATATGGATAAGGTTGAACTTTTTTTCAGTTAGATAGCATTGATAAGTTTAAGGGAAAGAGATCATAACTAAAAAACCTATGCGAAGTTTGCTGCGTTTGATCAACATTTTCACTGCTTGGTCTATTCATTTTTTTCGCAGTCCTTGCAACGGTCTGAATATTGTTATCTGCAAATTTCTCCTGTTGTGATCGTCAGACAAGTACAAAGTTTAGACAGCGCTAATTCAAGCTAACAGTCTATTTCCTCATATCAGCGAATGACATTGTACAATTATAGCCGGAGAGAAACGCCACATGCAAATTCGAAATCATCGAAGCTTTCTCTTCTTCCAAGGAACGAGTAATTGACATAGCCGCCGATAGAGGTCGATGATAAAATTGAATAAAGAAAATAAAAGATAAGAATCATGTAATGAAATAGATCTGCTCGAATCAATTGCGGCGAATTTAAATCTACAGTCTTTATCGAACCGAAAAAATTATTTATTGGAAATCCTGGATGATAAGTAATGTCACGAGGTTATTGACGATGTATGCGAGAATTTTTTTGCACTGTCGCCTGCATATATTTCATTCAGAAGGTAGGATTTGTGACCACGATAACGAAATAGGGGTCACCTCATTTCTAAGTTCAATCTGGCTACTGACAGGTTCCCACAATTA
Source organism: Coccinella septempunctata (assembly GCF_907165205.1). NCBI lineage: Eukaryota > Metazoa > Arthropoda > Insecta > Coleoptera > Coccinellidae > Coccinella > Coccinella septempunctata. The sequence goes on along the minus strand of NC_058190.1, from coordinate 46,493,316 downwards.
TATCTTCGTAATTTTGCCGAGAAACCTAGAATAATTTCCGAGAAAATTCAACTTTGCCCACTTTTACGACCCCCAAATACCCTTAAATTGCGTAAGAAAAAGGTGGAATTTTTGACAATTTTCGATTTAATTTTTCCATTAGGTGTCGAAGGAACATCGAACATCATTCAATTCACAAGTGTCACTTATGCGATGAACCACAAGTGTCATTTATGCGACGAACCACAAGTGTCATCTGTGTGATTCAGCGCAAGTGTCATCTATGTGACGATCGATGATCAGAGAAAAATGGCACCGATCACAGAACGTGGTGTTTTACATAGAATAATGTTTTTGACCACACAGTGTCACCCGAGCTACGACTGCTCATTGGGGTCCACAAGTCAGGTTCGCCGACTAGACGGCTGCGATTACGAAATAGCATCCCACGTGATATCCCGTCGTAACACTGGCATCTCGCGGATGTCTAGATTCGCGAGGGATTCCGCGAATCCCCCTCGGCTATATTGTAAATTGTAATTAGGCTACAGCCCGTCACTCAACTTGTAGACGCGTGTATCTCGTGGTCTACGTGCCGCGAAATGCGTAGCCTTCAATTCCGAAGAAATTTGCGATGATAAAAAGACGAATTTAACCAGTCGATGCCCCCTTGCTAATCTCCGAAAAGAATCGGCTTCGATCTACATAAGATTCTGCGAAACTGTTACGTCATGTGTGGATTTAACGACTTTTCGTTTTATCGAAAGTTGTTGGCGACATAATGAGATGATCAATAGGTCCGACAAGTTTCTTTTGAATAAAATAATCACTCTATATATATAATCCATTGCAATCTGCTAGGAGGGATAGAAAATGCTGGTCCACTGTTGAGCGATCAACCGTCTTCAGCGGGTGTTTTGGCAATACTGCCCTGTATGACAAGACACCAACTCAGTTGAATGATATTATTATTTTTTTAGGCTACGAAGATTTGCTCTTTTAAACTATGTATCACACAAGGCACCACGATGATTTTTCTCGGAGATACGCGTGTCCAAAGTTAACCTCGAAAAATTCCGAAAAAGATGTGGTCACTTAAAGATTTGTCAAATTTGAGGAGCTGTAGTAGCCATATAAGAGGCACTGGACCAATGCTGTTTTTATTGAGATAGATTGATCCTTTGCGCATAAAAAAATCCAACTTTCATTCACCTACCGCGAACTGTTTAGATTTTATGATTTTTCTTGCGAAGGTCCCAAAATTTCGAATGTTCCATCGTCCATAACTTGAAAACTGATCCTTTCATTTAAATTCTGTTTGAATATTCGTGATCTACGCCCTCGATTCAGTAAATACTTCAGTTTTGGTAGAAATTGGGAAGATCCAAAATTTTTCAAATTTTCTATGGAAAAATTGCGATTTTTTGAAAAATATTTTTGGTCTCCGATCCAAACCAAATTTATACTGTCGGCTGATTCGAGGGCGTAGATAACGAATATGCAAACAGATATTTAAAATTTTTTTTATTTATTTAGTTGTAGTTGATGAAAAATTGGAAATTTTGGACCTTCGCGGAAAAAATCATAAAATCTGAACTGTTCGTGATAGATGGATCAAAATTGTTATTCTCTATTTGAAAAGGAGCCATCTATCATCAAAAAAATCGGCATATGTCTAATTCTCTTTTTCCGTCTACTAAACCTCCCCAAAGTTGACCAATTTTTTCGAAATTTTCCTTTAAAAGTGATTTATTTCCTAAAATACTGATCCTTCAAAAAATCTAACTGTATATTCGTAATCTACGAACTCGAGTTAGTCAATGAAATGACCAGGGTCGATATATTTTGTACTATTCAATAAAACAATGTGTGCATTTAAAATCAACATACTAGAAGAGACAAAATACTCGGTAAAACAATTCTTCATCCAACAAAAATTGAGGCGTTATTGTTGATACACCCTATGTATTTCTGAAAACCACTCCCATGAGATTACTATAAGCTGGTATTGTTCCCAATTCACGATCCATGTTGATCGAGCTGGAACCATTTCGAAACAGATATGCGAATAAATTAATATTTTATGCGATTTATGACGAAGTTATCCGTTTCCACACTGGAAAGACTTTAAAAACGAGCATCGAATTATGTGCCTTGTTCGTTCGGAATCGTATTATTGCATTTAAATTGATGTAAAATAAGGACGAATATATGTGTCACGATGTTTATGCTTTGTTCTCGATAGCAATCAAGTTTGCATTCGGAAGCCACGATTAGGTTCATTATTTCGCTATTCAGTGAGAGGTAAATATATACCTACATAGTATCATTCATTTTTCCATGGGACGATTATTATCTCGCCGAGATTATTTGATTCGAATTGGACGATAATTTATCTGAATGACGACGGTTGAATAGCGACGAGAATGCAGCATCAGTAGCGTCAATCATGTGGTGATAATATACTCTGTAAGCAACTTTACTTGGATGAAAGGGGACCTCTATCTGACAGAGAAATGCGTCAAAGTAATATTTCAACAGTTTATGCAAGTGCGAAATCTCCTACATCTACAGTTTGAATATAGGTGCATACGAGAAAAATACTGGGATAGGCATGCACCAGAATTCACAGAATAGCTCATCGTTGCCTTTAGGGGTCCAAGTAGATATATGGGTAATGGTAAATTATGTCTGAAATGTCGTGCAAATGATTAAGGAACTTCACGACCAGAGATGAGATACATAAAGGAGGCGCAATTCAGTTCAACGGTAGTTGGAAGGGTGATGACGTAAAAGTGGCAAGGTCAAGATCAATTAACGGAATTCGGTTCATGAGTAGTGACGTAGCATAAACAAGGGGTAAATGAGGAAAATGACAGAGCTACGACACTGTCAAGAACTCCGGATCTCAGTAAAAACAAGTAACGTCACCCCGCTGTCTTTCTTACTGGACATTGTCGCCTCAGGAAGCATCTGACGAAAATGAAAGGAAAAATCTGCTCACCTGGTTATAGAGTCTCTTGCCCTTGCAATCCAACGCAGAGAATGCCTCATACGAGAAAATTGTAGGAGTAATGACTCCTTTGAGCCCTTCTAGATACTGCAGTTCGTCAGAACTCTGGATGTTGAGGTCAAGCTGAAGATGACGCAGTGGGAAGGGCAATACATTCATACATTGCTGAATCTCGTTACCGAGAATAAATCTACAAAACGACTCAAAAAACAGACTATCGGTGCGATCAAACTTATAATTTCTTAGGGCTATTTGCGACTGTGTGCCCTCCTATGACTGAAGAGACCCAACCGTGACCTAAAGATCCTTTCACACTCTGAGCATGGATAGTCACCAACCAGATCTGGCCGCCGCTGTATTCTTCTCGAGTCTCCATTAAAGCTGTGGACCAATGACCTCCACTGTGATCTGTCTAACGCTAATTGTTCCCAGTTATGATTGGCATTTACTGATTTTATTGATTGATGCAGTATATCCTCAAACCCCCATACTGGCCTCTCAGTTTCCGAGCTCCCTTTGTGAATTCGCTGTACAGAGCTATTTTGGGAAGTCTTGTGTCTTGTATCCTCAGAAAGTGGCCGCTCCATCTGAGTCGGCCCTCGTTACTTGAGTCTCAATTGTTATACAACGTGCGCTGCAAGACTTCTGCATTTGAAACTTTGTGAAACCATCTGATGTGCATTATTTGTCTTAGATGACGTTGTTGCGTTTGTTCAAGCTGTTTAATGTTTCGCCTGTAGGGAATCCAGCTTTCGATTTCGTAAAGAAGCATTGGGAGGACCACTGCTTTGTAAACAGCTGTCTTGGTCTTCAGATTGAGGACGTGATTATGAAACACTCTGTCCCTTAGCTTCCAGAATGCCCGTGATGCTGAATTGATACGGTTGTGTATTTCCGTGTCCAGGTTAGCCCTAGATTTATGAAGCTTCCTAGGTATTTGAACTGCTCGACCTGTTCTAGAGTTTCAATCTCCAGGCTGATATCTGTTTGAAGGTTTTCTGTAGACTCTGGAGAACCCAGATCCTCTGGGTTGCTAGCGATAAGTTCGCAGTCGTCTGCATATTGAAGTTATGTGATAAACTCTGTTTTTGCTCTGAGGCGCTTCAGGTTAAACAAGCCTCCAGCCTAGACCTCAAAGTCTCAGTGCACTGTAACCCCATTTAAAACTAAACTAGCCAACCTTCGACGAGAGTTAAATGTCAAGGTGTTCGCTGCAATAGATACTCGCTAAAAAGAGTATAAACATTGGGACAAGTTTTTCCTGGTTAGACACCAAGAAACCATAGGTTTTAAACTATCTCCTCGCTCTCCAAAGTTACGCCTATGGTCTCTTCCTCAATTGTCGACTTTGGAGCCCGAATTTCAATAATACAGTTTAGCAGGCCAGATTAGATAAGATTATCCAGCTACCTGCGAGACGTCTACAATGAATCAGTAGCTAACGGCCGGCACCAGGAACGCCCTGCGTCTCAATCGACAGCCGATGTCTTCGCATAATCCTTGAACGTTCGTGTGCCGAGATGTCCAACCTTACGTCCGTCTTCGCGCTGGATCCACCAGACGTGGACTCGAACTCTTGTTCTAGCGCCTCCTCCGGTCAGTACTCGGGCCGTATCAATCCGAACAGCCTTCTGGCCAACCTGATCCCGCCCTGTCAGAAGGAGCAAGACTGGGATTACGATCAGTGTTACAGCTATTATGCGAACGGCTGCTACAACACCTGCCAGTTCGTTAAATTCGGCGATATCGAGGATTTCATGTGAGTAGCGACACGACGATCATTGTGGTTTGTTTTGTTGCCGTCGAAGTACCATGCGTGATGTTCGTGTTTTACTCATAACGCGTGGTTCAGATAAGAGGATTGATTGGGTTCGAGTGCGTTCGGCCTTCGTTTGGATGCTACCCAGATGTTATGCCAGGAGAAGCTTTCAATTGGTTTCTGAGTTAGATGTTCAAGGTCACCAGACCATAAATTTGGAATGATTTATAAGAGATCCATTGAATGGGTGATCAGTATGAACCACAGAACCTGCCACACGTACGGTCTTCACCAACTTGTGGTTGAAAAGCAAAACATTAAATGGTATAATTTGCACCACCCACTGCTGTGCTTTTCGACTGGCACTTGGTACCATCTTTCGCCTACACGTGCTTCCAGATGCTGTCGACTTGGGCATAAACAAAATTGCAGTCTGTACGTGTGGGCACATTTTAACATAAGCTTCTGCACAAGATGGTGCAAGTTCCCCAGACCATAGTCTCCCATGCTCGATGGATGAGAATTGGAGGTGCCCCTTCTTCTTCTTCTTCAGCTCTACCATCCACTCCTGGATGTAAGCTTTCTCCATAGTCTTCCATCTTCACCTGTCCCTGGCTTGTTCTTTCCAGTTTCCACCCAGTATTTTCCTAATGTCGTCTACCCATCTGCTTTGTGGACTACCTCGGTTTCTCTTTGTTTCGCGTGGTCTCGATTGTAGCGTCCGCACTGTCCACCTTTCTGGGCTCTGTGTGGTTAGATGACCTGCCCATCTCCACTTGAGGCTGGCTATCTCCTCCATTACATCCCTCAATCCTTAATTCCCTCACCTCTTAATTTCGAACTTTATCCCTCATTGAAATGCCGGGCATTACACATTCCATTGCTCTTTGGAAGTGTCTATAGAACTCTATTTATTTGCCTTCCTCTGCCAATGGTCCCATGTTATCTCTTTGAATGAGGAGACTAGAGTTGGTCTTTTTCAAACATTTTGAAAGCTTATCATCAATAAATGTCGTCTGCTTTTGGAGAATCGGTCTCTGGTTATATTATTCGAATGTGGTGATACACACTGTGATCCTTTTTACACAGGTGACTGTTGCAACTGCTACCTTCAGGATGTAGAACATCAGTCTTCAATACTGCATAGCTACTCGACCTCAAAATTTTATATGAATAGATGTGGCTATTTCTACTTTATTGTATTCGCAATGTTGAGGTTTCTCTCAGACATCAATTGAAGAATAAGTGCCATTTGATGCAACATGCTTCAGCTTGTTCATGTTGGACATGTGAATAGTCTTTCAACTCTTCATACCTCGATTTAATCCACAACACGTTTCAATCATCATCATAATCATATCAACATATCCAAGTTCATCAGTTAACTTCAAATATGTATTCAATGAACTTGGACAGTGTATGAGCAGCTTGATGGATTTGGGGATTTTCATTTTTGTAAGCACTGTCTACAACATGCCCAAATTGATCAATCTAGTTGAAGTAAGCTCCTCTTTGGGCAGTTTTGGATGCTGCACTTGTGAATTACAAATTCTGTAATATTTTCTTCAAATGCCAATTGGAACTGACTGACTAGTGAGTAATCTTACATTACCCAGCTATTGGAATCTGCTACTTCAACTTTGAGGGTTACCACCAAAGCTTGAACAGCTGGAAGTTATAAGTTTATTTATTCGTAGTTATCGAATTCGTAAGAGAAGTTTGGAGGTGTGCATAAACAATGATCAGCTATGACGTGAATGACAAATCCATGAGTATGGTGGTAAAATCAAAGCAAACAATTAGTATATTCAACTCTTTTAAATTCTGGTATAACACGATTATACATCTACCAGTTTTTCGAAAACTCCAAAATACAACATGAAAAATAAACTGAAAGACAAATGCAGATCACCGTTCCGTTTTTGTATCCTGTCGAAAAATTCATTTGAAAGGAGATTATTGAAAATACACTTAGAAATCGTATAACCGATCACGAACTGATCAACGACGTTTACGAGTTTCAAATTTCCTAGATGAAATCTCGTGAAAACCATCAATAAATCTCCTTCTGGGAAAAACCTATCATATGACGACGTTCGGGCCTCGTCTTCTCCCTGGATTCCGTCCAACGAGACCACGGGGTCCAGGAGGATCACATGCTCCTCTCATAAAGCCATGGTTTATGCGCGAACATCCTATCCTTTCGGACATCTTCCGCTTTGGACCAACGAAACGGCACGTCGGTCGTTTGATCGATTGAGAAGGCGGACGAATTCGCGATCAATGATCAATTAGCGCTTGTTACGATAAGAGTCGGTGTGCTCCACTCAGAAGACGGTTCTATCGCGGAAAGTTTAATTTATGTCCTTGTGCGTAAGTGTGAATCGATTGGGTGTTTAGGTTATGGCGGCAACGAGACGCGGAAGTTCATGGTGAAGTATCTAAGCTGTTTTTTTGAAGACTGTCATGAATTGGTTCAAAATTATAGCATTCATATTTAAACGCCCCTTTCCCAGAAAAAAAAAATTGATACTTATTACATTTTCATCATTTGAATCCTGGATAGGCTGAGAAATCATAAGAGGACAAACGGTGATAAGTTTCGTGATAATCGAGTGCCATTTCAACCACGAAACCACTTGTTCACATATGTCAATCCCATCTTAATTCTTCTCAAGGTTGATTACCTGATTTTTGAGATCTGAGCCGATGGATATTTATTCTAATTCAAGGGACTGGTGATCAGATTTCTCTTCAAAAACATCACACAGCCGTTGGAGCATTTTTCTACGAAAAAACAACCTAAGATAAGAATTATGTGCCTTACTTTCAACTCACTCTGTAGAGGTAGAGCATTTCAATGTGCTTCCATAACAATAAGTTCGAAAGCATAGTGTATGTATTTCGATAGATTATTCTAATATTTGTTGGCGTCGTAGGTTTTTGAATCATGACTAGATCAGTGTGGAGGCGTTGGACTCATTAGATATAATGAGTTTTTCGAGCAAATATTAAAGGATTTTTGCAAAGTAAACTCGATATGGTTCTCATTTTTCCTGTTTCGTAAAATTTTTTGAAGAATCCAAATGCATATTCTTTGCTGACGACAATTCAAGTTTTGTTTATATTCACTGACCTGGTGAACTTTGCACTCATTTTATCCATTGAAGTTATCACTTTTCCTGCATTCTATATGTTCGGTAGCCAGTAATCGATCAACTTTAATTTTGGGGTTCGAATCACCAATAATCACATCAAAAGTTTTGCAGCATGAAAAGAAGAAAATATGACCGTTTAATGTTTACCTATCACACATTTCTTTTAACCTTTTCTTCTCTCCTGGCTCATATCTATTTCTGGGATATCTTTCATAATACGAACCCGAACCTCTTCAATTTATTGTCTCTCATTTGTGAGATTCCACAGAGTTATATTTTACTCGTTTGACTCTTGAAGATGTAGTAGATAATTCGTCGCATTAATCAACTTCTTTCAACCGTTTGCTAACGACATCCAAGGACAAATAGATCATATTATGTAAACTGAGGAGGAATGATAAGTTGCCTGTCGGAAAAATGCATCCGTATTCAAAACAGAAGTTTCGCAGTTGGAAAAAGAGGATGACCAGTTCAAGCGTGCCTCGAGAATGAAATTGAAGAAGCGTTTTCAGTTTCTCTCTTTTCGCATCTGAGCAATTCGCTAGAAAAAAGTGGAGTGATGAATGCATCCAGTGCAATAACGATCTTGGCGTTTGAATTCTGTATAGGCACATTTGGCACAGAGCCAATATTTGAACATTAATCTACTGGTCTGATTCTATACGAGGTGAAAAATGAAATACATGTCATTGATCCTTTCATTCAGCTTTGGTCTCGAGAAAATGAAACTCCTTTTCGAATGAAAATCACTGAACATACAGGGTGATTCACCGCAATGGCCTTTGGTTTTAGGCATTATTTTCAGACTTCTGACCTCCTGTTTTCACCAATATTCTCATAAGAATGGATAATGAAAAACCGTTGAGTTTTTGCCCAAGGCAGAAATGGCCATCGAATCAGCTATCTAACGATGCAAAAATATAATTGAAATAGGAAAGTAATAGACTGCTTCCGTTATAACCGAAAGTTGCAGAGATCTGAAAATATTTTGTGGAGAAAGTTCATTTGTCGAATTATCATTACTTCACAAAACTGTATCCTTTCCACTAAATTTGTTTCTTTCGAATGTTGATCTTGATTGAATTTGTAAGAATACATACTTGATTTCCATAATACTCTCGATGCTTAGACGACATAATCCTAGATCCTTTTCTGGATATCTCTGGTTGGGAAGACTAATTGCTCTATCAACAACTCTATTACATTCGCCATGCAAAAAGTTTGATTCAAGTAACCTTCATTCGTGAAATCCGGCATCTTTTCGAAACTTAAATTAACAAAACGACCCTGTTAACCGTGTTTTGTCTTGTTCCAGGAATAACGAGAAGCGCAAGGAAAAGTCCAGAGATGCTGCGAGATGTCGGCGATCCAAAGAAACAGAGATATTCGCAGATTTGGCTGCTGCGCTGCCAGTGTCACAAGAGCAGGTTGCTCAGCTGGACAAGGCCTCGATAATGAGATTGGCCATATCGTATCTTCGTGTTAGGGATATGATAAACCTGAGTGAGTATTTCTGTCGCAACCTATTTGCCTGATACTGAGGTGGGTTCGAAGTTGACTATCGACTTATTTTTCAGTACCTGCGTTACCTGTATCGGAAAAAGATGTAAAAGCAGACGAATCTACTTTTTTGAAATCTTTGGAGGGATTTCTCTTGGTCCTGTCCAATGATGGGGATATCGTCTACCTCTCTGAAAACGTCAGCGATTACCTAGGAATCGGACAGGTAATTATTGATTTCATCCTTATAGCTTAAACTCTTCACTCCAACTAAAAATGGATATACTTTTTGTGGCTGATGATGATTTGGGTTCAAAAAACATCAGGAAAGCAAAATAATTGTAGATTGAGGATTCTCGATGAATATCAATAATATTGAACAGTAACGTTCAGTTTCATAATCAAATTTGAAGTCACTTCAAGCTTAAAGCTTCCTTTAGTGTCATTTTTAGTAGGGTTAAAAGAAGCTTTAAAATTAAAGGGACTTTAGGTTTGATTATGAAACCGGCCGTAAATTACGCCATTTTCACTAGGAATCAATTCACCTGTTTGTCTATTGAAAATTGTAGTGTTTTCACTTCTAATTGATATTTTTTCACTGCGCTAAAACGAATTTACTGGTCTTGTGTTTTATAGAGCTCCTTATGCTAAAAAATCGTTTTATTAAGTCCTTAATGGTTTAATTGTGTATATCTTTTTTATCAGTCAATGATTCGGATAGATAAGCCTCCCATGAATTTTTCATTCGAGGTCATATGAATTGAGATTAGCGACAATATATTCAACGCAATCTTAATTTTTCTCGTGGTTTCTAATTGAGATACAGTTTTTGCATATACTTACTTAACGACTCGGCTATTTGATTAACGATTTAGAAAGGCGGTATGCAAATGAAAATCAATGATTTCTCTAAACCCTCCAGGGTCCGCCATTGTACCAAGGATATATAATATAATTGAGCCTGATTTCTGGCACCTTTTGATCCATAATCGGTAAATTGTAAGAAAAAGTCAAAAAACTATCAGCTGATGTCAGTAACTTCAGCTGAAACAGACAGAATCGAATTTTCCAAAATACTTGTTCATGGAGGACTGTTTTCATACTATACATAACAACAATTGGTTTTTTCCATTAATTTTTATAGGTTAATTACTTCAAGAGTGCATAAACTTTGATTTTCATTTGTATAGAAAGAGAATCTGTAAAAGTGTAATTTATTGAATTTTTTCTGATTCGGTCTTGATGAAAAGATATAGCCATTTTATGTTTTCAAAATGAGCCTAGCCATCCAGAATAACAAGCTAAATCTATGACACTACACATCTGTGGATCTTTTAAACAAAGTTGCATTCAGCCAAAGTACCCAATTTTCCGAATATTACAGATATTTTTTATTTTTGAACATTACTCGAAAACGGCGCATTATACGAAAAAATATAAAGAATACTTTCATTCTACAAAACGTCCAAATATTCATTATGTAGCGTTAGTTTCAAAATTTGGATTCTTTGAATTTTTTGTATTTTCATGGTATGTGATGGTCATAATGAAAAAACTGGAAGACATGGGTGATGTCTTGTGTTCGGAAAAGATTCATCAAATAAAAGAAAAACTGTATTGCAAAATTCATTTCATTCGATGAGACCGTTTGTGAGATAGGACTAAAATTAACATTTTTTATAGTTTTTCAACAGCCTGTATCTTTTAAACCGAGCCGATTCGGAAATAATGGTATGGGAAAAAGAGCTTTTCCTTTGACCTCAAGAATTCACTGTTAAAATATTTGTACGAGTCAAAGACTCACCCTGTATTATATTTGCTGACTGTCTAAGATATAGGAAATTTAACTTTACATTTTTTTTTCCAGATTGACCTGATGGGCCAAAACATATTTGATTACAGTCATCCCTGCGATCACGAGGAAATTAGGGAGCTATTTTCGGATAAAGCGAAAGACGATGGAAACGATTCTCAGAAATCCTTGTTCATCAGGTTGAAGTGCACCCTCACGAGCAAAGGGAGAAATGTTAATTTGAAGTCGGCAACCTACAAGGTGCGTTGAATTTCGAGAAAGCCCTCTGCGTACGCCGATAACGAAGTGCCTCCCTTATTTTTCGTTAATCTCACTGATTTACAGGTTCTACACCTCAAAGGACACATATTGAGAGCTGCTCCTAGTGAGAACGACGTCGATCAGAAACTCAAGAATTGCTACGCGGCCATTGCGAATCCCATACCTCATCCGTCTAACATTGAATCGCCGTTACCGAAACAAACTTTCGTGACTAAGCATAGTTTGGATATGAAATTCATCCATGCCGACGATGAGATGTGAGTAAAACATGTATTTACTCATGAAATTTGAAGTCATCTTGGAGAGATTCTGTTTGAATTGAACTTTTAATTTTCTGTTTTCAGTATGAAAGATGTCCTTGGATATTATGAGGAGGAACTCCTAGGAAAATCGGTATACGAATATCATCATGCCATGGACAGCGATTCCATCATTTCTGCGTACAAGTGTTGTGAGTATGATCTTTTTTATGAACTATATCCCCTACATTCTATATTCAGACGGTCTATATATCATCCTAGATTTCTTATAAAGTATTGTTCCTATTCATAATTCGAAAAATCTGCGCCTACTTATTCAGGAAGGTTACAATCCAACTGCAACTCGTAGTTTTATTAAGTGCTAGCATTACTCAACTTTAGTTTGCTTCATTTCACTCCACCTCTCCACTTTAATCTGCTCTACTGTCCTTAACTCTATTCTACTTCACGATGCGACTCTACTCGACTCAGCTGTATTCTACTGTTCTCTGCTCTACTCTTCTCTTATCTACTCCTGTATCTCACTCTACTCTCTATTCTCCTCTACTTTATTCTTCTCTACACTGTTCTACTTCAATTGAATCTACTTTACATTGGTCTAGTGTACATCACTTTTTTTCTTGTCTAAAGCCTTCCCGAGAGAGTCCCTTGTCGATAGCAAAAGTTGAATTGATGTGGCTGATACTGAATACTTACTGTGAAAAGACAGACACAGATTTGAAAAAGAGCTGATTATGTTCAGATTTCGAAGCATAAAAAAATATAAAGTATGAGCAGTGTAATTAACCCGTGACATATTGTCCAAGAACCCTTTTACCACATATTTATGATCCAGTGTCCATCATTGAGATAACAATCAATCATTCACGAAAAATTCAGTTTTAGCCTTCATAAAATGTTGCTCACATTATTAATTGAAAAATTATTCAGTCTTGACAGGTTGACCTGTGGTATGAAATGTCTAAGTCAACTGTGTGTACTGAGAAGATACCAACATCATTGATAATTCGTGAATGCGTTTGTGAAGAGATCTTGGCTCTCAGTCAGACATCTTTTTCCACCAAAGCTGTCAAATCGATATCTACTCCAGTTGACAATGGAATAAGATTTAAAAACGGATTAAAAATAGCCACACAAGATGTGTTGAGCTCTGTAATGGATAAATAGTTCACACTTCTGGTCTCGCCTTTTGCGCCATCTATATTCCAAATTCGTCGACATGGTATTACGACAGATGCTGAACTTAGGTTACTCTTTCTATCGAACCCTCCTGATTATTTCTATGCGTTATGTGATTTTTTTTTATGAAGTTATTGAATATATATGGCAGAAACTGATACTATACGAGCACAAAACTAGCGAGACATTTGTACTGGTCTCGGTTTTGGCTGATAGAACTCATTGTTGTGAAAATCATGAAACTTTGTATTTCGTCGTTAAATTCGGGAAAATAGGTTGCCTTGATATAATGTACATTGCTTGAAAAAGAGACTTTTCGAAGCTGGATAAACGAACCAATATTTATGGCGCCCTGCAGTTTCTTGGGGTAGTATAAGAAATCGTAAAGTAAGGAGATGAAAATTAGGGAAACCATCTTTTTATTTCCTACCTAGTTTAGGTATATCATTTTTGTACATCAACAAAGTTATAGAGTAGCAACATGCAGTTTTTAGTGCCGTACAAAAATTTTTGGTTCGTATTTTGAATACACCATTACCTATAATTATTTTATTTAATAAACACATTATTGAGGAGTATGTAAAACAAAACACTGGTAACGGTTAACCAAAGTGACGAGGTAACACTGGATCCAGTACCTTTCCCCATCTTCTTCGTATCATTCCCCACAATTGGCAAAGTTTGAGGAGGCTGGCCAGATAAATCCGGTTGAATTATGGCCGGTGTAGACTGTGTAGAGGTTTTGTCTACCGTTGACGGTTCTTGACCACCAGACACGGATTTCTGTTCATCTTCGGTTCTTGGCAACTCGTTGATCGAAATTCCCATCGTAGGTCCCTCTGGCACTTTACTAGGTTGGTTGACTTCGATGCCGCCGAGTTCCGTTGTTGATTCAACAGTTGGTTCGTTTGGACCGACGCCCGTTTCTTCGCCCGTGCAATTCTCGTGTTCGACGGGCGCCAGAGAAACGGTCTTGGCGGGCTTCAAAGATTTCCAAGTCTTCTCAATTTTCTTGTCTGTATCAGGGGAAGGCTTGATTTTTTTGGTTAACACTGCGTAGTACATTTCGTCTGAAATTTGAGTTATGTGTTAATAATCTTAGAGAATTAGGTTAGGTTAGAAATGTTAAGTTAGGTTAAGTTGAGTCAGATAAGATTAGGTCGAATTGAGTAGGGTTAAATCAAGTAAGGACGGTGAGAGCCTCATACAACCCTTGGCTATATTGCACCCGGTCACCAGGAAAGGCTGGTAGACCTATTCAATCCTCCGGACAAAGAACAGTCAGTCTAGGTCGAGTTAGGTTAGGTTATATTAGGTTAGGGCTAGGTTATGTTGGGTTTGAGTCAGGTAAAGTTAAGTTGATATAGATTAGGTTAGGGTCAGGTTAAGTTAAGTTGAGTTAGAATAGGCTAGCTAGAGCAGAGTTAGGTAAGGTTTAGTAAAGTTAGGTAAGGTTGAGCAGAGTTAGGTTTCGGTCTCCATCATCTAGGGTAACGTGCCAACCTTAGGTAAGGTTGAACTGAGTTAGGTTAGGTTGCGTAGATTGGATCAGATTAGGTGGTTTATAGCCATAGACATAGAGACATGGACTGAGCAATGCCAGCATAAAATTGGCTATTTATTAGAAAGAGAGAAAAGCTCGTCGGGACATACTTTTCTCTTTTTTGTTCACATAGAGGTGAGTGTAGACCAATCAAAATTCTAGAAAAAGACAACTGCATTCCCGACGTGTTTTTCTCTCTGTCACTTTTTTTGACGGTATTTCATGCATAGATATAAAGGGAAGGCACAGTCCATGTCTCTATGTCTATGTTTATAGCCCCACACAATAACGGGCAGCATTGCACCCGTGCATATGCTAAGAAAGGCTGGTAGAGGTTCCTAATTTCTCTAGTCAGACTACGTTGAGTTAAATTGGTTTGAGTTGGTTTAGATTAAGTTGAGCCGAGGTAATAGATGATTTCTTGCTGAACAGATAACAGAAAAACTTAAAATAATTGATCTTTGCTACATGTTACCTCATCGCAAAATCATGTTGTGTTAAGTCCTTCGATACTTACCCTCCGTATGCAGTTCTGCGACCAAGAAGGTGCTCTTTTCGGCGTGTATCAAGCTGACGTTGCCCAGCAGGAAAGATTCGGTGTTATGCGGCATATACAGTTGATACATCTCCTGATCGACGCTGACAACTCGCAAAGTGTACGTTTGTATTTTTGTCTTGAATAGGAGAACGCCTTCGCCAGTCTGGTCCTTCGAAGACGATTCTATGTTCATCGACGGACATCTTCCTATAATCGGTAGAGCGTTCTTGCTTGCGTTTCTTATGGTCCATGGTCCTTCGTACTGCAAGGTAACAGAAAATGCTCTTGTCATATGAGGATGGGAAATTATTACATTGAATTAAACTGTAGATCCTCTCATTAAATACGAATCTGGATATTTTTTTTCGAAAATGATGCCTGATTGCACCAAAGAATTACAGGAAGGCTTAATGTTATACTTGTTTTTGTGCAACTTACGAAAAGCTTTTACTGCCTAACTTGTTGTTGATGCAGACGGGCATAAGTCTCACTCCACAATCATTTATTCACATAGTTTTAAGTAAAAATCGATAGGGATTTGCAATTTAAGATGAGATTTACATATTCATAGTAGTATCAGAAATTTCGGGAAAATATTCAGCTAGGAGTGTTCTGTACTCACATTTTTCAGCGGTGTAGTTTTTTTCCCAGCGTAACACACCACGAACAAGACCGTGAAACACAAGAAACTCTTGTAGTAGTACATTCTGGAACTTTCTTACTATCTGTTTAAAATTGCTTATTTTTCCACGTCGAAACTGTAATGCGCCGATAATATTCACATTGTTATCGTGGCTAAATGCTGAAAATTAATGCGTTCGCGTTCGAAAAAGAAAATTTACATGAAACGATATCATTTTTCAAATTGCTCAGCGATGACTACCCGGCTAATGACGATATAAGCGCTCTATAGTTATCTACAACGATTTCGTTAGATAATAATAATAATAAATGTCTTTTTTAAGTGAAAAAACACATGACCCATTTATTGCCTTCTTAATTGTGATATTCCAACAGGAAAAACAATATTTTTCAAGAATCCATTTTTTTGTACACTTCATGGAAAAATTTTTCCCTTTCAGAATCTACTTCAGATTGTTCCTATAGAGGGTGTATTTGAAGGTGAGGCTTTTTCTCAACGGAAGGTAGAACTGGTCAAAATGAAGCGTTTCATCGAAAACCACCTATACAAAACTCTCAAAATGACTAAGTTGAAGAAGAAATGATTACTGAAATAGATCCTAATAGGACCCTAGACCGTTTGTTAGCTAAATTATCGCAAAGCAGTGGGAAAAACTTATCTCTTGATGAGACCATGTGGTTTCGTTTAGGATATTGGCTCGTTCGATATTTACGTGGTAATGAAAATGGAAACTTAGGATTGCCGAATTGTTCTCATTATTTTTTAGTAACTTACACGATTTTATGAAATGGCTCATTTCGATACTAACTGACAGAAGAGACTTAGGACACAAGTGTAAAAATAGAATAATAATTCAAAATCTCACCAATGAAATTCGGCTAAATTATTCAAGAATTTTTTCACAGTCATCGTCGTAAAAATGGAATGAAATGGGGAAACATCATAGCAGTTTTTTAACATAACTACCATAGGCACTTTCAAAAAACTGCCTCGATTTTCTCCATTTTTTTCTCATCCTAAATTGTACGATACTATAATCATGATTCTCTCAGAAGTGACCTGCCGAAGTCACCTTCCACAGTCCCGTACTTGAAATTCAATGAAATTTTGTCGAAATTCTAGGGGTTGTATCTCAGCCATCTTGGATATTTTATTTATACAATTTTTCGTTAAACGTCTTATTTTGATGAGTTCTACCTTTTGTCAAAAAAAAGCCTCATCTTTGAAAACACCCTGTATACTCACCAACCAAAGTTATCCAATAAAATATTATATTATGGAATGTGGGTCGACTAGTACATCATTGATGATATCTCTTCCATCTGAGTACACTTTGATTGGCAAAAATTGAAATAATCTGAAGAAAACATCGATTCAGTAGTATCTTCTCTGTGTGGACAATAGGCGGTCCTATGGGGGGAGTGAAGGGGATAATTGCACCCCCTCCCCTAGAGCACTTGTCCCTTGCCTAATTCCTTATTTTAATCGTGGAATATCAACGTAATTGAATGTGGCATTGCTTTTATCAAGTTGAAGATACGCTCAAATAGTTAAATAGGTATATTGCAACAATAAAACATCAATAATTTGATCAATTTGTTCGAGTTTATTTACAGATATAACATTTTTCATAAATAATACTTTTCTCACACGCTGTAAATAAAATGTATCTCAATTTCCAATAGCCCTTCTCTCGTCTTATCCTACGCCGAAATCATTGAGCGCAGACCAGCAAGATACTGATGAGTACCGCGAAGTTCGAAACGTAAGGCGCTGATCCGGCGTTCGGTTTCTTCGTGGTGGGCGTCGTGGGCGGCGTCATCGTAGTGGTGGTGGTGGTTGCGTTGGACCAAGTGATCACCTCGGTTTTCACGTCCGGATAACCAGCGTCCGGTTTATTGATATGTTTCCCCAGGTACAATCTGCATTCTATGGATTCCGTCTCTACGGGATATAGGCGGACTTTTTTCAGCTCGGCGGTTTCGTTGAAGAGCTTCGTCATGTTTTTCTTCACGTCTTCGGGAACGCTCAGTCGGCCGGTCAACACGAAATAGGTGGCGTTTTCTGAAAGCGAAAATAAGTAGTTTGAAACATGGGCGTTCTCGAGATATATTCAGCATTTTTCTCGGGAAATGAGAAATTATACATGATGACGTTTACCAAACGTCAGTTTGACAATGCTGACAAAAGTGAGGTTATAAGCAATCACGGACAGGAGTGGTTTTTTGGCCTCGGTATTCGTGAAATTCATTTCATTATATTTTTTTGGGGTGAATCATTTATCACTTCTCTCGGTAACGCCAATTTTCTCGAAAATGGCTGAATATTCTTATATTCTGTAAACGGCGATTTGTACAAGTCAATGTTGACTTGACATGCGCATAAATTGATTGATGAATGTTGAACAGACAATCAGTGAATGACGTTTGAATCTGATTTATGAGTGCCAAGAAAGCTTTATGCATCTGTGATGGATAAATTACCTTTCTTCAATCTCACGCCGACAACCACGTAAAATGGAAGTAAACCGCCGAAAACTGTCATATTTCCATTGGCGTTGAAAGAATCCATCACTTGGTGAATGCTGTTATAGGAGTTATTAAGCGTCAATTGGAAAGGACTGGTTCTGTTGGATTCGTAAATCATCATTGCTGTTTTTTTATTGGTTTCGTTTATTCGGATGAAAGGGCAGGCGGTTGCCTCCATTTGATCGCTTGTTTGGGCCACTATCCATGTTCCGGTAATCTGGAAAAAATATCAAAACTCAGGTTCATATATTGGGTGTTTTCAAAGCTGAGGCTTTTTTTATAGAAGGTCAAGTAATTTCTCCAAAAATATTCAAGATGGCTGAACTGCACCCCCTAGAATTCCGACAAAATTTCATCGAACATCAAGTACGGGACTGTGCAAGGTGACTCCGGCATCGGAAAAACTAAACATAACATAATGTATATGGCTGGACAATGAATGGTTCAGTACATCCGAGTCTATCTGATTAGTCACATTAGATCACTTGAAAAAATAGTTGTATCGTGCAATTTGGGCTGAAAATAGTGAAGGAAAATGAGATAGTTTATGTTCACAAAGTGCTTTTATTGTTACCCTATTTCACCCCATTTTTACGATGATTGTTGGAGGGTTCGGACAAGAAGTAGATTCTGATGACCATAGTGAAAAAATTCAGACGATTTTTATTTGAGAATCTGAACGAAAATGTTATATATTTATTATATAGGATTTTCGGTGAAACGCTTTATTTCAACCAGTTCTAATTTCTGTTGAAATGAAAAAGCCCCACCTTTAAATACAAATTGTATAACTAGAAATTGCTGATTTTCTATGGTATTAACATCCACAGATCTTAAAAAGTTTCTCAAAACATTTCTCAAGAAGAAAATTTTAGGTGGGGTTTCATATTTTTTTGTTTGATACCTGTATAGATATAGTAAAATAAATATTTATTATAAATAGAAACGTATATCAATTTAAATACTCTGCTGATAAACATTTCCTATTGAAGGAAGTAGATAGGTTATCAGAAAATGTAAAATGAAAAGTGAAAATTTCAGTAGCACGACTGCTACAAGAAACCAAAAATTATCGATAATTTCATCTTTGATGAGGGTAATTTACTCACCTTTGTCAAATTAAAACAATAACCACTATTACAGAATAAACACAGAATGCCAAAGGCAAGTGTGAAACACCTTTGAAAACTCATATTTTTTATGTGTTGTTGATGTTAACGTTGATATTTAATTGAAGCAGAAACTCTATAACAGTGCGCGAGAGAGTGGGAATTTGCATTCTTATCTATATTTGCACAATAGGACGTTTTGAATTGGTTGAAGCAATGTGACAACAAGATAATAAGAAGACTTTGTTGTTTTTGGGGTTATTTCAACACTCCAGATGAGCAATAAGGCATTGTGTTTTATTAAATCTCGAAAATGGTGATGCATCAGTTATCTTTCACCTTTATTGGTGCACTCGAGGTGCATTGTTGAAATGCTCATGCAAAACATCAAATCCTCGAAGTTCTGGAATTTAAAAACTTCCTTCGATTCAAATCAAATTCCAGTTAGATCCTCAGAAAGTTGTATTTAAATATACAAGATGTCTCTCTCCAAATTTCACAGAGTGACTCATATAGGCAATTTGCAATAAAAATTCCTCTCACAACAAAGCATATCTCGAAAACTAATCGATTAAAAAGTTTTTATTTAAGTTGTGCCATATTTTTAGTGGAAAAATTGTGAAACATTGGAAAAATATTAGAATCTTGAATAATTTAACAACAGAAGATAATTGCACCATACTTTCTAGAAACTTTTTGTTGAATATTACCTGTAGAATCACTCTGAAATTTGGCTAGAGATAATCCGCACACCCGATATATAGCTCTTGAACAAGAGCAGATAAAATGCTATAACCCATGGCATTGCATGACTTAATAGAATAGAATCTTCATAATGCTCAATTTGAAAGTTTAATTATGCGTAAAATAAAAATCCAACTAAAAGTCCAATAAGTTTTCTTCAGGTTTTTTTAGGTAGCAGGTCCTGCTAAAAAAAAGACCCACACTTTCTTTCGCACCTATACATTTACACCCTCTATATAACTTGTGTTTCATTCCTGTTTACAGTGTGTTGCGTTCCTTGCAGTCCAAACCGTCTCATGAACTTTTCGTATTTTTTTCCAGTGTTTTCGAAAGGACAATGCGAGACTTCAAAATACAGATTCCTGGCAAAAAATGGCGGTTATGTGTGGGTGATGACGCAAGCAACGTTGTTATATGACAAAGTTGGAAAACCCCAAAATGTCGTGTGCGTCAATTACGTCATAAGGTAAGATTTTCCATATATTCCACTCTTGACGGAAAATTTCTGTACGTCTTGAAAGATTTCTTGGAGAATTCCTTGAGAAATTTCCAAAATTTGCCAGTTTTCTTGTTCCGAATTGGAAACGCCAGTGCTGCATGTATTATTTGGTTTTTTATCATTTGATGTACTTGTTATTTCTGTTTTATTTTCTGTTACGCACATTCATAAGATTTTTTCATTTTTGCGAAAATCATTTCGATAGATGACATATTGGTTTGAATATCGATCAATTGGATATTTTCAAGCCGAGTTGGTTAGTGTATGGATCCAACGTAAAACAATTTTTTTTTCCAATGGAAATACCGTAGATACCTGACAGGTAGGTGGTTTTTTTTTTATTATACCTGGAGTTTCCAATAATTCGAACTGGCAATGTAGAATCTTTCTACCAAGAAAACTGGTACGAAATCTTTATTTTAGAATTACGTCGATTTTGAAATGCAGAGCCTGCGGTTACATTTTCTCGATTACAAGCACTTGTGACTATCGTTTGGAAACGCCGTTACCACTTCCGTTTTTATCTTCGATGATAATTAGTTAGCTTTTATTTTCATGAAAATTTCGGTATCTTGTCGTAGAATGTTGAGTAATATCGGGATAGGAATCCAAAAAGGTTTTGTATGGTTAGTAGCTTGAAAGCTGCTACAGATTCTATTCTCAGTTAGTCTTGAAGAATGATTATCGTTTCAGGATAAATACTTTGGGAATTAGTGGATATTATGTTGGAAATACTAAAATGGAGTGTTTACAATGTTTTTCCTCATATAATATTCGAAAGAAAAGCTTTTAGTTGTTTGTTACACATTTAATGTTCACGTTTGGGAAATTACCAGAAAAACCTTATCATTTATGTCATTCTTTTGTTGGAAACGCTTTCGTCGCTATTATAACCTTGAAATTCTATGACTCATTTGGTTTTTCAGTAATGACTAGGATCAAAAAAAACAATGTGCTCTTCCATAAATAAAAAAAATGCCAAAACATTAGTTTGTATCTCTATATCCAGGTAGATGATTTCAGTTATCTCCTACATTTGTGCATTTAAATGCAGAAATAATATTTACATTTCTGAATTATGACCGTATGATTTAGACTTTTCTGAGAAGGAATACTTAAATAGACTTCATAAGCAGTTACTGTATATCGTTCTCATGGCTTTTTAAAGTGGGCATTCCATAACACTTCCATGGATGGAGTGAAACAAAACAAAGGCCATTAGATCAATTCTACTCTCTCCAATTCCTTCTCAAATACCTGTCTTCAATCTCAGATTCATGACTTGAATCTCAGAATTCTGGCTTGAATCTCCGTAAGTCAGAATTGTATCTCAGAATTTCAATTTTCAAGTCAGAATTTCCCCCTGACTTGTACCTCGGAACTCAGAATCTCACAATTCCGACCTGCAACTTTCAAGATTGCGATTATACTTTTTTTTTCTCATTTCTAAACATAGTGAGCAAATGAATCCACGTCCTCCTCGTGTTTTGTTCGAACGCGTGTTTTCGCAAAATAAGACAAAAACGCACCACCAAAGAACATGAAAGCGTTGCGGTTCCACTCTAAACAATAATTACTGCACGTAAATAGAAACTAAATACACATGTCAACGAAGCATGTTTATTTGGCAGAGACAGAAGGGTCCATTTAGTTAATTGGAATGGTCTAGGTGCAAAAATACCATCCTGCGTGTATTTGCAACTCAAACTTATCCTGATTAAAGCCTTGGAGCGAGGTCCGCCACGCGATTGCACAACAAGGCAGCGCATAAAACAGGATGGGTGTATTTATGGTTGCGGAACTCATTATTGGATAGGTTTTCGGTTGATTAGAATTGTGCATAAAGGAAAGTTAATAGGAAGATCATGAAGTAATATTTTCATGTTAAATATTGTTGTCCTAGAAATGGTATTATTATATTGGTCCACAATTTTTTTCTTTGCATTGGAACTGAAATTATTCTGTTTACTTTTCCTTATCCTCAATCGAAACCTCATGAATAAATTAGTATTACAGACTTCTCATAAATTGACATAGGCATCAGAGTATCAGATTGGAGTATATTTACGACGAAATTATCCCTCTACTTCAATTTCAAAATAGCCCACCGATGAATGGAGGAAATAGGGATTATATAATAAATCTCGATTTTGTGGAAAAATTTTTTCGGTACTTGTCGGTGCTTATCTCTCAAGTTTATTAAAAACTTATCGACTGTTTTCGAAATGATGTTGATGTAGTTGTTACGTTTGCGAACTATTTGGCTTCGATCCTAGCATATGTTTCTATCCTGTCAAGGACGGTATAGATTAAAATTACATTTATCAATAGAGTTTGTAGACTCGGAATTTCGAATATCGGAGTCGAGTAGAGCAGGTTGTGAGATGAAAACATGAGAAAAACGATGACATGACTGAAATCGCTCTTCATAGACACCCAGTGAAAAGGTTTTACAAATATTTTTGACAGTACAGATCTGATCAAGTTGGAAACTGTTAGGTTAGGCTCTGAAAAACGTTTTCAATATTGGTGAAACTTAGGCACTTTTCTAGATTCAAATTTTTTTTATTTTCTACTAGGACAATGGTAGAGGGCTCTTTGGGAAGTAAGGGGCAATTTTCAGTGACACTTTTCACACATTTCCTAATTCCTACTGTCATAAATGTGGGTTTAAGGCAGCGTATATTCACTTGCTTTTTTTCATTTCGAAATCCATGAGCATAGATTAACTAACAGTAAGTTGCTATTCGTCTAATTACAGAGATGAAATGAAAATATTTGCGCTGGGTTGAAAAGGGACTTCGAAAGATTGATTGATGAGATGGAAAATAAGTAAATTTTAAGCATTCGAATACGAACGCGGTACGTGCCAAAGGCGCCGTACGGATAAAACCTGATGATCAATTATTTTTCATCGGGTTGTCATCGGGTAAAAACCGGATTGTGTACAAGGAACTTTAGGCCGCGCAAGAATGAAAATCCGAACGATATTCCGATCTACGTCAATTTTCATTATCTAACGCGTTATTTACGTAACCCACGACAGTCCGAATTCCGACGCATACGAATTATCGGGAACGAGGTGCCAAAAATTATTGCGAGGCGTTATTTTTGGACACGCGAAAACGAATGCAGGTGGCGGCCGGGGTTTTTGGATACGGTGAAGCAGTGTTTTGCCCTCGGTAGATGAGGGACCATGACCGTTGGCCTTGGCCCTCGAAATTCACGGAGAACAACGGTTCAATGGCAACATACACACTTATCTCGAATCAAACCCGATGATCAGCCCAATGAACACGTTGCATTTTTCGAATAAAGCTCCTATTATTTATCGTTCAATAAAAGACAAAATATCCTTAAGAAATAGGTCTTTTCCTAGTTTCACGCAACGTTACCAATTCACGTTTATTCTAGGTTTATAACACCTCTCTTTGTAACCCAAATTATAGGGAGAAATAACGATGCAAATTCTTTTCGGAATTGCGTTGCTGAGATTCAAATTCTAGACGATACAACAATATTTTTAGTCTTTTCTGCATCTATTAACCATCAATTTTCCATTCCATATTTTCCATTCATCCTGGTTTCGTCTTCCATAGACATAGAACAAATTTTGAATTAATTCAGATGCATACCACCCGCTAATATAAATATCAACGAGTGTAACGTTCTGCATCGAACTAGTCAATTCGTCATCGTCATGGAGAACGTTCCACCGAAGAAGAGTAGATGCTGACCATGGTTTCGGTATCATTTGACCGAACCAAGAGCAACACAACTCCTTTTCCGATGGTAACGTTTAGAACTGACGGACTCTAATTGAATACTGGTAGCAGCTCCTGAGTATTATCGAGTTGTACTCGAGAGCCATCTATTATGAAACAAGATCTGGTACAATCCGCCCCAGATCGGATCCCAGACGAAGACAATTGTTTAGTTCGATTCAGATCGTAACACTAGATATTCATATCAGCCTGTGGAATGCATCTGATTTAATTCTTGTTCTTGATTCATTGTCTCCAAAGGCTTTATCATTCTTTCATCATTTATAGTTTCCGTTCATACTTTTAAGACAACACATTCCAACACCCATACCAAGCTAGGAATCGAACTCTGCGTCAGTAATTGCTTTTCAAGTTCACTGAACGCTTCTCCACCGAGCCCATACACAATGTGTCTTAAAATTAGGTGAAAGGTGTTTCTATATTTGATACTTCCCTCCAGAACAACTGAATGAAGTATCACATAACAAAAACAATTCTAGTACTTCATCTGAGCTTTGGGAATTCAACAATAACGTTAGTGGTGGCTAAACACGTTGATGTAACGTTTCTTACGTCCTATTGATTAAACGTTGAGGACACACGACAATAATACGTTCCAGATTGATTGCTAATATCACGGATTGTTGAATGGTTTCGCATTCAACGTTGACATAATCTTTCTTATTGAATATACGTTGAAAAGCACGGTAAAGTCACGTTTCATATTGGTGGTTAGATTAACGGTTTTGCCAATAGTTTCATATTCAACTTTGATGTGATTGATGTTCCTTAATCTTTATTGAATATATATACATTGTAGGAACACGATAAGGACTAGTATCGAGTTGAATCATATACGTTGATTATAGGTTGAATTTAGGTTACAAAATTCAGCTATTAATCAAGATGAAGCTTGCTTCTTGATTTAAACGTATAATACACGTGTATGCGGTATGTGTTCATTTTGAGGTGTTGTCCCCTTTCTGATAGTCATCGAACACGCCGATTCGCCTCTTTCCACGAACGCTGAGTCACCTGAACGGACCGATTTGCGAAATCCACAACCGGCGGACTAGATCCGTTGCGCAATTCGGCTGATAAAATCGGAGTAGCACCACCGCAGAAGTACCGGCAGGCAGACCGTCAAGGTAGACGTGATACGGGACATGTCTCCGGAGGTGTGGTCCGGTCGGAATTGAAAAGAAAAAGATAATGCCGTACCGGTTTTGCGGGCCAATCGTCAGGTTTTATTCACCGTTACCGTCGAATGTTGTACCATCGAAATTATGCAATTTCGCTGAAGAATTACGAACTGGAACGTCGGCTTCGATCTCGCTATGAAATTTATCGTTTTTGAGTGTTGGTAGCCTATTGGGTGTCGTTTAAGTTGGGTATATTACTGCAGGAGCGTCTACTGTCATTTAAATTATGTCAACCTTGTATTTGAAACCACTTGAGGCACCGACAGACGTTGTCCTGTCATGTAACTCTGGAACCAACGCACAAAATTCCATTTGAATCGTTCCAGCCGTTTGGGAAACATTTTTGAAACGCCATCTACCGGGGTCTATTGTAAATTCATACCTCATGCAAACCGACGGAAAATTTCATTTAAATCATCGCAGGCGTTTGAAAAACGGTCGATATTCTGCATCTAAGCCCCATTCCCAGCTTCTGCTGTACCATTTTCTAGAAAAACTGTCCTCCTCAACGTTTGAATTCGCGCAATCTTCACTGTGGAATGTGCCTTTTCCAGATCTATCTGGACCAAGCACCGCAATTTATTCCGTTTCAATTCACAATGCGCGAGCCTTAATCGCAACGACAAAGCTGACAAGATGATTAATGTCGTTATATAATTCCTCATAATTTATTGAAATTGTAGCGGGAGAAGCGCATTGTGCCTTATGCCAGGTAACACGTAGTGGAGATATTCCAAAACGATATACCATTGAAGACGTTAACCACCTACAGCTTCTGGAATTGATACGGATGCTCGGCTGGATCCATTCAAGCGTTCAATGGGCTCACGAATCACGCATAAATTTGTTAGTTGTTATTCTTCTTGGAAGGAAACTTCCGTCCGAGAGTTTGAGTAGGTCAGGGGCGTGTATACTGGGTGAGTCTTTGACTCGTACAAATATTTGAACAGTAGATTCTTGAGGGCAAAAGAAACACTTTTTTCATATACCATTTTTTCTGATTCAGCCCTGATAAAAAGTTGAAGCCATTTTAAGTTTTCATAATGAGCTGTGCCTCCCTTGAAAAAACAAAACTACCTAACAGAATAACTAGCTAAATCTGTGACACTACACATCTGCGGATCTTTTGAACAAAGGGTGAATTCAGACAAAGTACCCAATTTTTTTATATTTCACAGATATTTTTTAATGTTTGAACATCAAATTACTCGAAAACGGCGCATTATACGAGAAAACATGAAGAATACTTTTATTTTACAAAACGTTCAAATATTCATAATAAAGCGTTCAACTTAGTTTGAAGAGTTGGCTTCTTTGAATTTTTGGTATTTTTGGGTACGTACAGGTCATAATGCGAAAACTGGAAGACGTGGATGATATTTTGTTTTCGAAAAACATTTCATTCGATAAAACCGTTTGTGAACTAAAAATAACATTATTTTATGGTTTTTCAACACCCTGTATCTTTCAAACCGATCCAAAAAATAGCCGAAAAAATGGTAAAGGAAAAACGTGTTTCTTTTGACCACAAGAATCTACTGTTAAGATATATGTACTAGTCAAAGATTCACCCTGTATATAAGGTGCCCCCATTGTTTCTTAAATAATTATAATAATATTCTTTATTTCCACATGAAACCCTAAGTCACAATGAAAAAGAGTCAGATCAAAAATATAAACGAAATGACAATAAACAAACTACTCCAAATTGAAGCCAGCTTTTAACCTCAAGAAGCTATTGCTTAAATATTTGTACGAGTCAAAGACACTGTACAGGCAAAATTCGTTGTCTACTGAGAGGATATCCAGAACTATAGCAGCTAGAAGAATACGGATGACACATTTCCGAGCTCTTTTTTAGAGAAAGAAAGAATGGTGAAAACCGCAGCCTCCTACAATACTTTTTTGAGTTTGACAATTTCGTAAAGTTCTCATAACTTTTTTGTCTTCGGAGTTACAAATCTGAAACTTGAACCTTCTACAGGCACTTTTTTACGTAGAATCCACTGATGAGCTTAAAATATTTTTTTATTTCGAATCATCAGGTGTGTCATCCGTTTTCTTCTAGCGGCTATAGTTCTCGAGATCCCCTCAGTATACAACGAATTTTGCCCACCCTGTATATAATTTTTTTTAAATTTATTCAGAGATTCAATTTGTGTCTATTGTGTAACTGCATCTATTGTGCTCATGCATCCGTTTCGATAAAGATAACATCATATAAAAAGAATACATACATATAAATTGAATCGAAACTTCGATAGAAACATAGGAGCAACTCGAAAGAGCAGTACACTTGAGTAAGTCAAATATCTGGAAAAGAAACCAAGATATGTATGTAAAGCGATATATGAAACAATCATTTTGCAGAAACGCCTAACTCTAGAACGAAGCAAGATATTCACGATCTGATCTCTGATATCTAATCAATTCGAAAAAAGAGATCGGTGGTCCTTGAAGATTTTTCTCGTTATAGTTCTCGAGTTGCTCTCAGTGAGCATCGAATACGGGACACCCTGTGTATCCGCAATACAATAGATACAGTTTTCAAGGAGGTTTATTCCCCTGAAGTCTTGAAACAATATATCATATTGTGTAGAAGGTGGATCTCCTCACCTACTAGTCGAATAATATACAGTTAATTTGAAAACTTCGTTTTCTCAACATGAAAAGCCAGAACATGAGTTTATCATCTGTTCTACCAAATTCTACTCACTCTACTGAGATTATAAAAAATGACAGGCCAATAAGGATGAAACTAAGTTAGTTTTTCGAACTAAATATTTCTCGAGTATCCAAAACTAGATCCACTGGAAGTATCTTGATCAGCCCTCAGAAACTTCAGGTCTTTTTTCCGAACGTGCCGGGAAATATACCCCTCCAACCCTCCCATCATTAGAGCGCTTGTTCCTTCAGTGATTGGAGAGAGGGAGTTTTCCCCTCCGACCAGCGTTTTCCTCTTTCAAAGGCCAACTTTTCACGCAGTGAGGTCTCTACTTTCCCCCGAAACGTCGTCATCGTAGTGTCGTTCATTTGGGTAGGTCGTGTTTTGGATCGTTCGAAAATGATGGATCATGCGATCGTACGTGTCCGGAAATGGGTGGTGCGTTGAGAAAGGATAAGTGTTGGTTCAAACGGTTAGTAATTTTTTTCGATGTCTGTTTTTCGTTCATTCCGTCACGTTTCGGATAATGGGTTTTCTGTTTGTAGGGTCGAATGTGTTATGGGTGAAATGGTGATGACTGTTCCATTATATTCGTGTTTGTGTAGGGGTTGCTTCTTAATTTAAGATTGCGTAGCAAATGTAACGAGTGGAAAATCAGAATTAGAAAGAATTGAATCAGTTCATTTATGAATGGTTTTTCACGGCATCATAACATTCCCTTATGGGTGTAGATTTTATAGAAAAAATACTATTTTCAACCATGAATGAAAACTATGGAATTATCTGAAGGAATAATTGACCAATAGTATTTAATGCTCATAATGCTCTTCTCATTGTCCCACTTGTTTCTATACAAGGAATTATTTTCTACGCCTTGAATCCGAATTAGAATTTTCTTTGTGGAAACACCTAGAATGACGATATACAGGGTTTGCGAAAACTATAGCAGCTGAAAGAAAACGGATGACACATTTCCAAGCCTTGTTTAAGAGAAACATAGAATGATGAAAACCGTAGTCTCCTACGATTCTTCGTTATCAGCAAAAAATGAGATTTTGACGATTTCGAGAAGTAACTTTTTTGTCTTTGAAGTTACAGATCTGAAACTTTAACCTTTTTAGGCACTTTTATACGTAGAATCTACTGACAGAAGTTTTTTCCGATTCAAAAATTACAAATTCAATAAAAATTGACATTTCAGAAAACGAAAGTTCGCCTAATGATCCGAAGTGAAAAAATATTTTGAGCTCGTCAGTGGATTCTACGCAAAAAAGTGCCTGTAGAAGGTTCAAGTTTCAGATCTGTAACTTCAAATACAAAAAAGCAATGAAAACTTTTCGAAATCTAAGTTTCTGCTAATAACTCAAAAAGAAGAATCGTAGGAGGCTACGATTTTCACTATTCTTTGTTCCTCTGAAGGAGAGTTCTTACATGTGTCATCAGTTTTCTTCTAGCTGCTCTAGTTCTCGAGATGCCCTCAGTAGACGACGAATTTTCGCCAGCCTGTACATAACTCAAAGCAGATTATACGATTTTCACAAAAATGAATTTTTAAACCTACCATTGAACATTTTTTATGGTTTCCACATTTCGAAATATGTTATGTGGGATGTTTCAGTAATTCTTATTTCATTTTTTCATTTTTTTTTCCACCTGCAGGTTTGTTGTCGTGTAGGGGAGGCCGTTTGAAAAATTCATTTACCTCAAAATATTTGGCAAGCCCCATTGCCCCATAATTTCGCGTATCGAATGAACGATAAAGATCGCAATTTAATTTTGGAATTTTTTTCGTTGCCCACCGCCAACTCCCGAGTTGTTGACGGCTAAAAATAGATCTCGGGAATTTTCAAATCCCCATCAACAATAACTCATAGTGTAATTGTATATGAATATTTCAATATTTCGCAGACTCTGATTTCAAAAAGGAACCGAGACAAATTTCGAAGTTGATTGAAAAATACTCTGTAAAACTTCGTCGTAGGTCATCCTACAGATCCTTGAAAATAATTTTTTATCGCCCTAAAGAAATGAAAGATAATTTTTTACTGCTCCAAATAGTAGTGGGTCCAGCATGGTTAAAAATCATTTTACCTATTCTTTGGTTAAATCTTGCTTCATGAACTCTGTATCGAGTCTTCTGAAACACAAAACACTGAATTAATAAGAGATGTATTCATTTGTTTCAAGGAACAAAGTAATGAGAATTTGAAGATCCATGAATTTAGTTCCGAATACGTCTTTCATTTTTTATCTCCTCTGACAGAAATGGAAGATTCACGGTGTATTATTTCTTCATTAATTTTTCTCCAACGATAAGGCGAATCGACTGTTTCCAATCAGAAATTGACGATAAAAAGATATTCTTCTTGAATGAGACCTTGGAGGAAGGGCACTTAAAATTTGAACATGGTGAAAATTCATTCTACGAGCTAATGTTTTTTCAACTCTATTCTGCCTAGCCAAATTATAAGAGAAGGTTGAAACAATAATAATAATGATAGTCCGTATACCCGCATACTTCTTCATACCACAACAAACGTCATCCATAACCAACTGAATTAGAGGTAGATTATAGATTTTTTGGGGGTTACACTGCACTGCACCTAGCTCTATTATGCCTTCCATCAGAGCTGTTCTTGCTCCTAAGCCATATACAGCTCGCCTCCAGCTTAATGGGGAATGGACAAGGCTGCTACAAATTCCTCTTCCAAATCTTTTTTGCATGGGCTACAGGAATGGTCCGGGCAAATAAAAGGCGTTCTTGCTATATTTTGGCGATAAGAGGCAACAGGAGGAGCAGAAAAATTACTGGTGAGGTGCTAGCCAATGGCTGAAGCAGAACTACCGGCAGTAGCACTTGGAGAACAAGAAGCCGAATCTCATGCAGTAGAAGTTGCCTTGGTCGCAATCATACCTTAAACCCCTCAGATATTGTGATGATAGTTTTAGTGTTTGAAATATAATGAAATGAAGGTTTTTGGCGGCATGCAGACAGGAATTGAATTCTGAAAAAAATACCACCCAGAGCAGGATTCGAACCTACGACCCCCCGATTACCGGTCAGGTACTCTTCCAACTGAGCTACCCGGGCTGAATTTAATTCCTGTCTGCATGCCGCTAAAACCTTCATTCCCTCAGATATCTCCCCGATATCTTCGCCAATCTCAACAGCTTTCTCGCACGCCCACGACGGTGCACACAAGCTCGGGTTCGTTTATCCGCACAACCGTTAGACACGAAAACATAAATATGACCCATTCGTTTTGCCTCATGCGAGCGCATTTTTCTGCCGTTCGACTTGTCTACTTTCACATAGTCCCGACGGGGTCTGAGGGCAGATAGAGCGGTGATAAATAATTCAATGGTCGCCTTGGTGGATGGTCTGTAATGCCCGAGAGACCCATGCTGCGTTGAGTTATGCGGAGCTCATTTGCGGTTTTTTCGCCGATGTTACGCGCCAATAATTCATCTCGCACAATAACCGATCTATTCTCATTATCTGCCATTGTACGATCTGCTGATTTTTTAAACGGGGTGCGAAGACAGATACAAGCTCCGCTATTATTTCTTCCGTAGATGGAGATGTAAGGCTCGTTCCCATACTGCTGACTGCTCAACAATTGGCTTCATTCAGAGATGGAGTATTCGGGAAACGTTCTATCGTTTATCACGTGAAATGAAGAGTTTTCCAATAAATTCAATTGAAGATTGTCTCAGATACGCGGGTTTATGATTACTATTAGTGAAGCCAACTATAAATGCATGGACAACTCAAAATACGAGGATGTATTGATATCTTATTAGACTAGACCAGTTCCATGCATAAAAAATGTTGCGTTACAATATCAACGAAAAATATCTCATTAGAAATGTCAGTGTGAAGTTTGAGGTCGAAAAAGTAAACCAGAGTTACGCAATAAATTAAAAGAAAGAAGATCTTCACCGAAATTGTGAGAATCGAAAAATTGGAGTATCGAGCCATCATCAAGAACCTGTATTTAAAAGGGTTAAGAGGTAGGCAGATTTACGAAGATATGCTTAATACCCTTGGTGATCGATGTTCTTCATATGCGACCGTGAAAAATTGGACTGCAAACTGCAAAAGAGGTAAATTTTCCATTTAAGATGATGACCGATCGGGAAGACCAGTTTCTGTGTCAGTCCCCGAAAATATCGATGCAGTTCATGACATGATTTTATCAGACCCTCGAATTGGGCTAAAACGGATATCTGAAGCACATAATATTTCATACGAACGCGTTCATCTTATAGTTCACGTCAATTTGGACATGAGAAATATTGCTGCAAAATGGATCCCCAAATGTTTGAATGTTGACCAAAAGCGTGTAAGGGTAGAAGCACCGTGTTCGATCTGTGCTCGATTTGAAAACGATGTAGACTTCTCAAACCGAATTGTTACTATGGATGAGACTTGGGTACATTTCTACGAACCAGAAACAAAGCAACAATCGATGGAATGGCGACACTCTGGTTCTCCAAGACCTTAGAAGTTTCGTGTCCAAAAATCTGCTGGATAAGTTCTTGCTTCAGTTCTTTGGGATTGCCATGGAGTAATCATGAACGAGGAAGTAATAGAAGCTGTGGAGGTCTGGTTTGCAGAGGTAGAAGAAAAATTTTTTTTCAAGCTCTAGAGACGTTGCAGGACCGCTGTAATGAATGTATCCAATTAAGAAGAGAACATGTTAAGTAATAAAATATTTTGACATTGAAATTTTGTTTGGTTCTATAGTAGGCTAAGAATTTTTCAATATATCCTCGTATAAATTCATATTACCGCTATTGCTCGGAACCTCGATGGGCAACATGGGACTACGTTGCTATGGTGATAATTGAATTAGAAGACGCTTAGAGAGTTAGCTTTCATAGTCTATTGGCTAGCGCTATTTATGGCAATTGACGACGTTGCAAAATTGAGGGCAAAAAATTCCTCATGTCGATTCTGTGTTATATTCGTCGATTTATGGATAATCAAGGGAAATTAGTGAAGATCGTTTGATGTCTTTATTTTTTATTTTTAAATGAAGGTCTGTAGTTATTGACTTTAGCTGTGCTAAAGATTCTAGATTCTAAAGGGGGTTGCCATTAGAGGTGCGAGGGAAGAGATTTGTTATCAAATGCCCTAGATATTCCTCAGATAGTACATCACTTCAACGATTTTCTTCCCTTATGCAAAAACAATCAGCTGTTTTGCCCGGTGAATTCAACACGGGACGTAGCCGGCTAGTCTGGCCTTGGCAATCGATACTGAAAGTTGAAAGTGAAAGGTGGAGGGGTGTCCTAAATGCCTACCCTTAAATCGCGAGCGTCACGTAACTGCTGACGTCATTACAAAATCGCTGATGACGTATTCTTCGAACGAAAGGGGGAGGAGTTTGTGTCTGAGAGGATGCAGAAAGAGACCTTAGCGTAGTCTATTTTCCGTTCTGTCCAAACCAGCTGTTTTGCCTGTGTTTTTGCTCACCCCCCTTCCCATCGAATTAATTTCTGACTGATTTTGGATAATGTTTCTCTAGTTCGATAGTCTATAAAAATATCCTTAATTTTCTCATTTTATCTATCTGTACTTATGTGAAATATTCATAAAATGGTTCTTAAATCGCTACCACCCCTCAGTAATCGTCACGTTTCGAAGGTTTGTTATTGATATGCCTATAAAAACCTTAATCTGAAGACACATTTTGGTGGTCAATGAATATCTGGACTTTTTTGTGTTTTTTGGGTTAAATGCACGTTATCTATATTCAATCAATACTTTTTGTCTGTCTGTTTGTCCGGAGTAACCTCCGGATTGGCCCAACCGATTTTAAGGTGACTTTGAATGTTGGAAAGAGGATTTTCTAAGAAAATGTTCAGAGTAGATTTTATTTTTCACATCACCACCATTCTGTCCTCATCTTAGAAAACGTAAGAAAAGTAGGTAATAGACATGATACATTATAAATGTGTTTTGTTTAGATTCTAGGACAAAACAAAAATATTTTGTGAAAATTTCCGTGGACCAATCTCTGTTTCCGGTTACGTCTACGATTATAGTCGATCCCCATAGAAAACATGTAAGAATTGGCAGCCTATCTATAACTCGTCGATAACTAATAGTCAAGGTTTGTTTACCGATCGAAAAATCACACATTGTTCGTGAAGCATAACGTATTACGTACGACCAGATATCTATTCGAAAAAATTGGCACCAATCAAAATCGATGTGTTTTGATGCGATGAAAGGTCGTAGGTCTGCGTTATTCCAATTGAACCGCTAACTACAGATTTTGTTGTTTTGTGTTCAATTTCGATTTTGCGTCAGATTTCCTGGCACGTAATAGAGGACGGACCAAACAAAATATTTATATACACGGTGTCCCAGTGGAAATACGTCACTGTGTAGCCTGTCGAATAATATAATTGATATTCCTTGAAATCTTCCCTAGGGTGGATCCTAACATTTTATTATTTGATCCATATATACAGGGTGTCTTCTAAAAACGCAGGAGGTGTCTATTAACGTTTCTAACGTGTTCCATACAGCCTCGATTTGGGCTACGTCGGTTGGCCTTTTACATTGGTGTTAATGTCAGCACCCTTTAAGGAAATTTCGATTAGTCTTATTCAAATCTCCAACAGGCAAGTGCCCAATGATGTAGGAAACTCGATCAAATCAAAGTAATCGAAATCATTACTTGAATTTATCAGTGTATCGTATTCACATGAAAAACTCGGAATTTAGATAGCCGGGTGAATTTTTGAATTGAAGATTCGCAATTATCCATTAAAAATTGGCGTATTCTTTCACCTCTCCAGAAAATTTACGAGAAAAAAGGCATAAATCGGCTTTTATCTTCGATTATTTCGTTTCAAAACAAGCGATAAATGAGGAACAAGTACGTACCTAACGTTAGGATAACCTTGTTACATCGTCATTAACCTTGCAAAATAATTAAATTAAAAAATGGGCGAATTATATCATTTGCCTAGTTCTTTTAACAATGAGTGTGGGTTTATCCATGCGATAGTTGTATAAAAGCTATGCAAATATTTGGTACCGGGGCTTGGAATCTGGCAGTTGAGATGTGATATTTGCCAAACCCAATTAAGAAATAAATTAACGAAAATGATGGTTATCATGCGAAAAATTAATTCGGTTATTTTCTTATTTTACTTCATATTCTGATCATCGTTGTTCGTAATGTATTAACAATTAAAAGTAACTTTGATCTGACTTATACAGGGTGTCCCAAAACTAGTGAATCAAACGTCACACCACGATAGAGTAGATCAAATACTATCGAATGACGTAAACATTAGTTGAGCAAAAATGTACCGTTTCTGAAGAAACCTAACCTAAAGTTGCCGATTTTCGAACTATTTTTTCAATCACAAGTCCAATTTCTGATTAAGGATAGCGTTTTTCTCCCATATTAACACCCCTATAGAGGGGGTTTATTCTGAGTAATAAAAATCATGTAAAAAAAACAATTGTTTTAATTTACATTTACTTAGGTTATCGATTAACTACTTAAGATAATTTCAATTAGGGGAGATAAAACAATAATCTTAGTTCAATATAATTTAAAATCAATATCCTTTTTCACAAATTGGCCCTGTGATTGAGGAAAATAGTTCGAGAATCGACAACTTTGGGTATTTTAATAAAATTCTGATTATTTTGGAAACGGTAACCAACTAATGTTGGTGTCATTCGATAATATTTGGTCTACTCTATCGTGGTGTGGTATTTGATTCACTAGTTTTGGGACAGCCTGTATATACGAAATGTCAAAAATTATGTTATGGTTCGAAGAATGAAAGTATTCTGTTCATTTTGCAATACATATCTTATTATTTCTTTTATTATTATTGAAAGGGCTCTTTCAAAGGGAGATGGTGATTGCAACCATCATTATTAAACCAAAACGACAAGGTTTTCTTCGAAACTTCAAATATAAATAAGTTCACTCACTTATAAAAATATAATCCAATTGAAAATATCTAGGAAATTTTGGAGAATGCAAAACTTTGTCGTATCGTTAGAAATGAAGATAACTTCACAGCTTCCAACACAACAACCAAGTTATAGGTTTCTTATTGTGAACAATTCCATATAATTCCAATAGTTCAACTTTACGTTTTACGTTCATATAGAATTGGAGACCTTACCCAAGCGACTTGGTTCTGAATATCTGAGTTCCTTATAATACGATCACAAAATATATATACCATTTCCTTTTTGGAGTTGACTTAAATGGAAGAACAGGAAGCAATAAAGAAAATTGATTTTTTTTCTTATTGAAACGAAGAGAGTGAAGCTTTGTCTATGAAATTTTTGGCATTTTACTGACATATGAAACTTTGACTTATTTTGGTGAACATTGAGTGGGGAAGTGGATGAGCTGACTTATCATCATATCTTAGCTTCTCAACATGGTGAGTCTTTGACTCGTACAAATATTTCAACAGTAGATTCTTGAGGTCAAATGAAACACTTTTTTCTATAATATTTTTTCCGATAAAAAGATGTAGCCATTTGAAGTTTTCATAATAAGCTATGCTACCCCTGGATAAACAGAATTCCCTTCAGAATAACAAGCAGAATCTATGACACTACACATCTGTGGATCTTTTAAACAAAGTTGCATTCAGTCAAAATACCCAATTTATCGAATTTCACAGATATTTTTTATTTTCAAACATCAAATTACTCGAAGACGGTGCATTATATATGAGAAAATATGAAGAATTCTTTTATTTTACAATACGTTCAAAAAATATTCATTAGATAGCGTGCAACTTAGTTTCAAGAGTTGGGTTCTTTGTCTTTTTGGTATTTTTAGGGTACGTAATGGTCATAGTGAGGAAACTGGAAGACATGGGTGATATCTTGTGTTCCAAAAAGATTCATCAAATGAATGAAAAACTATATTCCGAAATTCATTTCATTCGATTAAAGCGTTCGTGAGATAGAACTGAAAATAACATTTTTATGGTCTTTCAACAGCCTGTAACTTTTAAACCGAGCCGATTCGGAAAAAATGGTATAGGGTAAAAGTGTTTATTTTGGTCTCAGGAATCTACTATTAAAATGAATAGTGTTTCAAATGGCAGGGCATATCAGATATTTTATCATCGTCTATCATACTCCTTATAAGGTGTGGGGGACAATTCTGCGGGATGACGCTTCATGATAAACCTCCACTCGAGAACAAGTGATCGGTTTTCTCTAAAATCGCTATCTTATCGCAATAAATTAAAAAACTATCAAACGTAAAAGTCCCCTTCCTTTCCAAGATAATACCGATATGCGATTGATGACCTCACATATCGCTCAAAAAACTGAATCATTCTGATCATTCGTGAGTATCACGATTTCGAGTGGTTATTTTATCAGCCGATCTTCGAATGTTTCCCGAAAATCGTCCGGCACCTACTACTCTCTAATCGCACCCTCCCATCGAAATCTCGTCATGGAAGAAATCTCAAAATCCGTTTATAAATAACCGGCAAACATTTGTATCACAATTATGCAACGATTACGGCCTTACACTTCGCAGCGAAGTGATAAATGATGGATTTTTAGATGGATTCGTCCTTGTAGGGGCCAGATAATGAAATATTTTCATTCGTTGGGATTCTAATATCGACCGGATAGCACGAAAACAACTCCCTAATTAATTTATTATCTAGCGCCGATTTTTTGGCTTCGCTATACCAGCCATCGCGTTGCCAAGAATATGATATTCGACTCAAAAGAAACTTTTTTGTCTTGTTATTCCGTTTATGGAGATTTATTGCATTAAATGAGGAAACATTTGGATGATGGCATGTGCTCATTTCATTACTTCGAAAAACAAACATGCTTTCCTTTCAATGTAATATTTTCCTACCAAAGATTCCAAATAATGTTGCAGGGTGGAAGAGACTTGTTTTCGACAGCAATTCTTAATCAATCACTCCTAAAGTGTATGTCATTGACCACAAAAGAAAAAAGAAAAGTAAAATTTCAAATTCAACAAGTTAAATATCATCCCTACAATAAAAAATGGAAATTGGAAATTTTTCGGATGTTAAATATCGACAAGAATATCTCCCAGAGAAATCATAGTAGATCTCAGTGTTGTAAATATTCTAAAAAAGTAGTTCTTCTAGTAACAAGTTTTCATCGACCTCTTCAACTGTCCCCACTTTTTTCGGAATTTTTGGAGTGGAAATAATTAACCAATAATTAGAGAAAACTCAACAGATATTTATAAACTAAAAACAGAATAACATATATATGACACTAAAATGAGTGTTTAAACCACGAGACGTGTTTCGCTATCACAAAAGCATCTTCTGGTGGGTGAAGGTAAACAGTTCATCTTCACTCACTTCGAATTCACCTGCATATCAAAAGATGCGCTGGAACTAAATAGTTAGGGAGCCCACGATGCTAAATCCTCGTGGGGACCTAGTGGATTTTGAAGATTAGATGGTAGATATAAAAAAAAAGTTCATTGATGTATGCACTTTCAGCGGTGGGGAGAGCGTCTGCAGGTTTTCAAAGATCTAAAAAAAATCGTCAGGTGTACAGGGTTGGCAAAATTCGTTGTCTACTGAGGAGATCTCGAGAGCTATAGCAGCTAGAAGAAAATGACACATTTTCTAGCTTTTTTTCAAAGAAACAAAAAATGGTGAAAACCGTAGCCTTCTACGATTCTTCGTTTTTAAGTTATTAGCAAAAAATGAGATATTGACGATTTCGAATAGTTCTCATAAATTTTTTTGTCTTTGAAGTTACAGATCTGACTTGAAACTTCTACAGGCACTTTTTCATGTAGACGACTCAAAATATTTTTTAATTTCGAATCATTAGGCAAACTTTCGTTTTCTCAAATGCAAACTATTATTTTTTGATTTCGAATTGGAAAAAAATCTTTCGTCAGTAGATTCTACGTATAAAAGTGTCTAAGAAGG
Organism: Coccinella septempunctata; assembly: GCF_907165205.1. Taxonomy (NCBI): domain Eukaryota; kingdom Metazoa; phylum Arthropoda; class Insecta; order Coleoptera; family Coccinellidae; genus Coccinella; species Coccinella septempunctata. The sequence goes on along the minus strand of NC_058190.1, from coordinate 46,454,194 downwards.
TTCAAGTTTCAGATATGTAACTTCAAGGACAAAAAAGTTATGAGAACTTTTCGAAATCGTCAAAATCTCAATTTTTGCTAGTAACTCAATATCTAAAAATGATAGGCTGGTTCTGTTTTCAGATTTGGATTAGTCACGAAAAAGGAGGTACGAGAAAGTGTCATCCGTTTTCTTTTAGCTGCTATAGTTCTCGAGATCCCCTCAGTCGACAACGAATTTTGCCCAGCCTGTACATACTCGAGCTTGTCAGATTAAGATATGCCCTACGTATCTTTGATAATAAATTCATGTTAATGTGACTGCTTCCAACAAAGTCATCGTACAGCTAAATTTGTTACATATTTATAAAGAGTAACTCTTCTAGTAATAAATCTCGTAATTTCATAGACCTCATTGCAATCGTTTGATTTTGACGAATCTTTAATAAAGGAGGGGAACTACCCCACTGGACATAGGTAAATTTGTCATATTTTCAATCAGTTTTTGGGGCAAACAGAAAGATTTCTCTCAGGGCATAGACATCAAAGTATTCTGATCAAAATTCAATTTGTCATAAAGCAGATATATGAATTGATCTTCCTGTGTAAACTTTAATTTTATCGTCACGTTCCATCGCAATTGAACATCGACAACCTGCATGCTGATTAATGGTTTCATTCATTCGAAAACGGATACATCCAATATTGTAAACATTACACGTATTTATATCCTGTGCATCTTCACAGGTGTTTTGAGGTTTCAAAGCTAAGACAATTGGAAGAGGCATTCATTCTTTATGTAATCAGGATTCATTATTATTGTGACCATAACAATCTCGATATGACGACTTTTTCATTTACTGTTGCTGAGTTTTTCGATGATTTTCCGAAATTGGAAAATGTCTTTTTGCCATCTTCCCTTCTCCAGCTTTCGCACAAGTTACCAGCTATCTCTATTAATTTCACAGATTAAAAAAGCTGAGCGTTAATGCCGTATAACAAAAAGGGGCAATGGAGTATAGAAAATTTTCCCTATAACAACTTCAAATCCTTCTTAATAGAAATCAAATAATTCCTATGAGTTTTGATTAATACATCAAAATAAAACTGCTGCAGGTCTTATAATATATAAAGTGTCAGTTTCTAAAGAGTTTTCAAAAAGAAATCCAGAGAAAACGAGCGAACTATTGCTCATTTTTCCCTTGAATAATTATGTGTTAGCACCGAGCTTATAAGAACCATTACAATCAAATCTGAGTCTTCAGAAAATACGGAATGTATGGGGCTATCCTATAAGGACATAGCCGACGAACCTGTTGAGTTGAAATTTAAGTTTTCACTATTTTCTTGTAAGAAAAAAGTTTATGCATTATGAATTACCTTTTCCATATCTAGAACACGTACAACTTATTATTCCACTCAAGACCTCGATACCACCCCTTATATTTTTCATGAATTATGCCCGTTTGCACCTACTTATTTAAGACAGGCTTAACTTTAATGCTTGTTTATTTCTCTGATTTCTATAGTAGTTACCATAGCAATCACTGAAATATGCATGACTTAACATTGTGCCTGCTTTCAAACAGTCGGTGCAAACAGGCATTAATGTTCTGAATAAGAGCAGATGGGACTTAAGCAGAATATGTTTAGGTCCTTGGCGTCAGCTCATGTGGAGTTCAAGGCTTTTCATCTTTGTGCGAGATGGCAAGTCATAGCAGTAGTTTTGATTTTAAAATTTGGGGATAGAGGTTTGTACGTCCAATTTTAATCTTGATACGACAATGAGTTTCGAAAATATTTCTTCATTTCAATCACTCGAAAATGGATTGATAGGAGTGAGAATCTGATGACAACGTTTCGTGTCGTTTTTCAATCCCAAAACATAGAGTAGTATAGGCTGGGACATCGTACTCGCATTTCCCATTCAGCAATGCATCGCTGGTGGGAAATTTCGAAAAATCACGTTACGACCACGACCGGCCACTGACAGTTACTATGTCATCAATCCTTTTTCCACTCCAATAGCCCAGTTGTCACGTGAATTCCATATCATCATCCCGTCGTCGTCTATTCCCATGCTAAGTATAGGTAGTCCGCGCCGCTAGTGGGGATTTGAAAAACACGCGACTCTGCCTCGACTCCCGAGCGTGCACGCCTCAAAATACCAACGGCCGCCGAGACAGCCGCATCCGAACCCGAGCGCCTGATAAGCGGACGACCATCAGCTATATTAACTAGACAATTAGACCGGCGTTTTATTCGTCCGCGACCACGTTAACGTTTCCAGTCGCAAGTGCTTGAACGAACGCGAGACGTACGAACAGCGTTTTTCTCTCGTCGAGAACAACGGGGTAGGCCGCGAGTACAAGCGCACATTCTCTGATTTTTCCAGTGGCGTCGAATGCGAAAATGAAGTCTATTCGGCCAGTCAGTTATCTTGTGTGACCGAGGACGATCTGTCGACGAAGATCGAGGACTCGGAGGTTGTGCTCCTCGAAGAGGTACCGCTAGAGGTGGACGAGGAGGATCCCGAGCTGCGGGACAGCTTCCTGGACGGCGACGGTCTCCTGGGACCGAAACGCAACACGCAGAAGATCCTGACGCAGAGGACGGAGGAGATGAGCAGGGGTTTCCTCACCTTCACCGAAGATTCTGGATTGACAAGTAAGTGTCGTGGTTGCACGTAGGTTTCTTTTTATTTCGCGTATGTTTTTGGTCCTTCTATCGAGGGGATCGTCCCTGAGTAACAGGTATCTCGGTGGAGTGATTCACGTTGATGATTACGTGTTTTATGGGTCAATGCTGTAGTCTGATAACGTCTCTAAACTACCGATCTAATCTCATATTTTAATCTTTTGCCTCGATATCCCTGCTTTCACAAGTTTGATCAAAGAAATCAAGAGCTTATTTGACAGATTCCAATCGAAAATTAAATTTTCAATAATTGTTTCATGATACTTAGATAAGTTCTGAGTGTTTCTTGGCTGGTTCACAAAGAAAGAAATGTAATTCTGAATTATTGGTTTTACATGAAAGTGTTCACAATACGAAACATAATTTTTTACTGGTTATCAAATCTCGTCCCTATAATTGGTCAATAATGGGTAATCTCAGCTTGAGGACTGGTGAAACATCAACAGGAAACGAAAAACCCTTGTTGAAATTGCCAACGTTTCGAATCTTTATTGATTCATTCAATAAATAGCCCTGATGAAGAATCTATAAAGATTCGCAATTTCAACAAGGGTTTTTTGCTTCCTGTTGATGTTTCACCAGTCCTCAAGCTGAGATTACCCATTATTGATAATTTTTTACGTTTAAGAGCATCGTTACTAAAACGTAACTCATTCTATGTTCGAATTCTAGTGATATCTCAGGAGTATTCGAAGCTGGACAAGTTATCCATTTTCATACCTACTTTCCATACAAGTTTTTAATTCTCGAATATACCCTGAATTTGAATATCAATTTCAATCGAATAATATTTCCATAAGTGGATTAACTTGCTTAGATTTCAAGTTAGGAAAAAGCCTTGTCGTTTATGTCCAATAATCTCCTTTTGCTTGAACATTTTTAATATAATAGTCATGAGGGAGGTATCTTAACGTCTCAAGAGTTTTAATAAGGAGTTGACTTTCATTCATTGAAACATGACATAATATCTAACAGTAAAATGTTGACATTTCTTGAGTAGAAGTTAATTATAAGGTACGTTTGCATTGCGAATACCTTAAGAATAAGGACAATATTACATTTACGTTCATTGTGAACGAGCACTTTAGCTTGAAAACAGAACATCTGTCAAATAGTTGATAAGGCCATCATAGTTTTGTGAAAATTGCTGCGAGTTTATCGATCATTTTGAAGATACTGAGCAAATTACAATTTTTAGAGTACATAAGTTGATTTAATATACAGGGTGTCCTTGCACTATGTTACTCTTTCTCATGTGTGGATAAAGTATATGAAGACAAGAATGCTGCGAAGATATGTGCCTCAATCAAATTTTTGAATTTGATTGGACACCCTCCCTTTAAGTCTTCAGGACCGCCAGAAACTTGCTGACCCTGGAACTTAAATGTCAGAAACTTTTTTGTTTGCTGGAAGATATCGGCGAAATTCCTTCATTTAGGTATTTTTTCATTTTCTGCAAAAACGGTACACCGGAGCAATATCGAAAATTGCAACGTTTTCGAGTTACAAGCTGTTTTTATTATTGATATAAAAATATTTCAAGCTCTATTCTCTTCTTTCAATGTCCTAAAATGTCTCCTACCTCTACTTTTTGATAAAAATACTTCCTTGAAGGGACTTTAGAAACTCAAGATAAGGAAATTTTGAATACTCATAATTCAAATTATGGAATCATTCAACAGTTTTAGTAACCATGGCAACAATAAACAGCTTTAAACATCATCCATCATCATAAAAATGCTTGTTAAAACTCGAAAACGGTATATTTTTTCGATGTTGTACTGGTACATTTTTTTCCTTGCAGAATTTATGATTAAATACATAAGTGGAGGTATTTTGCCGATATCTTAAGCCAAAAACAAAGTTTTAAACCATTTAAACCATAGGTCTAAGGTTGTATCCAATTAAATTAAAAAAATTACCAGAATCAGTTGAGTTTTTCGTTATCAAAAAAACTGAGTATCATTTGGAGCCAATTATCTTCGCAGTGTAGCGTCTTGGGTGAAAAAATTGAAAAATTCCTCCCTTGTCTTTATATAATTGATTCACACCTGAGAAAGAGTCACCGGGACACCTTGTATAAAAAAAAAAAAATAACCTTAACATATGTGTCGAATCAGCTGACCTTGACCACATTATCCTTTTTTCCGATCAGAATAAATTTTCTACCCCATTGCACATATTCCCTAAATTTCCGTCTCTCTACGATCAATATTTTTGGAAAGTAGGTATTTCTTCTTCAAGATAAAATACTATCAGATACCTTTCATTCTCTCGATAGATGGACCAAAAACTAACTTTAGAGTCTTTGGACGGTGTACATACATATGGCATTGATGTAAATAGAGTCGACCCCTAGGTGGTGGCTATTAAAAACCCAAGTTACCGGTGAATGACCTCCAAGCAAACCTCATGGACTACAATTCCTTCCACTCCACACACACACACATACGCATCTCGTGAGAATCTCTTGCGCCAAGAAATTTCGAGAAAAAAGCCTCTCATTTGCAGGGACGTTCGGAAAACGCATTTGTGCGGAGTGAATGGACCATTCTCCTCCTGATCATCTGACCCACTCCATTCACATGTTGCGTCGTTAAAATTCGCGAGCAATTTCGTTCGCCATTGTTGGAACACGCTCGCGGTCGTGTTTCCTTATTAGGGATCGGCTGTTATCAGGACTTGGTTGCTTGTGGTACGATCAGAAAACCGTTAACGATATAATTGCATGCGGGTCGGACCTTGAGGTAGATCATGTAAAATGCCAATTGACTTGGGACACAGGAAAGTGTCTATACAATGAAGCGCGTCAGAACGAATTTAGAGTGATTGAAATTGATGGACTGTAGCTTCTCTCCGATAAATCAGGACAGTTTTGAAGTGATCAATTTTGATCTGGTGAAATGCCTCGTTTCATTGAGCTACTCTGATTCGAAGAAGAAAGACCATAAGGGAAAATGTTCAGTTCACTTATTCAACTCAATTCGCTTCAAAGTAGTCAAAATTCTAAGGCTCGATATAGTGCGTTATAATTAGGGAACAATATTTACCGTCGGTGTTTATTTTAACCGTACCAAACGAAAGTTGTTTTGATCCTATTCATGAAAATAGATCTTGGCAAATGTTGGAAAGGTTATAACTAAATATTGTTCAATTAATTACGGTTTATGAATGCGTCAAATCAATGTTATCGAACGTTTGGTGTGGAACTGCATTATCGCCTGATTCTTTCCTTTTGGCTCTCACGTAATTTTATGATAAAATAAATTGTTGGATTGTTTATTGTTTACTCGTTCTATTGAATTAAGAGTATGAATGTTATGTGGAGGATAACCTTTCCAAAAGATATATATTTACTAGTACCAACTTAATCGTAAATATTTGTTCCAGTATGGGAAATTCACTAAAAGACTATACAGGATGAGTCTTGAGTCACATATTTTAACAGTTGATTCTTGAGGTCAAAAGAAATTCTTTTTTTCTGTACAATTTTTTTCCGATCCGGCCCTAATAGAAAGATATATATATATAGCCATTTCAAGTTTTCATAATGAGCTATGCCAGCCCTGGAGAAACAAAATTCCCTTCAGAATAAGAAGCTGAATCTATGACACTACACATCTGTGGATCTTTCAAACAAAGTTGTATTCAGCCGAAGTACTCAATTTTTCAAATTTCACAGATACATTTTGATTTTTGAACGTTCAAATATTCATTAGTTAGCTTCCAACTTAGTTTCAAGAGTTGGGTTCTTTCAATTTTCGGTATTTTTATGGTACGTATTGGTGATAATGAGAAAACTGGAAGACGTGGGTGATATCTTGTGTTCGAAAAAGATTAATCAAATAAATATAAAACTATACTCCGAAATTCAATTCATTCGATAAAACCGTTTGTGAGATGACATTTTAATAGTTTTTCAACAGCCTGTATCTTTCAAACCGAGCCGTTTCGGATAAAATGGTAAAAGAAGAATGTGATTCTTCTGACCTCAAGGATCTATTGTTAAAATATACGTAGAATTCAAATTCTCACCCTGTATATCGTTTTAGACATAGTTAAGCTGTAACTATTACATCATGATTTATTTGAATTGAACTGGTTCACCATTACCTTGAATAAATTTTGCTAGATAGAATATAAATACCGATCTATTGAATTGAAATATTCTCAAATACCTGTGCATATTACTGAAGGAATGTGATTGACTTTTAATGAGACACATCTAATCTGATCTATCTATTCGACCCAACTATTGTCTTTTTATCTTCGACATCGTAAAGTGTCCATATCAGTATAAAATTAAGTTATCAAATTCTTCCATGGAATGATGTGTTACTTCCTCTCCAGCTATCTTAGGAAGTTTGAGGTTCAAGATCAGCTTTCGCTGGTGAATGCTCCCATCATTGCTATCGAAAATTGAATAAAAGGTTTTGGACGCGTACAGTATTTTGGTTATTATATACATCTTTTTGTCCATATTTTTTATTCTGTTTTCACTATCAATAATGTCAAATTCCTTTCGCTTTTCAAACGACAAACTTCCCAGAATTCCGATGAACCAACAGAGACATAATAGGACGTTTTAATTATGTATTCGACGATATTCTCAGCCTTGACACTGCTATTGAAGTATGAATAAGATTATTTAATACCTCTGTTCAAACCATTAAACCATTGTTCTACCTTGGCATGTAACTCTTACTGATAAAATGTTTTTCTTTTCTGACGCTTTTCCTACCTCAAGCTATTCGCTATAGGCATCACGAATCTGTTATGTAATTCAAATCTAATTTTAAAACATGGATTATAAATAATATCCAATAAATCGTGATTTCAGTGCAAAATTCAGATTTACATTTCATAGTACTGAATGACTAGTTGTGTTATTTACTTATTATTGTACGTTTTCATCTCTCTGAAAGCGTCGATGGGAGCAGAGAAAGGAAAAATGGAAATATCTCGGAAAATCTAACAGGTGGACTGTTTTGGATCGTTGACGTAAGAAAATTTCGAAGAATATGGAAATAATGAATATTTGTCTAACTACAGGGTTTCTCAAATTTTAAGAAGTTCCATTGGGTACTCTCCAAACGTAAAAACCTGGCGTGCCATTGAAAATTTGAAAAAGATAAGGCGTATACGTAATGCCACATTAATACACTTATAAACATGGCACTCGGAAAGTTCCTGCTCAAGGACTTCATGATGAAAATCCACTCTCAGTTTGATCAGTATCTAATCATCCAATATGATACGGTATCAGTCATTGCGATGATAAATTGTGGTAGTCGAGTTCCAGGACCACATGACCATCTCTATTGGCAAATCGCAAGTTGTCTTTTCAATTACATAATTTGCTGGGAGATATGCATATTATCTTACCAGCAGAATTGTTTGTTTGTTATGTTGTAACAAAAACGTTATCGATTAAGATCGTTTTTTACATGAGATATCGAGTGAAGAATGCTCTCAGAGAAGGTTAAGCGCGAATATAGTAGGTTAATTTCAGATCCATCTAATGTTTGATCTAGTGACAAGATATGAAATTAAGTCAATTTGGAAATTCAGTAACCTCCCACAAATCTACTGATAAAATGTGGGGATAAAACGTTTTATTTTTTATTATTGCAGGAAAAATAAAAGAAAATTGTTGTGTAGGTTTCAATCAAACCTTGGATATTATAAATATTAGGACAGTTGAGTTAAAATGAATATTATGCGAAAATAAAATTAGTAAATTGAAACAAAGATCGTAAGTCTTTATCGGAGATAGGAATTACCTAAAGAATTTCTACAATTTCTGGCTTTGTTGTGTTGGTAACGACAGTCCAGCAGGATAATCGAAATCATTACTTATCAGCCAACAGTTGTTTCTGAAAATATTTCTCAGTTTTATTATATTAATGGCTTGATTTTTGAATTTTAGTGTCTGCCGTAATGAATCTTTTAGCATTCTGCTACCCAGACTCGTTTGAAAGCTTAGATGAAGGAATATTTGTATCTAATACTGGTTGGGAATAGTTATGTTTTGTCATTGTCTGACAACAATAAAAAGTTTTGTTAGTCCAAGGATTTTTTCTAATATAACCATTTTCACAAGACAATTAAAATTTTGATTGATATTTGAAGTGTAGTCAAGAAACTCATTTAAAAGTGAAATTAAACTGTACCACTGTTGAAATAGCGGCAGTTATATCAATGAGCCTCACACTGCATTCAAGTGTACGGAATATAAATAAGATCATTAAAATTGCTCGGTGCTGCATTGAAAGACTGGATCTATCCACTGTCAATAAATCATCTTTCCTACCTGTAGACCTAACTCAGATATATCAAACAAACTCACGCTTTTATTTGCATAAACTCGTTCAGGAGAGAACACTTGCGTTGTCATAAGAAGGAATATTCTCCAGCTTTTATTGTTTGGTTAACACTTCTGGTGCTAAGTGAAAATACAAGCAGAAGTTTAAGGACCTTGCATTAGGTCGTGGCAGGTACGCCAGCCTAAGAGCTAAAAACCGTAGGATTATACAATAAAGTGATCCAAAATATTCGATGGAATGTCGAATAACCATTATCGAATAATTAATTAGATTAATAACTGTTTTGGGTTCGAAAACAAGTTTTGTTTATGGGCGACCCCGAAAAATGGTCATGTTGAAAGGTTCTCCGATATCTAGGTACCTCGAACTGTTTAAAGTGAATCAAACCAGAAGCGGCAAAGTTATTTTATCTCGTTTTCAACACATTTGGTTTTAGGTTGATCAAATAAGAATGTTTCATTAACATCTATTTATTTTGGTGATCATTGGTGTTTGTTATCCACTCATTTACACATCTTTTTCTCAAACAGTTCATATCGAGATTTATGGAGTTGGGATTTTATTTTTCACTCGATTTCTCATTTTTACTTCTGTATATCATCATTATTTGGGTGACGGTCTTCGGTGTATGGTACTTTCTGTTTCAATTTCTGGGTATAAGCTTTATCTCTCTTCCTTGCAGCAATCCCCTGTTGCCATTCAGACCCTTACTTTGATCTAGGTCTTACCTCAGATGATTCAGCTTCCTCCTTCTTTTCTGAAAGCAATTATGTCGCTTTAAAATATGAACCGAACGAATTTGTTGAGCAGAAAAAAGAAACCAAAGGTATCTATTTTTTTGCCATTATCATGATCATCCCCATCACCTCTCAATTGTTTGTACAGATATTTGAAATAGTTTTTTTCATTTTTTTTTAGATCGTAGTTCCAGTTTTAATCACGGTGTCCGAAACTGTCCATATACATCGAATAGAAATTGAATGATTCAGTGTATATATTTTCCTGAAAATGAAATTTTCTCATTCAATTGAATAAGTTGAATTACCTTCATTAACATAAGATTACCTCAACTTGGAGTTGAGAGATTCAAAGGCAAAGATATTTTGTACACAATGCTCGAATAGGTCAATTTTTTAAACTAGCTGATATGGTAGGGCGTATTTACTTCACTCAAATTTACTTCACTTTATTTCACTTCAGTTCACTTCCCTACTGTAGTCTGCTCTACTCAACTTTTTTTCCATAATCTGGATTGTTTCTTGGAGAGTCACCTTTTCAACAATCAAAGTCTTGTGAAAACAAGTTTTGCCAATCAGGAGATTATACCCGGACAGACAGACAAAAATGTAGATGAGATAGAGTGATTTCTGTCAAAAAATAATGTGGGGTTTTCACATAATTTTTTTTTTAGCAGCCTCTGCTTAGATACAGCTTCCTAAAGACGGCACCTGAGAAGCAATTTTTATTTTTTTTTTCCATTTCTAACACAAAAAATACCGCTTGAAAAAACTCAACTGTGGAACTTGTAAAGCTGTGTAATTCAAAATAAAAATTGACCTGTCAGAGCATATCTCAACGAAATATTAAATACCGAAGATAATTTCTGCCTTACTTTTCACACACTATCTATCTCATCACCTATTACCACAAATTACTCTGTTGATACTATAGAAACGTATCCGACTAGTTAATTAATTCAATGCCATATTATCACGTTGTGTTGCCACTGAAGCTTCATCAATCCCAATTCGAATACGCACGTAATTCAATTGTGCCTCTTCCTTTGCAGTGCTGAAGGAGGAACCGGACGATTTAACACATTTGGCCCCGGTGGCCAGCGACGTATGCGTCCCCCTCGAAGACCACCCATTCCTCTCGGAAGTGTTCGATGATCTCTTGCTCAAGGACAACTTCAGCCCGCTCATGATGGACGAGCCCTTGGACCCGTTCATCTCTTACAGGGACACGTACGATATGTCGCCGGAACTCCTGTCGCCGACGCTATCAAAGGTCAGTATCGGAAATTTGTATGATTTGAAAGGTTTTACGATAGGCTGCTGCGAGAGGTATTCAAGCTAATAGGTTGTAGCCAGCAGGTCAAACTTCCAAATATATAAGAGGTAGATGTAATAAAGTTGCTTATACAATTGCTTATTACTATCTTATGAGATCATTTGGTCTACTCGAAGAGTAGATAAAGGGATTGGGCTGCAGACCACACATTATGCAGTGGCCATTCCTGGTGTTATGGACTTCGATGGGGGGAAAGAACTGTAACAACACCATTAAGATTAAATGCCAGTGGAGCTGCCCTTAGCGATGAATGTCTGTGAGGGCTCTCAAGATGGCAGAGGATCCCTTCTCCATAGAGGGAACTAGCTTTTGCTGGACTTACTGGTTGTTTCTTGGGCCGCTGGTGCAGGAGCAGTTATGAAACCTTGCAGAGTTAAGGACAACACACCTAGGAAACACAACAACTATTATTCTTATGATAAGGGAGCCTACTCTGTGTCGACTTGTGGCAGAGTCTCTCCAAGCTGATGGACAATAGGTAACAAGGCCTCTGTTCAGCCAGTTGGCACTACAGGGAGGAGAAGAAGTATTGCTCTACTCTTACTATTTCTCGTCTTTCTAACCTTGCAAAAATGAATGGAAATCATGGATAGGTATCCATTGGAATGCAGTGAATCAGAGTTTGTTTAAAAACTCCCTCCACCTACCCGAAAAGCAATGAAATATGTACATACAAATAGAAGAAATTTTTCTCTCTTGCCTTCTGCATGCATTGAGCATTCAATCACAATTGTTGATTATTTTTTACTGGCTCAACCAGAATTGAATGATGCCCTAAAGGTCAAAGGAGCTGTCTTTTCAGCCTTCTGTAGTAAAACCTTCAACTTGCATTCTAATTCCGAACCTATAAATAAAGTCTTGCGCTCCATTGACACTGAATATCAATTTTTTTTTTCAGAACTACGACTCAAGTCTGCCCTCCCTGAACAGCCCGAGCAATTCCTTGGGCGAAGACGACCACATCCCCTCCTTCGTCAACTACCCCGTAGAAGACGACAAATTGGACTCTTCCATCAGGCCCGGTTCCCCCTACATTCCAATGAGCATGGACGATTTACCGCTCCTCCTGTCATCGTCGAACGATCTCATGTGGAGCAACAGCAGCAGTCCCATACCCCCAAGTCCGACGAGTTGTAAGACCACGAGCGACAGTAGTTTGGCGCAATTGTTGTCGACGACGGTCAAAACTACGACAAAGTCAAATGCCATAGAACTAGGTAATGAAGGCATATGTTCGGATGAGGTTTGATGATGGAATCGCTGGTGAAAAATGATCTGGCTCTCGTGTAACGATGTATTCGTTTCAGCAGCTTAGGAATAAGCTGATATAATACCAGAAAATGCAGAATACATATTGATTAGCTAGGTAACCCCCTAGGGGCTCCTGGTCTTCTGTTTAGAAGCACCAACTAGGGACGTTATAGGTCCTGGTAATGCTCATCAAGGGATCACAAAGAAATCCAGATCTTTAAGTGACTTCTTGAAAAAAATTTCGACTGAACTTGACCCTTGAAGCTACATTTCCTTTTTTTCAAATCTGCTGTACCAGCAAATCCCTTGATTTTTCCACTAGTGTTGAAATGGCAACTGGATATCGTGGGACAAAGCTATCAATTGATAACTTCAAAATTTTTCGATATCCCCTTAGTTTCTCTAGCCACCACCTTGAGTATCCTAGAACAGTATCCTGAGGAGTTGTAGAATATGAATATTACGAAGTTCAACCTCTATGAAATCAGGCATTTACCGAGCAAAACAAATCATTTTTCACAGCGAGCCTTATCAAACCATGAAAATAGAATAGTAACATGCAGGGGAAAGTTCCTCCTTGATCTTATGTCTTAATTTGCGGTCGGTTGATGTCACAACTAGCCGCAGTTACACAATTTCCCTTGCATTTCACTTTTCTATTTATAGAAGATCCCTCTTTCCGACATTTTAAATTAACATTGCCCGTTTTAGGTCAATCGTTAAGGTCGGAAGGTACCACCACATCTCACAGCAACAAACGATCGAGTTCCAGCAGCACCAGCCCATCGAGTAAAAGGATGAGGACGGAACAGCCGAAAGATAAGGTCTCTTCAGAACTCTTGCATCAATTAATTTCGAATAACGGCGCGAACGGCCGTGGTCAACGGAAAAAATCGAGCTGGTTGCTGGACAGCCAAAAGGCCACGTGCGTAAGCCAGCCCAGCGATAGCGTCCTAATGAACTTATTGGTAAGCGGCTTCGACATCAGATCGGGCTACATCTGTCTGGCGCCCACCAAGTCCAAGAGATGAACGTGGATCATTTTTCTCTCGCGAAACTGGACCGAATGCGTTGTAGTATTTGAAAGGTGCCGCGTTGTGAGGAACTGTACACTTTCCTTACTAGTCATTATCTTGTTAGACTGATTCCTATAGGCGAGAAGGATGGAGGCATTTCAGACACAACCTGTGGCAAAATTGGTAGCTTTCGTACTTCCGAAGTCGAGGGAGTTTTTGGTCACCTAACTACATGGGCGCCCGCAGGGGGGGGCAGGGGGGGCCACGGCCCCCCCTGAGATTCTGATAGACACCGTTAGAGAAATTTTTCTTTCAGTAAAACTAATCGTAGATGATATTTTGCCCCCCCTGAGAAAAATTTCTGCGGGTTTCTGCGGGCGCCCATGCCTAACTAAGAATTTTCTCGGCCTAAATAGCGTATAGAGGCAGGCTGTGATAAGAACATTTCGATAATCTGGCTACCATTTTGAATTTAGACTCTTGTTCATCTTGAACCTTGAAGAAACTGTACTTGTTCAAGTTCAATATAACTTCGACACCCTCAAGATTCAGATCGACATAAAAGTTCATATTTTCCCTTCACGAAGCTTTCATCGAGTACATTCACAGACAATAAAATCAGGTTCCACACACACTTCAGTTCGCATTTCTTTCGTGCCTTAACAGTACACGAGAAAATTGATTTATTCACCTCTGAAGCAACTGCCAAATGTTGAACACTGAGATGTGTACAAAGACAAAGGTACTGTGATAGGTTTTTTATCGGTCGCTGTGATGGGTTCTCTAAGTATGTTGAATACTCCCATCATTCCAAAGATTCAGTTGAAAGAATCGGTCACTGTGGGCATAAATAGAGAATTTGACACAGCCATATCAAAATGAGCTACTTGGTTTTAACAACAGAAAATAGCGATGAATATGTCTTGAAGCTGTGTAAGCTTTCTAGTTTTAAATGTCATGGATTAAAATATGTAATTGTAGAACCTAGAGAGATAATTTTAATAGATGAAAAAATATTTTGGCAAATGTAGGATAAGAAAACTGATCAAATTCAGGGATCTTTTATAAAGATCTTTTTGTGAATTATGATTATAAAACAAGTGTAGCATGATGTATGCTACCGTCGAAAAATAAAAACTTGCTGGTTATATATTGTCTTTCAATTTCAACCCTTCCAATTTCACTTTTATTTCAGGTTTTGGATTACTTTGTATTTATTTTTGTACTGTTTTTCAATAAAGATTCGTTGAGTTTTATTTTTTTTACTGATTTAAAGCAATACATTTACTTTCCAGGTCGATTTTGAACCTTTGAGATATTCAGAGTGTTCCAACAATTCCATTCAATATTGGAAATACATTAACCGCCAAAATAATCCTACCTCCAATAATTTCACACGTCTTCTAGGATAACTCTCTGGCCATTCATTTGATTTTGATTTTTTTCATCTTCTTTTTTAATATAACAATAATACAACAAATATCACATTGATAAAATCCAATATCCAATATATTCATGAAGCCTGGATCTTTGATTTGACACTATTTGACACCTACTATGGTAGTTGCTGCATTCTACAGAATGTTGCAAATTTCGTTTAACTTCAAATCAAAAATCCAACAATAGTATTGTTACAAAAAAGTTGGCCTAAAAGTCCACAAAAATGAGTAGTGAGTGTTAACCACAACTTTTGGTCACCGATGTTTTTTGACAGTCAGTGTATTTTCGGAATTACTATAAAAATTCATTAACTTCCAGCGTTTATGATGGGTTGAATCAAGTTGAAAGGTATAGGATAGCCTCTGAGGAGCACTCGATTTTTATACTGAATTCAATCAGCCGATCGGGACCTAGTTTGCGTTATAAACGACCAAAATGCCTCCATTATCACTTATACAGGGTGATTGACATGTACAGGGTGGGCAAAATTCGTTGTCTACTGAGGGGATATCGAGAACTATAGCAGCTAGAAGAAAATGGATGACACAATCTCTAGCCTTTTTTCATGTCTTATCCAAATCTGCAAACAGAATGGGCCTTTCATTTTTAGATTTTGAGTTATTAACAAAAATTGAGATTTTGACGATTCCGAAAAGATCTCATATTTTTTTTGTCTTGGAAGTTACAGATCTGAAACTTGAACCTTCTTGGGCACTTTCATACGTAGAATCTACTCACAAAAGATTTTTTTTTCAATTCAAACATAACAAATTCAATAAAAGTTCGCATTTAAAAAATGAATGTTCACCCAATGATTCGAAAAAATATTTTGAGCTCATCAGTGGATTCTACGTAAAAAAGTACCTGTAGAAGGTTCAAGTTTTAGATTTGTAACTTCAAAGACACAAAAGTTATGAGAACTTTGCGAAATTGTCAAACTCAAAAACGAAGTATCGTAGGAGGCTGCGGTTTTCACCATTCTTTGTTTCTCCGAAAATGAACTCGGAAATGTGTCATCCGTTTTCTTCTAGCTGCTATAGTTCTCGAAATCCTCTCAGTAGACAACGAATTTTTCCCACCCTGTACATATATTAAAGGTAGATTCTTGAAGTCAAAAAACCATTTTTCCGATTCAGCCAAAATAAAAAGATATAGCCATTCTAAGTTTTCATAAGGAGCTATGCCACCCGTGAAAAAAATAAATTCCCTGTGGATTTTTTGAACAGAGTTGCATTCAGCCAATTTAGGTACCCAAATTTTCGAATTTTAAGGAAATTTTCTATTTTCAAAGGACAAATTTCCGGAAAACGGCGCATTATCCGGCATAATATGAGAAGTACTATTTTCCAAAATAGTGAAATTTCGTTAGTGAGCGTTCAACTTACTTTAATGAGTTGGTTTCTTTGAAATTCTGGTATTTTTATATGTAATAGTCATAAAAAAACTGGAATATTCGAGTGGGATTTTGTGTTCGAAAAAGATTTATTACATCAATGAGAAATTATATTCAGAAAATATTATCATTCATTAATATCTTTTGTGAGATATAACTCATTTCATAGATTTTCAACAACCGAGCCGAATTGAAAAGAAGGCTGAGGGAAAAAATATCTTTGATTTTGATTCAAGATTTTATATTCAAAAATTTTGTGGCATTTTTTCTACGCTTTCACTCCATTTGTTGTATTTCAATCCAAAGAGACTGTAAAATCTTAGGACTGTACAAATTTTCACACATTTACCTCTATTAGTTCCGTCAAAAATTAAAATCTGTCTTCGGAAAATTTTCGGTTACAGAGGTTCATATGAAATTTTTGTCCTATTTTTCGACGAAGAATTTTAACTTTTTCAAACAAATTTCGGGACACTCTATACTTATATAGAGTGTTTCTTAAAGAGAAATCCAATATAAGAGAATTGAAATTCAGGTGTAAATTCAAAATTGTAGATGTTTTATGCTAATCATTGACGGATTTCGTTTTATTTCTTAGGGCCTGTCCAATAATCCCTATCGCACAGTTCGATAATAGACTAAAAAAAACTTCGTCAGATGATCCCAGATATTATTCAAATCAACAATAATAAATGGATCTTCTTGCCTAATTCAACTCCGTTTGTGATTTTCATTATTATTCATTCAACAGTAAGTATGGTATACTTTATAATGATTTTGTTTTGTTATAAAACTATTTTTGAGACTCCTAATTTTTTTATCATTGCTTGTAAACATAGTAAGTATAAACTTATTTGAATGCATAGTGTCTGATTATGATTTTATTACAGGTTGAATTGAACAATCATCTAAACAACACCCAATTTGATTTTATACACAGTTTGAAACCCACACAGCAGTTAATTGAATAAGGAGCTTCTTCTAGTCAATCCTCGACTTACCGGTCACATCCGCTGCAACAGTTAAGGAACACACTGTATCACCCACAAACTGACCAGCTCTGCTGACCGCCGACAGTTTAGTAGTTTCAGAGAAAGGGACAGTGAATGACTGCGAATTCGCCAGACGCCTGGAGCAAGAGAGCAACAATATTTATTTTGTGCCTACGTGATAATCTACGCATCAGCTCAAGTTCTTTTGTGAACGGGAACCGAAGAACATTAACGATTTGCTGTTACCTTCGGTCGGTTTCCGTCTTTATTGACAACCTCCGGAGATTGACCTGATTACAATGCAGTCACTTCCTTGAGGTCGACTCGGCGTAATTCTTTCTGGACTAGATTTATTTTTTGACTACAGTTTCATTTAGATGATCTTTCACATATGATATGTGGAAAACATGAGCTATTTTGTATTTCTTCATTTCACCGCAGGCAGCAGGATATACTCATCGCTATTATTCGAATCATAGTGCATATTTATAAATATTGTCATAACTATGTTAGATTCATTGTGTATAGTCTATACACAATCTTCATTTTCTCTTTCGCTGTGATAAATTTTTCTCAGAAACTTAGAAAAGCCACAGGAACTCAGGAACTTTTGTCTGCTTGTTCAAATTCATCGTCAATGCGGTTACCCATCCAAGCACTGAAATCGCCCAACTCTGCTTGGCTCCCAGAGAAAAATCATGTTGCAATATTTCGAAAAGACGAAATTGAATCAATCGTTTGAGTTATTGTCGAGAAATTGTTTGTTTGTTTGACGAAAGATTAATATTTGCTAGTACTAATGTATATTGAATGACGGAATGATATTTAAATAAGATCGCCCATTCCGAAAGTTAGAATATTCTCATCATCAATGAAAGATAAGCTTTTGGACTATATCGGCACGTCGATCGTGTTATGTCGTTTCTGTAGCCATAATCACCTCCATTGCAGAGAGATTAGGAAAACAGCCCCAATGATTATCCTGCAACTGAATATAAATTATTCATTTCTTCGGTTTTGACTACGCTACTATTTCTATTTTTTTCGATGTTCCAACTATCGTTGGTTGTTTTTATCCCATTTCACTCAGTATACAGAGTGTTTAACGCAAAGTGTACCGAAAATTTCTTTATCATAATGAACAGTCAGGAAGTATTCAACTAAAAACACCCTGTATGTCCTTGAACTGTTCCAGAACGAACTTCTCCAGCATCTAACCTAACCTGAGCGTGGTTCATTAGTTAATTTTTGAATAACCAAACACAAAATCGATTTCAATCTCTGCTGACATCCTGAAAGTCTTTTCTTCTTCTCATTCCAAAAAGCTGACGAACGAATTATTTCAGGAAACGAACACATTGAGGAGGAAAATCATCCGACAGCAAACTTCGGGCTCGAATTTACACCGTTACCTACTCAGAGTCAACTCCAAATCTCTTTTGGTCCCCGAGACTCAGCATCAACCCATCACTTCGCTCTTGACCCTCACCGATAAGGACTACGAAGTGAACGCCCCCGTCAATAGTGGTCTCCTCCAGGGAGAAGACCTAATTAGGGCTTTAGAGATCTGCGACACCATTTAGCTAGGACCTACGCCCGTCGTGGTCGAAAAACAAGAAGTTGAAGTACCCCTTGTTATAATTAATGGCTGTAGTGTAAGCATTAAGAATGTTAAAGTTGTTACAAAGGTTTCTAGTAAAACAGAGTAATTATTTTCGAAGAAATTGTGACGATGGTACTCTTGAAGATGACCAGTGCCCATGTCGACCTCTAGATATTATTTGACCTTTTTTGAGTAGTTTATCAATAGTTTATTCTTTATTTAAATTCTATATACCCTTATAGAGATATGAAATGCTTTAAAACTCTATAAATTCTGTATATTATCCGATATGACTATGAAAAACTTTCACCACTTTTCAAAGGTTTCTTTCTACAAATCAGTCAATTCTTTTGGCTAGTTCATCTTCAATTGAAACCCTGTAATGTAAGAAACGAAATTGAGGGTGAATTTAATTTTATATGCTATAACAGAATAAAGAAGTTATTGAGTAAGCTTTTTTTCAATGTTTTTTTATGTTAATGATTGCAATCCCGAAATAATTTGCTCAACTCCAACTTTCTCCGGACATATCGAAAAATTATCCTGATTTAAATCGAAGTTTGCATAATTTATCCCATTTTCACTTGGGTATTTGTTGGCGAAAGAAAGCTTTAAAGGCGATTGCAATCTTTTTAAAGCCTTCTGATATGTGGTACTATATGATTATTGCATATCAGCAGAAAAAGCTTACTCAACCTATGGATGTTAGTTCAGAAGAATGCTCCTTTTTATATTCAGATGGAAATATATGCTCATAAGAGACCAAATATAGATTTTACTGTCGCATTGCATTTCAATTATTTATTTTCATTTTCTATTTTCGCTTTTTATATAACTATATCGATTCGCCAAAGATGTTTTTTCCCTAAACTTTCTTTAGCGAATTAATTGGAGTCTCGTTAAATCCTAAGCTCTCTTGAAAAATTGTGAATGAAAGCATCAAATATATCAGAGAAAAATTTTGATATCAGACATCGTAATTCCTTCAATATTTTTCTACATTTGAATAAAGATAAGAACTGCTATTTTTGATGTGCTATTGTTTAATTCTCATTGAAATGTCCGAAAGAGTTAAAAACTGCCATGTTACAGATAGAATCTTTTAAACACTGCAGCATATGTATATTATTCAGTTTAATTATTTCATTTAGGTTAAGGGAAAATTTTAAACAGGATTTTTTAAGAGGAATACTATATTGTTGAATATTTCAGATGCAATATTTTAAAGTAAGGTTTAACAAGTGCCCATTGAGTATTAGCTGCTTTTATTATTTGTTGATATGTATTGAAAATTTTAATTTCTCTATGTGTTCTCAATTTTTTCTGTTTGTCAGTGACTGTTTTGAATATCAACAGGACTTTGTAAGATATTGTTACAAGTTTAAAATAGATGAAAATATATTATCTTATGGGCATAGTACTAAATGTTTGATTTTCAACCTAGCGCCTCTTTGATGTAGAAAAATGAAGTTAATATATACTAGGTGAAGTGATTCATTCTTATACTGAATATTCATTCAATCCAAGCTGAATATGCCTAGATTAAAAAAATCCAATCAACCATAATCTACCCAATGATTACAACGTGTGGTTTTCATTAAACTCAACCATTTTTTATTCAGCAATATTTTAACCAAAGATTATAGAGACTACTCTATAATCTTTGATTTTTGGCGACAATATTGGTGTTTAGCCTCTATATGGGGTGTGTAGGCACTTCAGTCTGAGTGGCGTCATCTATCAACGACTAATTAAAGTAAACTCAGCTTGTCTATCTAGGGAGGACAACTGAAACTTTCGTTTCAAAAGTTAGGAAGTCAAATTTTGATCACTAGAGGGCAGCACACAGCACAAGAATGTCATGATTTGACACTGACAATAGTGACAATGTTTAAAAAAGGTAAATAAACTACTTCCCTACCGTAACGGATTAGGAAAATGAGTTTTCAATAATGATTCTAGTTTGTTAATGATTGTTGGTGATACGTAACCTCGAGTGAAATTACCAATTCCATTGTGAGTCACATGATCAGGTAGCTGGTTGTATGAAAGTGAACTTTTGAACCTAAAAGTGAAAGATGTCCCCCGAAATTAATGGAAACCCTCCAAGTGCGGCCAAAAGGAAGAAAAACCGTGATAAGAAATCTCAGAAGAACGATATAAACATTCCACCCTGCGATTATCTCCCCTCGAACCAGATGGGGTATAACAGCACCTTCAACAACTTGAGCATTCCTGATTTAAGTGCCTACTACTCTGTTTTAAATTTTAGCAATGGATCTGAACCATTGTCTCTGCCTATACATCCCGCTAATTATTCAAATTACAACCAAACACGTTTGGGTACCTTTCCAAATATCAGTACTCCAAAGAATCATCTTTGCCCACGTAATAATAATGATGTGGGCGATTACATGAGTCTGCCAGTGACCAATATAGATCCAGAAATGGACGAGAGTGGAAAACGGAGATATTCTGATCCTGGTGTTCCTCATGATGATAGCGATAGTAGTTGTGGATCCCTTGAGGATAAAGTTATATCTAAATTGTTAGGTCAAGTGAATGTATTGAAGGACTGTAACCGAAAACTTTCGAAAGAAGTAATGGAGATGAGGGTTGAGCTCAACATGCTGAAACAGCAGGTGCAACAGCAAAACATGAGGCATTTCGAGCAGTACGAGCCTGGAATGTTAGCTGATGTTGTAAGGGAAGTTCGAGATGCTGCCAGAGTTAGAGAAGATGCGCTGCTTGCCAAAGTCAAATATATAATGGAGGAAAAACAGTTGAACATGGTAAGGATTTGAAGTTTTTATTGAATTTGAACTATCGAAAAAATCTGTTTACTCAGAACAAGAGGAAGCAAAAAAACATTTTTCATATAGACATACATAAAAAAATACTAAATTGGGATGCAAAATTTCAGTCCTTTACCATTCCGTGATTATTTTATCTTATCACACAAATATTATAAATCACATTCCATTCCATTATAAAAATTCGGATGAAAGATAATGATAGAATTTCAATTGTTTTCATTGGAAGTAGAGTATATAACCAACAGATGGCCTCTAGTTCAGGAAATTGATTCGTTCTCTTATTTCAATAGCGTACAAAGAGATGGCGCTTTAGGTCCAAGATTAATAAATTATATTTTCTTCTTCTAAGGGGGTAGAATATTACTCCCTTCAGTATTCAAATGATATAGGTATTGAATTCTGATAATATTCATGATACACAAATTTATCGAGATACTAACACCTAATTTCAAGCCAATTTGACTTTTTTTTGTTGGGATCAGAAGAATATGTGAGCCTTAAAATTAGAAGAACCATGTCAATCTCATCTGATGATTTATGATTAAAATAGCAAGTGATAAAATTATCTTAGAAAACCTTCTTCACTGGGCGAAAGTTTCTCATCCACCTAAAATTCTTGTTGGGCAATAATTTGTTCACCAACCCATCTGTAAATAACTGAAACAAGGACGGCTGAAAAAACCTCAGGTAAAATGAGGGCGAATTACGATTTTTCCGACTACCCCAAATTTAAAAATCAAATACGAAAAAGTTCGATAACAAAGAGTCCAGAGTGTTAAGCCTCGCCAAACCTGCTCCAATATTTATAAGACAATTCCGGAGCGAAGTTTACGGAAACTGGGAAAAAAACGGTTAAAATTGAATACGCCGAGTCCACACGCCAATATTGCTAGGCAAATATAAACAGTGTACTTTATATTATGTACAGAGCGCACATAAAGGGAAATATAAATTTGCACAGTGCTTTAGTACGAGCCACGAGAGTCATCTTGCGCACATATTAGGGGCTAATGTTGGCAATCCGGGCCAAATTAAAGATTGTTTTATCGGTATTAATATCGTAAACAGACGCCGTTCAGGTTTTGATCGAATTCTCTGACGGCACTTTCATGGCGTTTCTTTTTGCGTTTTGTTTTTACTGGTAACGTTACCTAGGACGTTTACGCTCGCGCTGTGATGAAATTTCGTGAAATCTTTGGAATTAGTTAGTATTCCTGGGGACACTAGAGGACCTAGAGGGCTCCTCATTGATAGCAATAGAAAGGAGAGTGGAGTCATTCAGATGGGCATTATGATTTATTTACCAGGCCACCCAAGACGTCATCACCACAATCAGCTCTGAACTGAATTGCGCCGCCTTTCTTCTTGTTTTCATTTCATTTTGACACTGAAGAAAATGCTGTCAAAACTTCTTTTGGTGAGAGCAAATGGTGGCTGCGCTTTGCATCAGAGCAAACTCCAGCAAACGCTTCAAGGATTGCCTAAGGAAAATGTCAACCACTGGCATAAATAGAAGAAAATAATCTAGATCTGTATCCGATAACGAATTTTTAAGAGGCTGACTTAGAATTTAGAGTGAATGTTGTGTTGATAATTGGCATTATCATCATGAAGGGAAAAATAATTTGGATCCGTATTCTGTTAGGTTTCAGATATGAAGTTTTCTTCTACCCACTGTGATTATCGATACGTGAACAATGTGTACACGTTACAAAATGGCGAATGCTACGGTATCAATCAATAGGCAGATTTTGTATTATTACATATATCCAATATAATGAAACTTCGGAATTGACCACTAGAAAATTAAAGCCCTCCTATGTAATTCCAACATTTTCCTTTGGAAAATTTTGGGTTTTTCGGGCTCAAAACTTACTCGAGCTAACAAGATGAAATTTGGTTCCAAAATTGAGTAAAGCTGGACAACATCCTCCCTTTTTGACCAATTTTTTTTTCGAAAATTCTGTTCTTCGAGGAACACTTATGAGACCGAACATACAGGGTCTTTATCAATAATTCTAACATCGCAGGGGGCGTCGTATATTGTATATCCTATGATACACAGAATGGGCAAAATTCGTTGTCTACTGAGGGGATCTCCTGAAATATAGCAGTTAGAAGAAAAAAGGAGCTCTTTTTTCCTGACTATTCCAAATCTGAAGGAGAATGGGCCTATCATTTCTAGATTTTGAGTTATGAGTAAAAATTGAGAAATTGCCATCTTGCGAGTGTCTCACATTACTTTTTTGTTTCGTGGTTAGTGAAAAGTACCTATATCTGTCAGATAACAAAGAATGGTGAAAACCGTAGCCTGCTATGATTATTCGTTTTTGAGTTATCAGCAAAAAAATGAGATTTTGACGATATCTATCGAAAAGTTCTAATAACTTTTTTGTCTTTGAAGTTATAGATCTAAAACTTGAACCTTCTTAGGCATTTTCATACGTAGAATCCACTGACAAAAGATTTTTTCCCAATTCAAAAATGTCAAATTCAGTAAAAGTTTGCATTTGAAAAACGAAAGTTCGTCTAATGATTCGAAATGAAAAAATATTTTGAGCTCGTCAGTGATTCTACGTAAAAAAGTGAAAAAGGTTCAACTTTCAGACAACTTATCTTATTTTTTGCTAATAACTCAAAAACGAAGAATCGTAGGAAGCTACGGTTTTCACCCTTCTTTGTTTCTCTGAAACTAGAGATCCCCTCAGTGGACAACGAATTTTCCCAACCCTGTACAATGGGAAATTCTCCTCAATTTGGGTTATCACAGCTTATGCAAGTTTGCACTGAACAATTATGAGTTTCATTCATGAATTTTTCAAATGCACGGCGAAAACTATTCGAAATCATTCTTCAAATATGACGTTTCGAAATTTAAATCGCTTTTTTACTATTTGGCAACAGCGCCTACTAGAAAATAAAATGAGCAATGGCATATTTATAGAATAACAGCTGTTGTTTTATATCCATCATAAGGCGCGTACTCACTGACGAGCCTCAACAGCAACCGGCCATAAAAATCCCATGAAATTTTATGACCTTCCCCGTTCGTCGCAGACTTCATAGACAGCCATCTTTGTCTATTTCATCAATATAGTGTATTCGTTGTCCTTTATTATCAACGCATCATTATCAAGAGGCTTCGCTCTCAATGATAGCAATGGCAACCAGAGAATTCGATTAAATCCCATTAACAAGATCATAATGCGTAATGCGAAGGAGCATTAGAATAACCTCGATGCCAACCCAAGTGGAAAAACCTCGGGAAAACCCGTATGTCGACTAGACCGCAAACGGCATACTTACAAACCGGGCTTATCGTAGACCCAGGGTCCGGTAATGACAGTCTTTGCGGCCCTTGGGTAGGTTAATAAAACGAGACCCTGATACCGTCCAGGAGGCGTCCGAAAGAGAGTCGACGTGAGGGCCCGCGATGGGAGTGCTCTCCGAGGTAACCTGATCTCGGGCTCTTTCTCGGCATGGCTGCGCAAACAAGCAGATTGGCCTAATGGAGGCCGTCTGGGGTTAACCTCCGCGCCCATCGGGATTACCGAATCCATTACGGCAATTAACTGCAGATATAACGACGCGTATATCGCCAGAGCCGGGGCTACGATGGAGATATATCGTTATTACGCGTTGTAACTGCGCGGCGTCCTGGTAGGCTGGGGACACGACCGAGGGCAACGATGAAAATTGATGGTTTTACATGGTGGGTGACAGAAAAAACGCCGCTTAATTCACAATTCAGGTTTAGTAGAACCTTATTCGAAACTGTAAAACTTCTACCTTCAAAATAAATGTTCATGAAACTGTTTTTTACCCGAAGGGGCCTCGAACTTGTGAATACCTGAAACTTCCTGTGCATTAACAAAGTTCTTAGCCCTATGATAGGTCCTTATACTACATAGCTACCTACTCTGTGCTGCACCTCACTAGAGCTTTTCGAATAGGAAATACTCCTTCTGATGAAAATGATGTATTTTTTATGAAATATCGTTGAAATGTCAGATTTTGAAATAACCGTTCCCCAAAAAAATTATTTTAAGTACTCAAAAATGAAAAATAAAAATGGGTATTCAAAGTTTAAAGCGTTTCGTTTCTATCACACAAGTTGGCAACATCGACTGAAATATGCGTTGATAATAAAGGACAACAAACACACTATCTTGATGATATAGACAAAGATGGCTCCCTATGAGGTCTGTGACGAACGGGGAAGGTCGTAAAATTTCATGGGATTTTTATGGCCGGTTGCTGTTGAGGCTCGTCAGTGAGTACGCGCCTTATGATGGATATAAATCAACAGCTGTTATTCTATAAATATACCATTGCTCATTTTATTTTCTAGTAGGCGCTGTTGCCAAATAGTAACGAAGCGATTTAAATTTCGAAACGTCATATTTGAAGAATGATTTTGAATAGTTTTCGCCGTGCATTTGAAAAATTCATGAATGAAACTCATAATTATTCAGTTTAAACTTGCATATGCTGTGATAACCCAAATTGAGGAGAATTCCCCATTGTACAGGTTGGGGAAAATTCGTTGTTCACTGAGGGGATATCTTTTCAGAGAAACAAAGAAGGGTGAAAACCGTAGCTTCCTACGAATCTTCGTTTTTGAGTTATTAGCAAAAAATAAGATAAGTTACATATCTGAAAGTTGAACCCTTTTCACTTTTTTACGTATACTTCATTCAAATTTATTTTAGCAGTCGGTTGGCCATGAAATAATTTTCTCAAGTTTTTGTAACTATAGAACGAAGTTAGGTTGGCACTCATGAAATGTCGTTAATGTCATAACGCCGTTGCCAAAACTAATATCAATTTTTATTACGAAAATGCCGAAAGTGATTGAAAAAAGAGACAGGGTTTCAGGAAGGGCTATTTAGAATTCAGGTCAGCTCATTCAAATAGTTATACCCTGATATTCTAAAATCCACAATACGTCAGACGGTGGCGAACATATTCAATGTAAGAGAATTTATATGATGTTTCATCTGAATCTAAACGACATATATTTCAGCTGGATATTTCCACAATCAGAAAGATTGTGAATGAAGAGGATGACAAAGGATTTCCTTCTATTGGGAGACCCAAAAAAGTGGTGGCATTTGAGAATTTTATGTTTGAGTGAATTAATGCGAAAAGTTTACTTTCGATTTTCGATAAATGTCATCGGAGAATAAGTTCCCTAAAATGGATTTTTCTATTTTTCATTTGACTTGTCCTATACAATGTAAATGTCTTAAGGTACTAATAAATACCTATAATTACATCAATGTATTAAGATGAATAGCTACAAATACGCGCAAGTTGCCCTGTTACTTGTTTATTCATGTGAAATTTTTGTTCAAAGGTGAAGTTCATCTTAACTTGAAACTTCCTTCAATTCCTTTTACTTCCATTGATGCAAGATGATTTTTGTTGAAGAATTTAACATTCTTGTAATTATCTGTTAATTGCTTCGGGAGATACCCATTCCCAACCACTGCATCAAATACATTTCATCTTCGAGTTATTATTTTTGAAATCTACAAATGATGTAAGCCAAAGAAAATAACGAACATTAACTCTCCTCAAGCTAGTGCATATTATGATATACTGATCACTGATCTCTTGTATTTTCCATGCAAATACCTGGATTTGGTATGCCTTCAATCAGTTTGTATAAACTTCAATTATGTTCGTCACATATTTTTCGAAGAGATTGGACATTGTGATAAAATACGTAATAACAGAAACTTTTATGTTGAACGGCCAACATAGCATTCATTTAAAACCCAAAAATGTTTTGACAAGCGTCATAACCCCACATTTTCGTACTATACAGAGTGAAATGTGTCAAATTTCCATGGCCAACCGACTGCTAAAATAAAAGTGAATGAAGTATAGAATAACTGACGAGCTCAAAATATTTTTTCCTTTCGAATCATTAGGCGAACTTTCGTTTTTCAAATGCAAATTTTACTGAATTTGACAATTTTGAATTGGGAAAAATCTTTTATCAGTGGATTCTACGTATAAAAATGCCTAAGAAGGTTCAAGTTTTAGATTTATAACTTCAAAGACAAAAAAGTTATTAGAACTTTTCGATAGATATCGTCAAAATCTCATTTTTTGCTGATAACTCAAAAACGAATAATCGTAGCAGGCTCTCTTCTCAATTTTTACTCATAACTCAAAATCTAGAAATGATAGGCCCATTCTCCTTCAGATTTGGAAAAAAGCAATGCAGCCAGGACGTAGATTAGATACGATCTAAGCTGACCAAGTAACGCAGTTTCAGAGGGATTGTTTTCCTCGGTTGGGCTCGAGAAAACCAATTTCGATCCAGTCGAGTACGATAACGAAAAACTATCTTTACGTTCCTCTCCTAGCCTATATCTGAACCCCGCCACTTTCATCGTTTTCCCTCGGAAAGCCGGTTTTCCCTCGGCCATTTCCTGATTAGGGCCGATTCGCAACGGGCAAATACATTTTCCAGTTAGATTTGGAAGTTAGGTAAATGATAATATTATTTGCGGAGCGAACATCAGGCCGGCCTGTTTGATCGGGGCCGCAAGGGAGGAAGGGAGGGGGCGTACAAGAAAACCGTGGTTTGAAATATGATCCACGGTCCATCCGTCTACTATACTTGATGAGAACGTCTACTCGAACTTCAAATATTGACAGAACGATGTCCACGTATTCCCTCTTCTCTACGGCCCTGGCGGATGCCGATAAAATCAATAGCGGCCATCTTCTATAGCGACTTTGTTCTTCGGACTAAGATGCCGTGCGGGGGCTGAGCATAAAAGACCGTAAAAAATATATAGAGTGTCCAGTATTAGATGTCCAGTGGGACGGATTTTTTTATTAGTTTTTTGAATTTAACACGTCCGAAAAGGGCCATTAAGAATTGCCGAGAAGGTTAGATTATTCTTTCTTAAGCGCTATTTGAATGGTTTAATATTGGTACATAGAATAATGAAAAGTAGCTATACTCCATTCACATTTATTTTAGCACTCGGTTTGCCATGGAAATTCGACACATTTCACTCTGTATAGTACGAAAATGTGGGGTTATGACGCTTGTCAAAACATTTTTGGGTTTTAAATCAACGCTATGTTGCCCGTTCTACGTAATAGTTTCTGTTATTACGTATTTTATCACAATGTCGAATCTCTTCGGAAAATATGTGACGAACATAATTGAAGTTAATACAAACTGATTGAAGGCATACCAAATCCAGTTATTTGCATGGAAAATAAGAGATCAGTATAATATCATAATATGTACTAGCTTGAGAAGAGTTAATGTTCGTTATCTTCTTCGGCTAAAGTTTGAATACGTTACATCAGTTTAGATTTCTGAAATATTAACCCGAAGATGAAATGCATATGATGCAGTGGTTGGGAATGGTTATCTCCCGAAGGAATTAATAGATAATTACAAGATTTTTAAATTCTTCAACAAAAATCATCTTGCATCAATATAAGTAAAAGGAATTGTAGGAAGTTTCAAGTCAAGATGAACTTCACCTTTGAACAAAAATTTCACATGAATAAACAATTAACAGGACAACTGGCGCGTATTTGTGACTGTTCATCTTAATACATTGATATAATAATAATAATAGGTATTTATTGGTACCTTAAGATATTTAAAATGTATTGGACAAGTCAAATGAAAAATAGAAAAATCAATTTTCGGGAACTTATTCTACGATGACATTCATCGAAAATCCTGTAATGAACTTTTCGCATTAATATACTCAAACATAAAATTCTCAAATGGCACCACTTTTTCAGGTGTCGCAATAGAAGGAAATTCTTTGTCATCCTCTTCATTCACAATCTTTCTGATTGTGGAAATATTGAGCTGAAATATAAGTCGTTCAGATTCAGGTGGAACATATAAATTCACTTACATTGAATATGTTCGCTACTGTCTGACGTATTGTGGATTTTAGAATATCAGGGTATAACTATTTGAATGAGCGGACCTGAATTCTAAATATAGCACTTCCTGAAACCCTGTCTCTTTTTTCAATCACTTTCGACATTTTCGTAATAAAAATTGATATTAGTTGTGGCAACGGCGCTATGACATTAACGACATTTCATGAGTGCCAACCTTACTCCGTTCTAGTTACAAAAACTTGAGAAAATTATTTCATGGCCAATCGACTGCTAAAATAAATGTGAATGGAGTATATAATCAAGTATGCAAAATTGCAGCATGGATCAAAAAGCTACAAATTTATTTCCAAAATCATCGAATTGTTGAAAATTCTCTCTCCAAATCAAACTGAAGTAAATTCTGATTTTATAGTCAGGTCCTGTGTACTGCCCTCAAATAATAGCTCTCGCCTCTGCCCTAAACCTTATAAGCCACCGTCTAGCAAGCGGAACACCTAGAAAAAGTGCCGTCTCCCATATCACATCGTAAAAACGAAAAACCAAACATGATTGCGGTTTCGGCACGGTCCTTTCCATTTCCAAAGTCTTATCTGGGCCCAAATAAAAGTCGATCCCGCCATTGTTTCCCCCTCCACCACGCCACTACCTACCACAGATATCAAGCAGCGTCATCTCCTCTCTTGAATGGGGATGCTAAAAGACGTGAAATGTTTGGATTTGTGGAGTCAAAACTCGGTAACGTCACGAATATGTAAAATGGGACCGGAAGTAGCGACCACGTTCACGTCCAAGTGCGGTTTTGGTCCTCTGAAAGCGCTAAGTACCTGTCAGGTGGACCACCCAGGTGAAGGCGGGCTTGAATGAATATGCAAAAGTGGACAGGGGTGCTTTGTAGATGGTTCTATCGAAAACATAGGGAATATAATTATTAGATACTGAAAAAATTTGATAACTATACTGCATTCACATTTATTTTAGCAGTCGGTTGGCCATGAAATAATTTTCTCAAGTTTTTGTAACTAGAACGGAGTAAGGTTGGCACTCATGAGATGTCGTTAATGTCATAACGTCGTTGCCACAACTAATATCAATTTTTATTACGAAAATGCCGAAAGTGATTGAAAAAAGAGACAGGGTTTCAGGAAGTACTATTAGAATTCAGGTCCGCTCATTCAAATAGTTCTACCCTGATATTCTAAAATCCACAATACGTCAGACGGTAGCGAACATATTCGATGTAAGAGAATTTGTGGAATTGAATATTTCCACAATCAGAAAGATTGTGAATGAAGAGGATGACAAAGAATTTCCTTCTATTGGGAGAACCAAAAAAGTGGTGGCATTTGAGAATTTTATGTTTGTGTGAATTAATGCGAAAAGATTTCTACAGGATTTTCGATGAATGTCATCGTAGAATAAGTTCCCGAAAATTGATTTTTCTATTTTTCATTTGACTTGTCCTATACATTGTAAATGTCTTAAGGTACCAATAAATACCTAATTATTATTATTATTATTATTATATCAATGCATTAAGATGAACAGCCACAAATACGCGCCGGTTGTCCTGCTAATTGTTTATTCATGTGAAATTTTTGTTCAAAGGTGAAGTTCATCTTGATTGAAACTTCCTTCAATTCCTTTTACTTATTTTGATGCAAGATGATTTTTGTTGAAGAATTTAACATTCTTGTAATTATCTGTTAATTCCTTCAGGAGATACCCATTCCCAACCACTGCAACATATGCATTTCATCTTCGGGTTAATTTTTGAAATCTACAACTGATGTAACGTATTGAAACTTTAGCCAAAGAAGAAAACGAACATTAACTCTCCTCAAGCTATAGTGCATATTATGATATTATACTGATATCTTGTATTTTCCATGCAAATAACTGGATTGGGTATGCCTTCAATCAGTTTTTATAAAGTTCAATTATGTTTGTCACATATTTTCCGAAGAGATTCGACATTGTGATAAAATACGTAATAACATAAACCTTTACGTAGAACGGGCAACATAGCGTTGATTTAAAACCCAAAAATGTTTTGACAAGCGTCATAACCCCACATTTTCGTACTATACAGAGTGAAATGTGTCAAAGTTCCATTGCCAACCGACTGCTAAAATAAAAGTGAATGGAGTATATGAGTATTTGACACTATTGCCATTCGTTTGTTTGAAACAGACATAGATTTGAAGCAAATTATTTCTTTTTGTTTCAGAGTCATCTACATCTCATATCAGAGAAGAACAGGAGTATTGATAGAATCGCTAAACTTGAGGAGCAACTCAAAAATATGGCGATAAACTACAAGTGAGTACTTGGTTTTCACATTTACATTGACCCAAAAGAATTACGACATACGTTATTCGGCAATACTTAACCTGAATGCATATAGTAGATATTTCGAAATAAAATCTGGCTTTGAATTAGATTTCTAATTAAAGAAGCTCTGAGTATCTGTAGATTCAATGTAGTGACTGTTGATTGGCGCCAGTGCATACTCCACGAAGTTTCATAAACCCAAAAGTACCTCCCTGTTTATACAGGGTGTCTTTGAAGGTGAGGCTGTTTTTTCAACAGAAGGTAAAACGGGTCAAAATGAAGCGTTTCATAAAAAATCACCTATACAAAACTTTCAAAATGACAAAGTTGAAAAAGAATTGAAAGTGATTACTGAAATGGATCCTAATACCGTTTGTTAGCTGAATTATCGCAAAGCAGTGGAAAAAACTTATCTCCTGATTCGACCATGTTTAGGATATTGGCTGGTTCGATATTTACGTGGTAAAAAGAGTTGAAAAAGAGTTTTCTTGTGATTTTTTTCTGAAAAAGCTCAAATTTTACGATGGAAATTCATATTGTTGTTTAAGTTCAGTCTGGGAACTTTTTGGTGGTGGAAGTATCTCGTTAAAATCAACAAGCTTACGAATAACAACGAATTTTTTTGGACTATCGTTACCTATTATAATTCAGAGGCGTAATTTGAAAGGAAGGAGATGATTCATTCACAAAAAACCCTTCTACAGACCATTGCTTTCACCATCGAAATTCGGTTGTAAACTTGAGGAAGTACAAAAGTTACGTTATAAAAATGGAGTTCCGTTTTAAAAGACGTCTGGTAAACGAAACATTTGAGGTGAAAGTAGTGTCCATACACTCTTCACTCATTGATTTGGTCCATTTTTTTAACCAAGTCAGATGAAAGGGAAAAAAGGGTTTCGCACAATGTTTGCAAACTGTTAATAAATACACTGCGCAAAAAAATTAACGCACATTATGGAAATCTCAAATTTATTCTACAACTGAAGGTGTTCTCAATGATAATCATTTTTATCAGAATTATGCATGCATATATTATCCACTTTCAACGGTTTTCTTCAATACAGATGTTTTTTCCCAGCAGGAATAAAAAAGATGATATTATCAGATTTTGAATGTATTGGCTGGAGCCAATTTGAATATTGATCGAGAACAACTGATTTTAGAATGGATTCTAAAATCAGTTGTTCTCGATCAATATTCTAGTGATCGTTTGATTTTCTACACTTGATCGCTATGCAACGCGAAACACGCAATTTGACCCAAGAGGAATATGCCCAAGCGGTAGTTTTGCGAGAAGAAGGGTGGACATACACAAGAATTGCAGAAAGATTTGGAGTTTCCCATACAAGTGTGTCCAGAATGTTGCAGCGATTCAGGGAGACAGGTATGAATGTGCGAAGACCAGGAAAGGGTAAACCACGGGTAACAACTGCCATTCAAGAATGTTACTTTTGACAGTTTCTTCGTTCGGACAACGATTTGCAACCGCTCGCCTCCTTCAAATTCAGCTTGAGCAAACTCATGAGGTGCAAATTAGCACTCAGACAATAAGAAATCGCCTCAGAGAATATGATTTAAGGCCTCGTGTCGCGGAAAGAGGCCCAGCTCTTACTGCAGCCCATCGAAGGGCGCGTTTGGATTTTGCGAGAGAGCACATCCATTGGGAAGAGGCCGATTGGGAAAGAGTTCTCTTCACAGATGAATCTATCTAGATTCAGGCAGAATCTTCTGCCTCTACCATTGTGATCGACGTTCCCTTGTATACAGACGTCCACATGAAAGATATGCTCAGTGCAATTTCCTGTTTACTGCTGGTTTCGGGGGAGGATCGATTATGGTATGCGGTGGAATATCTTTGACTGCTCGCACAGATCTAGTGTTCGTTGATAATGGAGCTATGAATGCTGATAAGTTTATAAGGAACATTCTTGAAGAGCATGTAGTGCCATTTGCCCCATACATTGGTGAAAATTTCATTTTTATGGACGATAATGCCAGACCCCATTGTGCGCGCATCGTTCAGGAGTACCTTGAAGAGGTTGAAGTCTCTCGAATGGAATGGTCAGCAAGAAGACCAGTTCTCAATCCGATTGAGCAGGTTTGGGACAACCTCAATAGAAGGCTGAGAAGTTCAGAAAATCATCCAGCTACTCTTAATGACTTAGGAATCCAACTCGGAGAAATCTGGGTAGGATTAGATCAGAACATTTTGAGATCAGCACTCATTTTGAGTATGAACCATCGTTGCCGAGCTGTAATTAACGCAAGGGGTGGAAATACCAAGTATTAAATCAGCATTTCAGTATTTTGAAAATTGTTCATTTCTCTTCTTTCACATAAGATTCGGTGAAATCCTGAATTTTTCTTCCATTTAATGTGTCTTGTTTCGTTCAAAACCTTCCCGAGAGAACATAAAAAATAAATTATAAAGTCAATGTAGAGTTAACTTTCATTAAAATTGAGATTTTCAGAATGTGCGTTAATTTTTTTGCGCAGTGTAGTTTCGAGAAAAATTAAAGGGTGTGTCCTTGTGAAAGCGCCAAAGTTGTATCTAAAATCCCCTAACCTAAAAGCAAGTTTTAATTTTTATTGAATTTGTTGTTACTTCCAATCCAAGACCTGGGGATCTTGGTCTGAGGTTCCGTCCGCGACGTTCATAATTATCCCGGTTATCGCCCGCTATACGAGGACGACGCGGTCGTTTTTTTTTTCCTCCCCGTCCTCCCCCGACCGGCCATAACTCAGGCTGACGACGACGGCAATTTTCCACGGCCGTTTTCCCGGTGTTTACACTGGCCCCGCGCTCTCAGGAAATATGGCCCTCGATAAGGCATGAACGTTCCCTATCTGCAGCCGGCGAACGTTCCCCGGTTCGTGACGAGTCTAGCGTAGCGCCCGCGAAGGATATCTCGTCCTGGAGCCTTCGGTAAGGACGACCTGATTCCGGGGACGTTGCGGTTGATCACGAGGAAGCAGGGAATATGGTCAAGAATAAGGTCGAACGGTTATTCCGAGATGGATGAAATTCTCAGATTTATTACTAGAAGAGTTGGTCTTTCAGAACATGCATCAAGTTTAGATCTGCAATAATTTTACTGGAAGCTAAATTACTCGCAAGTTGACCTTCGAAAAATTCCCAAAAAGTTGGGTTCAGTTAAAACCTCCTCAAGACCGAACGGTTACGCCGAAATGGATAAAATTCTCAGATTTATTACTAGAAGAGTTGCTCTTTCAGAATATGTATCACGTTTAGATCTGCGATTATTTTCCTGGAAGATAAATTACTCGCAAGTTGACCTTCGAAAAATTCCTAAAAAGTTGGGTTCAGTTGAAACTTCCTCAAGACCGAACGGTTGTGCCTAAACGAATGAAATTCTCAGATTTGTTACTAGAAAAGTTGCTCTTTCAGAATATGTAACACGTTCAGATCTACGATAATTTTCCTGGAAGATAAATTACTCGCAAGTTGACCTTCGAAAAATTCCTAAAAAGTTGGGTTCAGTTGAAACTTCCTCAAGACCGAACGGTTGTGCCTAAATGGATGAAATTCTCAGATTTATTACTAGAAGAGTTGCTCTTTCAGAATATGTATCACGTTTAGATCTACTATAATTTTCCTGGAAGATAAATTACTCGCAAGTTGACCTTCGAAAAATTCCCAAAAAATTGGGTTCAGTTAAAACTTCCTCAAGACCGAACGGTTGCGCCGAAATGGATGAAATTCTCAGATTTATTACTAGAAGAGTTGCTCTTTCAGAATATGTATGACGTTCAGATCTACGATAATTTTCCTGGAAGATAAATCACTCGCAATTGACCTTCGAAAAATTCCCAAAAAGTTGGGTTCAGTTAAAACTTCCTCAAGATCGAATGGTTGTGCCGAAATGGATGAAATTCTCAGATTTGTTACTAGAAGAGTTGCTCTTTCAGAATATGTATCACTTTTAGATCTACGATAATTTTCCTGGAAGATGAATTACTCGCAAGTTGATCTTTGAAGATTCCCAAAAAGTTGGGTTCAGTTAAAACTTTTTCAAAACCGAACGGTGGTGCCGAAATGGATGAAATTCTCAGATTTATTACAAGA
Source organism: Coccinella septempunctata (assembly GCF_907165205.1). Classification (NCBI taxonomy): domain Eukaryota; kingdom Metazoa; phylum Arthropoda; class Insecta; order Coleoptera; family Coccinellidae; genus Coccinella; species Coccinella septempunctata. Next base: position 46,418,286 of record NC_058190.1, on the reverse strand, counting down.
AGAGTTGCCCTTTCAGAATATGTATTACGTTTAGATCTACGATAATTTTCCTGGAAGATAAATCACTCGCAAGTTGACCTTCGAAAAATTCCCAAAAAGTTGGGATGTCGGGATACAAAGTACCAGTGATAGTTTCATTTCACCACTCACTACTGCAAAGTGGAGAAAGCACCGATAATACACGGTGTAAATATATATCCTCCACAACTTTAAGGGAAAATAGGGTTCATCCTGTCACCTCCCTGTCTACGCTTATGTTTTTGTCCTTTTTCGTGAAAGTAATTATTTTCTTCTAGACCAGAAGACCATGTTCCTGTCGCTAAAGCAGTCGAAGAAGGGCATTCTGCGAGGCAAGTGCTGGAGCTGGAAAGGGAAGCTTTAGAACTTCGAAGGGAATTACAGGACACTAGGGCTAAAAAGGAAGAGGCGGACCAAAAGGTTCTACAGTAAGTTTTTCTATCATTTCTTTCAGAACTTGACAAACTATGGGGAAAATTGAGTACAATTGATGGCAATTCTCGAAAAATATCGTATGGTAGAAATGCGATAGAAATCGAAGAATTCATTTGGTGTTCCTGTTCCAGATTGAACAAAAAGCTTGCCAGCATATCCAAAAGGAACGACGTCAGCGCCTCTGACGTCTCGGAAAACGGAAAAACTGACTCGGCCGACTCTGCCTCGTTGACGACCACCACCTCCTCCATCATCCACAACATTTCCACGGGGGTGATACCCAGGGTAACGCTTTCTGGTCCTGTGACAGATCTGTAGTGAGTCGTTGAAAAAATGACTCCCAAAGTCTTCCTTAACTACGTTCGCCGTCCCATTTCGATTCGAGTTCTCTCTCTCTCTCTCTCTCTCTCTCTCGTTAGTCGAGATTAAAGTAATTTTTGAGTTGAACAGAATGGCAACGTCTATTTTTCTTATCGTTCATTGATGAACGACTTTTTGGAATGAAATTTTTCATTCGTCAAACGGCTATAGTTTTGCCTTTCCTGATTTTCCTTCAAATGAGTCGAGTATGCAACGAAACTTTTGTTCTGCTAGCGTTCTCGCACTATATATTTTCGCGGTACTTCTTGAAATCCGATTTAAACACATATTTTTTCGAATTCACCTTATATTTCTAGAGAGGTCATGACGATTTTTCATAATGAAAAAATTAGGGAATTAAAAAACATCTCATCAAAGAAAATAGTTAAATTAGTGGACGAATCATAATCTCTTCAAATTTTTTAAGGGTTTTTAAATAATTTTTTTCCAACAATGGTACAAATTATTTCATACTTCTTTTCTTGCTGAATTTAATGAGACTGCATCATGAGTAATATATTTTTTTTTCTTCTATTTATTACACCAATCATTCAACAAGATCAATTTTTCTGTATTGAAAAAAGGACGGCGATGATTTTTTTCGCATGTATTTACTGACTCAATACTAATAGAATAATTTTTTTCATCAGTGGAGTACTTAATAAAAAGGAATGAGAGCAATATTGTTTTTTGCGAGTGGAATGACAACACATTATTGAGGAGAAAGTGCCTAATTCGCTTTTAGTAATTTATTTATAGATATCTTGATTCGACTATTATTATCATATTTTATTATATTATGTAATCCAAATAGTATTTCAAATAACAATCTGAACGTTGAGAGTTTTGAATACTCCGTCTTATATTTGGAGATATTCAACTATTTATGTATTTGATCTGGACTATACTACATTTTTAACTGTGGTTCATTTATTGAAATCGTGATATAAGGCTACATTCCGTTTAAATAATACGAAAGTTAACGTTGTTTTCTTTTAACACTTCATGGTGAAGTTAAATGGTGCTTTGACGAATAACTTGGTGCTTCCATGATATCCATATATCAATTTTCGGATCAAATTGAATCCTCGTTGGTTTAATCTTGAAATACATTTTTTTTTAATTGTATTGATTTGGATCAGATTGCTTTATTTTCGAATCGGTGGATGATTTTCAATGTCTTTTCATCAACGAGGATTAAGAATTTGATGTTTCCTACTCATTTGGTAATGGATATACACTTCAAAAGTAGGTACTCAAAAAAAATTTGGATTGGACACGCTGTATAACATTTTCAGCAAAAAATGATTTATATATATATATATATATATATACATATCGGTTTAAAAAAGAGGAATTTCAAAAACTAATCGACTGATATTCTCAGAAAAAAAAAATATGCTGCTGAATCATTGTTGATGGATGGATTCACCGAGTTATTTGTTCGATATTTCGTTTGAAAGATTAATGTTGAACAATAACTAGATAGTCATTAGAATCTATTTTGTAGCCGTCACCTTGGAAATATATTTTTCTAACATTTACGATTTTTTTTCGAAATCCTTTCCTCGGTGAAGACGTCTGTAAACTCTCAATGAGATTTTGCGACATTTATTTTGAAGGTAGGTATATCATAAAGAAACAGGCACATGGATAGGTTTTTCTGAAAACTTTCAAAAAGAAAACGTCATGTGTATATTCTCGAACGCGTTTTTTTTTTGTTATTTTGAAGGTCATAAATGAGGAATAAGGGAAAAAATATAATCTGACAGTTTCAGCAAGCCGAAACAATGAAAATTGGCCATAAAGGTCACAAAAATATGTTTTTCTGAATTATCTCCTCTCCTGGGCTTCAAATCGTTTTCGCATTCATCATAAAAGTTGTAGAGCATAACATTTTCTAAAAATTTCGTCCTAAGCAATTTTTTCTACGTCCAAACGTTTTTTAGATATATGGCGATGAATGTACATCAAACTGGGTTTCTACATTGACCTTGGCCTTTCGCATGTGTGGCTAAGCTCCTCTCCATTATCACCCACTAGCTCGGAAACGGTTAAGAGTGTGAGAAAGTGCTTCACACAAAAATTGTATAGAATTTTATTATCTACAATGAATACAAAAACGGTTAGAGGTAAGGGAAGTGAGATATTTCATAAAAATGTCTTGTTATCATCTTTAAACTATCAGACTAAAAAACCCTCCTTGATTAGTGTCAGATTAATGGGTCAACATGCCTGCAACACCGAGATTAACCATCTGTATGAAAATCAGCAGATGCTTTCCCCACCCCTGAATGTGCATACATCATAGAACTTCTTTTTTCTGGCTACCATTTAATCTTCAAAATCCAGTAGGTCCCCACGAAGCTCGAGTAAATCCCGAGTTAGCATCGTGGGCTCTCCAACTACTTGCAATTTTTCATTCTGCGTTATGTCAAACTGTCATGGAGAAAAAATCATGGAGTTTAGCTTTCTCATAAAACTAAGGAATAATTGATGCGTCGACCATATAGTTTTGTTTTCTCATCAAGTGTAGAGATCGAGTGACAACCATAAGCATGATCACGATCTTGGACGTCAATTAACCCCCTAGTGCTCCCCTCGATAATAACGCAATTATGGGAATTATTCGAGGAATAAAAAATACAACATACTTCCTGTGTTCTGCGGAAGTGGACAGTTTGTCCGCGTGGTCAGCACGTGGCAATTGCACGCAGACTGTGGTGGTCTATGCTCTTCAATAGAATATTCTCACATTCATTTTTGAAGTGGAGGTTTTTTGATCGATCCTCGGCGAAATGTAAGTATACTTCTCAAAAATTGAAGTGGATAATTTTCGTACACGTAATAATATATAATAGGAAATAAATTACGATTTTGTATAGAGAGTGGGCCATTGAAACAAACGAATTAGTGGTATTTTAACAGTTGATTCTCGAGGTCAAAACAGAAGACACTGATGTCCTTTACCATTTTTCTTGAATCGGTTTAAAAGATACAGACTGTTGAAAAACCATTAAAAAAAATTATTTTTAGTTTTATTTCACGAACGGTTTTATCGAATGAAATGAATTTCGGAATATAGTTTTTCATTCATTTGATGAATATTTTTCGAACACAAGATATCACCCACGTCTTGCAGTTTTCCCATTATGACCATTACGTACCATAAAAATACCAAAAATTCAAAGAACCCAACTCTTGAAACTAAGTTGAACGCTATCTGCTGAATATTGGAACGTTTTGTAAAATGAAAGTATTCTTTATATTTCCTCGTATAATGCGTTGTAGAGTAATTTGATGTTTAAAAATATAAATATCTATGAAATTCCAAAAAATTCGGTATTTTGATTGAATGCAACTCTGTTTGAAAGATCCACAGATGTGTAGTGTCATAGATTTAGATTGTTATTCTGAAGGTAATTTTGCTTTTCCAGGGATGGTACAGCTCATTATGAAAACATAAAATGGCTTTTTCTTTTTATCAGGGCTAAATCGGAAAAAATGGTATAGGAAGAAGTGTTTATTTGATCTCAAGAATCTAATATTAAAATATTTATACAGTCAAATTCAAAACCGTATTGCTTCAACCCTTAATGTTACAACTCCAAGCCCTATATCTTGAATGGGAAAGATGGAGTAAGTATAACCACATCTGAAAGGTCTTTCTCTCTATTCCGAGTTCAGCATATTTAATATTTTTCATTCGATCTTTTCATTTTTGAGATCCTCAAATTTTGATTTTGTACAGAATTTCGCTAAAATGTGTGAATCAATCAAATTCAGTAATTCATTCTATGGTTTCGACAATAATCGTTAACTGCCATCAAAATATTAACAATTAAGGTAAAAATAGTTTATTCATTGTCGAAAAGAGTTGAAATAAATGCTTTATTTTTCGAAAATTACAAGTGCGGGAATCGTACAGCAGTCTGTTTGTCCTCAAATTGAAGCTACGCAACCCCCTCCGCATTGTTTGACCAGAAACAATTCTTTCTTACCGGAATGAGCTATTAATTAGGGATTTCGTCGTGCAGTTAATCGTGTTAGCCGATCTTGTGCGACGTTGAAGCTCTTTCTCTTCCATCCTCATTAATATACCCAACGCTTTCACTAGAACGATAGCAATTTCATGCTCTACTAATAACTACACTTTGCAAAACTCGAAGAGAGTTAGCAACTTCTTGTGGATTGAAACAAGCTGATTGTTGATGGGCAGCTTCTGAACGCATGTTAAACTCATGGCAGTTGAACCACAATTGATACCACACAACAGATAGCAATGGCCCGTTATCATAGAAACGGACCACATAAAAAATCATATTCGTACTAGAAAAAAGTTTTTTATAATTTTTGTAATAAGTCGTTAAGTGTCATGAGGACCATATTTTTCTTGTAGCCACCCCTCCAGTAAGTACAGCCATATTGATTGTCAATAACTACTCGTTATTGAACTCGCTTGAACTGGAAAATTCCATTTCCACGAAAAGGGAAACATCCCCGAAAACGAGCAAATAATCCACCTCTCTCCCGAGGCAAAACCTCGCAAAATATCCATCCACATCGAGCAGGTGGGATAAAAACGGCGTGGTACATAAATTAGCCGATCATGAAAAGGAAGTGTCTTTATTTTAGAACTCATTTTCTCGCTCATGAAGAGCGCAAATATTTAAAGTCGATAGTCCGCGATCTCTTCTATGTTTTGATCGGGCAATCTCTCTGTCTATAGACATTTGCTGCCGTGTTTACTCTTATATTTTTCATAAAATTGAGATTATAAGGATTCTGCACACACCCTACGTAAATATTTTACTATTGCTTTCATTTTCAAGTAGGTTTTTCGGGATTATTCTTGCGTCCATCTGCGGGTTTTTATGTTATTTTATAGATTCATACCCTGATGCCTACAAATTAAGAGAAATTATTTGTAGACAGATCACAAAGATATGGTCGTGTAATTTTATTCAAATGAAGTAAAGAAACCAGAACTGAAAACACCAATGTCAAATCCCAGATTGATTTTCCTCAATTGTTTGTCAATATCGACAACCAGATATGGTATCTTTACGGTTAAAAGAGACGAATTGAGAGGTACATACCGGGCGTTGTTGGTGGGTTGCGCAATAAAACAATTAGTGTGGTTATGACACCTGCACATAAAAATGTGTTAATGCATGAAGATATTTTTTGATTGACACCATCAAGATCGCAGTGGAACGTCCCTTGGGTAGTTAACACCTTGCCTATGTGTGTGGTCCCAACATGCGTATATACACGGGGTAGTCAAATATTTGACTTCTTAATTTTACCTGGTACTTAACCCCAAAAACAAAGACGATTTAAGGTAGGCCCTTTCGTCTCTTTGACGGCTGTGCCGACATAGGAGGCTCTTCCGTTTCACCTCTGGATATTTTTTCATATTTCTAATGGTGCAAGACGATATTTTGTATATAGGCGACACTCGTCGGCGACTTTGTGGGAATCGTAGGAGATTGCTAAAATTTTTTGCATCCACATTCGGGTATTGGCCAGTTGGAATTGTCATAAAATAGAAATTACCCTCCCTCTTTCAAAAGTTCCGTTCCATGAGTCGCTATAAGTATACTGAAGATAATACAGAAACTTCTGAATGACCTGACTGTTTTTATTTTTCATCTTCTGATTTCCAATCTTTAAAATGATTCGACTAAGGCGTGGAAGTCAGAAGAACGTCAGTTTTTAGGTTTTATGAATCTGCAAAAATTGATGAAGAAAGGTAAGGTTTTCTTAGATTTATAAAATTGCTCATCATTCAATGACATACTGTGTGATATATTTTGCTGTACCTGATTATAATGAACCAGATTAGTCTGAGTTAACTTTCATTTCAAGAAATACAAGAATAATTATACAGGATGGGTCTTGGACTCGTACAATTCTTGAGATCAAAAGAAACACTTTTTTCCATACCATTTTTTCTGATTCGGCCCTGATAAAAAGATAAAGCCATTTTAAGTTTTCATAATAAGCTATGCCAACCCTGGAAAAACAAAATTACCTAGCTAAATCTGTGATACTACACATCTGTGGATCTTTTAAACAGAGTTGTATCCAGCCAAAGTACCCAATTTTTCAAATTTTACAGATACTCTTTAATTTTTGACCATCAAATTTTTCGAAAACGGCGCATTACACGAGGAAATATGAAGAATACTTTCATTTTACAAAACGTTAAATCGTTGAAATATTCATTAGATAGGCTCCAACTAAGTTTCGTGAGTTAGGCTCCTTGAATTTTTGGAAATTTTATGGTATGTAATGGTCATAATGATAGAACTGAGAATCGTTTATGAGATAGAACTTGAAATAACATTTTTTTGTGGTTTCTCAAGAGTCGTATCATTTAAACCGAGCCGATTCGGAAAAAAGGAAAAAAGAGTTTCTTTAGACCTCAAGAATCTACTGCTAAAATATTTGTAAGAGTCAAAAACCCACCCTGTATATAAACAGAGTTTCTTTCTTGAAAATATCAGCCATTTTCGAGATAGATATTTGCTCTAAATTTGTGGTGTATACGTTCGTGAAGTATGTGCAGTTTTCTACCTAAAAAATGCTCCATTAAGAACCCTAAGACTTCTTCAAAATCGTTATAAGTTTTTGTGATGAAAAAAAGATATTAGATGATTTATAGAAAACATGCATCTTCGAGAACCATCCGTATCCTTCACTGCTTCAGGAAAAGATTATTTTGAAACAAGGCTCTGAATGTCCAGTCAAAAAACAATTCATATTGCATCATAAGTTTTAGCCAATAAAACCCTTCATAGCTAGCATAATTCAAAGCGTGGCTTTAGAAGAGTATGTCTTGCGATCAAGCCTTAATTAACAGAGACTCCAATAAAAAATTTCATGACCAACCTTTGGATAGTTGGTACTTACTTTAGGAATTGAGAATCTGTATAGTTCAACCCAAAACCGCTTTTCATATTGCTGTAAAACTAAAAGTTTTTCCCTTTTACCGATCGTACAAGACACCGCCGATAAGTCACCGATATTGTCTAGTCACTGACCAATTATTCCATTACTCCTGGACGTACCTACACCTGCCCGATGTTCAGTGCTGTCAAAGGGATTTTGACGTCCGATGACAATGTCGACGTCGCGGGGTTGTTATTTGATGGCGCAAATTGAGTCTTCTTTTATTTAATTTCAATTTGGGCGTCGGTTGATTGATGTGCCCAACTCCTGATTATACGAAATGATTCACTGGATACCGAATAAATAGCTAGTCATTTCACGATAAGCGCAATTCTGGCAGATGATGAGGTGCAGTGGCGCGCGACCGATTCTATGCGTTGGGTTGTCGCCGAGCACGCGCCATACGAAACGTGTGGCAGAAAAATTGAGTGGAAAAACTCAGTTGATGTAGGGCTCCGAGTACATATGTGCAGTATTGAATTGATGCAAGAACTGTTGACAGAACACAACAAAAAACAATAAGCCAACAATTATAAAATTGAATCCCAACACCAGTCCCAACAAATTAAAATTCAAAACGTTCTGGTGATTATTAAATATTTGTTATTTTTTTTCCTATACCATTTTTTCCGATTCCGCCCTGATAAAAAGATATGACCAGTTCAAGTTTTCGTAATGAGCTGTGCCACCCTTGGAAAAACAAAGATTTACTAGCTAAATCTGTGACAATAATCATCTGTGGATCTTTCAAACAGAGTTGTATTCAGCCGAAGTACACAATTTCATAAGTATTTTTTCAAAATACTCGAAAACGGCGCATTATACGAGAAAATATGAAGAATACTCTTTTGAACAAAACATTTAAAGATTCACTAGATAGCGTCCAACTTAGTTTCACGAATTGGCTTCTTTGAATTTTGGTATTTTTATGGTACGTAATGGTCATAATGAGAAAACTGGAAGACGTGGGTGACGAAATTCATTTCATTCGATAAAACCGTCTTTGAGATAGAACAAAAAATTTTTTTTATGGTTTTTCAACAGCCTGTATCTTTCAAACCTTGCTGATTCGGAAAAAATGGTAAAGGAAAAAAGTGTTTCTTTTGTCCTCAAGAATCTACTGTTTAAATATTTGTACTAGTCGAAGACTCGCCCTCTAGTATATATCCTTTAAAGCTGTAGAAATTCCTGTAGATAAAAAGACGACCGCACGCCGCTGAAATAGCAAAATTCCTTCATTTCTGACCCAATTCGAATCATCTTAAAATTCTAAATTCTGAAGAAACCGTGGGAAAGAGATTATGTTGATTCGTCTATCGGGTGCTACTTCTTATCTGTTATCACTATGCAAACTCCAAACTTCTGCATTTCTCTGCGATGATGAAAGTTTTATTGGGGAAATGGTTCTTTATCAATTCCATGGATTATGGAAATTGGGTCTCGTTCTTAGGATTCTTATCATTTTCCTGCTGGAAGATATAGTGTACCTAATCCAGAAAAAATTAGAGGAGTACGATGCGTATAGTTGCAATTTTATCATTGGGGAAACATTGAGTAATATTTTCGACAGTTATCGGCGTCTATTGCAAGTTTTTTTGTCGCGATGTTCGAAATATCGGTGATTATATGGATTCGGGAAAAGTATAGACGTTTCATCCATTTGAATCTTTTCTTTTTATGCTCTATTACCACCTGTAGGTTTGAAAAAAGCTAAAAACCCGAAATATGATGTGTGAGAAAGCTTCAATTGTTCGAAATGTTTGTCGCGCTGCACGTTTACGAATAAATTCTGTTATCTCCACACTTGACCATGTAACCTCTAGACAGCATCAGCCAGCCGGTGAATCTAGCAACCTTCTCCTAATTATTTTCACCTTTAAGTATCCGAATGATTTTAGCCACAATTTAACCTTCTATCTTGAGAGCGATCAGAATTTCGGCAAGATCAGTTCTCGACATCAGCGATAAATCGTCATGTTACATTACAGAATTCGCCTATTCGAGAGTTTGGAGTGGCTGATAGGGAAGTTATCCAATATTTTATGGGATATACTCGTGTTTTTGACGCCTCTAATTTTTTCAAAAATTAATCTGGCTATTTCGATAGTCATTTAGGAGTCGATGACACCATTATCTATCGATATATCGCTGATCGAAAACGATTGATTTGAAGTTTAACTAGAATATATTCACGTATCTTTTTTTCCGGCTTCAACCATTCCATTCTTATATTCCTCTCCTATACCATTCTTGAAAAAATTATCTGTTTTTTGTCTATCTTAATTGTTGTGTATAATTTCATTACAGTGAATTTTGAAATACCATTCATTCGATTAGTATCGTACTTACGTTTATATATTGAAAAATTCTTAGCCTACTATAGTGCCAAACAAAATTTCAATGTCTAAATATTTCATTACTCAACATATTCCCTTCCTAATTGGATACATCATTTTTTTCATGGCAACATGAGATTTGTGTGCAGGGGCGTTGTCCTGCAAAAACAAAACACCTTTGGATAGCTTTCCGCGTCTTTTCTCTTCAATTTTTTCCCGTAGAGTGGTCAATAATGTCGAATAGTAATCTCCGGTTATTGTTCTACCCTTATCCAAAAAATCAATCATGACAATTCCATGGCAATCCCAAAAAACTGAAGCATGAACTTTCCAGCAGATTTTTGGACACGAAACTTCTTAGGTCTTGGAGAACCAGAGTGTCGCCATTCCATCGATTGTTGCTTCGTTTCTGGATCGTAGAAATGTACCCAAGTCTCATCCATAGTAACAATTCGGTTTAAGAAGTCTACATCGTTTACAAATCGAGCACAGATCGAAAGCGATGTTTCTATCCTTGCACGCTTTTGGTCAACATTCAAACATTTGGGGATCCATTTTGCAACAATTTTTCTCATGTCCAAACTGACGTGAACAATATGATGAACGCGTTCGTACGAAATATTCAGTGATTCAGATATACGTTTTAGTCCAATTCGACGGTCTGATAAAATCATGTCATGAAGTGCATCGATATTTTCGGGGACTGACACAGAAACTGGCCTTCCCGATCGATCATCTTCAATGGAAAATTCACCTCTTTTGAAGCTTGCAGTCCAATTTTTCACGGTCACATACGAAGGACATTGATCACCAAGGGTATTAAGCATGTCTTCGTATCTGCTTACCTCTTAACCCTTTTAAATACAGGTACTTGATGATGGCTCGATACATCCTCTTTCTTTAAATTTATTGCGTAACTCTGGTTTACTTTTTTGACCTCAAACTTCACACTGACACTTCTAATGAGTTATTGTTGTAGGTATTGTTAATAATTTTGTAATATATACTTTCAAAATTGAGTTCTATTTTTTTATGGTCATTCTGAAACCTTCCAAACTGAATATATACGCTAACAAATCCTCTGACAAGGATATTTTTTGTGTTGTTATTGAAAACGTCAAAACAAGATCAGGAGTAAATATAACCTCCATCTGGTTTATCCCGTAATACCGCATATTAGAGATTTATCACGTAAAACAAGAAAGTATCGTCTTCTTGGAGATTTCCTACCTTCATACCTGTTCGGACATAATGGAAATCTTGAGAAACATATCAGCAAGATGTAAATTTCAAGTTGAATTCGTGTGTGGTCTCATAATGTTGGTCTGTGAAGTGCTTTTCACTCGGAACCGATTGTCTGTTGTAACCGTGCTCAAGAGCTACTTTGCCGGACTGCCAGAGACCATCCTAGGTGTCTGCACCTCGAATTCTGTTAAGTCACATGCAGGAATTTCGATGGTCGTCTCGTTCCGATCGCGAGAAAATTTACGGGGTGTCTCGAAAAACAACATCGATCGTTTTTGTTACTTATTTCGAAAAATGAACTGAAAAGTTTGAGACTAGCACTGTATAAGTACAGGGTATCCCAAATGGTTTAATTTTGTCTGTTTCTGGTAGGTACTTTTATCGTTTTCAGATATTTGCGAAAACGAAGAAGTAAAGGCCCAATTTCGAAATCGACAAAATATCAAAAATTAGTTATACATACCTATCTTCAAGACAGATAAAGATATCATCAAGCAATTTAGATACCCTGTACAGGATGAGCAAAATTGGTTGTCCACTGAGGGGATCTCAAGAACTATAAGAGCTAGGAGAAAACGGATGACACATTTCCGAGCTCTTTTTCAGAGAAACAAAGAATGGTGAAAACCGTAGCCTCCTATGCTTCTTCGTTTTTGAGTTATCAGCAAGAAATGAGATTTTGACGATTCCGAAAAGTTCTCATAACTTTTTTGTCTTTGAAGTTACAGATCTGAAACTTGAACCTTCTAAGGCATTTCATACGTAGAATCTGAAGACAAAAGATTCTTTCCAATTCAAAAATAACGAATTTAATAAGAGTTTGCATTTAAAAAAACGAATATTCGCCTAATGATTCGAAATGAAAACATATTTCGAGCTCGTCAGTGGATTCTACTTAAAAAGTGCCTGTAGAAGGTTAAAGTTTCAGATCTGTTACTTCAAAGACAAAAAGTTATGAGAACTTTTCGAAATCGTCTATATCAAATTTTTTGCTAATAACTCAAAAACGAAAAATCGTAAGAGGGTACAGTTTTCACCTGCCTTTGTTTGTTTAAAAAAGTGCTCGGAAATGTGTTTTCTTCTAGCTCTTATAGTTCTCGAGATCTCCTCAGTGGACAACGTATTTTGCTCACCCTGTACACTATATCGTCCATGCATGTTCAAAATGCTTTCTTTAAGTGCAGCCACTGTCGACAACCTTTGAATTAGCAACGTCGTCTTCAACAACTTATCGGTATGTTGACTGCAGAAGAGAAAAATTTTTGAAAACTAAAAAAACCTTCATAAAATCGTTGCTCATATTTCCACGTCTTTTTCTGAAGGAGTATCAGACAAGAATATGCATGAATGAAATACGTAACATAATTATAAACTCCAGCAATATCTCGATAACTCCACAATTACTTTTATAACCCCTTTAAATTGTCTGCCTACACGAAGCAACAATTTTATTGGCAGGCCTACAATCGAATGAAGTGACCGCGGCACAAAATAAAATCGTTTTTTTAACTCGCCATATAACAAAAGCAATCCCACGCGATCGTGAGATTCTCCCAACATAATAAAATTCATTCTTGCAGCATCCACACAGGAATCAAAGGTCGACAAGTGGTTTTTTATAGTGCAACGAACAGTAGCCTGCATTGTTGTCCGATATGATGTTGCCAGAAGTGTGAATTGACAGTGAATAACAACGATTCTGGACGGTGACTCTATATCTCGATATCGAAGAGTCTGGACCACTATTCACATTCGTGAATACAGAAGCCGCACGCTGTGTTTATTCCATTATGATTTTATAATATTTGTTTGAGATACGTATACTGTTTGTGCATCATTCTCTCTGTTGTTATTTGTGTTCCTGCGGTTGTAATCAGTCGAATATTGACTGTAGATTGAGGGAGATAGCTAATTGATTGCCGAAAATCGGAAAGGTTTCGCGTGAATACATTCAAGGTTCAGACATTTTCTGACCGTTTCAAAAATTGTCCAGAAAGAAATTGATCGAAACTATTTCAAAAGTCTCATGAAAACTATACAAAGGCATTGTCCAGGCTGTGGTTCAAGGAGGCCATACTCTTCACTGAATTTTATTTTGTCAATTTTTTATCTCTCCTGCGATATGCCCTTCAGTATGAAATATTTCAGCTCTTTTGTAAACATTTTCATCTTATACAATCTACTACACTAACGAGGAAAAGAAAAAGAGTTTTTTATTGAGTTTTTTCCCTGAACTCTTGTATCATACGAAAAATTGTATTGTTCTCCTTTACCTTAGTCTCTGCTGAAACTGTATCTCATTCCATTTTTCATGCATAATTATTGTTTGATGTTAAAAATTGTAATACTCTTTATCAAATGAATACCTATATATAGGGCAAGCGTTTGAGTCTTACAAATATTTTAACAGTAGATTTTGAGATTAATAGAAACACTTTTTTCCTTACCATTTTTTCTGAATTGGCTCGGTTTGAAAGATACAGGCTGTTGAAACCACAAAGAATGTTATTTTTAGTTCCATCTCACAAACTGTTTTATCGAATGAAATGAATTTCGAAATATAGTTTTTCATTTATTTGATTAACCTTTTTCAAACACAAGATAACACCCACGTCTTCCAGTTTTTACATTATGATCATTACGTGCCGTAAAAATATCCCATATTCAAAGAACCCAACTCTTGAAACTAAGTTGGACGCTATCTGATGAATATTTGAACATTTTGTAAAATGAAAGTATTCCCCATATTTTCTCATATAATGCGCCGTTTCCAAGTAATTTGAGGTTCAAAAATTAAAAAATATCTGTGAAATTCGAAAAATTGGGCACTTTGGCTGAATACAACTCTGTTTGAAAGATCCACAGATGTGTAAGAGATTCAGCTAGTTATTCTGAAGGTTTTTCCAGGGGTGCCACAGCTTATTATGAAAACTTGAAATCGCTATACAGGGTGTTCCTAAATTGAACGTACAAACGAAAAGGAGAGATTCCTTAAGTGAGTTTAAGAAAAAAAAGTCCCATAAACATGGGGTCGCAAACGTTTCGTTTTCGAGATACAGAGTGTTGAAATTTGAATTTTTTTCAAGTTTTTTTCTGATAGTATCTACACTTCACAAGATATTCAACTGAAATTTGGAATAGATATTACATTTTAGAGTTCTCACCACGTGACATGGCAATTTCGATAGAAGATCTACAGGGTGATATTTTTTCTGGAACACTGCCACATGTTCTTCTGTGGAACTTTTTTTTGGTGAGCAACTGTTAATTTGAAAAAATGTGAAAAGAAGCTTTGTTCTTATACTAAACTTTTCGGTCTCTTGTAGTTTTGTCGTATCTACCAACGATTTCGAGAAAAAGTTCTGCAGAAGAACAGGTGGCATTGTTCCAGAAAAAATATCACCCTGTACATCTTCTATCGAAATTGCCATGTCACGTGGTGAGAACTCTAAAATGTAATATCTATGCCAAATTTCTTTTGAATATCTTGTGAAGTGTAGATACTATGAGAAAAAAACTTGAAAAAAATTCAAACTTCAACACTCTGTATCTCGAAAACGAAACGTTTGCGACCCCATGTTTATGGGACTTTTTTTTCTTAAACTCACTTAAGGAATCTCCCCTTTTCGTTTGTACGTTCAATTCAGGAACACCCTGTATATCGAATAGTTCTCCCTAAAAAATCGATGAGTTTCATATACTCATGAAAATTTTCCTTCCGCAGATCCAAGCCTGTTTATTTCCTCCATAAAAAAACGCGCTACGTCATATTCGACAAGATTAAATTGTCAAATTGGGGCTTATATTGAGCATATCGGGGACCATCTGCACGTATTACTGGCATCGATAAAAATATCAAAGTGTGGGGAGTGGTGAGTTCGCGAACGTCCTCTTATCGCTTTATCTCGATCGATGTTGTCACCCGAAACATACGGCATGGATAACAGAGAAATAATTTGTCCGCGTCCCTGAGTTCGTACGATAAAAACCGAAACGCTCGGGCTAGATTATTCCCCCCCGACGCCTTGGATCGACGAACCCGAGCCGGGGGATCGATGAATAATAATTTCGAGCAATTAATTCAGATAACTGATTTGTGGGGGAGTCGATTCTTGCAGATTCCGCTCTAATTGGGCGGAGAAAATATATAATACTTTTTTTTCGGTTTTCGTTTTGACAAAAAAGTTTTTTCTTATTTTTACCCTTATTGGGTGCTACATAAGTTGGAAATGGTTTCAAACGACAGAAGGCAAATCAAATATCAGTAAAGCGAAGTTTGTGACCATTTTCTTCCAAGGCTGTTGGGAGCCAAGAAACTTCAAAATTGTTGGCCTTTTTTTGTTTGTTTGCAATTTTCACAGAAAAAGGAGCACATCACAAAAATTGTCAGATTGTTTACTTCTTTTGTAGAAGAGGAAACAAATTTACAAATCACATCAAAATGATTCAAATCGTTCAAGTGGTTCAGCCACAATCGATCGCCGAAATAAGGTTAGTTTTTCAAACTCAGCTTACAAGAAGTCCAT
Organism: Coccinella septempunctata; assembly: GCF_907165205.1. NCBI lineage: Eukaryota > Metazoa > Arthropoda > Insecta > Coleoptera > Coccinellidae > Coccinella > Coccinella septempunctata. The sequence continues at coordinate 46,402,409 of NC_058190.1, read as the reverse complement.
TACATTTGTATTCAACGATCACCTTTTTGTTAAGAAGGATATCTTCATTGTCATCGAGCTCTTCGTTAGATTTGTATATCAAATACTCTTTCAGAATTGTTGGTTACCTGGATATGTTTTTCTTCGGTATTAGAAGAGATACTACATCATAGAGGCAGTCAGATTTAAGAAAAGAGAGAAAACTATCTGACCAACACACCGTAGAGTCTTTTCGTAGACATTTTCATCGATGTCATCCACTACTCCTGTATGTTTTTTCCTTCCGAAAGTACCCAACAAATATCTCCTCTATTTGTACCTACCATCCAATTCGACGAATCCTATCTGAGCCTGTTTGAAAATCGAATTTTTTCCCTGATGCGAACTACAAACAACAAATTACAAATTTTCCATGCGATGAAAGGAAAACAAACTGGAATAATGAAAGAAAACACTCGCAATAAACGTCCGATCTCTTCTGGTTCCGTCTCTTTTTCACGCGCAACATCGATTTTTTTGGTTTCATATCGATGAAATATCGCCTTGTTTGCCGATATTTCTACATTGGGGGACGAAGCTGCACTTTTAATTACATTACGTTCGGTGTTTTGACTGGGGGTGAGATATGTTGTGTTTTTGTACGTGCTGTAGGAGAGCCACACCTCATCGCGTCCTATAATAACAACTCGATGTCGGACTAATGTAATCCTTGGCTGTATCCACAAACGTTTTGAGAAAGTGCAACAACGCTACGTTGGGTATACACTTCAACATATACTGGCGAAGAAGGGTCCCAGGAGATAATATCCAGGAAGTCCCCGAAGAAAACAGGGAAGGTATCAAGAAGGAAGTAGAATGGCCCCAAACTATCATTTCACGATGAAAAAATTTGAGGTTTAATTTTGAAGAGCTGTTTTGACAGTTTTCATATTCAGGTATGGAATGAAATATTAACTGAACTAAATAAGTTCAGAAGCTCACTTAATGAGCACCTTTGTTTAAATACACTGCGCAAAAAAATTAACGCACATTCTGAAAATCTCAATTTTAATGAAAGTTAACTCTACATTGACTTAATAACTTATTTTTTATGTTCTCTCGGGAAGGTTTTGAACGAAACAAGACACATTAAATGGAAGAAAAATTCAGGATTTCACCGAATCTTATGTGAAAGAAGAGGAATGAACAATTTTCAAAATACTGAAATGCTGATAAGTGATTTAATACTTGGTATTTCCACCCCTTGCGTTATTTACAGCTCGGCAACGACGGTTCATACTCAAAATGAGTGATCTCAAAATGTTCTGATCTAATCCTTCCCAGATTTCTCCGAGTTGGATTCCTAAGTCATTAAGAGTAGCTGGATGATTTTCTGAACTTCTCAGCCTTCTATTGAGGTTGTCCCAAACTCTCAATCGGATTGAGATCTGAACTTCGTTCCATTCGAGAGACTTCAACCTCTTCAAGGTACTCCTGAACGATGCGCGCACGATGGGGTCTGGCATTATCGTCCATAAAAATGAAATTTTCACCAATGTATGGGGCAAATGGCACTACATGCTCTTCAAGAATATTCCTTATATACTTATCAGCATTCATAGCTCGATTATCAACGACCACTAGGCCTGTGCGAGCTGTCAAAGATATTCCACCCCATACCATAATCGATCCTCCCCTGAAACCAGTAGTATTCAGGAAATTGCACTGAGCATATCTTTCATGTCGACGTCTGTATACAAGGGAACGTCGATCACAATGGTAGAGGCAGAATCTGGACTAATCTGTGAAGAGAACCCTTTCCCAATCGGCCTCTTCCCAATGGTTATGCTCTCTCGCAAAATCCAAACGCGCCCTTCGTTGGGCTGGGGTAAGAGCTGAGCGTCTTGCCGCGACACGAGGCCTTAAATCATATTCTCTGAGGCGATTTCTTATTGTCTGAGTGCTAATTTGCACCTCATGAGTTCGCTCAAGCTGAATTTGAAGGAGGCGAGCGGTTGCAAATCGTTGTCTGAACGAAGAAACTGTCAAAAGTAACGTTCTTGAATGGCAGTTGTTACCCGTGGTCTACCCTGTCCTGGTCTTCGGACATTCATACCTGTCTCCCTGAATCGCTGCAACATTCTGGACACACTTGTATGGGAAACTCCAAACCTTTCTGCAATTCTTGTGTATGTCCACCCTTCTTCTCGCAAAACTACCGCTTGGGCACATTCCTCTTGGGTCAAATTGGGTGTTTCGCGTTGCACACCGATCGAGTGTAGAAAATCAAACGAAAGGAAAACTATTGATCACTAGAATTGATCGAGAACAACACAGAATGGATCCAATACATTCAAATAGTAAGTATAACAGATGAGAATGAATCGAAAACAGCCAAAAACAAAGTTTATCGAGTCAACCTAACTCTTGGACCGATATAAAACGATTGAAATAAATCGCTAGTACCATAATGTTGACAACACAAACTCTGAGAAATTGCTCGATTTCGTGCGAATTTCAAGGTTATATGCCGTGCGTGATGTCATTCCATACTTAATCCACTTAAGCAGCCAAAGATTTACCTTCCAGAACTATTTCAACATCGACTAGAACTGTTAGGCTGGTGGTCCATATACATCCCAACCAAACCCATTTCATATTCAAAGCTTCGCGCGTCAGCATTCACATCGTCATAAAGCCGAAACGGGGACAATGCTCCAATGCATCACGAGGACGACAGATAGAAGCGATTAAAAGGCAGTTATCGTCAGTATCTTCGGGCAACAGACGGGCGGACAATCTTCGCAATGCGCGAAAAATCACGCACCACCCTCATCTTGATTGAGGGTCGCTGACATCCGTCTCCCTTTCCGCTGCTGAAGCGAAAACTATTCGAATATCTTCCCCCTCAGACAAAACAATCGGCCGCGTAACTGGTTAAGGACGAGCCACCCTGTATGGGGTTCGGTGAATGGAAGAGGAGTTTTTTACTGGCATCTTCTAGATCTATAGAGCTTATATAGGTTCGAAGCAATAATAAAAAAATGAGGTGATTGGTTTTTAACTGAAACTATACAGGGTGTTTTCAAAGGTGAGGCTTTTTTTCGACAGAAGAGAACTCATCAAAATAGATCGTTTCACCAAAAATTTTCTATAATATATGTACTATCCAAGATGGCTGAGATACAACCCCTAGGAGTTCGACAAAATTTCATTGAATTTCAAGTACGGGACTGTGGAAGGTGACTCCGGCATCGCAAAATCGAAACAAAACATAAACAAACTGGAAAATGAATGGTGCAGTACCAAGTTCATCGGATTAGATGCATCAGGTCACTTTTGAGAGAATCAAAATTGTTGTATCGTGCAATTTAGGGTGCAACAAAATTAGAAAATCGAGGCAGTTTCTTGAAAGTGCTCATCTTAGTTATGTTGAAAAAGTGCTATGATGTTTCCCCATTTCATCCCATTTTTACGACGATTGTTGGAATGTTAGAACAAAAAGATTGTGATGCTCATTGTGAAAAAATTCGCGAATAATTTAGACGAATTTTATTGGTGAAATTTTGAAGTATTATTCTATTTTTTACACTTGTGTTCAAGTCTCTTCTGTCAGTTGGTATCGAAATGAGCCATTTCATAAAATCGTGTAAGTTACTAAAAAAAATGATAACAATTCGGCAATCCTAAGTTTCCATTTTTTTACCACGTAAATATCGAACGAGCCAATATCCTAAACGAAACCACATGGTCGAATCAGGAGATGAGTTTTTTCCCGCTGCTTTGCGATAATTCAGCTAACAAACGGTCTAGGGTCGTAGTAGGATCTATTTCAGTAATCATTTTCAATTTTTTTTCAACTTTGTCAATTTGAAAGTTTTGTATAGGTGATTTTTGGCGAAAAGCTTCATTTTGACCAGTTCTACCTTCTGTTAAAAAAAGCCTCACCTTCAAATACAACCTGTATTGTAATAGCAAGTATAAAAAGGTTATATGGTGATAAAAAAACACATCCTAGTGAAAATTATGTCGTTCATGTTAGTTAAGATTTTTCTATATCGAAAAAAAATTATCGTCTATTTTAACTTATTGCTCCGCCAAGTTCTTTGTACCTACCAATATTATATCTGCAAAACCTTCTCTCCCACATATACTAATGCGTAATGATGATACAAAATGTGATTCATGCACTTCGCGCTATAGAGACAACTTATTAATGGTATGCGTCCTATTATAATTAGCAAATTATTTGCTAAACAATAATATTTACACATAGATGTTGGCTGTACTGTAGTTACTTCCATTCACTAATGTAACCGGAATTTGATTGGTGAATTTGATGCACCATATAGAACCTATTTTTCGTATGCAGAGAATTATTTTGAATCTCTTTGGAAATTATTTATTGCCAGTGTGAATTTTTTGCTTTTTCCTGGGAATATTCTTTATATACAGCATGCCTAAAAAGTATCTAATGTATGCAACAAGCTCTAATTCCTGTACGTAAAAATCATTAAGGAAAATCCTAGCATCCCCAGATTTATAATTTTATTATAAATCGACAGATGCCTCTACGCCCACCATTCTTTTCAAGTGGGGATATAGGTATGGATTGTGATATATGTCGAATTAAAGGCCATTTGATTACCGATTCAATGGTGAATGATTCTGCCGTTTTTTCTATTGAAAGTTGTTTTATAGAGCCGATTTTTGTCTATTTTCTATTTTTACTAATTTGTTCATATAGCTCTTTCGAATAATTCGAAATACTCAAAGCGAATCAAACCTCCAATTACCAATGACACTCCAAGATCATCATTTTTTTCAATTCAACTCAATCTAAGAGAATTTCAGACAGTGATTTATCATTTTTTTTTCTTGATAACGGTCGCAGATGCGTACACATGTTAGAACACGAGAAAATTATTATTCCAACGATGAATTTCTTTCTGCCTCCACTAGCTGCGTACCACAAAAAGTTTATGGACGAAAAAACCTAGGCCTCTGAAAAAATCTCCCTGAAGATGTTTCTCAAATATACCTATTCTGCATACTCAGCGATGTAAGCTGTTAAACCCATAACCGAATTCGATTCCAATATAGCATTGTATGAGCTATGAAGAAAGGACCAAAACACCTTGAAATTTCAATGCCCTGTACATCGGTAAGGAAGCTCTTGCAGACAGTAATTGTTAATGAAGTTTGAAACCCTCCTATGTGCATTAACGATTGTACAATCAAATGATTCTCGCTATTTTTCAATGGTGTAATTTCAGATTGTTGATGCCGTTGATGGTTATTTCTTATTTCATTCACAGACCAGTTTGTAAATGACAATTTGTTTTACGAGAAAGAAAGATAACCTTATTCGAATTCTCAAATGAACACCAATAAAGTTAGGTATGGACACCTTTTTTTAGACACTTTGGTTGGATGCTCCAAAAGTATAAAAATAGGTTTCAACTCAATCACCATCCACTTATTATGCATTCTGGAATGTTATCTTCGTTAAGATTGAATTAAATGGTTCTTAGGGAAGGTTATTCAGTAAATTATCTTATCAACGTCTATTCTTTCATAGTAGTAAACACACAGATTCACCAAGGTCTCAACATTCTTAATCACTGAAGAAATACTACTGGCAAACAGAGCAATAAATTTGTCATGCTGAAGATTCTTGTTTGTCAACATCGTTATCGATTTTGTGGATCTACCTAGTGTAACAAATATCGTCCGCTGCTAACGACTGTTATTTAAGGCAAGGGAAGAGGTGTTGAGTGGATGATGTGAAAGTGACTGTTCCTCCACAGTGAATCAACGTCGAAACGAAGATTCCGAGTCTTTCACACTTTGCTCATCGATCATAGTTGAATAACAAACCAATTAGGTACTGCGGAGTTTTCATGTATGAGCCAATACATTCTCGAAACAAAAATGCAGGAACGAATGGGGGATTTAACAATGAATTTCAGCAAATTTTCTCTATTATTTAATCAATAATAAATATCACACAACTATTGAAAATATCAATAACACATCCATAAGCAAATATACCTAGTTCAAACCTGCAAAAGAAAGAATATGAGTGAGAAAATTGCGTCATAGTTTTATTTTATCTATAAGGAATTGAAAATAGATTAAGTATATATTTTCACTAAAAGAATAACATCGAAACCATCGAGTATTATGAAATTAGAAAAGTGTCATATTTCGAGAAGTTTTTTCTAATAAACAGCTATAGCAATGGTAATTTTCAAGTAAGGTTCATAATAAGTAATTATGAATGATTGTAATATCGCAGTGGCCTCGAAATACATATTCTCATTTTACAGATCACAATTTTTTTTTGTGAAACAAAAAGTTTATGAAATACCAATAGATATAAACGTCGAAACTATTTAATAAGAAAGACTGTCTGATATCAGCTTCGAAACTACCATATTTGAAAAAAATTATGAATATCCTCATTTATATGAATATCAGGAAAAATTTAGATTGTGATCAATTTTGGCATCAATGGTAAATGAAAGAATTTTTCGTTGAAATTTTAAATAGGTTGCTGCTAACATTTCAAATTAGGTATAAGAGAGAAAGTTTTCATTTTATTATCTTTGGCTATTTTTTTCTTGAACCAGTTGCATCATTCATTTATTTTTATCAGATTTCGTCAGATTGTATGAAATCGAGAATATATCACGCAAAAACATTCAATGAAAATCCCTAAGGGGTTGAAACGTTTCTGAAAATTGTTTTTCACTTTTTTTCTTGTCGGTATAATTGGAAAATATGTTCGATTAGCTATAAAGATCGATTCAATTCAATTCATTTGAAGAAATTTCATCTGAATATCAGATGAAAAAGCAAAATTAAGAAAAAATTCTGTCACATTACATATAGTAAATATCTAGACAGGATAAGAGCATTACCTATGTATATGATGATTACTGAAAACCCTAGAAAGCAACCTTTTTTGCTAAAAACAATTTCTATAACTTATGTATCAACAAGTTTATCGAAGTAAGTCGGAAATTTTCATTAGATACAACAATTTATTTTGAGAAAATCATAATATAAGTATAATTATGAGAATATTGAGCATTCAGAATGGTATAGGCATATGATGTGATACTGGAAAAACAAATTCATCGAATTTTCGACTAAAAAATAAAAGTAGGTAAGGATAACCAGTAAAAAATTCCTATACTTTTAACCATTTAACAAGAAGTAGATAGTGCCATGAAAGAACAAAAAATGAAATATATTACAAATGCAGATGCATATTCATATTGTCAACAGTTTTAGTGAAATTCACATGTGTTGTGAATATAATTATAGTTTTCATTAAAATATGTGACAGAAGGTGAATTTTGATGCAAGTAATGAAATTTATTTCGAATATTCATAATATAATTAAAGAATTTCACAAGTGTAGGTAGGTAATAAGTAATTTACCTTCAACTGTTATTCAATAAAATTAGGAGAATATATAAAAAAATACCTATATCAATTAAAAATTTCGAATTTTCAGTAAAACAGAGAAGACTCCATCAGTTACAGTAAAATTTCAACAAGAGAGACAAATTCTGACAACAACAAATGATCAAAGACGTCATATACTCCAGGTGCCATTTCTCCCTGGCAAATACCCAAATCAACAGGCACAGTTGAGCGTCACATTCATTCCTCTCGTTTTCCACACAAAGCACAACAAAATCCTTGAATCAGATGCCCTTTTCCACGAACAAAACGGGAAAAAAAAAATTGTCGCATCGAGACAACTGAAACTAAGAACTTGTCGGAAGCAACGCATCGCGGATTCAAGTTATTAGTTGTCGGCCGTCGGCAGAGCTTTTGGATGCGTGGGCGTGACCTACAACTTCCCCTACAACCGTCCATGACATCCTTGAAGCTCGCGCCAATACCGAACCGGCCTCGAACCCCCCGTTGACTTGGAAACTGGAATAACGCCACGCCATTGGCCGGAATCACAATATGGATTTAACTTCGGCGGAGACTATACTGTTTGACTACCTAAAGCTCTGGGTACTTCACAACGGCTTGTAGTATCTAAGTAAACAGGCAACGAAGAGTATTTGTTTTTCCAATCAGTGCTGGTTTGGAATACCTAAAGTGTTAACTTGTTTGTGGATCCGCTCGTGATGTAAACAATGAAACAAAACCTTCGATGACGAATTAAGACCGTATTGATTGATGACGTTTTAAATTGTCGGGATTGTGTGTGTGTGTGTGTTTTCGCGTCTGAAAAGTGCAATAAAAAGTGGCGAAATGTTACCGCAGAAACTGTACCCGGAAACGTCGACCATGACCACGTCTTCGAACATGTCGCAGATGACGGCCTCGTATTCCCTCAACCCTTGTATGTCGCAGATTGGATGCCAAGTGGCCAATTTCGGTTCTTCGATGTTAAACGGCGGCATGACGAACAGTATGGGCATGAACGGAAACGGTATGCCATCGTCGGGTATGGGTTACACAAATATCGGCTCCCCGACGCAGTGTATGTCCTCCGGTATGACCTCCATGACCAGCTATGGGTCCGTGGGTTCCCTTGGAAGAACTGATCTAGGTGGCGGCGACACGTCGCCGAACTCCGCGTTGCAGAGGGCGAGAACGGATAAACCTTACAGGAGAAGTTACACGCATGCTAAACCACCTTATTCTTACATATCTCTGATAACTATGGCCATACAGAATTCCCCTCAGAAAATGTTGACCCTGGCCGAAATCTATCAGTTTATCATGGATCTATTTCCGTTTTACCGCCAAAACCAACAGAGGTGGCAGAATTCCATCAGACATTCCCTGTCGTTCAACGATTGCTTCGTGAAGGTGCCAAGAACGCCTGACAAACCTGGAAAGGGTTCGTTTTGGAGCTTGCACCCCGATTCCGGAAACATGTTCGAGAACGGTTGTTACTTGAGGCGACAAAAACGTTTCAAGGACGAAAAGAAGGAGATGATCCGGCAGTCGCATAAGAGCCCGTCGCATAGCATAGACAACAGTAACAGTTCGGGTAAAAAGACTCCGCTACACCAAGAAGAAATCCACCATAAAACCCACCACTTGGACAAAACAAACGACAACAATCTAAATTCGGTGCTGGGCATCCATCACAGCAAACTAGACGTGGACAACATGAATCTTCTGCATCCTACGGACCTGAACAACATGCATCCCCAGCACCACCATCAGCAGAACATGTCGCACGAAGAACTGTCAGCCGTTATGAACAGATGTCACCCCTTGAGCCTCTCCAACGACCACCAAGCTATGCTACACCATTCCTCCATGGGGCATCATCTGAAACAGGAACCGTCGGGTTATACACCTTCCAATCATCCGTTTTCGATCACCAGGTTGTTGCCAAACGAAAGTAAGTCCGATATCAAGATGTACGCGGATATGCAGTACGGCTATAACACCCTGACTTCTCTTCCAAACTCTGTCCATTCTCATCCTTCCATAGCCAACGATTACTACAACGGTTCCATCTACCACCCACCGTCTGGAGGTACTGGCTTGTGACAATACCCGTTGGCCTAAGATGATCAAACCTAGCGATTTGAAATCTTCGGCAATTAAGTTTATAGGGACGGGGAACTTTTCGAGGAACTACGAGTGAAGTGAGTCTCCAAAATTCAAATTTTCGGACGAGGTAGAGATTCAGGAAGGAAATATCCCTTTCGTTTATTTGTGACTAAGATGTTTTGCTATTTCAGTTCCTTATCTTTTATTATGAATTTTTTTTCTGAAACTCTTCCAAATCGGTTATTATGTGCAATAGAAGATAATATTTTATTTTATTTAACAGGCATATGTTCCATACTTCCTAAGTAAATTCCATTATGTTCATCAGAATATTCCACTGTGTTGTGAAAAATTTTATCAATAATCTGACGCTGGTACAGTTTTAAGAATCTCGAAATTGGTATTCGAAATATCCTGTCCAACTATTTACGAAAATAACTCTGAATGAATGTAAATATCAGGACAACAAAAAAGGAAACATTTCTACCATTCGATACTTTGTTGTTCAATTCCTTCCTTATATTGTACATGTTCTCCATTACTTCACATACTGATACGATTATTTTTACTCCGTTATTTCGTGGTAGAATCCGAATTATTTATTCGAATATTTGTTGAAATCTCTTGTAATATAATTTATCGTTCATAACGAACTGTATGATGAACATTCATACAGAACTGTACAAAGATATTTGTATTAAATGTATTATAAAATTTTCGATTAATCAATAATTGATTGTGATTTTTCAAATACTTCTATTTGAAATTTGTATATTGTAGCTGTAATTTAAAGTATATCGAGGAATTTTTATCGTATATTATGCAACTGTAAACCAAATCTGTAAATATGAGATGACTTGTGAATATTGAGTTGTGTATATACATTGACTTTTTGTCATAATAAATGTTCAGATTCACCCTTTTGATTTTATAGTATTACTTGCCCATCAACCCATCCACCTAGTAGGTATTGTTGGTTTATTCTCGAATAAATCATTGTTTTAATTGTTTCATGAGACTTCTTATTTATTTTATTTTTTTATCATTCTGTTTTTGTTATCAAACAAAAAAAAAGTATTTATTCAAACACATTATCCGATCAAATTTAGAAACACAACAAGCCAAAATGAAATACTTTTCAAAGTCAATTTGTTACTCGATTTTTTATAACTTTTTTTAATTAATTTCCCATTTTATTCATTTTTTTCATAATTTACGCAACTTTCTGTTGAAGTAGCTGAAATGGAATCTCAACCTCCTTCTGATCTTCGAAACATTTACGCTTCTTCATAATATTCATTCCAATTGAAATATTTTCTTCATCATTATTTACCTAAATATAAGTGATCTCTTCCGAAAAAATTGTCGTTACCAGCAGCTGGGGACAATTTTTTGGAAGCATCCAAGCTGTATACAGGGTGAGTCTTTGACTCGTTCAAGTGTTTTAACAGTATAGATTCTTGAGGTCAAAAGGAAAACTTTTTTCCCATACCATTTTTCTTGTTCGGTCCTGATTAAAAGATATAGGTATTTTGAGTTTTCATAATGAGCTTTGTCACTCCTACATAAACACAATTCTCTTCAGAATAACAAGCTGAATCTATGCAACTACACATCTTTGAATCTTTTAAACAGAGTTGCATTCAGCCAAATTACCCAATTTTCCGAATTTCACAGATATTTTTTTGTTTTTGAATATCAAATATCTCGAAAACGGCGCATTATATCTATGAGGAAATATGAAGAATACTTTTATTTTTCAAAACGTTCAAATATTCATAATGTAGCGTCCAACTTAGTTCAAAAGAGTTGGGTCTTTGAATTTTTGGTATTTTCATGGTACGTAATGGTCATAATAAGAGAACTGAAAGACGTTGTTGACATCTTGTGTTCGAAAAGAATTAATCAAATAAATGAAAAACTTAATTCCGAAATTCATTTCATTCGATAAAACCGTTTGTGAATTACAACTAAAAATAATTTTTATGGTTTTTCAACAGCCTGCACCTTTTAAACTGAACCAATTCGGTTTCTGTGACGATAAGCCATAATTCTGAGGGATTACAGTGTTTAATTTGTAGAATTTGCATGAATAGGCTGCAGAAATTCTCAATTTGAAAAATGCTTGAAAACGTTATTGGTAAAAGTTGAAACACTTATTGCGAAAACATCCAATATAATTATGATTCTGATGTTGCAACTTTTGAGTGTAAAATGCAGTTTTTCGACAAAAAACCAACTTCAGAATGAGAAAGTAATACATCTCATTTAATCCGCGGATCCTCCAGTATCACCCAAACTTCGTTATGTATTAAAGCCCTCATCCCACCTTCTAGTGGCGCAAAGACTTCGCAATTTTCCGGCACGGATTGGTCATGTTATTGATGCAACCCCGGGCGCAGGATCGCCGGCGAGACCGACGCTGCGCGCGCGCTCCATTCCCCCCTCCCGCCCTTTTCCCCTTTAGCCTTCTTGAACGGTCGAAATGAATGGAAAAGCGAGAAAAACGACGGTCGGTCCCACTCGAGAGGGAAAATACGATAAACTTATCTGCTTCCACGTTCAATTCGGTCTAATACTTGTTACGACGCGTTTCCGGTTCGTCGATTGGTAGATACAGCTTCTCCCAATCTGTATCTTGAGTTATACACATACGTCCGGACCGATGACTACGATTTGCACAAGAGGAAATTCAATTGGGGATGGAATATCGTTGAAACATTTTACTCGACAGGATTTCTATTATTGTTTTAGAGAAGGGGAGAATTTATTATTGGCATAAACATAAACATCATCAAAGTGATAGAAATAACATCAATAAAACCGAAAAATATTTAAATCTCATCAACAAATTCACAAAGTTCACTTAAAATGTACTTTGAAATGTGGGTGCGAGTCTTTGACTCGTACAAATATTTTAACAGTAGATTCTTGAGGACGAAAGAAACACTTTTTTCCTATATCTACATTTTTTCCGATTCGGCCCTGATAAAAGATATAGCCATTTTAAATTTTCATAATGAGCTGTGCCACCCCTGGAAAATCAAATTATCTTCAGAATATCTAGCTGAATTTGTGACACTACACATCTGTGGATCTTTCAACAAGAGTTGCATTCGGTCAAAGTAACCAATTTTTCGAATTTCATAGATATTTTTTATTTTTGAACATCAAACGGCGCATTATACGAGGAATTATATTGAAAAATTCTTAGCCTACCACAGAACCAAACAAAATTTCAATGTCAAAATATTTTATTACTCAATATATCCTCCTCTTAATTGGATACATTTATTACAGCGAACCTGCAACATCTCAAGGCCTTTAAAAAAAAATGTTTCTTCTTGCTCTGCAAACCAGACCTCCACAGCTTTCATTACCTCCTGGTTGGAAGAAAATTTACGACCTTTTAAACTTTTTTTCAGTTGAGGAAAGATATGATAGTCGGATGGAGCCAAATCTGGTGGGTGGTGGGTGTTCTAGTGATTCAAACCCTAAATCTCGAATTTTTTGCATGGCAACATGAGATTTGTGTGCAGGGGCGTCGTCCTGCAAAAACAAAACACCTTTGAATAGCTTTCCGCGTCTTTTCTCTTCAAGTTTTTTTCATAGAGTGGTCAGTAATGTCGAATAGTAAACTCCGGTTATTGTTCTACCCTTATCCAAAAAATGAATCATGATTACTGCATGGCAATCAAAAAAACTGAAGCAGGAACTTTTCCAGCAGATTTTTGGACACGAAACTTCTTAGGTCTTGGAGAACCAGAGTGTCGCCATTCCACAGATTGTTGCATTCTTTCTGGATCGTAGAAATGTACCCAAGTCTCATCCATAGTAACAATTCGGTTTAAGAAGTCTACATCGTTTTCAAATCGATCACAGATCGAACACGATCCTTCTACCCTTGCACGTCCAAACTGACGTGAACTATATGATGAACGCGTTCGTATGAAATATTCAGTGCTTTAAATATCCGTTTTAGCCATATTCGACGGTCTGAAAAAATCATGTCATGAACTGCATCGATATTTTCGGGGACTGACACAGAAACTGGTCTTCCCGATCGGTCATCATCTTCTATGGAAAATGAACCTCTTTTGAAGCTTGCAGTCCAATTTTTCACGGTCGCATACGAAGGACATAGATCACCAAGGGTATTAAGCATATTTTCCTAAAACTGCTCACATCTTAACCCTTTTAAATACAGGTACTTGATGGCTCGATACTCCAATTTTTCGATTTTAACAATTTCGGTGGACATCTTTCAATTTATTGTGTAATATCAAAGTAATATAGGAAGATTACTGTTTTATCTTTCTTGTACAAGTAACTATAATACAGAATTCCAGCCCCAACATCATCACATCGATTTTTTTGGCCAGAAAATTAGGCACACCCTGTATTTTCGTCGTTCGAAACTGCCTCTATCTCCGCATGCAAGTTATGAATTTCATTAGCAATTCCAGAGCTCCGTCGGGCAATATTAATTTGTGTGAAACGTCTGACGAGTCGAATACAAAATGGTCGTCGGTCGTCTCTTCAAGGTTATTTCAATTAAACTTGATTAACTCGAACGCCGCCGTTGTGTGTGGAAATGAACGACGGAATGGGCAGAAGTTTGATACAATTTTATCTACAATAGTATGAAGATGCATGGGGAATTCATTACTACTTTATACTAGGTCGTAATTGGGAACGTTTTATTGTTCAAGTTTGAAATTGCACAAATATGAATGTGCTTGAATAAAATTGGTATGATTAACGCTAGTTTATGTTTTTAAGTTTCTGCCTATACAGGGCGGAATTGTACAGTTGCGAAACTATTCAAGGGGTGATTCCTTGTCAAGTAATTGTATGGGTCTCTCCATGCAAATATTTTCTTGCCCCTGCATAGATACGGCTTTCTTAAGGTGACACCTGAAAAGCAACCAAGAAAATGGAGCATTGGACTCTAAGTTTGACTATAGTTATAACTTGGATTTTTACCCCCAGACGCAAATAGTTATCCTTCGCCTGTATGCCACTGGCATATATAGTTTATTTTTTCAATCTATTCTTGTTGTAAAGGGTCTGAATGAATTTTCGTTCGTACGTTGTATATTTTATATGGAAATATCGCCTTTATGAAATGATCAAAAGCAGTGGCGTGCATATGTAGAAGTTGAAAAAATCTTTCTTGAAATTTTGTTGAGCGTTACATTTTGAAAGGAGCAAAAAATGTTATGAGTTCCATTCAGTAAATATCATTTTCTCTCCATTCGTAAGTTTCCACCTGAGAATTTCTGGGTGACGTTCCTTTAAGAAAAGCTTTATTAGATACTGTTGACGTCTGGGGATCTAGGAGAAAATTCACTTTACAATTATAGGATTTTGCTCTGCTCTGCTTGACGATAATGATTGTGCACTAATTATGCACGATGAGGCCATGCATTATTGCCCACAATAACAAAATACGCACTCCGTACAGCTTTAGAGCTGTAGAAAATTGTTTTTCAGCTTCCATTCACTCCCTGTATAGATATCTTTCTTTGAAGTTTATCTATTTAATTCCGGTAATCAGGTAATGATATACAGGGTTAGAACTATTTAGAGGGGGACTACAGGGATATCGAAAACCGTTAGAAATACAGGGTGGCTTGAATTACAAAAAAGTTGAATTTTAGAGAATGAGTGTGTTGGTGTAAACAGTTGCAAAATATCTCTGATGGTTCCTGAGATATGTCGAAAAAACTGAAAATCAAGATCATATCTTCTTTTCTTCGTTGCTCATTTATTTTTGGAGATAACTACACGAAATTCGGTTTGTAATCATAATCCTATAGGACGATTATACTGGTATACTCCTTTTTTTCAAATTCAAGTCACCCTGTATTTTTATCGGTTTGCTTGATTTCATTGGTGTGTATCTTAAGCTTAAGAAAAACCCAATACCTACAGGTTTGACTCGTACAAATATTCAAACAGTAGATTCTTGAGGTCAAAAGAAATACTTTTATCTCTTGCTATTTTTTCCGAATCGACTCGGTTTAACATATACAGCCTGTTGAAAAACATCTCTTAACTTCTGATTATGACCATTACGTAACATGAAAATATCGAAAATTCAAACAACAGAACTCTTGAAACTAAGTTGGAAGCTATCTAATGAATATTTGATCGTTTTTTCAAATAAAAGAATTCTTCATATTTTCTCGTTTTCGATTAATTTGATGTTCAAAATTAAAAATTATCTGTGAAATTTGAAAAATTGGGTACTTACCTGAATACAACTCTGTTCAAAGATCCACGGATGTGTCACAGATTGAGCTAGTTATTCTAAAAGTAATTCTGTTTTTCCAGGGGTGGCACAGCTCATTATGAAAACTTAAAATGGCTATATCTTTTTATCAGGGCCGAATCAGACAAGATGGTATATGAAAAAAGTGTTTCTTTTGACCTCAAGAATCTACTTTTGAAATATTTGTACAAGTCGAAGACTAACCCTGTATAGTAATAACGAAAATGAATATTCTAAAGAGGTAATCTCTGGGAAACGTGTAAAACTCGCGACCAAGTTTGAAGATCTAGGGATTGGCTCAGTCTTCCTGATTGTATATCTAGAAATTTTGCGCAGCTTTCAGCAACATGATGAAATTAACCATCGATTCAACAAACCTGGCAGCTCCCGAACGGTATAGGCATAACCAATCAGTCGACCTACAAGAAAACCGTATCAATCGAACCAATACAATTAACGCCTCGACATAACCAAGAGTCCACATAGATACTGGCGACGACCAAACGCCGGGCACGTACGACCGTTGCCAATCAACCCCATACAGGACGAAGACCATACGCGAAATTATGTCCTCACATTCGCGCACTTATCGTCCGATGGCGCAATGCTGTGGACACAGCCATAAAATCTAATTTTCCCGGTCCGGTCAGGAAAATGAGAAGAGATTTCATCGGAATCCCCCGATAGGAAAGTGACCTTCGTCCGCTAATCCTGTCCGTTTTCACGCGAGCACGAATCCTCTCGTTCATCTGTCATCCCCGGGACAAGGGGACTTGATTCGGTGCTGAAATATCGACCCCGATCGGAAATCTTTTGCATAAAGGGATTAGCGTTCTCTGTTATTTGTTCGTATTCGGCGGGATAACGTCCTTGTTTCTATCAGTATAATACCAAGTGACATTGATGTAAGAACGACCCTAATGAAGGGTGATTCAATCAGAGCTCTAGTGATTTAAGGTATAATAGCATACAGGGTGTCCCAACGTGTCTCATAATGGGAAATTCTCCTCAGTTTGGGTTATCACTGCATATGCAAGTTTAAACTGAAAAATTATGAGTTTCATTCATGATTTTTTCAAATGCACTGCAGAAACTATTCAAAATCATTCTTCAAATATGGGGTTTTAAAATTTAAATCGCTTACGGCCGGTTTCATATCAAACCTGAAGTCCCTTTAATTTTAAAGCTTCCTTTAACCCTACTAAAAATGACAGTAAAGGAAGCTTTGAGCAGTGACAAATTTTATTATGAAACTGGACGTTAGTTTCAAGTTTACGATTTGGCAACAGCGCCTACTAAACAATAAAAAGAACAATGTCCGATCAGCTTGTTTATTAAATAACAGCTGTTGATTTACAGGCGCGTACTTACTGGCGAGCCTTAACTGCAACCGGTCATAAAAATCCCATAAAATTTTACGAACTTCCTCGTTCGTCGCGGACTTCATAGACAACCATCTTTGTCTATCTCATCAAGATAATGTATTTGTTGTCCTTTATTATCGAGACATATTTCAGTCGATGTTGCTAACTTGTGCAATCGAAATGAAACGCTTTAAATTTTAAATACCCATTTTTTTTTAATTTTTGAGTGCTTAAAATGATTTTTTTCGGAAACGTTTTAGATGGTTATTTCAAAATGTGACGTTTCAAAGATATTTCATAAAAAATACATCATTTTCGTCAGGAGGAGGATAATGATAAGGGAGTCCGGGAGACTTGATGAGGTAGGAGACTTGAACCACCTCAAATATTTCAATTCAAATTTCGCGCTACCGGTATCGTAAATAGCTTGCAACTTACTCGTAGCAAGGCACAACTAGTGGAGGCTCCATTTTGAACGCTTTCATAGCAGTTAGGGAGTGAGTGGGTTGAACGTGATTTTGTTGTTAGGAAGTAAAAAATTTTTGTTTGTTACACTGTCTGAAAAGTTTAATAGGTGCGTGGTGTTTTTTAGTATTGATGCTTTCATTGATTAATATTGTTTCAAAAACGATGAGCCTTTTTAATAATAGTTGTAAAAGTTTCAAGAAAACATTTGTTGAATAGACTAAAAGGGGGTGAGGGATACTTGACCCATACTATGGTCGGGAGACTCAATTAGTGGTCCAATTTTCCCGCCCTGAGCTAAGATAATAGTTTGCTTCAAAAAGAAATTTAATAATAAAAATAAACATAAAAAATATACAAAGATTCAAAAGAGTAAAAAACATCTCGGAAATAAGTTAGAGTGACTCTGAAATAAAAAATACCTAGACTAAAAGGAAGTGCGAGAGGCTTGACCCATGCTATGGTCAGGAGACATAATCAGTGCCCCAAGTTTCCCGCATTGAGCTAAGATAATTGATTGCTTCAAAAAAAGAAAATTGAATAATAGAAATAAATTAAAAAAATATATACAAAGGTATAAAAACCTCTGAAATAGAAAATGTATTTCATACGCTGATACATTTGATGATGAAAACCTTGACATGGTCATTGGAAATTGTTTTCTTTCAATGGTTCTCCTGATAAACAAACTTATGGTCAAGTCTATCTCGCCCCCTGTTCAACTCTCCCATGCTTTAGGGAGACATGAGCCAACTTTCGGTTTTTAAAAAAAGAACTGCTGTACTCAAAATGTTCATCTCACCATCACTCTACTATTATCCATCGTTATACATATTTGGGCATCATATCTTCAAGCAAAAAAATGAGTTGCTACCATTTACAGATACAACTTAAGTGGCTTCAGAGTGAAAAGAGGTTCAACTCTCCCGGACTCATATGTGTCTCTGAATATGCCAAAGATGGTGTAAATGGTGGGCAAAATTAGCAAAAACCTGCATATACTGAATTTCATTTGAATGCGCAAATTTTTTTTCCCTATTCAAACACCCCGTAATTTTTCCTCAAAAAAACTTTTATAAATTTTAATTTTCGACAGATTTAGGACTAAGATGGTGCGTGGTAGAGCGTGGTAGTCTCTGAATAATGATTTTTCAGATGTAGGCACAACTAAACCAATGTTCATTTAAAAAGATCGTAAAGGAGAAACATTTCGCTCGACTATATAGAAACGGTTCATTATACACAGCGAATCAGAAGAAATCCGCGTTGCATCGAGAGCCAAAAAGGGAGCAATAATGAATCCGTATAAATCGGGATTGGCTCACGCCTCGTTAGTTCGACGCGAATTAACGATCCTTTTTACATTTCATTAGCAAATCTAACTGACTTTAAACACTTTGACAACTTTTCCCGAATCGCTCATAATCGAACGCAAATCCGGAATGCCAAATGAAATATTTACTTTTAATCGAGTCTCGCTCCTAATTATATCCGACTGATACAGCTCCTCCATTCATGATTCACCGCCGTCACGGATCATTTGATGATCATCGTGATCGCAGGGGGCGTTTTTTTAATTATTGGCGTTTAGATGGGCCTTCCTGATTATCGGCTAATTGACAGATTAGAAATCTCGTGATTTCGCAATGGATATCGGCGAGGAGAACAATTTTATTGGTAAATATTTCATCGTCTTCAGGATCGCGAATTGTAGGATCTATTTTCTTCGATGGAACTTTAATAGCATATTACTGAAATACACTGCGCAAAAAAATTAACGCACATAATGGAAATCTCAAATTTATTCTACAACTGGAGGTGTTGTCAATGATAATTATTTTTATCAGAATTATGCATGCATATTTTATCCACTTTCAACGGTTTTCTTCAATACAGATGTTTTTCCCAGCAGGAATAAAAAAAGATGATATTATCAGATTTTGAATTTATTGGCTCCATTCTAAAATCAGTTGTTCTCGATCAATTCTAGTGATCAATAGTTTTTCTTTCTTTTGATTTTCTACACTCGATCGCTATGCAACGCGAAATACGCAATTTGACCCAAAATGAATATGCCCAAGCGGTAGTTTTGCGAGAAGAAGGGTGGACATACACAAGAATTGCAGAAAGGTTTGGAGTTTCCCATACAAGTGTGTCCAGAATGTTGCAGCGATTCAGGGAGACAGGTATGAATGTCCGAAGACCAGGACAGGGTAGACCACGGGAAACAACTGCCATTCAAGAACGTTACTTGAGAGTTTCTTCGTTGAGACAACGGTTTGCAACCGCTCGCCTCCTTCAAATTCAGCTTGAGCAAACTCATGAGGTGCAAATTAGCACTCAGACAATAAGAAATCGCCTCAGAGAATATGATTTAAGGCCTCGTGTCGCGGCAAGAGGCCCAGCTCTTACCCCAGCCCATCGAAGGGCGCGTTTGGTTTTTGCGAGAGAGCATATCCATTGGGAAGAGTCCGATTGGGAAAGAGTTATCTTCACAGATGAGTCTAGATTCTGCCTCTACCATTGTGATCGACGTTCCCTTGTATACAGACGTCCACATGAAAGATATGCTCAGTGCAATTTCCTGAATACTACTGGTTTCGGGGAGGATCGATTATGGTATGGTGTGGAATATCTTTGACTGCTCGCACAGACCTAGTGGTCGTTGATAATGGAGCTATGAGTGCTGATAAGTATATATGGAACATTCTTGAAGAGCATGTAAAGCCATGTGCCCCACATTGGTGAAAATTTCATTTTTATGGACGATAATGCCAGACCCCATCGTGCGCGCATCGTTCAGGAGTACCTTGAAGAGTTTGAAGTCTCTCGAATAGAATGGCCAGCAAGAAGTCCAGATCTCAATCCGATTGAGCAGGTTTGGGACAACCTCAATAGAAGGCTGAGAAGTTCAGAAAATCATCCAGCTACTCTTAATGACTTAGGAATCCAACTCGGAGAAATCTGGGAAGGATTAGATCAGAACATTTTAAGATCACTCATTTTGAGTATGAACCGTCGTTGCCGAGCTGTAATTAACGCAAGGGGTGGAAATACCAAGTATTAAATCACTTATCAGCATTTCAGTATTTTGAAAATTGTTCATTTCTCTTCTTTCACATAAGATTCGGTGAAATCCTGAATTTTCTTCCATTTAATGTGTCTTGTTTCGTTCAAAACCTTCCCGAGAGAACATAAAAATAAGTTATAAGGTCGATGTAGAGTTAACTTTCATTAAAATTGAGATTTTCAGAATGTGCGTTAATTTTTTTGCGCAGTGTGAGTGGGTACAACCTTTTTATATAATTGGAAGAACCAGAAACATAACACCTCGATCCATTTCCCTGACATTACAATTACATATTTCGAAACTGTTCAATCTTGCTTTTTTCGAACAAGACCAACCGTGTCATATAACATTTCGAAGAACCTCTCACCTTAATGGAAACACTAGAGTGAAATGAATGAATTCGAATCGAAGAGAACCTTCGAAATAATCGTGGCGAATGTTCGTTTTCGAGGCTTGATATTCAGAAGTGCCACTACACACCCATTAAGCGAATGTGGACTGTGCATCGAGTTAAAAATACAATTGACATTTTCGAGGAGTTATGAATATTCATTTTTATATATGCGTGTGATGGCATCGCTTTGGGAATTCACCTGCAGCTAATTTCCAATCGGTAATGGTCCTAAGAGGAAGGGGTTCAGAGAAATCGCTTTTTTTTAAGATTTGAACAATCCAATGTCGATTCTTTTTTTTTCGACGAAGATCCAGAATTGAGATGAATCTCTTTCAAGGTTCGTTGATTCTGAATGAAGCAAGAAGAGAAATTTTTCCTTGGAGGTTGAGTATTTTCACATCTCTACGATATCATAGGTATTCAGGGTGATTCACGAAGACCGTTCGTTATGAGATGAACATTTGTATCAGTAAATATGTATTCCACTCATATTTGGACTTCCCCAAAGCATGCATGATGGTGAAATGATGATGGTTCAACTTAAAAAAAATAGACCTGAATTTTACGTTTTCCTCGTTTGTCTTCGATAGGGAACCGCACCCTCATGATTCTGAAAATTGAGAAACACATATTATAATGTCCCCTCATTTTTTCCCTGAAAACCCTACTGATTACTAAGACCCCATTTCACAGAAAATCATGACGACTGAGGAGGTCCTCCCAAGAAACCTGAAACCTATTTAAATTCAGATAATAGTATTTTCTTTGTGTTTTCATTTCGTGCTTCACTTCGGTATCACAATGAAGTCGAAGCTCGACTTCAGTTTTTATCTTCTCGCAAGACATTTACTTTGGTATGAAGATTAGATTAACTGAGCAAATATTGAGCAACACGGACTGGTTGCTCAAGGACATTGGCTTCACATAAAGATACTTTATATACCCAATATAATTTCAGTTGAGATTCTCTCAGTCGGCTCTTTATAATGAATGATTTTCAGCAAAATGTCCAATAACAGCTTGAAAACTAGGTATTCTACTTGTGTTACTGGAATTGAAAGGAAGTATTCTACTTTGAAGTATATTTTTTCAAATAGGAAAAACTATAAAAGTTCTTTTCGTGTATCCCAACCTATATTGCAACAAAGTTTTCTGGACAATGTCGTAATTCCGCTTGCGAAAAACATAAAATATATACTTCAGCGAGAAAAGTTAAGTCAACTGAGTTGGAGGAGGAAATATAGTTCCAGAAACAATGAATCGAACAAATATCCAAATATGATTGTCAATACTGGAACGTGACGACGGCAAATGTTTGCTGTGTAGAAGATTTCCTAACAAACAGTTTGCTTGCTGTTGCTCGCTTGAATCATTTCGATTATATATGGGGAGTAGGTAAAAATGCTGTCGAAGAATATGTGAAAACTGGAAATTGTAATTGTTTTTTCAATTTGTTTCTTCCAGAACATTCCTCAATGTGGAGTTCTTCGAAATTCAAAAAATTTTACGTTCACTTCCTCCACAATACGAGGATATATTGTAAAATTCTTAGCCTACTAGAGAACCAAACAAAATTTCAATTTTTTATTACTCAACATATTCTCCTCTTAATTGGATACATTTATCACAGCTCTTCTGCAACGTATCTAGACCTTTCATAAAAAATGTTTCTTTTTGCTCTGCAAAACAGACCTCCACAGCTTTTATTACCTCCTCGTTGGAAGAAAATTTACGCCCTTTTAAACTTTTTTGCAGTTGAAAAAAGATATGCTAGTCAGGTAGAGCCAAATCTGGTGAATAAGGGGGGTGTTCTAGTAATTCAAACCCTAAATCACGAAAATTTTGCATAGCAACATGAGATTTGTGTGCAGGTGCGTTATCCTGCATAAACAAAACACCTTTGGATAGCTTTCCGCGTCTTTTCTCTCTAATTTTTTCCCGTAGAGTGGTCAGTAATGTCGAATAGTAATCTCCGGTTATTGTTCTACCCTTATCCAAAAAATCAATCATGATAACTCCATAGCAATCCCAAGAAACTGAAGCAAGAACTTTTCCAGCAGAGTTTTGGACACGAAACTTCTTAAGTCTTGGAGAACCAAAGTGTCGTCATTCCATGGATTGTTATTTTGTTTCTGGATCGTAGAAATGTATCCAAGTCTTATCTATAGTAACAATTCGGGTTAAGAAGTCTACATAGTTTTCAAATCGAGCACAGATCGAACGCAATTTTTCTATCCTTGCATGCTTCTGGTCAACATTTAAACATTTGGGGATCCATTTTGCAGCAATTTTTTTCATGCCCAAATTGATGTGAACTATATTATGAACGCGTTCGTATGAAATATTCAGTGCTTCAGATATCCGTTTAAGCCCAATTCGACGGTCTGATAAACTCATGTCATGAACTGCATCGATATTTTCGGGGACTGACACAAAACTGGCCTTTCCGATAGGTCATCATCTTCAATGGAAAATTTACCTCTTTTGAAGCTCACAGTTCAATTTTTCACGGTCGCATACGAAGGACATTGATCACCTTGGGTAAATCTGCTAACCTCTTAACCCTTTTAAATACAGGTACTTGATGATGGCTCGGTACTCCAGTTTTTCGATTTTCACAATTTCGGTGAACATCTTCTTTCTTTTAATTTATTGCGTAACTCTGGTTTACTTTCTTGACCTCAAACTTCACACTGACACTTCTAATGAGTTATTGTTCATTGCTAAGGTAACGCAATATTTCTTTTATGCATGTAACTGGTCTAGAGTAACTAGATATCAATACGTCCTAGTATACTGCTCCATAAAAGTTGAGGAAGTTGAGGAAATTTTAAGAATTTCCATTTTTTTCACTAATTTTTCACATATAAGAAATATAAATGTTTTATCTGCTATTTAACTTATTCTTTTTTTTTTCCGTTTTAGAGTTTCAGGTGAACTATTATTTTTAGTATTTGTATTACAAGAATCAGTTCAGTTAAAAAATTTAAAAATGAAGTTCAATAGAGAGTATGGCCTCCAAGAATATAATCACAGCCTGACAACGCCTTTGTCAAATTCTTCCCAGAGTTGTGGTAAAAGCAGAGTTCAATTCTTCGAAAACTTCTCGATCAGAATTGGGACCGCTATACAGATTACGCAGCTACCTAAATGGCATTTCAGGTGCGAAAATTCCCTCTATAAATGCATATTGTTCCTGGGCAATATTCCCTTTTATAATAATTGCCCAATCCCTTTTATCGCCGAGCAAGTGCCAAGGGGAGCTGTACACAAACGTTTATCCAGCCATATGTTAAATTCACGCATGCTAAGCCTTATTCGAAGGCTGTCGGATAAGTTAACATCGGATGTGGACAGATTGATTGTATCTTTATCTGTGGGGGCGAGCACTATCCCGTCACCGCGACCCTATGTTGTGTTTTACTGCTATTAGCACCATTGTTGGAGTATTAACCCCGTAACAGTTGGATCGGCTAGATCCTTAGATTTAGCGTTAGGCGCTATTTGATTCACGTAATATTATCATGCAAGGTCGATTATAGAGGACGAAACTTTTTTCCACAGCTCGAATTGAAAAAACTATAGTTGGGAGCGATTTTCGTAGTTCCTCAAGGAACTACTATACTGGCACACCAACTTCAGGGACGAAGGTATCCAAGTCTCGAGGAACTCAGCCCATCCCTATAAGTAACTTTGACTAGTAGACTTAATTTTATTTGGGTTCCTTATCTAGAGTCAAGATAGGTCTTTTATTCATCAAGTTTCTCATTTGGGTTAATCTGATTGCCCAAAAAGATATCGAAAACTTAGACAAAACCTAAAAATTCTCTTAGTAATAATATTCTAGGAGGCAGAGAAGCTGACTTTGTTGTAGAATTATTTTTTGATTTTGTAAGGTTATATTACTACTAGGTCTTTTTACTGGTTACTTTGAAGTTAGATGCCAGGAATCTAGCGTGCAAAAAAGTTATATGAATATGAGGCTAGCCACTCCTTGAATGATTACTTTGGGTATACAGGGTGAGTCTTTGTCTCGTATAAATATTTCAACAGTAGATTGTTGAGGTCAAAAGAAACACTTTTTTCCTTTACCATTTTTTTCCGAATCTGCTCGGTTTGAAAGATATATGCTGTTGAAAATGCATAAAAAAAATGTCATTTTCAGTTCCACCTCACAAACGGTTTTATCGAACACAAGATATCACCCACGTCTTCCAGTTTTCTCATTATGACCATTACGTACCATAAAAGTACCAAAAATTCAAAGAATTTAACTCTTGAAACTGGAGTGAGATGCTATCTAATGAATATTTGAACGTTTTGTGAAATAAAACCATTCTTCATATTTTCTCGTATGATGCGCCGTTTTAGAGTAATTTGATGTTCAAAAATAAAAACACATCTCTGAAATTCGAAAAATTTCAAAAATTAAAAAGTATCTGAAATTTGAAAAATTAGGTACTTTGGCTGAATACAACTCTGTAATGAAACCCACAGATGTGTATTGTCACAGATTTAGCTAGTGATTCTGACGGTAATATTGTTTTTCCAAGATTGGCACAGCTCATAATGAAAACTTAAAATGGCTATATCTTTTTATCAGGGCCGAGTCGGAAAATAGGGTAGAGTCATTCGGGGCAACTGTGCGCACTTTTGCCTTTCAAGCCATACCCTGTTTCAAATGTTGAAGCTAGGAAAATTAAAACATATTCATAAGATAGAGAATTTTCTAATCTATAAGAAAACATCAAAAAGCAAACAAACAAAAGCGTTTTCTTTCCGCAAAAAAGAATTTAATAGAGAAAGTCGGAGTGCGTTCACATGCCCCGTATTGCGGGTAAGTGTGCGCACCCTCACGGGGTAAGTGAACGCAGTGCTTAGTGAACCACACAATCAAAACAAATTACAAAATAATGTCATCAAAATGTTACAATATTAGAGAAATGCTGTTTATTGTCAATACAGAAGCGCCTTTTTACAAGCAGTGCATTATTGTTCGTGCCACCATTCCTGGTGAACACAACACTTGATACATTCCCCTGTTGGTGGCTCTTCATATTTTTCTCAACAAATAGGACAATATTGATCGAGTCTTAACCAAGAAAATCAACAATGTCATAATTTATTCCTCACTGAACTAATGCCCCTATAATGAATCTATGCGCACACTTACCCGCGCACACTTTCCCCCAGTAAGCCAAAATTTGAATTGACGTTCTGAGCATCTAAGAGAACCTAAAATGTTTTATTATATTTTTAGATTAATATGCCCATGATCGAATAAAATATTGTTTAACATTGAGGGACTCGGAACTTGGACCTGGCAGAATGTGCAGAGATGCTAAAAATTAACAAGAAAACTAGTGAATTTGATTGATTGCAAATAAAAAGTTAACGAAACGTGGCATGGCGCAATCCTATGAAAAACTAATATGGCGATTCTGAGCCCTTCCTTCACCCAAATGAACCCCTCTTTCATACATTGCATAGTCGAGATATACGCACTGCGCACACTTACCCACTGCGCTCAGTTATCCCGAATGACTCTATAGGGAAAAAGTGTTTCTTTTGACCTCAAGAATCTAATGTTTAAATACTTGTATGAGTCAAAGACTCACCCTGTATATTTATGAAAGAAGACTCTTAAAACCCAAAAAAACCATATGCTTGCTAAATAGGTAGATTTGTTGAAAAACTATCACCAATATCGTATTAAATAACTCCCGAATTGTCACATAACAGAACTTCAATTCTCGAGTATCAAGACTCGCCAATTTCCTATCATAGCTCTGTTATCTCAGCCTTTCTAGAATGAACTGGAACTCCAATTGTGAATTTTGAGTGCCACTGTGTTATACAATCAAGTACCGAAGTGAGAAGGAATCTTCCATCAGTGGTAGAAGTTTTTTAAACAATGCAATGAAGTTTCTAAAAGTTATAAAAGGTGACAGATTTTTCCATCCTTTTCTTCCTGTAAATTTGCTGGTTTTGAGAGAATTAATGAAACCAAGAAATAGGATCAAGAATGTCGTACAGTAAAAAATCAGACTGCACACTGCTTCATCCAAAATTCTGAAAGGATCTGGTTATGGATGAAATGACTTTTCCTCCTGTAAACCTGTTGATTTTGAGAGAATTATTGAAGTCAGAAACTGAGAAATAGGATCAAGAGTGTCCTACAGTAAAAAATCAGACTGCACACTGCTTCATCCAAAATTCTTGGAAAGATCTGGACATGGATGAAATATCCTGAGTGATATTTCATGGAATACACTCCGTACAGCCAAGTTTTCTCGCATCTACGTTGAAGATAAGATACTATCATCACAAGATAAGGATGAGCAAATATGGCGGACTTATCAATAAGTAATAATCCCCCACTCGGCATAAACGAAATCAATATAACTTGCCTTAATAGACCGAAATTATGCTCCGAAAATATTTCCGTAAACACAATCGAGTTTTTATTGAACACAATTATCAACAAATATTTTCGTTCGCGTTCTAAATAGTTTGCTCATTGAAACCAGAGGAGATTCCGAGCTCCAAGAGCAAATATAATTATATCTCGTACGTTGATCAACCTACATTATTGCGTATAGTACACAGAACTTTATTAGGGGAATAATTTCTATCCTTTGCGCCACGGAAGGTTTGTATCGTTTGAAGGAGAAATGTTGTACATGGAAAATATTCAACTTTTAAGCATAATCTATGTTTCTTGATTGTTTTTCTGAGTAGAACCATGTGGGGAAAGAGCAGACACTCAAGTTGGTGCTCAGGAGGGGCTTATAGAAGCGTTGAAGGTTGTCGATTCCGAAAAACGACTACGAATGACCTACTGTACAAGGGATGGAAGAAAAATCTCCTTTTAAGAACACACGATTTTCTGATGGGTTATCAGACACAGAGTTGGGGAATAAGTAAAACTTCGTGAAGAAAACGATCTTAAGTGCTAATGAGCAAAAACTCGTGATATACAGGGTGAGTCCTTAACTCGTTCAAATATTTTAACAGTAGATTCTTGAGGTCAAAAAAACACTTTTTTCCTTCACCATTTTTTGCTATTTGGCTTGATAAAAGATAAAGCCGTTTTAAGTTTTCATAATTAGCTGTGCCAACTCTGGAAAAACAAAATTACCTTCAGAATAACTAGCTAAATCTGTGATACCTACTACATGCAGATCTGTGGATCTTTTGAACATAATTTAATTGGGTCAAAGTACACAATTTTTCGAATTTCACAGATATTTTTCATTTTTGAACATCAAATTACTCAGAAACGACGCATTATACGAGAAAACATGAAGAATTCTTTTATTTTACAAAACGCACAAATATTCATTAAATAGCTTCCAGCTAAGTTTCAAGAGTTGGCTTCTCTGACTTTGTGGTATTTTTATGGTACGTAATGGTCATAATGAGAAAATTGGAAGACGTGGGTGATATTTTGTGTTCGAGAAAGATTCATCAAATAAATGAAAAACTTCATTCCGAAATTCATTTAATTCGATGAAACCTTTTGTGAGATGGAAGTGAAAATAACATTTTCTTATGGTTTTTCAACAGCCTGTAACTTTCAATGCCCCTCTTCACAAAGGCAATAAATCCATCATCTTTTCAATTCCTTTTTAGTTCAGTTCGGTTTAGTAAGTTTTTCGTTTTTTCAATTCTTTTTTCTTTGTTACTCGCCTCTTGACGCTATGGCAGTTAAGGAACGAATAGCAAGATTTTGAAATATTTCCTTTCGTCTGTTGTGATTCTGTCAAGCATTCTATAACTAGAATGACAATATGGCTCCATTAGTTCAAGTGACAGTTTAAAAACTTAACAAACCTTCTTTCTAAAGTATCTCTCACTTATGATACAATAACAGTAAAATGCATCAAATTGCAATCATTCAGCCGATCTAATCTGGTGAGTACTGACATCAAAATAGGCAGATGTTGACCATAGTAAAAATTGTTGCCCTGAATATACGTAATCTAAGCCTTTAATAGCAGTTGATATGAATACTTCAATAGTTCAATGTACCTATTCTAATTCCATGGTCGAGAAAGTGAAAGACTTACTCAACTTATCAAATTCGAAGAACGGAAAATGTCAGTTTGCGTCGAAAATTTTCATAGATTCCAAATGATCATCGAGGACTTTCAACGTGACCAACAGGGGGCCCTGCTCCATTATTTCGTGTGGGAAATACGAAAGCCCAATAATATACGGAACGAAAACGCAATAAGCGGTTTATTATATCGGCTATATCGTTCAGCGCACTTCATATATTTTCGTCCAACAAAAGAAGTGCGTCTGGTGGAGAGCGCTTGAGGCCTCAAGCCACCCCACAATATTCACTTGTTATTCGCGTCAAAGCCCTTTATGTTTCACGATTGGCAGATGATCAAGTGTTTTTGTGACTGAAACTACGATGATCAAACATACATCGATGCCTATATGAAAATACGCGGAAGAGGAACGGAAAGCATCCACTTTGGTTTCAATAGGTGCGCCCAAAAACAATGGACGATTGAATGTTGAGGGCTTATTGGGGATGATCCGGGACGGAAGTCGATGTTTCATCGATTTTAGTCCGGAGAAGATGAAGATATACGATAAATATTACATTCAGTTTTGTATACTGATGGCCGATACCTACTTGATGGAAATCCATAATTAAACATACACCACAAATTGATTTCAAGTTCATTCTACACACGTGTTTTGCCATACCAAAATAATATACAGGGTGACCCATTTCAACTGTAGAATCATTTTTTTCCTATACCATTTTTTCCGATTTGGCTCTGAGAAAAAGATAGAGCCCTTTTTTTTTGAATTTTCATAATGGGCTGTGCCACCCCTGGAAAAACGAATTGACCTTCAGAATAATTAGCTTAATCTGTGACACTAGACATCTGTGGATGTTTTAAACTGAGTTGTAGTCAGCCAAAGTACCAGATTGTCAAAAAATGTGTAAGAAGTTTTTTGAATTTCTTTCCCGTGTTTTCAATTTTTTACTGAATAACCACTGGTATATCTATGGGAGATGATTCCCCAACATAAGGGTCCTGTAGCGTTCCTCGAACAACTGAAGAACAGAAGAATCATCACTTGGAAGACTGGACCTGGTCTATAGACCCTCCCAGTCAAAAGCAAGATTAAGCTATTATTGATTTGAGCATTGAAGGCATTTTGAACGACGAGGGTGATCCTCCACTAAGATCAGCAGAAGATTTTTGACGCAGAGATGATATTCCTCCCAGTGCAATTGAAAGACAAATTATGTACCTAAGATTATTTATTTTTTTCTTCATTCATCATCAAGTCTTTGAATAAGTTTTGATGAAAGCTTTATTATTCACTTTTTTTTCTCGTTTTCTGTTGTGTTTCTTCGTTTCAGATATTATTTCGAAATGGAAAGAGGATAAAGAAATTTTTAAATCAATGGAAAAGAAGCTCTTCAGTATTAAAAGCTAATTTTGTAAACAAATTTGTCATCACTACACTACTTACTGGGAGACAGTGTTTTTTTACTGAGGTTTCTAAGCTCTTATATCATATACTCCAAATTGTATGGTACCCCGTTACACTAACCTCTGCTTAAACCCATACCTACGAATTTCATTCGATAAAACCGTTTGTGAGACAGAAATAAAATAACATTTTTTTATGGTTTTTCAACAACCTGTCTCTTTTAAACCGAGCCGATTCGGAAGAGATGCTAAGGGAAAAAAGTGTTTCTTTCGACCTCAAGAATCTCCTGCTTGAATATTTGTAAGAGTCAAAGACTCACCCTGTATATTATTACATGTACGCATTTTCGAGCAGTGTAGTTTCATACGACATGGAATTTTAACAATGGCGTGAAGACGTTCCATCCACAAGTATCTAGGTGTTCCTAGATTCCCGGTTTTTGTGTGTCATTCTCCAGCAAGTACTTCAGTCCCCGAACAAACATACGAAAACTACTCCAAAAATAATAAACGTATAATACATTCAGCACAATACTGTCACTTGCAAATAGCCGGGTGATTGTAGCGTTTTTCACGTTTTGTTAGGTCGGTAATTGTATCGGTCGCAAAGTATCTGGATGTGGTTGTGACAAAGTGTGCCGGATTAAGAGAGCTCTATATTGTCCAAAGTGTCAGTTCGGCCACTCCATCAACCGCCAATGAAATAGAATTGTCGTATTTCGATTGTTCGGGCGGCACGCTAGATTCGAAGGTTGGAGGTATGAAAGAGGAATGACATGTAGCGTGTGATGGAAAGTGTTTCAAGTGTGGACGTGCATAATGATGATCATGTGTTCTGCGTCCTTCGTTTACGTCACAGAGGGCATGAAGGTCTTCAGGATTATATCGCGAATTTGACAGATTGATCAATTTGATTCAGAAGTTCCGACGTATTGGGAAAGAATTCAACTTGCCAATTCAACACATTTGCCAAAGACATCAATTATAATCAGGAAAAGTTGGAGCTTGGGTCCTTATTCGGCACATTAGGCACAACTACAAATCATGATGCAGGAGGTCGCAAAATTGATGTCAATGTTGGCATATATCTGGACATATAAGAAAATATGCATTTTAAGGCAATGACCCAAACCTTCATTTTTTCAACGTATACTTTTTCTGTTATCGGTACAAAAAAATGGAAACTGATGGGAAAAAACTGCAGATTGATTTGTTATTTTGACGACAAGAATCATTATTCTCATCATTACTGTAATGACGCAGCAGCTGATAGACTGTTTTGGTTGTGGAAGGTTTTCGAAAGAAGAAAGGTAGCAATAGCGAAACGAAAGAGATGGTCGAAATCAGCAAGATGAACAAATGAAA
Source organism: Coccinella septempunctata (assembly GCF_907165205.1). NCBI lineage: Eukaryota > Metazoa > Arthropoda > Insecta > Coleoptera > Coccinellidae > Coccinella > Coccinella septempunctata. The sequence goes on along the minus strand of NC_058190.1, from coordinate 46,370,497 downwards.
AGATGCACATGGCAGTCTAGACAATCAACTTATTAGTGTTGATTTTTTTCATTCACACTCGCACATCGCATCTATGTATAATAATTTTATCTATTTATACTTAACAACTTTCACAAACAATCTCAAATATTGAGGAAGCCAATGTCAAAATGAAGTTGTCACAAGATACGTGATGGTGAGAGTTCAAAGGCTTCATAGCACTCAAAAAGATTCATCTCCCTCAACGCTAAGGAACTTTTACCTTAATCTTCAATGTAGAACCGCGCCCATCACACACCATTGGGATTTAACCAAATTAGTTAATTCAATATCCTCGTGCCACATCTGCTTTCATATAAGTCCCTCATCCAGTCCAAGTATTTCTCTTGATCTCACTTTTGTGTCGTGATCATTTTCGTTAGTTTAATCTGTGTCAAGCCTCTTATTTGTATGGACGGTTTGCGCAATTAAAATTTTACGATTATACCTTTCGGACGGCTGCATTCCTTGACCATGGGGATATTTCGTAAGCACACAATCTGTAAAACCCAATTTCAGTTCTCGATACTACGAACATTTGGTAAAAATGAACTAGGTTTGGAAGAATCTGAGAGTTCTTTATACGAGGATGTATTGATATCTAGTTAGCCTAGGCCAGTTCCATGCAAAATATTGCGTTACCATAGCAACGAACAATAACTGATTAGAAGTGTCAGCGTGAAGTTTGAGGTTAAAAAAGTAAACCAGAGTTACGCAATGAATTCAGAGAAATAATATGTCCACCGAAATTGTGAAAATCGAAAAATTGGTGTATCGAGCCATCATCAACTACCTGTATTTAAAAGGGTTAAGAGGTAAGCATATTTACGAAAATATGCTTAATACCCTTGGTGATCAATGTCCATCGTATGCGACCATGAAAAATTGGACTGCAAGCTTCAAAAGAGGTATATTTTCCATTGAAGATGATGACCGATCGGGAAGGCCAGTTTCTGTGTCAGTCCCCGAAAATATCGATGCAGTTCATGATATGATTTTATCAGACCGTCGAATTGGGCTAAAACGGATATCTGAAACACTGAATATTTCATACGAACGCGTTCATCATATAGTTCACGTCAATTTGGACATGAGCAAAATTGCTGCAAAATGGATCCCCAAATGTTTGAATGTTGACCAAAAGCGTGCAAGGATAGAAGCATCGCGTTCGATCTGTGCTCGATTTGAAAACGATGTAGACTTCTTAAACCGAATTGTTACTATGGATGAGACTTGGGTACATTTCTACGATCCAGAAACAAAGCAACAATCGATGGAATGGCGACACTCTGGTTCTTCAAGACCTAAGAAGTTTCGTGTCCGAAAATCTGCTGGAAAAGTTCTCGCTTCAGTTTTTTGGGATTGCCATGGAGTAATCATGATTGATTTTTTGTATAAGGGTAGAACAATAACCGGAGATTACTATTCGACATTACTGACCATCTCTATGGGAAAAAATTGAAGAGAAAAACCCCGTGATTTAGGGTTTGAATTACTAGAACACCACCCTTATTCACCAGTTTTGGCTCCATCCGACTATCATCTCTTTCCTCAAGTGAAAAAAAGTTTCAAAGATCGTAAATTTTCTTCCAACGGGGAGGTAATAAAAGCTGTGGAGGTCTGGTTTGCAAACAAGAAGAAACATTTTTTTTAAAGGTCTAGAGACGTCGCAGATTCGCTGTAATAGATGTATCCAATTACGAGGAGAATATGTTGAGTAATAAAATATTTTGACATTGAAATTTGGTTTGGTTCCATAGTAGGCTAAGAATTTTTCAATATATCCTCGTAGACTTGCTTCAAGTGGGAAACTGTAACTTCAACATCGAGATCTTCATCTGGAATCTGAAGGTGATGGATAGACACCAAAAACATATGAATGTTGGCGGTGAAGCATGGGGTAAGAAAGGGGGAAAGGATAAAATCTGGCGAGATTGGAATATTCCAATATTGTGAGTCTGTTTGAAGAGAGCGAAGAGAATGCGCTGAAATATTAAATGTTAGAGCCTGCCGCTGATGCCTCAGGCATTGAAGGACTATATAACCTCCAACTTCATAGGGGTTCCGGCGTGATTCCCTGCAACTAAACTTTCCTTATTGCTTTTCCATTTTGCCGGAGACTTCCTTCCTCTTCAGGGCGATCGATAAACGTGTTAGGAATGTGAAAAGTCCAGGAATGGATTCGGTTTCATTATTTTTCCTGATGGGAGAACTCACATCATGATCAGAATTGCCGATTGTCCACTACCCAGTAAAGAAATATAATGGTCATCAATTGATAGAATCACACATGAGTTTTTCTTCAGTCGTAGCATTCATTTAGAGTTTTTTGTGTCAAAATAAGTAGTGGAATGAAGAAATTGAAATAGGTGTAAAATTTCATTCATTTTCATCATGCACAATCAATCATCAAAATCGATTATTCTTTCATCACCATCAGAATAATAATATGTACTTCAAATAATGTAGCTTGCAAACATACTCTATCAAAATTTATAAACAAAAAATGATTAAGAGTAAACAGACTAAGAGTTCAGAACAAATACGTTCATTTAGATACTATCTGAACCACTGTATGCCAATACAATTAACAAACGATTAACTAACTAAATAACTCAAATTTTCAGTGTCCCCTGATAGGAACTAGTACTTGATGAACGGTACGTATCTTTTCGATCCATATTTTGAAACTTAGAGATAAAATAATGATCATTATATATAAAACCTGATATAATTGGGTTATATTTCACTCAAACAATTGCCTCTTTAGAGACAGAAGGCTTTCACCATAATTAAGGATGAAAATATTGGGACTTTCATTATTATCATGAAAACAGTCTGCTCTAGCTTGTCGAGAAAGTGTCTAGCGGATGTAATTACGAAAAATATTCGATATGATTCACGAAATCGAAAGTATGCATATACCACTTTACACGGAAGATACTGAAAGTAGCTATTTTGGGGACGAAGAAAGAAGAAAAATGCATATTCAGAGCAAAACAAACAAGGCCAATCTGAAAATGAAAAGAAAAGAAGACCTAAGTGAAGAAAAAGTAATGTTGGCAGAAATGTACAGAACGACAAGATAAACATGAATGTAATAAGGCAAATGATCTCAGGAAAAATTACACTTCGGAAATAGTAGATAAAAAACAAGAGTAAGAAAAAGAAGTTATTACAAGTCACTTGTTATTCAACAAGAAAGTGTTTGGAGTATATAAGACCTACTTAGATGGCAACAAAAGAAATCAAATTTCAATTTCGAAAAAACATACGAGGATGTATTGATATCTAGTTAGCCTACACCAGTTTCATGCATAAAAAAATATTGCGTTACCATAGCAACGAACAATATTTCATTAGAAGTGTCAGTTTGAAGTTTGAGGTCAAAAAAGTAAACCAGAGTTACGCAAGAAAGAAGATGTCCACCGAAATTGTGAAACTCGAAAAATTGTATCGATCCATCATCAAGTACCTGTATTTAAAAGGGTTAAGAGGTAAGCAGATTTACGAAGATATGCTAAGTACACTTGATGATCAATGTCCTTCGTATGTGACCGTGAAAAATCGGACTGCAAGCTTCAAAAGAGGTAAATTTTCCATTGAGGATGATGACCGATCGGGAAGGCTAGTTTCTGTGTCAGTCCCCGAAAATATCGATGCAGTTCATGACATGATTTTATCAGACCGTCGAATTGGGCTGTAACGGATATCTGAAGCACTGAATATTTCATACGAACGCGTTCATCATATAGTTCACGTCAATTTGGACATGAGAAAAATTGCTTCAAAATGGATCCCCAAATGTTTGAATGTTGACCAAAAGCGTGGAAGGGTAGAAGCATCGCGTTCGATCTGTGCTCGATTTGAAAACGATCTAGACTTCTTGAACTGAATTGTTACTATGGATGAGACTTGGGTACATTTCTACGATCCAGAAACAAAGCAACAATCGATGGAATGGCGACACTCTGGTTCTCCAAGACCTGAGAAGTTTCGTGTCCAAAAATCTGCTGGAACAGTTCTTGCTTCAGTTTTTTGGGATTGCCATGGAGTAATCATGATTGATTTTTTGGATAAGGGTAGAACAATAGCCGGAGATTACTATTGGGCATTACTGACCACTCTACGAAAAAAAATTAAAGAGAAACGACGCGGGAAGCTATCCAAAGGTGTTTTGTTTTTGCAGTACAACGCCCCTGCACTCAAATCTCATGTTGCCATGGAACAAAATCGTGATTTAGGGTTTGAATTACTACCACACCACCTTATTTACCAGATTTGGCTTCATTCGTCTATAATCTCTTTCCTTAACTGAAAAAAAGTTTAAAAGGTTTCTTCCAACGAGGAAGTAATAAATGCTGTGGAGGTCTGGTTTGCAGAGCAAGAAGAAACTTTTTTTTTGGAATGCCAAGAGACGTTGCAGGTTCGCTGTAATAAATGTATCCAATTGAGAGGAGAATTTCTGATTAATGCATTGTCAAAAATAGGAAAAATGAAGACGTGATTTTGTTCAAGCAGCACAGGAAACGTCTGGAATTCCCAACCAGGCCGCCAATCTACCTGCCCCACCTACAACCTCTCACTGACGTGTAAATTTCGTGTTCAAACACAGCCTGTCTTTGCACAAGGTGGCGTATATTCCATATTCCTGTCATCAATCACAAATATGCTAAAAGTTTCACATTCGGCGCCGGTCGATACCGCGGCCCTATATCTTTTTTTTATCTGCCAAATCTGACGGAAAAATCGTGGCCATATGTTCGTGCGTGGGCGAGGACGTGTGTTTGCGGAAAGACAAAACGCGATGACCGATAGATTGAAAGTTGTTCCTGCGATATCCTGCCGCCTACGTTTCGAAGCTTTCACGGGGGGCACGACAGGACAGTTAAATTACTCATTAATTATTTAGGGCAGGTTACATATTATACACGGGTTAACTGTTCCCGGTCGTCACGCAACTTGGTACTTTTGGCCTGGATAGTTGCGGTCAGGTTAATTTTTCATATACGGATAAACCCTTAGTGTTCGTTCCAAATTACGTCGACATTTTCATTATGTCTTATGATTGTTGAAAATTGGGGTCCCTGGTCGTTTATGGGGACTGTACTTCTTTCCAATCCTATCCTATATCTGAGAAAATACGATTCTAAGACTGAAGTCGCGTAAAACTCTTCCTTATGGTTCAACTCTTTCATCAATTCAAATGTAAACAGCAAGGACATTTGGAATGGAATACGTGCACTATTTTCATTCAAGAATTAGAATTATCTCACATTATTCTGCTTTTGTTTGACAAAATTTTCTGGTAACTTGATGAAGACTCCCTGGATTATCTTTTTCTTCGAGGAAAGGATCAAGTTCCGCAGTGCGAGATACACTTCAATATCAAATATTTCAGCTCATTTCGTGAACTTCTTACAATCCACCACAATCACGAGGAGAAAGTTTTTTTTATGGGGTTTTTCCCTCTAAGCTCTTACGCAAAGTTGTATGGTACCCTCTTCCGCTAACCTCTGCTAAGACTAGATCTCGTACACATGCTATTGTTTGATCGTTTGATTCTAAAAATTGTTATGCTCTTCATCGAACGAAACCTACTTTCTTACTCAAAGGGAAAATACCCAGTGAATTTCTGCATCGTTAAATAGCTGATTTGATAGTTATTTCAACAGTGTGTCATAATACATATTGAGATTCTCCATGAAAAAAAAAATTTAAAACGTGAGGTTACACTTCTTCAAATATTTTTGCTGGGGAGATTTTTTCAAAAAAATTTTTACTATATTCAATTTTGCTATCACGTATTATCATAACATTGTTAACTGTTTGGACCGAAAATATACAGGCTGTTTATGAGAAGATCAGCAAGTTGTACATATCGAATTTATCAAAAGTCATGATTTTCAAATTCGAACTTATTTTTTTATTATTTCAGTCAATTCAACTTGCAAAAATTCAGAGTTATCGAGAAAAAATATCAAATTAGGATAAAATGTCAATTTCGAACTGCTTGATTATTCTGTCAATTCTACGAAAGCGCTGAAGTGCCACACCAAAAAAAAAAAATTCCAAATGTACAATTCCGACTTGCAAGTCGGAATTTTGAGATAAATGTCAGAATTCTGACATTAAAGTCGGAATTCTGAGATACAAGTCGGAATTCCGAGATACAAGTCGGAATTCCGACTTGTAAGCCGGAATTTTGAGGTGCAAGGCAGGAGGAGGGCTAAAATAGGTCTAATGACTTTCGTTTTTTTGCATTTGATCCGTGAATGTGTTTTTGGCTTCTTGGAGGAATATTGGATGAATGAAATGATATTCTATTTTTCTCTTCGGTTGCACCATAGCTGGGCTGTCCCAAAGTTCAGTGCTCAGTGCTTGTGAAAGCCCTTGGAATATTTTTGTACTCCCGAGAATTATGCTCCAGGGGAACTTTTCAAAACCTTTTTTAATGCTTAGTGATTCGAGCACTTTATCGAAATTCCTACATCCAGTTTCATAATCAAGTTCAAAGTCACTTCAAGTTTCGTTTAGTGTCAGTTTCGGTAGGGTTGAAGAAAAGCTTTAAAATTGAAGGGGCTTTAAGTTTGATTATAAAACTGGCCATTAATCCTTAGTAATCCCTATAAAGTGCTCGCGAGAGGCCTTCGGAAATCGTGTCAAAACACGAAGAAGCGATCGACTTATTGTCACCCTATATACGAGCATATATGGATACTACAGATATATTATATATTATCATATTATCCTGATTCCCCGTAGGTAACGACGAACACTTCAGAAGCTCTGTGAGCTTGTCAGAATCAATAACGTCCGTTAAAACTTTTGAAAGAAAAGAATTAGGGTATGCGTAGGTTAAGGGTCCAAATGTGCCTATACATGCCTTAAATGAGGGCATTTTGCTCACATGATTCGGCAACAATCGAATGCAACAAAATATTCGACCAATTCTAGCCCCACTACTGTCTTGCATCTCAGAATTCTGACTTGTGTCTCAGAATTCTGACTTGTATCTCAGAATTCTGACTTGTATCTCAGAATTCTGACTTGTATCTCAGAATTCTGACTTGCATCTCAGAATTCTGACTTGTATCTCAGAATTCTGACTTGTATCTCAGAATTCTGACTTTTATCTCAGAATTCTGACTTGTATCTCAGAATTCTGACTTTTATCTCAGAATTCTGACTTGTATCTCAGAATTCCGACTTGTAACTCAGAATTCCGACTTGCAAGTCGGAATTCCGACTTGTATCTCAGAATTCCGACTTGTAACTCAGAATTCCGACTTGTAACTCAGAATTCTGACTTAGCAAGTGGGAATTATACATTTGGATTATTTTTTTGTGTGTGGCCTTTCAGCGCTTTCGTAGAATTCCGAAAACCAAAAAAAAACTAAAATTCGATTTTCCGAAAATAATTCAAACATTTTAGGAATTGTAAGTAAGGACTACCACAGAGTCCTTCAAAGAAGGCTCCGTTATAAAAGATTCCTCCTGCCATATTGTTAGGAGAAAAAGGAAGCCTTGCGCACCAGCTATTTATGAACTCTTCATTCCTTCCTCTGAGGGAATTGCAATCATAGTTTTTCCATTCTGTATCACCGCACGGAACGTTATTCACAAAGAAACAGAACGATTCAAGCGGTAAAATCCGCCGGTCACAATCTGCGCAGTAAATAGTTCTCATTAAAGCAAATTAAATATAGGCACGTTTCTAATAATCCCGAGAACCAACACGGTTTTCAATTATCTTCCCCCACGCGTGTACGAAGATCGAAGTAACTCTCCCATAAAAATCAAAACATTGGCTATAGTCCTGCGACCGCTCGCTCTCCCATATTGCGAGCGGGGGCCCGCCCCGGTCCGCAGGGTCCCTTACCCCCGTCCTAGGGGACACCAGTTATTCGTACGTAGCGTGTAATTACACGATCCGGGACCGTCGAGGGTCTGTGAAAATTCTGGATGCCGGGCGGACGGGATGCTCTTTGTCCTTGTTTCGTTTCTCGGAAGAAAAACAACGGAACCCTTATTGGATTAGGTTTTGCGCCATCAGAATCCGGATCTATCCTGCGAGAAAATGCTGTGAATTCCAGAAAGAAGGTTTATTTTTCGTAGTCTACGACATATTCCATTTAAAACTAAAAAACATAATCTCCATCAGATTTTAAGCAAACATAGTGTAAGTCTTTAACTCCTACAAATATTTCAACAGTAGATTCTTGAGGTCAGAAGATACACTTTTTTCCTTTACCATTTTTTCCGAATCAGCTTGGTTTAAAAGATACCGGCTGTTGAAAAACCGTAAAAAAATTATTTTTAGTTCTATCTCAGAAACTAGCTGTTAATGAACACTTTTATTGGTTAATTTCCTATTAATACATGATTGTCATGGGGAATCGAACATGTATTCAGCAGCTTCCCAAATAATTATTTTATTTGTATGTCGCATTGATTTTCGTAGTACCTAACGGGTGAATTGAGAAGAGATGAATTGCAGAGGTTGCAGAAAAATTATGATGGTTAGAGAGTAATCAATATATCTATGTAGTTACTACAACTCCAGCTTCCACCAGCTCCGCATATTCTTTAACAGATATTATAGGGAACGATATCAATGTGATTTACTCAAAATGTCACAACTCGAATATGCCCTCTATGGATTTCTCGAATTGTTCGATCGGCCGCATAAATATCAACATTCTGATATGAACATAGAAACTTTATAAGGTGTCAAATTTGACTAGGTATCGATAGAAAATTTTTGCAATCAAGAATTCACATTGAATTCAAAATGTGGTCGACAGAAAAATCTTGTAATCAACTCGTTTATTAATTGAGCGATTAATCATCTCAATTATTAATTGCTTCCATTAATAACCTTGTTGATTAAATAACTATTATTTTACAAAACGTCCAAATATTTATTAGATAGCGTCCAACTTAGTGTCGAGAGTTGGGTTCTTTAAATTTTTGGTATTTTCATTGTAATGGTCATAATGAGAAAACTGAAATACGTGGAAGATATCTTGTGTTCGAAAAAGATTCATCAAATAAATGAAAAACTATATTCCGAAATTCCATTCATTCGATAAAACCGTTTATGAGATAGAACTAAAAAAACATTTTTTTATGGTTTTAATTTCAACAACCTGTATCTTTTGGACCGAGCCGATTCGGAAGAAATCTTAAAGAAAAAAAGTATTTTTTTTTACCTCAAGAATCTACTGTTAAAATATTTGAACGAGTCAAAGACTTACCTTGTGTACTATAAGGAAGAACGAGGCACTTTTTTGAAATGGAATTCGATAATTGTCCAAGAGGAACAAAGAAGTAGCCAGCGTTGAAGAATATTTTGATCTTTTCATTCACTCCGTTCTGAAACAAATGCATTTTCGCAGGATTTTGTCTTTCAGTTGTTAAGAATTTGGATGAATTGAGAAAGCAGAAAGCTTTTCATTGGGAACACAAACATCAAACTCAACGCTACGATTTGTAGATAGACTCGTATTCACTAAGTAAGTGACTCGTCCATGACTAGGTACTCTTTAAATCCACTCGAGTACTATTTCAACTGAATTTTGGTATTGACATAAAATTTCTTATCTTTCCTTGAATTCTTGAAATCAAGACAAGATCTCGAAATTTTCAAGAACTTGGCGATTCCTACTCTTCAGTTCGGTTTCTTTTTTCAATTGTCGCTATGCTAGAGTGGACGACGACAATACTGCAAATAAAGCGGATCCTTGCGAGTCAAAGCTTGACCAGCAACTGAGACAATGCGGACAATGATATAGAATGAACACGGGCGAGAGTCAGACGACCACGAACAGGGGCACGAGTAATGTGGATTTGGCTTTAGGGTTAGGTAACTAATCTATCAAAATTTGAGAAAGATACAACTGTAGGAAAAATGGGGAAGTTAGTACTGTTTTGCACTCAAAAACACCTCAGGGAATAGTTAGGAAGTAATGCAGTTTCACAAAAAAATTCACAGCTTTTTTTCAATGGTTTCTTGAGAACCTATCTCATTTAAAGAGGATCCAGAGACAACGACTCTGATCCTCCCACTGCAAAGCACCGTAAATACCTACAGCAAAAACCCAAAACGCTCCGTTACAAGTTGATCTGACAACAAAGCGAAATCGAGCTATCGAGAGGCGCTTTACGGATCCAACAAAGGTATATTAAAAATGCGTTTAGGACCCGCGGCTTATTGATCGAACAATTTATATTATGAATTTCGGTGCTTTAACAAGCGTGCCCCGGGTTGGGATTTTTAAATCCCGAACAAAGTACACACCGTTCAAAATGATGTTGACTTTTAGTTTTTGGTTAACACTGAAACTGTGGTGAAATTGAGTTGTTCCGGAATATTTCAGAATTACGAGATGGCGAGAGGATCGCTGTACACCTGCATGGTTGATGGATTCGGCAAACTTTGCAGATTGTTAGTTTACGTCCTGATTGGATGGTGCGGCTCATACGTTATGATTCTCCCGTTTCATAATTCAACGGTGCAATTATGGAAAACGGTCGGATTAGGTGTTCGATGAAGGCGCGATCAGAAAAAAAAATTAGAGAATGACCGAAAGATAAACTATTGTTTTGATGAGGTTTGAGATAGATTCGTCAGTACAAAAAGGCTACAGCCTATGATATAGATGATAGATGGATCCTTTGCAAATAAAAAATTCTAATTTTCATTCATCTACCGCTAACAGTTTGGATTTTATAATTTTTTGCGCGAAGGTCCAAATTTTCCAATTTTTCATCGACCATAACTTGAAAAATAAATTTTTTCAAAAATATCGGTTTGCATATTCGTCATCTACGCCCTCGAATCAGTCGACAGTATAAATTTGGTTTCGATCGGAGACCAAAAATATTTTTCAAAAAATCGCAATTTTTCCACATGCATATGCATGGAAAATTTAAAAAATTTTCGATCTCCCCAATTTCCACCAAAACTTGAGTATTTACTATATCGACGGCGTAGATCACGAATATGCAAACAGAATTTTGCTGAAAGGATTAGTTTCCATGTTATCGTCGATGGAAAATTAGAAATTTTGGACCTTCGCGAAAAAAATCATAACATCTGAAATGTTCGCGGTAGATGAATGAAAGTTGGATTTTTCTATTCGAAAAGAATCGATCTATCACCAAAAAAATTAGCATATGTCCAGTGCCTCTTTTCTGGCTTCTACAGCCCCTAAAATTTGACCAATTTTTTCAAAATTTTTCACTAAAAGTGATTTATTTCCTAAAATACTAATCCTGGGACAAATATAATTGCATATTCGAAATCTACGAACTCGAATTAGTCAGAAAAATGATCTGTGTCGATATGGTTCGAAAAATAAAAAAAAAAATTTGGATTCAGGATATGTAATTTCGTCTGCTACTTGTGTTTACCCGCCTGACCAAACAAAAAATTCTTCATTTAGCTATATCGACCCAGGTCATTTTACTTACTAATTCGAGGTCGTAGATCAGGAATATGCAATTAGATTTTTTCTAGGTTCAGTATTTTGGGAAATAAATCACCATAAAGTTCTTACTTTTCTGTGTCTTTTCTTTAATTTTATGTGTAGGCGTATAGGGGCGGCAACATCGTGAGCTGACTCGGGCGGCCTATACCCTAGGAATGGCCCTGGAAATTTCAAATCTTCTGTTACAAAAATGATGCGTCCTAGCAATTTCGATTAAGGATACCTCTTTTCATCAGGTTTAAAAACTTTCAGATTGTGATATTAGATATGATGTTGTGTTTACTGCGGACGTTCGAAAAACATGTTGATGCCCTTCATATTTGAAGGGCTGTAGCGTCCAAACAAAGCATTTTCGGGCATGGGGATATGAGTCAAATCCTGCTCAAAAAAAAAATTCCCTCCAAAGTCACTCTCAAGGACTAGTAGATATATTTCCTTCGGGGAAATTCAACCATTTGGCGAATTATATCTTCTTCGTGGATTTCAAAAACCGATGAGATGAGAACACGAAAAATACCCAAGGGAATTCAAGGGAGCATCCCTTAATTGAACCTCGTCGCATGATCAAACCTGGGTATAGACCCATCATCAGATATTCGACAATACCAGTATCCACCAGAACGAAGGGGGTTGATGTCTAGCCTCCCAACTGACGTTTTCCGTCTTACTCACGATAAAGCCGAGAAGTAGCAATAACAGATTGATGGAAGTGTCCCATCCCCCTTTAACCCTCCAGCCTAAGCCCGTACTAACGGAGCGTTTAATATTGTATGAAAGAGCGGGCCGCCACCCTTGATTGTAGGGGTGGTTCGTACCCAGGGGGCGCAATCATACTTAAGCCGACAATTGTGTGTTCATTAGACTGCCTTGGGCGTAAATCTGGCCAATACAAATTATATTCATCCGTGATCATTCGGGACGTATGAAAGAGTTTTTCGATGTACGAGGGTAGCAGAAAAAGGATTTTTTTTACCAACCTTTCATGAAATCCTTCCAGAATATTAGTCAGATTGATACATGGAAATCCACATAAACATAAGAGTTTTTGGAAAGTAAAGTTTGAATTGAAAAAACGTAATCAAGGATTTACTGAAAGTTGTGGTGGTTTTTATGTTTTTTGGTGCCTCATCCCTTACTTTCGATGGGAAATTACTAAAGCTGAAAATTTTTTCCATTTGTTCTGGGATCTAAGGCTAGTATATCGAAATTCAATTTGCAAAATTCCTCAAAATGTCACTGGTTTCTATGTGGATTTCATTTTCAATACTCAGCAGAGGTGATAGATGCATTATTTGATTATTTTTGAGACAATGACGACTCAATTTAGAAGAAGAACTGTGAGGTAAAATTTGAGAGCAACACATAAATTTTGGAATACTGATCTCAAACTATTCGAGAAAGAATAGTTCAAAATGCCCAACGCTATAATAGAGAAATAAATGAACATTTTTTTATATATTACTATTCATAGCCATGTCTGTGTCAATTTCCTTGCCTTATTAAGGTTACTTTGATGAAATTATACCAAAAAAAAAAGATATCCAGATGCTGAATTGTTCCTTCAATAGTTTCGTTACAACATTAATAAACATCCTGGACACACAAGACGTTAAACTATAAGGTAGAGAAATTTCACAAAACGACACGAATAGGTGACAGAAACTGTCATATAATATGATGGGCTTCAAATAGCCAATAAAAAACGAAGTTTCAGGAACCCAGTGAGGGATTAGATTTCACCATCACTCAATATGTACCAAACTATCACCTGAATTCTTCAGCACTCGTTAGTGTCATAACATTTATTGCGGATATACCTAATTCGAAGCTTCAACAGCAGCATAATAGTATTCAAATGATCATCATCTGCAGAGACACCTCAAAAGGACTAAAAACTAGAGGCCATAAAAACATAAACCGATGCCGAAACGATGGTAAAATGGTCATTAAGTAGTGATTATGGTTTATAGTATCATCTTACGATATTCTTTGATTTGTTTATCTGTTTCAGTGTTACAATTTCGAAAATCCTCTATTCCAAGAAATTGCATATTGGTAAATCCCAACATTATTTTTCGTTAATACGAATGGCCCCTAAAATAACTGGCCACAATTTTCATTATATTGAGATATAAAAAATCATTCAATCTACTAGACACAGTGGTTGAAAAGATAGTAAAATTTTCTGCCGACCTTCGTACATACACCATTCGTCAGAATAAAGACTTACCACCCTCTATCGCTGATATCGAGCAGCAACCACCAACGTTTAGTAGGCAGTATTAAACAGGGGGCTTACATCCCTTCAGGAGCAATGACAGTTGCTGTCCGAGGATTTGAATAATCATTGTTTTGTGTTGGTCTTTTTATTGGATTTATCTGCAGTTTCCCCTGCGCTTTGAAGAATCGTCGCGTTTTTCACACTTGCTCCATGCACCTGTTATGCAGCTATTCAAGAAATATCGAGCGTAGCCAAAGTTCATGAATTCTATTTCATCGTGTCCCACGTTGAAACACCAAAATATAAGGAGTGAGTAAAAAACAACGCGGCAAATTCATATCTTCGGTATTTATGATGACAAATGACACTTTCTTAGTTCTAAGATGAAAATTTTCCTCACGCCTGGATAGGAAGAAGAGGACATATTGAGTGGCCACCCAGATCACCTGATCTGGCTCCACTGGACTTTTTTCTATAGGGTCACCTGAAATCCAAGATTTAAGCTACCCAGCCTGAGTTACTGGATGATTTGCGAACTCGGATCATTAATATTTATTAAAGTGATTGAAAAAAGAGACAGGGTTTCAGTAAGTGTTATTTAGAATTCAGGTCCGCTCATTCTAATATAATAGTTATACCCTGATATTATAAAATCCACAATACGTCAGACGGTAGCGAACATATTCAATGTAAGAGAATTTATATAATGTTTCATCTGAATCTAAACGACTTATATTTCAGCTGAATATTTCCACAATCAGAAAGATTGTGAATGAAGAGGATAACAAAAAAATTCCTTCTATTGGGAGACCCAAAAAGTGGTGGCATTTGAGAATTATATGTTTGACTGAATAAATGCGAAAAGTTTTCTACAGGATTTTCGATTAATGTTATCGTAGAATAAGTTCCCGAAAATTGATTTTTCTATTTTTCATTTGACTTGTCCTATTCATTGTAAATGTCTTAAGTACCAATAAATACCTAATTATTATTATTATATCAATGTATTAAGATGAACAGCCACAAATACGCGCCATTAATTGTTTATTCATGTCAAATTTTTGTTCAAAGGAGAAGTTCATCTTGACTTGGAACTTCCTTCAATTCCTTTTACTTATAATGATGCAAGATGATTTCTGTTGGAGAATTTAACATTCTTGTAATTATCTGTTAATTCCTTCGGGAGATACCATAGACATAATAATATATTATTATTATTGAGTCTATGGGAGATACCCATTCCCAACCACTGCATCATATGCATTTCAACTTCGGGTTAATATTTTTGAAATTTACAACTGATGTGACGTATTCAAACTTCAGCCAAAGAGGATAACGAACATTAACTCTCCTCAAGCTATTGCATATTATGATATTATACTCCTCTCTTGTATTTTCCATGCAAATAACTGTATTTGGTATGTCCTCAATCAGTTTGTATAAACTTCAATTATGTTCGTCACATATTTTCCGAAGAGATTCGACATTGTGATAAAATACGTAATAACAGAAACTTTTACGTAGAACAGGCAACATAGCGTTGATTTAAAACCCAAAATATTTTGACAAGCGTCATAACCCCACATTTTCGTACTATACATCAGAGTGAAATGTCTCGAATTTTCATGGCCAACCGAGGGCTAAAATAAAATCGAATGGAGTATACATCCATGCACGTTATTATATCATAATTATTCTTGACCGGTTGTCACATGTGATTCTAATAATTAGAATATGTTCTGAAGGTATTAGCAGTCCCAAAGTGGATAAATGAAAATTCAAAGTCAGTATCATAGAAAAAAGAGACGACTGACGGAATCGTTCTCTCTTCTATCCATGTTTATCCAGATTGTTAAATATACCTTGTACGCATACATGCATCGAGTACTAGAATCCACCCTGACCTACAGAGTCAACGTTAAGCCCTATAGATCGACCACCGTAATATTAGCAGAGCAAACTTAAAATTGTATTAACCTTTCCATTCATAGAATCGTATATATGCACGTATGGTATCATCCCTGTGTCAATGTTTTCTGTGCTAATGTTTGATTATCAGATTAAGCCAAGTGTGGCAGGTTGCTGTCATCGTATATTAAGCGCTGCTGTTCGGTCCTGTTGTACAGACGACGTTCGTCAAATTCTACAAACGCACGAAACAGGTGATTTATTCATCGATCGGATGGTTTGCTCGGGGATTTCGAGGTTCTGGCTGTAATTATTTGAACGGGGTGTTGGAGAATGTGGGGGTAGCTTTCTGCGGAAAATTATGTGTTTTCGCGAAGAGAAGATTTTTGAAGGGGTAGTGTTGTCTTTGGCGGTAAATATAATAGGTACCATAAGTGTACAAACAACTTAAAAAGGTTTCATTCTTTTCGGAAATCCGCATCAAAAATACACTGCGCCAAAAAATTAACGCACATTATGGAAATCTCAAATTGGTTCTAAAACTGAAGGTGTTCTCAATGATAATTATTTTTATCAGAATTATGCATGCATATGTTATCCACTTTCAACGGTTTTCTACAATACAGATGTTTTTTCCCAGCAGGAATAAAAAAAGATGATATTATCAGATTTTTAATTGGCTCCACTCTAAAATCAGTTGTTCTCGATCAATTCTAGTGATCAATAGTTTTTCTTTCGTTTGGTTCTCTACACTCGATCGCTATGCAACGCGAAACACGCAATTTGACCCAAGAGGAATGTGCCCAAGCGGTAATTTTGCGAGAAGAAGGGTGGACATACACAAGAATTGCAGAAAGGTTTGGAGTCTCCCATACAAGTATGTCCAGAATGTTGCAGCGATTCAGGGAGACAGGTATGAATGTCCCAAGACCAGGACAGGGTAGACCACGGGTAACAACTGCCATTCAAAAACGTTACTTGAGAGTTTCTTCGTTGAGACAACGGTTTGCAACCGCTCGCCTCCTTCAAATTCAGCTTGATCAAACTCATGAGGTGCAAATTAGCACTCAGACAATAAGAAATCGCGCGTTTGGATTTTGCGAGAGAGCATATCCATTGGGAAGAGGCCGATTGGGAAAGAGTTCTCTTCACAGATGAGTCTTGATTCTGCCTCAGTGCAATTTCCTGAGTACTACTGGTTTCGGGGGAGGATCGATTATGGTATGGGGTGGAATATCTTTGACTGCTCGCACAGACCTAGTGGTCGTTGATGATGGACCTATGAATGCTGATAAGTATATAAGGAACATTCTTGAAGAGCATGTAGTGCCATTTGCCCCATACATTGGTGAACATTTCATTTTTATGGACGATAATGCCAGACCCCATTGTGCGCGCATCGTTCAGGAGTACCTTGAAGAGGTTGAAGTCTCTCGAATGGAATGGCCAGCAAGAAGTCCAGATCTCAATCCGATTGAGCAAGTTTGGGACAACTTCAATAGAAGGCTGAGAAGTTCAGAAAATCATCCAGCTACTCTTAATAACTTAGGAATCCAACTCGGAGAAATCTGGGAAGGATTAGATGAGAACATTTTAAGATCACTCATTTTGAGTATGAACCGACGTTGCCGAGCTGTAATTAAACCAAGGGGTGAAGATACCAAGTATTAAATCACTTATCAGCATTTCAGTATTTTGAAAATTGCTCCTTTCTCTTCTTTCACATAAGATTCGGTGAAATCCTGAATTTTTCTTCCATTTAATGTGTCCTGTTTCGTTCAAAACCTTCCCGATAGAACATAAAAAATAAGTTATAAAGTCAATGTAGAGTTAACTTTCATTAAAATTGAGATTTTCAGAATGTGCGTTAATTTTTTTGCGCAGTGTATAATTGCTCTTCCTCTTCAAAATAGCAAATTGGGATTCTCTTCGCAGCGCTGTAAGAAACGCTGAAACCATTTCCCAGAAGCTTTCACGTAATTTTTCCGAGAATATCGCAGAAAGTTACGTACACAGCCATTCGTGAGAAATCGTCGACTGGGGAAGATCGAAGGTTGCTTGGAATTTTTCACCATATCCATCGGTTCTCAATAACAACCGTTCCAACCTTACATAACTCCGCATATTTGCCAATTAATACTCAAGGAATTTACTTAGCGGCACAACTTTAAATATATTTTTATTTAGCACCTAATTTTCTTAGGCACTCCAAACATCGATAATCTTTTGTTTGTTCGAATGACTTGACCATCCAGCCTTCTAATGCCTGACGTCATGGAAAATCAATACCAACTTACGAGCAAGAAGACCCACTCAGTGAGGAAGTGGGTTCTCGGAGAAAGACAAAGTAAACGGAATGATGTTAGGTTTGGGATTTCATTTGTCCCGGGTCATGATATTTCTTTTATTCGTTAGTCGTTAGTGGAGCTCTAGGTCAATTTCTCGTCTTCAGTGATTTCCCTCCTTTTTATCGTCTTTTGCATAAGTCTTCGTTTTCGATTGGTTTGAAGATAACTCAGCATATGTTTCTGAACATTGAGTTGGTTTTGAGAAGAAGGGAGGTTTATATCTATGGAAAAGAAGAGACTTTTTATAATTGGACACTTTTATTTCATCAACGTTTAGAGAGAAAATGAAGAAATGATCATAAATACAGAGTGTGTATTTGAAGGTGAGGCTTTTTTTCACAACAGAAGATAGAACTGGTCAAAATGAAGCGTTTCACCAAATATCACCTAAACAAAACTTTCAAAACGACAAAGTTGAGAGAAAAAATTGAAAATAATTACTGAAATAGATACGATACGACCGTAGACCGTTTGTTAGCTGAATTATCGAAAAGCAGTGGGAAGAACTTATTTCCTGATTCGACTATGTGGTTTCGTTTAGGATATTGGCTCGTTCGATATTTACATGGTAATGAAAATGGAAATTTAGGATTGCCGAATTGTTCTCATTATTCTTTTGTAACTTACATGATTTTATGAAATGGCTCGTTTAGATACCGACTGGGCATCACAATCTTCTTGTTCGAACATTCCAACAATCGTCTTAAAAATGGGATGAAATGGGGAAATATCAAAGCACTTTTTCAACATAACTAACATAAGCACTTTCAAGAAACTGCCTCGATTTTCTACATTTTTCTTTCATCCTAAATTGCACGATACAACAATTATGACTCTCTCAAAAGTGTCCTGATGCATCTAATCCGATGAACTTGGTACTAAACCATTCATTGTCCAGCCATATGTTAATGTTTTATATCGTTTTTGCGATGTCACCTTTCACAGTCCCGTACTTGAAATTCAATGAAATTTTTTCGAACTTCTAGGGGTTGTAATTCAGCCATCTTGGATATTTTATACAGACAATTTCGTAAGCACCGAGTGGGAGAAGCAAGAGGTGAAAATTGGCTGATTTAGAGGTCTTCGGAAACTGCTGAACCTCTATGTTCGCGAAAAATTGTAAAAGAAAGACGAATAACCGGAGCATAAGCAGCAAATACTCGACTCGGGAGCCACCTTAAAAAAAAACTAGAAAATTCGTGATTTTTGACGTTTACGAAACGCAAATGTGAACGAATCAATGAACTGTAAAAGAAGTTCTTTTAGAGTTCACTGGAACAAATCCACGTAAGTTAACATGACTGACAGAAGTGAGGTTATCACCGATCACAGACAGGGGTGGGTAAGACGGATTCAACTCATCGATATCGGAATATATACCTGCTGTTTTAGGCCTCGGTATGTATGGAATTCATTTTATTATGGTTTTCCCCTGGCCCTGAACCCTGAACTGTCAACTATGAAACGGGTTTTTTTGTTAACAACAATTTTCCGCATAAATCTTGTCGAATTCAAATCTGGGAGTAAATTTGGACACCCTATATTACTGGTGTTCTTATTTGGATGTGTAGAGTCATTCGGGGTAACTGAGCGCAGTGGGTAAGTGTGCGCAGTGCGTATATCTCGACTATGCAATGTATGAAAGAGGGGTTCATTTGGGTGAAGCAAGGGCGCAGAATCGCCAAATTAGTTTTTCATAGAAGTGCACCGTGCGACGTTTCTTTAACTTTTTATTTGCAATCAATCAAATTCACTAGTTTTCTTGTTAATTTTTAGCATCTCTGCACATTCTGCCAGGTCCAAGTTCCGAGTCCCTCAGTGTTAAACAATATTTTATGGGCATATTAATCTAAATATGTAATAAAAAATTTTAGGTTCTCTTAGTTGCTAACTCTATAAGAACGTCAATTCAAATTTTGGCTTACTGGGGAAAGTGTGCGCGGGTAAGTGTGCGCATAGATTCATTTATATGGGCATTAGTTCAGTGAGGAATAAATTATGACATTGTTGATATTCTTGGTTAAGACTCGATCAATATTGTCCTATTTGTTCAGAAAAATATGAAGAGCCACCAATAGGGGAATGTATCAAGTGTTGTGTTCACCAAGAATTGTGGCACGAACAATAATGCACTGCTTGTAAAAAGGCGCTTCTGTATTGACAATAAACAGCATTTCTTTAATATTGTAACATTTTGATGACATTATATTGTAATTTGTTTTGATTGTGTGGTTCACTAAGCACTGCGTTCACTTACCCTATGAGGGTGCGCACACTTACCCGCAATACGGGGCAAGTGAACGCACTCCGACTTTCTCTATTAAATTCTTTTTTGCGGAAAGAAAACATTTTTGTTTGTTTGCTTTTTGATGTTTTCTTATAGGTTAGAAAATTCTTTATCTTATGAATATGTTTTAATTTTCCTAGCTTCAACATTTGAAACAGGGTATGGCTTGAAAGGCAAAAGTGCGCACAGTTGCCCCGAATGACTCTACAGTATTATTATTGTCGTTATTGTTCGTGTCTGAAAAGAAAAACAACGACGATGTTTCTTCGCCCGTACGGACTAAGCCTGGCGAATGATTGTGGGACCGAAACGTGCGCGTCCAAATTTCGCAGGGTATTATCGTAGACCGCGTAACAACCCCGCTCGCATCGTGGGGGGCTGATCCGTTCGACACAGAATCGAACGCGAGAATACGATTTCAATTAAGGACATTAGAAGGGGATTTGATTTAACAACAGCAAAATCACGTCTCGATAAAGAAGGTCTATTTCGTGACACGTGATTACCGAAAACATGGGCGCGTGTCTGACGGCCGCTGCGCGCGGCTTATCCCGCGTGGAGGAAAATACAAGTGGCGGTCTGCGACGTCTACGTCCACTTTGTGATTTCGATTTACATGTCCACGTTCAATTCGTTGTATATCGCAAGGTTCGAGGGTGGTTACATGGCCAGGAGGAGAATGGGAGAATGTGAACCCAATAATGAAACATTGTTCGATCAGGTGTCCTTCAAGGCGGCTTGCTTGGTCCTGTGTTATTATTCATTTCAGTTGTCGGTGTACAGGGTGGACAAAACTGGTGACTGAACTTCAACTTTTTAACCCAACGAGATAGAGGAAAATGCATGGCACATTACGTTCGTCTTTTTTCGAGAAACTAATAATGCTATCAACTGCATTCCTCTATCTTCATTTGTTTCCGACTTACAGGTCAAAATTAAAATTTCAACTTTGGTCATTATCTCCTTTTCTGTTTGAGCTAGGATGTTGAAATGAAAACATTATACAGACACTTTTTTGATAGCAATCCAGTGACGTACTATGATTTTTCCAACAGGTATATTTGCTGAGCTATAACATAGAGATGTATTTTTATGAAAACAGTAGTTTGAAATGATTAAGAAAGGCGATGTTTGATATATTTCTGAAATGGTTAAAAAAATGGCGATTATTTCAAACTACTGTTTTCATAAAAAAAACACAACTTTATGTTATAACTCAACAAATAAACCTGTAGGAAAAAATCATAGTACACCACAGGATTGCCATGAAAAAGTGTCCATATTATGTTTTTATTTAAACATCCTAGCACGAACAGAAACGGAGATAATGACCAAAGTTGAAATCGCCCAAATTTTGGCCATAACTCAAAAACAAAAGGAAATAGAGGAATGCAGTTGATGGCATTTTTAGTTTCTCGAAAAAAGACGACATGAATGGCACATTCATTTTCCTCTATCTTGTTGGGTTAAAAAGTTGTGGTTCGGGTATCACCTGTACAGTGTGGGCAAAATTCTTTGTCTAGTGAGGGGATCTCGGGAACTATAAGAGCTAGAAGAAAACGGATGACACATTTCGGAGGTTTCTTTCAGAGGAATAAAGAATAGTGAAAACCGTAGCCTCCTACGATTCTTCGTTTTTGAGTTATTACCAAAAAATGAGATTTTGACGATTTCGAAAAGTTCTCATAACTTCTTTGTCTTTGAAGTAACAGATCTGAAACTTGAACTATCTTAGGCATTTTTATACGTAGAATCTACTGACAAAGATTTTTTTCTTATGCAAAAATAACAAATTCAATAAGAGTGTGCATTTAAAAAAACGAAAGTACGCCTGATGATTCGAAATGAAAACATGTTTTTAGTTCGTCAGTGGATTCTACTCAAAAAAGTTCCTCCAGAAGAATCTGTCAACTTCGAAGACAAATAAGTTATGAGAACTTTTCGAAATCGTCAAAATCTTATTTTTTGCTAATAACCCAAAAACGAAGAATCCTAGGAGGCTACGGTTTTCACTATTCTTTGTTTCTCTGAAAAAGAGCTTGGAAATGTGTCATCCATTTTCTTCTAGCTCTTATAGTTCTCGAAATTCCCTCCTTAGACAACGAATTTTGCCCACCCTGTACATTCTCCAGAAACCCTTGGAATATCTTATAATCTGATTCAAAATTTGATATTTTTGAATGAATTTGATAATTTTACCCACCCTGTATCACATTTCGATCTACGGTGAATTTGTTGTCTTTGGAAAAATGCCGAAAAAGATGGGGTCAGTTAAAAATTCGTCAAGACCTAACGGTTGGACTGAGGTCGATGAAATCTTTTAGAATTGACTGTAGAAAAGATGCCCTTTCAGAATATGTATCACGTTTAGATACATCTTTAGAACTTTTATATTCGTCTGATCCAATTGGGATTTCCGGTAATCAGCATTGCCAAGGCTTTTACCCAAGCACAAAAACTCTATTTCGAAAATCTCGATTTTTTGGGTCAAAAATCAGCAAGGGGTAAGGCCCCCCTAAAATGACCTATTTGCTACTCTGTCGGAAAATCAGGATGTTCTATTACTGTCTTAGGATATGGAGTGCATAGAATTTGTTTTGAAGATTCTAGAAAACCAAACAGTTGATGATTCAATAGAGTGTTGCACTCCAGAGAGTTCATCGAAGTCAACTCGAAAATGAAAAGTGGAAAAACAAAAAAAATTATTTTCTCCTAAACTGGACCAGATATTTGAAATGTTGGTAAGAAAAAGTAGGTTTTCGAACACGCTGAATCTATTGCGAGCAATTTCGAAAGCCTATCTCTCTTCGTTTAGATTTTCATCTCGGAAATTGCATTTTTCAAAAATTGCTATTTTCAATCTGCGATATCTCCTGTTATATTCGTCTGATCCAATTGGGATTTCCAGTTTTATATTCAGCATTGCCAAAACTTCCACCCAAGCACAAAAACTCGATAACGAAAATCTCGATTTTTTGGGTCAAAAATGAGCAAGGGGTTAGACCCCCTTAAATGACCTATTTGCTACTCTGTCGGAAAATCAGGATGTTCTATTACTATCTTAGAATATGGAGTGCATGGAATTTGTTTTGAAGATTCTAGACAACCAAACAGTTGATGATTCAATAGAGAATTGCATTCCAGAGAGCTCTTCGAAGTCAACTCGAAAATGAAAAGTGGAAAAACGAAAAAAATTATTTTCTCCTAAACAGGGCCAGATATTTGAAATTTTGGTATGAAAATATAGGTTCTCGAACACGCTGAATCTATTGCGAGCAATTTCGAAAGCCTTTCTCCCTTCGTTTAGATTTTCATCTCGGAAATGGCATTTTTCAAAAATTGCGAATATCACTTGAGAATTCGTCAAGACCGAACGGTTGTGCCCAAATGGATGAAATTTTTAGATTTATTACTAGAAGAGTTGCTTTTTCAGAATATGTATCACGTTTAGATCTACGATGATTTTCCTGGAAGGTAATCCACTCGAAATTTGACCTTCGAAAAATTCAAGCGTCTCATTTAAGGAAGAGAATGCTGCCTTTTTGTTATAAGCACTGGAAACTCCTCCATACAGTAACAAGGTGCAGTTACGAGGTGAGTTCAGTTCAGTCCTTGGCTTCATCAATGATTTTCCATATTATTCGATTGGGCAGTTCGACAACGTATACCTAACCGAATTTCTCTGCCATTCCCAGCTTTTCCATCGAAAACCATAAAGGTACCAAAACAATCAACGCAGATAACGAAACCGAACATGAAATCGATAATTCCTCGTTTAAATTTTCTATTACACATTGTCAGTCAAAACGGGACCAGTGCCCGTTCCCCGCTAATGCATTTTTGGCCTTTGATTTTCCCGCTCCACGTCCTATCTCCCGTCCTTTGCGCTGCCGGTGCTTCGCGTGCGCTCGAAAAGGACGCTGCGCTTTCCACGTAGACCGTAGGACCAGGGGACGGGGACGTTCGCGACTGATGTGTTTGCTTTTCCGTCCTATGTACACATCCTTTGTCCGGACACACCGATATCGTATTTGCCAGACATCTGCTCTCTGTGCCAGCTCTTGCTCTCTCCTCTTGGTGATTTTGGAACACCGTGCGATGCAGAAACGGACCGAATTAACCTTTATCTCTTGCGACGCAGCCTCTGGAGCAACGATTTATAAGATCGGGATAGACGGAAAGTGAGGGATCATCAAATAAGCGACGCATGTCCTTGGAAAAGAACGAAACATTTCTTATTAGTTTCACAGAGTGGCCATTGAAAGGGGAACAGTGGCTCATGCAAGGTGTTTTCACAGGTGAGGTTTTTTTCTGACAAAACGTCAATTTTACCAAAAATTCTCTATATAAAATATTCAAGATGGCTGAGCTGAAATCCCTAGAACTTTGACAAAATTCATCAAATTTCAAGTACGTGACTCCGGCATCGGAAAATGAGACCAAACATAAACATTTGGCTGGACAACAAATATGGTTCAGTACCACCAAATCTATCTGATTAGTTGAAAGAATCTTTGTATAGTGCAATTCAGGATGAAAAAAGTGTATTTTTGTGTAAGTTGGTATCGAAATGAGCCAGTTCATAAAATCGTTTAAAGTACTAAATAATGAGAAGAATTCCGCAATCCTAAGTTTCTATTTTCATTCCCACGTTAAAATCGAACGTGCCAATAACCTAAACGAAACATATGATTGAGTCAGTCATCACGAGATAAGTTTTTTCCCATTGCTTAGCGATTTTATTTAAATAACAAATGATCTAGGATCTTATTGGGATCTTTTTCATTAATCATTTTTATTTTTTTTTTATATTCGTAAAGAACTCACGCTAGTGAAAATTATGTTCGTTTATTCATTTTAATCACAGATTTTCATTGAAAATCGGCAGATCAATACAAAACATCTAGGGCATGTCTCTTACCTGGAATAACTTCAGAAAATCAAAGTCTAGCCCGTTTTTTGGAGAACCAACGAATATGTCTGTAAATTATTATATGACTTTTCACAAATTATATTGTTAGATAACGTAAGAAATTGTTCCTCCAGGATATCGTCTTGGCGAAAATATTTTCGAAACTCGCTAACGATGTTTACCACAATCGACGTTTCATGTTAACACAGATTCTAGGCCTTTATTAATTCAGGAGCCCCCATCCGAACGACTACGAATTATGATCAATTATTATTGTTAGCTTTTTGCATAATTGAAGAGCTCTTCGAATTATCTTCGACGTCCTCGTTATATTCTGAAATTGCCGCAATCGTTATCAAAAAATGGGATCTGGGGCTATGTAAAGGTGGGTTTTCTTATTTCGAATATACTTTAGGTACTATCTTACTACTTACCTTTGATAACTAAACATTACCACTCTGTACATGTACGAGGATATATTGAATAATTCTTAGCCTACTATAGAACCAAACAAAATTTCAATGTCAAAATATTTTATTACTCAACATATTCTCCTCTTAATTGGATACATTTATTACAGTGAACCTGCATGCAACGTTTTAGACCTTTAAAAAAAAATGTTTCTTCTTGCTCTGCAAACCAAACCTCCACAGCTTTTATTACCTCCACGTTGGAAGAAAATTTACGACCTTTTAAACTTTTTTCAGTTGAGGAAAGAGATGATAGTCGGATGGAGCCAAATCTGGTGAATAGGGAGGGTGTTTTAGTAATTCAAACCCTAAAACACGAATTTTTTTGCATGACAACATGAGATTTGTGTGCAGGGGCCTTGTCCTGCAAAAACAAAACACCTTTGAATAGCTTTCCGCGTCTTTTCTCTTTAATTTTTTTCCGTAGATTGGTCAGTGATGTCGAATAGTAATCTCCGGTTATTGTTCTACACTTATTCAAAGAATCAATCATGATTACTTCATGGCAATCCCAAGAAACTGCAAGCAAGAACTTTTCCAGCAGATTTTTGGACACGAAACTTCTTAGGTCTTGGAGAACCAGAGTGTCGCCATTCCATCGATTGTTGCTTTTTGTTTGTGGATCGTAGAAATGTACCCAATTCTAATCCATAGTAACAATTCGGTTTAAGAAGTCCATATCGTTTTCAAACATTTCCAATTTGACGAATTGACGTTCGTATGAAATATTTAGTGCTTCAGATAACCGTTTTAGCCCAATTCGACGGTCTGATGAAATCATGTCATGAACTGCATCGATATTTCCGGAGACTGACACAGAAACTGGCTTTCCCGATCGGTCATCATCTTCAATGGAAAATTCACCTCTTTTGAAGCTTGCAGTCCAATTTTTCACGGTCGCATAGGAAGGACATTGATCACCAAGGGTATATTAAGCATATCTTCCTAAAGCTTCTTACCTCTTAACCCTTTTGAATACAGGTACTTGATGATGGCTCGATACTCCAATTTTTCAAAATTTCGGACATCTTCTTTCTTTCAATTTATTGCGTAACTTTGGTTTACTTTTTTGACCTCAAACTTCACACTGACACTTCTAATGAGTTATTGTTCGTTGCTATGGTAACTGGTCTAGGATAACAAGATATCAATACATCCTCGTATAGCATAATTTATTTTAGCTTAGGTTATTTAATTCAGAGTCCGATGTATTCAGAAAAAAAACTATCTGGAAATTAGTAGACTGCCCTTTTTTCGCCCGCAAATTTGAAATGCGCATTATGTACTCAAATCCCAAAATATATTCTATATTCAAGAGTGCTCAGTGCTTCAACAGTTTTCGTCAGTGCTCCGGGGCACCTCCCTTCAAATTTCCCGAGCGATAAATCCACACACCCCCGCCCATCACCGCTCAATTATTCCTATCCGAGAAAACGACGATCTCGCCGAATCATCATCCGAAGGACCAAATGATCTCAATCCGCCTCCGCAGCGAAATCAATCGGAATTGAATTATCATAAAATGCATCGCCGAGGAGGGATCTGGAGTGCATGTTTCGTATATACGAGAAACTCAGGCATTTCGGGGGATGCCGTAGGTAGGTGGCGAGCCCCGTCGGGGGGTTGAAATCGCCCTTGTTTATTCAAGAGATCCGTAGTACGGAGAGGAGACGGGTATTCGCACTTTGATGCGGCAGTTGGTGCCGAAAAATACTGCCAGTGGAGGATAGAGTATGTTGGAAGTCAAAGAGAATCCGGAAAATTTGGCTTAGATACGACAAATTTCGAGTTTGAAGATTAGGGGACTAGTTATCCAGCCACAAAACGTTGTTTCAATAAAACGGCTAGTTTGGACTTCATTAGGGAATACTAAGACTGTGCCAAATTGCATGGCATAGAAAAATGACGGTGGATCAAGTTTATATCCTGTCATTTTGTTATTTCTCGGTTTGGAGAAGTCACTTGGCCGCCACGTAGTCGCGATTTAGCTTCTTCAGACGAGCTGGAAAAGCATTTTTTCGATAGTATACAGGGTGAGTCTTAGACTCGTACAAATATTTTAACAGTAGATTCTTGAGATAAAAAAAAACACTTTCTTCCTACAACACTTTTTCCGATTCAGCCCTGATAAAAAGATATAGCCATTTTAAGTTTCCATAATGAGCTGTGCCACCCTTGGAAAAAGAAAATTACCTTCATAATAACTGGTTAAATCTGTGACACTATACTGTCTGTGGATCTTTTGATTGCCGTAACTCACAAGATTTTATGAAATGGCACATTTCGATACCAACTGACAGAAAAGACTTAGGACACAAGTGTGAAAAAAAAAGAATATTACTTCAAAATCTCACCAATAAAATTCGTCTAAATTATTCACGAATGGGCTGAAGGACCTCAGGTCGATGGGCATTAAAATAAACTTTTTCTCTCTCTCTATATTCACGAATTTCTTCACAATGGGCATCATAATATTCTTGTTCGAACATTCCAACAATCGTCGTAAGAATGGGATGAAATGGTGAAACATCATAGCACTTTTACAACATAACTTTCAAAGAAACTGCCTGGATTTTCTAAATTTTTTTTTCACCCTAAATTGCACAATAGGTACAACAATTATGATTCTCTCAAAAGTGGCATGATGCATCTAATCCTATGAACTTGGTACTGAACCATTCATTGTCCTGCCCTGCCATATTCTTGTGTTTTGTTTCGTTTTTGCGATGCCGGACTCACCTTCCACAGTCCCGTACTTGAAATTCAATGAAATGTTGTTGGACTTCTAGGGGTTGTATCTCAGCTATCTTGGATATTTTGTAAAGACAATTTTTGGTTAAACGACTTATTTTGATGAGTTCTACCTTCTGTCAAAAAAAAGCCTCACCTTTGAAAACACCCTGTATATGTCCATATCAACAATCTAACAATAAAACAATTCTTGCACCTCCAATCTTTGTTATTATATTGTTGTAAAAATTCTATGATTTTACTTCAGGTTCACCCATACTTCAGGAAATTCGCAGGTATTGGTTTATTGAAGTCATATATAGACATACATGGACTGAGCAATGTCAGTATGAAATTGGCTTTTTTATAGAAAGAGAGAAATGATCGTCGGGCATTTACCAGTCTCTTTTTTGTTCACATAGAGGTTAGTGTGGACAAATCAAAATTCTAGAAAAAGACAACTGCATGCCTCATGTTCAGTTTCTCTCTGTCACTGTTTTTGACCGTATTTCATGCATATATAGAAAGGGAAGGCACAGTCCAAGTCTATATGTCTATGATTGAAGTTAACCACTTTTTGTGTTTGTGAAAAGCCTAACCATTAACATTTCCTTGACCAAAGGTTAACCTTCGATTGTAAAACCGAGTTAAAATTTGAGGGCCATATGCCATATGTAGGACATTTCTTGAGATATGCATTATTTTGTCAAAGGATTTCTTTAAATAGGTTTTTGATTAATCACCGATTTCATCCTTAGGTACAGGATGTTCTTTGATAAAGTTTCTGTCAAAGATTAAAATCGCCCTCATATCCCTAGTACTAAAAACCGACCGATTATGGCCTATGTTTGCCACATTTGACAATGAAATGGCGCAGAAAACATACGTCAGGAGAACTGTCTAAATACAATTTTCTGTTTAATAATTGAAGGACGCGAAATTCCAATTCTATTCCTTGTATTGAATTTCAATATCAACATTGTTAAGACCATAAAACAAACATCCTGAGCAACAAAACAAAAATATATAAGGTAATTCCTGTCATTTTTTTGGTCTTTACGGAAAAAATTCAGAATTGCCATATTATAAAGGGTCAAGTAGAGGCTGCTCAAAACAAAAAATTCATATGAATTTTTGACAAGGAATCACCCCTTCATTTTTTCGCAATTCTTTCTTTACACCCTGTATAATTTCAACGATATATCTCTGGCCCTTTCATCCTTTTGATTTGATCGACGGAAACGAAGAAAGTTTCCATTTTTGACACCACAATTTCTATGAAGCAGTGCATATTTGACCCCATGTTTCTTCACGTGGAATTAATGTTTTAGGACAAGAAATCACCTGAAGTTTTTCGTTTCTTCATATAGTAGACACCCTGTATACATTATGTTTCTCGTATCTACCTAAACGGCCCCCCAAAAATATAGGAGACATAAATAACGAGCTGATTATTGCAATAGGGGTAGGAGGGAAGTCTGTTAATTAGGTAGACAAATATACTTATGTGAGAACTCTTTCTTCCACGTAGTGAAATCGGGGAATTATCTTGTTGCACCATAAAAAGCATAATGGGGCCCTCGGAGGAGGAGGTAGAGGTATCGGTGGGGAAAGGCGGTCTTGTGTGTCGAGCAAACAAGAGATGAGGAGATGCAGTAATTTATTGAGTACACCGTCACATACCTGGTCTTATCTTGCCGAAGATAACACAAGCCGCCATCTTATACAAACAACTCGACTGGTTTATGGCTACACTCTCGCGTACACACACACAAGGCGGAAAGCACAGGATATGGAGGTTATGCTTGTGAAATATCAACTTGTAAATGAGTCGTTGAAAAATTTTCTTTAAGGCCATTATTATTCTTATGCGTAATAATGGGAATTTTGGGTGTTTGCCTTCGAAGAGGCGAATGACCAAAGAAAAACTCTCTATCTATTATATAAGACTCTTTTCCGGTTAGTCTATACAATTTAGCAGGATGTGAATTTCTATATTTTCCCGTTTCTACTGCATGTATTTTGATAATGTGAGTTTTAACCTCAGGAAATGATTTTTTTCAAAAATAACGCTACTTTAGTCTGTTCTGATTGACATTTATGGAATAAGAGCATATAGAAAAAATTTCTACCGGTATAGGACTCATATACAGGGTGAGTCTTTGACTCGTACGAATATTTCAACAGTAGATTGTTGAGGTCAGAAGAAACACTCTTTTCCTTTACCGTTTTTTCCGAATCAGCTTGGTTTAAAAGATACAGGCTGTTGAAAAAACGTAAAAAAATGTTATGAGATAAATGTTCTATCTCAGAAACGGTTCAATCGAATGAAATGAATTTCGGAATATAGTTTTTCATTTATTTGATTAATCTTTTTCGAACACAAGATATCACCCACGCCTTCCAGTTTTCTCATTATGACCATTACGTACCATAAAAATGCTTAAAATTCAAAGAACCCATTTTTGAAACTAAGTTGGACGGTCTCTATAAAGAATATTTGAACGTTTTGTAAACTAAAAATATTCTTCATATTTTCTCGTATAATGCGTCGTTTTCGAGTAACTTGAAAAGTATCTGTGAAATTTAAAAAATTGGGTGGGTAGTTTGCCTGAATGTAACTGTTTAAAAAATCCACAGATGTTTAATGTCACAGATTCAGCTGGTTATTCTGAAGGTAATCCTGTTTTTCCAGGGGTGGCTCATTATGAAAACTTAAAATGGCTATATCTTTTTATCAGGGCGGAATCGGAAAAAATAATAAAGGAAAAAAGTTTTTCTTTTGACCTCAAGAATCTATTGTTAAAATATTTATACGAGTCAAAGACTCACCCTGTATAGTATTATGAATACTAACCAAATAGAATGGGAAAAGTGAGCTTCTACTTGTTTTTTCGATATATTAGGTTATTTACAAGATCAACATGGTATATATTTAATGCTTGAAAAATCTTCAGTGTCAGGTTTCCAGTGGTGGTATATATCCATATTTTTTCTCTAGACCAAATCGGGGAAAGTTGTAAAAGAAAAGAGTATTTAACGTGACCTCAAGAATATAGTGTCAAAGACTGCATATAAACCTAACAATAATAGCATCATGACCTGTAAGCGGATCGTAGGTAATAAAATGAGAGCATAATAAACATTATTCAGAATAGATCGAAATTTGAATCTTCAAAGTGATGTTATTTTCAAACCAATAGTTTACAGAAATTGAATAAACCACTTATATTGAACTAAGCTCGTCGAATATATAGAAAAGGACCAGCAAAAAGACAAAATCGACTCCAAAATAGACTTAAAAGCAATACTTATATTTTTAGTTGGAACTTCAACTACCTAGTATATAGGCATAGTATATAATCTATTGAACCAATCTTTTACTAATGTTAAAACCACTCCTATTGAACTCACAGCTAGTCGATATATTATAGAAAATATCCCGAAAAATGGAATCTCACTATATTCTTTGTGTTTTTTTAACTAATGATCTATTAATTTTATTTTTTCAAGAGTCTTTTTGTGGTTATTCTTATAACCACAGAATAAAAAACAAAGATTATGGTGTGATTCAATTTTCCGGGTGTTTTACAACGAGCCCACACAACAAAAATTGCTGGGTGGTGTTTCTGCTTAGGGGTTGAAGAAAAACCCTCAATTTTATTCAGGGTGATAAAAATTCATTTCGAGGGTTTCAGGGTTGTCATTTTGAGTTATTGGTTGAAGAAATAACAAATTTATACAAGACTTATGCCTAACCACCCCCAAAACCCTTCATAAAAGCTCTCCCCCCGTTCACATAAATGACACTTATGGACAAATCAATCAATTTACAAACTTCCAAATTCCGGGAAAAACCGAATAATCCAGAGATTCTTCCCCAAATATTCCCATTCACTACAAATTACTGCGTAATGAACCGAACTTCTCAAACGGATTTGAAGCTCTACCCCCACCACCGCCGAAAATCGCAGTTGCAGCATCCATACCGTGACCCCTTCCAGTCCGTCGGCCCTCCCCTTTAAGTAAACAACCAATCAGGGTCTGGTCTGATAAAATCATGGGACCATAAAGCTATGCATGTACAGCTACATGCGTGTTTGTTTTCGACAAAGTGAAGCGACCTTTAATTTCTACACGTCGGAAAGAGAGGGAGACGCGGCTTAATATAACGGCGACGAAAGCTGGGAGTTTGTGGACGGTCGACGGATGGAAGGAACTGGATGGGACGGAAAAACTGGAATTATTACATTGATTGTGTGCGTGAGGTGCACGGTCGAACGCTCGCAATGAATTTTTGATGATGCTAAGGGTAATAGTGACTTGAAACTCGTGTCGCGCGTTATCAGATCGTGTTATCTTTGTTCTTTCAAAATTGTTCAGACTTAGTCTAGAAAGAATCCAAGTTGAATTTGTTCCATCAAATTTGATTTCGAATCACACAGGACACCAGTGTACAAAATTAATATGGGACCAAGAAAATAAAATAAAATTCGTGTAAATTATTAAAAATTTGTCATCTCAGTCTTCTTCCCTTTGAAAGTTGTCCATCCAGTCTTAATCGGCGTAAAAATTGCGTAAAAATACGATATCAATAATAGCAGTTTGTCAACGACTAATGTCACAAGCACATCCACTGCAGGGTCCCAATTTTGTTATATAGGTATTTTCATCTTACTTTGTATCGTAAAGCAATTTTTTCAGATGATCTCTAATAGGTCAATAGGGAATACTCCTTTTGACGAAAATGATGTATTTTTTATTGAATATCTTTGGAACGTCATATTTTGAAATAACCATTTCAACCGTTTCCAAAAAAAATTATTTTAAGTAGTTACTTAAAAATGGAAAATTTGAAATTTAAAACGTTTCGTTTTTATTGCACAAGTTGACAACATCGACTGAAATATGCGTTGATAATAAAGGACAACAAATACGCTATCTTGATGAGATAGACAAAGATGGCTGTCTATGAGTCTGGGACGAACGAGGAAGGTCGTAAAATTTCATGGGATTTTTATGGCCGGTTGCTGTTGTTGAGTCTCACCAATGAGTACGCGCCTTATGATGGCTGTAAATCAACAGCAGTTATTTTATAAACAAGCCATTGTTCTTTTTATTTTCTAGTAGGCGCCCTTGCCAAATCGTAAACTGGAAACGAAGTGATTTGAATTTTTAAACCTCATATTTGCTGAATGATTTTGAATAGTTTCAGTTCTAACTTGCCAAAAAAAAAAAAAAAATAACCCAAGTCGAGGAGCATGCAGAATGTCTCCAATGATCGAATGAAAAATGTCGATTATCTCCCAGGAAAATTGTCGTAGATCTGAACATGATACACATTCTGAAAGAGCAACTCTTCTAGTAATATATCTGAGAATTTCATCCATCTAGGTATAACCGTTCTATCTTGAGGAAGTTTTAACTGAACCCAACTTTTTGGGAATTTTTCGAAGGTCATCTTCAGAGTGATTTATCTTCCAGGAAAATTATCGTAGATCTAAACGTGATACATATTCTGAAATAGCAACTCTTCTAGTAATAAATCTGAGAATTTCATCCATTTCGTCACAACCGTTCGGTCTTGACGAATTCTCAAGTGAAATTCACAATTTTTGAAAAATGCCATTTCCGAGATGAAAATCTAAACGAAAAGAGATAGGTTTTCGAAATTGCTCGCAATAGATTCAGCGTGTTCAAAAACCTATATTTTCATACAAAAATTTTAAATATCTGGCCCAGTTTAGGAGAAAATATTTTTTTTTGTTTTTCCACTTTTCATTTTCGAGTTGACTTCGAAGAACTCTCTGGAGTACAATTCTCTATTGAATCATCAACTGTTTGGTATTCTAGAATAGTCAAAACGAATTCTATGCACTTCATATCCTAAGACAGTAATAAAACATCTTGATTATCAGACAGAGTAGCAAATAGGTCATTGCTCATTTTTGACCCAAAAAATCGAGATTTTCGAAATCGACTTTTTGTGCTTGGGTGGAAGCCTTGGCAATGCGGATTATAAAACCGGAAATCCCAATTAGATCAGACGAATATAAGAGGAGATATCGCAGATTGAAAATTGCAATTTTTGAAAAATGTCATTTCCGAGATGAAAATGTAAACGAAGAGAGATAGGCTTTTGAAATTGCTCGCAGTAGATTCAGCGTATTCGAAAACCTATATTTTCATACCAAAATTTCAAATATCTGGCCCAGTTTAGGAGAAAATAATTTTTTTTATTTTTCCACTTTTCATTTTCGAGTTGACTTCGAAGAGCTCTCTGGAGTGCAATTCTCTATTGAATCATCAACTGTTTGGTTTTCTAGAATAGTCAAAACGAATTCTATGCACTCCATATCCTAAGACAGTAATAAAACATCTTGATTTTCAGACAGAGTAGCAAATATGTCATTTTAGGGGGGTCTAACCCCTTGCTCATTTTTGACCCAAAAAATCGAGATTTTCGATATTGAGTTTTTGTGCTTGGGTGGAAGCCTTGGCACTGCTGATTATAAAACCGGAAATCCCAATTGGATCAGACAAATATAACAGGGGATATCGCAGATTGAGAATTGCAATTTTCGAAAAATGCCATTTCCGAGATGAAAATCTAAACGAAGGGAGATGGGCTTTCGAAATTGCTCGCAATAGATTCAGCGTGTTCAAAAACCTATATTTTCATACCAAAATTTCAAATATCTGGCCCAGTTCAGGGGAAAATAATTTTTTTCGTTTTTTCACTTTTCATTTTCGAGCTGACTTCGAAAAGCTCTCTGGAGTGCAATTCTCTATTGAATCATCAACTGTTTGGTTTTCTAGAATCTTCGAAACAAATTCTATGCACTCCATATCTTAAGACAGTAATAGAATTTCCTGATTTTCAGACAGAGTAGCAAATAGGTCATTTTAGGGGGATCTAACCCCTTGCTCATTTTTGACCCGAAAAATCGAGGTTTTCGAAATCGAACTTATGTGCTAGAGTGGAAGCCTAGGCAACGCTGATTATATAACCGGAAATCCTAATTCAATCAGACGAATATAACAGAAGATATCGCAGATTGAAAATTGCAATTCTTGAAAAATAATGCCATTTCCAAGATGAAACTCTAAACAAACAGAAATAGGCTTTCGGAATTGCTCGCAATACATTTAGCTTGTTCGAAAACCTAGATTTGCTTACCAAATTTTCGTATATCTAACACTGTTTACCAGAAAATCAAATTTTTTATTTTTCCATTATTCAACTCTCGAGATAGGTTGTATCTAGCAGAAAAATCATACATAGGTACTCTGAAAAAGCAACCTTTCTAGTGATAAATCTCGACATTTCAGCCACCCCGGCGCAACCATTCGATCTTGAGGTAGTTTTAACTGAACCCACCTTTTTGGTCATCTGATCCAGGAAAATCATCCTAGATCTAAACGAAATTTTTGGTAGGATTGGGGACCAAAATCAAATTTCGTTCCATAGCTTGAAAATCATCAATAAAAACAAAATTAGGCGGTATTTAGATTCTATAAATAAAATAATCCCTTGGCCCCTCTACTCCTTCGTACAAGAACCTCCTGCAATTTTTTACTGTAACCGTGTGAAACGTAATAACCCGGCAACATCCGGTCATCGATTTTATCATTTATGATCCACTTAACCCTAACGTGCTACCATTAGATATATGGTAATTGATTTTTTCGACCCCGTTTTAGTTTTGGACGTCGCAAGCGCACTGATATCCATATCAGGACGTGAGGCAGAAGACACACAAATTGATTAATTAATCATGGGTTCCGCATAAAGTGCTCCCTAATTATATAATAATGTCCCGTTTGACACGTGACTTGACCTGTCATTAAAATAGCACGCGTGTACAGGAAACACTGCGCCTAGCCTATATAGCATACATCTACCCTGAGCGATTCATCGTAATTATTTCCTCCACGAAGGGACACAAATTTCAAATGATAGTTCTCGCAATTCCTTCTTTTCGACCTCGACTATTTTTTTTGTTGCAACACAAAATATTTTTGTATTAAAAAGTCTTTCGAGATGAGTCCTTTGTTATTGTTTGAATGATTTTAAATCAAAAGGTTGGAACAAAAACCACTCAGAAATGTGTCCATCTTGGATATTTTATATAGACAATTTTTTGGTTAAACGACTTATTTTGATGAGTTCTACCTTCTGTCAAAAAAAAGCCTCACCTTTGAAAACACCCTGTATAATTATTATTGGTCAGGAGTCAGGCTCTCAAAAGAAGAACGGTCCAAAACTTAAAAACTTTGGTTTGGACAACAAGATTTCGAGCTTTTTCTTGAACTTACTGCTTTTCCTCAAATGCATGATTTTATTCAACACTTTCACGAGTTTAGAAAGATATCATTGTCACTGGAATCGGAAATCGAATCGGTTCTGTAAACTGAAAAATCATAACATCGGAATAGGTGGAACATTATTTGTAAAAACAGTTTGCCTCACTAAATATTGACAAGAACGGTGCTACAATTCCAAACTAAATAAGTACATATAACGTGTGGCTTGATGAGAATGTACATATTTATATGGCATTAAATTGTCGGTACTACTTCGACAAAAAAAATAATTGTTTCGGAACAGAAGGGGAGTTGGCACGAACAAATGATTGTTACATATTTCCGATGAATTGAAAAGCACATAAAACATCAAATATTTATCCGACCAATATTTCGTTCATACACACAAATAAATTGTAACCCGAAGAAATACTGGTGTTGTATTAATATTTGACTTTTTATAATTTTATTAACAGTTTACCATGCAAATTTACCGAACGATTATATTCGACTCAGTCCACACAAATCGTTTGAAAAGAACACAAATTGCACCTCACGACATTATGTCCTATATGTATTCAAGTAAGTATTGGTCAACAGGAAAACATTGAAGTTAAACAAACGCTTTCCAAAGTCAAACTCTGTCGTTCTTTGTGTTTCTCGTTGATAATCGATGTTTATCAAGACTCATTCTCTAATTATTCAATATTCCGCGCAACAAGCTGTTGACGAATGATGATATCTTCATTCCACTTGATTTTGCTATCCATCCTTCACAATGTCCTTTGTTCTGACTGCTCTGTTCGTATGTGAACTCCACCACAACAAAAGAAATAGCAATTCAATTATTCGGGAATATCATTATAATCTGCTGAATTTACGCTTAGTTTGATTTTCATCGACGAGTCTTTGACTCGTACAAATATTTTAACAGTATATTTGGGTTAAAAAAAACTCTTTTTCTTTGATAAACGAATTAATTCAGATGCATAATATCCGCTAACAATTTTTGAGAAAAAAAAATCAATTTTGATTGTATAGGCTCGAATTACCTT
Organism: Coccinella septempunctata; assembly: GCF_907165205.1. Classification (NCBI taxonomy): domain Eukaryota; kingdom Metazoa; phylum Arthropoda; class Insecta; order Coleoptera; family Coccinellidae; genus Coccinella; species Coccinella septempunctata. Next base: position 46,332,746 of record NC_058190.1, on the reverse strand, counting down.
AGAACTTCAATTTATCTTATAGGCGGATATCATGCTGACATTATAGGGAGTCAGGGGGTGCTTAAAATCAAAAATTATATGAAAGACCCAACTATTTTTTGACAAGGAATCACCCCTTATATTTTTTGTTACTATCCATTTATTGCCTGTTTATCAGGACTTTTCAGTGAAATCTAACAAATTTGAAATGAGCAAAATGCCGTCTATTATTATCAAAATTGGAGAAAATGAAATGGAATAGTTTACAGATTGAACTATACCTAAAACAACAATGTGTTAAATTTGCTTTTTTCATTTTGCTAGCAAAATCGAAATTTTCGAAATCGAGTTTTTGTGCTTGGGTGGAAGCCTTGGCAATGCTGATTATAAAACCGGAAATCCCGATTGGATCAGACTAATATAACAGGAGATATCGCAGATTGAAAATTGCAATTTTTGAAAAATGTCATTTCCGAGATGAAAATCTGAACGAAGAGAGATAGGCTCTCGAAATTGCTCGCAATAGATCCAGCGTGTTCGAAAACCTATATTTTAATGCCAAAATTTCAAATATCCGGCCCAGTTTAGGAGAAAATAATTTTTTTCGTTTTTTCTCTTTTCATTTTCGAGTTGACTTCGATGAGCCCTCTGGAGTGCAATTCTCTATTGAATCATCAACTGTTTGGTTTTCTAGAATCTTCAAAACGAATTATATGCACTCCATATCCTAAACCAGTAATAGAACATCCTGATTTTCCTACAGAGTAGCAAATAGGTCATTTTAGGGGGGTCTAACCCCTTGCTCATTTTTGACCCAAAAAATCGAGATTTTCGAAATCGAGTTTTTGTGCTAGGGTGGAAGCCTAGGCAACGCTGATTATATAACCGGAAATCCCAATTCGATCAGACGATTATAACAGGAGATATCGCAGATTGAAATTTGCAAATTTTTGAAAAATGCCATTTCCATGATGAAAATCTAAACGAAGGGAGATAGGCTTTCGAAATTGCTCGCAATAGATTCAACGTGTTCGAAAACCTACAGTTTCATACCAAAATTTCAAATATCTGGCCCTGTTTAGGAGAAAATAAGTTTTTTTGTTTTTCCACTTTTCATTTTCGAGTTGAATTCGAAGAGCTCTCTGGAATGCAATTCTCTATTGAATCATCAACTGTTTGGTTTTCTAGAATCTTCAAAACGAATTATATGCACTCCATATCCTAAACCAGTAATAGAACATCCTGATTTTCCGACAGAGTAGCAAATAGGTCATTTTAGGGGGGTCTAACCCCTTGCTCATTTTTGACCAAAAAAAATCGAAATTTTCGAAATCGAGTTTTTGTGCTTGGGTGCAAGCCTTAGCAATGCTGATTAAAAAACCGGAAATCCCAATTGGATCACACGAATATAACAGGAGATATCGCAGATTGAAAATTGCAATTTTTGAAAAATGCCATTTCCAAGATGAAAATCTAAACGAAGGGCGATAGGCTTTCGAAATTGCTCGCAATAGATTCAGCGTGTTCGAAAACCTATATTTTTATGCCAAAATTTCAAATATCTGGCCCAGTTCAGGGGAAAATAATTTTTTTTGTTTTTCCACATTTCATTTTCGAGTTGACTTCGATGAGCTTTCCGGAGTGCAATTCTCTATTGAATCATCAACTGTTTGGTTTTCTACCCCTTATATTTTTTGTTACTATCCATTTATTGCCTGTTTATCAGGACTTTTCAGTGAGATCTAACAAATTTGAAATGAGCAAAATGCCGTCTATTACTATCAAAATTGAAGAATATGAAATGGAATAGTTTACAGACTGAACTATACCTAAAACAACAATGTGTTAAATTTGCTTTTTTCATATTGCTAGCAATTTTCTACTTCGTCGTACCAGAACACAACATTGTTAGAGGATTATTAATTATCAATCGCATCAGCATAGATAACAAGGTATCAAGGTTAGAATATTTATAACATCCAAGATTTCCGAGCCGTCTTTTTGACTTGTTGCATTTACCTCACTCGGCCTTTATCTAGATGGCTGTTTGCCCAATGATATGGAATTATTTTTAAATACGCCGTTCCATTCTCATGACTTTCATGGGTAATAAATTTATCAAGCTCTTATTTACCTTATAACATCGGAAAATCTCCGGTGACTGATAAAGATTACAATGGATCTACGTGGTGCCACAAAATCCTGTCTTTCTCCATATCTGACAGTTCAACAAACTTGCGGCCGTTGAAAACGGAGAACAAAGCGTTTCAACTGAACGAGTTTATGCTCAAAGTTTCTCGAATGATTGTTCGTACTGTTCGTAATTGATAAAGCAAACGGAAGGGCACAATAGGTATCGATAAAAAGCATGAAATTTCGATTTTGTTATAAAGCAGATTATGAAGGATGAAAATGTATTTCTTCAAGTAATATCACCAAAAACATTTTTGGGTATTCTCGGATAATATGGAAAATTTACTCTCTAAGTATAAGTATTCCAGGTTAGATTAGAGGCTCTACTGGAAAAAGGCCAGTTTTCTATGAAATATTCATCCTAATCGGAAAATCTATATAATATAGGACCACTATATCACTAGATAGTATATACTGCTTTATGTTGTCAACGATCTCCGGATAATTTTATTTTAATTAGTACGAGGATATATGGAAAAATTCTTAGCCGACTATAGAACCAAACAAAATTTCAATGTCAAAATATTTTATTGCTCAACATATTCTCCTCTTAATTGGATACATTTATTATAGCGAACCTGCAACGTATCTAGACCTTTAAAAAAATGTTTCTCCTTGCTCTGCATGCCCAGACCACGACAGGTTTTATTACCTCCTCGTTGGAAGTAAATTTACGACCTTTTAAACTTTTTTTCAGTTGAGTAAAGAGATGATAGTCGGATGGAGCCAAATCTGGTGAATAAGGGGGGTGTTCTAGTAATTCAAACCCTAAATCACGAATTCGTTGTATGGCAACATGAAATTTGTGTGCAGGGGCGTTGTCCTGCAAAAACAAAAACCTTTGGATAGCTTTCCGCGTCATTTATCTTAAATTTTTTTTTCCGTATAGTCGTCAGTAATGTCGAATAGTAATCTTCGGTTATTGTTCTACCCTTATCTAAAAAATCAATCATGATTACTCCATGGCAATCCCAAAAAACTGAAGCATGAACTTTTCCAGCAGATTTTTGGACACGAAACTTCTTAGGTCTTGGAGAACCAGAGTGTCGCCATTCCATCGATTGTTGCTTTGTTTCTGGATCGTAGAAATGTACCCAAGTCTCATCCATAGTAACAATTCGGTTTAAGAAGTCTACATCGTTTTCAAATCGAGCACAGATCGATTGCGATGCTTCTACCCTTGCACGCTTTTGTTCAACATTCAAACATTTGGGGATCCATTTTGCAGCAATTTTTCTCATGTCGAAATTGACGTGAACTATATGATGAACGCGTTCGTATGAAATATTCAGTGCTTCAGATATCCGTTTTAGCACAATTCGACTATCTGATAAAATCATGTCATGAACTGCATCTATATTTTCGGGGAATGTCACAGAAACTGGCCTTCCCGATCGGTCATCACCATCAATGGAAAATTTACCTCTCTTGAAGCTTGCAATCCAAATTTTTCATGGTCGCATACGAAGGACATTGATCACCAAGGGTATTAAGCATTATCTTCGTTAATCTGCTTACCTCTTAACCCTTTTAAATACAGGTACTCAACGATGGCTCGATACTCCAATTTTTCGATTTTCACAATTTCGGTGGAATTTATTGCGTAACTCTGGTTAACTTTTTTGACCTCAAACTTCACACTGACGTTGCTATGGTAACGCAATATTTTTTTATGCGTGGAACTGGTCTAGGCTAACTAGATATCAATACATCCTCGTACATTCTACGATTTGCCCAAAAAAAAAAATTAAATATCATCTCCTAATAAATGGATATCGAGTAAAAAATGAATTAGCATTTTTCATAGAGTATAAACTCCGTAATGGAGTCATCTCCGCTCGAAACAAACAAACTTGAATCAACATAGTTTCTCCAGGAATTAGTCAATAAAAGTGAAACCGGTGGGAACAAAAAGGAATTGTATTTTTACGGGAATTATGTACTTTATCGATTCTCCCCCAACATGGTGATATAAAGGAGCGAAGTGAAGGGAACGGAGCAGGAGTATAAATCTGCAAGTTTTCTCTGCAAACATTTTAAAACATTTTACCATCATTTATGCCAAACATTGACTTTTGCTCCCTCCTCGACCGTGGTGTATAACTCCGACATTTACTAGAATAATTTATTTAGCAGGAAAATGTATAACTGTCGGTAAATATTTCCACACCAAACTCGGGTATACTTTCGTTTTGTATACTCTTCAAATACGGTTTTGTACGAAATTCTCTACCACGCGAGCCACACAGGCAAAGATCGTAGTGTACACAGTTATATATTTAATCTACCCACAAACTCATGCTTTATTATTCAACATCCCAGAGCAGGGGGCACATTTTCTAAAATGTTTCAATGAAGCCGTTCGTACCGAAATTATTTTCGATTTTTACCCACCTGAAGGGCCCACAAATGGTCTATCTATTTGAAAAGAATGATACACCCTCTTAAAATAAATACTTAGGGTCAATCAGCTCCCAAAAATCCTTATAGTCTCATTCCAGTGTGAAAGTAATCAACTGAATTGTTATTCAATTAATATCAATATTATACGGAAAAACCTAAGTTAGCTCATTTTCTTCGGTAGAGCTTTAACAGCAGAATCTTATAAAGAAGAAATTATCGTACTTGTTATAGCATAACTGAATTTTGATGAACGGTGCAACGGTGTCAATAGGATGAATCTAGAGCAAGCACAATTATGTGTGCAGAAACCTTAGCTATCTACGTATTTCTGATTCTGATCAACTAAGAACTAAGACCATTGAAAAAATTCATCTAATAACTATGATCTTTCCCATAAAGTTTTTGAATCCATCATAAGATGTGAGAAGTGTTCGAAACAAAGTGGAGATAATTTTCAGCAACTACTTCCAATAATATGGACCTCTTAGAGCTGAAACTCATCATGGAAATCATAAAATACATCTTCTTCAGTTTAGTTTATGAATAAGCATTAAGTATTGGCCATGCACATCAATTAATTATTTATGGAGAATCAAATATATAGGATTATTACTGTGATTTATTCGTATTACTGAAATAAGTAAAATAATTTCATCAAAACCATAATACCTCGATTCATCCAAAATAATTTTTGACGTATATGTAAAAATTTTCACAGATTGTTTTGATTCTTGTAAAAAATATACTCGTATGTACGAAAATGGGGGCAAACATAGGTAATCATTTCATAGCGTAGCTATTATCATTTTTTTCTGTTCGTATTTTGCTGGAATTCATAAATTCCATTCAATTTCCTCATCCAAATTCCTTATGCCTTTACAGCTTCTTCAATTAGCAGTTTCAGAAAAATATTGTTGGAGTATTTCAGTTGTCAATGAATAGGCATCTGTGAATCACCAAATTCATTTACGTTTTCTCTATTCTCAACACCTCGAAGATGACTCAATAGTAGGACGCACTTAAAAACGCATTTCTTACAGTTGCTGATAAGATACTTCATTAGATTTCTCTTTCATCCGACGAATAAACACTATTTACTGTGGGTATCTGTTAATGATTACTGTACAAATAACGAAGATCGATCAGAGTCATGAATCACCAGCCTACATGATACATATCGATTAATTCATTTCATCCAATAAACCCTTGAAATGTTTCCTTATTGTCTTCGACAGAAAATAACAAATTTGTATGCTTCATGAATATATAGATAGGCAGGGTGTAAATGAATAGTTACGAAAAAATTTAAGAGGTGCTCTTTCTTCAAAAAATTGTGTAGCTCTGCCAAATATATCTATACCCTTACTTTAATTATCAAAGGAATGATTACTGTAATGTTCTTTGATTAAATATCATCAATACTCAAGGAGCTCTATGAGTTTATGGTATTATACATACATGCTATACTTAATTTTTATCGTCTTCGCAAATATTTGCTAATAATTATGAAATCCTATCTTGATATTCTTGATCCATTCTCGAGGTAGACATTGAAACGGTACATAATCAAAGATCACTATGTTTTCATTTGAATAGAATAAATGGTGGTAGATATGCTCATTGCATTCTGTGAAAAACATGTACAAATATCATTACAATTTGCAATGATTCTTAATTTTCCTTGATACTAACACCTCAATTTACTAGGATGTATTGATATCTAGTTAGCCTAGACCAGATCCATGCATGAAAAAAATATTGCATTACCAAAGCAACGAACAATAACTCATTAGAAGTGTCAGTGTGACGTTTGAAGTCAAAAAAGTAAACCAGAGTTACGCAATAAATTAAAAGAAACAAGATATCCACCGAAATTGTAGATTCGAAAATTTTTTTTTTTGCAGGACAACGCTCCTGCACACAAAACTCATGTGGCCATCCAAAAAATTCGTGATTTAGGGTTTGAATTACTAGAGCACCCTTATTCACCAGATTTGGCTAAATTCGACTATCATCTCTTTCCTCAACTGAAAAAATAATTTAAAGGTCGTAAACTTTCTTCCAACGAGGAGGTAATAAATGATGTCTGGTTTGCAGAGCAAGAAGAAACATTTTTTTTGAAAGGTTAAGAGACGTAGCAGGTTCGCTGTAATAAATGTATCCAATTAAGAGGAGAATATGTTGAGTACCTAATAAAATATTTTGACGTTGAAATTTTGTTTGGTTCTATAGTAGGCTAAGAATTTTTCAATATATCCTCGTAGTTCAGAAATGAGAATATGGGAATGATCTGTATCTATATGCATTCCACTGTTGCGAAATTGTATCATCGTGTATAGTAGCTTCACAACGTTTTGGCAAAGGAATCGCAGCAGTCAGTTCATTCAGATATACGATAGTATAATGATGAAAATCCGATTAGACAGAATAAATCATACGGTAGAAGACGTTGCATATTCCTAACACCCTTTACCACCCGCTTGTTGTCCTCTGTTTGAATTTCAGATCAGAATATTAAGACGATCCTGCGTTCCCACCCTTCTGCAACTTTCTTCGATCGATACTTCGCTAGGTTATTAGATTCCTTTCTTGAAATCGTCATAGAGGGGGCATTCCACTATGAAAATTCAAGAAAATTGCTGCGCCATAATCGATAGGATAGGAATCATATACGACTGATGATTGATGTCTTTTAATCATTAAATAATTTAAAAATCAGACTTTTCACTTTACTATTTCTGCCTCTGGTATAAAATTGCATCAAGCGATTTTGCTGAGACCTACACCGAAACGTTTTCATCTAAGAACTCTCGGAAAGTTACAGGTAATTCGCATTTGGATAATTGTAAATTTATATTTATTGTGTTTTAGATAGCATATTCCAGTATTGAGCTTCTATAAGATTGTGAATAATACTAGGTATAATAGGTATCTATATACTTATATTATTGACCCGCGTTAACTATAGCCAGTGGCGGATTTAGAATTTCCATAGAAACTTTTGAACTTTTCTGAAAATGCCAAGACAAACGTTGAGGCTAATAGAGCTATCGGAATGCTACAGGGTGGCCTAACTCAGGTTGTGGTAGCGGAAAGGCTCCAAATCAGCCAAAGTGTGATATCTCGACTTTGGAATAGGTTCAGGGAGACAGGTTCCGTGTTGGAAAGACCAAGGCTTGGTGGGCGACGAAAAACAACACCTGCTCAGGATCGTTTCATCAGCGTTTCGGCGAGAAGAAACCCTACATCTGTGTAGAATACTACGGAATACTCTTCAAAATGCAGATGGGGTCCAAGTTTCCAACCATCAGACGACGTTTGAGAGAGGTGAATCTAGGTTCTAGACGTCTATTAAGAGGAGTTCCATTAACACGTGACCATAAGCGTCAAAGACTGGAATGGGCAAGGCAACATATCAATTGGAACGATAAATGGCGTAGTGTCCTTTTCACTGATGAATCCAGATATGCACGATTTTCAGATTCTCGAAGAATAAGGGTATGGACAATCCTACGCATACCCCGTAATCGTCGCTATGTCCAAGAAGTCCATCCATTCCGAGGGGGTAGTGTTATGGTATGGGCCGGGATATGTTTCAACGGGCTCACAGATCTACACATTTGTCCTGGGAATATGACCGCCTTACACTATAGGGAGCATGTCATTGACAATGTTGTGCCAAATTTTCACGCTGCTATTGGAGAAACTTTTCAATTTCTAGACGATAACGCTAGACCGCACTGTGTAGCCGTAGTTAAGAATGCGCGCCAGGAGCTTGGTATTCCACATTTACCAATACCTCCGTACTCACCAGATTTAAATTGCATAGAACATGCATGGGATATGCTCAAAAGAAGATTAGATAATCATCAACCTACCCCAGAATCCTTAAATGATCTGAGAGAGCTTTTGACCCGTTTATGGAACCAAATTCCTCAAGAAATGTTCAACAACCTCGTGTGTAGTATGCAAAGAAGATGTCAAGCTGTTATTGATGCCCGTGGAGGCCATACATTGTATTCATAGTCTTAAAATGCTTGAATTCTCTGGGAATAAAATTTCGTTATTTTACTCGATTTTTCACCACCCTGTATACGCTGCAGACCTACAGGCTAAAATTAATTTGCAACTTGAAATCATATTAATATGAATTTTGCTCACGAAAATCTTGTTTTAACTATATTTTTTTTGCAATTTAAGTCAATATCCCTAACTCATGTGGAGCAGTGTAATTGTACGAGTTAAAGACTGACCCTGTACAGCAATATTTCTGTTTTCAGTCTGTGATTCTGAATATGAAGTCATTTCATTAATCTCGAGTGGTTTATATATCACTTTGCTCAAGGAAACGCATAGATTATGATTGCTTTCTGCATAGATGGTGGATAAAACTTGTAGAGTCATTCGGGGTAACTGAGCGCAGTGGGTAAGTGTGCGCAGTGCTTATATCTCGACTATGCATTGTAAAGAGGGGTTCATTTGGGTGAAGCAAGGGCGCAGAATCCCCAGATTAGTTTTTCATAGGAGTGCGCCGTGCCACGTTTCTTTAACTTTTTATTTGCAATCAATAAAATTCACTAGTTTTCTTGTTAATTTTTAGCATCTCTGCTAATTCTGCCAGGTCCAAGTTCCGAGTCCCTCAGTGTTAAACAATATTTTATTCGATCATGGGCATATTAATCTAAATATATAATACAAAATTTTAGGTTCTCTTAGCTGCTCAACTCTATAAGAACGTCAATTCAAATTTTGGCTAACTGGGGAAAGTGTGCGCGGGTAAGTGTGCGCATAGATTCATTATATGGGCATTAGTTCAGTGAGGAATAAATTATGACATTGTTGATTTTTCTTGGTTAAGACTCGATCTATTTTGTCCTATTTGTTCAGAAAAATATGAAGAGCCATCAACAGGGGAATGTATCAAGTGTTGTGTTCACCAAGAATTGTGGCACGAACAATAATGCACTGCTTGTAAAAAGGCGCTTCTGTATTGAAAATAAACAGCATTTCTCTAATATTGTAACATTTTGATGACATTATTTTGTAATTTGTTTTGATTGTGTGGTTCACTAAGCACTGCGTTCACTTACCCCGTGAGGGTGCGCACACTTACCCGCAATACGGGGCATGTGAACGCACTCCGACTTTCTTTATTAAATTCATTTTTGCGGAAAGAAAACGTTTTTGTTTGTTTGCTTTTTGATGTTTTCTTATAGATTAGAAAATTCTCTATCTTATGAATATGTTTTAATTTTCCTAGCTTCAACATTTGAAACAGGGTAAGGCTTGAAAGGCAAAAGTGCGCACAGTTGGCCCGAATGACTCTATAGTGTATTTGAAGCGTTTTTCCACATCGTGTCATTACGCCGCAAGTGTACCTTTACGTGTATTATTAGATCAGGGCGGCTCCTTTATCTGGAAGACAGGGGAGATCCCATTGTGAAACGCCACAACTATCGCAGGATGCACGGTGGATTTCGGAGGAGATAATCCAGTTTGGCAAGACTGATTGTATTAAATATCTATCGGGGCCTTGGGCAATAAGGCGGACATCACCGTAACTTACCGGTTTCGTTAGACATGGGGCGATTGGCTCGGTTTAAACATGCTTTGCGTGGCGGATTTTGCCTACAGCAGAACGATGTTTCGGATTATCGCTAAAGGATCCCATATGTTTGGGAGTTTATTTTGAATGAGTTTCGTTTCGGGATATGTGGAAATTCGTGGAGGATTTTTTTATCCGGATCAAGACAACTCTTGGTTTTAACGCTTTGCCGGTGTTGCTGACGTTTGGAAATAGGTACCTGAGTCATTTCGATTCCTGCTTTTGACTAACAACTATTCGCCAAAAATTTCAGTTTTTCATTTCGACATTTAAGCGAGCCACATCCGAAATACTCAGAAATAAAATGTATAAGTTTCTACATACAGTGCGAGTAGTGAATCATTTTGCAAAGGTACCTACACCCTACCACCCTTTATACAAGATCTTTGACTCATACGAATATTTTAACATTAGATTTTTGAGGTCAAAAAGAAACACTTTTTTCCTTTACCATTTTTCTTAATATGACACTTTGAAGATGATAAAAATGATTTTTTTTTCGAATATTCCTCTGCCTGTACCTCTAATCGTTTTTTTATTTATTATGAAAGTTGTAGATAATAAAATTCTACACAACTTTTGTCTGAACAATTTTTAATACTCTTAACCGTTCTCGAGTTAGAGGGCCATAAGGGAGAGGAGCTTAGCCACACATGCAAGGGCAAGGTCAATGTAGAATCCCAGTCTAATCTACATTCATCCAATTGTCAAAATGACAAGGTATTTCTATGATGACAATTTCGAAATTAGTCACGAAAATTTTAGTGTTGTCTCTGACTGAACCTTAGAATGTACTATTTTCCAACGAGTGAATTTTCGCTTCAGCATGTATCGCTAAACACCTCGCATTAATCGCCATATATCTCAAAAACGTTTGAACGTAGAAAAAATTGCTTAGGACAAAATTTGTAGAAAATATTATGCTCTACAACTTTTATAATGAATGCGGAAAAGATTTGAAGCCTAGGGGATGAGATAATTAAAAAAAAACTGATTTTTGTGACCTTTAAGGCCAATTTTTAATTTTTCGGCTTGATAAAACTGTCAGATTATATTTTTTCTGTTATTCTTGAATCATTAGCTTCAAAATAAGAAAAAACACTACCGCGCTCGAAAATTTTGGCGCCCTCCCACACATTTTCGACACGCTTAAATTGTCAGATGAAGAGAATATGTATATACTTTTCAACATGTAGTTAACCACATATATCTTAATCTGACACGCTCGAGAATGTACAATGATCGTTTTTTTTTACTATTCTGAAAGGCTGTCCTAGACAATTCCCCCTATATACAGGTCTAATTTTTGTTAGAGGTACTCTACAGGGTCCAAGGTACTTTTTTGCTTTTACATTCAATGAGGCTAAGGCTCACAGATTATTTCCGAAAAAAATGAACGGATATAATTATATTATCATAATTTATATCATAGCTATTATTCTCTCAAAGGAATTTATTATCTTTCAATTAATTTCTTCTGTTCTTTCTTAAAAAAATTTGATACAGGAGATATAAAGATGCACTACCCAATGGACCTTATTTGTCACATCTATATCCGACTCTGCGTTTACCCAATCTATAGTCAATATTTCAATAGCAACCTTTCAGAGATTGTTACAACCATTCGACTGTTTGCTAATACTCGATGATATATTTGCGAATATTTCATGAATTCGAAATGCCGTCTTAAAATTTGTTACGCAGCTTAGTAGGGTAAACGTACAAGCCAGAAACGTTTGTTATGGTTTCACAATAAAGTCCTACTTCCTGTACACCCCTGTATCGATGTCATGAATGAAACTGTTTAGGTCGGTACAATGGAACCCACGGTATTGTTCTGCCATTGTGATTTCGTGGAACTAAAATCTTTTTTTTTATTTATTGGGTTATCATGGCAGGTAGCATTTCGCAATCTATGATTCGCAGTTGGCCAAAGTGAACCTACTTTTTCGATGATAATAATGGAAGAATAATTAGAGGGAAGTTCACAAAATGTCTCCTGATTCCTGAGTGGCGATACGATTGAATTTTGATCGAAAAAACTAGAATTCTCCGAAAAACAGGTTCACAATGTGCATCTATGCAGTTTATCAGAGCTGCTGACTTGTCACCTCAAAAAAATAATTCATCTTGTGGAAGTTTTAACTGAACCCAACTTTTTGGGAATTTTTCGATTATCTTAAAGGAAAATTATCGTAGGCCTAATCGTGATACATATTCTGGAAGAGCAACTCTTCTAGTAATAAATCTGAGAATTTCATCCATCTTGGCAAAACCATTCGATCTTAAGGAAGTTTTATCTGAACCCAACTTTTTGGGAGTTTTTCGAAGGTCATCTTTAGAGAAATTTATCTTCCAGGAAAATTATGGTAAATCCAAACGTGAAACATTTTCTGAAAGAGCAACTCTTCTAGTAATAAATCTGAGAATTTCATCCATTTCGGCACAGCCGTTCGGTCTTGACGAATTCACAAGTGAAATTCCCAATTGTTTAAAAATGCCATTTCCGAGATGAAAATCTAAACGAAGAGGGATAGGCTCTCGAAATTGCTTGCAATAGATTCCGCGTGTTCGAAAACCTATATTTTCATGCCAAAATTTCAAATATCCGGCCCAGTTTAGGAGAAAATATTTTTTTCTACAAGCGTGCGCGTTCAACCTTTTTCCCGCACGCATTCCAAGTTGCAAAGAGTCACTTTCCCAAAACGTGCGGGAAAAACGCCTGCTATTTCTTTCCCGCACGCATTTGCGTGCGGGAATGGATTAGCAGGGGTTTTTCCCGCACGCAAATCTTATAGAATAAATTAAATTCAATCATGTTTCTATGCACAGAACGTCAACGATGAGAAACCCATAGTAATGACATGCAGAATTACGTCTGTCATTATATATGAATTAATCAAATGAGATATGATCTGTTTCGTGAAATGGATATACATATTTATATATTTCAAGCGCTTGTAGAAAAAATATTGTTCCTAACTCTTGCGTAAAGTGTCTTGCCCGCACTCAACTGCTTACCCGAACTCTGCTTCGCATCGTTCGGGCAACGGCAGTTTCGTGCGGGCAAGTATCACTTTCCGCACTTGATAGGAAAATAACTATTTTTGTTTTTCCACTTTTCATATTCGAGTTGACTTCGTTGAGCTCTCTGGAGTGCAATTCTCTATTAAATCATCAACTGTTTGGTTTTCTAGAATCTTCAAAACATATTCTTTGCATTTTATATCCTAAGACAGTAATAGAACATCCTGACTTTCCGACAGAGTAACAAATACGTCATTTTAGGGGGGTCTAACCCTTTGCTCATTTTTGACCCAAAAAATCGAGATTTTCGAAATCGTGTTTCTATGCTTGGGTGGAAGCCTTGGCAATGCTGATTATAAAACCGGAAATCCTAATTGGATCAGACTAATATAACAGGAGATATCGCAGATTGAAAATTGCAATTTTTGAAAAATGCCATTTCCGAGATGAAAATCTAAACGAAGAGAGATAGGCTCTCGAAATTGCTTGCAATAGATTCAGCGTGTTCGAAAACCTATATTTTCATGCCAAAATTTCAAATATCCGGCCCAGTTTATGAGAAAATAATTTTTTTTGTTTTTCCACTTTTCATTTTCGAATTGACTTCGATGAGCTCTCTTGAGTGCAATTCTCTATTGAAACATCAACTGTTTCGTTTTCTAGAATAGATTCAGCGTGTTCGAGAACCTATATTTTCATACCAAAATTTCAAATATCTGGACCTGTTTAGGTGAAAAAAATTTTTTTCGTTTTTCCACTTTTCATTTTCGAGTTGACTTCGAGGAGCTCTCTGGAGTGCAATTCTCTATTGAATCATCAACTGTTTGGTTTTCTAGAATCTTCAAATCAAATTCTATGCACTCCATATCCTAGGATAGTAATGGAACATCCTTATTTTCAGACAGAGTAGCAAATATGTCATTTTAGGGGGGTCTAACCCCTTGCTCATTTTTGACCCAAAAAATCGAGATTTTCAAAATCGAGTTTTTGTGCTAGGGTGGAAGCCTAGGCAACGCTGATTATATAACCGGAAATCCCAATTCGATCAGACGAATATAACAGGAGATATCGCAGATTGAAATTTGCAAAATTTTGAAAAATGCCATTTCCAAGATGAAAATCTAAACGAGGAAGGATAGGCTTTCGAAAATACTCGCAATAGATTCAGCGTGTTCGAGAACCTATATTTTCATACCAAAATTTCAAATATCTGGCCCTGTTTAGGAGAAAATAATTTTTTTTTGTTTTTCCACTTTTCATTTTCGAGTTGACTTCGAAGAGCTCTCTGGAGTGCAATTCTCTATTGAATCATCAACTGTTTGGTTTTCTAGAATCTTCAAATCAAATTCTATGCACTCCATATCCTAGGATAGTAATGGAACATCCTTATTTTCAGACAGAGTAGCAAATATGTCATTTTAGGGGGGTCTAACCCCTTGCTCATTTTTGACCCAAAAAATCGAGATTTTCGAAATCGAGTTTTTATGCTAGGGTGGAAGCCTAGTCAACGCTGATTATATAACCGGAAATCCCAATTCGATCAGACGAATATAACAGGAGATATCGCAGATTGAAATTTGCAAAATTTTGAAAAATGCCATTTCCAAGATGAAAATCTAAACGAGGAAGGATAGGCTTTCGAAACTACTCGCAATAGATTCAGCGTGTTCGAGAACCTATATTTTCATACCAAAATTTCAAATATCTGGCCCCGTTTAGGAGAAAATAATTTTTTTTGTTTTTCCACTTTTCATTTTCGAGTTGACTTTCAAGAGCTCTCTGGAGTGCAATTCTCTATTGAATCATCAACTGTTTGGTTTTCTAGAATCTTCAAATCAAATTCTATGCACTCCATATCCTAGGATAGTAATGGAACATCCTTATTTTCAGACAGAGTAGCAAATATGTCATTTTAGGGGGGGTCTAACCCCTTGCTCATTTTTGACCCAAAAAATCGAGATTTTCGAAATCGAGTTTTTATGCTAGGGTGGAAGCCTAGGCAACGCTGATTATATAACCGGAAATCCCAATTCGATCAGACGAATATAACAGGAGATATCGCAGATTGAAATTTGCAAAATTTTGAAAAATGCCATTTCCAAGATGAAAATCTAAACGAGGAAGGATAGGCTTTCGAAAATACTCGCAATAGATTCAGCGTGTTCGAGAACCTATATTTTCATACCAAAATTTCAAATATCTGGCCCTGTTTAGGAGAAAATAACTTTTTTTTGTTTTTCCACTTTTCATTTTCGAGTTGACTTCGAAGAGCTCTCTGGAGTGCAATTCTCTATTGAATCATCAACTGTTTGGTTTTCTAGAATCTTCAAATCAAATTCTATGCACTCCATATCCTAGGATAGTAATGGAACATCCTTATTTTCAGACAGAGTAGCAAATATGTCATTTTAGGGGGGTCTAACCCCTTGCTCATTTTTGACCCAAAAAATCGAGATTTTCGAAATCGAGTTTTTATGCTAGGGTGGAAGCCTAGTCAACGCTGATTATATAACCGGAAATCCCAATTCGATCAGACGAATATAACAGGAGATATCGCAGATTGAAATTTGCAAAATTTTGAAAAATGCCATTTCCAAGATGAAAATCTAAACGAGGAAGGATAGGCTTTCGAAACTACTCGCAATAGATTCAGCGTGTTCGAGAACCTATATTTTCATACCAAAATTTCAAATATCTGGCCCCGTTTAGGAGAAAATAATTTTTTTTGTTTTTCCACTTTTCATTTTCGAGTTGACTTTCAAGAGCTCTCTGGAGTGCAATTCTCTATTGAATCATCAACTGTTTGGTTTTCTAGAATCTTCAAATCAAATTCTATGCACTCCATATCCTAGGATAGTAATGGAACATCCTTATTTTCAGACAGAGTAGCAAATATGTCATTTTAGGGGGGGTCTAACCCCTTGCTCATTTTTGACCCAAAAAATCGAGATTTTCGAAATCGAGTTTTTATGCTAGGGTGGAAGCCTAGGCAACGCTGATTATATAACCGGAAATCCCAATTCGATCAGACGAATATAACAGGAGATATCGCAGATTGAAATTTGCAAAATTTTGAAAAATGCCATTTCCAAGATGAAAATCTAAACGAGGAAGGATAGGCTTTCGAAAATACTCGCAATAGATTCAGCGTGTTCGAGAACCTATATTTTCATACCAAAATTTCAAATATCTGGCCCTGTTTAGGAGAAAATAATTTTTTTCGTTTTTCCACTTTTCATTTTCGAGTTGACTTCGAGGAGCTCTCTGGAGTGCAATTCTCTATTGAATCATCAACTGTTTGGTTTTCTAGAATCTTCAAATCAAATTCTATGCACTCCATATCCTAGGATAGTAATGGAACATCCTTATTTTCAGACAGAGTAGCAAATATGTCATTTTAGGGGGGTCTAACCCCTTGCTCATTTTTGACCCAAAAAATCGAGATTTTCGAAATCGAGTTTTTATGCTAGGGTGGAAGCCTAGTCAACGCTGATTATATAACCGGAAATCCCAATTCGATCAGACGAATATAACAGGAGATATCGCAGATTGAAATTTGCAAAATTTTGAAAAATGCCATTTCCAAGATTAAAATCTAAACGAGAAAGGATAGGCTTTCGAAAATTCTCGCAATAGATTCAGCGTGTTCGAGAACCTATATTTTCATACCAAAATTTCAAATATCTGGCCCCGTTTAGGAGAAAATAATTTTTTTTGTTTTTCCACTTTTCATTTTCGAGTTGACTTTCAAGAGCTCTCTGGAGTGCAATTCTCTATTGAATCATCAACTGTTTGGTTTTCTAGAATCTTCAAATCAAATTCTATGCACTCCATATCCTAGGATAGTAATGGAACATCCTTATTTTCAGACAGAGTAGCAAATATGTCATTTTAGGGGGGTCTAACCCCTTGCTCATTTTTGACCCAAAAAATCGAGATTTTCGAAATCGAGTTTTTATGCTGGGGTGGAAGCCTAGGCAACGCTGATTATATAACCGGAAATCCCAATTCGATCAGACGAATATAACAGGAGATATCGCAGATTGAAATTTGCAAAATTTTGAAAAATGCCATTTCCAAGATGAAAATCTAAACGAGGAAGGATAGGCTTTCGAAAACACTCGCAATAGATTCAGCGTGTTCGAGAACCTATATTTTCATACCAAAATTTCAAATATCTGGACCTGTTTAGGTGAAAAAAATTTTTTTCGTTTTTCCACTTTTCATTTTCGAGTTGACTTCGAGGAGCTCTCTGGAGTGCAATTCTCTATTGAATCATCAACTGTTTGGTTTTCTAGAATCTTCAAATCAAATTCTATGCACTCCATATCCTAGGATAGTAATGGAACATCCTTATTTTCAGACAGAGTAGCAAATATGTCATTTTAGGGGGGTCTAACCCCTTGCTCATTTTTGACCCAAAAAATCGAGATTTTCAAAATCGAGTTTTTGTGCTAGGGTGGAAGCCTAGGCAACGCTGATTATATAACCGGAAATCCCAATTCGATCAGACGAATATAACAGGAGATATCGCAGATTGAAATTTGCAAAATTTTGAAAAATGCCATTTCCAAGATGAAAATCTAAACGAGGAAGGATAGGCTTTAGAAAATACTCGCAATAGATTCAGCGTGTTCGAGAACCTATATTTTCATACCAAAATTTCAAATATCTGGCCCTGTTTAGGAGAAAATAATTTTTTTTTGTTTTTCCACTTTTCATTTTCGAGTTGACTTCGAAGAGCTCTCTGGAGTGCAATTCTCTATTGAATCATCAACTGTTTGGTTTTCTAGAATCTTCAAATCAAATTCTATGCACTCCATATCCTAGGATAGTAATGGAACATCCTTATTTTCAGACAGAGTAGCAAATATGTCATTTTAGGGGGGTCTAACCCCTTGCTCATTTTTGACCCAAAAAATCGAGATTTTCGAAATCGAGTTTTTATGCTAGGGTGGAAGCCTAGGCAACGCTGATTATATAACCGGAAATCCCAATTCGATCAGACGAATATAACAGGAGATATCGCAGATTGAAATTTGCAAAATTTTGAAAAATGCCATTTCCAAGATGAAAATCTAAACGAGGAAGGATAGGCTTTCGAAAATACTCGCAATAGATTCAGCGTGTTCGAGAACCTATATTTTCATACCAAAATTTCAAATATCTGGCCCTGTTTAGGAGAAAATAATTTTTTTCGTTTTTCCACTTTTCATTTTCGAGTTGACTTCGAGGAGTTCTCTGGAGTGCAATTCTCTATTGAATCATCAACTGTTTGGTTTTCTAGAATCTTCAAATCAAATTCTATGCACTCCATATCCTAGGATAGTAATGGAACATCCTTATTTTCAGACAGAGTAGCAAATATGTCATTTTAGGGGGGTCTAACCCCTTGCTCATTTTTGACCCAAAAAATCGAGATTTTCGGAATCGAGTTTTTATGCTAGGGTGGAAGCCTAGTCAACGCTGATTATATAACCGGAAATCCCAATTCGATCAGACGAATATAACAGGAGATATCGCAGATTGAAATTTGCAAAATTTTGAAAAATGCCATTTCCAAGATAAAAATCTAAACGAGGAAGGATAGGCTTTCGAAACTACTCGCAATAGATTCAGCGTGTTCGAGAACCTATATTTTCATACCAAAATTTCAAATATCTGGCCCCGTTTAGGAGAAAATAATTTTTTTTGTTTTTCCACTTTTCATTTTCGAGTTGACTTTCAAGAGCTCTCTGGAGTGCAATTCTCTATTGAATCATCAACTGTTTGGTTTTCTAGAATCTTCAAATCAAATTCTATGCACTCCATATCCTAGGATAGTAATGGAACATCCTTATTTTCAGACAGAGTAGCAAATATGTCATTTTAGGGGGGTCTAACCCCTTGCTCATTTTTGACCCAAAAAATCGAGATTTTCGAAATCGAGTTTTTATGCTAGGGTGGAAGCCTAGGCAACGCTGATTATATAACCGGAAATCCCAATTCGATCAGACGAATATAACAGGAGATATCGCAGATTGAAATTTGCAAAATTTTGAAAAATGCCATTTCCAAGATGAAAATCTAAACGAGGAAGGATAGGCTTTCGAAAATACTCGCAATAGATTCAGCGTGTTCGAGAACCTATATTTTCATACCAAAATTTCAAATATCTGGCCCTGTTTAGGAGAAAATAATTTTTTTCGTTTTTCCACTTTTCATTTTCGAGTTGACTTCGAGGAGCTCTCTGGAGTGCAATTCTCTATTGAATCATCAACTGTTTGGTTTTCTAGAATCTTCAAATCAAATTCTATGCACTCCATATCCTAGGATAGTAATGGAACATCCTTATTTTCAGACAGAGTAGCAAATATGTCATTTTAGGGGGGTCTAACCCCTTGCTCATTTTTGACCCAAAAAATCGAGATTTTCGAAATCGAGTTTTTATGCTAGGGTGGAAGCCTAGTCAACGCTGATTATATAACCGGAAATCCCAATTCGATCAGACGAATATAACAGGAGATATCGCAGATTGAAATTTGCAAAATTTTGAAAAATGCCATTTCCAAGATGAAAATCTAAACGAGAAAGGATAGGCTTTCGAAAATTCTCGCAATAGATTCAGCGTGTTCGAGAACCTATATTTTCATACCAAAATTTCAAATATCTGGCCCCGTTTAGGAGAAAATAATTTTTTTTGTTTTTCCACTTTTCATTTTCGAGTTGACTTTCAAGAGCTCTCTGGAGTGCAATTCTCTATTGAATCATCAACTGTTTGGTTTTCTAGAATCTTCAAATCAAATTCTATGCACTCCATATCCTAGGATAGTAATGGAACATCCTTATTTTCAGACAGAGTAGCAAATATGTCATTTTAGGGGGGTCTAACCCCTTGCTCATTTTTGACCCAAAAAATCGAGATTTTCGAAATCGAGTTTTTATGCTAGGGTGGAAGCCTAGGCAACGCTGATTATATAACCGGAAATCCCAATTCGATCAGACGAATATAACAGGAGATATCGCAGATTGAAATTTGCAAAATTTTGAAAAATGCCATTTCCAAGATGAAAATCTAAACGAGGAAGGATAGGCTTTAGAAAATACTCGCAATAGATTCAGCGTGTTCGAGAACCTATATTTTCATACCAAAATTTCAAATATCTGGACCTGTTTAGGTGAAAAAAATTTTTTTCGTTTTTCCACTTTTCATTTTCGAGTTGACTTCGAGGAGCTCTCTGGAGTGCAATTCTCTATTGAATCATCAACTGTTTGGTTTTCTAGAATCTTCAAATCAAATTCTATGCACTCCATATCCTAGGATAGTAATGGAACATCCTTATTTTCAGACAGAGTAGCAAATATGTCATTTTAGGGGGGTCTAACCCCTTGCTCATTTTTGACCCAAAAAATCGAGATTTTCGAAATCGAGTTTTTATGCTAGGGTGGAAGCCTAGTCAACGCTGATTATATAACCGGAAATCCCAATTCGATCAGACGAATATAACAGGAGATATCGCAGATTGAAATTTGCAAAATTTTGAAAAATGCCATTTCCAAGATGAAAATCTAAACGAGAAAGGATAGGCTTTCGAAAATTCTCGCAATAGATTCAGCGTGTTCGAGAACCTATATTTTCATACCAAAATTTCAAATATCTGGCCCCGTTTAGGAGAAAATAATTTTTTTTGTTTTTCCACTTTTCATTTTCGAGTTGACTTTCAAGAGCTCTCTGGAGTGCAATTCTCTATTGAATCATCAACTGTTTGGTTTTCTAGAATCTTCAAATCAAATTCTATGCACTCCATATCCTAGGATAGTAATGGAACATCCTTATTTTCAGACAGAGTAGCAAATATGTCATTTTAGGGGGGTCTAACCCCTTGCTCATTTTTGACCCAAAAAATCGAGATTTTCGAAATCGAGTTTTTATGCTAGGGTGGAAGCCTAGGCAACGCTGATTATATAACCGGAAATCCCAATTCGATCAGACGAATATAACAGGAGATATCGCAGATTGAAATTTGCAAAATTTTGAAAAATGCCATTTCCAAGATGAAAATCTAAACGAGGAAGGATAGGCTTTCGAAAATACTCGCAATAGATTCAGCGTGTTCGAGAACCTATATTTTCGTACCAAAATTTCAAATATCTGGACCTGTTTAGGTGAAAAAAATTTTTTTCGTTTTTCCACTTTTCATTTTCGAGTTGACTTCGAGGAGCTCTCTGGAGTGCAATTCTCTATTGAATCATCAACTGTTTGGTTTTCTAGAATCTTCAAATCAAATTCTATGCACTCCATATCCTAGGATAGTAATGGAACATCCTTATTTTCAGACAGAGTAGCAAATATGTCATTTTAGGGGGGTCTAACCCCTTGCTCATTTTTGACCCAAAAAATCGAGATTTTCAAAATCGAGTTTTTGTGCTAGGGTGGAAGCCTAGGCAACGCTGATTATATAACCGGAAATCCCAATTCGATCAGACGAATATAACAGGAGATATCGCAGATTGAAATTTGCAAAATTTTGAAAAATGCCATTTCCAAGATGAAAATCTAAACGAGGAAGGATAGGCTTTCGAAAATACTCGCAATAGATTCAGCGTGTTCGAGAACCTATATTTTCATACCAAAATTTCAAATATCTGGCCCTGTTTAGGAGAAAATAATTTTTTTTTGTTTTTCCACTTTTCATTTTCGAGTTGACTTCGAAGAGCTCTCTGGAGTGCAATTCTCTATTGAATCATCAACTGTTTGGTTTTCTAGAATCTTCAAATCAAATTCTATGCACTCCATATCCTAGGATAGTAATGGAACATCCTTATTTTCAGACAGAGTAGCAAATATGTCATTTTAGGGGGGTCTAACCCCTTGCTCATTTTTGACCCAAAAAATCGAGATTTTCGAAATCGAGTTTTTATGCTAGGGTGGAAGCCTAGTCAACGCTGATTATATAACCGGAAATCCCAATTCGATCAGACGAATATAACAGGAGATATCGCAGATTGAAATTTGCAAAATTTTGAAAAATGCCATTTCCAAGATGAAAATCTAAACGAGAAAGGATAGGCTTTCGAAAATTCTCGCAATAGATTCAGCGTGTTCGAGAACCTATATTTTCATACCAAAATTTCAAATATCTGGCCCTGTTTAGGAGAAAATAATTTTTTTCGTTTTTCCATTTTTCATTTTCGAGTTGACTTCGAGGAGCTCTCTGGAGTGCAATTCTCTATTGAATCATCAACTGTTTGGTTTTCTAGAATCTTCAAATCAAATTCTATGCACTCCATATCCTAGGATAGTAATGAAACATCCTTATTTTCAAACAGAGTAGCAAATATGTCATTTTAGGGGGGTCTAACCCCTTGCTCATTTTTGACCCAAAAAATCGAGATTTTCGAAATCGAGTTTTTGTGCTAGGGTGGAAGCCTAGGCAACGCTGATTATATAACCGGAAATCCCAATTCGATCAGACGAATATAACAGAAGATATCGCAGATTGAAAATTGCAATTTTTGAAAAATGCCATTTCCGAGATGAAAATCTAAACGAAGAGAGATAGGCTTTTGAAATTGCTCGCAATAGATCCAGCGTGTTCGGAAACCTATATTTTCATGCCAAAATTTCAAATATCGAACACTGTCTTAGTCACCATAGGCCCTTGGTCATGCAGAATGTTGAATTTAGTCAAATAATTTTTAGTCACTAGGTACTTTGAATTATTTATTCATCATCAGGGAATTTTGATTTGCTGCCCCTGATATCTGGCCGCGCTTTAGGTCCGGGTCTCCCACCCCTATTTACATCGTATCAAGGCAAGTATCGTACGATCTGTTGATGACTTCGAAAAATAAAAACTGGGGCGAACGGACGGGAATAAGGGATGCTGTTGATCCGCAAATCGAGGAAACATAAACAGGGAAACCTGTTAACCAGTCTATGGTAAATTTATATAAAAAAAAAGGAAACAATAGCCCCGTGTATTTACGCAGTCAACAAGTTGTATGCTCGGGCAAATAACTAAATATTGGCCTATCGCGCGCAGTGCGTTTGATCTGTTCAAATTTGAATTTAAGATTAAATTTGTTAGATCTACGGGCCCACCTGTCAACAAAATACTCAAATATTGTTGTTTTTATCGATGTCATTCGTAATTCGACTTTTCTTTCGTACTGGACCCGTTGGAAAACTGAGCTCGAAATTCTCTACATTTGCCTCGCTGACAAACATTCGCTATTTCTGAAAATTGACAGTGTTGTTTAGTTTTTCTGAAAACCGTTATTACATAATAGTGAATAGTGAAAATCATTAAAAAAATACACGAAGATTATGCACTATAGTGAAATATTCAACGAGCACGTAATGATTATCATTTTCGACAAGTAAACTCAATTATACGTGAAGAGTTGAGTAATTCAAAATTAATTGAGAATTTTTTGACAAAAATTTGTGCGTTTTTCTACTAGCTCTTCATTATTTAAAGGAACCGATTTCAGAGCTCCACAAATTCCTCTCACTACAGTCTCCAACCCTCCGGAAATAATATCCCACACTCAATTTCAGATTTATCACATTTCAGGATGTTAACAACAAAGAAAACATTTGTATACAAGCTCGTACAGCAAACTCGCAATAATTCAACTCGGACCTTATAATAAAGCCTTGATCGCCTACAAATTCTACAATTGCTTTTGTGGATCGACCAGCGGAAGAAAAAGTCAACATTGGATGAATACAGTGGGGAATACACAAGACATTCAGAGGGCAGTCCAGGTGTCAGTATCACAAAGCCCCATGAAATCACCGTACGCCCCTAATTTTGCTAAACGTCATACGAAATCATTACATCAGCTTATCACAGGTCGAATGGCTTCTGGGCCACCGTCTATTCCACCACTGCAAAGAGAGCCATGTTCCATTGATATTAATAATCTAAGGCTTACACTGATGGACAGTAAAAGAGAAATAGAAGGATATATTCTAGTAATAAATCTGAGAATTTTATCTATCTCGGCATAACCGTTCGATCTTGAGGACGTTTCAACTGAATCCAACTTTTTGGGAATTTTTCGAAGGTCATCTTTAGAGTAATTTATCTTTCAGGAAAACTATCGTAGATCTAAACGTAATACATATTCTGAAAGAGCAACTCTTCTAGAAATGAATAAGAGAATTTCATCCATCTCGGCATAACCGTTCGATCTTGAGGAAGTTTTAACTGAATCCAACTTTTTGGGAATTTTTCGGAGGTCATTTTTAGAGTAATTTATCTTCCAGGAAAATCATCGTAGATCTAAACGTGATACATATTCTGAAAGAGCAACTTTTCTAGTAATAAATCTGAGAATTTCATCCATTTCGGCACAGCCGTTCGATTTTGAGGAAGTTTTAACTGAATCCAACTTTTTGGGAATTTTTCGGAGGTCATCTTTAGAGTAACTTATCTTCCAGGAAAATTATCGTAGATCTAAACGTGATACATATTCTAAAAGAGCAACTCTTCTAGTAA
Organism: Coccinella septempunctata; assembly: GCF_907165205.1. Lineage (NCBI taxonomy): Eukaryota > Metazoa > Arthropoda > Insecta > Coleoptera > Coccinellidae > Coccinella > Coccinella septempunctata. The sequence goes on along the minus strand of NC_058190.1, from coordinate 46,308,050 downwards.
GGAATCTGAGAATTTCATCCATCTCGGAATAACCGTTCGATCTTGAGGAAGTTTTAACTGAACCCAACTTTTTGGGAATTTTTCGAAGGTCATCTTTAGACTAATTCATCTTCAAGGAAAATTATTGTAGATCTAAACGTGATGCATATTCTGAAAGAGCAACTCTTCTAGTAATGAATCTGAGATTTTCTTCCATCTCGGAATAACCGTTCGATCTTGAGGAAGTTTTAACTGACCCCATCTTATGGGAATTTTTCGAAGGTCAACTTTGGACACGCGTTTCTCCGAGAAAAATCATCTTGAATATTAATGTGATACGTACTTTAAAAGAGCAACTCTACTAGTAATAAATCTCGAAAGCCACGTTATCATCAGTCGTTTGGCCGTGGTGTAATCGTGAATTTCCCCATCGAGGAGACTAGCAAATCCGTTTGTAGCAGGCAATTTGTCAAAGCTTATTGTCATGTATTGTGCCTTGTTAAACTATTCCTCTTACCTCAGTTCCCCTCCACCCTATCTCTAAATGCGTGTTTAGTCCATAATTGCTATGGAGGAAACATTACGTGAAAGTTCTATCACCCTACCACAAGAGCTCAAAAAAAATATTTATTAAAAGAATAAATATGTGCTGATCCCCTTTTACAACAATGATTTTATTCTCTATAAGAAAAATGAATGTAACATCTTCCAACAAGATATTTGCAAAATTATAATACTCATTTCAAACAATATTTTGCCAATTCTTCCAGTGCTTCGCAATCGAAAAACATCTTCAAGTAGGTGAATATAGAATCATTCCCAACGTTCGAGTAATTTGAATAACTTTATTTCGTGGTAGAGTTTAAAACAAAAATTCGAAATATAAAATATACCACCACACTGATCCTTATCTGGTCCATGTATTATTAACCTTCTTCTTCATCGGATTGCTGTCTTTCACCTCCATGCCCTCCCCAGTCAAAATATTCCTCTTGATCGAAGAAACGTTGGCGTCCGCCTCGTTCCTATCGAGCTTAACGAACGTGTTCACCTCGTCGGAAGACCTGGACGTCTTGGGTTCGATGGGCAAGTCCTCCTCCTCGCTTCTCGGGGAGTCCTCGTCGCACTCCACGGGTATCTTCGAGCTGTCGGCGTTCAGCTCCTCCGAGTCGGTCTTCAGGATCTCGCTGCGACTCCTGAAGGTGCCCCCTTCGCTGGAGGAGTTGGATCCGTACTGGAAACCGTCCATGGGGTTGCTGCTCCTTCTGTTGATACGCACAGATCGGGCCCCGTTCACCGAAAATATCATGCTGCCGTCGTTCTCGCCGGCCTTGGCCTCTTTCAGGCAGAAAATATCGCTCGAGTTGCGCATGTTGACAGTCGGAGCTTATTTTTTTTTGCATAAAACAAAAATCGTTTTGACAGATACGTTTCCGGTTCGATGGTCACTGAAATTATTCGTCGGGATTTTGGGAAGAAAAAACGTGTTTTTCATGGAAAGAATCCTCAGAATGACGAAGGAATGTAATTATTCATATTCGGTAGTAGGATTGGGGCATAGAGGACAATTTTTTTTTAGAAAAATATAAAAATCAGCCGTGGTAAAGATTGGTAGAGGAAGTGGTCCTCATATGAATCTTGGGATCTTAAGCGTAAATATCCAATAAATGACACACTGCAGAGGTTTACCTATGGTATATAAAAATTGGCATTATCAAAAAAATTTAACTTTAAGGTGGGATTTGTGTGGAAAATTAAGCTAATGCACAGGGTGGATCTCGAGAACTACAGCAGCTAGAAGAAAACGGATGACACATTTCCTAGCTCATTTTCGGAGAAACAAAGAATGGTGAAAACCACAGCCTCCTACGATACTTCGTTTTTGAGTTTGACAATTTCGTAAAGTTCTCATAACTTTTTTGTCTTTAAAGTTACAAACCTGAAACTTGAATCTTCTACAGGCACTTTTTTACGTAGAATCCACTGATGAGCTCAAAATATTTTTTCATGTCGAATCATTAGGTGAACTTTCATTTTTTTAAATGCATACTTTCATTGAACTTGTTATTTTTGAATTGGAAAAAATCTTTTGTCGATAGATTCTACGTATGAAAGTGCCTAAGAAGGTTCAAGTTTCAGATCTGTAACTTCAAAGACAAAAAAGTTATGACAACTTTTCGGAACCGTCAAAGTCTCAATTTTTGTTTATAACTCGAAATCTAAAATTGATAGGCCGATTCTGTTTTCAGATTTGGATTAGTCAGGAAAAAAGAGCTGGAGAATGTGTCATCCGTTTTCTTCTAGCTCTTATTGTTTCCGAGATCCCCTCAGTAGACTACGAATTTTGCTCACCCTGTACATATCTACATCAGGATCAGAGATCAGGCTGCGGGTAATATGAGCCCCCTCGTGAATAATTGATAGGTGACAGTTTGAAATAGGAATGCTGTATCACGGTCATCAGGAAATTTTCCATCTTCGTCGATATCTATATCCTCATCGTATGGGACAAACTTGTGACTTCCATCTTCATAATCGCTGACCTCATTGTCTTTTGCTTGGTGCTTTTTTTTTGTTGTGTTGTCTTCTCAGCTCTTGATTCTGAAAAGACTTGTCGTTTGATGCTTGTTTTCCTAGGCGTGCTGATGCTGGATTTCTCTAACTCTTTGGAATATAAATTCTATCCCATAACAGGACCACGTTAGGGGCCCATATTACCAACATTCGATCCCCATGTGATTCTTCAAGAGCGTATAATTTCTTTTCCATTCAGTATTTAGGTTAGTTTTTATTTTGGAATATCAACTACTGGTCACGATTCTAACATACTCACACATCGACTATCCAGATTTGAACATAGACTTTAACAAATACCACAAAAACATTCACCATAAAACAATTTTGTAAATACACAAATAAACTTATCGCCACCTGTTTCTACAGGAATACAATCGAGGCGCGCATGTACACTAAAATGTTTGAGAGCCTAATAGAAGTGTTTCAGTACGGAATTCATAACTGTCACGCATGCTCTAGTGGGAATATATTGAGCCCATAATAACTGCAGGTCTCATATTCGGACCACTTCCTCTATTTGGATCTTAGCAAGCCTCCTCGCTGGCTTACTCACAGGACGTTGTCGTCTTAGGAAGCATGTGATGGGAAACAGACGAGTGTGGATTCTGTGCGAAAAAGGAGGAAACTTCTGTTCACCTGGTTACAGAATGCCCCCCCTGTGCAAAATTATAGGAGGAATGAGGACTCCTTGAAGCCCTCTCAGGGTGTTCATTGGAACTCTGGAGCTGGTGGGAGCTGTAGATGGCTCAGTTATGAGAACAGCTCAGATGGGGGCTACAGTAGACCTTAAGGTCGCAGTGTTAGTTACACCCAGACTAAACTGAAACAAAGGAGCATTCCCACAGATGCTCTGTCAAATTTCTCGATGCATTATCTATTACATCACCAGTAATGTGTAGATTGTAGGTATTTAAAGGGGGTTTCATTGCATTGCGATCTTAAGGTAGATTATGTCCCCCCATCATCATCGTACAATCTACTCACATCGTCTAATATCCTCGGGGGTCGTAAATAATTCAATCAAAATCATAGGTCATGCAACACAGTCAGCTCCCACCAAACTGAACTCAGGTTACAATGCTCATTCTCGTATTCTTCCGGGAGCTATCAAGAACATACCATAAATATTGACGTGAGACCGCTTTCGTCTAAAGAAAAACACAAAATGTGCACAAAAGCTCAAGGAAATAACCGTTCGAAAAAAAGTCAAACATTCTATATAATATCCGGTGCAAATTAAAGAAATGTTATTCCATTCATTCGTGTCGGCGTAGAAATTGTAAAGTCAACAATGTATCCATTTTCTAAATAGGACACCTTCACGCCTGGCACAATGGACACGAGGTACAAACAAGCCACCTTCTGAATGAAATCTGACAGATTACGTGAGGCATTATTCCTAACTGGACGATTTTCCGGTCTGTTGTGACGAGGTGGACAAAAAGGCTACTGAATGAGTATGTTTTCATGATTAGTCTTTCGTCAATGAGAGATTTTTTGTGATAACTAATTTGAGTTCAAAAAAATTCGTTGTCAAGTAGGCTATGGGATTTTAAAGGTCGATCTTCAGTGTCTAATTTTGACAGATTGTAGAAGTCGAGTCGGACCTATACTCCATTCACATTTATTTTGGCAGTCGGTTGGCCATGAAATAATCTTCTCAAGTTTTTGTAACTAGAACGGAGTAAGGTTGGCACTCATGAAATGACGTTAATGTCATAACGCCGTTGCCACAACTAATATCAATTTTTATTACGAAAATGCCGAAAGTGATTGAAAAAATAGACAGGGTTTCAGGAAGTGCTATTTAGAATTCAAGTCAGCTCATTCAAATAGTTATACCCTGATATTCTAAAATCTACAGACGGTAGCGAACATATTCAAGGTAAGTGAATTTATATAATCTTTCATCTGAATCTAAACGACTTATATTTCAGCTGAATATTTCCACAATCAGAAAGATTGTGAATGAAGAGGATGACGAAGAATTTCCTTCTATTGGGAGACCCAAAAAAGTGGTGGGATTTGAGAATTTTATGTTTGAGTGAATAAATGCGAAAAGTTTACTACAGGATTTTCGATGATTGTCATCGTAGAATAAGTTGCCGAAAATTGATTTTTTATTTCTCATTTGACTTGTCCCATACACTGAGAGAAACGTTTGTTTGTGGTCAATAAAATAAGGTAAACACAAATAAATATCAGCTTTGAATAGGGCCCAACTTACGTAAGTTCCACCCCAACATTTGAAATGTTAAAATTTTGTAAGTAAATGGTTTGTTGTATATTATGAAATCATATCTTACTGAGTAACATTGCTATGTTTTCTAATAACAAATATTCATTTATGGCCAGCAAAATATTTTTTGACATCAAACTTATTACATATTGTGTAATAAATATATTCATATCTCCAATATATAAATGTTGCCGTGAAATAACTGATAAGTTTGTATTGTACTTGATAATTGCTGAACAATTTTAGTATGTTTTGGCATATCATACTTTTCTTTGCTTTGAAAAAACGATCAGTTTGCATTATACCTAAATTTTAGAAGTTTTATATTTCCATATACGATGCCGTACCTTTATATTGAATATATGATTATTTTGTATGATACCTGATTTATTGTCAAACAACATTGTTACTTTTCCAGGTAGGATACATGCTTTTATATTGAATAAACGATAAGTTTGTATTCTACATGTGAAAAAGTATATTGGCAATATTTTTGTTTTCGATGAAAGATATTATGTGACTATAATTGATAGTGTAAATTAGATCTTCTGTGCCTTTTTCATAATCCTTAGATATAAATTTTTCAGAGAAAAATGTATTTCATTGGTGCATTTTCACGTGAAAAAAAAATTGGAACACAGGAAAAAAATTGAATAAATTATTATAGCCACATACAATATCTTCCGTCAATATATTTTTGTATTCTGTGATTGATTCTGACTACAGCTCAGAACTTGTCTCTGTTGAACTCATAATAAGTAATTATTATTTAGGTTTGTTTTGTAGTTAGTTTTGGGTACTACGGTTTGATCAAAATATCAAATTATAAACTGAACAATATTTATTAATTGCGGATATACAAAAAACATTTCACACAAAAAAACATACAAATCTGTTATGTATTAACATAACATCAAATCTATATATATATATATATATATATTCTATATACACATCTCCACAATTTTGGGAGCAACAAAATAAATGAAAGAATAATAAATTGTGGTAAATTCATGCAGACTAAACATACTAATCACATGACGCCCTTCTGATATGCAATGCACTTTGAATGATCTGAAAATATAATTATATTCAAAAATAATGTGAATACATACACACATACATACGCAGTAATAAACAAAACAAATTAACTCCACCTATAAGTACAATCAAAATGGTGTACACCCTCTTGAACAGAAAAATAAGGCACCACAATCAATATATAAGCATTTCTAAATGGTAAATATCTACCCGTTCATCATAAAATTATAATGATACTTCGGAATAAACATTTCTTAGATGTAAAAATATATGCTTACTAGTAATGTTTCAAGTTATATAACAACAAATGTATGTTATTTCGCCAGAATCGACATATCTGGACTTGAAAAAATGTTTTCTCATTAGGCCCCTCTCGATTTTGTGTTTTAATGCTTATTATGTTCAGAAAGTCATATAGTATGTTCTTTCATTTATTTCAATACTGGCAAATAAGGTTTTTTGATGATTTCCAACGGGATCGTGAAAACATGACAATGAAATACTCAGTTATACCAATTTGTTTTCTGAATTTTGCCAACTTTGCACCCCTCTGTTTACATGATATCGTTGAAATATCATTGAAATTTTTTTTTTGCCAATATTGATATGAATAACAGAACATACTAAAACACTTGTTTCAACATTAGAAGCATTAAAACTTCGAAAAATGGAGAGGAACATAAACGCGACTTTACACATACTAGAGTTAAAAATATCGTTGAAATGAACAGAATACTCAAAACTAGCCTACCGTGAAATTTCATGCATAAATGCTCCAAGCCTCAAAGCATGAGCCACTGGTTGATGTCTGGGGTGTCCATGTGTTAACAGGTATATAGGATCTTGTTAGGATGTGTTCATAAGGACCTTAAACGAAACCAAATATTAACTTATTGCAATAACTTTTACATGATTGTGTGAATGACTTTCAAAAACAATTCAACAAATCTATTATAAAAAAATACTTCTCTTACCTGACTCACACTAACACAAAAACAAATCTAAACTGAAACAAAACCACGCAAGATCCTCTACGATACAAGATACGCCGTTACGATTAGTGCGGTTGTGCCTGAAAGTGTCGTAGGTGTAGAGTCTCTCACATAGCGCGGAGCTTCCCGGTTATCATTCGTCAGTTTGATGCACGTGACGACGTGGCCGAATGTGATTTGAGAGTAAATATCTTTCCTATAAACAAACGTATCTTACAGAGTATTTTATTATCGCGTTTCTTCTAAATGTTTTACATAAATTCATTATAAAGATACCGATGTTCAAGATAAAGAAATATTTCTTCGATATTGATATATTTATGGAAAACAAACCAATATTACTAAGCATAATGGGAAAATTTTCTAACCAACACACGTAGATCTCTCAAAAATACTTTATTTTGTATAAACATAATTTGTTCGTATTCAACTAATAACTGAAAAAATTATTTAACATTCCAAATATTTCTTCCAAAGCTGAAATTTTTTTGCGGCATAATTTCATGTAACAAATAACGGTAACCAAGAATATGAAATATTAATATTTAACTGACAAGTATTTAACAAATCGATATGTTAAATATGAATAATCCTTTCTCTCAGTGTACATTGTAAATGTTTTAAGGTACCAATAAATACCTAATTATTGTTATTATATCAATGTATTAAGATGAACAGCCACAAATACGCGCCAGTTGTCCTGTTAATTGATAATTCATGTGAAATTTTTGTTCAAAGGTGATGTTCATCTTGACTTGAAACTTCCTTTAATTCCTTTTACTTATATTGATGCAAGATGATTTTTGTTGAAGAATTTAACATTCTTGTAATTATCTGTGAATTCCTTCGGGAAATACCCATTCCCAACCACTGCATCATATGCATTTCATCTTCGGGTTGATATTTTTGAAATCTACAACTGATGTAACGTATTCAAACTTTGGTCAAAGAAGATAACGAACATTAACTCTCCTCAAACTAGTGCATATTATGATACTATACTGATCTCTTGTATTTTCCATGCAAATAACTGGATTTGGTATGCCTTCAATCAGTTTGTATAAACTTCAATTATGTTCGTCACATATTTTCCGAAGAGATTCGACATTGTGATCAAATACGTAATAACAGAAACCTTTACGTAGAACGGGCAACATAGCGTTGATTTAAAATCCAAAAATGTTTTGACAAGCTTCATATCCCCACATTTTCGTACTATACAGAGTGAAATGTGTCAAATTTCCATGGCCATTCGAGTGCTAAAATAAAAGTGGATGGAGTATAGTAAGTCTGTCTAATCATTTTGAAGGTTCTGTATTTCAGATTTATCTTTCTTGTATATGGGCGTTTTCCGTATGTAAATTTACCTACTTGATTCAATGGAGTTATGAAACGGAATATGGCAGACTGAATCTGAAGCATGGAAAAGTTAGATATCTTATTGGATATTCAATTTAAGGGATGCATTATTAATCTTGTTGTTTCTGAGAAGACGGTTCCTGAAGGAGAAAACCGGCTTGTTACAAGTTCCCATTTTAAAGTCGGTCTCATCCGAAAAGTGCCAAAGGGTTGAGATGACGATGTGCAAACTCCAAGACGAATCTCAAGCGCTTCCTTAATTAATAAACTTCTCCTAATGAAAGAAATAATTAATTTCTGCCTGCTTGCCTTCCATTACGTCGCCATTTTCCACTAAAATCTCCAAAGTTTCAACATACTTTTGTTCCCCGTTCCTCAACTCTGCGTTTTCGATATTTTCCATCCCGAACTCAACCCCTGATTTAATCAAACTCTTCTGTTTATCCCTGGATTTAATTATATCCCTGTAGATTCTTCATATGGATTGTTTGGATGAACTTCTACATCTTTGTTCGTTGACAATTCAGAACGTTTTCATCGTACACCCTGATAATGGTAATTCAATCTACCATTTTTTTTAATACAGTCACAAAAAAATCCAGAACTTCTCGTTTCATAAGTAATCGTCACTTTTTTCAAAAGGAAATGTTTTGATGAGGATTTTTTTCGTGGCTTTTTTCTCCCCATTAGACAGAGCTTAATAATTAATGTGGATAGATTAACACAACACTCCATTCAACTTCAATATTATATAATATGCATAATATAATACACTGCCCAAAAATTTAAGGGAATATTTGAGAGAACGCTCACATTTTTTCATTTGAAACCAATTCTCCATATTGTCGTACATATACCATGTGGAGGGGCATATGTTCAAGTCTTGAACTTGAACACACACAAAATATGGTCCTCATGACGATAATGGGCTATCATTTGTGGATTAATGTGTTGTTTAATCAATAACATTTTACTCCTTACGCTATATTTCGAGTTAACTAGGGTACGTAAAGTCTGGTGTCCCAATAATAAGACCCTGTATAAATAGGTGATTGCGAAGAATAAATTCTCGCATGTTGAGAAAATCAGTTCTGTAAGATTTTCTCGCAGTTCGCATCACATGTAATAATGTGTACATTGTTTACCCTGGGTGACGTCAATGTTTGTCCTTGCTGACATATTGCAAACGATGGAGGGTAATTTCCTGATTGTTCTTCAGCGCCCCCATCGGCAGAAGCCTTAAGCAAGCCGATATTGTCTTCAAAGGTGTTAGGGACTCTTTTATATTATTTTATACTTTTTCAGAGGAATCACAGGATGGATTTTTATCGGGAATTATTTTTTCACTTTAGGTTTTAGTTTGGTTGTCCATCTTGGAAAGATTCTGCTTTTAGATGAGGAATTGTTTATTTTTTTAAAAATCTCATTTTTGATCAAAAAATCCGAATTTGAAGTTCAATTTTTCTTATGCAAATGAAAGCTTTGCCGATACTAGATATCATGCAGGATTTTCAATCGATTCGAATAAATATTACGGCAGGTATCGCAGATTGAAATTTGTAATTTCGGAAACATGCCATTTCGGAGTTGAAAATCCAAACGAAAAAAAAAAGCCTCTTGATTATGAAATAATTGAATTCAGCATATTCAAAATCCCACATTTCTATACCAAATTCTTCTACTGGTCACTAATTCCAAATTAAAATATTCATTTTCGCTGAACTTGAAGGGAATCAAAAAAATGCTATTTCTTCAACAAAGTTTGAATTAAATAAAACGCGATGCATAACAGAAAACTGCAATTTTATTATTAATAATACCATTCCAAAACACTTTATAGCTGCTTCATATAAGACAAAAAATCATAACAGTACTTTTACTGTTCATAAACAAGAAGAAATTAATATTTATTATTCTCGCATCCGCCATTTTGCAACAACTTATGCTTTCATAGCACCTTAATTGAATATGTAACATTCGAAGAGAACTAGTATTATTTTTTTAAACATGCGGCAAAGGCAAAGTACGTAAATCAGATTTACTTCATCTTTTGACTCTCTAGCTGATTACGAAGAATTGAACCGTGAACGATGCATCGCAATATTAAATTATCGATCTTGCCTCGCAAGAACGATCCAGCTGGATGAGCCACCATTTGATTGATGAGTGTATTGTTTGGACTAACTCCAACGTCCTGCGTTGGGGGTGTAGTGGCCAACATTACTGGTGTAATATTTGCTTTAACCGAGGATACACCCCCTTCACTCCCACTACCAATTTAATTGCATCGATCGAGGTCTTACTCAAAGTCATAAGCGGTCCGACAATACTAAGGTGCCATCAGGGAAAATACATTCTGATATACGCTCAGGAAATTAGAAGCCTGTTATGTACGTTACTGTCGAATAAAAAATACAGGGTCCTCATGAATGATTGTAACTCAGATGGCTTTTAATTACTGTGTTTCAAACGAACTCGATGGTCACATAAAAACAACTTAAAATATTCCAGTTTTTCCTAAAAGAACATATATAAGGCAGATGTTCCAGCTAATTCAACAAAAGCCACAAATAATCAGAAATCTTTGATCACTATCGATTGTTAAGCAAGGTATTTTCGAGTTTTCCAACTTCCAGTTTTAACAGAAGTAGCTATTGGCTTTTTTAAAAGGAATACCGAATAACTTCCACATTTTTGGTTTTCCCTATCAAATTATGATGTGATTTAGGTCGATATTCAAAAGTTTTCCAAAGATATTCGAGCTTTCAGACAAATATATGTGCACCTTGGAATCGTTTGTGAATGAAAACAATATTATTATTTCTCTACGCACAGATTTTATTTCAGATCCTCAAAACGAGACGATATTCTCGATGCTCGTGTGCCCTTCAAGTCTTCGTCAAGCGACTCTTGCGATTTGACATTCATAACAACTTGGCTCTGTCCTCTCATTATATTTTCTTCGAGAGTTTTCTCTTGCTCCTCCAAAGTGAGCTTCGTATGGGTGCAAATAATCTGATTGGATTTATGAGCAACGATCTTCGCCGGAATGTCCTTGTGAAGTGAAGTACTCGTACCGCACTGAGCGTCATTGATACATTTCCCTCCCTTATTGAAAGCTTCACAGGAAACCAGATGAAAATCGTCGAAAATTCCAGTACCCGTGCTGGTTTTTCCCTCGGACGTGGAAGTTGAGGAGTCTATTTTTTCGGATATGCTGGTCGTATCTTTCACTTCTTCCTCGTAGTCTTCTTCGGAGTCCTCGGAGAAGCTGAACACCGATATGGAGGATTCTTCAGAGATAAGTAGGGGTGTGGATTCCCTAGCGTAAGGGCATGTTTTTCCGGGACAAGGATTTATCTTTATTATCACTGGAAGGGTGTCATCTTCGCAAATGCAAACCCTCTTCAAGCGCTTTTCTGCTTTTGATATTTGATGGATCATGATGTGAAAACGGAGTAAATTTAGAAAAGTAATGACATTTCGTTTAGCCCATCGAGTTGAAAAACAATCAATGAAAGGGTGAAGTAACGTAAATATTTGTGAACATTTTTTTTGCTGAACACGTTTTCGACAGATTCAACATCTAATTAACAATTAGGCCAATAACTTTTATATAATTTACCGAGTGTACAACATTGAACTAACTTTACTACTACTCTTTAGTTCAATGGTGTACAAGTACAACTGAACGTATTATATTGAAATAAATGATAATGAATTTATAATAATTCAACTTTTTCAGTAGGAAACGCACCTACCTCATACCTCCTTTATCTCGATTCTACCATTGAACCCCAGTTGAATGCTCAAAGTTTCCAATGAACTTATATTACTCCTTCGGCCGCAAAGGTAGGCAACCCATAAAATTAGTCTTGCGTAACGAGTGCTGCCGATTTAATTTTTAATGAATTTGAGAATGAGAATGAATTGAAAATGAGATAATATGCCTTACTGTTATAAATCAAGTTCATCAATGCTGCTATTCTAAACTTTTATTGCATAGCTTCTAAAGTAAAAAAGACTCTTTTCTCAAATTTCTCAGGTCTTCAGAATCAACCTTTTAGAAATGGGGAACTAATTCAAGATTTTTATAAAATAAAATATTTATGAAATAGCCTTGGTGAGTGTTTAAAGTTATCTTCAATATCCACTACTAAAATATTATTTTGAATGATAGATATTTGCTTTTTAATATTATAATAAATTAACATGTACACTTATTTAAGCTTGATCTTATAAATCCAATTTCCTTGGTGTCATGAACTGTCTAACCAATTCATCAGTTACTTTTGCCCTAGCTTCCTGATGCCTGGTTATAATAGGAGTAATTGTATCAATGAGTATCTTCTTCAATTCTCCTGTCAGCAGAGCACCACTGCTATAATCTTTCTTTATTTGTTCTAATCTCTCATCGTCTTCTAGGAAAAATGACAGATATTGAAATGAGATATCAATATCACAGTTTCCACCTTTTTCCCTATGTTCCTCAACAGTAGCTTGACCACCAGAGAAGGCATGTTTATTTACTTTGTTCTTCACTTTTTTTGCGCTATCGGTTAAGAAAATGGTTGAATTTTCATCAGAAGATGACATTTTTGTTTGGGCCCCCTGCAGAGCAGGAAGGAACCTGGAATGTAATAATGCAGGTTTTTGATAGCCTATCCTTGGTGTTACATCTCGGGTCATTCTGAAGTAGGGGTCCTGATCTATTGCACAAGGAATGAGACATGGCAGTTTCTGTTTACCAAATATGTGCGGAAATGATGTGGATAGAGCTGGAGTGGCTTGAATGGCTGGAAATGCTATTTTTCCAATCGGTGTACTGTCATCAAAACCAAATATTCCTTTCACTTGATTAAAAGTTACACACCTCTGAATTCTGATTACATTTTGATAAAATTCAGGGCACTGCCTAGAATATGGAAATATATGGTAGTATCGAGACCGTTAAATTATACATACTGATCATTGACCACTACGTTTTCCTTAATAAATTCATAGATATATTTTGACTGAAGATGATTTACCCTACATTTGTAAACTAAGAAATAAACATAAAGAGGCTGTGATGTTCAGCACTATTATATTAGGCGTGGTCATTCATATTTCAGAAGCATTGAGCTTAAAACCTGATTAATTCAATATGTAACTATGATAATCACATTTCACTCACCCCATATAATTGAGATCTGAAAAAATGAAAGTTTTATTGATATCAAAGCCTATTGCAATAATATCTTTTGCATTTTCAAAAGCCATCTGTTGTGCATCTTCCATCTGAATATTTCTCCAAAAACATTTCTCATCATCAGTTAGTTGAATCACAAGAGGAACATTGAACGTATCTTGCAACCATTTGCAGAACATGAATGGCACAAGATGGCCCAAATGCATTGAACTAGAAGATGGGCCTCGGCCTGTATACAGATAGAACGGCTTGCCTGATTCATACTGATTTAGAATAGAATTGAGATCACGATGTGAAAAAACAATGCCTCTTCTTAGAAAATGATGAACTTTCTGTTTGATTACCTTCTCGAAACGATCTAATAATTCCGAGTCAATTTTAGAGCTTCCGAATTTTTCTGAAATTGAATTTTTAATGATGCTTCATTTTAATTATATGAAATCGCGGCATACTTATTAATTTGTCGTAATCAATCCCTTTCTCAGACTTGCTTACGACATTCCAAGGATCTACGATATCTTCGTCATCATTAGGATTTTCAATACTCAAATTGTTGAGTTTGGTTTCCATATTTTCTGTCATTTTGGAAAAGATTAATGTAAGAAATAAGTACAAACAAGTTGATATCACAATTCGATAAAATACTGTAAAGGAAGGTTTTTTAATTGAACATAACCTCCAAAAACCACGGTGACAGATATGACATCTATCAAAATCATAGTCATAGATTTATTTCATTAGGTCTACGATCAAAATAAGAAGGTCCGAAATATTGAACTTGGGTGCATTTCACCTTTCACCCAACCGGTTCAGTTCACTTCCGTCTCAATGCTTTGTTATGCAAAAGAGTCTTTGGATCAGTACTGTTGCTGTTATGAAAACTGTAACTATTCGTGTATTGTTAGTTGCGGAGCTGAATTTCGGTGATGTGCCAATGCCCTCGTAGTATTAATCAGTCCATAAAAAATTTGGCCCTCTTGAGCTGCATAGTTTATATTTCGTTAATTGGAAAGGCCACAAATAATCCTTTGAGACAAAAAGGTGAAATACCACAGAATAATATCAAATAGGCAATTTAATCAATCTCCCCCCCACTCGGCCTTAACATGCTTACAGAACATGTCATTTGTTGTGTTTTGGAAGAAACACGCATGTACGGAAGCAGCTGTTCCCCATCTCAGCTGTCTGTGTTTTGAGACAAATTCTATGAGTTAGTATCCAAACAAAGACAATTGTAAATATTTTCGTTGACACAAACATAAAGCATGGAATATAATTTATCCGAAGTGAAAAATAAAATTGTAAGTTATTTAGTCCAATCGCACATAGGTCATCTTTTTCGCGATGGCACGATAGATCCTCAGCAAATTTCAGTAAATATTTCAAGTGGGGACGCATATTTGCGATGTTTGGAATTAGATGTGGAGGTGAGTTGAAAGCTCTTATTTAATAATAATATTGAGCGACAAAATTTTATTCCTAGCATGAAATGAATAGTCTACAATTTCTTATAATTTTTTGGCAAAACTCAAGAAAATATTAATTTTTGTCTTATTAAAAAAAAAATATAGTTCGCAAAATATACTTGACGAACGCATTCCTCAGATGATATAGATATTTATCAAAATAATCTGGGGCATTCTGATTATGAATAAATAATAGTTCTGGTCCTATAAAATTTTGTTGTTGAAATAATTTCAATGAACAAATGATGAAAATCTTTTGCATTCTAATTCCAATTTTGCTTCCAGTTTCTGAATGAAGTGGGAGATCAACTCAACTTCCCATTGAGAATAGTTAGGGGTTACTTAAATGAACTACACATTAATGCTCCTTGGAGGAGCTTTTGGTGTGATGGCCTAAGTCTAGCTACAGAATTTAATGGCCTTCACCTGACTCTAGAGCCAAAAGAAGATATTGATGATGGTGAGAATTGATTGTTCTGCATGAGAGTTTTATCATTTTCTTTTCTTATTTTGTGATAACCTGAAGCAAGCAACATCATAAATGAATCATCAAGTTTGATGTCCCCCATTGTATTCAAATACTTGATTGACAAAGAAGATTATGAATATTGATCATCAAACTGAAATATTTCTCTCTTCATGGACTTTTCATGAAATTTGGTAAAAAAAATTCGAAATCACCATATTGCTTGGCTTGAATGATGAAGAATAGAGGGGAATAATATTCTAGGTACTTTTTATTCATTTCTTTTTGTTTTCCTTTCTTCATCAGGAATGATTCAGTTCCATAATTCTTGTAAATTCGTAAAATAATGAAAATTTGGTGGGAAATTGTTAAAAATCCATTGTGCCCTTTCCTGTCTCTTTTATTGCCAAAGATTAAGTGGGTATTTTTCAAATACATATTATTTTTTTATGGTATAATACCGTATTATCGGACATCTCACGCCCGCGATGACAAGAAAGTTATGGCATGAGTAAATATCTGAATTTTCATCATTTGCAATTAATAAGGCAACTAAGGGACAAAATCTTATTGCCTGATGAAAGCAATGGACCTTTAATTCCAAAAAACGCTAATTTCGCGAGAAAATTAGTTTTGAACCCATTTTATTATTTCATCAAACATACCACTACATCAAGATTGTCTATGATTAAGCCAACCGCTTCTTCAACATTAGCGGGAATAGTGTTCTTGAAAAGAAATACTTCGATTTTAGACATCGTACTTCGATCATTTCAGAAATAGATTTTTGTCCCTTATACCTAAGCTAAAATCATCATCGAATTGCGAAAATTCCGGTTTATTTTCAAAGGAGAACATGAAAAGGTCCGAGGCCTGAAACCTCCCTTTTCCAGGTAGTAAATTCATCACATTTGAAAAGATGACCTGCTGCGTCCTAAAGGACCAACTTTTCGAAGATATAGTAAATGTCTATTCTCGTTCTACGACAGGTTATAAAGGGAATAACAACTTAGCTAATGTGGTTCTTTTTTATCTACTAAATTTTAGATGGAAAATGTAGTTTATCTGGTTTGTTAACTCTAATAATAAACCATCCAAAATACATAATGAAAAAAGTTTAAACCGGTTTTAGTGGACAAAGAAAAAGATATCCGCCATTCGGGGATTTTTCTCGATAGTTGCTAGAGATAATTAGATAAAATCGAGTACAATATCCGATAGCAATTCTTTCAGTTCTTGGCATTTACACTAATAATTAAGGAATAAAACGACGAAAAAGGAAATTTGCACAGCACAAGCTCTAAAGATTGATTATTTAAGAATTTGCTAGAAAAATCGAGTACCTAGATACCTCTTTACCATTTCTACGTCTGAAAAGCATATTTGACAATTCTTGTTTCGAAAACTGGGCACTTGAATTTCCAAATAATTATTGCTTCAAGAATACCCAATAGAACACTTCCTAATGTAGACCGTAAATTATTTTGCTCACCATTAATTAATCCCTTATTATTACGGTAAATCGATTTCAGGTCGCGGCTTTGAAACTCATCCAGGTCATAAAACTGTTTAACCTGGAAAAATTAATATTTCAAGAAAATGCTTAGAATGAATGAACCAGTGTCTTGAATTCTAAGCGTTTTTTATAGATCTCATTCGGAATTAGGAAGTTCAAGAAACTGTTAGACGTTTTAATCATACAACACAAAGAGACTTCATTTGAATATGTATCACGATCTTTTAATTCACGTGAATCTTCAAATTTTGACAGAGAAAATTAAGTGAAGGAAAGCATATGAATCGAGAACTATTATTTCTGATACAATCTGGAAATTTTATTCTTATTCTCATCAATATGTTCTTTGAGAACATCTTTGAGAATTCGAACAATTGAAAACCGTTGTGAACTATTCCCCTAAACTGTCCATTTCCGTTTCACCGCTAATTTTTTTCAGTTAACTCAGGATAATCACAATTAATATTTCAATCTAAATCAAGCTGTGCCCAATTTGATGAGTACGTGGGCAGATGACTCCATGCCGTGTTTATACACGGCTCAAAACAGAATTATCGAAATATTTATCATGTTTGATACTGTTAAGTAAAGAAATCAAATTTCCGAAAAGTCACTGTGACTATAACGAAATAAATGTTATTTTCACATTGTTATATATTCCTGAAAAATAATAAATGGTTTTCATCATGGTTACACCAAAGATTACAGAGCTAACCTATCCTAACTCTATAAACTTTGGGTTACACTTTATACTGTATAGCAGTTAGAGTTATTGAGTAAATGTCCCCATACAGGGCTGCCCCTGAACGTTTCTTTTGTAACACCAGCTGAATCTGCTGAATCAGCCGCGTTCGTATAATACAATTCAACAGCAAGTATGTACCTACAACAAAAGCCCAAACCCTAGTTAGGAATGTTAGGATCGATTTTTGGCTCAATATTACTCATGCTGTATCGCCCCGAGTCGTAAAAGGGGGGTAGGAAATTGCATGTTCGAGAATCGAAAAGATACGTATTGCATTGGCAACTTCCAATATTTTTGAGCGTGGAAATACTAACCACCAAGTATAATGCACTAACTGATAGGGAAAGTTATCTGGATAATCTATTTTTTCAGGGAAAACTAGGATATTTAGAGTTGTTTGAACAGGCGCATGATGAAATCGGAATAGAATTTCGTACTTGAAAGAAAAACTTTTTCAACATCAAAACAGAATTGTTTTTGTTGGAATATTCTGTTGAATTTTTTAGGCGACATATCGTATGTACCTACTGTGATTTAAAACTACTGCGACTAAAAGATAATAGAAATGAGTCGACATTAAAAACCAATTAAACAAAACGATAGGCGCCGATTCATCGTAAAACATCGGAATAATGGGAGTACCCACATAATTAAAAATTCAATCAAGTCTCAATAATGAATATCTGCTTCAAGATTGAATAAATTTCGGAATTGCTTGTCCATCCTGAAAAATTAATCTCGCCTATTGTCATTATCATGCATAGGTCATTATTTTCCTCCCTTATGAAGAACTTGATGCTTTGGAGGATCTCCATAAAAATAACAATATACCTATCAGTCTATTTTTATTTAGTTCGATAGAAACCGTTTATCTTTTATTTTTTAATTTTCTTTCTATTTTTCCATTTAGCTGCGTCTATGTGGAGTTCGGCTATTGGCCGTTTGGTGGAGAAGTCGAACACATTCAAAAATGAAGTGGAAAACCCCGTTCTATTGAATGAGGGTGCAAAAAAAGTTGATGACTTTTTCAGATATCGTAAGGCTGTTGTGTTTTTTTTTAATTCAATTGATTAAAATTTGATTCGATTTCAGTGATGAGTAAATTGACTGTAAACTTCAAAGACACAGTTATATGTTTCCAACCTAGAAATAGTGAATTAGGAGTAAAATTAACAATAAAATTAGAATCGTAAGTATGAAAGGCATTTGTATTTCCCAAATGAGATATCGCAGCATTGTGAATTTTTTGTTGGTTTTCAGCGATTCTTTGTTCTATTTTTATTTCTTTTTACTATAACAAAACAACCCGGAACAACAATAAAGAATAATTTTTTCTGATGAAAAAGATTAGGAAGAAATTTTCCAATTAATTCATATCTTCTAGAGTATGACAACAAATAATATTCACACTTCAAATTTGAAATGCGCTGGCTGATTTATCTCTACAAAATTGAATAATCAATCCGCCGGAGATAATAAATTAAATAATTCAGTTAAATGGGTCACTTTCGATCAAATATTTAATCAGAGACAAAGGTTCTGTTTGAAAAACGATCTACATAAATGCTTCAAACTCAATTTTTGAACTATTATAATTTAATGAATGACGAATTTTGAATTTTTATCTTTGTAATATATGTAGTTCATTCAATAAGTTGAATCATTTGGATCCAAATAAACCATTAAAAACACGCAAACCAGTAAAACCTATTCTAGTCAGAGCTCTATTTTATGAGATAAAAGTAGAACATACTGGAAAAGTTTCAAAATGTTTAGATAAAATTTTCATTCCTCAAATACTTAACAAAAGTTTGGGCTGGTATTAGGGAAAATTATACTTTCTCTCGTTTCAAGGTTGCGCTTTTTCGATGAAAAAGAAGCTTCAGAAAATGTACCTGAACATGTGTATGACACAAAACCTAGAGGAGAAGGATCTCATTGTAATTCTGCTTATTCGACAAAAATTGTCGACATCGTGGGTGCATCCTTCTGGATTACAGATGTACAGAGCGAAGGTAAAAAGGACAATAAGAATGAAATTAAGTTTGCTGCATTAAATAGCAGTCAGAAGGTATGTGTTAACTCACAAATTGTTATCTGAGAGATTAAATTATTTTTTCATTCGCAGATCAAAGTTTTCATCAAGCAAACGGAAAAGGAGGAAGGACCAGGCATATGGGTCCACATAGAGTTGGGCGATTTCATTTTATTTTTAACACCTAGAACAATTTATTTGCTTGCTGAGTTCGCCCGCGAATATAGTAAAACTGATGATGACAGGTATTTGAATTAAACATTAGTTATGCCAATATTCAGAAATATCTGTGTTGTGCTAGAAAATGGAAGACCATTTCTGAGTTTTTAGTGCAGTAATTTTCTACAGCCCAGAATCATATATGTATTGAGTTTTCCATTTCCCACATTTGCAACATGGATATTGATTCTGATCTGCTTTTGTTCAAATCCGAGATTGCGTCAGTTTCATAATTTTTTCAGCTATCCTAGTAGGACTAAGAGGGTTCCCAAAGCGATGACAGATTCCGATTTTCAAAAATTAGAAACTGTTTTGCAACAGCAAACGTATAACCCAAAGCCGCAATACCCCGGGTTGCAAGTTGGCTATGGTTGGTCAAGCGTACCAGCAGGTAAGATGACATTAATTTTTGCCAAAACTAAATAAGGATATTCTATGTTTCACCGACTCTGACTATCGCCCTCATGAAAAAGACATATAGTCCTTATAGAGGTTGAGTAAAAAAAAATTTTTTTTTGAAGCTCAGATCTGAAAACTCGACACTTAAGAGCAGCAATTTTGCTTTTTTTAACATACTGTACAGCTTTTTTTTTTTTCAAGTTACAGTCTGTTGAAAATCACCAGAAAATTTTTGCCCTCTCTTAATTTTTGTGAGAAGTCAATATTTTTTCCATTCTGCTGGATAAAACCATTTATTTTTTCACAGATGAGGAGCAATTTTATTCCATGAGTGGAAATCATTCCGATGGGGATTGTGCAATGTCGATATTAAGTAATAGTATGGAAAGCACATACCTCAATACATCTGTACACAGTACAACATATTCATCACCTAGTACGATAGGAAGAGTATGCGGTAGAGGAAACAGCAACTATTCCAGAGCCATGTCAGTAGCGTCGAGCGCGACGATACAGCGTCCTTCCTACGATCCTGGAAAAGAGATTTTTCTTATAGACGTTCATATGAAATCCATGGCAGTCGTGTTATTGCATGAGGATATTTTGAATGTCACGGAAGGAGGTGACAAATACACCAAGGACAGCATATTGAAACTTCAGGATTTATCGTCGAATTTCCTCAAGAAGATACTTGAATACGATTTATCTCTTATGCTACAATTTGATGAAAACAGTGTTAAGGAAATTCTCGATGATGCTTGTCAGCTCAATCATATCAGGTAATTATTTTTGTCTGATTCGATCTTAAACTGCTAAGAAAAAAATCTGACTAAAAATCGTTCTTCAGATTACTTTGCACTCCGGTCCATGCAAGTTTTGAGGTTGATATCCAGAAGAAGAAATGCGAGGGAACTTTCAAAACCTATAATATGACTTTATCGGAATGTCTCTTCGAAAATAAATGCGGAAAATCCCAACTAGTACCGCTATTGAAATTCGAAGAACCTCTGCAAGAATGCTTATGCATTAGTCTGACAAAACATAAGAAGTACCATTCTCGCAGCGATTTAGTGTGAGTAGTTTTTGTAGTATTAGCTGTAGGGAACAATTTCATTTAAATTTGATTCATCCACAGAATTTCCCTCAAGAGGTGTTCAGTAGAACTTGACATTACAATTATAGATAGACTTTCAGCCCTTCTGAATATACCGCTGTTTTGCAAAGAAAAAGAACCGTCATCTGGAATGCAGCAAAAGCATACCACACGTTTTGAGATCGATATACCATATGCCAATTTCAAACTCAGGTAGGATTTCTTTGAAAAATTAATTTTTTCATTTGGTCATAAATCAATACTTTTTTTCAGATTCCCAATTCCAGATTTCAGTCCACTGCATGATCCGAAACGAGTACCTTGGTGGAAAAGGAATATCCGGTCAGATTATATGACATTGAAATGTTATCAATTCAAGTTTCAAACCACTTTTTCTTCCCAAACGAAATCTCAGGTCGAAGAATACACATTCAGATTTGACGTATTGGATCTTTTTTATAATGAATCGGCCAAAGCAAAGCCCGTATTTTTCGCTCAGATTGGAGATAGGGATCATAAATTCGAAGAGTAAGTATTTGACGAGTTCCTACATTTTTTGAATACTTCATGAAAAAAGTTTTCGGTCCTCCCTGTATGACATAAACATCAGTTCCGAGATGATCTGTGGTTATATATTTGTTTATCAGTTGTAGATTCAGCATCAAAATTCTTCCAACCGCCAAACTTTTCAATGTGGAAGAGGAAGAAGATCCCATCACTAAGAATACGTTCTCTGAAAATTTTCTGCAAAAGAAAGATAATGGTCCTTTCACCTCTAAAAAGGTGGTCCATCACAGCAGAGCGGAGCATTTAGACGATGCCTTCCCTGGTAAGATAATGAAAAATACAAAGAATTGATTGAATATACTTATACTTTTTCCTTCTCAGATTCAGAATTTCTCATACCAGGAGATCGTAAAGAAATTGAGGAATTTAAGTCGACCTCGAGAGGTTCTGCTAAGCTTTTCATAAGTATAGTATTGTCTTCTGTGAAGATGCAGATTATTTCTAAGCATACTTATGAAATAATTTACAACAGAATCAATAACGATCTGCTGACGTGGGAACCAAGTGCGCCAAAGAGTAGTTTTATATTCAAAAATAGTGACGGTTTGTTCAACGAGTGCAAAAGTACAGCAAGAAATGGTAAGTATCATAAACCCACTAAGAAGTCCTCATTATGCGTGAGATTTAAAAAAATGTAATAAACTTTTTTTTTTTCAGTCGATTCCGATAATGATTCAGAGGATTATTCGGATAGAGAAGATTACGGACTGTTCCAATCAACATTCGATGTGGAACCCGAGCCAGAAATCCTCGACACTTCTACCCCATTCGTCAAGAAATATGTGAAACAGAGCAAATTAGTTATCGACGTGAAAATAATAAATGGAACGATTGCATTCAATCCTCCTGTCAGAGACGCTTCTTCGAACAATGTTATACCTGGTCAATTGGGTTATTTCGCCATTGATGTTAGCGAAGCAAATTTATTCATGGTAACTGGCTATAAGGGCGATAGTGCATTAGATTACGTCTGTGTAGACGTTAGAAGCTGTGATATGAGACATCATGGTGAGTGCTAGATATTTGCTACATTTTGAAATAACATCAACATCCACAAATTTTTAGATATGATGCCTTCTTCTGAAGTGAGAATGTGCCTTCCTGATCTTAGAAGAATTCCTAGTCACCTATACCCCGTCATTTCTAAGTCGGTGGGGGCACTGGTAGAAGAACGAAAAAGTCATACGGAACGCCCGATGTTGACAGTAGCTTGTAAAATTCTCACGAGACACGAGACTCACCACATTAAGGTAAAACTTATTCTATTTTTAAAGCCTTAACTTTCCAACAAATATTTTTTTTTCAGACTGTTCAAATCGCCTTGGGATTGAACAAATCGACTCTCCATCACAGAATGACTGCCGAGCCTAATTCATGGATATCCCAGTTAATCGACTTTTTCAAAGTGACCGATTTTCCCATCAGCGGTTACAAATCGAGAGACGTCCTGAGCGAGTTTCATTTACACACCTGGGATTGTGCCATAGATTACCGACCTCTCCATTTACCTCTGAGGTGCGCCGTCACCCTTGGAAGTTTCAACATGACCTCTAACGTGAGCGTAATATCGAACGGCTCAAAATTGAGATTCTTAGCGGAGGATTGCGACTTGTACATCAGTCAGGAGAATCCGCCCAAAGATGGTGTCGCTTCGAATATTCCTATCGATATAAGGAGGGAATACATCAACGTTATGACAATGAACATGTTCGAATTGAGCCTGGTGATGAATGATAAGGTAAAGAAAGAATTGATACACTGATACAGTAGCGAAGAGGTTCTTCTTCGATTTTAACATTAACTTCACCATTTTTATTGAAAAATTGTTGATTTTTCTGATTTCAGCACAACAAAACGGTGCCCCATTTAGATTTGAGGGTATCCACCGATTATTTGAAAATTCATACCTGCTCCGATTCGCTCAAGGCTCTCTCCGACCTCATCGGTTATATCGCCGCTGACGGCGATTTAACATCGAATGCGCCATCCGAACCGAGTTCCACATATCCCAGTCCCAGACACGCCCCCGGTTATCAAGAATTGATTCCTGTTGATCCCCAACCACTAGAAATTTGTGAAGTTTCGGAGAGACAACGGCAGGAGATAAACAGTTTGATCGGGCAGGCTATTGATGAAGAGAGGGAGGAAAAACGTAAGTATCTTCAATTGCTCTCGAAGAAAACGGTAGTCATTCATCATTATTACTATATCTACAGGGTGTCAGACGATGGATGGCCTAGTAGATGTTTATAAAGAACTAATCACAATTTTCTGCTGTAAATTTGCATGTTGGGGTTTTTGATTATGAATTTTATCCTTAAATTAGCTATAAACGTCTCGTAGCCATCCACCCTGTATATAACGGGTTGAGAAATTCTCTTGATTTCCAAAACCACAAATTCCTGTTTAAATATCGAATTCAAAAGACTGTGACCATGTTTTCCAGAACGCAGATCTCTTGAAAGACACCAATTCAGGTATTTCCCCCAAGTCGAAAGGGAACTGGGCGATTTTTATTCGAGCGATGAGGATATTGAAAACTCGTTCATTATAGTCGATGAAGATACTAGCGAAGGACTAATTCTGCCGAGTGGTGTGCCAGAAATCGATTGGATGGAGACGGACAGCGTTAAAGTGAGTGATGATCATTTCTTCCTGCCATTGACAAAGAAGGATCTTCTGAACACGCCGAGCAGCTTCCCTGTGCCGGTAACGAAATACACTCTGTGCGAATTGAACATAATATGGCAACTGTACGGAGGAAAGGATTTCAAGAAAATCGAAGAAAAGAAAGACAAGAAAGAGCAATATTTGTACAATGAAGCGTACGCTAATTATTTCTCAAGTAATGAATCGATTTATTCCAAATCCAGCAGTTCTTCATCTTCGTATCGAGAACGAAGAAACAGCGATAGGGAAAGTTGGAAAACTTCTGGCGGAGCTGACAGAAATAAGAATGTACTTATGGAGGTGGTCCTCAATAAGGTTAGCTATTACTGAAATAACAAATCATCATATTCTCTGTTTCCCTGAGCATTATGAAATTCGCAAATCACTTGATTCTCTATAAAACATTTATTATTCACTTGTGATTGATGAGCCATTGTTCACTGGCCTATCAAACTTCATGGCTCTGAACATATGTGAAAAGTCAAAAATTGAGATGCACTGTTGACTGATTCTGCTGATAATATTCAAAATGAGATGAGATATTTTGAAAAATGGTCTACTAGCTATTATAGCTATAACTTACTTGGATGATGTACCATAATATGCTCGTTGAGTATTATGAAGTAGTCCAAATCCGTACCCTTATATTATGCAATGAAATTTTGTAGACAAGTTGTTTTTAACTCATGAAAAACTAAATTTTAATTTGGCCAGAGAATTTATTCGAAACAATTCAATATTTCAGATAAGATGCCAGTACGATGTTTATCCAGAAACAACAAATGAAGCTCATCGATTTGTGCTTCAAATCAAGCAATTCGAAATTAATGATAAGATGAAATCTAGTGAATTTAACAAATTTTTATGTCAATATTCAAGTGAATTGATGCCTATACAATCTCAGGCCTATATGGTAAGTGATGTTTTGATTAAACATGCAAGAACACTAATTTGAGAATGTTACCGAACCGGCTTTCCTTGATTAACTACATTCTTCCTTTGAACATCCACAATCACAAATTAGCTCTCAATTTAGAACACTTTCATTTCAGTTCGTTGTGGAAGCTGTGAATAGCAGACCTCCAGATATGGAAGGAGAAACTGAGTGCTCTTTACGCTTCTCCCTGTTACCACTTAGATTTTATGTTGACCAAGAGTCTTTGGAATTTCTAATGAAATTCTTCTCTGAAGTCAGTCAGAAACCAGACGAAGGTATTTTGTATATTTAATTCGTATAATGTTGAAAATATACCATGTTGAATTTTTTCAGAGATCGGTTCTGACAAACCATCTTCAAAGCACAGCACTCCTATACATCAACCACCTAAATTGGTCATGAAAAATAGGAAGGAGAAAAAGGAATTGCCTAAAGATGATGGGGATGAAAATTTGATAAATTTGGATAGCTCTTTGGATGAAGATAGACCCTTATCTCCGGAAAAGGCGTTACCTTCAGATAACTATAGCAGACCCCTCTTTTTCAGGTAAATATTTATCCAAAACTGCTCTACCTTTTTGTGATTTGTTACATTTCAAATAATAATATTCGGTTAGGAATTTTTTTTTCATGAAATAATTCACAACTTATTTCAGACCGGTTTCATTTGGTCCAGAGACTTTTATCAAAATCGATTACAAGGGCAAGTACGTCGGATCGTCCGATACTTCAGTTACAGGGATGTTGTTCGGTTTGATCATGGGACTGGCGGAAATAAACAATTCTACGATAAGACTCAACAGGGTTTGCCATCGTCGTGGAATAGATGGAATAGACAAGGTTTTGGCCCACATACTGCAAGAATGGCTGAACGACATCAAGAAAAATCAGATTCAAAACGTGCTCATCAGCGTAGGACCTATGCAATCCCTTGTGCAACTAAGTGAGTTTTTGTATTGTTTAATTTTTTGAATGTACACTAAATTCTTCATTTGTTTTTTGTCTACAGTCAGTGGAGTTCGAGATCTATTCTGGTTGCCCTTTGAACAATATCAGAGGGATGGTAGGATAGTTAAGGGTTTGAGGAAAGGTGCAAATAGGTTTACCACATCGACTGCTCTAGCTGCCCTCGAATTAACGTTCAAATTCATTCATTTGCTGCAGGTATGTGGATCGAGATAGAAACATAACCTCACATTGATTCATAATGAAAAAATTCCACAGGTAACTGCTGAAACCGCTTATGACATGCTCTCTTCTGGACCCAGCGTCCGACAGATTACTAACGCAAAGAAAAGGAAGAAGAAATACACACAACCACAAGACTTCAGTGAAGGTGTTTCGAATGCCCTTTGGCTAGTTAAAGAAGTGAGTATCATTCTGCCTCAATCAACTTCCACTTTATCAAACCAAAATGTTTTGGTTGGGGGGCTCCTTCGGTTGAAAATGAAGTATTCTTTATGAAATATCTTCAAAACTTAGCATTTTAAGTTTTTCATCAATTGAGTTTCATCAAACTTATTCACACATTCAGTAAAACATTTAACGAATGATTGGTGTAGATGAGCTAGTACAAAAGTTGTTTTTTTATGATGAAATAGGGAATTGGAGAATCAGCTGAAACCATTGTTCAAGTGGCCACCCAAGAGCACGAACAGAAGGGTTATGTTGGTATGGTAGGAGGTATAGCAAGACAAATACCTCCAAACCTTGTAAAACCCATAATTATAGCATCTGAAGCAGCTAACAATGTCCTTGGAGGAATCAGATCTCAGCTGGTTCCTGACGCCAGAATCGAAGCTAATCAAAAATGGAGAAATACTTTTGAATGAAAAAATAGACTGATTTTGTGATTTCTATAAAATTTCTATATAATTTTTTTATTTTTGTCTTAGATATATAGGATAATTAAGATTAATATAAATATAGTGGTAAGTATTTACCCATTTTTATTTTGTGATTTTTGTGAATATTATACCCATGAAAATAGGTGGGGAGTGTCTCAGGTTTTGCCATTGAAGAATTAGGACTTTTAAATCAGAACTTGTACAAAATAAAGATGTATATTTATAAAAAAATAATTAAATTTCTTAGGTAATATATCTGTGTTTTTTTTTCCAAATGATTAAGATACATCTTTGTATGAAGATGATGTATTCTATACATTGAGCTCTTATACTGGGGAATGTCTTAGAAATTGAGCAAGGTCAGTTTGAAAGCAGTTGTTTCATAGATGAAACGACTTTCTACGCTACAGCGAATCAACAGTTCGTTTAACACTTTAAATGAAAAAATATATTATTCTGGAGATACTCATGTAGATACTAACGGCCGGTTTCATAATGAAACCTAAAGCCGCTTTAACTTTAAAGCTTCCTTTAACCCTACTGAAAATGACAGTAAAGGAAGCTTTAAGTTTAAAGTGACTTTAAATTTGATTATGAAACCGGACGTAAGTGGTGATACTAAGTGGTGAAAGCTTCCGTAGAAATATATTTGGATTATTTAACTGCCATCATCGAGTATTAAAGGAATTAATTGAGTAATTGATACTCAATGCTGCCATCTAAGATGCACTAGACGAAGCTATACTTAAATCGTATAGGAAACTGTCGGGTATATGAAACTTATTCCCTTTACTACTACTAGATGTCTACAAGCACTCAATTCAAGGAACATTATTCTGCTGATGAAATATGAGCTTTTTGATACAACTTGTTATTATTGATACATAAATCATTAGAATAGTGTAAAGAACAAGTGGTTATTACAAATAAAATGAGTGATATAGCTGTTATATAGTTTGAAATTAACAATCTTTTTCATTTTTTATTAGTGAACCTATCATCTCTTCTACACATCCTTCAAAATGTTGAAAAATTCCTTGTCATGATTGGGGTTTTACCGTCTCTATGACGATCTGACCGTTCGTTTCTTAGCAAACCTGTTTATACAGCTGTATATCACATTCTTTTGATATTTCGAAAAGTAAAAAAAGCGTGAAAAGCCGCTAAAATACCAAATTTGCGATGGGCGGGAACGATCCACCGATGCTGACCCCGAGCGGACAACCGATAATGACGATAGATGAATATTTGAAAACGCTCGAGGAAACCACATACGAGGAAGAAGGAGATTATCCTTTCGTCTCCATATTCGACATACTGGACGCCCCCAGGATTCTTCCAGAACCTGTCGAATTAACTTACGATCATCTGAAGCAAGTGGAGGGCGAATTGGGTCTGATAAAGCTCTGTTGGCCGGAAGAGCAGAATCCGGAGTTCGAAGGTAGGACCCATTTTCCGCACACTTACACGAAGAACTCCGAGAAGGAGAAAATGTTACTGTTTACCGCCGAAAATTTCAGGAGGGAATTCAGGTACAGATTTCCCAACAGGAAGCAGATGTTTCTCGCTTGCAATAACGAATGCAAAATCCAGGTAAGACAAAAATTTTTTGTAAAAGTGAAAATTGATAATCGCTACACATAATCGGGTCATTTATTGTGATTTCCCTGCCTTCTATAATTATTTAGGGCTTAGGCAACACTAAATTGCTCAGATTTATCAACAGGACCGAATGTATGTGGAAAAATGCCCAAAATTTCTCAATTTCTTCGGCCTAGTCTTATCACATTGCATTATTATGTGAATAAATACCGAAATATCTCATTGAAGAAAAAAGTTAGTGAAAGCAGGCTAAATCCATTCAAATCTTGACTAAATGCACTAACGAATATGATTCATTATTGTAATGAAAGATAATATCATTGTATAAGGACCATTGTATAAAGTGGTCTTTATACAATGATAATATTATTGAAAACAAAGTATGGAGGGTCTCTACCCCTAATCTAATCAATACTTCTCAAGAACAGATATCATTGAAAAAATATGAGTTGCGGTTCGTAAATAGATACTTTTTCGATAGATGGCGCCAAAATGCAAAATTATAAATAATGTTTCAATTTGTCTTGAACGATTACAATCCGTTTCAAACTTTTACAGCTTACGCTTTGATTCATGCATATTTCAGAAAAACCAAATTAACATACTTTTTTCTGTTGTCCAGATTTTTTCTCGAAATCTCTTGAATATGAGATAGAATTTAATAAATAAGTACATATAGATTATCAGGTATCTGAGATATCCCATCTTTTGGCTTGAAGACACCAAAACTCAAGTTAGAAAATAGGGAAAAAACACAATAAGATCATATTCTCGATATTGTTAGATCAGCTTGAGCATAGTTAAGTTAACTTATAAAAATCATCGAATATTTCAAATTTCATAATCAAAATTGAAATCGCACAAAAAATATTAGTGGGAAATTATTATATAGTTTTTTTCTTCCAGAAAATGGTATGCACTTCTATTCGACCCACCACCTTGCCTTATTCGGAGCTGGAGGACTGGCAAAGCTTGGTGTCTTTCTTCGGTGATCACATGGACTATGAACCTCTAGAAATAGCGACATTGTTCGTGAGTCCTTTTGTCACATAACCCATAAATTATTTAGTACTAGACAAAAAAAATTGAATTCGATAGATGCCCCAAACAGAAATTGTGATCACACCAAATGATTCATATATACAGGGTGTGAATGAATAGTTGCGTATAAAACTAAGGGGTAAAAAAATATTTTTTTATTAGATATAGCTCCTTAAAGATGGCAATTATTAACTTTTGTTAGAAACCAGAAAACTGTCAGAAATGAAATCGAGCACACGTCCCATGAAATCGAGAAGACAATGAAAAAAAAAGTTTGGTGTTGTTCCCCCATAATGTTAGACTGATGAGATAAATTCAAGTTCAAATATAATTCCAGCCTATAGGACTCATCTAGATACCTGTTGATATTTTTTTTCTCAAAAACATTCACTTTTAGTAAGAATTCTCAAGGGACCCCATTTGTTCAAAACGAATCAAGCTATCAAAAATTAATTTTCTATGATATAATATGAATAGGAAAAAAGTTTCTTGCGAAAGAAATTTTAGGGGTTTCTTTTTCTCCGTTTAGATTATAGAGCAACATCACCAATAATTTTTTTCGAAACTGATGTTCATTCACACCCTGTATATTTTTCATAATCCTTCAGACGTTTGACAAGTATTCTTCTGTAAACTCACACCGGATCCATAAACGCTTCAAAAAAATTGAAATTTTCACCATAAACCCGCCGCGTCTACTTTCTGTCATTATTATTGATCAAAATAAACAAATTCAATTAATCCTAATCGTTTAGAAACTCAGAGCTGCAAATCTTGTATAGGTTTGTCCGAACGATTAATATTCTGTAGAAGAGTAGAAATATGATAAATGACGTATCATATGGTTAGACCCATCAAAATATAATGGATGAAAGAATTATACTCCCGGAGATAGCAGGTATCACTTTTTGATTCGATTAAACCCCTAATAAAAAGGTCGAACGTGCTACTGTCAGGCAACAACCTGTTGAAATCTTTTATTTACATGGAATAAACTCTCCACACATTTGTAATACGATGTGAATCGGACAGGGTAGGACTCACGTTAGTGGGTACCTACATTTCGAATATAATAAATATATTGTAGGTGTAGGAGGTATGAGGACATTATGGGAATCGATCATGAGTTTTGTATAAATATAATTCAATATTGACGAGAGGTTCTTCCATTTACTTATTCAGTTGCCTCCTTTCGTCAAATGAAGTTAACTGTGGCGTTTTAGGGTAATGATATTTTGCTAGAATATCATTAATGGGTTTTTTTCTATGACTGCTACAGAACATACTTTTTTGTGATCTTATACTTTGGTACATAATGATATTCATTACCAAACCAATGACCCATAACGTAAAGCTGGAACCGCGAGGTTTTCATTTATAACTCATTGTAACTGAGGCCAATTAGCAATCAGCTTTTTCATTACTCATCTTCATAAATAGAGAGATGAAAAGGTTACCGATTATGCTGGTTAGTTATTAACCCTCTAATACCCAAGTCCGCCTTGAGACTGGTTGCATATAAGTGGATAAAAAATTATTCTGCCCATGTCCGCCTTCAGTATGGGTTCATTTTGTGAGTACAGGTGTTAATGTAAATCAGTTAACTATTTGCGAAAAAAAGATGTAGATTATACATAAGCTAATTTGAAACTATACGGAAATAATTTCAAAAAAGAAAAAAAACTTGGGCATTAGAGGGTTAACAATAGACGAGAGAAAGAGACAGCCAACCTAAACCGCACTAGTACTAGTACTATGTAAATGACAAGAATATGAAAGATGTAATAATGAATCTTGTGCTGGTGAGGTCGAAATCGACATCTCTATTTACAAACTTCATTCTCAAAAATATTAGCTATTTTTTAACACTCGGATACTATCCTAATATGAATAGAAAAATGAATTATAAAGTAGGTACACTCATGTTTGACAATGGAAATCTGAATCCAAATTCATGCCGAGAATCTATCCGAAGAGGTCAAACTTCGGAAAATACGGCCCTGTCGCCGAATACAAATATCCACATTCATCTTTTTCTCCCTTGTTCACTTCCATT
Source organism: Coccinella septempunctata (assembly GCF_907165205.1). NCBI lineage: Eukaryota > Metazoa > Arthropoda > Insecta > Coleoptera > Coccinellidae > Coccinella > Coccinella septempunctata. The sequence continues at coordinate 46,276,013 of NC_058190.1, read as the reverse complement.
CATAATTTACTACTCCATGAATTTTCATCATGATAGGCTCAACTGAGTATTTCATTGCTTTATTTGGATGGATGTCACCGATTTTAGACTTGGAATTTTAAACGGTAAATAGAGTGAGGATTTAAAATTGGTTACTCGAGTAATCTTTGTTGAATTTTTGTCGGATTCGGCATTGTATCTGGTAGGAACTTGATTCAAATAAAAGTGCCGAAAATCGACAGGAATTTGTTACAAAAATAAGGACCTCAAATATTGAAGTTTGATTTTAAGCATGCATCATTTCGTGTCATTTGTAAACTTTTTGAACCTCTGACATATTTTCGAGAAAATAGTCACAGAACGAAAGACTGCCCGAATCATATTGAAAAATGAAAGGTATGTAGGTCCCCACTTTATTTTGTTTTCAATAATTTCAATTGAATAAACGTTTTTTAACTTCGATTTTTTCTTCACAAATGATGCTGAAAAGGCCTCTCGCTTTTTCGATCCAAACCTGTGCAGAAGCTATGAAGAAAAGGCTTAAAATAACTAAGCATTTTCATTATCTTGTACTTCCGTAACTAAGCGTTTGTGGACCTATGTTTATATAACCTATTTGCCTTTAAATTACTCAGGGAATATACCCCTAAAATTATTATATTAACATTGCCTCTTTCACTCTTTTCGCTGTTATTTCATTATCGATGGTCGATGGATATTTTAAAGCGAAATTTCAGGGTCAGATACGATCTTCAAAATTAGATATTGCAACACCCCTCATCGGCCTCATCTCTAGTCAAAATCAAAGGGTTATGCTCATCCCCGTTAGGAGGTTGAAGTTACGTGGATGAAAAAAGGGGAAAAGTTGTTCTCCCTCGAATCTGAAATTGACGGGTCCGACAGATTTTCCACATTTTCAGTTTAAAGTCGGAAAATCGAGGTTTCAGGTTTAAGTGATATTCGAAGATTGATCTTATCTGCTTAATTTTATGAACGATTACTATGAAATTTTGAAAAAATTCAATGTTATAATACTTTAATGAAATTATACAATTTTTAATGAGATCGGCCTCGTAGATTTCAAGATAAGACTTTCAATTTTTTTTTCTTCTTATGGCAGCCATATTAAATTTTCCCATTGAAAGATGGATTATAATTTCATAGCCTTTTGGCGTTAATCAGTTCTTATTATGAATAATAATAATTGTATTCAACATAAGACTTAGATTGTCTGAATTCGAACTGAGAAGTGAAGATATTTTTGTGAATATCTACACTCAAGCAAAGGAGGCCATGAATTTTTTTTTCGAATTGGACATGAAAGTTTAAAAAAAACATGGTTGTGGACAACAGCCATAACTCGGGAATGCAAGTGTGATAAAATTTGGACCTGATGGTCAAAATGAAACAAATTATAGTATGCTTCTGGTTCTGGCAGAGTTATTTGTCTGGTGTAGATTTGAGTAACTTATATCTTTGAGTATTACTGGTGGTTTTTACTCAAGGCTTATATTGAATTTTAAATATCCTTGCATTTGAGGATTATCCTCGCTTCATAGTGGCATCCTTTTGGAGGAAATTGGAAGTGTCCAGGGTGTACAGGGTGGGCAAAATTGGTGATACCTGAACTACAACTTTTTAACCCAACGAGATAGGGGAAAATGGATGTACCATTCATGTGGTCTTTTTTTGAGAAACTAATAATGCCATCAACTGCATTCCTCTTTCTTCTTTTGTTTTTGAGTTATAAGCCAAAATTCAGATTAGGCAATTTCAACCTTGGTCATTATCTCCGTTTGTGCTTGGATGTTGAAATGAAGACACTAAGGCACTTTTTTGATAGCAATCCAGTGGCGTACTATGAATTTTTCCTACAGGTTTTTTTAGCAGAGCTATAACATAAAGTTGTGTTTTTTCTTATGAAAACAGTAGTTTAAAAAGACTCAGAAAGAATAGCCATTTTTTTTACCGTTTCAGAAATATATCGTACATCGCCCTCATTCTTTCTGAGTCATCTTAAACTACTGTTTTCATAAGGAAAAATACATCTTTATGTTATAGTTCAGCAAATATACCTGTTGGAAAAAATCATAGTACGCCACTGGATTGCTATCAAAAAAGTGTCTGTATAATGTTTTCATTTCAACATCCTAGCTCAAACAGAAAAGGAGATAATGACCAAAGTTGTATCTTTAATTTCGACCTATAACTCGAAAACAAAAGAAGATAGAGTAATGCAGTTGATGGCATTATTAGTTTATCGAAAAAAGACGACCGAAATGTGCCATGCATTTTCCTCTATCTCGTCGGGTTGAAAAAGTTGTAATTCAGGTATCACCAATTTTGCCCACCCCATACAAATTCGATGTCCAGTGAGGGGAGCTCAGAAACTAGAATAGCTAGAGCAAAACCGATGACATATTCTCCAGCCCTTTTTCAGAGAAACAAAAAATGGCGAAAACCATAGCCTCCTACGATTCTGGGTTTTTGAGTTATTAGCAAAAAATGAGATTTTGACGATTTCTAAAAGTCCTCATAACTTTTTTGTCTTTGAAGTTACAGATCTGAATCTTGAACACTTCTTTACGTAGAATCCACTGACGAGCTCAAAGAATTTTTTCATTTCGAATCATTAGGTGAACTTTTTTTTTTGAATGCAAACTTTTATTGAATTTGTTATTCTTGAATTGGAAAACTATCTTTCGTCGGTAGATTTTACGTATAAAAGTGCCAAAAAAGGTTCAAGTTTCAGATCTGTAACTTCAAAGACGAAAAAGTTGTGAGAACTTTTCGAAATCGTCAAAATCTCAATTTTTCCTAATAACTCAAAAACTAAGGATCGTAGGAGGCTACGTTTTTCACCATTCTCTGTTTCTTTGAAAAAGAGCTCGGAATGTGTCATCTGTTTTGCTCTAGCTCTTTTAGTTTCCGAGATTCCCTCACTGGACATCGAATTTGGGACAGCCTGTACAACCATTAGAATGAGTGTTTTTTTGTATTTTGTTCTCGATATTGTCCATTTGTTTTCTCGAGCTATATTTTCTTGTAATTGGGTGATTCCTCCAGCTGGAGAATAATTATTGAAGGCTCATCATTACATTCCGAGTAAAAACTACACATTTTTCGAAATAAGGGCAGTAAGGCCCGGAATATCGGACGCAATTTCGAAACTTCGGTTCGATCCACGCCGTTTTCCGCATTTTCGGCCTCGGTCCCCGGATGGGACGTCGACGTCGTCGTCGTCGTCGGCGAGGGGTCTGCGGGGGGAGAGAGAGGTGACCAAGCCGATGCCGCCGGCTGTTTACTACGTCGTCGGGCGGCGCTCTCCGATGGCCCCGAAAACGGGGGGGACGAAGACGAGGTAGTTCGCGGATGGCCGCGTCCCCTCGCCCCGCGACGCCACCGCGGTATCCCCGACGTTCGGAGGGACGCGTTCGGGGCCCGCGGAGGACCACCGCGACCTACGGACCCTCCCGCCCCGCGCGCGCCAACCCCCTCGTCCGGTCCCCCGAGCCGCCAGACTCACGCAGCTAGAATTCTACGCGGCGGTAGAGATGGGTTCGGCGATCTGGCGTGTACGTTGGATTTTGGCGTGTGTTATTTTCTACGACAGGCTTAGAATCGTGGACTTTCTTCTCTATGCTCCCTGGGACCTCGACAAACGCACAAAAGGATTAATAAGGTGAAAAATTATTCCTACAGATTCTGTTGATAAGATGGAAGGATCAGACATCTCCATATCAAGCATTTTCGCGAATAGGGGTCGAAAAGTTCTTGAAAATTTCAAGATCTTTTCTCGATTTCATTACAAGAAGAGGCGATTTCAGAATTTTAAGACAAGACAAAAAATTTTATGTCTATACTAGATTTCTTGCCGAGAAAACAAGAAATCTTGTTATTTCAAGACAAGATGTTTCTTGTCTAACCATCAATACGCTAAAACGTGTTTATTTTTAAAGAAGATAACATATTTTAACATGAATACCTATTTCTATTAATTGCACGCATTTTTTTGGTAGAAAATAGTTATTTAATCAACAAGGTTATTAATAAACGAGTTGATTACAAGATTTTTCCGTCGACCACATTTCGAATTCAATGTGAATTCTTGATTGCAAAAATTTTCTATCGATACCTAGTCAAATTTGACACCTTATAAATTTTCAATGTTTCATATCGGAATGTTGATATTTATGCTGCCGATCGAACAATTCGAGAAGTCCATAGAGGACATATTCGAGTTGTGACATTTTGAGTAAATCATATTGATATCGTTCCCTATAATATCTGTCGAAGAATGTGTGGAGCTGATGGAAGCTGGAGTTGTAGTAGGGGAGACTGGGGAGGGTTGATACGTTTTTTGGAATTTTTGTTTTGGAAACTGAATTATATGAAGAAACAGGACTTTTCTTATATTAAATAATTCTTCAATTAATCGTTCATCAAAATAAATATAGAAGTCTCAAAACATAAACATCCTATGCTGTACAGAACGTTGAACACAAAAACATGCAAACTGTCTCAAGCCTCCCCACATATGGGAGGATTGATACGATGTACTTGGAGGCATGAGACACCAATTGAAAGTATAAGTCCCATTGGCATCACTTGCAAATGTCACATATAAACATTTTTGTGCCTTTTTCAACACCCGCAAATTCTTCGTCGCGCCATTGCGAGCACACCTGACACCTGATCCAGAATTCGTTTGATCTAGAGGATGAAAATGAACCATTGCAATATATATAGGCTACATCTTCGCCCTCTCAATCATATTCTTCAACCCTGTCATCCTCATTGTCCGAAATAACCCGGTCTACATACTCTTTCTTTCCTATACCTCTTTTGTTTGATTTTCTTGGTTCTTGTTCTGCCTTGGCTATGTATGCTGCTGGATGTACTAGGATTATTTAGCTCAGTAGGTAGGTCAGCAATGATACTGGCTTGCCTTGGTCCCATAGGTGTAGAAAAATAAGGAAATAGTCGGTTAGTCAATTGCGCACAAGAAAAGTCGGCTTCGTTAAATACATGGGGATTGTATGGATAAATTCCAGTTGTTAAAAATCCCCTTGATATGTTGGATGGTGAAAACGCCTTCATGTAGGCCTATCCAACTAGCTACGGAATATTTTTTGAAGATGATACATGTATCAGGCCTCCCCACGAGAAATGTCTCAAACCTCCCTAAAAGCAATTTTTGAACTCATTCATGTTTTCATCTTATACTATATATTTTGAAAACCGAATAAAACTGTAAATTGGGTAGTTTTATGCCTATTTCTCAGTGAAATGTTTGTTTATGCCGAAGAATTAATGCATGATCATAAAACCCTTAGGTAACTTGAGTAAAAACTTACAATTTCTCACCTCGAAACACTCTTTGTTGAATATTTCACAAACAAACTACTGTTAGCCTTACAGATTAACGTCACGCAATGCCCTCTGTCAAAGAATAGTATTCACTAGTATAATACTTTTGAGAACGGCTACAGACCGCGGATATAAGCCTGTATCAAGCCTCCCCATGTATCAATGCTCCCTAGTCTCCCCTACATAGATATATTGATTACTCTCTAACCATCATAATTTTTCTGCAACCTCCACAATTCATCTCTTGTCAGTTCACCTGCTAGGTACTACGAAAATCAATGCGACATACAAATAAAATAATTATTTGGGAAGCTGCTGAATACTTCTATGTTCGATTACCCATGACAATAATGCATTAATAGGAAATTAACCAATAAAAGGGTTCATTAACAGCTAATTTCGAGTACGTTAAACAGTGCTATTATTAAGAGGTCGGCGGAAAAATGATTTAAGTAATGATAATCTTGTTGAAACTCCAATTGGAATCTAGATTTGCATACACTTTGTTTATGTTCATGAAAACATGGTATAATTTAGTCTTACTCATTATTTTCGCCGTTGGTACTTGTGTCTACCTGAATTTCGAAAGAATAACAGAATTTCTTTCTCTCAGTATTGCCACTAGTACCTACCACCATCTTGCATTGGTAAATTCTGCTGATTTTTCGTTTTACTGTCGCTTTTGCAGCTATGGTTTGAGATTCAGACAGATAATTATCACTGGCATTAGTCGAAGTCGCTTTAGTTTCACTGATAATTTTATATTTTTACTGAAGAGTCAATGTCACTTATGGTAAAATAAGACTACCACTTTGTGATTAACAAGAGTAGGTATAGAAAGAAGTTCAAAGCCGATTGGAAGGGTGATGACGTGGCAAAGTCAAATTCAATTGCAGAACTGGGCCGTAAGCAGTGGTGTATCAATAGATAATAGTAATAGGTAAAGTTAAAAAGAAGATAATTCAAAATAACTTCAACTTTTGTGCCAAAACGTTGTTGTTGTCTCTGTTATAATCATATATTGATTATCATCAGTTTGACTATCAGCCGATGAGCGCTTGTGTGACGTGGCGTGTAGAGATACCAAAAGGAGACGAGTATTTTCGATCTCCTATTGAGCCTTCTTTCAATTTTTGCTTGGTTACGTCACTCAACTAAACGAGGTAAAAAGTGCAACTGCGGATGTCATTTTGAGTTCGTCAGAAAACAAATAAATATCGAGGAACCAACAGCTTGTCGTGTTAGCACGAAACGAAATGAAAAGTTCGCCAGGCAATGACCATGTTAATCACTGGTTAATGAAGAAATTTCAAAATCTTGAAATTGCTTGAGTCAAGACAAGATTTAATATGTCTTGAAAACGTCGACAAGATTTTCAAATTTCTTGACTTTTTTTTTCAAGACAAGAAATGATACCTATCCTTGGCCTGTATATGCCATCGGACTCATCGGAGCGGAGTTTTTACAATCTCTTCTAGTTCTACAGGGTGTAAATGTAAGGCAGCCAATTTTTTTTACCACAGAATTCGTTCGGCTATTGCCGAACTATTGTAGGTCTTACAAAAAAATTTTTATGCTTGATGATAACTTCGACATTTCTCCGCCGATAATGGATTTGTTTTTAATGAACTAAAAAGCACCATATTGATCCTTGGTCTACTTATATGGAACTGGTGCAGGGTATTTTTCAAGCTCTCCTTGTTGTAGGTGGTGTAAATGCAGGAAAACGAAAAGTTTCCATTTTTTTAGCATTTTTCTTTCTATTAAATCTAACAGTGTCGTATTCCTTATTTTCAGTAATCATTATTGTGATGTTATATTCTTCATTGTTTTTGTGTGTGTTTATCTGTATGTTTCTTTGTAGAGCTTTGAAGAAGCAACAATAAAGTTGCGAAACGTCGCTTGAAGGAATGACCAAAAGATTATAACCTAACTCTATAATCTTTGGGAATGACTTAACGTCTCTCATTCGAACTTATTCCACTCCCAAGACAATTTATCCAGATTTTTCTTTCTGTTGGGTGGATGGTTAGGTTAATACCTCGGGATGTCTTCGTTATTTTCTAGATACATTGCGTTTCTATGGAAATATCGCTATTTTCTGACATTCCGCTTTTCCCGTGATATCCGCCTCCTTTTAAAAAACAACAGAAGATTACACAATTCTCATATATAAGCAATGTATCGAGAAAATGATTAAGTCATGCCGTGATATTGATCTAACATTTCATCTCACGGTTTCGCTATACAATAAGAAGGGCTTGAAAAAAACACAAATTTCACTAAAAAAAAGTGATATTTCCATAGCAACGCATTGTATCCGAAAAGTTGCAGAGAGGTATTGAATTAACCAAACCAGAATAAAAAAAACCTTGAAAGGTTCTCTACTATCCCCAAATTCAATGTCCAGAATCGTTTAATCTACGGTATTGGAAATCTTCACGGAACTTACCATTTTGAAGAACAGCTTCGGGAAATCAGTCAAAAACAGACGATTTTCATTCGCATTTTCTTCCATCTGAAAATATCAAGTTTTGATGTAATTAACAAGTGTGAGTTTTCGAGATTCAAACTAGATGTTCAATGATTTGTATCGATTGCTTTTCAACCAAAGTACGAATACAATTCAACTGAATTGTAAATGTAAACAAAAAGAACTGTCACTTGGAAAAACTCAGAGACTACTACGTCACTCTTATACTTAAAATTAAGGAATCAAATGTTTTGAATATTACGTAGCACTAACTTGAAATGATATCTCATAATAATGAAAGAAATTAAGAATAGATCTCACATTTTCAACCTGTCAACATTTCAGATGTTCACTACAAACTACATCGATATTTCTTGGTGACTGAGGCGAAATGAGACATAAGAAACAAAAATGCAATTGACACGATATCGTGGATCTGTTGTCAAGATGAACAGCTGCATAAAAACATGCATAACTGGATGATTCATCCCTAATGTTATTGTAAATCTCGACACATGATCGATTTTGGAATTTTATATGAAATTATTTCATGGGATCGTGGAAAAGTTAGGGTAGGAATAGAAAATGAAAGGTTACTCATTTATTGTTTTCATTTAGCTAATTGGTTAATTTTAATGCATATAACTCTACTGGATACTTTCTGAAAGTAGTGATTCTGTAAGCTGTATGTTAATTTTGGCATCAATTTTTATTAGACGCTATTCTGTGAAAATTAATATGAGGCATGCCTTCAGTTTTGTACTGCTGGCTAAACTAAAAAATAGAGGTCGCCTAATTTTTTCTCGAGAATCGAAAATTCAGGGGCACCCTGTATTAACTTCTGAAGTATGTTCGAGAGTTATTCCATATACCATGATTCAGGATCTTGTGTAAATTTGAGTTGTGGTCATTTTCTGCAGGTACGAATAGGTATGACCCTATTTAGTGTCTGAACCTTGCAGGAGGTTGCTTCTTGGAGCAATAAGGAACAATAGGTCATTGGCATAAACTGATAACATTCAACCCTCTTCAAAATTTACTGAAATGAAAAGAAGCCGCGTATTTTATGATTGAAGGGTTCGTGAAATTCCGCGAAACATTAAGATTTATTGTTTGGCGACACAGAAATAGAAAATATTTCGAAAAGGGATATTGATTTATGTGAACTGATTAACGGTTTTGTCGGTTAGACAATTTTTCTCAGAAGTCATTACTTGATCGGGGAAAAGAGGGGAATGTATTCTGGTACCAGAGGCATTCACGAGAAGAAGAAAAGACTTCAGGTGGAACTTTCTAGAAAAATGTCTGAATGTTCTGAAGCTTAAGATTATACAGAAATCATACTCTGATTAGTGTAAATAGCCGATGCATATTTGAGCAGATTGATAATTTGTATGATTCGCGATGTGATGATGATGTTGAAAGAGATTTGAGTTCAAAAACAAATTAATGAAGCGAACTTTTCAAAATTTTCAAAATTCTCAATTTTTGCTGATATCTCAAAAACGGAGCATCAGAGGAGGAAACAGTTTTCACCATTCCTTGTTTTTTCTAAAGAAGAGCTAGAAAACGTGACATCTGTTTCGATCTAGGTCTTTTTGTTTCAGATCTCACTGGACATTGAATTTGGGACATCCTGTCCATTGTAAAGGGATATCGGAAACTAGAAGAGCTGGAGCAAAACCGAAGGCATATCTCGTTTTCGAGATATTAACCAGATTTTGACGACTTCGAAAAGTTCATATAATTTTTTTATTTTTGGAGTTTGAGATCTGAAACTTGAACCTTCTACAGGCAGTTGCGTAGAATCCATCGGCCTTCTGAAAAATTTTTATTTGGAATCATGAAGCAAAGTTGTATTATCTCCAATACGAATTCTATGAAATATTAAGTTGAATATGGTAATATTCTTTGAATTCTATAGTCTTCTGTGTACGCGTCAAATTCTCTGCTCACCTTTTTGCTCTCGATGAAATCAGACTAGAACTGATGATCTCTCGATCTCAATATGATTAATTAACCTATGTATTTTTGATTTTTTTTCATTTCAAAGATGACTCAAAAATAGTTCGCATTCAAAAAAATACAACTTTGCTACATAATTCGAGGGCCTTGTACAGGGTTGTCTACTGAGGGGATCTCGAGAACTACAGTAGCTAGAAGAAAACGGACGACACATTCTCGAGCTCTTTTTTCATGACTGATCCAAATCTGAAAATAGAATCTGCCTATCATTTTCAGATTTCGAGTTATAAACAAAAATTGATATTTTGACGATTCCGAAAAGTTCTCATAAATTTTTTGTCTTTGAAGTTACAGATCTGAAACTTGCATGAAAGAGTCACTTTCATACGTAGAATTTACTGACACAAGATTTTTTTTATGTTTGCCATTTAAAGAAATGAAAATTCACCTAATGATTCGATATGAAAAAATATTTTGAGCTCATCATTGGATTCTACGTAAAAAGGTGCCTGGGGAAGGTTTAAGTGTCAGATGAGTAACTTCAAAGACAAAAAAGTTATGAGAACTTTACGAAATTGGCAATCTCAAAAACGGAGTATCGAAGGAGGCTGCGGTTTTCACCATTCTTTGTTTCTCCGAAACTCATTTTCGGAGGAATGTGTCATCCGTTTTCTTCTAGCTGCTATAGTTCTCGAGATCATCTCAGTAGACAACGAATTTTACCCACCCTGTACATGGGCCTTAAACCATTTTATTTTCAGTCTCAAAGACTGCGAATTATCTCCAATACGAGTATTTTTAAGACAACATTAAATGAATAAGGAAATAAATAATTGTGAGGCATATTCGCTTAATGAATTTCTCGAATTTTGTGAGCGTTGATTCTATTTTTTTTCTGCATTTGACGTAACCAACCTCATTGTAAATTGTCATTTTCAATAAGTGTTTGAGCGTATAACTTCATTCAAATTTATATTAGCAGTCGGTTGGCCATGAAATAATTTTCTCAAGTTTTTGTAACTATGTAGAACGAAGTAAGGTTGGCACTCATGATATGTCGTTAATGTCATAACGCCGTTGCCACAACTAATATCAATTTTTATTACGAAAATGCCGAAAGTGATTGAAAAAGGAGACAGGGTTTCAGGAAGTGCTATTTAGAATTCAGGTCCGCTCATTCAAATAGTTATACCCTCATATTCTAAAATCCACAATACGTCAGACGGTAGCGAACATATTCAATGTAAGAGAATTTATATAATGTTTCATCTGAATCTAAACGACTTATATTTCAGCTGGATATTTCCACAATCAGAATATCAGAAAGATTGTGAATGAAGAGGATGACAAAGAATTTCCTTCTATTGGGAGACCCAAAAAAGTGGTGGCATTTGAGAATTTTATGTTTGAGTGAATTAATGTGAAAAGTTTACTACAGGATTTTCGATAAATGTCATCGGAGAATAAGTTCCCTAACATGGATTTTTCTATTTTTCATTTGACTTGTCCTATACAATGTAAATGTCTTAAGGTACTAATAAATACTTAATTATTATTATTACATCAACGTATTAGGATGAATAGCCACAAATACGCGCAAGTTGCCCTGTTACTTGTTTATTCATGTGAAATTTTTGTTCAAAGGTGAAGTTCATCTTAACTTGAAACTTCCTTCAATTACTTTTACTTATATTGATGCAAGATGATTTTTGTTGAAGAATTTAACATTCTTGTAATTATCTGTTAATTCATTCGGGAGATACCCATTCCCAACCACTGCATCATATGCATTTCATCTTCGGGTTAATATTTTTGAAATCTACAAATGATGTTAGCCAAAGAAGATAACGAACATTAACTTTCCTCAAGCTAGTGCATAATATGATATTATACTGATCTGTTGTATTTCCCATGCAAATAACTGGATTTGGAATGCCGTCAATCAGTTTCTATAAACTTCAATTATGTTCGTCACATATTTTCCGAAGAGATTCGAAATTGTGATAAAATACGTAATAACAGAAACTTTTACGTAGAACGGGCAACATAGCGTTGATTTAAAACCCAAAAATGTTTTGACAAGCTTCATAACCCCACATTTTCGTACTATACAGAGTGAAATGTGTCAAATTTCCATGGCCAACCGACTGCTAGAATAAAAGTGAATGAAGTATAGTATGATCATTACAAAAAGAATTTTTTTTTCGGACTGCCGGTGGATTTTACCATTGTGTTTAACACTCAATGATTCTACATATAAAAGTGTCTGTAGAATGTTCGAGTTTCAGATCTTTAACTTCAAAGCCAAAAAAGTTACGTGAACTTTAAGAAATCGTCAAAATCTCTGATCTGTTTTTTTCTCTAGCTTTCATATAGTTTCCGCGATTCACTCACCGAAATCGAATTTGTGTAAAATTCGTTTTATGAAAGTAAATAATCGATTGCTTCCTTAACTACCTTCCGAAGAAACCGTTCATATTCAGAAAAGAGGTTAAGCGTCATGCAAATAGCCTCGAACCCGAAATTTCCAAAAACAGGTAGTGCCGTCGACCTTGGTGGGGGTTGCGAATTTCGAAAAGCCACCGTCACCACCCCGGTACTCGTTCAGGTGCCGGCCAATCGCGTCGTCCCAACCTTCCAACCCCCATCCCCACCCCCGTGCGGTACCAATTTCGACGACGTCGTCCGATAAATAGAAGAATTGTTCCTCTTGTCTCTCAGTTCAGTTCAGACTTCGCTCAAGTTGAGCGGTCGCTAAAATAATATCCACACCACCGTCGAAGAGACACCCTAACGTTCCGAAACACGTGAAGTTACCCGTGCGATTTGAGCGGCGTAAACTCGACTTGGCGCAAGTGTTGTGTGTATCCTTCCTGCAAGAGGACCGACCCTCTGGGGGTAAGAGGGTGACAGTCAAGCCGTCGACACGCGGGGACCCGCGAAACTGCCTACTGCCCTGCGCTCAGTTCGCGCTCGTCCGTCGTTGGTATTGATCGTCTGGACAAAGGAACTGACCACCGGTCTCCGAGATCTCGCAAGAAACTACTCGACACCAGTCCGCCGACCTGTACGCTACGGCCCAACGACCGATCCTCGTGAAGAGTGTGTTTGTGTTTGTTTGTGACGAGCCCGCGAAAAACGCGCGCCTGCGTTCGCCACGTTCAAGCTCGATTTCAATCGTCGAAACGAAACTTTCGTTTTGTTTCCATAAACTTTTAGCCCGACTCGGGTCGTTCTTTTTTATTTCATTCTGCGCACGTCGCACTCGTTCGCCATTGGCCGATTGTCACATTGCTACAATCGACACGTGGTGGTGGTGATTCCGACAACTGGAGGATATTTATGTACAGTGCGTTGACCGAGAAGAACAATCATTAACGCGATGGCTTCAAGAGCGAACAAGAGACCGTCTCGCGCCAAGCAGCCGTGGGAGAAGATGACCGCGATACAGCGCGTGATAAACGGCGAGAGCAAAGCTGCGGTCGCGAGGGCCCTGGACGTGCCCGAATCGACTTTACGCGGTTGGTGCAAAAATCAGGAAAAGATAATCGCTTCGGCCGAAGCCGCTAAAGCTGGAGCCGGCAGTCCGGTCTCTGTTACCTCCACGGAAGTATCAGAGGGACGCGAGAAAAGGATCAAACTGGACGACAGTGTACCTCAAAATTTGAGCGTGAGGGCTCCTCCGGTAGCCCCGGAAGCTGCATCCGACATCCCCAGTGCCATAGACTTATCCAGGACCTCGCCGCAGGCCACCAGCAGTCGTACCGATAACGGGATGATGATGAACGCCCAGGACATATCGCAATATTATCAAGCCGCCCGTTTCAGTCAGATGTTCCAGCAGGCTATCCAGGCTCAAGGTATGAGTTTTTTGACCGGGAATAACGGAGGTTCTCTTCTGACCACGGCGCCGAGGCAGCCGGCCAACGGAGTTCCCAATTTACCCAATGATCGACTCCCGCCAGAAGAATCGGTGAGACAGTGGTTGAACGCTTCCAACCCATCGCAAGTGTCCCCGAATAGTTCCAGTGCCACCCTATCAACTCCTCTAAATGGACAACAAACAACCTCTCCAATGGCAGGAATTACTCCGGAACAAAACAATCTGTATCTGGAATGGTACAAGGCCGTGATTTCCAGAGTTGGCATGGCAGCAGCAGCCCCTTTCAACATGCCAATGTCAGCAGCAAATATACCGATCTTGTATAATCAGTTGATGCAAAACAATAACAATGAACGGACATCTGTTTCGTATCCCACCACTCCACGTCAATCGGCAAGCACAAGTACAGCAGCAGTTTCTACTCAACCTCGCGAAGAACCGGCTGTACCTTCGACTAGCTCCAACGATCAGATTCAGACACCTGGTTGCTCGCAATCGACCCAACAAATTTCCTCGACAGTCCGTCAGTGTCCAAGTAAATCAGCTTCCCCGATGATCTCTCCGGTCAGCAGCCGTCAGTCGGCCTCGCCTAGTACCTCCGGAAATTCCACAGTTCCAAGTAGAAGAAACGACTTGGTCTCTCCAGTAACATCCAGCACTTCGTCGACCCTCGATTTGTCGCAAGATGCAGAATCCTCGAAAACGAGATCTAGACCAGTAGCATCACGCAGGAAGACCAAGAACAGCGTCTCACTGGAAACGCTCGTGTCTAACTTGAAAGAAGACGTAGATGATAGCAACCAGAGTGACAGCAACATGGACATAAAAGATTGCATTGAAGTAGCTAAAACTCTGTTAGCTGGTCTCAAACGCAATTCTGCACATCCCGGCATAACCGCATCCCAATTGAAACAGATCCAAACATTGATAACGACAATTTCGACAGCGGAAGAATCTTTCGCTAAAAGGAGGTCCGAATAGGCGACATAGTAAATCTATTGTAAATATGTAAGTATTTGAAAACTGAAGGCTGTTTTTACCAAATTTACATGTTAATTCATAAATTGATAGTTTATGTACAAATTCTAAGATGCTGTATGTTTCCAATTGCAATAACGATGATTTACTATTTTACGACTATGTTATCGATGTAATGTTCGTAACTTTTCTATGTTACCCCACGATTATGACTTGACATTGTTATATCCTAATTTTATTTATCGAAAATGTGATACTATAACTATTAGTTTGAGATTTTGAATTGATCATGTCTCTAGTCATTAACCACTTTTATTTGACATAAACAATATTTGTTACAAGTAGTGCCAAATATTATTTTTGTGCTCAATTTTCCGTACCTTAGAATGTTTAACGAGATCTCATCTCAGAAGTCAACTCTTTCCAGTGTTTATTTATTGCTGAATTATTTCATTATTGTCCTTCATTTATATGATTGAGTACCTTTTATGAAATTCAACAATTTTATACAGGGTGTTGTAAAATATTTTTATACCAAGTAAAATAAATTTCTTTGAATTTACATACATTTTTTAATTTTCATATCCACCTCAAGTTTATCCTCCTATCTTTCCTAACAGTGACAAAGTGAATGGCTTCTATTTATCTACAACTGAACCAAAGTGAAGAATTCGAAGTTCAACTTCAAACCAGCATAAATAGTGTTGAAATAAGTGATGTCATAATATATTCTACTTATTCAAAACCAAATCCTAATATCTTAAAATTTTCAACTACTCAATTATGTTTTCCAGTGAAATACATGAAATTCCACTATGAAAAAAATCTATGAAACTACAATCCTAAATTGACTTTTAATTTTGAACAAAACGTCAACTGCTGAAAAAGTTACTAAGAACTCTATCTCATTGTCGGTGTAATAATGAGTCAATAAAGAAAAGAATGAATAGAATCATCGAACAGAGTCATCTTCTCGGTAAAAATGGGAGCTTCAATCTTTCCTTTACAAAAATTCCTAATATTTATTCATATTATCTCTCAATAATTTAGGCGCCTCCCAATTCATCCGAAAATAAAGGGATGTTAACGACCACTAATGTATCTCATTATGGTTTTTATTATACCTACACTTATAAGTTATTGATGAGATGATTTGTGTGAATATGTACCCAATTATTTAGCAATGAGATTCGTCAAGAAATGAAAAAAGTGGTTAGTCTTAGCTAAAATAAAATCTTTAAGTTTTTTAATTGGACACCGCACTTTTACTGGGCCATAATGTCTTTGGAATCACTAAACTATTACCGCGTATTTGAATTCCTCGTAAAACTTTTAGAAAATCCATTCAGTTGAAAAACTTTCTTGTCTCTTGCAATTTTTTCATGAAACGCAAAATTTTTGAGAAATATTCAAAAATACGATTGGAAGTCTCAATATGCATTAAATAATATTTTTAATGAAGAAATTGCAAGGGACAAGCAAGCTTTTTCGATTAAATGGGCTTTCTAAAGATTCAACAATTTTCAAGGAATTCAAATGCGCGGTTAATGTTTTCAATACAATAATAATTTGAGTCATATTGGACAGCCTACTTGCAAAGATTAGTTCTGAACTACCTGAATATATTATGTAGATAAAATATACGAAGGTGTGTATATGCGTTCTTCTTCTATAACAATATGGTTCTTTTTTGTTAAAAATTTTCCATATGCCAATAATCACTTGTCCTCAAATTAGTATAACAGAGTGCGGGCATAGACGAAGAAATTTATTGTGTTTTTGATGTTTTAAAATCCTCCAACAATGGTTTCGAACAATTTGGGTGAAGTTCCATCCAGAAATCTAATAGAGAATATTATCTCTGGAATTCCCGATCTTTGGATTTATAACACTAGATTACAAGAATCGATGGAAGTTGAGTACCCTTATGAAAAGTCAGTAAGTCTCAGTGATAAAGACCCTAATCAAAAATTATTGAAGGGTAAGAGAAAAAGGGAGAAGTGTGATATTGCGAGAAAAATTTGTCAATGTCCATGCTGTAGCGAACAACAGAGAAGAAATGAAATTTCGCAACAAATCATCGATAATCGTGAAAATCGAAAGAGGAAGAATGAAGAGTACATTACCGTCATAACATTAGTCCCATTAGAAACTGCAATAAATGAGAGGATGAAGAAACTCAAACTAACATACGAATGTGAGAAAGAAATCAACGACACTGCTTTACGTTTGAAGAATTTGTCACTGAGTTCGTCGATCGATGAAAAAAAATGATATGCTGATTATAAATTGAGTGGTTTATCGTAAGATCAAAATGTCACGGTTCCATTTGTCCATTGTTTTATTATTTATTATATAGATTTTTATTCACGACTCTTGGGTATATTAGATTCTATCCCAAATGATTATTTTGTATATCATATATGTAAATATGTGTGTTTTGTAATATTTATTTTGTAAAATTGGTTTTATCTGATTCGTTTTTGAATTGATTGACTAATAATTTCCAACATAAATTCAAGAGAGATTGAATGTGGTTGTGAAGAATTCTAAGGTTGCTGTATTAGGTAGGTACATCAATTTCAAATCATAAGATATGTACTTCATTTATTGTAATATTTATGTACTTTTTCGAAAATATCATATAAAATAACAAATAAAGAAGTATGTTGCAACAACCTGTTTTTCATTAAATAGGATTTCTTCATTTTTTCCGATTATTTGATCAAACTTCAATGCAATAACAATAAGCCATAAACTACAAAAAAAAAAGCTAGAAAATTAAAATGAAAAACTATGGAATCGTGTATTATTGAACGAATTTATTCACTTGTAATCTTCAAAAGTGTAGCCTCCACACATCAATGAAAATTTCAGACATTATTTATTCTTACAAGAAAATCAAAGATCTTTCAATCACACAACTCTTACTAATCTTCGAATTCAAATTCCCCCAGTGGGGGAATATGGTTTCATTTCTTTCAGTTTTCTGTTTTCTGAGAAAAAATTTAAATGTGCTTTTTAGGTGCATTCTTTACGGGCCTGTATCTAAGCAAGGGATGCACAAAAAGAATATTAATGACTCACATTATTTTTGACAAGGAATCACCCCTTAAATTTATCTCAACCAATCATTTACACCCTGTATAAAGCTCTCATACAACCAAATATACATATATCCGAATGATCTTGTAGCAGCTCAACACGACTATGATCGTGTGAGAGTCCAGAAACCATAAGAGTCAACTGGTTAATAGGCAAAATGCCCGGAACCTATGAAGAAGCAGTTAAGGGTTTTTAGTGGGTCTCGAGCTCGGAGAGTGAGAATCCCCACACTGTTCCCCCTCAGGAGAGGGTGTGTTCGTCTGTTTGCAGATTTTCCCCCTGCTACACCAAAAAAAAAAAAAAAAAAAAAAAGCAGCTCAAGAGAATTTTTTCATATTTCGTCCTTTAAGTCAACGTTGAATCCGAACACCCTGTATAACCCATAAAAATTCATAATAAATTACTGAGAAAGTATCGGTTACGCAATTCCCTGAAACGGAATTTCCGAAACTTCCGAACTCTACCCTTTAAATTCGAACAATTCTATTATTCCTTGAAGCCGTACACTGCGAGCAAACTGCACCAGAGAATTATTACGATTCAGTTAGTGAGATAATAAAGTCCAACATAGCAAAGAGAGCAAAAACAAAAAGCTCTCATGAATGGGAGTTATGAATGGAGCGTAGTAGAAAACGTAGTAAAACTACAAAACAAATAAAAAGCTCCACTTCATTCGCTCTACTTTGCTGTTTACATTCCTTCTGCAGTCCATTGGCGTAGAGTCATAGACGCTGGTGGAACAGTGGATATCGATCGTTCCCATAATAATTGGTTGTTTGATGGAATGGGCCCTGATATCTTATTGAGTTCTGTATTTCCTCAAAAATTCCTACAATAAGCCTATTGAATCGGTCTCTGAAAAAACAATCCACGAAATCCTTACAACTATTCAACGTTTTTTCTTCGAAAATCTCTAGAAATAAATCCATGGGTTGATATCCGACAAAGATCCCTCTACTCAATAGGTCCTTTTTATCTGCTAAAAATTGTGAAATAAAATAAATTGTTGCAACATCACCGGATGTAAGACAATGAAATACTGAATAAGGAATAACTTTCTAAGTTATTCTACAGGCTGATTGATAGAAGGCTGGGAAAAATTCATTAAAAGCTGACACATTCAAAATTGTGTTATTCCTATATGGAATTAATTCCGCAGTTTTTCTTGGAACACGGACATAACTATTGTCAAGTAACGAGAAAACTGATTGAAAAAATAACGTTTTACCTCACACACGTAAGCAGATCCGTTTCTGAGGTAGGTATTATTCGAAAATTTCTAATAGAAAAATGGAAGCTTTTTCTAGGGCTGTATCTCACTGAACATAAAATAATTCATAATACGCAAGCGTTAAAAGTATAATTTTTTTTTCTTGGTGTGGTTTTCATGAATTAAAATAAATCTCTCACACATTATTAATTGTTAGATTAATAATTATAGATGGATTGATAAGACCAAATGTCAAATCAAAGTTATTCTTTGAACATAGATATCAATATTATTAAACTGTAGGTAAAGTCACAATTTACAATAATTCCAAATAATCGTATGAGAAAGGGGACGCTTATACCTTGACACGCTACTGGATACCGTTTCACAGCGATAAAAATGGACGGAGACCTGTTGAATGAATTATCATATAAATCAATTCTACTGTGTAGTAATTTTTCGCTCTGTTGTGGGGAATTCACGAGCGAGAATGGTATGTGGAATAGAGGGCTTATTGCTCACGGATTCTCTTTCGTAAAACGAAATATTGAAAGTCAATTAGTATATCAACATTAACATAATAATATTGTCCTATTATCGATAGTTTTCAGATTTCTTCAACTCTCCTTTGCAAGAAACCATGACTGCATCAAAAAACAAAATGAAATTCCTACTTTTTTTTCATGAAATATTATTCACTGTTAATTGTTACAGGGTGGACGTATAAAAGTGCCTGAGAAGATTCAAGTTTCAGATCTGTACCTTCGAAGATAAAAAAGTTATGAGAACTTTTCGAAATCGTCAAAATCTCATTTTTTACTGATATCTCAAAAACGAAGAGACGTAGGAGGCTACAGTTTTCACCATTTCTTGTTTCTCTGAAAAAAGGCTTCGAAAGTGTCATCCGTTTTCTTCTAGCTCATGGTTCTCGAGATCCCCTCAGTGGACAACGAATTTTGTACAGTGTGTTTCACATAAGCGACTCACTGGGTTTTTTGACTTATTCATTGAAAAAAATTTAAAAATGAACCACCAACGTGAAAATATTTTTCAAGGGCTATCCAAATGTGTTATCGGGAAAACCATCGACCAAGCATGGAAAATTATTGCGAAAAATCATTCAAAGAGTTTTGTGTATTCGTGCTCTGGGGTTTGAACTCCCAAATTCCAATATTCACAGGTTACAAGGATCTGATTGATAAAATCACTGCATTTTTGAGGAAATACGTTCGGTGAAATGATGCTTTCTGTCATGTATTTGATGAAATGATGGGTTTTATTACATCTTTGCGACACACCTATAGGGTGTCCCATGTAGAAGATGCCACATACAACTAGTAACATGATTTCTCTTCTATTTTCATTTATTCGATCATCCAATTTGCTGATGATGTTTTCATGCGTGAGATTTGCAGTCTTTTCTTATAATTTTCGTCGTTAATCAAAGCGAATGAGAGAGGTAATCGAGACGTTCCAGAATAACGTGACGAGAATGTTGTTTTTCGAATTCATCCTACCAACGGCCGAAAAGACCGCAATTTGCACGGAACCAAAACCACCCGACCGTTCTTCGTTGAGGAACACATCGCGCGTCCGCTGCCTGGGGAAGATAAGAAAGACGAAACCCAGTACTTCCATCATTCCCCAGAACCGTACTTAGCTTAGTCGAAGAAGAAGGTGGATCAACAAAGAGGTTAAGTGTCAACTTTTCGAGTTGCAATAAATATTGAAATTTGTGAAATCGATATTTACCTGCCGAAAGGATTCTAGAGTAGTCCTTTCAACAATTTCAATGGTTTTACGACAACGAAGGAAGTGTTTGAAGTTACACATTTACCTACTTCAAACTTTTTATAACATGACTTCAAAATTCGAAAGATATGTGTCATTGGCATAGCCAGATTATTCTTTTGAGGGTCGGCCTGGTCTTAGTTCAACTCCCTGCTCAGTCTCCCATTGTATGTACATGTCAAGCGGTATTGAAAAAATCAAACCGTTCTTCCCATATATCAATATATCAACCAACTATCAAAAAGTTGTAGAGGTCGATAAACCGTGTAGGGTGGCTTTCTGTTCTGAACTGATTTATCCATAACTCCAACAAAGTCTCTTTTTTATGAAACTTGGTTTGATCTGCAAATTAGATTTCTGAAATACATGTAATTTTGAAACTAAATCAGCGTTCCGAGATTAAAGTAAGAATACTTACTTGGAGGCCTATTTCAAAATTATCACTTAGGGGTCAGAATTCCGACTTGTACAGGGTATAAATGAATATCATGAATGGGGAGAAAAGGTAATTTTGTCCTTAGGTGACTATACTAGTAGTCACAAACACCTCATAAGGATTATGGGACAAAGGGACATTTTCTCCTCTTTCATGATGAACAATCCAGTCAACCCACATTATCAATCTTCCAATTGTTTGTGAATGAAAAGCAGGCGATTGCTCATTAGAAAATAGTCATAGTTATTTGAGCAGCCTCTGCCTTCATATATACAGGGTGGGCAAAATTCGTTCGTTCTCGAGGATCTCGAGAACTATAAGAACGATAAGAGAGATAAAAGAGGTAGAAGAAAACGGATAACATATTTCCGAGCTCTTTCTCTAGAAACAAAGAATGGTGAAAACTGTAGCCTCCTACGATTCTCCGTTTTTGAGTTATTAGCAAAAAATAAGATTTTGACGACTATCAAAAATGAATTTTTTTGAATAAGGAAAAAAGTTTCTTGCGATACAAATTTGAGGAGTTGCTTCTTTACCCTCTGTAATCATAGGCGAACATCAGCAAAATTTGTCTATTGTCCTCTCGCTTTCATAGAATATTTGCCCCTATTTTACTTTTGTCAAAATTCTGGTTTCTAAGGAGAAAATTAATTTTAGGTGCATCCCCATTTGAAAAATCTCTGCAAAATTTCATTGTGCTCGGATTTGGTATTTTTTTCATGAATCCATAGTCAAGAAGTCATTTTTAAAGCAACGTAAGCCTTTTGAAACATACCTCCATAGAAGGTTCTGAACCATATCCACATTTATTCCCATTAATTCTATGACACTCTGTATAAGAATTCTAACTGCCTTCTGAGATACAAATCTCAGAATTCTGAGATTTGTATCTCGAAACAAGTCGTGCACGAAAAAAAAATCTGACTTGTACCTCAGAATTTTAACTTGAATCTCAGAATCCTAAGTTGTTTCTCAAAATTTTGATTTTATTATCAGAATACCGTCTTGTTACTCAGAATCCCCACTCGTATTATCGAAATCTGACTTGTATCTTGCATATTCTGACTTTTTTCTCAGAATTTCAACTTGTTTCGTGGAACTCTGACTTGTTTCTTAGAATTCTGATTTGTTTATCAGATTCCTCAGTGGTTTATCAGAATTTTGACCTGTATATCGGAATTCTGACCTGTATCTCAGAATTTTAACTTGTTTCTCAGAATCCTGAGTTGTTTCTCAGAATTTTGATTTGATTCTCAGAATACCGGCTTGTTATTCAGAATCCTGACTTGTATTACCGAAAACTGACTTGTATATTGAAAATTCTGACTTCTACCTCAGCATTTCAACTTGTATCGTGGAACTCTGACTTGTTTCTCAGAAATCTGACTTGTTTATCAGATTTCTCACTTGGTTATCAGAATTCTGACTTGTAAATTATGACCTGTACCTCAGAATTTTAACTTGTGTCTCAGAATTCTGAGTTGCTTTTCAGAATTTTGATTTAATACTCAGAATAACGACTGGGTACTCAGAATCCCGACTTGTATCTTGAAAATTCTGACTTCTATATCAGAATTTCAATTTATATCTTAGAAATCTGACTTTGTTTTCAGAATTCTGACCTGTTTATAGGATATCTAACTTGTTTCTGATAATTCTATCTTGTATCTCAGAATTATGACCTGTACCTCAGAATTTCAACTTGTTTCTCAGAATCCTGAGTTGTTTCTCAGAATTTTGATTTGATTCCCAGAATACCGGCTTGTTACTCAGAATCCTGACTTGTATTACCGAAAACTGACTTGTATATTGAAAATTCTGACTTCTACCTCGGCATTTCAACTTGTATCGTAGAACTCTGACTTGTTTCTCAGAAATCTGACTTGTTTATCAGATTTCTCACTTATTTATCCGAATTTTGACTTGTAAATTATGACCTGTACCTCAGAATTTTAACTTTTGTCTCAAAATTCTGAGTTGTTTCTCAGAATTTTGATTTAATTCTCAGAATAACGACTTGTTACTGAGAATCCCGACTTGTATCTTGAAAATTCTGGCTTCTATACCAGAATTTCAACTTATATCTTGGAAATCTGACTTTGTTTTCAGAATTCTGACCTGTTTATAGGATATCTAATTTGTTTCTGATAATTCTAACTTGTATCTCAGAATTATGACCTGTGCCTCAGAATTTTAACTTGTTTCTCAGAATCCTGAGTTGTTTCTCAGGATTTTGATTTGATTCTCAGAATACCGGCTTGTTACTCAGAATCTTGACTCGTATTACCGAAAACTGACTTGTATATTGAAAATTCTGACATCTACCTCAGCATTTCAATTTGTATCATGGAACTCTGACTTGTTTCTCAGAAATCTGACTTGTTTATCAGATTTCTCACTTGGTTATCAGAATTCTGACTTGTAAATTATGACCTGTACCTCAGAATTTCAACTTGTGTCTCAGAGTTCTGAGTTGCTTCTCAGAATTTCGATTTTATTCTCAGAATAACGACTTGGTACTCAGAATCCCGACTTGTATCTTGAAAATTCTGACTTCTATATCAGAATTTCAACTTATATCTTGGAAATCTGACTTGGTTTTCAGAATTCTGAACTGTTTATCGGATATCTAACTTATTTCTGAGAATTCTAACTTGTATCTCAGAATTTTGACTTGTTTCTCAGAATTCTGACTTGTTTCTCAGAATTCTGACATGTGTCTAAAAGTTCTCAGATTTCCGAGATTATCTTCGAATTCCGACCCGCAATTTCACATTGTGAGAAAAACATTTTGGAGGTTCTATCCAACTACCCGTCGAATTTCGGTGAAAGCGCAAATTTGCCGATTTCCTGACGGCCCGGAAGATACGTGCCTGGCATCCGTCAAACCTACGTCCATCAGCGGCGAGACCGTCCGCGTCGTCGGACCCGACGCGACGGACCCAGGCAAGATGGGTCGGCGAGTAGGGGCCCGCACCGCCAACCGGCAAAACAAGAACAAGAAACAATGCAAAAACGCCAAGTGCAGCTTGCGATCACAATATCGCGTTATGAATGTGCTACGGGTTCTCTCTTATCTCGCCGGTTAACGGCTGTCGTTCGCCGCCGTTTTTTTTTTTGCGACCGCGCTGCACCCGTCTACCCCCTCGCTCGGCTGACATCGAGTCCCGGTCCCCCGTCGAATTATTACCGCGAGCGGCCGATCTGGGGCACGCCGTCATGCACGCTATATTGTACTCGGAAACGGGGGGGAAAACGGCGTCGCAGGCGAGAAAAAATATCGGAATGGACGCGCGGAGGTCGAGGCGTTTTTATGGGGCCTATTCGGCGTGGGTTTGCGCTTTGCGAACGTTATTCGGCGCCTATACGCGATTATCTGCCGATTCGGCCGCTTTATTTCAAACTTTTTGGCCAAACTTTGGATGGAAAGAAAGAATCGAGTTTACTTTTTGATTTGATATAGTTTGAACCAGACTGAGCGTGCCGAAAGGTGCCCCAGTGTGTAAAAGAGAAGAATTTAAAAAAATTTACACAAAGAAACAAAGGATATACGGGGTGTTCCTAAATTGAACGTACAAACGAAAAGGGGAGATTCCTTAAGTGAGTTCAAGAAAAAAATGTCCCATAAACATGGGGTCGCAAACGTTTCGTTTTCGAGATACAGAGTGTTGAAGTTTGTGTTGATTATACGAGTTTATCGAATCTTTATGAATCATCGCTACAGATCAGGAAAATTTCCATAAAAACTGACACTGAATTCATTCACCACAGCTTACAAAGTGGCCTTCTCATCATAATTTGGATTTTCACGAGGATTTCGAGAGAATCGTTCAAACTTTTTTTTCTCGAAATCGTTGGTAGATTATGGCTGCCATACGTCCCGGTACACCGGGACATGTCCCGGTTTGAGGCATTGAGTCCCCGTGTCCCGGTTAGTTGTTCGGTTGTACCGGTCATTAATTTGGTCGTTATCGTGATTCATATTTCCTAACCTATGGTAGTTAAGAGGTAAGCACGTAATCAGCCGACGTCTCCCTGGCAGTCCAACAAAGGAGGGTCTACACTCTACGCAATCGCACACCAATGGCATGTCACCCACACTCCACGTACGGCGTCGGCGCGGCGGATAATAAGTACCAAGGGCGGATTTAGGGGGGGGGCACGGGGGCACGTGCCCCCCCCCAGACGGATGGATCTTTCTATACATACTTGAACTTTTTAAAATAAAAGTGAAGTTCATTTCTCACAGTTACTGTTGATTTTTTTGCTCGTCTGTCCGTTGTGCCCCCCCCAGAAAAAAATCCTGGATCCGCCCTTGATAAGTACATATTCACCATTCAGTCGAAAACGTACAGCGCTGCCCAGTTTTACGTAGGATTTGTAATAATCGTAATACTCAATATTCAAAAGAAGTTATGCCGAAGAGAAGGTGTAGTTTTTCCGCCGAATACACTAAAGAGTGGTCATTCATTAAAAAAGGAAGAAATGACCAGGAAGCTTTTTGTTAAACTTTATATATCCGTAAGTCATGGCGGTAAATCGAGTGTGAAAGATCATATTCAAAGCAAAAATCACAACTCCAGATTGTAAGTTTCATCAACGTCGAAAGATATATTGTCTTTTATGATCAAACAAAATTCGACAGAAGATACTCTGATATGCGCTGCTGAACTTATCACTGCTTATAAAGTTGTGAAGCACCACCAATCGTTTAGTTCGATAGATTGTTCGACAAAACTGAATGCTATCATGTGTCCGGATTCGAGCATCGCAGTAAAACAATCAACTGCCAGAACCAAGGGTACGACAATAGTTAAAAATATTTTATTCCATTTTGGCGTTTATACACGACATAACTCAACCCATAGAAACAATGGAATGAAATTTTTTTATAATAACTCACAAGTTGAATTGAATAATATGAACTAAACTAGATAAACGTCATCTTGATCTTGTCGCTATGGATTGAATAATGCCCTAGCAACATTCATCCGAAGAAATAAACCTACTCGCCCTTCGGGCTCGTGGGTTAAACTTTCGTCTCATGAATAAACATTCATTTAACTCATTTGTTGTATAAATAACTATTAGCTCCACACTGCATTGAGCAAATCAAAACAGAAATGGAAAATATTTCGTTTTATGGAATTTCAACTGATTCCAGTAATCATCAAGCCGATAAGATGTTTGAGGTTTGAAATCAAAATTATTAAAGTTAGATACATTGCCAAATAAATCGTCTGATTCATTCTTCATTAAATCTTCAGAGAATCTAAATATTCCAATACAAAATATTGCTGCTTTCAGGGCGGATAATACGAATGCTTATTTCGGAGGAAAAGATAGGCGTGGAGTGAATAGGTAATGTTTTTTTTTAATTAAAAGAGATTTTGTCTAAAGACATCAAAGGCATAGGTTGTCCTGCGCACATACTTCACAATACTGCTTCCAGTGCCGCCGATATGATGTCCATTGATGTTGAGTCTATTGTTCTCAAAATTTTCAAATTTACCTACTGTAAGGGTAGAACGACTGAATAGCTTTTGTGAGTATGGTGAAATAACTTATAGCAATAACCTCTCTCATTCTAGAAGTCGATGGCTTTCACTACTTCCAGCTGTCGAACGATTGCTAAAGTTATATGTGCCATTCAAAGAGTTTTTCCCAGATGATCATACAGTGCATAATAAACAAATGATAAATTAATGACATGTAGACAAACAAGACATCAAACATAAAAATAATAATAATAAAAAAAATCATAAACCTATCAGATGAGTTTTTAATGTTTAGGATTTTGAACCTTCTTTTGTCTTTGTCCCGGTCGATATTCCGACATTTATGGCAGCCCTATGGTAGATACGACAAAACTACAAGAGACCGAAAAGTTTAGTATAAGAAGAAAGCTTCTTTTTACATTTTTTCAAATTAACAGTTGCTCACCAAAAAAAAGTTCTGCAGAAGAACAGGTGGCAGTGTTCCAGAAAAAATATCACCCTGTAGATCTTCTATCGAAATTGCCATGTCACGTGGTGAGAACTCCAAAATGTAATATCTATGCCAAATTTCAGTTGAATATCTTGTGAAGTGTAGATACTATGAGAAAAAAAATTCAAACTTCAACACTATATCTCGAAAACGAAACATTTGCGACCCCATGTTTAATGGGACTTTTTTTTCTTACTTAAGGAATCCCCCCTTTTCGTTTGTACGTTCAATTTAGGAACACCCTGTAGAATCTCTGTTGGCAAATGTCGGATGATCTCAACCCTTTGTGTCCTAGTGGTCACACTGTGAGAACACATATTCAATAATTTTTTTTCAGACTCTCAGTGTACACTCCTTGAAACCAACTCTGGAATAATGTACGTAAATATCTTCTCTCCTGAAAGAAACATGTATTTTACCGCTTATTAGTACAAAAACGCATAAAATTAAAAAAAAATTAGAGTGAATGTGTAGATTCTGCTCTCTTTCTTTTACAGTTTTATTATGTTGGACTGTGAAAACACGGAGGGTTAATTTGTTCTGGGGAATACTAGATTTGTTCGTAGAGTTTGCAACAGTTTTGAATTGTACAAGGCAAGCGCAATTCCATTTCAGGGTAGAGAAAATACATTTGCTCTGTACAGTACACAACCGTTGTGAACCACTCGACAAACAAGCCTTAATATGATTTCACTTTACAGCTAACATTTTCCACCAGATATTTATACAGAGTAAAGATAAGGTAACTTTGTGGGAATAGGTCTATTAAACAACTAATGGTGGTATTCTGCTTTCATCTGTAAGCCAATCTGTAACTCTTCATAAGCTTAAGCCCGTTTGCAACAGCCGAGAATTCTCTGGAGAATTCTCTACCAAATTTTGGTAAGAAAACGCCAGAGATTTATTATATTATTTTGTATGCAACTGAAAAGAGAATTCTACCGAAAGTGCGTATGTAAAGGTACATAATTCACGGCGCATGAATTCTCGACTAAATTTTCTAGAGAATTCTCGGCTGTTGCAAACGGGCTTTAGAGGAAAATTTCAATTCTGGACGTTTTTTAGTGATCTGTCTCTTACAGGAATCCGTAACTATTTACGATAGTAGTTCAAAAGTGACACTTTTAATAAGATAGTTACAGAATTGTCCAGAATTGCATTCTTTACGAAACTATCACCATTGACAGATTGTCAATGTCCGATGACAGTTACAGGTCGATCGTACGCTACAGATTCGTAATCTACGAATAAAAAGAAGAATACAACAACAACTATTAATTACGTTCTACTGCATATACTCAGCGATGTTACGCCGATTCTCATCTGCTTCCTCAGGTCTCTACATTCTAATATTCTACAAGTAACAAGATCTTAAGTTCATAATGGCAGAAACCAGAACAAGGTATAAACACTCAAAAACCAATGCATAAAATCACAGGTCACCTAAGTGACATTTATGACGATTATATTTCTTGTTGTCCTGTGATTTTATGTCTTGCTTTTCGGATGTTTATACCTTGTTCTGGTTTCTGCCATTATGACTTGAGATCTTGTTACTTGTAGCATATTAGGATGTAGAGACCTGAGGAAGCAGATGAGAATCTGCGAGAAACGACGTTGAATATATGTATGCAGTAGAACTTAATTTAGTTGTTCAATAGCCTTATTCCCACAAAGTTTCCTAATCCTTACAAATCTTGCAGGACACTAAGTGAAGTTTACATTTTATACACAGTAAAACACAATAGGCTTTCAGGTGCTTATAAATCTTTCGCCTTTCACTATTTTTTTCATGAAATATTAAATAAATTATTGTCATTGACCCTCTAAGTGAGTTAGTGAAACCTAAATCGAAAAATTTTCAAACGAATATCCACAATTTTGAAGCATATTACGTATAATGTTGAAGTAGAAGTTCAAACAATATAGAAGTCAAGCGAAACCACCTAAAGTACTCTATGGAGGGCTGTGGTGCAAGTAAATCCGTAGGCCAACTAGACCCTTGAAGGTTTGTTCAGGTAGAGGAAGAATGGTCTCGTATCTTCTATTGTCAGTTGCCAGGAAGGTCTTGAAATAGACGCGGAAAATTACCACCGGTCCACCAGAACTAATCGAAACGGAAATACAAGTCGAGGAATGGTATATCGCGAGTTGAAGACGAGTACAACAAAATTATCTGAAGGTGACTTTGACTTTCCTACGCGTTTTAGTAAAATTTTGGAAGTACTGCTAGTGGAAAGATTCAAACCCGATTAATAATCCCTTTGGCTGATATGAAAATTTGAAAATGTATGTGATTTTGCCTTCAGTAAGGTAATTTCATTTTTCTGACGGTAATTGCAACAATCTTCATAGATATGTGAACAGATTTAGGGGGCTTAAAATACTAGTTTTCGTACTCGAAAGAGGAAATTTGATTATTTTTACAAGAGACAAGATTGCAAAAACGTTTGAGGGGTAATATACAATATACCAAGTGACATAGAAAAAAGAACACGCAATATTATTCGTAAGGATTTCTGGAATATAGGTATTTGTTCAGGTCATAATAAGAAACGACCAGTTTTCATACCATATCTACAGAGTGTTTTTGTTTTGTCGGGTTGGTACCCGATAACTCTCCATCTTTCACTTCTAGTGCTCGACTGGCTTGGAGCAGAGAAAGGCTGCCCTGAGTAGAATAGCAGAGATGAATCCACATTCTGTTTGCGCTTGTATGGTTACCCTACAGGGTGATAAGACGAAATCCTCATATCTTTTGTGGATAGGAATATGCACAACAGTTTAGCGGCTATTGATGAATATCTTTGGTATTCATCAGGGACAACAAGATCGCTGTGCGTTACATCCAGGAGGTGATGTAGCCACATGATCTGCCATTTATTCGGAGGCTGTTCACTGTGTTCATCTTTTTTTCCAACAAGATGAACCACATTAATTATGTTGGCTTTTTTGTAGACAATTTGTCGATTTGTAGGTACAGGTTGCCTGGGATGAGGTACCTCAACAGGAAATCGATCATTTCATTAGGATGCTGTTTCTGGGTGCATAAAACATCATTCTTCTCAAATTTTGATCGATTACTAATCCTTGGTACATATGTACGCAAGCAATTCTTGTAATGGATTCATTAACACTGGGTCTTCTGTTTTATGTGTCAATTAATTCAATAAGAACAGATCCAGGCACCGTTTCTCTTCAAATTTTCCTCTTGGTCCAATCGAAAAGTTATTACAGCTGAACAAAAATCGCACAGGACTACTTATATTGGATTTCGATCGATTTTACCGATGGCCGTCGAAAACCACCGAAGATCCTTGGCCAACGGCCAATTATCCGACTTTCATCACGAACAATCTGCGTGACCATATACTAGAGCTCGGCGGAGCATCAAAAATTGATCGACTGTCAAGTAGAGGACCCCGTGTACCTGCGTAGGGTCTTTTGGCATATTATTTCGACGGGTATCTCGGGTCGTCGCGCCGTCCAAGTGAAATATGGCGTGCACGAGGGGGGAGAGAGAGAGGATGGAAACACACAAAGATTTCGCAGAAACACGGCCATCTGGCGTCAACGTTCAGAGGGCCGACACAGGCCGAGTTCGCGGCGGCGTCGGCGGCCCGGATGGGGCCCGCGGCCCCCCCGCCCAACCCCCTCGCAGGCACCGTCGAAGACCCAGATCGCCGTGTGATCTGAGCCGCGGTCCGCGATCATCCCAAATGCCCATTTTCCCCTCTAGCCAGACGAGACGCGGGTTCAGTTATCGGGGAATAAAGGCTCATTTACACGACACGTGCAACGATAAAAGCGATATTTGTAATTATTCATCTACTAATTTCTGGATTACGTCCAGATTTTCTTCATTAAAGTGAGGAATTCGATGGAATTTTCTGCAAATATCGAGTAGGTATCTTCCTAAAATGGTGCTGCGGTATCTTGGCCCAAATCTACTCATTTTGAGGATTCAAAATTGAGAAATGGAACAATGGGGAATTCTCCTCAATTTGGGTTATCACTGCATATGCAAGTTTAAACTGAATAATTATGAGTTTCATTCATGATTTTTTCAAATTCACCGCGAAAACTATTCAAAATCATCCTTCAAATATGAGGTTTTAAAATTTAAATCGCTTTGTGCGGAGTTTACGATTTGGCAACAGCGCATACAAGACAATGAAAAGAACAAGGTCCGATCAGCTTGTTTATAAAATAACAGCTGTTGATCTACAGGCGCGTACTTACTGGCGAACTTCAACTGCAACCGGCCATAAAAATCCCATAAAATTTTAAGACCTTCCTCGTTCGTCGCAGACTTCATAGACAGCCATCTTTGTCTATCTCATCAAGATAAAGCATTTGTTGCCCTTTATTATCAAGGCATATTTCAGTCGATGTTTCCAGCTTGTACAATTCTCACAAAACGCTTTAAACTTTAAATACGCATTTTTATTTTTAATTTTTAAGTGCTTAAAATATTTTTTTTTGGGAAACGGTTGAAATGGTTATTTCAAAATGTGATGTTTCAAGGATATTTCATAAAAAATACATCATTTTCGACAGAAGGAGTATTCCCTATTATCATACTTCTGAAAGTATTGAATTCTTGACTTGTGTACCTCGCAATATACAGATCGAGAAAAAGCTGTTATTTACTTCTTTGTAAAAAATGAGGTGACTTTTTGAACGTGTCACTCCCCATATCTGAAATACAAAGAAGGATAATACCAATTTTTCGTCGGCCTAAACAGAAAATGAAATTATACACGTATAATAATATACTAATTTCTGAATGAAAAGTCGACTATTTTTATAGGCAAGTACTTGTCGTCCGCAAACTCTTTTCGTCTGGCTGTTCGTCACTAAAATACCAATACTAGATAGAGGGGCGATTAATGATGATAATAATAATGAATTTATTTGATCCTTTAAAGGCGCGTACTCACTGGAGAGCAGCAACAGCAACCGGCCATGAAAATCCCATTAAATTTAACGATCTTCCTCGTTCGTTACGGACTTCGAAGCGATCCGAAGGCGCGTACTCACTAGCGAGCAGCAACAGCAACCGGTCATAAAAATCCCATAAAATTTTACGACTTTCCTCGTTCGTCGTAGACTTCGCAGCGATCCGAGAGTTGTCGGTCTTCGCCACTCTCAAAGAAGCCGCGCTTCGCAACGAAGAACCGGACGTACTCACTGGTACAACATGCAACGTCGTAAAATTTTATGGGATTTTTATGGCCGATGCTGTTACTGATCGCCAATGAGTACCTTCAGATACAAACATGGTGTATAGGACAGGTCAATACAAGAGAAAAATAACAAATAATAAATCACAAATATGGATTAAGAAACCAAAGAATCATTCAAGTATTCTTACAAAGAATAATAACCTTTAACTAAAAGAAGTTTGTGAGATAAAACTAAAAATAGAGCCGATTCGGAGAAAATGGTAAAAAAAAGTGTTCCTTTTGACCTCAAGAATCTACTGTTAAAATATTGGTACGAGTCAGAGACTCATCCTGTATAATGAAATGAGAAGATTGAAGAGACATGACGCACCATAACGGTTGCGTTCACAAACTTACTCCGAGAGTAGAGTATGAGTATGGACATGCTCAGAGAGCATACTCTGAGGAACTAAAAGTACGTTTGTGAACGCTTCGAGTAATCAGAGCTTACTCAGAGAATGCTCAGAGTAAGTTTGTGAACGCAACCAACATGATTTTAAAACGTCAACAGGTTGTCAACCTAAAGAATTAGGTTAGTTTCGTTACAACTGTCGGTGTCATTTCAACCGGAAATTCAAGTCGGCCATATTATTTGTTCGGAGCTGGGACCATAGAAGAGTTTCACCCCCCTGGGGGCAGCCAAATAATCGATATCGCCGAAGCATCGATCCGTTTGGAATGGGAGAAATTTGCCTGGGAATTCTGTGCCCAAACTCATCATCTTTCACGGAGGGTCTCACAAAAAGGCCGAATAATCGGCAACGTTGTCCGAGTAGTAGGGGCTCCACCCGGTATTTCGCGTGAGCGCGATTGTTTGCCGTACCGTCGTCGTCGTGGATCCGCGTGATGAACCCGCAGCCCGCAGCTGTCGCGGGACCCCAGAGATGGATTAGGGTGGCTGCTGATTTATATCGGTCCGTGACTCGCGCCCCACGTACCCTGGCGAACTGTCGGGATTCCACGAACGTCCAAGATAAACGGGCCCGGATTAAGGGTTAACGAATTTTAATGCGTTACAGGCGCGACGTCTCGAACCCCCGTTGCACACGTCCAGAATTACAGAATTACAGGTTCACAGATCAGAAAGAAGCTCCGAATAATACCATTGGGTCTTGATAGTTTAATACTCAAAGGTCATATACCCATGGAGCTAAATATCCACAAGTATTTGGACATGAATGAATGAAAATTTTCCATCTTTCACCGATCTGAGATTGGTTTTGGGTGTCCCACAAGGATCTGTTCAGTGACGCTCATCTTCTTTCGGCTATTTACTTGCAAGTCGAAATTCTGACTTGTATCTCAGGATTTCGACTTGAAGCTCAAAATTCTGACCTGTTTCTCAGAATTTCCAATCGCTATCAGAATTCAGACTTCCAAGTCGGAATTATACATAAAAAAAAAAATTTCTGTTTGGTAAGTCTACGCTTTCGTATATTTTCACTTGAAATTCTGAGATACACCTTGGAATTCTGAGATAGAAGTCGGAATTCAGAGATGTGAGTTAGAATTCTGAGATGTAAGTCGTAATTCTTAAATACGAATCGAAATTTAGACTTACATCTCAGAATTCTAACTCACATCTCTGAATTCCGACTTCTATATGAGAATTCCAAGTTGCAATTCAGAATACCGACTTGTATCTCAGAATGCCGACTCTTATCTCAGAATTCCGACTTGTATCTCAGAATACCGAGCTGTATCTCTCAGAATTCCAAGTCGTAAGTCTAAATTTCGATTTGTATCTAAGAATTACGACTTATATCTCAGAATTCTGACTTCTTTATCCGAATTCCGAAATGGAAGTCGGAATATCGACTTGAATCTCAGAATTCCGAGCTGTATCACTCAAAATTCCAAGTTGTAAGTCTAAATTTCTATTTGTATTCAAGAATTACGACTAACAACTTGGAATTCTGAGTGATGCAGCTTGAAATTCTGAGATACAAGTCGATATTCCGACTAGCAATTCGGAATTCGGATATAGAAGTCAGAATTCTGAGATATAAGTCGTAATTCTTAGATACAAATCGAAATTTAGACTTACGACTTGGAATTCTGAGAGATACAACTCGGTATTCTGAGATACAAGTCGGAATTCTGAGATAAGAGTCGGCATTCTGAGATACAAGTCGGTATTCTGAATTGCAACTTGGAATTCTGAGATAGAAGTCGGAATTCAGAGATGTGAGTTAGAATTCTGAGATATAAGTCGTAATTCTTAAATACGAATCGAAATTTAGACTTATATCTCAGAATTCTAACTCACATCTCTGAATTCCGATATCTATATCAGAATTCCGAGTTGCAAGTCAGAATACCGACTTGTATCTCAGAATGCCGACTTTTATCTCAGAATTCCGACTCTTATCTCAGAATACCGAGCTGTATCTCTCAGAATTCCAAGTCGTAAGTCTAAATTTCGATTCGTATCTAAGAATTACGACTTATATCTCAGAATTCTGACTTCTATATCCGAATTCCGAATTGCTAGTCGGAATATCGACTTGTATCTCAGAATTCCAAGCTGTATCACTCAGAATTCCAAGTTGTATGTCGTAATTCTTAAATACAAATCGAAATTTAGACTTACAACTTGGAATTTTGAGTGATACACCTCGGAATTCTGAGATTCAAGTCGATATTCCGACTTAAAATTCGAAATTCGGATAAAGAAGTCAGAATTCTGAGATATAAGTAGTAATTCTTAGATTCAAATCGAAATTTAGATTTACGACTTGGGATTTTGAGTGATACAGCTCGGAATTCTGAGATACAAGTCGGAATTCTGAGATAAGAGTCGGCATTCTGAGATACAAGTCGATATTCAAACTTGCAGCTCGAAATTCTGATATAGTAGTCAGAATTCAAAGATTTAAGTCAGAATTCTGAGGTACATGCAGTAATTCTGAGATACAAATTGGTAATCCGACTAAGGTTGTAATTCTGAGATATAATTCGGAATTATGAGATATAATTCGGAATTATGAGATACGAGACAGGAGTAGGGCTAGAATAGGTCTAATGACTTCTGTTCTGTTGCATTCGAAGCGTGAATGTGTTCTTTGAAGAATTTTGGATGACTTCATTAGATCCTATTTGTCGCTTGGCTTGCACCAAAGTAGAGCTGCGCCAAAGCATTGTATTTAGTTCTTGTGACAGCACCTTAAGCCTTTCTTCACTTCCGAGCTTTTTGATACCGCGCACTTTTTGAAACCAGTGCTTAGTGCTCAGGTATTTGAGCGCTTTATCGAAAGGCTTAGTGCATAGTTTAATTCCTTAAGTGCTCTCTAGTACTTCTGGGATTACCTACTGAGCACTAAGCCTTTCGGAAATCTATATATCAAATATATTGATTGGTTAGGTTAGGTCAGATTATATTGATGGGATATACTATTCGATGAAGAAAGATGGTCAAAATCAATAACGGCTGTGAAAACTTCTGAAGGAAAAGAGATAGGGTAGGCGTAGGTAAGGGGTTCTAATGTGCCTAATCAGGTCGTAAATTTGCCAAATCCGATCTATAAAGCGCATACTCATATCTGGAATACCTGGATTTGGACTTGCAAATCAGAATTCTTACTTGTATCTCAGAACAACCACTCAGAAGTCGGAAATTTGGAAGTTTTGTGTGTGACACTTCAACCCTTTTATAGAATTCTGACATTCATCTCAGAGGTTCGACTAGTAAGTCAGAATTATGCCTAGTAACTCAGAATTCCGACTTGCAAGTCAGAATTCTTACTTGTATCTCAGAAGTACGACTCACAAGTCGGAATTTTGGAATTCTACTGTGTGGCACTTCAACCCTTTCCTAAAATTTTGACTTGCATCTCAGAGGTTCGACTTGTAAGTCAGAATTCTGCCTTGTAACTCAGAATTCCGACTTCTAAATTATACATTGAAAAAAAATATTTCCGTGTGGCATCTTTACGCTTTCGTAAAATCACTACTCAATTTATCGAACATTTTTTTATAGAACTAGTAGGGGAGACTAGGGAGCATTGATACATGGGGAGGCTTGATACAGGCTCATATCCGTGGTCTGTAGCCGTTTTCAAAAGTATTATACTAGTGAACACTATTCTTTGGCAGAGGGCATTGCGTGACGTTAATCTGTGAGGCTAACAGTAGTTTGTTTGTGAAATATTCAACAAAGAGTGTTTCGAGGTGAGAAATTGTAAGTTTTTACTCAATTTACCTAAGGGTTTTATGATCATGCATTAATTCTTCGGCATAAACAAACATTTCACTGGAAAATAGGCATAAAACTACTCAATTTACAGTTTATTCGGTTTTCAAAATATATGAGTATAAGATGAAAACATGAATCACTTTAAAAATTGCTTTCAGGGAGGTTTGAGACATTTCTCGTGGGGAGGCCTGATACATGTATCATCTTCGAAAAATATTCCGTAGCTAGTTGGATAGGCCTACATGAAGGCGTTTTCACCATCCAACATATCAAGGGGATTTTTAACAAATGGAATCTATCCGTACAATCCCCATGTATTTAACGAGACCGACTTTTCTTGTGCGGAAGTGACTAACCGAACATTTCCTGATTTTTCTACACTCTACACCTATGGGACCAAAGCAAGCCAGTATCATTGCTGACCTACCTACAGTACCTACTGAGATAAATATTCCTAGTACATCCAGCAGCATTCATAGCCAAGGCAGAACAAGAACCAAGAAAATCAAACAAAAGAGGTATACGAAAGAAAGAGTATGTAAACCGGGTTATTTCGGACAATGAGGATGACACGGTTGAAGAATATGACTGAGAGGGCGAAGATATGTGACATTTGCAAGTGATGCAAATGGGATTTATATTTTCAATTTGTGTCTCATGCCTCCCAGTACATCGTATCAATCCTCCTATATGTGGGGAGGCTTGAGACAGTTTGCATGTTTTTGTGTTCAACGTTCTGTACAGAATAAGATGTTTATGTTTTGAGACTTCTATATTTATTTTGTTGAAGGATTAATTGAAGAATTATATAATATGTATAAGAAAAGTACTGTTTCTAAATATAATTCAGTTTCCATAATAATAATTTCAAAAAACGTATCAACCCTCCCCAGTCTCCCCTAAAACAATTTTCATGCAGCGTATCGAAATTTGAAGTTTATTCACTTAAAAATGCGAAATCTGCCAAAACTACTACCAAATAGCAAAACACACACAAATTTTAGAAGGTTCATGCCTTATGGGCCAAATAATCCGTCTATGTGTATAAAATTGTGAAAGCTGGGAAGGAATACAACAAAGGAGAGTTGGAAAGAATAACTACCGCCTTGAATTAGAGACCTCTCATCACATATCACCGAGATATGTGGCCCCAACGAATGGAAATATGGGACGTTGAACTGAATCATCAAAAAGCGGCCTTCGCGATCGGCTAGTCCGCGCCTTGAAGAAAAAAAAACCGGCGAATTTTGCAGAATCGCGTGCTGTCTTGATCGCAGTGCGGCGAGGCGGAGGCGTCGGGGGAGGGTGGGCCGAGGGGTATAGACGGGGTCCGAGCCGCCGCCGACTGCGATTACGAATACGAAGAACGGCTCCATTATGTTCCGGACTTACGCTGACAAAGCCGAAATTACTCCGACCGGCCGTTACTTCTTCAATCTTATCAATTTGTTGGTCGTATAGCGCCTGGAGGCCGGACTGCGTTGTCTTGCGAGCAACGGCTTGTACCTGAGGGTACTCATTGTTCGAGTTGTTATTGCGACAGTGGAATTTTTGGGGTACCTACTTCGTGCGTTAAATAAAAATTTACATGTTGGAGAAACCAGGTTCATACCAAGGTGTTCGGGCATGGGTTTTGCAGGGATTTTTCGCATCAGTGCGGCAGGGCTTTATTTGGAATAACCTTTCGAAGTTTTATTGGACTTAGTGTCACCGTATGGATGGGTAGAAAGGGGGAATTGACGGAAACCCTCTCGGTGGGAGCAAGAGGACAAAAGGAATATTTGAAGTTTTGTGTATACCTTACCGAATTGGGAGAATGGTTGGAAGGCTAATGACTCTGAAGTTACTCCAGAACAATCAGATAATCGTTTTAAAATGTAGGTGTGTCATGACGTCTTGAATTTCTTAGTTTACTTGAAAATATGTTGTCCCTACTGTTCCTCGCAGATACAGGGTATAACAATTGAAATTCCCCACCTTCCATAACAAGTCATTATTGATTTTTCTGAAAGCTCTTGAAACCTTGGATTTTTGTTTGGAAGGGACATTTTTATCTAAAAACGATAAAACTTTCTACGGACACTTGTTAATTGGAAATACGACACCATATTTATTTTTTTGAGTCTTTTGTACAGGGTGGGCAAAATTCGTTTTCTACTGAGGGGATCTCGAGAAATATAGCGTCTAGAAGAAAACGGATGACACATTCTCTAGCTCTTTTTTCATGACTAATCCAAATCTGAAAACAGAATCGGCCCATCATTTTTAGATTTCGAGTTATAAACAAAAATTGAGATTTTGACGATTCCGAAAAGTTCTCATAACTTTTTTGTCTTTGAAGTTACAGATCTGGAACTTAAACCTTCTTAGGCACTTCCATACGTAGAATCTACTGACGAAAGATTTTTTTCCAATTCAAAAATATCAAATTTGTATTTAAAAAAATGAAAGTTCACCTAATGAACGAAATGAAAAAATATTTTGAGCTCATCAGTGGATTTTACGTAAAAGTGTGCCTGTAGAAGGTTCAAGTTTCAGATTTGGAATTTCAAAGACAAAAACGTAATGAGAACTTCACGAAATTGTCAAACTCAAAAACGTAGTATCGTAGGAGGCTGCGGTTTTCAACATTCTTTGTTTCTCCGAAAATGAGCTCGGAAATGTGTCATCCGTCTTCTTCTAGCTGATATAGTTCTCGAGATCCTCTCAGTAGACAACGGTTTTTGCCCACCCTGTACATTATACTGTGACCTTGGCATGTGTGGTTAAGCTCCTCGCACTTATCACCCTCTAGTTCGAAAACGGTTGAGGGTATGAAAAATTGCTTCAGACAAAAGTTGTATAGAATTTTATTATCTACAACTTTCATAATGATTACGGAAACAATTAGAGGTACAGGAAGGGAGATATTTTAAAAAATGCCTTGTTATCATCTTTAAACTGTCAGATTAAGAAAACCCCCCTGATTATTGTCAGATTAATCGGTCAACACGTCTGCAACACCGAGATTAACCATCTGTATGAAAATCTGACACGCTCGAGTATGTACAAGTATCGATTTTTTGTGCATTTTCAAAGGACCGCTGTGACCTTGCGTTACGTCCGAATTGCCAGTCTCTTGAAGAGTAGTTTCTTTTGGGTTCAATTAACATATCCTCTAAAAATTTTACACGCTCGAAAACCATTTTTTTCTACCATTTTCAACTCTTCCGTATGGCTAGCAACACCACGCAAACTGTCAGATTAACATTAACAAAGTTATTATAAGGACACCTAGCTAGGACATACACAGTATCTTAATCTGACACGCTCGAGTGATGATTTTTTTCACATCTTTGAAAACCTGCAGACGTTTTCCCCACCGCTGGATGTGCATATGGATCATAAAACCTTTTTTTCTTTCTACCATCTAATCTTCATTATACACTAGGTCTCCACGACGCTCGAGTAAATCCCGATTCAGCATCGTCCGCTCCCCAACTACCGGGTGTTTCCTAATTGGATGTCAATATTTAGGGGGGTGATTTTTGGGCCCATTTCAAGAAAAAAACTTCATATGAACATATGTCCTAAACGTCTCACCTTTTCAGATACAGGGTGGTATTATTTAGACAGTCAGTGGCACGCCACTGACTGCATTCAACTATGAGCAAATTTGGTCTCTTGAATTCTTCTAGTCAGATGCACGGGTTTCATCTAAAAAAAATTTAATCTACGTATGTCTCTGCATGGTGATATTGTCATATGTATGTATTAAGGATATTGTTATGATCATGCAGAGAAACGGTTTTTATTTTTTTAAGCGGAAACCGTGAATCGGATTGAAAAAAGTCAAATGATCAACTTTGGTAGGAAATGATTGGGAATTTCAAAAATTATTTTTAATTCGGGAAAAATCTGTGGCGTACCATCAATATCTGCCAAAATAGGTAGATCAAATTACGTACGAACGCCACTGGAAATTAAGAAAAGAGTGATACAATAAAAAATGCGTTTTGATTCATAGTATACATGTATGACAAATTTCATTGAATTATTTGAAGTGGTATTGTA
This sequence comes from Coccinella septempunctata, assembly GCF_907165205.1. NCBI lineage: Eukaryota > Metazoa > Arthropoda > Insecta > Coleoptera > Coccinellidae > Coccinella > Coccinella septempunctata. The sequence continues at coordinate 46,235,359 of NC_058190.1, read as the reverse complement.
GATATTGATAATAAATGATTTATTTTTGAAAACTTTACTACCCTGTATCTCAAAAGGTAAGGCGTTTAGGACATATGTTCATATAAAGTTTTTTTCTTAAAATGGGCCCAAAAATCACCCCCATAAGTAGTGACATTCAATTAGGAAACACCCTGGATAGCAACAAGATGAAAGAAATTTCAACTATAATTTACATTTGAAAAATCAGAAATCCCTGTCGTATCTCGAAAATGACTGGATCAAAAAATTTATTGATATCATATTCGAATTCCTCATAAAGAAGTGCCTGTAGAATGTGACAACAGATTTCGAATACGAGTTCAAATAAGCGAGTTATTCAGCTTCATTAAAAATGACAATTTCTCAATTTTCGTTCATAACTCAAAATCTATGAACGTTAGGCTGGATCTGTTTTCAGTTTTGGATTAGTCAAGAAAAAAGAGCTCGGAAATGTGTTTTCTTCTAGCTGCTGTAGTTCTCGAGATCCCCTCAGTAACCAACGAATTTTGCCCACACTGTATAGTGCTTTTGACCCTTGAAACTTCCTGAAGTGTGTAGTAGTAGAGTCATTCGGGGTAACTGAGCGCAGTGGGTAAGTGTGCGCAGTGCTTATATCTCGACTATGCAATGTATAAAAGAGGGGTTCATTTGGGTGAAGCAAGGGCGCAGAATCGCCAGATTAGTTTTTCATAGGAGTACGCCGTGCAGTGGCGTAGCTTGCCTTAGAGGGGCCCTGTATACAAAAGTGTTGAGGGGCCCTATGGAAGGGTGAAGTAAAAATAAAAGTAGCAAAAAATGTTCGATTAGTATCGAAATGATTATATGTACTTATAATTAGAAGTTCTAACTCATCCTTGGTGCTGGGAGCGAAATAATTCACAAACAAATAACATACAAACGATATAAAATAATATACAAACAACATAAAATGATAAACAAACAAAAAATACCAAAAATTAAAGGTACGCTTTTCTAGCATTTATTTCAACAAATCTATTTATCAAATCAGCCATAGCTGATGACGATTTCATTTTTTTAAGTTGTTCCCCCTCTATCGACAATAACGACATGTCTGATAGCCGTTCCTGTCCCATAAAAGTCCTCAGATCATTTTTTATGAGTTTTAATTTTGAAAAACTCCTTTCAGCGATTGCAGTTGTAACCCGAAGGGTCTAAAAAGGCATGCAGTAATATCGTCCAGAAAACTGGATGCAAGGCTATTGAATTTTATCACGACTAATTCTAAAAGTTCTTTGATGGCACGAATTTTCTGAATTTCAGATTTTAAGTATTCGTATCTATCTCAATGATCGATTCGGTGTAATGAACGGGATTTTGAAATGAATGTTTGTCTTAGCAGTTATTCTCAAAAATGCTAATGTAAAACCTGTAAGAGGTTTTGGATAACATTTTTAGGAATTTTTTGCTTACAGACATTCGGGGGCCCCTAAAGCCTGGGGGCCCCGTATCACTGATACCGCTGATACCGCGGTAGCTACGCCCCTGACGCCGTGTCACGTTTCTTCAACTTTTTATTTGCAATCAATCAAATTCACTAGTTTTATTGTTAATTTTAAGCATCTCTGCACATTCTGCCAGGTCCAAGTTCCGAGTCCTTCAGTGTTAAACAATATTTTATTCGATCATGGGCATATTAATCTAAATATATAATAAAAAATTTTAGGTTCTCTTAGCTGCTCAACTCTATAAGAACGTCAATTCAAATTTTGGCTTACTGAGGAAAGTGTGCGCGGATAAGTGTGCGCATAGATTCATTATATGGGCATTAGTTCAGTGAGGAATAAATTATGACATTGTTGATTTTCTTGGTTGAGACTCGATCAATATTGTCCTATTTGTTCAGAAAAATATGAAGAGTCACCAACAGGGGAATGTATCAAATGTTGTGTTCACCAAGAATTGTGGCAAGAACAATAATGCACTGCTTGTAAAAAAGCGCTTCTGTATTGCCAATAAACAGCATTTCTCTATTATTGTAACATTTTGATGACATTATTTTGTAATTTGTTTTGATTGTGTGGTTCACTAAGCACTGCGTTCACTTACCCCGTGAGGGTGCGCACACTTACCCGCAATAAGGGGCATGTGAACGCACTCCGATTTTCTCTATTAAATTCTTTTTTGCGGAAAGAAAACGTTTTTGTTTGTTTGCTTTTTGATATTTTTTATAGATTAGAAAATTCTCTATCTTATGGATATGTTTTAATTTTCCTAGCTTCAACATTTGAGACAGGCAAAAGTGCGCACAGTTGCCCCGAATGACTCTATGGCCCCAAAGTTTGGAGACCCCTGTCTCGGGCTACCCTACCGCGAGAAAAATCGACCAGCCGAATCTCCCCCGCCGCAGTGGCACAAATCTAACGCGCCCGCCGCACGGACCCTCCAAGACGGATTTCGGTAATGACTCTCGGGCCTCCGTCCGCCCGCCGCGGAGACGTGGGCGGCGAGGGGGGGACGCAGGACGCGAGGGGGATCCCGACCGCGGTCAGAAGGACCGGAAATACCGCCGCGGAATATCCCCCCCGTCCCCTCCCCACCCGCCCCACTTGCGAATAACGATCTTTCCGTGGTAATTAGAGCTGACAAGTGGACGGCCGTTACAATGGACCGCGATAGGATGGGATATGTGTGTGCTCCCTCCTTTAGCGAGACGGGATGACGAAGGTCGCCCAGCAGGAAATGGCCTGGCGGTGGGTGCCGGCGGAGCACCAGGCGAATCGATATATCGCTGCGATTAGGTCCTATGGTGTTTTAGATACCGACACTGGTGAGCCAGTAGATCTATCTTGTCGGTAGATGCACCTTATCGAATTGAATAACCACATAAAGTTATTGGACAAAAAATTCTCTTTCAAATATGCCATAGAACCATCTTTGCTCAATGTAGCAAGAGTAAGAGGTGTAGGATTAAGATTCAGATTTGATGGAGGCGTGTTTAACCCATTGAACTCTCTAAAAAAACTGGAACGGCATCTCGATGCAGGCAAACTGAGGAAGACTGAAAGGGAAGATGTAGAGCAATCTATCTCTCTCTGCGCTCTGTCAATTGGGCCACAGACAGAGAGGTTGTCGCGTTCAAGTGAGACGACTGCTACGTCCGACGTCTGATGCGGTTATTAGAAAGAAAGAGATGGGTGACTCTACATCTTCCGTCTCAGTTGGACACACTTTTCGTCGTATTTCGGTACCTAAGAGGCCCTTCCAGTTCTTTTAGAGTTCAATAGTTCAACCTGAAGCGCCTCAGAGCAAAAACGTTTATCACGGAACTTCAATATGCAGACGACTGCGCACTTACCGCTAGCAGCTCAGAGGATCTCAGATAATGTTTGGCACCTATAAATATATATACGAAGCTTTAGGCCTTAGACTCAATATTGACAAAACCAAAATCCTGGTAAGTCCGTCAGAAAGCCTTCAAACAGATATCAGCCTGAAGGATGAAACTCTGGAACAGGTCGAGCAGTTCAAATACTTGGGAAGCTTCATAAATACTAGGGCTAAACTGGACACAGAAATACACAACCGTATCAATTCGGCATCACGACCATTCTGAAAGCTAAAGGACAGAGTGTTTCAAAATCACGACCTGAATCTGAAGACCAAGACAGCTGTTTATAAAGAAGTGGTACTCCCAACGCTTTTTTACGGAAGCGAAAGCTGGGCTCCCTACAGGCGACACATTAAACAGCTTGAACAAACGCAACAACGTCATCTAAGACAAATAATGCACATCAGATGGTTCCACAGAGTTTCAAATGCAGAAGTCTTGCAGCGCGCGAGTTGTATAACAATTGAGACTCAAGTAACGGGGGCCCGACTCAGATGGAGCGGCCTTATTCTGAGGATGCAAGACATGAGCTCTGTATGGCGAATACACAGAGGGAGCTCGGAAACCAGGAGGCCAGTATAAGCAGTTTAAGGATATACTGCATCAATCTCTAAAATCAGTCAATGTCAATCATAACTGGGAACAACTAACGTTAGACAGATCAAAGTGGAGGTCTTTGTTCCACAGTTATAATGGAGACTCGAGAAGAATATAGCGGCAGCCAGATCTGGTTGGTGACTATGCATGCCCGGAGTGTGGAAGGATCTGTAGGTCACGGTTGGGTCTCTTAAGTCACAGGAGGGCACACAGTCTCAAGTAGCCCTAAGATATTATAAGTTTGATCGCTCCGATAGTTTTGTTTTTGAGTCTTTTTGTAGATTTATTCTCATCAATGATGATGACGAATTAATGGCGACAAAAGCTCTGATGAGAGGCACAACAGACCCTACATCTACAATCCCACAATAAATATGGGTTAAAATCGAAAACAACATTTTCTGAGACCGGAAAACTATACTTCTCATTTTCAATCTTGTTGTATGGTGGATTGATACAGAGTACTATGACCTAAAGGAACCCATCTAATCAGCAGGTGGCGATCTAGTGAACGCCATCTGCCAATGAGATTGTTTTGTTCCTTTCATAGGTATAAGTTCTTAGCAACTCTGCATAAACACACCACTACATCTGCAAATTTCCGCGTCAACTCTTTTCAACTACGGGATTCTTAGAATTCAAAACATATTTTTCCGACATACAGTACTGTATTCCAATCTATCGAGTAATAGGACCAGTGTTCTTCCAAAGAAATCTCAATGGAGCTGGATATTCAATTCTTGCAGGAAGTACAGGTTCTGTAGTATCTGTATGATGGATTGGTAGAAGAGGACCTTTTGAATGGCCTTTCAATGTCTCCAGAATTAACACGTATGGACTATTTCTTGAAAAGCAAAGTTTCAAAGACCAAACCGGGAAATATTCAGCAGTTACAAGAACGAATGGCCTTTGTAGAATTATTTTCGCCGAAGTGATAAGATATGTTCAAAACGATCTTCATCAAATAAATGAAAAACTGTTTTCCGAAATTCTTTTCATTCGATAAAACCATTTCTGAGAACAAAAAATAAAATTTTTTCATGGTTTTTTAAAACGAGCCGATTCGAAAAAAATGACAAAGGAAATAAGTGTTTCTTTTGACCTCAAAAATCTACTGTTTAAATATTTCGACGAATCATAGTCTCACCCTGTGTAAAAATTCGTTATTTGGTACGCCTGTGTAACATGATATACCCCTTAAGAATATTCATGAGAAAATTAGGATTGCTCTTTGAAAAAATGATCGATGACGTCATATCTCAAGTTTGGGAGATGCTGTAAAACATTATCTTTCATCAAAAAGGTCGCAATTTAAAACACTAATCGACCTGTTCGAGCATATTCACGACGCAAAGAACCGTCTTTGATTCACTGAATACATTCAAAGTTAGAGACTCGCACTGTGTTATAAATATGTTGACACTCAATGGCTGAGAAGGAACACCAATTTATGCCAAGCTCAAGGGGATGGTGCTAAAGTTGTAGGTAATCTGGGTAATCAGGGAATGTCTTCTCGAAAATACTTAACCTTTCATTCTTGCAGTCTTAAATATTCACGAACGAACAAGCAGTAGAAGCTTTAGGACCCCTATCAGCACTGCATAATTGTGAAAGTGCAGGTGTGCTTCCTCACTCCTTAGAATGAGCGTTGGGTCTTATTATTATTGTCGACTCGTTCTGCACCTTCATTACCTTCGTTTAACAACTAGCACTTAAGGACTTCGTGGCAAAGGTTTTTCTTAGGTCCCATCTACCCTTCAAATATGTCAAATAACCATAAGTATTTCTAAAATGAAATGTTATAAATAAGTTTCGGTGGTGCAATGACAGATTTGTTGTACTACACCGGAGTTCCGGTTTCGAAGCTCGCTAGGGCCGCAAATTTTTTGAGTCAATTTCGATTTTCGAAACTAAGGGATGCAGAGTTACGACATAGAATATGTACGTACGTCTTCGTTCTTCACGCTAAGGCCTTCCGGACCTATCGATCTAGGTACCGTTCTCTCCGGATAGCCAGCCGATGCCTGCCAGAGATTACTCTCTGGCGTTCGGAAAATTAGAAAGAACGGCGAGCAGCGGGTCCGTCGTCGTCCTATGCGACGGGGGGGCGCGGGGGGCGACCGGGGGAAGCGCGGCAGGCTATTCAAATGGGGGCGAAATGTTCAATTTGGCGTAGCGGATGGTTTATCGATAAGTCGTTCCGTAGGAAGGTCCTGCGGGGGGTTTCGGGGCCTATTTCAATGCGATCGCCGGTGGGTGGCGTCCCACGTACGTGTAACGGGGGGGAGCTGCGGCATCGGGGACGCCGTTCTCGGACGCCGCGACGGACTGACCTTGTTTGCACGCAGGGGCGGCTTGAACTCCGGAGAGGACTCGTGTCGGAGGTGTGAGATACAGAATATTCCAAAACTACATACATATTATAGATATTAGCAAACCCGCAGTATATATTGCCCAATAGTTAAGAAATAATTAGAATAATTCAAGAAAGGGCTCCTGTTTACTTTAGCGCCCACCTTGGATGTTTGTCTTCGATTTTTTCATCAATTTCAATGAATTCGAATGTTGGCATTAAGAGAACTCGATGAGGTAATGATTTCAGTTAGTTTATTCTGAAAAATGTGGGGAATTTTTCAATTTTCGATGAAATATAAATAATGGTTTTGAGGTTAGGTTAGGTTAGTGCAAGTTAGGACAGTGAAAAATCATATTTGTACATGAAAATGCCATTTTAAGATATTAATTAAACGAATAGACGATTGGATTTAGTTATTGAAGAGCTGAACAGGGAAAATATTACAATTCGACTGATTTATACCGAATTTTCGCAATTTTCATAAAAACTTTGAAAAATCATATCTCCCAAACTACAAGTCTCCTAAGGTTGAGACATGTACCAATCGATTTTTCATACAAGACTTCATCTAAGAAAAAATCGACGTCAAAATCGGAGGTGGGCACTAATCTAAACTTTTACCCAAGAAAGAAAATTAGCAGAAAATCAACAAACCTCCCTATGAAAAATGAGATCGAAAAGAAATAATAATCAATCATTAGCTAAAAAATATTAATAAGCACGGAACGCATACACTCACGATGGAAGAAAAAATTGATCCAGCTACCGATAGATTCGCTCAACCTAAAAAAAAGTCTACAATTATCTACGATCCTAGCCCAAATCGAAATGAACGTACCCCTTCTATAAACTCTCCCCGAAGTAACCGCCACGTTTCTTGCCCAAATTCGTATTTCTTTAACCTGTCATATCTCGCGGAATATCCTTTAGAAATCTACGATGTAGAGTATTTTTCATCAAAAATAAATGACGCCGATAAGGGTCCCATTCATTTTCATATTCATTCATTCCATGCCAGTCAAAAACCCTCTTCAAATGGAACATTATTATGGATTGATTTAAATGTTAAAATTGGTTTTCGAGGGTTATCCTCGGAAGTCAGTAGTATGCCGTCACGTACTGCAAATCAATCAAAGACAAACATACAAACACACGGACTTGCACATTTATAATGGCTCATATAATGCTATTAATTAGACATTTCATGAAGTCTGAATGAGTCCAAATGTTCGAACGGATATATACAGGGTGAGTCTTTGGTATGAGCTTGCGTTCGACCGAGACGCATTACGCCAAGAGATGTTTGTTTTAATGTGGCCGAGATTGGACTGTTTTAAGTCGTAGATTACCTTTCCTAGCGTGGGAAGTATCATCGAATCCTATCAATCGCTTTCCAATCCAAAAGTGGACAATAACTTCGAATGGGGAATTCTCCTCAATTTGGGTTATCACAGCATATGCAAGTTTAGTTTCATTAATGAAATTTTCAATTGCACCGCGGAAACTATTCAAAATCATTCTTCAAATATGAAGTTTTAAAACTTAAATCGCTTCGTTTCTAGTTTACGATTCGGCAACAGCGCCTACTAGAAAATGAAAAGAACAATGGCTTGTTTATAAAATGACAGAAGTTGATTTACAGCCATCATAAGGCGCGTACTCACTGGCGAGCCTCAACAGCAACCGGCCTTAAAAATACCATAAAAGTTTACGACCTTCCTCATTCGTCGCAGACTTCATAGACAGCCATCTTTGTCTATCTCATCAAGATAGTGTATTTGTTGTCCTTTATTATCAACGCATATTTCAGTCGATGTTGCCAACTTGCGCAATCGAAACGAAACGCATAAAATTTTAAATACCCGTTTTTATTTTTCATTTTCAAGTACTTGAATTGAATTTTTTTGGGAAACGGTTGAAATGGTTATTTCAAAATGTGAGTTTTCGAAGATATTTCATAAAAAATACATCATTTTCGTCAGAAGGAGTATTCCCTATTGCTCAGAATCTTCTCGAATCCCAACGCTGATTCGCACGTTCGATAGAGCTTGCTTCCGTTGGCGTTAGAGCTTTCTTCTGAACGCGGGATCAGCTTGCGTTCAACTGAGATTGGACTATTTTAAGTCGTAGATAATGTTTCTTAGCGTATCGCCGAACAGTTTCCACATTAAAATTGCTTCTGACGAGGACAACAACTTCTTATAACCCAAAATATTTCGGATCTCAACACTAATTGGCATATTCGATGGATTTTGCATTCGAGCTTTGGTCTGGACGTGGCATAAGCTTGCGTTCGACCGAGTAAGACACGTTACGCCAAGAGATGCTGCTTTTAGTGTGGCCGAGATTGGTCTGTTTTGAGTCGTATATTACCTTTCCTAGCTTAGAAAGTATCATCGAACCTCATCCATTGGTTTCCAATTCAAAAGCGGACAATAACTTCGAATTGCTCAGAATCTTCCCGAATCCCAACGCTGATTCGCACGTTCGATAGAGTTCGCGTTCGTTGGCATTCGAGCTTTCTTCAGAACGCGAAATTAGCTTGCGTTCAACTGATATTTGACTGTTTTAAGTCGTACATAATCCTTCTTAGCGTATCCCCGAACAGTTTCCACATTAAAATTGCATCTGACGAGGACGACAACTTCTTATAACCCAAAATCTTTCGGATCTCAACACTAATTGGCATATTCGATGGATTTTGCATTCGAGCTTTGGTCTGGACGTGGCATAAGCTTGCGTTCGACCGAGACACATTACGCCAAGAGATGCTGCTTTTAGTGTGGCCGAGATTGGTCTGTTTTGAGTCGTATATTACCTTTCCTAGCTTAGAAAGTATCATCGAACCCCATCCATTGGTTTCCAATTCATAAGTGGACAATAACTTCGAATTGCTCAGAATCTTCTCGAATCCCAACGCTGATTCGCACGTTCGATAGAGTTCGCGTTCGTTGGCATTCGAGCTTTCTTCTGAACGCGGAATTAGCTTGCGTTCAACTGATATTTGACTGTTTTAAGTCGTACATAATCCTTCTTAGCGTATCCCCGAACAGTTTCCACATTAAAATTGCATCTGACGAGGACGACAACTTCTTATAACCCAAAATCTTTCGGATCTCAACACTAATTGGCATATTCGATGGATTTTGCATTCGAGCTTTGGTCTGGACGTGGCATAAGCTTGCGTTCGACCGAGACACGTTACGCCAAGAGATGCTGCTTTTAGTGTAGCCGAGATTGGTCTGTTTTGAGGCGTATATTACCTTTCCTAGCTTAGAAAGTACCATCGAACCCCATCCATTGGTTTCCAATTCATAAGTGGACAATAACTTCGAATTGCTCAGAATCTTCTCGAATCCCAACGCTGATTCGCACGTTCGATAGAGCTTGCTTCCGTTGGCGTTAGAGCTTTCTTCTGAACGCGGGATTAGCTTGCGTTCAACTGAGATTGGACTATTTTAAGTCGTAGATGATGTTCCTTAGCGTATCGCCGAACAGTTTCCACATTAAAATTGCTTCTGACGAGGACAACAACTTCTTATAACCCAAAATCTTTCGGATCTCAACACTAATTGGCATATTCGATGGATTTTGCATTCGAGCTTTGGTCTGGACGTGGCATAAGCTTGCGTTCGACCGAGACACGTTACGCCAAGAGATGCTGCTTTTAGTGTGGCCGAGATTGGTCTGTTTTGAGTCGTATATTACCTTTCCTAGCTTAGAAAGTATCATCGAACCCCATCCATTGGTTTCCAATTCAAAAGTGGACAATAACTTCGAATTGCTCAGAATCTTCCCGAATCCCAACGCTGATTCGCACGTTCGATAGAGTTCGCGTTCGTTGGCATTCGAGCTTTCTTCAGAACGCGGAATTACCTTGCCTTCAACTGAGATTTGACTGTTTTAAGTCGTACATAATCCTTCTTAGCGTATCCCCGAACAGTTTCCACATTAAAATTGCATCTGACGAGGACGACAACTTCTTATCGCTCCAAATCTTTCGGATATAAACACTAATTGGCATGGTAGAGTTTGCGTTCGAAGTGGACGCTGCATGGAGTTGGCCTCTACCTTCCCTGCCGAAATTTACGCTATTTCGCATTCCCGGGACAAACCCCCAACTTTCCAATTACTAAAAACTCATAATCGCGTCTGATAACAAACCATAATCGAACCCAGGTCTCGGGTACATAATTAGAAAACAGGAACACACTCGGCGGACGTGCGAGATCCCCCAGAATTAGGCGCAGTATCTCTCCCCCGCCCGCCCAACCCGACCCTGTGTCCCTTTGCGCCTCGCAAACTAGAAGACCCAGCAGCAGCAGCAGCAACAGCAGCGTAGCGCCCGGTGTGTGCGTGACGGACGACGGCGGGGCGTCGGGGGGTCGGAGGGGGACGGTTGATTGCCTCGCGGGGCTTCGCGGCCGTCCGCGCCGCCCCTCACCCCCCCGGGGTCGACCCCCCTCGCAGGCAGGATGGACGTTGCCCGGATTAAACGTTAACTCTCGACGGACTCGCCAAACTAACAGGAACCCGATGAATAACTTAGAGCGCTGCCGTCCCCGCCGCCGCCGCCGCCCCCGCACTCCCCTCGACGGGTCCGCGAAGATCCCGGAATACATTATCGTCTTCGATAAAGTTCTAGACGCGTGTAGGTGAGGGGGATGACGTGTCGTCGTCTATGTCGGAATCCGGGGACTGATGATTCGGTTTGTTTCGATCGAAACGTCCGTGATGAAAAAAATTTGTCACTAGTTCTATCCGGTTGCAAATTTCACACAAAAATCATATAGAGTTAGAGGAAATTGTTTTGAAGAATGTGCCTTGGTCAGTTTGGCTCAATTGGGGAATTGTTCTAGACTGCTGCACCCAGTCTAGTTCTCAGCTCTTGAAAATGATTATGAAAAGTCATCGAAAATAGTCGAGCAGACAGGAGTTTGTAGTCTCTATTGAATAGATTCACCAATAATGTCTCTGCCAATAATAAGGCTTTTTTTCCTACTTATACAAGATAATTCTTGTCTTGATGACAAATTTTTTGTCTTGTCTTGAGAAAAAATCAAGGAATTTAAAGAAATCTTGTCTTGACGTTTTCTTGACATATCAAATCTTGTCTTGACTCAAGAAATTTCTTAACCCTTAATAACCTGAGTTATGATCACTATTCTAATTGAATAAATATTCTTTATAGAGTGTACAAGACAAAAACAATTCAATTTCTGTTTGAAAATTGTATAGTTTTTGTTTGAGAAAAATGGTGTTACATATATGTAACGCTAATAGCTACAGTTACTGAGAAATAAAATAGATTTGCCAGTGAAATTTGCGTTACATATGTGTAACACTAGGTTATTATGGGTTAACCAGTGACTGCTGTATCCCGTTACCGGGAATAAATCTACAAAAAGACTCGAAGAAAGAATATCGGTGCAATCAAACTTATAAATTTCTTAGGGCTACTTGCGACTGTGTGCAGTCGCAACCCCAACCGTGACCTACAGATCCTTCCACACTCTGGGCATGGATAGTCACCAACCAGATCTGGCCACCGCTGTATTCTTCTCGAGTCTCCATTATAACTGTGGACCAAAAACCTCCACTGTGATCTGTCTAACGCTAGTTGTTCCCAGTTGTGATTGGCATCAACTGATTTTAAGGATTGATGCAGTAAATCCTTAAGCCGCTTATACTGGCCTCCTGGTTTCCGAGCTCCCTCTGTGAATTCGCCATACAGAGCTATTTTGGGGAGTCTGGTGTCTTGCATCCTCAGAATATGGCCGCCCGATCTGAGTCGGGCCTTCGTTACTTGAGTCTCAATCGTTATACAACTCGCGCGCTGCAAGACTTCTGCATTTGAAACTTTGTGGAACCATCTGTTGTGCATTATTTGTCTTAGATGACGTTATTGTGTTTGTTCAAGCTGTTTAATATGTCGCCTGTAGGGCGTCCAGCTTTCGCTTCCGTAAAGAAGCTTTGGGAGGACCATTGCATTGTCAACAGCTGTCTTGGTCTTCAGATTGAGGTCGTGATTTTGAAACACTCTGTCCTTTAGCTTCCCGTGATGAAGAATTGATAGTGTTGTGTATTCCCGTGTCTAGGTTAGCCCTAGTATTTATGAAGCTTCCCAAGTATTTGAACTTCTCGATATATTCTAGAGCTTCATTCTCCAGGCTGATATCTATTTGAAAGCTTTATGGCGCACTTACCACCATATATGGTGATTCCTCGGCGAACTTTTCATTGCGTTTTGTGCTAACACGACAATCTGGTGGTTCCCCTATATTCATTTGTTGTCTGACGAACTCAAAATGACGTCGCGCAGTAGCACTCTTTACCCCGCTCAGTTAACGGAGGTTATTATTATCAAGGAAATATAGAAAAAAGGCTCAATAGTAGATCGAAAATACTCGGCCACCTTTGGTATCTTTATAGGTCACGTCACACAGGCGCGCATTGGCGTAACTATCATAAAGGGTGTTTTCAAAGGTGAGGCTTTTTTTTGACACAAGGTAAAACTCATCAAAATGAGTCGTTTAACCAAAAATTGTCTATATAAAATATCCAAGATGGCTGAGATACCATCCCTAGCATTTCGACAAAATTTCATTAAATTTACAAATACTGTGGAAGAGGACTACGGCATCTCAAAAACGAAACAAAACAAAAACATATGGCTGGACAATTTACCAAGTTCATCGTATTAGATGCATCAGGTCACTTTTGAGAGAATCATAATTCACAGGAAGAAATTCTGTTATTCTTTCGAAATTCAGGATGACACAAGTACCAACAGGGAAAATAGTAAATAAACCAAAATATACCATAATTTCATACACATGAAAAAAGTGTATACCTGAAAGTAAAGATTGCAAATCTAGATTCAAATTGGAGGTTCAACAAGATTATCATTAATTATTGTCAATTTACATTTTTTGAGCAAAAAATATTTGCAATGAATAGAAATAGGTATTTCATGTTAAAATACATTATCTTTTTCACAAATAGAGGGTATTTATGGTTAGACGAGATATTTCAATTCGTACTACCTACATTAAGATACAAAGTGAGTCATTTCCTTCAATGCCTCTTTGAGTACGGTGCATCTCTGTATAATTAGCAAACTAACGACGGCTTGCTCACTCTTCGAGTAACGATATTTTTGTGGAAAATCCCGCGCTAGCCCAGCGTCCCTGGCCACCTGACTCTGATGGTTTTTGCCGGCGGCGTTATTACCAAAGTCTCCAGTTTGGCGGCCTTATTTGGAATGCGTCCCTTAAGCTAGAGAACGCGGTTGCGAGCGAACCCTGTTTCCTTTTACACGGCATGTCAATGCACAGCCCATAGGCACGTATTGCTCATTTGGACACTACAACGGATCCCTAGACCAGTGGCAACGAAAATGTTTCGGGGAGAGCTACGTCCTTCGAGAATTTACCAACCGGAAATTTGCGATTCTGTTGTCTTATACGGGGTAAAGTGACTATATACCCCCCAGTGGCGACAAAGGGTCATAAAACTGTCAAATAATCATAGAAATAATAATAAAGGTTAAAAATTCTATGCAAATACCAGTCATTTTGACGTCCGACAAAACATGCCGGTTCAACCAATAGAAAATGAGACACCCTATGACGCCACTGTGGGGGGTATACCCCCTGTAATACGAGGTGTCCAATTAACTGCTGAACATTTGAAGTTCAAAATTTCCAGATATTAAGGCCCGGTTGTACAGGGTGGGCAAAATTCGTTTTTTACTGAGGGGATCTCGAGAACTATAAGAGCTAGAAGAAAACGGATGGCACATTTCCTAGTTCTTTTTCAGAGAAGCAAAGAAGGTGAAAACCGTAGCCTCCTAGGATCCTTAGTTTTCGAGTTATTAGCAAAAAATGAGACTTTGACGATTTCGAAAAGTTCCCATAACTTTTTTGTCTTTGAAGTTACAGATTTGAAACTTGAACTTTCTGCAGGCACTTTTTTACGTAGAATCCCCTGACGAACTCAAAATATTTTTTCATTTCGAATCATTAGGCTACCTTTTATTTAATGCAAACTTTTATTGAATTTGTTACTTTTGATTAAGGAGAAATCTTTCGTCGGTAGATTCTACGCATAGAAGTGCCTAAGAAGGTTCAAGTTTAAGATCTGTAACTTCAAAGACGAAAAAAATATGAGAACTCTTCGTAATCGTCAAAATCTCATTTTTTGCTAATAACTCAAAAACGGAGAATCGTAGGAGGCTACGGTTTTCACTATTCTTTATTTTTCTAAAAAAGAGAAAAAAAAATGGATGATATCGTTTTCTTCTAGCTCTTATAGTTCTTGAGATCCCCTCAGTAAAGAACGAATGTTTGAGTTCAACATTGAACTAGTTCAACCTGTCAAAATGGTATGGAATTGTCGAAGTTGAGATTTGCTCAAAATTTCAACTCAGCTTGAACTTGACCTGAACAACTGGGCCTTAGAAATATTCAAACTTTCAGCTCAAATATGTTTCTTCAGTAGTTAAATGCTCAAAAGATGAGTGAAGGTAAGAGGAGTTTCCTTTCGACTATTATCGGTAAATATTTAAACTTACTATCGAACAGAGCTCATCATCCATATGCTAATTCCAATTTACTTGCGAGATATACCCATATTCTGGGTGGCATTCTCCACACAAAGAAAAGAATGCGCGTGACATTTTGAGAGCCACTGAGGAAGTGCGTCTTTTCTTGCGATAATACCGCTGTTTCTGCTGCGCTAGTATGTTACAGGGTAGTCGTATCTTCGACAAATGATCCCCTACTCAACAACTGGACCTAATCGATCTTTTCTTTCTTTTAACTCAGGCTCATCGAATTGAGACATTTTTAATTTGGTTGAAATAGTCTGATTGTTTCGAAATTCTCCTGTATGTGAAAACAAGAATTCAAATTATGCATTAGACGCAAGGTTGGATCTTTTCATTCTTTTTTCTTTTTTATTGAGAGGTGATTTCTTGTCAAAAAATACTATGGGTGTATTTGACGAAATCATCAATTTGAATTCATGATTCAATTCACACTGTATGATCAATGATATATAGATACCATTCTTTTTAATACTTGAAGTACTTAAATAGATTGGATGAATATAATCGGAGATAATATCTGAATTTGAGAAATGCCATTTTGACGATGAAAATCCAAACGAAGTGCTATCGATTTAAGTTGCAAAAAATCCAGCAACGTTCAGAACCTATATTGTTATTCTAACGCTCTTTTTATTTGTCCATTTTTCATTTCTGATTCCACTTCGTATACAGGGTGAGTATTTGTCTAGTATAAATATTTAAATAGTAGATACTTGATATAAAGAAACACTCTTTTCCCATACCATTTTCCGAATCTGCTCGGTTTAAAAGATACAGGCTGTTGAAAAACCATAAAAAATGTCATTTTCAGTTCTATCTGACAAACCGTTTTATCGAATGAAAAGAATTTCGGAATATAGATTTTCATTTATGAAATGAATCTTTATCGAAGATAAGATATCACCCACGTCTTCCTGTTTTCTCATTATGACCATTACGTACCACAAAAATATAAAAAATTCAAAGAACCCAACTCTTGAGACTAAGTTGAACGCTATCTGATGAATATTTGAACTTTTCGTAAAATAAAAGTATTCCTCATATTTTCTCGCATACTGTTTGCGCTGTTTTCGAGTAACTTGATGTTCAAAAATAAAATTTATCTGTGAAATTCGATAAATTGGTTACTTTGACCAATTTGAATGCAACTCTTTTTAAAAGATTCACAGATGTGTAGTGTCACAGATTTAACTAGTTATTCAGAAGGTAATTTTGTTTTTCCTGGGATGGTACAGCTCGTTATGAAAACTTAAAATGGCAATATATTTTTATCAAAGCCGAATCGGAAAAAATAATATAGAAAAAAGTGTTTCTCTTGACCTCCAGAATCTAATGTTGAAATATTTGTACGAGTCAAAAACTCACCCTGTATAAGCACCCCTGGAACTGCTAAATCATGAACTGGCTGACACTATTTCGAAATAATCGAATTTTTTCATGGGCATAAGTAGTAGTTATAGTGATCGAAAGTTCTTTCACGTTCAAGTCGGTCTTATCTGAAAAAAACTGGATCTTGTTGATTAAAATTGACATTAGTGTCTCAAAAAATAATTGTGAGTTGGAATGAGAAAAAAATTTCGACCAAAATATGAAGAATTCGCACAAATCAATGCACAACGGATAAAGGTGCAACGAGACGAATGACATTCGTTAAGTGCCCACATCTCAGAAAAAAGCAAACATAACTTTTCGCTCGCATCAAGCCGTTCCATACGACTCAATTGCCAACAAATGTTGGCAAACGTTGATTAATGGCCGAGAGATAAAAGCACCTGTTGTGAAATTTATAAGCTCCCACTTTATTATTGTTCCAAACATTCCATTGATTCATCCGTAGGGAGCAACAGGTTCTTTCCGCTTCCGAAAGGGAATAACTGAATGCGGAATGGAATTATTGTTCGTTCACTCATTCATGGTAATGAAGCAGTTTAGGAGTCGTTTGAATTCAATCTCCGCTTCGCAGGATGATTTATTTTATCGCACTTTCGGCGTTCCGTCTCCGATCTTGTTGACTATGGATTGTCCGGTTTCTTTCGGAGATTTGTCGCCTGTCCGCTTCTTGTACGGGGGGTTTCAATTATGTACTTGCATAAATATAATAATGTATTGGATCGGAGTAAAACTTACAGGATTTAAATGATGTGGGTCATTCATAAAAAAATCGAGCATCCTCTACCTATACACAGCTCTCTTTGGCATCTGATAAGCAATTTTTAATGTTTTTTTTTTGGAAGCAGAAAATTGACAGAATAAAATAGAGCAGACATTTCATGGGAGTGAGAACACAGTAAAAAAAAATTCATTTTTTATATCTCGAATCATTTTGAACAAATGAAGGGTCTCGGATTTCTTGCTAAAAGTAACGGTTTTTGAGGAAAAAAAAGATTTCTTGTGATTCCTTTCACAAGTACCTACTAGCGTGAGTTGTATACGCTGGAATTATCCTTCTAACCTAAATTCACATAGTAGGCGGATATCATGTTCTAGGGTACTGTACTTGATCATTAATTTACCATTTCTGGGTAGCATAACATCAAGCTGTACAGGGTGGGCAAAATTCCTTGTCTACTGAAGGGATCTCGAGAACTATAGCAGCCAGAAGAAAACGGATGACACATTCTCGAGCTCTTTTTTCGTGACTAATCCAAATCTGAAAACAGAATCGGTCTATCATTTTCAGATTTCGAGTTATAAACAAAAATTGTGATTTTGACGATTCTCATAACTTTTTTGTCTTTGAAGTTACGGATCTGAAACTTGAACCTTCTTAGGCACTTTAATCTATATCTAGCAAGTAAATTGGAATTAGCATATGGAAAATGTATGATGAGCTCTGTTCGATAATAAGTTTAAAATTTTACCGATAAAAGTCGAGAGTAGACTCCTTTTGAGCATTTACTGAAGAAACATATTTCTAACGCTCAGTTGTACAGTGCAAGTTCAAGCTGAGTTCAAATTTTGAGCACATCTCAACTCAACAGTTCCATACAATATTGACAGGTTGAACTAGGTTCAATGTTGAACTCGGCTCGAATTTGTACTATACAGGGTGGGCAAAATTCGTTGTTTACTGAGGGGATCTCAATAACTTTAAGAGCTAGAAGAAAACGGATGCCACATTCCGAGCTTTTTTTCAGAGAAACACTGAATGGTGAAAACCGTAGCCTCCTACGATTCATCGTTTTTGAGTTATTAGCAAAAAATGTGATTTTGACGATTCCGAAAAGTTCTCATAACTTCTTTGTCTTTGAAGTTACAGATCTGAAACTTGAACCTTCTTAGCCACTTTCATACGTAGAATCTACTGACAAAAGATTTTTTTCCAATACAAAAATATCAAATTCAATAAGAGTTTGCATTGAAAAGAATTAAAGTTCTCCTAATTATTCGAAATGAAAAAATATTTTGAGCTCATCAGTGGATTCTACGTAAAAAAGTGCCTGTAGAAGGTTCAAGTTTTAGATTTGTACCTTCAAAGACAAAAAAATTATGAGATTCTTCGTTTTTCAGTTATTAGCAGAAAATGGGAT
Source organism: Coccinella septempunctata (assembly GCF_907165205.1). Taxonomy (NCBI): domain Eukaryota; kingdom Metazoa; phylum Arthropoda; class Insecta; order Coleoptera; family Coccinellidae; genus Coccinella; species Coccinella septempunctata. The sequence continues at coordinate 46,216,916 of NC_058190.1, read as the reverse complement.
TTTGACGGTTCCGAAAAGTTCTCACAACTTTTTTGTCTTGAAGTTACGGATCTGAAACTTGAACCTTCTTAGGCACTTTCATACGTAGAATACACTGACAAAAGATTCTTTTCAAATTCAATGAAAGTTTGCATTTAAAAAAATGAAAGTTCACCTAATGAAATGAAAAAATATTTTGAACTCATCAGTGGATTCTACGTAAAAAAGTGCCTGTAGAAGGTTCAAGTTTCAGATTTGTAACTTCAAAGATAAAAAAGTTATGAGAACTTTACGAAATTATCAAACCCAAAAACGTAGTATCGTAGGAGGCTGCGGTTTTCACCATTCTTTGTTTCTCCGAAAATGAGCTCGGAAATGTGTCCTCCGTTTTCTTCTAGCTACTATAGTTCTCTAGATCCTCTCAGTAGACAACGAATTTTGCCCATCCAGTCTATGGAAAAAATGATTTTATCCCAGTTTCGCGAAGAGAAAAAGAAAAGCTAAGGAAATTGGAAATCAATCCAAATGGCACGAATGTTTTGTATGAAGTAGGCCATCTGAAGAACAAAATATCTTGACTTGTTCGAAAACGAAATATTTCCTATAATTCTAGAAATAATCGACTAAATTCAATGATATTTACAACTATGGTTATAAATAAGGTGCTAAAAAAATACTTTCAATGTATAATACAGTTTCTGAGTCTTTATTCGATGATAACATATCAAAAATATCACTCTTCATAAGATTCACATTTTCATCTTGTCTGGACTAGAATTTCTGAGATATAGCCTCTCTGATCGTTTGGAAGGAGTACTCAGAATCATTTGATAGCTAGAGTAAGTCCTAACTGCGAGTTGTTTGAGTGCCCATTTCTGATTCCCTATATGATCCTCTATCAACCTCTGCCCGATGGGTCATTGGTCATTGATGAGTGTTGTTAATAATAATGTCCTGATTATTTTCAACACAGAGCGAAATCGATACATTTTTGTATAAATGGTGGCTAATATTATTTCATCGAATCCTATTGAATTATCTCATCATCCAGTCATTCGCTTTATCTGTTTCGTAATTTCGCTGATCGCAAACACCGCTATCCAAACGAGAGATATGCCGTGCAAACAGGCATTGCCAGTTTATCTCATGGTCTCTTTTCACCCTCAAAATTTAATATGCCGAGCTTGCTTTACCATCGACCAAATTTACCTCTATCTGATCGATATCAGTTAAGCTGCAGAATAAAAAAATGTAGATTATAGATGTATGTACTTGTAGCTCAAGATTTAAATTCAATGAACTCATTAAATAAACTTTCCTTCTCTCCGAGATACCAACACCAACACCCACCTCACTGCAAATAACAGCTTCATATCTTCTGAACAATATGAACAAATCGTTAGAAATCTTCCAAAAAGGGTGTGCAGCCCCATAGGAAGAAGTACGATAAGTTTATACAAACATTGGCAAAGATTAAGGATAAAGCGTCAGAAAGTTACGCACTTTAAGTTTAGTCAAATCTTGGTACCTGAATTAGGGAAACAAAAATATAGTTTCTCAGTTGAGAAAGAAAAAATCATTGTAAAGAACCAATTTCTCATGAGGCACCTTCAGAAATGGTGAATAAAGCCGGAAAACCTCAAATTTTCACCATTTGACAAATTTATCGAGATGAATACTTTATAGAGACATGCATTCTGAAGTAGCTGAAGATTTAAATTGAAAGAGTTTATAAGAAAAACATTTTAGGATTCTGAGAACATTTCGAAAACGGTTCATCAAAATTACGTTCTTCATACACCGTTGTAAAGAGGATTCCAAGACCTTTCAAATGAAGTACATATCACTCAACCATTCTTCCCTAGTCAATTTTGAGGGGTTGAAGCGCCCCTTCTTAGGGGGTTGCTCGTTCAAGCCTCAAATTTACGTCAAAAGATGTCCTTCAAACAGAATCATTCGACGTGTTTCGGGAAATTTTTCCAATCATCATGGGATAAGAAATATACGGGGTGGCTCGCCTCTATGCGAGTATGAGTGAAATCTACGCAAAAATCCATATATGTACAATCCAGTATAATTCCAGTAGCGCCACTTCCGAAAAAACCGACGATGCCAAAACGGCCTCCACCTTATCTGAAAACGCCATTATCTTCTAATTCGAGGGGCCTTAGCATAGCTCATTAGCCGCCATTTGCTCCCGTCGCCGCTCGCTGATAATAAGTTTATTTTTCGGAGAAATTCCCCGTTTTCGATGAATCATTGCGCGTTGTTTGCGTTGAAGACCGGTGGAATTCGTGACATTAGAGATGATTGCTCTTCCTTCACTGATATTATTGTTGGAAGTACAAATATTACTCACTATCGGTATTTTGTTGTCGAGATTTGAATCGATGACGGAAATGAAGCGGAAAAAGGAGAGAGAAACACTGTTTCATTGTGTTGGAATCTATGAAGAGGTTATTTTATACTCGTAGGAAAACAGTTTTTTCTTCTCAATTCAGTTCTGCTAAAAAGATCAGTTTCTTTAATCAGAATATACAGGATGGGTTGTCTACTGAGGGGATCTCGAGAACTACAAGAGATTGAAGAAAACAGATGACACATTTTCGAGCTCTTTTTTGGAGAAACAACGAATGGTGAAAACCGTAGCCTCCTACGATTCTTCGTTTTTGAATTATAAGCAAAAAATAAGATTTTGACGATTTCGAAAAGTTCTCATAGCTTTTTCGTTTTTGAAGTTACAGGTTTGAAACTTAAACCTTCTACAGGCTCTTTTTCAAGTAGAATCCGCTGACGAGCTCGAAATATTTTTTCATTTCAAACTTTCATTTTTTTGAATGCAAACTTTTATTGAATTTATTATTTTTGAATAAGAAAAAAATCTTTTGTCAGTAGATTCTACATATAAAAGTGACTAAAATGGTCCATGTTTCTGATCCGGAACTTCAAACCCGAAAAGTTATGAGAACTTTTCCAAATCGTTAAAATATCAATTTTTGCTAATAACTCAAAAACGAAGAATCGCAGGAGGCTACGGTTTTCACGTATCTAGAAATGATAGGCCGGTTCTGTTTTTTGATTTGGATTAGTCAGGAAAAAAGAGCTCGAGAATGTGTCATCCTTTTTCTTTTAGATGCTATAGTTTTCGGTACCCCCTCAGTAGACAACGAATTTTGCCGACCCTGTACGATTTTTCTTACTTCAACTAGAACTACATCTGGATCAAAAAATCGTTATGAAAATCAACGTAAAAAATCTCGTCATATTCAGGGTGACTCTTACGAATATTTCAACAGTAGATTCTTGAGGTCAAAAGAAACACTTTTTTCCTACACCATTTTTTCTGATTCGGATCTGATGAAAAGATATAGCCATTTTAAGTTTTCATAATGAGCTGTGCCACCCATTACCTTCAGAATAACAAGCTAAATCTGTGACACTACACATCTGTGGATCTTTGAAAAAAAACGTTGCATTCGGCCAAGTATCCAATTTTTCGAATTTCACAGATATTTTCATTTTTGAAATCAAATTACTCGAAAACGGCGCATTATACGAAAAAATATGACGAATACTTTCATTTCACAAAAGGTTCAAGTATTATTATTTCAAGAGTTGGGTTCTTTGAATTTTTGGTATTTTTATGGTACGTAATCGTCATAATTAGAAAACTGCAAGACGTGGTTTATATCTTGTGTTCGAAGAAGATTCATCAAATAAATGTAAATCTATATTCTGAAGTTCATTTCATTCGATAAAACCGTTTGTGAGATAGAACAAAAAATAACATTTTTTATGTTTTTTCAACAGCCATTTTTTCCAAACTGAGTTCATTCGGAAAAAAAAGGTAAAGGAAAAAAGTGTTTCTATTAACTTCAAAAATCTCCTGTTAAAATATTTGTACGAGTCAAAGACTCACTTTGTATAGAGGGTGTTTTATATAAAGTGTCCATTAGACATCAGGTTTTTTACTGAGAATATTGAATTGGTTAAGATATTTCGGTCTCCACGGTACTTCGGATACCTTGAATGATGAATCTTATTACAATTTTGGATTCTTCATAAAATTTCAACTACGATTCATCTGAACTTTCGCGTATCCAAACTTGAAGTTTTTTAAGATATTACTTCGTTTGTCTTGTTCACTGAACGTGAAGAAAATTGTACTTTTCTTAGAGGATACCTACTCTCTATATTCTACTTCTTGTCAAAGTTAATCAGAATATTTCTTCAGGTAAATCAAGGGCTTCCGGAAAAATTAAGCATCATGCTGAATAATTGAAAATGCAGGTGAAATTTGTATAAATACTGCCATTTACAACAATAAAGTCTTTTCACGAGATGACAGACGTACAACGCCATTGCATGGAGTGGTGTTTCCACGTGGGCAACGATTGAAATCTGTGGCCATCTAGATTAAGCCAATTCGGACTCTAGACTAGTCTAGACCCGTCTTAAATCTCTCATTTTTACGTAGTTCACTATGGTGTGGTCCCACCTTTACCCTAACCGATCGTGGTCGCCGATCGCAGTCCGTGGCCATCCTTACCACCGGATACGCTATCGCCGAATTTCAGGAAACCGAAAACGTCCAACACACAGAGCAATACGCGTCAGGATGAACCGTGGTTGATGGCTATTGTTGGCGACCTTACCAGTCTCGCAACGACAATAACCGAACACGCTGGAATCGCACCGTGCCACCGTCGCAGCGTGATCCTAAGCTGATAAGCGTGACGGGGGCAGCGTAGGTACTTTGTGAAAGTTGAAAAGCTGTAAATTCTTGCGTTAGGCCCCGAAAGAAACGCGCGCTCCCGGCTGCTCGTTTCTGGGAATTTTGGCGAAAACTGGTCGTGAGCTCGACCAGGTAAACGATAGGCGAGCCTTTTTCGCGGTGGGACGTTCGGTGGTTGGTCGCCGAGCGGGAACGGAACGTTTTTCTAATTTGTTCATTATGGTAATTGCTCCGGAACGGCTGTTCGCGTCGCCTTCAGCAACGTTGATGGCTGCTCAGAGATATTTTCTGCGAATGTGAAATAACGTACTCCAGTCGCTAATAACCTAGGAATTTTTTTTAATTTCACCCCATTACACTGCCTATCAGTGGAAGTACCAGTAAATGTTCGCTATTTGCTTCAAAATTGGGAATTTGTTGTGAAAACACCAAATAGTTGGTGAGCAGACGATGCTAAATCGGGATTTACTGGAGCGTCGTGGAGACCTAGTGGATTTCGAATATTAGATGGTAGAAATACAAGAAGGTTCTATGATGTATGCACTTTCAGCGGTGGGGAAAGCGTCTGCAGTTTCTCAAAGATGTGAAAAAAATCGTCATACTCGAGCGTGTCAAATAAGGATACTGTATATGCCCCACATTCATGTTAATCTGACAGTTTGCGTGGTGGGGATGGGCGTAGGGAAGAGTTGAAAATGGTGAAAAAAATTTTCTAGTAATGAATCTGAGAACTTCATCCATTTCAGCACAACCATTCGGTTTGAGGAAATTTTAACTGAACCCAATTTTTTGGGAATTTTTCGAAGGTCATCTTTCGAGTCGATTAATCTTCCAGGAAAATTATCGTAGATCTAAACTTGATACATATTCTGAAAGAGCAACTCTTCTAGTAATAAGTCTGAGAATTTCATTCATTTCGGCACAACCGTTCGGTCTTGAGGAAGTTTTAACTGAACCCAACTTTTTGGGAATTTTTCGAAAGTCATCTTTAGAGTAATTTATCTTCCAGGAAAAATATCGCAGATCTAAACGTGATACATATTCTGAAAGAGCAACTCTTTTAGTAATAAATCTGAGAACTTCATCCATTTCAGCACAACCATTCGGTTTTGAGGATGTTTTAACTGAACCAAATTTTTTGGGAATTTTTCGAAGGTCATCTTTCGAGTCGATTAATCTTCCAGGAAAATTATCCAAACTTGATACATATTCTGAAAGAGCAACTCTTCTAGTAATAAATCTGAGAATTTCATCCAGTTCTGCACAACCGTTCGGTCTTGAAGAAGTTTAAACTGAACCCAACTTTTTGAGAATTTTTCGAAGGTTAATTTGCGAGTAATTTATCTTCCAGGAAAATTATCGTAGATCCCAACGTGATACGTATTCTGAAAGAGTAGCTCTTCTAGTAATAAATCTGAGAATTTCATCCATCTCGGCATAACCGTTCGATCTTGAGGAAGTTTTAACTGAACCCAACTTTTTGGCAATTTTTCGAAGGTCATCTTTAGAGTGATTTATCTTCCAGGAAAATTATCGTTGATTTAAACGTGATACATATTCTGAGAGAGCAACTCTTCTAGTAACAAATCTGAGAATTTCACCCATCTCGGCATAACCGTTCGATCTTGAGGAAGTTTTAACTGAACCCAACTTTTTGGCAATTTTTCGAAGGTCATCTTTAGAGTGATTTATCTTCCAGGAAAATTATCGTTGATTTAAACGTGATACATATTCTGAGAGAGCAACTCTTCTAGTAACAAATCTGAGAATTTCACCCATCTCGGCATAACCGTTCGATCTTGAGGAAGTTTTAACTGAACCCAACTTTTTGGCAATTTTTCGAAGGTCATCTTTAGAGTGATTTATCTTCCAGGAAAATTATCGTTGATTTAAACGTGATACATATTCCGAAAGAGCACCTCTTCTAGTAACAAATCTGAGAATTTCATCTATCTCGGCATAACCTTTCGATCTTGAGGAAGTTTTATCTGTAACAATATTTTGAAGGGCTGGTAGTGACCAGGATCATAACTCTTTGACCCCAGAAGGTTCTTGCAGATAGCGAATTCTGCGTCCAACAACAACTTATTGAGGGTGCCACGTATCGTTTGCCGGGTCATATCTCCAAGTATCTGCCGTGCCATCCAAGACCGAAGACCAATTTGCATGTTAATTGAAGGCGCGTGACAAAATTACCAGCCTTGTGGTCCACACGGTCGTTAACGTTTCAATTAATTTGTTGGCAAAGCAAAAATACCAGATACATTCTTTACCACCTGCCCGAAATACAGGGTGTGCGGATAAAACGTTCATATGTTTCAGGAGGTTATTCTAGAAGTCAAAATATAAAGAAAACTTCAACATAGGTCCGAGAGCTAGAGCCTCTTCTACATCAAAATAGCTTTTTGATCATATTTTCAATTTATCCTGTCCAATTATAGCAGTCTATTCAGAAATGATTTTAGAATCTTTAAAAAAGAAAGTCTCCTCAGATTGTGAGATTAAATTCGTCTTAGATAAAATGCTCTTTTCAATTCAAGGGTAAGTTGAAGGTTAAGAAACTCATCAACTCCCAACTGATTGATGGTGACTAGTGTTGGTTTCAAATGAGTTTCATTAGAAAAGAACCGAATGATTTATCTGACGAACAAGCGGTTGTTGAACGCTTCATCGAGCAATCAGAATGTGATTAAGCCGGCTGACAAATTGTCCCCTATTAGACACAAAAAGTTGGCTCAACATAAGGGTGGGAAATTTTCAAGATTTGTAGGTAACTAATCGTATTTTTAAAAATCCTTCTCGAAGTTGACTCTGTACTTAACCGATATAGTCCATAGAAAAAAGTGAGAAACAAATTAGAAATTGAATTTCAGTTAAATTTCTTCAAGTATTGGGAATTCAAATATAGATTGCAGCGACATGGTGATGAATCGTCAGTAGACTCATATGTATGTCAACTAACTAGGAAGAAAAAGACCTCTCTGGAGATTGGGCAAATACTTTCATTTTCAGGTTTTATAACCTGTATATATATATATATATCCATCCTCCTATTCTTCGTTACTAATAGGAAATGTACATAAACTGTACCATGCCATAAGGACAGGACTCATATATCCTTAAACATTGATTAAATGCCCATTTCAACGTGGAAAATAGTAAAAACTGACGCTTTCACGAGCAAGTCGTATTGCTCTAAGGATCCAAATTATTATAATTTCACTGAGCTTTTCACGTTATTACGAGATAGATAAAGATATTTTCCACAGATTGATATGAAAACTCTCATTGAAACTACATTGTCTACTAACTTATTATTCACAAAAATTGGCACCAGTGGCGTATCGCTTGTTTGAAATTGCCAATCGGCCACATCAATTCAATATTTAACAAGAAGAGCGTTGAACCAATGTATCAGAATTGAAGGAGAGTTGATGAATGAAGTAAAATTTCTAAAAAAATCCTTTTTTCTTAGCCAGACCCTCGACTTATCGGGTGATGCGTTACATCGGTGAAAAACGCTTTTGGAAAGCTCCAGTGGCTTCTGGGACGCATCCAGCCCACTCCTCGCAGAAATCACGAACGGGCCAATCAATTGTTCCCATGGAACGGATGGCAATTACGGCCATGGTGGAGAAATTATAGTATCGGGTTGGTGGATATGGTACAAACTGCCGCCGATGCGTTTGTATTTCGGAACAATGTGTGTGTGTATACGCGAACATGCCGCCGATCGATATGGGTTCCCGAGGGGCCTGGGGGGGCCAGCCCGGTGGGAACCTGCGTTGCGAATCTTCGTCATTAGCGCTCCGAGCTGCCGTACCTTCCGGTCGGACCCTTGGACAATGCCAACCGGTCAACGGTTAACCACCCGAACCTAGGATGGAATGTTCCAGCAAAGAGTACACGACTCTACAAAAAAATTTTTGTTCTTTGTCCTAACGTTTATATAATACTAGGATTTTTCGGTTAATTATGCACAAAAACGAAAAGAAAATACCTTTTTTTGGTATAAAGTTTGCTTTTGTGATAGTTATAGTATTAATAGTCGTTCTTCATTTTTTTTATAATTTTAATAATTCAAAAAGACCGTCCGATGAGAGTGGGGTGTTTACATTTACAAGGTGCCGCTAGAGGGTACTCGAGTCATAAACAATGATCAGGTGTTGTTTACTAGCCCAGACAAATTTCAAATATCGTCAAGAAAGTGTAAATACGATGCTGATGCATTTTGTTTTATATGTGGTCAATTTATTATTACATATTCGTGACGTGAAATACGAATTAAATACATTTCACGTTCTCTCTGAAGCCTATGAAGCATATTTTGACTTTCCTGTTTGGAATCAAGACAAGCCATAGGCTCCACATGTTGCTTGTTTTTATTGTAAATGCTATCGTTGAATCAGTCTCCTAAACACAGAAGCAAACTTTTTTATGCCATATTTTTTTTTTTCGTCTAATTAGGATCTAAACTATCGAAATTTTATGCTTTGCAGTTAAAGTCAAATTTGGTGTTGACCCGTGGTATCAATGATACTCTAACAATTTTTTTCTGCCTTTTGAAGACAGAATCTACTGTTGAAGTGATTCCCCAAAAAAATACTCCATATCTCATTATAGACTCCAGATTAGCGAAATACATCATTCGTAAACTACTTTCATTTTGATGTTTTGCACAGACTCTTATTCCAAAGCTGATTTTATTCAGTTTGAGAGATAAATACTCAATATGATCATGCCATTTCAGAAATTTATCAACAACAACCTAAATTTGGTTGAGTCTTCAAAAACTACAACTTTATCTCCAAGTTCAATGATATTATCTACCTCTTTACGAGATTTATCTGTGCTGAAAACAAGGGCTGCTGTTTTGGCTTAATTTATCAGGAGCGTATTGGAACAAGCTCAGTTCTTAGAATCAGGTACTCCTAGCAAAATTGCAAGACATCTTATTTCTGCAAAATGAATCAAGTGTATAAAGCTATGGAGAATTACATTTCAATGCGATTATATTAAAAGTTTTGAATTTTAGGGGGTGGCTTTTTCTACCCTTATTATTTATTATTATTTGAACCGGGTTGTTGTGACTTGATTAGCCTTTCGGGAACTGCGACCATGTAGATCTTTTGTTCTCTACCCTACTCATTCATAGGAACCCAAGGAGGTCGTCAATGGTGTTGATAAAACTGACAACATCCTAAGGGGCCTTAGCCGTTACCTTGTGAGTATCCAGTACCGGTTTCCCCATATGAGTAGTTCTTAGGCCCGCCAGCTCTGGACACTTGCATACCATGTGTTCAGATGTTTCTGCTTCTGATCCACAGAGCATACAAATCTCATCTGCTGACTCACCCTGTCAGCAGTCCCACCATCATCCGAAGCTCAGCTCGTGACAGCTTTAGCAGTTTTCTGGTGTAGGTCGGTGAAATCATCATGAATTCCTTTGACTGACTAAATCCAGGAGTGTTTTTCCAGAGGGTTATTCTGTTGTTCAACTCCCATTCTTGGACCGCTATATTAGTATTTTCTAAGCCCACAGAAAGGCTCAGGTCCAGCATGTATTAGCCCTAATGTTCTTTTTGCAAGTTCATCGGCTTTCTCGTTTCCTTCAACACCATACTGCCCTGGTACCCATAGTAAAGTCACTTTGTTATTTTCTACCCATTGTAATTTCAAATCAATTTAGTGATGTTACCATACAATTCATATCCTATTATCATGATTCTCCGTAGGTGCCCTAGAAGCACCGTGAGCTTGAAGAGTTCGGACAATCAGTTGTGTTCTTTGTGGCTTTGTTACTGTGTCCTTACGCCACCTTAGGCACAGCACTGTTTATTTTAACCAACAGTGAATGGTGGCCCGTACGTAAAAAAGAACACCACCAAATTTCTTTGAAATTACCTTCTCTCTTCCATAGAATATCTGACCAATTTTTTTTGTGTCAGTTTTCTGCCATTATTTTCCACGTGCCATCTTCAGGGAGCTGTATCTAAGCAGTTGCTGCTCAAAAAAGAAATCATATATGGAAGACCCAAGCTATTTTTGACAAGGAATCACCCCTTAAAATTTTTCGCAACTATTAATATAAGATCCGCCGACTCTCGAGCAGATGCGCCCAGTTGGCCGACGCCCGAGTATTGGCCGGTGCCCGTACCTTCCTGCCGTCGCGAACCAGCGCTGTCACCCATCAGGTAAAGGGCCCCAACGATCCGTGGTCGGCGTAGCAGAGAATTTCGAGCGCATCGCGTATCTACGGCACCCAATGATGTGAACACAGCCGAGAAAAAATCTCATCAAAGGAAAACAATGTTCTCGAACCTGACGGAAATTCTGCGGACGACGTTTTCTGCCTTCTCCGGGGTATACACCGGAAGGATCATTATATTATATTATTATCATGTTGATAATATGCCACAGAATTTGCACCTGAGCAAAAATGGTCTGATAACTATTCATAAACCCGGCTGAAGCTAACTGATTTTACTATGCTGAGACCTTAAAAAAGCCCACTTCCCCCTTTATAACCTATGTGTGCCCCTCATAATATCATTCTGGGTACGCCACTGCGTTATATGATTCGGTAGATACACCTGCTTGGCAAATGGACCTCATCGAACTGAAAAATCATATAAATTCAGCATAGCCACTGATTTGAATACTTATAGGTACAGCCGGATCCCCTAGTGAAGAACAAAAGACGAGAATCCGTCAAAAATCTTCTTTAAAATATGCTCGCAGAAATACCGATGTTCATGCAATATTTATGCTTCATTCCCTCTGAAATAATCCCGGTAAAAATCGGTTGAAATCGAAAAAAAAACCTTGGATGGTGCGCCACTGGTCATTTCCAATCGCGAATGTCCAGTCGAACGTTACGCCTATGTGATGTTATGGAGCAATCTTCACGTCTTTTAGAAAGCGTAACCGATTATCATCCATGTCAACTCATAACGCGAATTCCTTCAAATTCTATGCTTTCAAAGAAAGAAGCAGACTGCCACTTCTCGAATTTATTGCGGATATCCTTCTGCTACCGATCCAATGCTCGAGTCTTTGACTTTCTCACTAGATCTCATTCAAATTTCCGCGTCAGCTCCTTTTCACGTCTTGATCCTCACAATTTACAACACAATTTTTTGATGTACAGGGTGTATTTGAAGGTGAGGTGTTTTTTCAATAGAAGGAAGAAATTGCATGGCGATATGTCCACCATTTGCACAATTACTGTAAAAATGTATGAAACTTATTTTGAAGCAATAAAGAGTTCCACAATAAAGGTAGAACTGGTCAAAATGAAGCGTTTCACCAAAAATCACCAATGCAAAACTTTCAAAATGACAAAGTTGAAAAAAATTGAAAATGAAATAGATACTAATACGACTCTAGACCGTTTGTTAGCTGAATTATCGCAAAGCAGTGGGAAAAAACTTATCTCCTGATTCGACTATCTCGATTCGTTTAGCATATTGGCTCGTTCGGTATTTACGTGGTAATGAAAATGGAAACTTAGGATTGTCGAATTGTAACAACCCCAAGAAGTTCGACAAAATTTCATTTTAATTTTTTGCGGCATCGCAAAAACGAAACAAAACATAAACATATGGCTGGTTCAGTACCAAGTTCATCGGATTAGATGCATCAGGTCACTTTTGGGAGAATCATAATTGAGAGGTTCAGAGCTGAAGTGAAGCAAGTCCATTTAGCCTAATTTTGAGATGAATGGCTTAGAAGTTGTTTATCACCAATTAATTCAAAAGTGACTTCTTTATTTATTATTATTCTTGTGTAAGCATATGCTTACATTCTAACCTTTTAAGATCTAAAGAAGTCACTTTTGAAATAATTGGTGATAAACAACTCCTAAGTTATTCATCTCAAAACTAGGCTGAATGGACTTGGTTCACTTCAGCTCTGAACCCCTCAATTGTTGTATCGTGCAATTTAGGGTGAAAAAAAGTGCTTCACGAAGGATCATAAGACGATTCTATAATCGTTATAAGTTTATGTAGTTATTGAGTTACAGAAAATATTCATCTTCGGAAAACATCAATATTCTTAACTTTCGACTAGCAGTGTAATTTCGCGTAGCTTCATCCGCACAGCGCTAAGAGGCGGTTTTAAGGATTTCCTCGGCCAAGGCTCTCGCCCGTCACACGTAGAAGATTTCCCCGTCCCTTATCGACCAAGGGAAAACTTCCAGACGAACCTGAACGGCGAAAGGAAATAAATTCGTAGGAGATCCGCCGACGGGGGTTGCGAGCTGCGGGGGAGGGAAGGCGCGGGGGTTGGGGGGGACTCTCTCCCGATGCGACCCGCGAACCTTCATTTCCCGTGGATCACGCGACGTGGCGTCCGTTAGAGGATTAAGGAAATTCGCCGCCCTAGGAAGGGCGGCCCTCCCCCTCGGAACATGCGAGCGTTTCGCATCTGACCGTCCGTCCCGGTGTCTCCATGGGGATTTCGGGCGAGTTCTCTTTTTTTCCGATGGTCCAATTATCCCGCCGAAAAGTTGAATCGATCGTCCCGAAAAAAAATGTGAAAATTTGTCTGCGTTATCGCGAATGGGCGTTAGGAAGGTGGACGAAGAAGGACTATTTGTGATCTCTAAAACTAAAAGCTAGCTCATCATTTGATAGATATCATCATCGTCATTTTTCAGTTTATCTCGGCTGTCAAATTAACGTCATAATATACAGGGTGAATCTTTGACTCGTACAAATATCTTAACAGTAGATTCTTGAGGTAAAAAGAAACATTTTTTTCCTATAACATTTTTTCCGATTCAGCCCTGATAAAAAGATATATCGATTTAAAATTTCCATAATGAGATGTGCCACCCCTTGAAAAACAAAGTCAGAATTCTGACTTGCAACTCCGAATTCTGAGATACAAGTCGGAATTCTGAGTTACAAGTCGGAATTCTGAGATACAAGTGGGAATTCCGAATTTGTAAGTCGGTATTTTGAGATGCAAGGCAGGAGGGGGGCTAAAATAGGTCTAATGACTTTTGTTTTTTCGCATTTTATCAGTAAATGTGTTTTTGGCTTCTTGGAGGAATTTTGGATGAATGAAATGATATTTTTCTCTTCGGTTGCACCATAGCTAAGTGCTCAGTGCTTGTGAAAGCACTTGGAGTAACTTTATCGAAATTCCTACATCCAGTTTCATAATCAAGTTCAAAGTCACTTTAAGTTTCGTTTAGTGTCTTTTTCAGTAGGGTTGAAGAAAAGCTTTAAAATTGAAGGGGCTTCAAGTTTGATTATGAAACTGGCCGTTAGTCCTTAGTAATCCCTATAAAGTGCTCGCGAGAGGCCTTCGGAAATCGTGTCAAAACATGAAGAAACGATCGACTTATTGTGACCTTACGAGCAAATGGATACTACAGATATATTATATATTATCAGATTATCCTGATTCCCCGTAGGTAACGACGAACCCCTCAGAAGCTCTGTCAGCTTGTCAGAATCAATAACGTCCGTTCAAACTTTTGAAAGATAAGAGATAGGGTAGGCGTAGGTTAAGGGTCCAAATGTGCCTATACATATGACAAAATGAGGGCATTTTGCTCACATGATTCGGCAACAATCGAATGCAACAAAGCAAATGTCATTCGACCAATTCTAGCCCCACTACTGTCTTGCATCTCAAAATTCTGACTTGTATCTCAGAATTCCGACTTGTTACTCAGAATTCCGACTGGCAAGTAGGAATTCCGACTTGTATCTCAGAATTCCGACTTAAGAGTATAGGAATTCTGACTTGTATCTCAGAATTCCGACTTGTAACTCAGAATTCCGACTTGTAACTCAGAATTTCGACTTGTAACTCAGAATTCCGACTTGTAACTCAGAATTCCGACTTGCAAGTCGGAATTATACATTTGGATTTTTTTTTGTGTGGCCCTTCAGCGCTTTCGTAATATAGGGTGGTTTTATACAAAAAAATCAGAACAGAACTGTCTGTTGATCGGAAATTGTCATGAAACAAAGACAAGAATCAAAATCTTCTTCTTTCCTCGCGCTCCAGACCTTCCCAAGCAATCGCGAGTTAGAATACACCGTTAATGGGCAATTCCCAGGCCCGGGAACATCTTGCCCTCGATTCGATCTCCACGCCGCTATTCTGTGTTCGTTAAAATCGACCCCGTTCCGTTGATCAGCGCCAACAAAGGCGGCGTTTTTTGTTGCCGTGCGTTTCGGGACCGGCCTGGGAAGCGGCCTAGCCGCTGATGTCGCGACAATGACGCTGCCGTAAATCCGCCCCGTGTAAAAACTGCATCCCTCGCCCTCAGGTCGAAAAACGGACGGAGACGAAGGGTTGTCTCTTGTCTACGACGCGAGTCTATTGAAAATTCTTCACGAACGGCGGTGGGGTAGGTGAAATCCATCCTTGCGGATTTTTTACGGTACGGATGATTAAACGTCGACGGCATCGGTTGACAACGTCGGGTCAGTAGAGGAAAATTTTTGGACGATGTACAGGGTGGGCAGAATTCGTTGTCTAGTGTGGTTACCTCGAGAACTATACGAGCTAGTAAAAACGAAGTTTTAACTGAACCCAACTTTTTTTTTTTGAAGGTCATCTTTCGAGTCGATTATCTTCCAGGAAAATTATCGCAGATCTAAACGTGATACATATTCTGAAAGAGCAACTCCTGTAGTAATAAATCTGAGAGTTTCGTTAATCTCAGCACAACCCTTCGGTCTTGAGGAAGTTTTAACTCTACCCAACTTTTTGGGAATTTTTCGAAGGTCATCTTTCGAGTGTATTATCTTCCAGAAAAATCATCGTAGATCTAAACGTGATACATTTACTGAAAGAGCAACTCTTCTAGTAAAAAATCGGAGAATTTTATTCATCTCGGCACAACCGTTCGGTCTTATAGAAGTTCCTCAAGTTACTCTTATTCTAGTAATAAATCTAAAAATGTTATTTGCAGTGCAGTGCACTGGCGGTTCTAGGAGTGATTTTCGGGTGAGGGCATAACCTCAAATAACAATTATAAATGACAAGGCGTTTAGAAATATGTCAAAATGTACAAGGTGTTCTAGTTAAATCAGAAAAGTTATGGTTCTTTTTGGTCAGACTGGAAGTACAGTAATAGTAAAAATATGGCATCACGTGCGTCATTGTTTTCGTTTCATACACAGCGTCCTATTTAAAGATATTTACTTGGTTCCTTCACTTCATCCCAACTCCGTATACAGCATCAACTAATGACGGTTTAAGATGTATAGTCCAAAAATTCCTGAATCGCTTTCTTCGTGTTTACCCGGACCTCGCTGTTCTCACAATAGATCCGTTCGCGGCCCCATAATGCCAAACAACAATAATTTGGAACCGGTGATCAATAAAGGCCTCTGCGATGATTTAAGAGCCCCTCTAAAACCTATTATGGTCCCGTGTTAGCTCGCAAGGGCGCCATCGGATCCTTTAACGGTTAATTTCACGACTCTTTAAGGCCTCCATTGCCCCCCAACCCACCCGCGTATGACCACGTCCATGCAGATAAAGAAACTCGCCATCTGCCCTGTGCGTAGCCGGTGTTCGACAGAATTTTCGACTAAATTTCGAGAATAAAGGGCTTAGGGTTGGAAGTCACGTTCACGAGCCTGCGAGGTATTGATTTACAACTCGCCGAATCCGATAAGATGACAGGATGGCCTTTCTTTAGTCTTTTCGCTATTTCAACCCTTGAATACCTACCGCGAGGTGGGGCTCGGCTTTGAATGGTCGATTTTGACAAATACTCTCCAAGAAATGTTTCCACAAAAGCAATCTCTATTGTTCTTCAATGGGTTTTCACGTAAATTTTGTTGCCAATTCCTCTCCAGGTAATTGCCTTTCTAAGTTGACTGTTTTCAGTTTTCATTGAGTATTTCCAATATGGAACAATTTGAAGGAGTGAAAGTTGGCTAAAACCTTGAGTGAATGTACATTTTTGATAGTTTTGTTATTCTAAAGAGGTATTAAAAAAGGGCTAAAATATGAAATACAGGGTGTCCGGGGAATAACTGTACATACTCTTACCAGAGATAGAGTTGGACTAGCTGGTTACGGATTGACTATAAAAAATTAATTTCTGGATTTCCCTAGAAAGCTACAGGGTGATTTTCCAACTTCATGGAAATACTTAGATCATCATAAAATCCAAACTTATTGACGGATATTATTGAAACTTGGGAGGTTATTGACACATGCTAAGGTTAAGTCAGAAAGATATCAGTTATTTCATTATTCCAGGGCCGGACTCATAAATATCCATTTAAAGTGTTCAGGGCAAAAAAAACATTTTGTATTTCAAATTACAAATAATTGATTCGTTTTTTAGGAAGAAGCTAAATTATGCTTCAATTCTCGGTATCACTCAAAGTTGTCACATCGAGAATTATTTTTTTATGAATTTTTGAATTTGGATAAAGTTCGAAAATTTGAATTTTTCACCATGAAGAGAACTAAAAATGTTTGAATATATAAAATGCGAATGTAATATTAGTAGAAAATTTACAAAAAAGTTCAGAGCTTTAATAAGCACTTCAATAACGAAACAATAACATATGAAAAAAACTAAAATACAGTAGAGTACCTAATAAAAATAAAAATAGGAACGAATGAATTGCTGAGTCAACATTTCTCTTGCCGAATTTTCGAATTGGATACAGCCTTTCGAATCATATCGCCATTATTTCTTAAAATATCGCAACAGTTGATTATTCTGTTCAGCAGCTGTTCTCTTCACAGGAAGAAGTGTAACTTTGGTCTATATCATTGTTGTCGAACACCCAGTATACATAGGAATAATTTTGAAATATGCTTCAGTATACCCTATACACATCACCAATTTTTTTTTTCAAAATACCTTCATTTACTCCCTCAAAGTGAAATCCGCGTCTGGGGTGGCCACCCAGTATATCAACAAATTATTATAGTCTTCTTCACCTTCAGTGACTTTTTTAAGAAAATTTATTATTTATTTTCGACCTGCACAAGATGATTATGTGCTGTTCAGGTAAATTAATTGCAATTTTCGAACTTTATCCAAATTAAAAAATTCATAAAAAAATAATTGTTGATGTGACAACTTTGAGCGGTACCAAAAATTTAAGCATAATCTAGCTTCTTTCTAAAAAGCTGATCAATTATTTGTAATTCGAAATACAAAGTGTTTTTTTTACCTTGAATACTTTAAATGGAGATTTATGAGTCCGGCCCTGAAATAATGGAATAATTGATATCTTTCTGACTGAACCTTAGCATGTGTCAAGAACCTCCCAAGTTTCAATAATATCCGTCAATAAGTTTGGATTTTATGATGGTCTAAGTATTTCCATGAGGTTGGAAAATCACCCTGTAGCTTTTTAGGGAAATCCAGAAATTAATTTTTTATAGTCAATCCGTAATCAGCTAGTCCAACTCTATCTCTGGTATGAGTATGTACAGTTACTCCCCGGACACCCTGTATGAACCCCTCCAATATTTTGCATCTGAACTTTCTGATGCTTCAATATTTTTCGCTAAATTACGACTTTGAAGTTAGAGAAAAAAGCCTTTTCAATATTTTTCGCTAAATTACTACTTTGAAGTCAGAGAAAAAAGCCTTCTACGATTCTTCGTTTTAGAGTTATTAGCAAAAAATGACATTTTGACGATTTTGAAAAGTTCTCATAACTTTTTTGTCTTTAAATTTACAGATCTAAAACTTGAATCTTCTACAGGCACTTTTTTCCGTAGAAACTACTGACGAACTCAAAATATTTTATCATTTCGAATCATTAGGCGAACTTTCGTTTTTTTAAATGCAAACTTTTATTGAATGGAAAAAATCTGTCTGTAGATTTTACGTATAAAGGTGCCTAAGAAGCTTCAAGTTTCAAATCTGCAAATTCAAAGACCAAAAAATGCATTAATGACATAAAAAACATAGACTAGTGCACTTTTTCTTCTCTAACTTTCATAGTTTAGAATCTGTAGCTCCCTATTGAAAGGGAACATTCACTGAATTTTATTCAACCAGGTAGTTTCAATGAATTTTTTTATTAAATTATCTATATTTTCTCATGTCTTCTTCTGGCAGACACCCTGTACATTTTCCGAATGATACGTTCAATCGCATCCTCACATTATGCCTAAAATGAATGATATTATCCTTTCACCGCCCCTGCATCACTTGATATGAATGTAACCACTCGGCTTGAAAGATTTTAGTGACGAAACTGTGTTGAAACTGGCGAGAGCAAACTTTTAGCAACTCAATTATTCTACTACGCTTTTCGGAAAGTTGCTGATTACTGCGGTAAGAATGCTCACTCACAGAGAAGTGAATGAAACAACCTGTTGAATGGACGTTCATTCAAAACCTGAATTCAATCACGGTTATAACACCACCGTAAGGACGATTTACATGGAAAGAGATGCGTTTATTCGAACGAAGCCAGCTTTCCCATTCATCATTATTCCTCATGTTCGTTCGTCTCCCCGTTTATACAACTCAATTCAGAGTGCTATTATAATCGGCAAATTCCGATATTTCTGTTGCTATTGGTCACACTTTATAAATAAACTTTATAGTGTCTGAAAAACTGGCACTATTCGAGAATATCTGTACTACTCCTACGATAATATCCGAATCTCTTGAAAATATTTTTAATACAGGGTGAGCCTTTCACTCGTACAAATATTTTAACAGAAGATTCTGGAAGTCAAAAGAAACACTCTTTTCTTTACCATTTTTTCCGAATCGGCACGGTTTAAAAGATACAGGGTGTTGAAAAACCATAAAAAATGTTATTTTCAGTTCATCTGACGAACGGTGTTATCGAATGAAATACTAAAAATTCAAAGAACCCTTGAAACTAAGTTGGACGCTATCTAATGATTATTTGAACATTTCGTAAAATAAAAGTATTCTTCATATTTTCTCGTGAAATGAGGCCTTTTCGGGTAATTTGATTTTTGAAAATAAAAAATATCTGTGAAATTCGAAGAATTGGGATTGCTTCTATTCAATCCCATCGAATTTTGACCACCCTCTACAGGGTGAGCAAAATTCGTTGTCTACTGAGGGGATCTCGAGAACTATAGCAGCTAGAATAAAACGGATGACACATTCTCTAGCTCTTTTTTCATGACTAATCCAAATCTGGAAACAGAATCGGCCTATCATTTTTAGATTTCGAGTTATAAACAAAAATTTAGATTTTGACGATTTCGAAGAGTTCTCATAACTTTTTTGTCTTTGAAATTACAGATTTGAAACTTGAACCTTCTTAGGCACTTTCATATGTAGAATCTACTGACAAAAGATTTTATTCCAATTCAAAAATATCAAATTCAATAAAAGTTTGCATTTGAAAAAATTAAAGTTCACCTAATGATTCGAAATGAAAAAATATTTTGAGCTCATCAATGGATTGCACGTAAAAAAGTGCCCGTAGAAGGTTCAAGTTTCAGATTTGTAACTTCAAAGACAAAAAAAATTATGAGAACTTTACGAAATTGTCAAACTTAAAAACGAAGCATCGTAGGAGGCTGCGGTTTTCACCATTCTTTGTTTCTCCGAAAATGAGCTCGGAAATGTGTCATCCGTTTTCTTCTAGCTGCTATAGTTCTCGAGATCCTCTCAGTAGACAACGAATTTTGCCCACCCTGTACTTCATATTTCAATGAATTAATCATAATTAAATAAAACCGTGTGCTTCCACCCAATTAAAATCTTGCGCTTATTTCCAGATTCCAGAGACCTTTTGGAATTAAATCGTGAACTGCCTGGAGACCTCTTCAAAAGTGGAGAGATCTCCAAGTGAATTCCCCCGCTATTTTGATAGATTTCCAGGCACAGCGTCCCCCAGCATTTTTTCCGGAATTTCCGTGTATTTCACTGGAGTCGACATCTAAAAATTCGATCGGAGTGATTTTTCCCCATCGAGGGAGGGGTTCCTTATTAAAAATAATGAAGAGGACGATTCCATCACGTTTTCGATACATATATTCATTTAACTCGCCCGTTTATTTATAGAGCGATCGATAGGCTTTGACGTCATCCGTTTAGTTTTGTAAACAGATATGTTACGAAATTTGAAAATTCAAATTTAGCCTTATACATGAGATCACGAGGGTTGATGAATGAACAGGGAGGAAACGTGGAAGTTATTTCGATACGATATCCACATGGTGGGGTGACGCACGAAGAAGTGTTGGGTTTTTCCATTCACGAGGAGTTACCAGGCACTACGTGTGATCACCCGTCATGGTGAATTTGACAGTGAATACAACCGATGATGTAAGTGAGTCGAGGGGGTGAGCATTCTGTTCTTCATCAGGTGGAAACGGCCGGCATGAGACAGGTAGATTGGATTACGAAAGAATCAATTGGCACTGAGGTTTGACCTGATAATTTATTGTGACCATCTATTTCGAGCTGAGCTGCAGCTATTAATAAAACCCCAGTCGTTTTGATGGTATGGCCTCTGGTATTGGCATGATTTCTGGGTTTGGACCTGTTTACCTAAAGGGAACCATTCTTCTACTTTTCTGCAGACTCTAAGCCTGTTTCCTGAAGAAGCAGTGGTTCCTCTTCAATCCAAGTTTTTGGCCAATGTACTTGAGTTATAAGGATCAACTTGATAATGTGAAATGCTGACTATAAAATTCGGTCGTTTTTTGATCTGGTATTGGCATGATTTCTGGATTCGAACCTTTTAACCCAAAGGGAACCAGTCTTCTACTTTCTTGCAGACTCTAAATCTCTTTCCTGAAGAAGCAGTGGTTCCTCTTCAATCCAAGTTTTTGGCCAATGTACTTGGGTTATTAGGATCAACTTGATAGTGTGAAATGCTGACTATAAAATTCGGTCGTTTTTTGATCTGGTATTGGCATGATTTCTGGATTCGAACCTGTTAACCTAAAGGGAACCATTCTTCTAATTTCCTGCAGACTCTAATCCTGTTTTCTGAAGAAGCAGTGGTTCCTCTTTAATCCAAGTTTTTGGCCAAAGTATTTGGGTTATTAGGATCAACTTGATAATGTGATAATCGTGTTATCAACATTGCGTGAAAGAATTTGTAGTTTGAAGTGAATCTTCTATCCATGTTCCTTGAAGATCTTTGGAGAAGCAGCCTTGAATATGAGGAGCAAGAAGTAAGAGGTAAAGCTTTTTTGCTCGTTACATAACTTATTTCATCTACATGCCAATGATGCAAATAGGTTTCGTCAGATTACACTGAGGGTTATTAATAGGGTTGCAGAGTATTGAATACTAGTAGATCTTTGGTGAATGAGGCTTCTAATACTGGCCGAAACTAACTCTGGTTTGATATGTGGATCTGCCCACCTGTATACTCCTGCGATAGTTAGTTGAATGATTCATTGCTGAATAATTTTGAACTTCTGTGAGGAAAGTTGTCTTTATATGGCCTTCTTTTGAAACGCCCTATAATGCAAAAAGGTTTCTGGCCGATGAAATTTCTTATTTACAGATTATTGAATATCAGTAGAACCTTGGTGAATGAGGCTTCTTATACTGGCAGAAGCTCTGGATGGCCCAATTCTGCATCTACGCTATAATTAGATAAATGTTTCATTTGAATAACATTGAACATATGTGAGAACAGTTGTCTTTGTATGGTCTTCTTTTGAAACTTTTTCTTGTACTTCTCCTACACCACGCGTATCTGGTCTATTAAAAGGGTTCGAACTCATTTTCTTGTTGGCTTCTCCACTGATCAGGATCAGGGATCCAGACTGAAAGGACCTCGTTATTCCTGCCTATTTCATTGAGTTTTCTTCGATCTAAGAGGAGTTACATCCAAAGAATTCATGGATATGGAGTACATACTGAATACTAAATGCGTGCAGTGAGTAGCGATGTTGCGCAGCAGATTTAGTATAGTCTCCTCGAAGGTGATGCGGTTATGATAGGAGTAGTTTTCTCAGCAGATTGCGGAAGAAAGAAAGAAAAAATTCTCATAACCGAGAATAAATCTACAAAAAGACTCTAAGACCAGAATATTGGTGCGATCAAACTTATAATTTCTTAGGGCTACTTGCGACTGTGTGCTTGCTGTGACTGAAGAGACCCAACCGTGACCTACAGATCCTTCCACACTCCGGGCATGGATAGTCACCAACCAGATCTGGCCACCGCTGTATTCTTCTCGAGTCTCCATTATAACTGTGTACCAAAGACCTCCTCTATGACCTGTCTAAAGCTAGTTGTTTCCAGTTATGATTGGCATTAACTGATTGTAGGGATTGATGCAGTAAATCTTTGAACCGCTTATACTGGCCTCCTGGTTTCAGAGCTCCTTCTGTGAATTCGCCATACAGAGCTATTTTGGAGAGTCTTGTGTCTTGCATCTTCAGAATGTGGCCGCTCCATCTGAGTCGGGCCCTCGTTACTTGAGTCTCAATTGTTATACAACTTGCGTGCTGCAAGACTTCTGCATTTGAAACTTTGTGGAACCATCTGATGTGCATTATTTGTCTTAGATTACGTTGTTGCGTTTGTTCAAGCTGTTTAATATGTCGCCTGTAGGGCGTCCAGCTTTCGCTTCCGTAAAGAAGTGTTAGGAGGACCACTGTTTTGTAAACAGCTGTCTTGGTCTTCAGATTGAGGTCGTGATTTTGAAACACTCTGTCCTTTAGCTTCCAGATGCCCATGATGCTGAATTGATACGGCGGAAGGCAACCACCTTACTGAATACTGAAAATAATCGAAAATAGCTAATTTTGAGGGTTGTTTATCTGTCTTTCAGCCGCAACAGCTGACTGAACGCGATACTGGATGCTGGCAATCAATTTTTTAGGAAAAACTCAGGTAGGAACGGTCATTTTGCCCTCGCTAAACATTATTAAAACTCCGGAATTAGCCTGGCAGAGGCGTAGAGACTCCTCTACGTATTTCATCTCGTAGAGGAATCTCCGACAACCCCCCTGGCACGTCCGCTCCCGCCTCTTGCGAAAAATTGATTCCATCCCTAAACTACGCCGCGGATAGAAGGGGCATTCCGTAGGAATCCACGTCCATAAAAGAGACCCGAACCTATTTACCCCCGACACGTATCCCCGGTCGGCCGCCGCCGCCGCCAACCCCCTCTCGCGGGGGGTGAAATATCTATTAAACGTTATACCGAAAGTTCTCGAGGAGCGCGGCCTGAGTACGGTTCGATGTTCCCGCAGTTAGCGAGACCCTCTCGTAAACTCGTTAACAATTATTGCCGATATCGAATTTCTAATAGGGGAACCTACCGGCGAGGCCGCTAAGGGCCGGTGCTCATCGGCGAGCGAGCGGAAGAACAGATCGAAATTCCTAGAATAGGTGGCCGATGCGCATCTTGAAGGTCTGGCTGTGTTTGGACGTGATGCGAATGGCAAAAAGAAGGGTATTTTTTGATTTTCGAATTGGCAGCACTGTTTTCTAAGTTGTTTAGACATGCAATGGTCAACAAAGCCTATAGGATCTAAGCTGAGGTATTAGGCTTATGGTAATGTTACAATGTTATGGTGGGTTCACGCAGAGTTACTGAGAACTGAGACCTAGAAAGGGAACCATTGGAACCAATCTAATTGGCATACATCGATCGTATGATTCCCTTGAGTTTTTGAGAGCTTAGACGAGAAAAATTCAGGAGAGACATGACAAAATTTCTTTTAGAAAAACCACTCTACAGCATAGAAGATTTCTGCTCACTAGATTTCGATGTATAATAATGTGAACGTTTTTTAATGTTGACATTGTTTGACAAGTGTTGATGACGTTTCAAAATATGCTATGAACGCCATCTTCCTGTGAGATTGTTACTAGGAAATTCTGCGCAAACCCATCATTAGGCAGCGCGCAACAAGCCTAAAGTGTATTCCTCGTCTTGACTATAATTAAAAATTATCAGTTTTACCAGAAGGCTGAGATTAGCGCTCCTGGTGATGTGTTATATGGGAAAGTTTCATGTCTGAATTATATTTGAAAATAATAACCTATTTCCTGCATCCCTGTATCTTTCCACAGGTGTACAGGGTGTCACGCCACTACGTGACTCTTTCTCAAGTGTGTGTATCTAAAGGAATCCTTTTTTTTTCTGTTTTTCCAAATGGTACTTCCATTATTCAGTTTTTCAATAAACGATCTAACCGATTCTGGTAATTTTCTGAATTTGTGTCAACAGAAATATACACGAATATCAGTGGTGATTTGTTTCCAAAACTTCAGACGTCAGAAATTTTTTTGGTTTATGATATCGCAAATATCCTCCATTTATGTACCTATTTTGTGCAACAAGGAAAAAATGCATCGTTTTAGAGTCACACAAAAAGCATTTTTATGATTGAATATCATAATACTTATTGATGTATATTGCAAGCTGTTTATTGTTGCTTTGGTTACTAACCCTAACGGCAAAATGCAAAACTGTACAGGGCGGGCAAAATTCGTTGTCTACTGAGGGGATCTCAAGAACTATAGCAGCTAGAAGAAAACGAATGACACATTCCTTTTTTTCAGGGAAAAAAGAATGCTGAAAACCGTAGCCTCCTACGATTCTTCGTTTTCGAGTTATTTGCAAAAAATTAGATTTTGACGATTTCGAAAAGTTCTCATAACTTTTTTCTCTTTGAAGTTTCAGATCTGAATCTTGAAGCTTCTGCAGGCACTTTTTCACGTTGAATCCACTGACGAGCTCAAAATATTTTTTCATTTCGAATCATTAGGGGAACTTTCGTTTATTTTAAATGCAAACTTTTATTGGATTTGTAGTTTTTGAATTGGAAAAAAATCTTTTGTCAGTAGATTCTACGTATAAGAGTGCCTAAGAAGGTTCAAGTTTCAGATCTGTAACTTCAAAGACAAAAAAGTTATGAGAACATCTCATTTTTTGCTAATAACTAAAAAACGAATAATCGTAGGAAGCTACGGTTTCGACAATTATTTGTTTCTCTGAAAAAGAGCTCGTAAATGTGTCATCCGTTTTCTTCTAGCTCTTATAGTTCTCGAGATCCTCTCAGTAGACAACGAACTTTGCCCACCCTGTACATTAAATTCAAATTCACATATTTTTTGGTTTATTTTGTTGATTTTGTTTCAGATAACTAATGAACAATGAAAAAGAAGTTTTAGTAACCATACCAACAAATTCAATCATAGAAATGCTTGAAACTCGAAAATGATGCATTTTTTCGATGTTGCACTGGTATAAGAGGTATATCTTTTGCAGAATCAGTGATAAAATACTTAAATGAAGCTATCACAAATAAACTGAATTATGGGAGTACTATTTGGAGGCAGATATCTTCGAAGAGGGCCGTCGGAAAAAAATAAAGCATTCCTCCTCATATACATACTTTATTCACACCTGAGGAAGAATATAATTTCTAATACCTCCTGGCGTATGATATGAAGGAAAAAATATGCTTTTGCCTGATCTGACTTTTGCTCTTCGCAGCTTAAAGGGTTTGGTACTTTTCTACCGAAATTTCTACCTTCGCTTTCATTTTGTGAGGTAGAAACAGATGCAATGGAACATCGAAGACTACGTGAAGCGGAACGCAAATAGTTTGGGCACCATGGGAGCCAGTAGGTGATCTACAGTTGTCTTAGATTTGTTAACATGATAGATATCCTTCGAAGGTGTTATTCGTTTTCCTTTGCTGACAAAATGTAGTTTTCACCACTGCTACCATCCAAATCATACAGTTCGAGCCGAGAAGTGCGGACGCCGCTTTAGGAACAGGCGGACGAGGTGCCCTGTTATCCTTCCCGATAGAAATTGTCGGATTCTATTTATCGCCATGGTAGGAACGGATTTATTTATGACGGGTAGCCTGCCTTGTCTTTTCGGTAGATCTTCCGAGGTATGCAATTATGTCCGACTCCGGTTTACATCGAAACTGAAGAAGTTAACACGTTCACGATCATCGATCAGATTTCTCTAAGCATCAGATGATTCGATGTTTTCCTCATGTGGAACAGACATTGATCGTCCAAAATACTGAACTATGAACTATCAATTATTGCTTCTGGGAGTTTGTTTGATCGACAAGATTTCGACAAGATTCCTTGTATAATTGTAACAAAAAAGACCCAAGAACACGAACACGTTGAGACTAAACGCGTCGTTTTCCATATACGGGGTGTTAGAATTTCACAGCATATGTGTTTCACAAGATAATAAACTCAAATTCGGCATTAATATTACATTACAATTAAGAGTTTACATCATGTGACATGTTAAATTCGATGACAAATCTACAGTGTCTCATTCATACCTTCAGAAAGTTTCTTGTTGGGCTATTGGTAGTTTAAAAATTGTGAAATAATCTAGTACAAAACCTTATGATACCCTATAGTTTCTTTCTAGTGGATCCCTATTACTTTGACACCACTAGAAGTAGGTATCATTTGGCTTATCCAAAAACCCTTCGTACCCCATTAAGTGTCTGCCAAATTTCAACAAATAGTCGTAAAAACACTGTTTTTTTCTGGAGGTTATGATGAAATGGCTCTAGATTCTCAAAAGTTCATTCCAAGACGTAGTTTGATATGTCAATATTGTCGAAGAATATCTACAACCTGCAGAAGGGGGATGTGGGGCTAAGAAGTAAAAATAAAAACAAAAAAATCGATGCACGATCAATAAACAACCAAGCTTAACTACCTAATAATACTGTTAACCCCCGACTGCAGCAGTGACACAATTTGATAGGTCTATATATCTAGGACGATCTGCCCCCAGGTTTAGCAGCTATGACCAACGTGTTTTTATTCAGTTAACCCTTCTAGTTATCGCGCCCTCCCCGCAACCCCAATTAGGTTTTTATTGCGTCCGACCATTAGCCGAAGATTCGGCACGCATTCAAGTTGGTAGGTGCTCCGAAATCATGGCCAACTCGGTCGAAATTGATGATAATCATTTCGACGAAATTAGACAATGTCCCGGCTAAATGGCAACGCCGACGGTCAATGGCGCGGAATTGACGAGGGATGGTTGCTTGAGGCGCGGGACAGGGGTGGATTGAGGGGAATCGAGCCACTTCCGAGGTATTTCGTGTTGGAATTGTTCATTTCTTGGCGTTCGACAAGGTATTTTTGAAGAGAGTGGTTACACCTATAGAGATTTCCCTAAAAACTCTACTAAATATTGAAATTTTTATCAGTCCTTACATTCTAATGGTGAATTCTTTTCTTTATCATTTAATCATTTTCTGCCTCTATTGCTGTACCACATGTCACTGCGTTAGTTCTTGAGAAAAGCCTGGAACTTGAGTTTTTTCAGCTTCCAATAATGAATCATCCAGATTCAGCACGAAAGTGATTTTTTTCTCTTTCAATATCGATTCTGAATGGTAATTGCTCATATATTACTTAGAAGACTTAATTTGCAGCTCTTTTATTTATATTTTTTAAAATCTACATGTCTAAAAACGTGTACTATGGGGGACTAAAGTAGAGACTAATGCCCAAGTGTAGGAAACTTCGTAAAAATTTAATGCTCCATTAAAATTGTAATCCTCCATTATTTCCTTGAAAATTACAGTTTTACGTTTTAATAGGACGTCAACTAGATGCATTTTTGTGAAGATTTCAAAAGTGCGCTCTGTTTAAGAGCTGAAAAACTCTCCAAGTGAATCATTCACCACCAAAAACGACAAAGAAGGTGGGTAACTTTCTTGAATTCCATTCAACGATTACGTGACATCATCCTTAACCGTGTAATGCAACGCGATTTGGGCATTTCGTGTAAAATTCCTTCCTATTGTGATAAACTGGCGAGATTTATCTCGCTCAGCGTGAGGCAACAAGTACATTTGTTGCGATTTGAAAAGAGATGCGGAAAGCGGAAACCGAGAGAACACGTGCGGTACATGTGCCAAAAAATTAGAATTGTAGGATTGCTGAGGGAATTTGGACATCTCTCTGATGGGATTTACGAAAGTGCTGCTCTCCTTATGACGTTGCGGATTCTGGGTATGAATAGCAGGATAATAAATTCTAATTCAACCAAGAAAAACGGCTTTTTTCATGAAAAAACATCATAGGAACCTTCATAACATCAGTGGAACCCTATAATGAAATTAGCGCAGACAATATTTAACAGACAGATTAACTGGGGAACCTTAATGTTATGAGCTGATTCTGATCTTGATAGCTAGTTGCATCCTCTTGTTTCCCTCTATTCTTCCTCCCATTAGTTTGGATAGAACCTTAACGTTTTTATGATCGAACATAACCGAGTATAAAAGACAACCAAGGTGTCAATGTCACAATTCTGTCAAAACATACTGAGAAATGACTGCTAATGACATTTTTTTAAATATGGCTGACACGACGTTTCAACTGCATACCATTGACAATATTATGGTTTCTTGCACTTTGCCGTCTTATACTGATGTTCCTCGAGCAAATTGACATCATATCACAATGGGGAATTCTCCTCAATTTGGGTTATCACAGCATATGCAAGTTTAAACTGAATAAATATGAGTTTCATTCATGAAATTTCCAATTACACCGCGGAAACTATTCAAAATCATTCTTCAAATATGAGGTTTTAAAATTTAAATCGCTTCGTTTCTAGTTTACGATTTGGCAACAGCGCCTACTAGAAAATGAAAAGAACAATGGCTTGTTTATGAAATAACAGCTGTTGATTCATAGCCATCATAAGGCGCGTACTAACTGGCGAGCCTCAACAGCAACCGGCCATAAAAATCCCTTAAAATTGTACGACCTTCCTCGTTCGTCACAGGCTTCATAGACAGCCATCTTTGTCTCATCAAGATAGCGTATTTGTTGTCCTTTATTACCAACGCATATTTCAGTCGATGTTGCCAACTTGTGCAATAGAAACGAAACGCTTTAAATTGTAAATACCCATTTTTATTTCTCATTTTTAAGTACTTGAAATATATTTTTTTGGGAAACGGTTGAAATGGTTATTTCAAAATTGGACGTTTCAAAGATATTTCATAAATACATCATTTTCGTCAGAAGGAGTATTCCCTATTGACCACAATCTCACGTTAATTGATTGATCTCACGTTAACGATTATTTTCGGATTGAACATTGCGTCAAATATTACCAAGTATTTAAGACACGATTTTGTCAATATACGAATGGATGTTAATGAGGGCTGTATTGGAGTTCGACTTTTGGACGGTCCGAGAATTGTTCTAAAACTGCGCAAAACTGTTGTGCCCTAGTATCGAATCCTCTGCGCAGTTCTAAAACTATTCTCGGACCGTCCAAAAGCCTAACCCGAATACAACTGACATTTCTCGAAATCTGGCTGCCACGAAATTTTAGCTGCATGCTGCATACCCCACATTATAGAAACATAGTCTTATTGGTGTTCTGCCAACGTGCAGATTGAAATGAATTTCACATTCTTCAACGATCCAACCAATTATAACCACCGAATAGAGCATTTCGGATCAGCTGACTTTGACACATGATGATCTCCATTCTGCCTGAGGGGTACACAAAAGTGTTAGTTGAGTTCATGTTTTTGTAATTTCGACTGGTTCGTATAAATCCTTACCAATTTCGATGGAAAACTGACTATTATTGACAATATTGACTCACTTTGAAGTTTTGTGATCATAAATGTCATAGATGGTTCGAGTGTCCCTGAACTGACTCCAATCCAAAATGTCCTATAACGACTACGCATGCCACAAGTCACAATCTCGGGTTGATCAGCTTAGCTTTGTACAAGCAAGTATTATTTTATCAAATCTACGAATACAAAGGTACAATCTCAAGAATTCTACGACGAGTTCTCAAAAAATACGGTTCCATTTGAAAACTAAGTTAGAAATGTCAAAAGTATGTCAAAAAATACTGAATACAAACGGCTGCTAATGACATTTCTTCAAATATGGCCGCCCTTCATCTCACCCAAGCGCGTCATCCCCGGCTTTGCCAAACTGCACCCCCCTCGTACGGCCCTGTCGAAAAGGGTCGGCGGGTGGCCGTTTTGCAGGCACCGGCGGACTGCCGGGACGGGGTGAGGCCTTGATGAGACGCGGGGGGTCGTGGCCGGGACCGGGGGGGTTGCGGGGGTGGTCGGCCGTACAGAGTGCAATGTGACGCGCTGCTGAAGAAACGATGGCGTCACCGGACCATGTGTTGAAGTCGCCATAACGGCCCGGATGGCCGCCGGCTCCGGCCGTCGTAACTATTGGAAACGGATATAGTGCTGGTCCCCGATGGTAAACAATGGGGGCCTGGGTGTTTCTGGATGCTGCGGAACCCGCCAAGACGCGTGCAAGGGCTGCCCCGTCGGGGACGAGGTTGTAGCCCGCGGCTACCACGCGGAGATGGAAATGGAACTCCTGGTCGACCGTAGGGGTGCGAATGGTTCGTCGATATTTCAGAAATATCGATGCTATTTCAGGGGATAATGAGAAGGATCATGCCTTAACAGGGAGGCAATTAGAGGAAATATGGGACATATGCTGGGTTTCGATCTGGAGGGGATCGGAATAGGATCTCGTTTCATATTAGGTGGTGCTCGAGTACTACTCGATTATACTCAGTAGCGCGTGCGGCGTGCCAGTATGCAATAAGAGTCCATCCATTCCAAACGTTTTTTCATCGGAGAAGAAGCTGTGTTGCTCTGACGAGGTCAAATGAGACCGAAACCATGGTCGGCATCTGTTTTTCTTCGGTGGAACGTTCTCCACCTAGTAGCCCTGACGATGGCAAATTGGCTAGCTCAATTCAGATCCCTCTATTACAGTCAATGGCCTATCCCAACATATTACTGCCCTTTTTGATGATGACAGTTTAAAACTTTCTTTATACACTGTTAAAAGGGTGGGCAACATATTTTCTAAGTTAAACGACAAAACCCCGTTTTGGTTGAACTCTGGTGTGGTGTATTCGGTACCTTGTGAGTGTGGACAACAGTACATAGGACAAACAAGACAATATCTTAAGAAGCGTGTTGCACAGCATAAATGGGACTGTAGGAGTGGTGAGAAACAAGAAAAAACTGCTAGATGTGCATCATTTTTCTACGGGACATTCATTTAAGTTTGATGAAACAATTATACTGGACTATGAACAAAATTGGTGGAAGAGAAATATTAGTGAGATGATATTCATGAAAAAAAGTTTATATTGTGTTAATTTCAGGACAGACGTAAAAAACCTGAGTCAAAATTACACTAATACATATTATTAGACACATTCATTATAAGATGACTTTGTTTCAAGTAGCAAGTATATCTGTTTTCAAAGGTTTGCAACATAAAGATCAAGAAGAGTGTATTTTGAACCATAGATCTGTGTTTGTTCAGAACTGATGTTTGTTTCTGTGTTGATTTTCATCATCTGGATTTTCTTATTATGTTTGAAATGATGATGGTATTAAATGTGTATGCGTCAGAATATCTTATTCATCCGAATTTTGTTAAATCACGATAAATTTTAGAGGTAAGAGTTTTCTGGAACTGTAGATCCACCTAACCTATAAAAATCGTACTTTATTTCAGCCTTGAGAAAGAAATAAATTTATTTCGAAACGTTGGCAATAGAATAACAGTGTTTTAATAACCTACTGTCCCCACAGCCCACTAAATGTAATAGGGTTCATAATCTAGGAACGCAAAATCCATATTATGATGTCAATTCAGATCGTAACACTGGTTGATATTCATATCAGCGGGTAGTATGCATCTGAATTAATTCTAATTATCTTAGAGGAACTTCTTCACATCGATATTCCGCGGTTTAGCTGAGAATTTCTGGGGAATATTCATATGTGATGGTCGGCGAAATTATGCCCCCAATGAAGCTCCGAACAAGACAATAAATGATCGTTCAGCTAAACAATGAGTTGCGGAAACAAGTGATGATTGGTGATTCAAAAAACTTGAATTCACATCCATCATCGAACTGGCTATTCCACTGACTCTGGAGAAATATTCGAAGTATCTGAGACGTAGCAAGATTATGATGCTACCCCTTTTTACTGGATTCATCAAAGGGCAACGGTAAAAAGCTTTAGACGAGCAATAAACTCACCTCATTGTCTTCTGTGAGAAGAAAAAAATATATCGATTTTTTTTAGTCGATGTTCTTGTACATCCATTTTTTTTATGCATCGACGTGTCGATACAGCGTTGCTTCATTTGACGATGTTTGCATCCCTCGGTCTACGTGACGGATTTAGGTCCACGGATGTCGTGAAGATCACTGACGCCGCGTAGCAATGGGAAGAATCGAGGATCCTTTCAGTGGCGGACTGTTTAGGGTTTTTATAGACCTGTGATGCTGGAATCTCCCAAATACGTAGAATAGACGTAGACTAGATGTCATTTATGTGTAGTATAGGGCGCAAATTCATCAAGGCATATTGCAAAAAAATTCTATGAAAAAAATCGTTATTTTTGTCCAACTGGGTCATGATCGACCCTCGATCGATTTATTGATTCATGAACAGCATCCAGATCTCACTGCCTGCTTAGTTTTATGGCATTCTTATCGGACATTATTTGTTTCATACCAAAATATCAATAGAACAAAAAAATTGAGATTGTTGGCCAACCTACAACAGCAATCCGACAAACGTCACAAAACCACGACGACAATTTTATAATTAGTCAACGTGCCAGATATTTTTTGTGAAACTTGACTTGTCTACTTGAAATTTCAACTCAAAACTACAGCTCTCCCTGCTCTCAGGATCTGAACATTTCTTGACAAGGCAAATGTTTTTGAGTGGTCGTCACATTCAAACAATTTTGAACACAAAATTGTTCGAGAATTGAAGATAGAAATAGGAAATTCCCTCACAATTCTCATACTTGACCTTATGTGTCATTTCTGACTGAATATGAACCACAAAATGGTATAGGTACAGATTGAATCTTTGACTCGCAAAAAAATTTTAACAGTATATTCTTTAGGTAAAAAGAAACAGTTTTTTCCTATACCATTTTCTTCGATTCGACCCTGGTAAACAGATATGGCCATTTTAAGTTTTCATAATGAGCGGTGCCACCCCTGGAAAAACAAATTACCTTAATCTGTGACTCTACACAGCTGTGGATTTTTAAACAGAGTTGTATATAGCCAGGGTAACCAATTTTTCAAATCTCACAGATACTTTTATCTTTGGAACATCAAATTACTCGAAAACGGCGCATTATACGAGAAAATATAAAGAATGCTTTCATTTTACAAAACGTCCAAATATTATACATACTTTAGATAGCGTCCAACAACTTAGTTTCAAGAGTTAGGTTCTTTGAATTTTTGGTATTTTTATGGTACTCAATGCTCATAGTGAGAAAACGGGAACACTTGTATTCGAAAAAAATTCAGCAATTAAATGAAAAACGAAATTTTTGGAGCACTAAAAACAACTTTTTTTTTTGGTTTTTCAACAGCCTGTATCTTTTAAACCCAGCCGATTCGGAATAAATGGTAAAGGAAGAAGTGTGTCTTTGGACCTCAAGAATCTACTGTTGAAATATTTATACGAGTCAAAGACTCGCTCTGTATAAGAGCAAATGCAAGACCAAAATCTACACGAGAACGAAGTTTTTTGAACGCTCGTTATATGATTAGTTCATGTTGTGTGCTCGATAACAGACACGCAGTGATATTCATTGTCAGACATACGATCAGTTGCAGAAGCAGCAAATACATATTGTGCAAGTGTCCATTAAAAATTTAATCCTCCATTAAATACGTTAATGGAAAATTTTCAAAATCTACTGAAGGTGATGGCGATGTTCAATTCGAAATTGGTGATTCAGCAACTTTTCTTATTATTCTTTGAACCTCTGTGAGGCCAAAACTGCACAAGTCAACCACAATTACGTTTCTATCTATAAATTGATTCGCGATATCCGTATACTTATTCCATTATACTATTATCGTTCATAATAGGAAAAAAAGATATCCAATTAACGCAACACGAATGAAGATCCTCCTAAACCTTTTCATCCATTATCCTCGCTCTTTCTTGGCGGACAAACGGAAGAACATCATAAAAATAGAAGACCACATCCATCGGGGCCCCTCTCTGACCGTGACTTTAACCGTGTGACAATCCGCATATTCGAAACCGGTCATTAAGACCGCCCGTCGTTTTAGTTTGGGGGTGATTTATCTCTGACCCATCGTCTTCTTGTTCGCTGCCGATATCCGCCATTGGCGGGGTTGCCTTTTAGGATCAAGTTTTCCCCACATACGTCGAACAGAAGAATATAATATTGAATTGGTGTGGCCGATACTTAATGAGAATCCATAATTATACCGTTTAGCATCAAATCTCTTGGGTTATACAGGGTGGTCCAGATCGTAACCAAGAAATTTTAACCACGTATTCTACATCAAAAATAAGCCCTAGTTTGTCATATAAACATATGTCGAGAAATGTTTCCTCTCCGAGATACGGGGTGTTAAAATTATAGAAAAAAAAAATGTTTTTGATTAATAACTTTCACACTGCTTGAAATATTTGTATAAAATTTGAGACATAGGTTTTGAGCGTCAAGTAGCACTTTTTGCATAATATCATTTCTTTTCTTTTCTACCAGTGGCGTCCGTACTGCAGCGAGACTGAATATTTCCAGAAAAAAAAAAGATACGCCACTGGTTTTTCCTACAATAAAAA
Organism: Coccinella septempunctata; assembly: GCF_907165205.1. Classification (NCBI taxonomy): domain Eukaryota; kingdom Metazoa; phylum Arthropoda; class Insecta; order Coleoptera; family Coccinellidae; genus Coccinella; species Coccinella septempunctata. The sequence continues at coordinate 46,181,578 of NC_058190.1, read as the reverse complement.
TAAGTATTTAAATCATTATTTAATTTGAAGTAAATTCGATCTCTTGACGTTTTGCTGTACGAGGCACCGTTTCCGGTTAAAAAAATAAAACACATTCTCATGCATGAAGAAATCGCCAAAATTTTAACGAAAAGATGAAAGAAGTTTCCACCATTTGAATTTGACTCCATGCTCCTTCACAAACTTGAAACTCATTTGTCTTCAGAAATTTGTAAAAATTTCATCATCCGATCCATTTTCAATGAGCTTTCAAGGTCAATGAAGGGCCTACCCCAATTTCGTATTTTGGCGACCCTTTTATATTCATGTGATCGTACACCACTTGAAATTTCAACAGTGTGACATAACATGTCCTATTAGCGAAAATACAGGGCAAAAGCCCTTGACGGATGACTCTCGACCAAAACGGTGATATCATATATCAATTGGCCCAGATCCGGAGCGAAAAAATAAATGTATTCGACCTCTATATAGAGCCCTTTGTGTGAATCCATCAACTTCATGGACCTATCCCAACTTTGACAACGAATACAAGCGGCAGCAAACACACGCTCGCTTGGGATTTATCGATCTCTAATATCTACTATATTATCTTCGGAATGCCCTAAGGGAATCATGGACTAGAAGGCTTATTGGCACGAATTGAGATCTGGAAAAAGAGCATAAAGTTGTCCACCATTTTATTTTAACAACCCTCTAGCATTAAACTAAAAACTGAATTGAACGCTCTTCGCTAATTCAATATAATATTACCTAGCTCTATACAGAATGAAGCTTTCTTTATACTTTTATAACGTTCGATGAATCGTTTTTTGAAACATGCCTGTCTGAAAACGAAAACTGAAATTTTCAGTGGGTTCATAATTATTCTCATTCTTGGAGAAAAGTATGATTATTGTTGAAGTGTTGTCTGTAGAAGAGAAATAGTTGCTTCAATACCATTTAGACAATAACCAAATTTTTAACAATAATAATTATGGTCACATCAGATCCATCACTTCTTTCAGTACAATTTCTGCTGCGAGATACTTCTCAAATTTGAAAGAAGACTGATGAGAAAAGCGTTTTGCCAATTGAAGATGAAATAACCCCTACTGTCCACAATACTATAATCTAAGGTTCAGTGAAAAACCGTCAATCTATATTAATTCTCTCTGAATTAAGTGAAAGTGACAGAAAAACTATGCGATCAGTTCTCCAAAAAATAATTACTACTGCTCATTTTAACGGTATTATCATGTTTTGCCCCCTTCAAAACTACCCCAACTTCTCGCAAGAATCAGATTTACAGCTAAAAACTGACTTATGGAACAGAAAATATTTAACCGGACAAATGCCGTAGTGCATGACGAGCCTTAAAAAAGTTCCATTTGCAATGACTCACCTCACTAACCCAGAGAGTAAAAGAGATGAATGAAATTCCTCGGTTTTTATTACGACTGAAAGAATGTGCTGCATGATTGTTTTCACATTGTGTATGGTCAGGTTTTCATTGTCGACGAATTAACTTGGCAATTGATTGTTCCTTTTCGAGCTTCCGAGTGGGATTATTTTATCTGCGGCAAGAGGATGAACGATTCCCTATTCATTGCCCAATTTCAAAGGAATTATAAACGTGTTTTCGGAGTTCCGCATTTGGGGGATTAATATCTACCTGATGATTGAGGATGGGGCTGGGACTAGGAAATTCGTACTGGAAGCGATGTTGGTCAGAAGTTGGAAACAAGGTTGAATAGGGGGGATTCCGCTTTCGCAAAACCAACAAAACGGTTGCTGAATCAACTCAGCACCATGTCCAGATGGAACGTAGGAAAAATATTATTGTCAAATTGGTTTCAAAGTGAAGATGAACCATGATAATGATTGATCCAGAATTGAGTCTTGCTGATTGGGTGAAAAGTAGAAATTTTGTTGGATGTTTTCTACACGCGTGCTTCTTGGAAAAGCTACGTTTTTCAGCATCGCTCTGTAACCCTATATTATCCAAAGACGGTCATTGATAGAGACATTGTCGGAAAAATACGACATAGCATTGTTTTCAAAGAGTCAGACTGCGATTGAAGTGTTAAGCTCCAAAGATGGTATGGGCGTGCAGAGGAAAACTAGATAAGAATGAAAAGGTCTTCTGGATTCCTGGTCGCTCAGGAATCAAAAGATATTAAACCAGAAAAGGAGCAAAAACTTCTTTCAATAGCCAGGGACCTTTTTGTGGTATAGGAAAATGTACCTAGAGGAAATAGTTTCAGGAGAAGTTATAGTTGTAGTTTGGTAAGGGAGTTACATTTCACTATGACCTTAAGGTCTATTGTGCATTCTACAGCCCGCCTTTCAGCTCCAGAGTTCTAATAAACACCAGTCATAGACTCTAAGAGAGCTTAAGTACCCATTCCAGGAGTTTCATCCTCTTCCCCACAAAATCTACACTCGCCAGTTTCTTATAATCCCATTCTCATGATATGCTTCCTAAGGCGACAAAAAGTCCAGTAAGGAAGCGTACGTAGTTCTTACCCAGATCCAAATAGTTCTTGCATCTTGAACTTTCAAAAACTCCCGAAGAACTTTCTGCATTCCTGGAAGATTCTCTTTTGGTTTCTTCCTTCTCCAGACTCTATTTCATATAGTTGCATTTTTCTATACCACAGAAAGGCTCTGAGCCAGTAAGTGGCGTTTGTGGTCCTTTTCTGGAGAGTGTGTTTCCTCCTCCTTTAGTTCTTTCCTTTGAATCCAGAGTGAACAAAAACCCAGACTAAAGAGACCTTGTTGTTCTTGACTATTTCATTAAATTTCCATTCTGTACTCCCATATCCATATAGGAGTTCAGTGCTTTGATATCGGCTTGACTATCAGAACGGATCAACATGTGACATCCTTGCAAGTATTATTGCCTGAAAAACATTCGAGGAGAAGCCTAACGACAGGGTGCACTTAGTACTTGCAGCCACTATCGTGGTTTTTGAACCATCTGTATACCATTTAATGGTATCAGTTTTCGAATTTTAGGTAGTGTATTCCTTTTCCCATTCTCTCCTTTTACATGGCATCTTCTTAAACTTGGTCTCAATGCTTACTTTTTTGATCATAACATCACTAGGGAGATTATCTGATGAGATGTACCTGTTGTTTAGAGAGGACCAGGCCTTCTGACCTGTACCTGTAGGTATTCTGAGGATGGGTTCGTGGGCTAGATGTAGAGGGGTGAGATCTGTGATGACCTCAAGTGCTCTAGTTGGGCACGTTCTCATAGCTCCAGTGATGCAGGCACAGGCAAGCCTTTGTACCTTGTCCAGTATTTTTATCATGCTTGTCTACTATGTTTAGCAAACCAGACTATTGCCCCAAAGGTTATAATCGGTCTCACAATCATGACGTACATCCAGGAGAAGGAAAAAACTGAAATCGAAACACTCTGGCAGAATCTTCTGAGGCTGGGTCATTCCAAAAAATCTTTTTGGAACTTCAACAACACTTCATCAAGTTTGTGGATCTCAAAGAGAATATGTCACACCTCCTACATGGATTGTAGGATAATAGCATTGACGACTCAGGAAGCAACTCATGAAAATGGGCATAGCAGAAACTGACGAGTGCAAATTATGTGGGGAGGAGGATGAAATTCCAGATCACCTCTCATTGCAAGCTAACGCTTTGGAAGAGACACTTGTAGGAGTGAGGAAGAAACCTCCTTGAAGCCATTTGATATATTGGAGTTCTCCAGATTTCTGGAACCTAAGGGTGAGCTGTAGACTACGTAGTGGCGAGAATAACTCTGATGGGGGTCAAAAACAATCGATCTTAAGAATCTTTAAACAATCTTTAAGAAGGATAACTGGAATTGAAACACTCTGGCAGAATCTTCCGAGGCTAGATCATTCCTAAAATTCTTTTTGGAACTTCAACAACACTTCATCAAGTTTGTGGATCTCAAAGAGAATATGTCACACCTCCCACATGGATTGTAGGATAATAGCATTGACGACTCAGGAAGCAACTCATGAAAATAGGCATAGCAGAAACTGACGAGTGCAAATTATGTGGGGAGGAGGATGAAATTCCAGATCACCTCTCATTGCAAGCTAACGCTTTGGAAGAGACACTTGCAGGAGTGAGGAAGAAACCTCCTTGAAGCCATTTGATATATTCCAGATTTCTGGAACCTAAGGGGGAGCTGTAGACTACGTAGTGGCGAGAATAACTCTGATGGGGGTCAAAAACAATCGATCTTAAGAATCTTTAAACAATCTTTAAGAAGGATAACTGGAATTGAAACACTCTGGCAGAATCTTCCGAGGCTAGATCATTCCTAAAATTCTTTTTGGAACTTCAACAACACTTCATCAAGTTTGTGGATCTCAAATGGAATATGCCACACCTCCTACATGGATTGTAGGATAATAGCATTGACGACTCAGGAAGCAACTCATGAAAATAGGCATAGCAGAAACTGACGAGTGCAAATTATGTGGGAAGGAGGATGAAATTGCAGATCACCTCACATTGCGAGCTAACGCTTTGACACTTGTAGGAGTGAGAAAGAAACCTCCTTGAGGCCATTTGATATATTGGAGTTCTCCAGAATTCTGGAACCTGAGGGTGAGCTGTAGACTACGTAGTGGCAAGAATAACTCTGATGGGGGTCGAAAACAATCGTTCTTAAGGTCGTAGTGCAACGCAATCTTTCTCATAATCTGGAATCTAGGGTTTGGATTATGTACAAGTTCAATTTGTTCTGAATGAGCTTGTCTGTTGTTAAGGTGAAAGTTCCAAAATTGATCCTGATGATAGTTCGTCATGAAATAGCCACCCAGGACTCCAATCGAGTTTTCAACTTTAGCGTGGACAAATCGAAGGCGACCACCTTCCGAACGACCGGAAACAAACGTCCGTCGTCCGTCAGGTATGCCCAAATGACCGGACATCAAACATCCAACGATAAAGGGAGATTTTCTGCGTCCCGTTTCCTCCGATTGCCCACGATCGAATATTGCGAGGCGTGAACGGCCAAGAACAAAAGCTAAACAACTTGGAGGACGACGCAACACGGCAGCGTCCGCATAGAATTCGGACCGGGGAGGCAAACAACCGCGAACTTATTAGAGGGTTAAAGGTGACCTCTCGGTAAGAAGAGCACAAAGGGCAGCAGCGGGCCGGACGGGGACGGTCGGTCCGCGCTGCGTCTAATTCCGGCTAATGGGTCTCGCAAAGTGGGGGCGGGTGGGGACCGGGCCCCCCCGGGCCCTATCGGAACCCCCTAGGGCCGAGGGACGGGGGTTCGGTTATCGCCTGTTCAATAGCCTACACGCTGACCGGCACTATGTATCCTTCCCCGGACCCGGACGTTATTGGAAATGCATGAACCATGGGCGTAGCCCGCAGAACACGGACATTGAGCGTAAAGATGGAAAACTGTGCGGATCTTTCACGATGGTTTATCATTTCAGGAAAACAATTTCCTTCTCTCTCCTACCAAACGCTTGTACAAGAAGTGTTATGAGATTTGAGAGTTCTATTCGCTAAAGATTTGGCTTTGCCGCCGTTTATGAAGTGCTGCCAACCAAAAATGAAAACTTCAGTCTGGCAGCTGACAGTTCAAGGTTTGTTCCAATTTAGGAACACCCCGTATAATAGCCACAGTTCCCAAGTTTGTTTCAGAATATGGTGGGAATATTGATTCAACCTCTCGATCATGGACTTCAGAAGAAAGTTATAAAAATAATAATAATAATGATCCTTTTGGACATGTGTACCTATACATGCATAAGACAAGTCAAAATAACAAATGAACTAGGTTCTGATACAATCATTTATGTATTAATTCACAGCATAATAGCATTTTTCAACAAAAAGCTCTTAACATTTCTCTTAAACTCGTTATAATTAAGATTTTTTATACTATATGGCAGATGATTATAAAGCTTTATGGATTGGTTCATAGGAGACATTTCAAACCTAGCAGTTTCGATTAATCAGGGTCTTTTGTGAACTTTACTATTCTTTATGCCTAGGAGTTGCCTGCGCATTCGCCAAATTGCAACCCATATTATGTGAAAATCATTGAGATTCATACTGAATGATAAAATTAGTAAAATAAAACTTTTTTCCAGCGTCGTACCTTTTCAACTCAGCTCAAACTCCCTAATAATCATAAATTAGTATAAAATCTTTTTCGGTTATAATGATGAGATCTTTCAAAGCTAGAAATCACTTGAGAATGTCCAATCTACTTCATACCTCATCTGGGTTACCCCGGTCGAAGAACTTACATCCTAAATGAATTTCCCCCGGAATAAATTAACGAAAGTGGCTAATAGTTGGAATTAAAGTTTAACGTGACCGTTTCCGTAGTGACCAACTCGTCCTGTGTAAAGCCGGGTTCCATCTCTTGTATATTACAAGTACTTCAGAAGGATGCGATGTTTGTGATACCTGCGAGTGTACCCCAAATATCAACTTCAGGACCCGTATGTACATATATCACATGAGCTTGTTTCGGGAACAATGTTTATCCAGGGTAAAATTTGTTTAACGTTCATGTATTAATTTGAGCAGGTAATTGTACAGCTGCATCCACGTATTTCTGGAAAGGGCTTTTTATAAATGAGAAAGAAACAATAAGAAAAATGAAGTTGATTGATCAACGGATTTTTTATGTGATACTGTTCGGCTTTAATTGTCCCAGAACTCTTGCAGCTCTACTCCTCTTGTGAAACAAATTTTCATATCGAGTTTTCTGGTGGAGCTTGTGTTGAGGGATTTCATAGTTTTTCATAATTTTATTTCTAGAGAATATGTGATACCCATCATTCTATTCTGACTTGCCTTGGCATACCGCATACCAGACTATTGCCCAATTAGTTATTATCGGTCCCACAATACTCCTTGGCAGTATTTTTGAGTTACATCCTCAAGTCCTACAAGCCCCTGTAGGCCTTTGTTGCTGTGCTATGTGTAGAATGTTACTCGGGAACCATTATTCTTGATCGCTTGCGAAATAATCCATTCTTTCAAGACTCAATTCGAGTTTGATGATGGGCAACCTCAACGTTCCCAATGTGGATGAACTCGGATGATGCCGAATCATGTATTAAGAGGATGTATTGATATCTAGTTAGCCTAGACCAGTTCCATGCATAAAAATATTATTGCGTTACCATAGCAACGAACAATAACTCATTAGAAGTGTCAATGTGAAGTTTGAGGTCAAACAAATAAATCGGAGTTACGCAATAGATTAAAAGAAAGAAGATGTCCACCGAAATTGTGAAAATCGAAAAAATGGAGTATCGAGCCATCATAAAGTACCTGTATATAAAATTGTTAAGATTTACGAAGATATGCTTAATATCCTTGGCATGGGCGTAGCCAGGGTTGAGTTTCGGGGGGGGGTTTTAAATGAAATTTTTCTAATTTTGACATATAAAGTGAGACTTTTTGAAAATGATATTATGTATACCTATATCATTTCGGGGGGGGTTTGAACCCCCAAAACCCCCCCCCTGGCTACGCCCGTGATCCTTGGTGATCAATGTCCTTCGTATGCGACCGTGAAAAATTGGACTGCAAGCTTCAAAAGAGGTAAATTTTCCATTGAAGATGATGACCGATCGGGAAAGCCAGTTTCTGTGTCAGTCTCCGAAAATATCGATGGAGTTCATGACATGATTTTATCAGACTGTCGAATTGGGCTAAAACGGGTATCTGAATCACTGAATATTTCATACGAACGCGTTTATCATATAGTTCAAGCCAATTTGGACATGAGAAACATTACTGCAAAATGGATTCCCAAATGTTTGAATGTTGTCCAAAAGCGTACAAGGGTAGAAGCATCGCGTTCGATCTGTGCTCGATTTGAAAACGATGTAGACTTTTTAAACCGAATTGTTACTATGGATGAGACTTGGGTACATTTCTACGATCCAGAAACAAAGCAACAATCGATGGAATGGCGACACTCTGGTTCTCCAAGACCTAAGAAGTTTCGGGTACAAAAATCTGCTGGAAAAGTTCTTGCTTCAGTTTTTTGTTATTGCCATGGAGTAATCATGATTGATTTTTTGTATAAGGATGGAACAATAACCGGAGATTACTCTTCGACATTACTGACCACTCTACGGGAAAAAATTAAAGAGAAAAGACGCGGAAAGCTATCCAAAGGTTTATTGTTTTTGCAGGACAACGCCCCTGCACACAAATCTTCTGTTGCAATGCAAAAAATTCGTGATTTAGGGTTTGAATTACTAGAACACCCCCCTTATTCTCCAGATTGGGCACCATCCGACTATCATCTCTTTCCTGAACCGAAAAGAAGTTTGAAAGGTCGTAAATTATCTTCCAACGAGGAGGTAATAAAAGCTGTGGAGATCTGGTTTACAGAGCAAGAAGAAACATTTCTGTTGAAAAGTCTAGAGACGTTGCAGGTTCGCTGGATACATTTATCCAATTGAGAGGAGAATATGTTGAGTAATAAAATATTTGGACATTGAAATTTTGTTTGGTTCTATAGTAGGCTAAGAATTTTTCAATATATCCTCGTATAAACAGTTTCAAACAGGCTTTCATGCTCTTAACTCAGTCCAAGTTTATACGAAACAAGGCCAAGACTTAAATCCTGTCAAGAGGAGCCCCATAATGCGCCCCGGGAAGTACCAGATTCATCTGTCACCGGAAACCTGTTGCTTTCAATTTTTATCCCTGAACCCACGCGGCTACAACCTAAATCATCCGAAATCGTAACTGGGCCATTTCGAATGAGTACCTACGGATTTAATTACAGCGAATTTCAATTAGTATACGGTTGTATCAATGGGCGAACGATTCTCGCGATCTGCATAACTGAAATTATGGATCGGAGAGTGTCGAAAGTGGCTGTAATTGCATTATCCAACCCTTTAGCAACGCCATTGCGGCCGGCGCGACTCGGATGAATTGAACGAGTGCGAAATTATTAATTGATATCCGAGCGACCGGGTTGCGATAGCAGTTTTCGAGTTTTATCTCTCCCGTGCGGTTTGATTGGCCGTAAATAAAGCCGTTATACGCTCGTTTATTCCTCGGAATTTTACGGTAGATGTGTACCGAACCTAAAGGCGAGTCCACACACATCGACATACCACATACCACGCCGGAAGAATTCGATTTTTTTAAATTTATATAAAAACTTATGAAGTATACTTCATTCAAATTTATTTCAGCAGTCGGTTGGCCATGGAATAATTTTCTCAAGTTTTTGTAACTAGAACGAAGTTAGGTTGGCACTCATGAAATGTCGTTAATGACATAACGCCGTTGCCACAACTAATATCAATTTTTATTACGAAAATGCCGAAAGTGATTGAAAAAAGAGAAGACAGGGTTTCAGGAAGTGTTATTTAGAATTCAGGTCCGCTCCTTCAAAAAGCTATACCCTGATATTCTAAAATCCACAATACGTCAGACGGTAGCGAACATATTCAATGTAAGAGAATTTTTATAATGTTTCATCTGAATCTAAACGACATATACTTCAGCTGAATATTTCCACAATCAGAATGATTGTGAATGAAGAGGATGACAAAGAATTTCCTTCTATTGGGAGACCCAGAAAAGTGGTGGCATTTGAGAATTTTATGTTTGAGTGAATTAATGCGAAAAGTTTACTACAGGATTTTCGATTAATGTCATCGGAGAATAAGTTCCCTAAAATGGATTTTTCTATTTTTCATTTGGCTTGTCCTATACAATGTGAATGTATTAAGGTACTAATAAATAGCTAATTATTATTATTACATCAATGTATTAAGATGGATAGCCACAAATACGCGCAAGTTGCCCTGTTACTTGTTTATTCATGTGAAATTTTTGTTCAAAGGTGAAACTCATCTTAACTTGAAATTTCCTTCAATTCCTTTCACTTATATTGATGCAAGATGATTTTTGTTGAAGAATTTAACATTCTTGTAATTATCTGTTTATTCCTTTGGGACATACCCATTCCCAACTACTGCATCATATGCATTTCATCTTCAGGTTAATATTTTTGAAATCTACAAATGATGTAAGCCAAAGAAGATAACGAACATTAACTCTCCTCAAGCTAGTGCATATTATGATATTATACTGATCTCTTGTATTTTCCATGCAAATAACTGGATTTGGTAGGCCTTCAATCAGTGTGTATGAACTTCAATTATGTTCGTCACATATTTTCCGAAGAGATTCGACATTGTGATAAAATACGTAGTAACAGAAACTTTTACGTAGAACGGGCAACATAGCGTTGATTTAAAACCCAAAAATGTTTTGACAAGCTTCATAACCCCACATTTTCGTACTATACAGAGTGAAATGTGTCAAATTTCCATGGCCAACCGACTGCTAAAATAAAAGTGAATGAAGTATATATACAGGATGAGTCTTTGACTCGTACAACAGTAGATCTGGAGGTCAAAATAATACTTTTTTTCATACCGTTTTTTCCGCATCGGCCCTGATAAACAGATATAGCCATTTTAAGTTTTCTGAATGAGCTGTGCCACCCCTGGAAGAACAAAATTACCTTCAGAATCACTATCTAAATCTGTCACACTACACATCTATGGATCTTTAAAACAGAGTTACATTCAGCCAAATTACCTGATTTTTCAAATTTCACAGATATTTTTCAATTTTTTAACATCGAATTACTCGAAAACAGCGCATTATACGAGAAAATATGAGGAACACTTTTATTTTACAAAACGCTCAAATATTCATTAGAAGATAGCGTCCAACTTAGTTTCAAGAGTTGGTTTCTTTGAATTTTAGGTATTTTTATGGTACGTATTAAGTAATAAGCATAATGAGAAAACTGGAAGACGTGGGTGATATTTGTTGTTCGAAAAAGATTCATCAAAAAAATGAAAAACTATATTCCGAAATTCAATTCATTTGATGAAACCTTTTGTGAGATAGAACTAAAAATAACATTTTTTATGGTTTTTCAACAGCCTGTATCTTTTGAACCGAGCGATTCGGAAATAATGGTAAGATAAAAAAGTGTTCTCTTGACCTCAAGAATCTACTGTTAAAAAATTTGTACTACTCGAATACTCACTCTGTATAACAGAAATGGCTTTTGTAAAGTGCCCTCATAACATTCATATCATTCAATCAATAGGCAATACTCCTTGTGACGAAAATGATGTATTTTTTATGAAATATCTTCGAAACGTCATATTTTGAAACAACCATTTCAACCGTTTCCCAAAAAAAAATATTTCAAGTACTTAAAAATTAAAATGGGTATTTCAAATTTAAAGCGTTTCGATTCTATTGCACAAGTTGGCAACATCGACTGAAATATGCGTTGATAATAAAGAACAACAAATGCACTATCTAGATGAGATAGACGAAACGATTCAAATTTTAAAACCTCATATTTGAATAATGATTTTGAATAGTTTCCGCGGTGCTGTGATAACCCAAATTGAGGAGAATTTCCCATTGGCAAAGTAGTTTTTAATGGGCGACATTCGTCACACTGCTCTGTGTGTTTTTCCGAAAAATCCCACCCCTTTCGATTTCAAATCGTCAAAAACCCATCTAATATCCCATATACCGTTAAGAATACTTCCGATCTCTCACTCCAATTGTCCAGAGATACTTTTATTGCTACCGGTAAACACCACCGAAAGTAACAACAGGTGGGAGAGATAAAATAACTCCGAAAGCAATAGAGAGATAGCCGTCGAGTGAAACCGTGCGGGAAAACTCCGTTCGTTGGAAGATTGCTTTGTCGAACTGGATGTTATCGAGTTATTCAATAAACAGACTTCATCGAAATGAGTGGCATCACTTTCGATTGGGGCGCTCGTGGAGCAAAAGAGGACAGCGACGGGGATGTTAGAGGAGCGCAACATTTTCATTCAATAGTTTGATTTACATTTATGGACGTTCAGTGACGGACTCAGGAATACAGAATTAATCCAGAGGAAATAAGGGGGCAAAAAATATATTGTGTGTATTTGTCAACTTTGAGGAGCTGAAGCAGCCAGAAAAAGAGAATTAGACATATGCTGATTTTTTTTATGATAGATTGATCCTTTGCCAATAGGAAATTCCAAATTTCATTCATCTACCGCGAACAGTTTAGATTTTATGATTTTTTCCGCGAAGGTCCAAAATTTCCATTTTTTCATCGACCAATTGAAAAATAAATTTTTTTAAAAATATCTGTTTGCATATTCGTTACCTACGCCCTCGAAATAGTCGACAGTATAAATTTGGTTTCTTTCGGAGACCAAAAATATTTTTTCAAAAAATCGCAATTTTTCCATGCATGTATGGAAAATTTGAAAATTTTTCAATCTTCCCAATTCCCACCAAAACTGGAGTATTTACTAATTCGAGGGAGTAGATCACGAATATGCAAACAGAATTTTGCTTAAAGACTTAGTTTTCAAGTTATGGTCGATGGAAAATTGGAAATTTTGGACCTTCGCAGAAAAAATCATAAAATCTAAACTGTTCGCGATAGGTGGATGAAAGTTGGATTTTTCTATTAGCAGAAGATCAATCTATCACCGAAAAAATCAGCATATGTTCAGTGATTTTTTTATGGCGGCTATAGCTCTTCAAAGGTGACCAATTTTTCAGAAATTTTCCACTGAAAGTGATTTATTTCCTAAAATACTAATCCTAGGAAAAATCCAATTGCACATTCGTAATCTACGACCTCGAATTAGTCAAAAAAATGACCCGGCTCGATATAGTTTCGGATTTAGAATAATTTCGTCTGCTATTTGTGTTTACCCGCCCTTAACCACTGAACAAAAAATTATTCATTAGGCTATATTGACCCGGGTCATTTTACTGACTAATTCGAGGTCGTAGATCACGAATATGCAATTAGATTTTCTCTACGATCAGTATTTTAGGAAATAAATCACTATGCAGTTTTTACTTTTCTGTGTCTTTTCTTTAATCATACGTGTAGGCATAGGGGCGGCAAAATCTCAAGCTAACGAGGGCAGCCTATACCCTAGGGACGGCCCTGCCATGGATCCACGGTTTTCACCGTGTTTAGGCCTCATCTCCGTTTCAGTAAAAAAAACTTTTCTCTTTTTCCCGCAGCCCAACAGGCTCTGCTCGCCCCAGACCACAGTGTTCCGCCAATCGGGCAACTGCTTCGAACTTTCAACGGCTCTATGCTCCCTTCTTCTTGGGATCGGCTACAACGCCTACGTCGTTTCCGGCTACGCAATCCAAGATGTCACCATGAACGTCATGATCAGGGTCGATTCCCCGTATCCGGAGGAAACAGAAAAGGTGGAAGAGACGAAGGAAGAGAAGGTGGCCCAGAAGTACACCTTGAAGACGGGAAGGGACCTACGCAGTAAGTTCATCATGATGATGGAGCAGAGGGTCAGGGATAAGGAAGCGGCCGAGCTGCAAAGGAAGAAGGAGGAAGAGCTTGAACTGAGGAGGGTGAGTATTGATCTCATCACTGAATGATACCACCATCGTCATTAATACCATTTTAACAAATTCGAGGATATATTGAAAAATTCTTAGCCTACTATAGAACCAAACAAAATTTCAATGTCAAAATAGTTTATTACTCAACATATTCTCCCCTTAATTGGATACACTTATTACAGCGAACCTGCAACCTTTCAAAAAAAAATGTTTCTTCTTGCTCTGCAATGCAGACCTCCACAGCTTTTATTACCTCCTCGTTGGAAGAAAATTTACGACCTGTTAAACTTTTTTTCATTTGAGGAAAGGGATGATAGTCGGATGGAGCCAAATCTGGAGAAAAAGGCTGGTGTTCTAGTAATTCAAACCCTAAATCAGGAATTTTTTGCATGGCAACATGAGATTTATGTGCGGGGGCGTTGTCCTGAAAAATCAAAACACCTTTGGATAGCTTTCCGCGTCTTTTCTCTTTAAGTTTTTCTCGTAGAGTGGTCAGTAATGTCGTATAGTTATCTCCGGTAATTGTTCTACTCTTATCCAAAAAATTAATCATGATTACTCCATGGCAATCCCGAAAAACTGAAGCAAGAACTTTTCCAGCAGATTTTCGGACACGAAACTTCTTAGGTCTTGCGGAACCAGAATGTCGCCATTCCATCGATTGTTGCTTCGTTTCTGAATCTTAGAAACGTACCCAAGTCTCGTCCATAGTAATAATTCGGTTTGAAGTCTACATCGTTTTCAAATCGAGCACAGATCGAACGCGATGCTTCCAGCCTTGCACGCTTCTGGTCAACATTCAAACATTTGGGGATACATTTTGCAGCAATTCTTCTCATGTCCAAATTGACGTGAACTGTATGATGAATGCGTTCGTATGAAATATTCAGTGCTTCAGATATCCGTTTTAGCCCAATTCGACGGTCTGATAAAATCATGTCATGAACTGCATCGATATTTTCGGGGACTGACACAGAAACTGGCCTTCCCGATCGGTCATCATCTTCAATGGAAAATTTACCTCTTTCGAAGCTTGCAGTCCAATTTTTCACGGTCGCATACGAAGGACATTGATCACCAAAGGTATTAAGCATTTCTTCGTAAATCTGCTCACCTCTTAACCCTTTTAAATACAGGTACTTGATGATGGCTCGATACTCCAATTTTTCGATTTTCACAATTTCGGTGGACATCTTCTTTCTTTTAATCTATTGCGTAAGTCTGGTTTACTTTTTTGACCTCAAACTTCACACTGACATTTTTAATGAGTTATTGTTCGTTGCTATGGTAACGCAATAGTTTTTTTATGCATGGAATTGGTGTAGGCTAACTAGATATCAATACATCCTCGTAATGCTGTCGAGTTGTATGAAGATTTAAAGTTGCTTTTCAGCAAGAAGAAGCATTTCCGGAAGATGATCTGGAAGGTCTGAGAATACACTCGTGGGTACTGATGCTCAAAGGCGGTAGAAAAATCGACAATCCTTTCTTCATCGAACCAACGACTGGCATTGTGCATCCACTGAATACTTTTGCTTACAACGGAATAGAAAGCGTTTGGAACCATCTGAATTATTGGGTAAACCTTCAATTCCTCCTAGTTCTTTTCATTCGAAAACTTGTTTTTTTCTGGAAGGTAAATATGCAGGAATGTACTCAGGATTTGAGTACTCTGGATTATAACCTGCTAGACGTGAAAAAATGGGAGCATATTCTACTTGGTGAACCTATCGAAAGTCGAGAATATAGGGCGGATGTGGAAGCAGATGAAGAAGAGGTCGAGAGGATTAAAATATATCAAGAAAAGCATTTAGATATGCCGATATCTTGGAGTGCCCCGATCACAATACCTCATGATAGTGAGTTATTATTCGTCTTCTTCATAACAGCTATTCAGTGATACAAATAGTTGGTGGATCAATAAAATTGAAATATCGACGCCTTAATAGCCTATTTTCTGTACAAAAATATTCCACAACCATCGTCTATCTCGAGTAGGTTGAAATTTCAGTAAATTCTACATTAATTGAATGTTCATTGACAACCGGCTCCTTCGCCATTTTGTGGTACAATCTCCCTTGACATTGGAAGCTCTGAATTTTTTGATAAACATATTCAAATGAAAAAAGAGACACAATTCTTATGAGGGGTTTATCTCCATCTGCAACATCACGAATTGTTCTAGTTCTTGCTTCGCGATATCCGAGAGGAGTGAAAAAAACATGGTACAAAAGAACTCTAGTCCAGAATTTCGCGCCATACCTCCAAGAAGATGGTCTCGTAGCCAAAATCACGAGGTACAAAGATTTCGACTGTACCATGCCGACAACCATCGAGGATTCCTACGAGAATAGACAGGACAGAATGTACAAGGTGATTGCTAATCTGGAAACTGGAAGAATCGAAGAATATTTCAAGCCTGGACGGGAGGATTGTGTCATAAGTAGGTAGTGTAACGTTTTCTTCATTAATTAAAATGTTCGACATTAAGACTATTTATTCACACTTATAACACTAATGAAAAACTATGTGACTACTACTCATTTCCACTTGCATTTATTTCCACTCACCGCTTGCACTGTGAACTGTACTGTACTGCTCCTACGCTGGGTTTACATAGAAGCTGGGAACTTCTCGCGTCTTCTTGCACTTTCCAGAAGAAAGTAGGGCCGGACTGGTTACAGTAGTGTTAAATATGGATACGATGGTTATCAATTTACAACTATGGTTTTTGGGAAACTTGAATGCATACGTCCTTGACGATGGAAAAAACAAACATATCGAAGATTTACTGGAGGCATTTGTTATGATGTTATGATTTTTTGTTTTCAGAACATTCTTACTTTTGCTTCGATAGTGAGGAGGAAGAGCAGACAAGGGTGATCGAGTTCAGCTCAACCGCCAGATACGACAGTTTGGCATCGTTGACTGTAAAAGATAACGAACTGACTGAAGTTTACGTCGATAAAGAATCCAGGTGATAAATTTTCATTTTACTGAGCGAAATAGGAAATAGGCTAACGAAAATTATTCACAGACTCTACTATAGGCACACTACTTACTCGAGGAAAGGTTTTCCACCTCCAGGAATGGTGGAAAGTCATAAAAGGATCATGATGGTGAGTGAATCTCAGTTTGGTTACAGGAAAACAAGGTTATACAAAAAACACTCTGAATTAAAAAGTTCAGAAATTTTGGACTGTTTCAAAAGTTTCCAATTAAAGAAAAAGGGTTGAGAAAAGCGCTCAGATGCCTTGATATCGGACAAATGAGCACCCAAAAGATTTTCAACTTTCTAAAAATATATTTCCAGCATTAAAATAACATACGAGGATATATTGAAAAATTTTTAGTCTACTACAGAACCAAACAAAATTTCAATGTCAAAATATTTTGTTTCTCAACATATTCTCCTCTTAATGGGATACATTCATTACAGCGAACCTGCAACGTCTCTAGACAAAAAAAATGTTTCTTCTTGCTCTGCAAACCAGACCTCCACAGCTTTCATTACCTCCTCGTTGGAAGAAAATTTACGACCTTTTAAACTTTTTTCAATTGAGGAAAGAGATTAAAGTCGGATGGAGCCAAAGCTGGTAAATAAGGGGGGTGTTCTAGTATTTCGAACCCTGAATCACGAATTTTTTGCATGGCAGCATGAGACTTGTGTGTAGGGGCGTTGTCCTGCAAAAACAAAACACCTTTGGATAGCTTTCCGCGTCTTTTCTCTTTAATTTTTTCCCGTAGAGTGGTCAGTAATGTCGAACAGTAATCTCCGGTTATTGTTCTACCCTTATACAAAAAATTAATCATGATTACACTGTGGCAATCCCAAAAAGCTGAAGAAAGAACTTTTCCAGCAGATTTTTGGACACGAAACTTCTTAGGTCTTGGAGAACCAGAGTGTTGCCATCCCATCGATTGCTGCTTTGTTTCTGGATCTTATATAGAAATGTGACCAAGTCTCATCCATAGTAACAATTCGGTTTAAGAAGTCTACATCGTTTTCAAATCGAGCACAGATCGAACGCGATGCTTCTACCCTTGCACGCTTTTGGTCAACATTCAAACATTTGGGGATCCATTTTGCAGCAATTTTTCTCATATCCAAATTGACGTGAACTTTATGAAGAACGAGTTCGTATGAAATATTCAGTGCTTCATATATCTGTTTTATACTAATTCGACGGTCTGATAAAATCATGTCATGAACTGCATCGATATTTTCGGGGACTGACACAGAAACTGGCCTTCCCGATCGGTCATAATCTTCAATGGAAAATTTACCTCTTTTGAAGCTTGCAGTCCAATTTTTCACAGTCGCATACGAAGGACATTGATCACCAAGGGTATATCTTCGTAAATCTGCTTATCTCTTAACCCTTTTAAATACAGGTATCTACTTGATGTTTCGATTTTCACAATTTCGGTGGGCATCTTCTTTCTTTTGATTTATTGCGTTACTCTGGTTTCCTTTTTTTACCTCAAACTTCACACTGACACTTCTTATGAGTTATTGTTCGTTGCTATGGTAACGCAATATTTTTTTTATAAGGAACTCGTCTAGGCTAACTAAATATCAATACATCCTCGTAAATCACAGTTTTCTTATGGAAAATATCCGAATCGTCAATCGAAGACGAACCTATCGCTCATTTTTCCATTTTCCAGAACGTCGTGGAGAAATTCCACCGGAACGAGAACGTACAGGCCTCGAAGGACATAGCCGAGAGGCATTTCGCGATATACGACCGGGAGATCCATCTTCGTTTCCATTACGACAGCGGCAAGGTGACGGCCTCCACCAGGACCTTCGTAAAACCGCCCATCGCCGAAATGGGCGAAGGGATGAAATTCAATCCGGATCTGACGTCCGGCTATCATGCGGACATCAAGGTCGACCCGCCCACCAACCTGGAGCTCTTCCTGCTGTTCCAGGAGCAGCTGGAGGAAGAGGCCAAGTCGGTGCAGCACATAAGAGATCTCGAGGATCAGGTACAAATCGGTCAACGTGGCAACGTAGCTGTCAATTCGAATCGATTTTTTCTTCCAGATTAACGATTTCTTGAAACTGCGTAATTTGGAAGTGGCCATGGTGAAGCTGGAAGTGGACCTATTCAATAGGGAGCATAACGAGCAGTACAGACAGGGGATGCTTGAAAGGGTGATGTTCCGTTGGATGAAATAAGGGCCGTTTCTAATTTCATTCTTACAGGAGCAGCAAGAAAAGCAACAAAAAGCCAAGGAAACCGAAGAGCACATAGATTACCTCCAACCATATCTGGAAAGGTTGGATGACAAGGACTTCATATCTTCGGAGCAAGCAGCTGCGCTCAGAGAATGGTGTTTGAATGATTTCAAAGCGATTTTATTGCAACGAGCTCAAGTTATCCAGAAGCAATTCGAAAGAGTAACACTTCAAGAAAAATAGATTTGGTATAGTATTTATGAATTTGAAATGATTTTTCAGGCGAGTGAGAACCTGAATAGGAAAAACCAATGGTATAACATGATGCGAGATAAATTGAAACCGGAGGAGGAGATTCAATATTTCGAAGAGCTGCATCGTATGAATTTCGTATTGCAGGCTTTTGTTGAACGCTTAGAAAGACATAGGGAATTATCGTTCTATAAGTGAGTAGTTTTTTCGGATATTGGAATGAATATTTTATAAAAACCTAATACCTATACTTCATTCAAATTTATTTTAGCAGTCGGTTGGCCATGAAATAATTTTCTCAAGTTTTTGTAACTAGAACGAAGTTAGGTTGGCACTCATAAAATGTCGTTAATGTCATAACGCCGTTGCCACAACTTATATCAATTTTTATTACGAAAATTCGAAAATGCCGAAAGTGATTGAAAAAAAGAGACAGTGTTTCAGGAAGTGCTATTTAGAATTCAGGTCCGCTCATTCAAATAGTTATACCCTGATATTCTAAAATCCACAATACGTCAGACGATAGCGAACATATTCAATGTAAGAGAATTTATATAATGTTTCATCTGAATCTAAAAGACTTATATTTCAGCTGAATATTTCCACAATCAGAAAGATTGTGAATGAAGAGTATGACAAAGAATTTCCTTTTATTGGGAGACCCAAAAAAGTGGTGGCGTTTGGGAA
This sequence comes from Coccinella septempunctata, assembly GCF_907165205.1. NCBI lineage: Eukaryota > Metazoa > Arthropoda > Insecta > Coleoptera > Coccinellidae > Coccinella > Coccinella septempunctata. Next base: position 46,162,017 of record NC_058190.1, on the reverse strand, counting down.
TTTTATGTTTGAGTGAATGAATGCGAAAAGTTTACTACAGGATTTTCTATAAATGTCATCGTAGAATAAGTTTCCGAAAATTGATTTTTCTATTTTTCATTTGACTTGTCCTATACAATGTAAATGTCTTAAGGTACTAATAAATACCTAATTATTATAATTACATCAATGTATTAAGATGAATAGCCACAAATACGGTGAAGTTGCGTCTTAACTTGAAACTTCCTTCAACTCCTTTTACTTATATTGATGCAAGATGATTTTTGTTGAAGAATTTAACATTCTTGTAATTATCTGTTAATTGCTTCGGGAGCTACCCATTCTCAACCACTGCATCATATGCATTTCATCTTCGGGTTAATATTTTTGAAATCTACAAATGATGTAAGCCAAAGAAGATAACGAACATTAACTCTCCTCAAGCTAGTGCATATTATGATATTATACTGATCTCTTGTATTTTCCATGCAAATAACTGGAATTGGTATGTCTTCAATCAGTTTGTATAAACTTCAATTATGTTCGTCACATATTTTCCGAAGAGATTCGACATTGTGATAAAATACGTAATAACAGAAACTTTTACGTAGAACGGGCAACATAGCGTTGATTTAAAACCCAAAAATGTTTTGACAAGCTTCATAACCCCACATTTTCGTACTATACAGAGTGAAATGTGTCAAATTTCCATGGCCAACCGACTGCTAAAATAAAGTTGAATGAAGTATACTTTGTGGAAAAAACGTGACATTTAAGCTCTGTGGACAGGTAATGAAATGCCACATTTTATGAATATCATAATCAATGCGTTTCCTTGAGCATTAGGATATCAATGATGATTATTGATTTTCTGTGTTCGAAGATAATTCCAGCATATACTACTCACGCTACGTACCTCTGTATATTTTTTTTTTCTCAAAAATCGTTAGATTTAGAAAGAAATTATACAGGCTACCTTATTTGTTCTAAATGAATCAAGAATGTAGTTTCTAGTGGTATAATATGAAAAAGGAAAAAAGTTTCTTAGGGACCAAATTTTAGAGGTAGCTTTTTCTACCCCTTGCTATTATAGGCAAATACCACCAAATTTTTTTCGACTGCCTTTTCGGTTCCACAGAATGTCTGCTCAATTTCATTTCCTTCAGTATTCTGGTTTCTAAGAAGAAAATTGAAAAGAGCTTTCCGGGTAGTATCTATAGAGAGCTTTATCTAAGCTGAGGATGCTCAAAAAAAATTTATATGAAAAACCCACGCTATTTTGGGGCAAGGAATCACCCCTCAATTTTTTTCGCCACTATTCATTTACACCCTGTATAATAAAAATGTGAGTGTGAAAAACGTGCTTTCACCCTATATTTCAACCTTTTCGAAGGAGAATATTTTGGTAGCCATGCGAAAAGATAAAGTGGTTTTCACAGATATCCTCAACGTTTTTCGTTCATCAAAAAACCAAAAATTCATGATGTGACTAAATTTAGATCGAGAAATACTTGAAAATATACTCACTCATCTCTATTTCGGCATCATGAGTATCGTTTGGACCACTCAATACCGCGAAACCATCACTAACAAACTTTTTATGAAAATTTTTCGTCCGAGAATGCTGAACTTTCGAAAACGTCAAGTAAAAGAACACAGAATAATATAGGAATGCCATTTATCCACATAGACGTTCCCATTATCGTTTCGTTCTCGTTTCTATCGAAATTTAACTTCTCATACGTTACTTTCCGAATAATGTTATGATTTTTTTTCAGATACACAGCAATGGTGAAATATCTGAACAATCATCCGAAGTTGGAAAATCTATTGAGGAAGGAATAATGGATTAAAAAACATGAAAAAAATTTATATTTTTATTCTGTTAAAATCATTACAACGAAAATAATATAAAATCTTTGGTTATTAAATGCAGGTTATGTCAATCACGAATGGTAGTAGAATAAAAACTTCTGGAATGTCTCTCAAAATACCAAAGGAACAATAAGATAATTCGATATATTCATTTGCATCGCTGATAAATGTATTAGTTAACTAACACTTCAATCAACGTTTGCGATTATTAATATTATTCGATATTGAAATGTGAGTATATTAAATTCATTTGTTTCTACAAAGATAAAAAAATAAAATTAAATTTTAAGCTCAACAATAACAAAAGCAACAACGTTTTCCGAATATAACTAATTCATAAAAACAATAAATGGAACAAAAGTCATAATCAAATAATTCAGGTACAAAGACTAGAAGATTCATTCATAATTCAACTCAAATTGATAAAATTGAAGTTTTGCTGGTCATACCAAAAAAATTGGGTACTGCGTTTTATGAAACCAATATCTGAACTAGAATTGCAATTCAGTGTTATCCTCTGAATTCAGTAAATGTATGACCACGACCCCATATGTCCAATACAATGACCATTCTCATCAAATGTTGCCAAGGTAAGTCTGCTCAACTTATTTGACAAAGAAGAAATTGTCTGTGTTGAATTTGGATAGTTCACAATGGGACGGTTGTCTGAAACAAAATGATGGCAAGTGATTCTCCTCACTCTGCATGATGAATATACAGGGATGATACACAGGTTGTTATTGAATGATATTCTGTATCAAAAACGCCACCTACCATTTTCATTATTCACATGATAATCAGATGACGCTTTGTTGTCAGCCTCATCATTAGTTTTCTGCTTGATTCTGTTGACGAATTGTCCAATCAAACCATCCATAAGATGCGCTTGTCTGGAAAAGACCTGGAGTATCTTCGACACTCTGGTACCGTTCTCGACCACCATGAATTGCAGAAAAAGGCATGGGAAACAGTTTGGATCGTCCTCTCTTGATGGTCTAGCGAACTCCCAGCTGAGATCTTCATATCGAAGGCCGAGCAAAACAGTCTGCGAAGAAAAACTGCCTTACAAGAAGATATAGAAGGGAGGCGCCGATTTGTCAAGCATAACTTGGTTAGTTAGCAGTGGCGCAGCATAGACAATACTTCCAGCTTTTGTGCAAAATCGTTGTTCAACTCCATTCATTCATTGCTGAATCTCGTTACCGAAAATAAATATTTATTTATTTATTTATTTCTCAAACAGATTACAAATCTTATAATATACAAAAAGGCTACCTATCGGTGCGATCAAACAAATAATTTCTGAGGGCTTCTTGCGACTGTGTTCCCTCCTGTGACTGAAGAGACCCAACAGTGACCTACAGATCCTTCCACACTCTGGGTATGGATAGTCACCAACCAGATCTGGCCGCCGCTGTATTCTTCTCGAGTCTCCATTATAGCTGTGGACCAGAGACCTCCACTGTGATCTGTCTGACGCTAGTTTTTCCCAGTTAACTGATTTTAGGGAGTGATGCAGTAAAGCCTTGAACCACTTGTACTGGCCTCCTGGTTTCCGAGCTCTCTCTGTGAATTCGCCAAACAGAGCTATTTTGGGAAGTCTTGTGTCTTGCATCCTCAGAATATGGCCGCTTCATCTGAATCGGGCCTTCGTTACTTGGGTCTCAATTGTTATACAACTCGCACGCTGCAAGACTTCTGCATTTGAAACTTTGTGGAACCATCTGATGTGCATTATTTGTCTTAGATGACGTTGTTGCGTTTGTTCAAGCTGTTTAATGTGTCGCCTGAGGGAGTCCAGCTTTCGCTTCCGTAAAGAAGCGTTGGGAGGACCACTGCTTTGTAAACAGCTGTTTTGGTCTTCAGATTGAGGTCGTGATTTTGAAACACTCTGACCTTTAGCTTCCAGAATGACCGTGATGCCGAATTGATACAGTTGTGTCCAGGTTAGCCCTAGTATTTATGAAGCTTCCCAAGTATTTGAACTGTGTTGTTCAACTAATGAATAAGCCACAGGAAGTGCTGCAGATACTAGTTAGTTGGGTTAGTATAGATGAGAATTAAATTAATTAAATTCATGGTAAGCCACCGCGAAATTTTATGATAGCTACGCCAATGCTTGCTCGTGTGACGTAGCATGTGGCAGAGCCTGAGTACTTCAGAAGCGATTATAGTTTTTCAAGTCACATCGACCCTTAGGTTCATCTTCTGGCCTACTAGTACCGTACCTACCATTAATAAAAGTTATATTTCAAATTCAATGCGTGCAACCACAAAATACCTACACATTCGACATCGTCTATGACGTAAACGCTCGTAGCGTTAATGGCCACAAGCACTGGCAGATCGTGGTAGGTAATGAGAGACGTCAGAGTACGCACAGGTTGCTCTATCTGCCCTTCAAAAAACGCCGCCCTGCAAAGAAAACAATAAATCTATTGGCGCGCATTTGAGCAACTCCGACAACGAACCCGTAAAACGGCAAAGTCCAACAGAATTCCAGATACTTCTTCATCAGCTTCCTGTTGGTGGCGGAGGACGGGACGCGCTTGTAGTGCTCCAAAAGTCTAACCTCCGGCGAGTTCTTGTAGCTCATCGGAAGCCAGGCCCAGGTGGCGCTCTTCCTGACGTGAATTGGTAGATATTTGTGTTGTTCTTCTCTGAAGTAGTGGGTGGAGTGTACCTGAGGATTGTACGGCCCAAGGTCTATGTGCGCCTGGACCCCACCCAGCATTATGTAGTGTGCGACTTCGCATGGGTATCTCGCATTGATTATGTTGTTTTTCGCTTCCTCGTACAGCAGTTCTAGAATCTTCGGATCCCTGGAATTGTTTCTCAATCTTGGAAGCAATACAGGCTTATAGGTGCGTATGAACATGCAGCCAATAATGAATAAATTGCCTTTTTGGTGGCAAACAGAAGTCGTTAACTAAACCAAAACACAGCCTGGTTTCAAAAAATTCAAAGCCTTGGCTATATGAGATTAGAAAAAATAATAAGAGCATACATCAAAAGATAACTCTCACTTGATTTTCTCCTCCACAGCGAGAGGAAAGAAGACATTCCTCTGGAACATGAGTTTCGGTTCATCCCTTTCTTGTTTATTATAGGAGGCGTGACTGTAATGTTCTACAAGAGAACGCCACTTCTTTCTTATCTCATAGGGCTTCTGGTTTTTTTTCAGCTGCAGCTCTGAAATTGAAGATAAAGTAGGGTATTTTTGAGAGTTTTTCTGAGGTAACTGCTGCAACCAGTTGACAGGAGGGTGGCTTTTCGATTCTATAAGGATAGGGAACGAAATGCTTTGCTTCGACATTTAATGATAAATAATTTCGTCAACTATTTTTGATGGCAAGTATTTTTCGTCCGCATCAGATACTTTTTGTCCGTAAACACTTTTCGTCCGCTCGGTTTGTAGCTTATAAACAAATACGACAGTGGCGATTAATGAATTTCGAGAGCCAGGATTTGATAAAAACATAAGTGCATGTGACAATAACAGCCATTTGCTGTTGCCAAATTAATTCCATTCGAAATCTGCTAGATTTTATGGGAGAATTGAGAACGTGGTTCGAATATCAGTGTTCATTATAATCAAGAATGGATTGTGGATATGAAAAACGAAAAACAACTGCGGACAGGTTGGATTTACAGCACACAAGTGAGTACTTAAAGGTATGTGAGGTCGACGGAAAAATATAATAAGTACCTTGGCAAAAAACTGTCTATATTGTCTCAACTGTAACAGACAGTTTTTCGTCCTTGGTACTTAAAAAACTATTTTAGATATAATTCGAAAGAAACGATCTTTTCTCACTTGGAAAGCATCAATATCAACTTGAAACAGATCGGGAAACTTTCAACCAACCTAGAATAGGGCTGACCATCCACAAAGTGAACACTTGACAGGCGATATGTTTGCTGAGTCCTAGCTCGTCGCAATTTATAATGGCCTGGCATATAGTGTCGACAGTTGCAGAGGGTGCATCCTCAATTTCCATCATGATGGCGGTCTTGTTGTGGAGGTAAACGCAGATAGTCATAACCGGACCCTGACGAACGTCATTTGCCACACTGTGGCTACTGGCAGCTGCACAGCTTACCGTCAGACTTGGTACCGACGCAGACGTGCTTGACTCTGGAATTAAGACTATAAAAAAAAATTATGGAGGATAGAGCTGATTACATCTATCAAGCAGTAGTACAAGATGCCGTTGATAGATTATCTAAAGCCTAACGCCTGGTTTCATGAAGCTTGATCGGGGAATCAACGCTTGATTGACGAATAGACGTTTTCAAATGATAATTCAGTCATGAATCTTCAGAATATCATTCTCACATCAAATAATGATTTCTGTTATTCTCAATTGCTACCTCTTCAATATATTCAGAAATGAAAAGGTTTCAGTGATTTGATTTTGGAAATCGGGAGACTGTCAAATCGTTGATCGGACAATCAAAGTTTTATGAAACCCTTTAGCTTTACGAGAATACATATATTGAAAAATTCTCAGCCTATTATAGAAACAAACAAAATTTCAATGTCTGAGTATTTTATTACTCAACATATTCTTCCTTGATTGAATACATTTATTACAGCGAACCTGCAACGTCTCTAGACCTATCAAAAAAAAAAAAATTATCTTGCTCTGCAAACCAGAGCTCCACAGCTCTTAAACTTTTTTCAGTTGAGGAAAGAGATGGAGCCAAATCTGGTGAATAAGGGGGGTATTCTAGTAATTCAAACCCTAAATCACGAATTTTTTACATGGCAACATGAAATTTGGGGGCAGGGGCGTTGTCCTTCAACAACAAAACACCTCTGGACAGCTTTCCGAGTCTTTTCTCTTTAATTTTTTCCCGCGGAGTGGTCAGTAATGTCGTATAGTCATCTCCGGTTATTGTTATACCCTTATCCAAAAAATCAATCATGATTGCTCCATGGCAATCCCAAAAAACTGAAGCAAGCACTTTTCCAGCAGATTTTTGGACACGAAACTTCTTAGGTCTTGAAGAACCAGTGTGTCGACATTCCATCGATTGCTGTTTTGTTTCTGGATCGCAGAAATGTACCCAAGTCTCATCCATAGTAACAATTCGGTTTGAAGTCTACATCGTTTTGATATCGAGCACACATCGAACGCGATGCTTCTACCCTTGCACGCTTTTGGTCCACATTCAAACATTTGGAAATCCATTTCCAAATTGACGTGAACTATATGATGAACACGTTCGTATGAAATATTCAGTGCTTCTGATATCCGTTTTAGCCCAATTCGACGATCTGATAAAATCATGTCATGAACTGCATCAATATTTTCGTATCGTGACACAGAAACTGGCCTTCCCGATCGGTCATCATCTTCAATAGAAAATTTACCTCTTTTGAAGCTTGCATTCCAATTTTTCACGGTCGCATACGAAGTACATTGATCTCCAAGGATATTAAGCATATCTTCGTTAATCTGCTTAACCCACAGGTACTTCATGATGGCTCGATATTCCAATTTTTCGATTTTCACAATTTCGGTGGACATCTCCTTTCTTTTAATTTATTGCATAACTCTGGTTTACTTTTTTGACCTCAAACTTCACACTGACACTTCTAATGAGTTATTGTTCGTTGCTATGGTAACGCAATATTTTTTTATGCATGGAACTGGTCTAGACTAACTAGACCAGTTCTCGTAAGCCTTCTCAAACAATTCATTGATAATCTAAAGAAAGGAAAAAAAAAAAATTATTACTGCTTTGGGGAGGTAGTTTAAAGTATTGAAAAGTTTACAAGAACTAAAAAACCCTACACAACTTTCCATAACTTCGCAGAATTCTTCATTTTCGATTAAAACGTTCCGCCTGAATGAGAACCCAAGTTAGTCACCTGTGAACTTCAGAAACAAGGAAGTGATTTTAGATTTTGCACAATGTCCTATTTCGCATCTGAAAACGATCAGTTTTTTCCTCACTATCCAAATGAAAAAACTCAATTTTCTACTAAACAACGTATTTTTCGCAAGGTCGCCAAGTTGACGAAAAGGATGAATGAATGGAAAATTCATTGTGGAATATTTCGCGCAGGTAACGGCTGACAAAGTGGTCTTTTGTATCGAAAATCGAGCTCCTAGCACCGAGGAATAATTGTTTTTATGGACCGCTTAATTATGTTCAATCAGCGAGATGCTGCCGGATAGAATGGAATGAAGATTTTCCAATCTCAGTTGAGACGGACGAGACGCATTGATCGGGTGACTTGTAATTGAATTCCCTAGCATTCGGATGTGATTGAGCAGGGATTACTCCAACAATGGGTGAGTTTGATCACAGATAACCAAAAATTGATGTTATTTTTTCTCCGATAAGGTTTCGACGAAAATCTTCAAAAAAAAAATGACAGGGTAGTTTTGTACATACTCAGAGACGATATGCTGTGACAACACACACTCCAAAAATATAACGGACTTGCCATCATACATTACACCAAACTTAAGACTAAACAACTGAAATACACTATACAAACTGTCGACTTAACAATTAGGTTTAGCCTTGTCTTTTTACCTTGATTTTTATAAATACATATATGAAATCACTTCTCTGATTCAAGAAAATGAATTTTCTCGGTGTATCCATTCCTTTAATTCAAAAAAATATATTCTCCCATCATAAGAAAATCCTTTTTCTTGTTTTATAAATAAATTTTTCTAGAAAAAATGACCTTCAAAATTTTTTTTCTGTTGGATACTCTAGTGGATGGTCTTCATTTTCATGGAAACATATTGAACATAAAGATCAAGGTTTTCTTCCAAACTTCAATTATGAATAAATTGATTCACTTATGCTTCAATACCCACCCTTAAAAATATCACTAGATTTTGAACTAAGTTAAGTTGCATTTGGATTTGAGTTACGTTGCTCGTAAACTCAAAAATTATTGTGAATACCACATATAAAATCAATACTTCAACTTTTCGTTTTACTTGGCAATTACATTCGAAGAATAACGTTCATTTTAAACCAGCACTAATTCCGAATAATCCAATCCATATGAAACTCAACCTTTCTACACAGAGACGTAAATTCAATCCCTCAAAACAAAACAAAAAACGGCCAATGTATAAAATAACATTATCAGTGGCAAACCCTATCGGAAGACTCATAGCATATATGAAATTAATATTTCACATATAATGGAATTCCTATAGTTCAAGGCGGTAACAGACAATCATGTACGAGCATACATTCATACTTTATTAGTTTGAGGCATGGGCGTAGTTCATGATGAAGGGTTTTCCAATAGCAATGATACATTTTAAAATGGTTAGCTTAGCATGGCAATAATTTTTTTTTATTTCTTAAATAATTTGTTTTCAGTAGCTTATGCCATTTAATCATGGAAAGATGCAGACTTCAACAACGTTTAGAAATTGTTAAATTCTTTCATCAAAGCTAAAATTTGTGAATACCAAGAGGAATATAAGAAGAATTCATGGGAGGCAAATCGACTCACTTTTCGTAGTTCTCTTGTATCGTGTAAAGAAAATTATGGAAGATACATTGATCCAGATATACCTGAGACTAACGCTGATGCGAGAAAGAGACCATCTACCAATTCAATTGGTCCCTTTCTTAGATATTAGTTCTTAGTTACTCTGCATAAACTCGCCATTGACCTTGATTTCAAGATGTTTGTAACAGAAGGAATCTTTTTCAAGCATTCAGACTGCATCAAGTAGAATCTTTATTCTGTTCAATTTTCTACTATGCTATCGCTTTAAGCAGTGTTGCTAACTGTTACTATTTTATTTCAGGCAGGTTGTCCTTGCGTAGAAAACTAATTTGAGACATGTACGCCAATCATCCACTTAATTTTATCAGAGGCTAGCCCAATGCTAGGGTTTGGGGTTTGAGGTTCGTTCGAATCATATTTTCACTTTTCGTTTTTGATACAAAATAAAGGTTTTTGTTTACAATTAGTAGTTTATCAGACTCCTTGGCTTCAGCGGCTTTTTCAGGGTCAACATCGCCGAATAGCCACGCCTATGCTCTTTCTAGCGATAGATTCAATAGCGTATCATTATCATTTCGAAATCTTTTACTCTATCGTAAAAACGCAGCCGCAAAACAAGATAGCAGGTCCGTTTTTAGTCAATTTTCGATGGGCGAAACTGTCGTACGTAATTTCGGATGCACGCGTATTTACATACAACAGACAACAGATAGGCTAGGAAGTTTTATTGGTTGTGACTAAAGGTCTAAGAATTTTCGCGTAGCAATAAGGATGGGCTGATCTAGAAAATCGAGACGATTTGAACTGAAATTTTGAAGAGTGAGTAGAATTAGCTTATGTTTCATGTACCTGGAATATTGGTCTGCTTCAAGTATAAACATTTATCGTTTTTATCACTTATGTTCAAGCATTACTTCGTACGAAACTATTTTTGTCATAGATTATCATTTCGTTATTATTAATCAAAACCTGTTAAGGGGAATCACGAAAAAAAATTATCCGAATCTCTACGACATGATTGAAACGTTTCAAGATACGGAAAGTCATATGTCATAACCTTAACTTGAAAAATATAGTTATTTTTCCTAACAAGAGCGCATAGTCTCACTTTTCCGCTCGCAAAAAAAGTGATGAATGAGAAAAGGCGCGTTGTACTCTTATTAAAGATTATTTCATCTTGCTAAATAGTAACGGTTTTTGAGAAAGAATTATCAACAGGTACGTAGCGTAAATCGTATGCTGAGATTATATGGGAACAACACCAAAATTTTGTATTGCCTTCTTGCGCTCAAAGAATATGCACAACTTTATTTCTGCTAGTTTCTAACAAAAAATCCAATTCATGTTTGAACTTGATGACAACTTGCTTCACAATAAACCCCAAACTGTTTCTATAATCATTATGAGTTTATGTAATTGAAAAAAATATTTCGACGATACGTAAAATATGCAAATTCGGAAAACATCATCCTTAACTTTTGACGAGCAGTGTTTATAGCTACATATATGGAAAGTTGCCTTGATACATTAGTGATTTCAATGAATACTTTAATGGATTAACATAACACAATGGGTGCACCACCGACGAGGCTAATTCCATAGCGACAACAAATAGAAACATACTAGCGCACTAAGTGATTTTGAAAAGCCAATGATATATTGAATATTTCATGATCGTATCTCATTTCAGGCGTGACTGTTATGGACAACAGGTCATACTATCACCACCAGGATCTGACTACAGATTACGCGGTGGAAATAGGTCATGGGGTCTTCCAGAAGAACCCAACAGATGAAAAGAATGCTAATTTACTGTACAACATCCTCATACCTTTATTTGGAGCCATTATAATAATTTCTAATCTGGTGACGTTCATATCCAGCTGTGTCACCATAAAGAAAAGTAAGTTAATTCATATTATGAGCCCATGAATTTTTCTTAAAACTGTCTTCGATGGAAGGAAAAATCTGAGAACATTTAAAGTCGGTTGTGTATGAAACACAATCACGAGATGTAGATGAATTCAAAGTAAGAATACGCATAGCATGCCGAGAAATTCCATAACGTAAGGGCGTAAGTTTCTATCGTGCATTCTACTCTTTTTTTTATTTTTAAAAAGACTGTGATGCGGTCGGTGCGACTCATTGAATATGGTTTATTTTTACGGTTTAGGTTTGGGTCATCTCTGAAGTTCTGATTTTTCCAATCGAGTTTTCAAGCAAACAGTAAACAGACCTCTTCATACCACAGTTTAATGTTCAATATGGCGGATGCGCTATAATGTATTTAATTCGATTTTTCTTACTTCATTTCAGGTACAAAGCCAAAATTGATGTACCTTCTTCTGGGCAACATAGCTCTTGCAGATTCATTAACTGGATTAGTCGTAATTTTTGGACAAGTCTATCCAGAGAATTTGAGAGATCAACAGATTTGTGCTGCGCAAATTGGTAAAAAAAATTCTTGACGATTATAAACGATTCAACACAGTAACCACAAATTTTCAGGGCTCATTATAGCCAGTACTTTAATTACTATATACACAGTGGGCATTATAGGTATTGACAGATTTCTCTACATATTTTACGGATATCATAATCACAAATGGTTTTATTCCAAGATAATTTATGCCTCAATAGTAATTGTTTGGATTTTAAGTGAGTACATTTTCCTGAAAAACGTTTAATATAGAAGGTAATAAATAATTTGTTTTAGGTTTGCTTGTTGGATATCTCCCCTTGATGGGATGGTCTAGGACTGCGAAAAACCAACAAGCCTGCTGCTTCGTAGTGATTGTACCAGAAACTTTGATACTCATCATAGCTATATTATACATTGTACCAGTAACAGTGATCCTACTTTTATACTCCCTAGTTTTATACAGAGCATCAAAAAAATTTTCACTTCAAGAGCTATTAGTTGGAAAACCAGTCTCTCGAGATTTACACAAGAGGAAGTCTCAAATGGATAAGAGGAAAAAAATTCATGAAATGAATGGAGGAAACCAATCGAAAAACTGTTGTTTGAAAATATTAGGAAAGGAGTTTTCACCCGCTGTAAATAATTCGAAAAGGTGGAAAGCAGCAAAAGTTGTTTTCTTTTCAACAAATAATTTCTTATTCACGTGGTTTCCATATATTATAGTCAGCTTGTACTACACGTCAGTTTGCATAGACGACAGCTCTAAACGATGCAGATCACTGAGTCTGGTATTAGCAAGCCCTCTAGCAATGCTAGGATTTGTTAACAGTCTGGTAAGCCCCATTATATATGCTTGGTGGCATAAGGGCTTCAACAGATACATAAAGAGAAGAATAAGTACTTTCAGATTGAGAAACCCCAGCCATAGTAAAAAAATTGTTCCTTATGGTTCTTCCAATGCTACTATGACAACCATTCTAGAAAATTCTAATGAACACATCACCAGTGTTTGATAAATGCATCGGATTGGCTTTTTCAAATGAAAAATTTGTAAAATATTCAACTGACTATGATATCTTATTATATTTTATAGTTCTTCTAATTTTGTACAAATTGTTTTATAATTAAATGACTAACTAAAAAATTGTGTTTTCCCAACACTATCCCTATACTCCGTTCAAGAATTATTGACATCCTGTGTGACAGGCATGACAGCAGTGGAAAATCCAAATTATGTTGGTAATAGCCCATTCACTAAGATTTTGAGTTTTGGACCAACTCATAAACCAAATACATGTACCTCTATGCACTGACCAAAGATGTTTAGGATTTTGTACTATTGTTTATGTTTTTGATTTAATCGTACAAATTAAGAAAATTATGGCTGTTTAAACCTTTCAGTTTAGATTTTAGTTTATGTTTAGATTCTCAAACCAAATTCGTATATTTTAGTTCAGTGATTAAAATTAAAGATATAACTGGAGATCTTTTGTGACCAGGTATTAAGGCCCGGTTTTTCAATTCTGTCAGGTTAATCTAGGATCAACGTAAATCTTGGCTTAATCCTGAACTGAGCAACCGGGCCTTAACTGCCCGTAGAATTTCAAGGCCTACTTCGATGTGAATGATTCCTGAATGGAGCATAATTAGAAATATTCCTGATCAATGAAATGAAACTTTAATGCATCAAGATTAACAGTCTTGATACTTAAGAGTACCAAACCAAACTTCATAATGACGCAGTATAAGATACCTTTGGCATAATCAAGAAATTCGTTCAAAATCAGATTGAAAAACTCACCAGATATATGCTTCTCTGAGAGCCCCTCAGTCACGATTTCTTTTTGTCCTTCATTTGATGTTTCTTCCTGTTCCCATTCATTGGCATGTCCTTTAGGATCATGACCACAAGCCAAATCACCATTACAGATACTCGAACAGCTGGTATTTACAGCTGGAACCCTTTGAGATACCGAGTACAATGTTCCTTGACTTGAAGACAATTCTGTAGGTTGTGTAAATGCTTCCTTTCTTTTCGGAAAGTCACTGAAGATGAAACATAGTACAATAACTATAAATATATAGTAGAATGAGAATATTTACCTGTATTGATCGTGCATAGTTTCAGATTTCTTAGTTGGATATAACCTATTTCCAGCATATTCCTGAATTCCAGGATTGTAAGACTGCTGTTTATTATCTTTTTGATTGGATGGTATGTTCATATTCATTTTATGTCTGAGAGGTGAAATTTTAATGTGCTATTGGTAATCCAAGCAATACACCTATGTGTAACCTTGGTTTTTCAACGAAACTCAAATGGCAGTGCAGATTTAAATATGTGGGCTCCATTGCCTGGGAATATTATGCAGTTGTTTAGTCATTATTGACGATTAATCTCTTGAAAACTCCAATTAATTTACGCCTACCTCCATGACAACCTTGAAATCGTAAAATTAGATGTGAAGTCTACGATCCTCAGAATTCAGAAGAAGGAAAACCAATTGAATACAATCATTTCCAGGATTATCTCCACAATTGCATTTATTTTTTGGTTATTATTCACAACAACGGACAAAAACAAAGCCCTTTAATTCGCAACTCTTCTGTCAAGTCAATGAGGATAACAAATCTAGACTGACCATCAATATCTGTCACGTATTGTTGGTTGCAGCTGTTGAAATGAAAAATTCAGAAAAAAATAATTTTGAGTGGACAAAAATATCATGGTTACAAAATTTATGTTCAGAAATTATTTTCCAAAAAAATTTTAATGGAACGAAATATTGGAATTGAAAAAATTTTGCAGCAAAAGCAACGACCGACGAGGATGGGATTCGAACCCACGCGGGCAGAGCCCATTGGATTAGCAGTCCAACGCCTTAACCACTCGGCCACCTCGTCATGCTACATATGGGTCACCAACTCGTATAAAAAGAAAAAAATTATATTTTTTCGAAATAAAACTTTCACTTTCTTGGTATATGTATTACCAATGTTAGTAAAAATTAGGATTTTTAAAAGAATTCTTTGATAATTTTTCGGTACCAAGTATGAGAATAAATTTTTGATGAATGTGAAATTGTTTTGATGTGTCTCTATAGCAACAAGGAACTGGAGTAAAAGCTGATTTCTATTAGACTATTTTCATTTCCAGTCGTGCTCTCGCCATGCATGCTAGTACTAAATTGGACTACTCTCTGCTCCGATTTGGTATGTTAAAGAATTTTTAATTCTTATATCAACTGTTTCAACACCCCGAATACAACTAAAATATTTTTAGTTGTATTCTGTTCAATTCTGCATTCTGAAACAAAACCTCATAGCAATAGCGTTCATTCATCAGTATTATAGATAGATAGGAACCTAACTATATTAGGTATTTGATGAAAATCATTTGGGAAATTCTCCTTTTATACAAGGGTTCTGGAGATTTTATTTCTATTGAATGAACCATTTGAATTCACTCTGACCTGACTGTAATGAGTAGAAAGTCGTACCAAACGAATGCTATATGAAATTTAAATAAACAGAATTTTCGTGAAAGTGAACAGAACTTTAGTTGAAGTAATAATTCCACTCGAAACTGTGTAGTCGGCCAACCTTCATGGGACGAGGTGGCCGAGTGGTTAAGGCGTTGGACTGCTAATCCAATGGGCTCTGCCCGCGTGGGTTCGAATCCCATCCTCGTCGGTGACAAGATTTTTGTTTTTAAAATTAGAATATGAGTTCATTCGCTTGCTTCTATCAAACATGATTCAAGCCGATGGTTTTCTCTAATAGAAAATACACATTAGGTGAGTTGATTCAGTTGGTCGAAAATTCTAGTCATCAGATGACAAATTTTGCACGAAACTAAATAGTTAATTTAGAACCACGTACTTGATCAAGCAAGCAAAAGCTCCTTCACATCTTTCCTAACATGAAAAGATCTGTTTCCTTTTATGTTGCTAACACTTCGCCTTAGAAAGATCAAAATATTTTATGGGGCAATACTGATATTACACGAGTAGCGAGTAATATACTTATTTGACCCTGACCCTGAAATATTACATCGGCATTATGCATAGTGTATACCTCACATACGATATTCAAAAATACGGAAAGCCACTTTACAAGCAAATTTGTAACGCCTGACATGCGAAACCTATTTATGCGAAGAATCCAAGCCTCTTCTTCATCCAAATCGAACAATACTTGAACGTGGCTATGATTGCATCGTTCCAAAAACCTATCATGTTCGCGTGTCACGTGCTCTTCACTTTCTTTACAACCAATTTATGTCACGGAACTTTCGCACGTCAATGGTTTATTTGCAGGGACTTGAAAACTCTCCATTGTGTGAGTGGTGAATATTTGCGAATTTTCTTAGCACGAATATTGCCACGTCAATTAAACGTCTCCTTTGATAGGTTGCACTGAAGGTATTCTTAGAACCACCCTAAAAGTTTGACTAGGGGAAAGTCACAGATTACCGCCCGAAGTTTGATTTATATAAATAAAAGTTGAACCATGTTTTTTTGTTCATCCGCATGCATGGACTGAAATCTTGGGGTGCAAATGACACGGAAATCAAAAGTTTCCAAGATAATCTGACTCATTTTGGCCGAACTGAAAGATGTAACTTTCAATTCGTGGTTCGTAGGAAAACAAATAAATTGCACGCCAAAATGAAAAACTACGGAATATTCTATTGATGAAACGATTCCTCCATCCTCAAATTTTCTAGTTTCGCATCATGTTTAATGTTTATTAACCCGAACATCTGTGCTGAGGTATAAAAGCGTTGCTAAATTATCAAACTCGAAAAATGTGATAAACCGGGTGAAAGTAGGTAATGATTTCAAAGGGATAGCTGCCTTTTCACACGCAACGTGTTTTAGCGGCTGCTAGGGTGCATTTGGTAGTAACAGACTTATCTAGGTCACTGGTCATGGTCGATATGGTCCTCGATTGCCACCATGTTGGTCCGGTATAAAACAGCATTAATTGCGAAATAGAAATTCATTGAATTCCAACAGCGACGTTAAAATACTGCTCGAGAACCTGAATGCTCTACGTTAGACAGAAGGGCCCAGTTTGTACTATTTTAGATTTGCCACAAAATATCCAAGTTACAGTTCATAGTTCCTCAGAAAAACTGTAACGATGCAAAACTTCTTTGAGACGTGCAAATAGCATTTGCAGAAATGTGAAGGCGGGTAGAAATTTTGGGAATTCAGTAATGATTACATAAAATTTTTAGTGGATTGCCAAAATGTTCCTAAGCAATGTTTCGAGATGCTCTAAACAGGTAGCATTGGAGGTAGGAAATGCAGAATCCTTCCAGAATGAATTTCAATCGATATCTGAAAATGATGAGCTTAAAAAGTACATTACTTTGAAGTATCGTGAAAGAAACTCAATACTCATTATAAAAAAAGATACTCGAAGTGTTTGGAGCAATTCCTTCAAACGAATTTTGGTTCGAAATTTCTTTTTCTTTCGACCACGTTACTGTTTTCCCAGCAAAACATCGATTATTATAGAAGTGCGTCGCTTTGGAATTCGATTACGAAGTTGAAGGGTCATCAAACCATTAATGGACAGGCAGATATTGATCTCTTATCAGCCAGTCAATGCCCTGAGTTTTATACCCGAATACCTTCATTACGGAAATGCACGTTTTCCAGATAAAATATTCAGTTTTGTGTTGGTTTTCTTGGTGTCAGCGACATAGGGGGTATGTTTCCATGGTAAGTAATTAGTTAATTAATGATTATGAGAGTCAAATTAGGAAAAGTACGTTTGTTTTCGAAGGAGTAGATCAGAGGAACCTAATTTCGAAATATAAGACTAAGAGCCGCTGAAAAAGCCACAATGAAACACAAATAAATTAATGTACCAAAGATATAAGTAAGAAGAATGTAAAATTGATCATTTATTTCGCTTTAAAACCGTGTAACCAGTTAGTTTTTCAACAGAATCAGAGGGTGAGGGAAGAAGCCAACGATAAATGGTGTCAAATATTTTCATCATTTGTTTTCCCACTTCTTAATAAAACCTTATTATGCTGTTAAATGTGATCAGAAGGCAATATTTTGACGCAAATTGGAGAATGCGCCGGTATTTATAAATCTATTTGGTTTGTTCGAAAGATTAGCTAGTAAGACAAATGATAATCTTGAAGGTAAATTCGTGGTCTATCGATAAACTGACCTCTGGTAGGAACACAGATTTTCATACCTTTCTTCCATGGCATAAATTCTCCGATATTCGAGCAAAAGAGCTTCTTGAAAATAACAAGAGTTGAGGTAATATTTCTTGTCATCTAATTGGAATGTGGAATGTAAAGCAATTGATATAAAATGATTTAAACCAACTGTATTGAATGTCCCTCCGAGAACCAAAGTTCGCTTCTTCTTGCATGGGTGCCGAGATATTAAAGGTGGAATCTTTCCACCTGGCTAAATCATCCAGAACTGAGACCTGGACCATTTATTTTTACTATCCTACTTCTTCCTTCCTGAGGAGACCATCAATGAAATTGACAAATCTGAGTTTTGACTGCTGCCTCGTGAGGATCCAGGACTGGCTTTCCTATA
The DNA here is from genome assembly GCF_907165205.1 of Coccinella septempunctata. NCBI lineage: Eukaryota > Metazoa > Arthropoda > Insecta > Coleoptera > Coccinellidae > Coccinella > Coccinella septempunctata. Next base: position 46,143,653 of record NC_058190.1, on the reverse strand, counting down.
TGCATGCTTCATAGACCACATCCAGTTCTGGACACTCACATATTACCGGCATTTTCAGCTTGACACGATCTCCAACCTGCAAGTTCGTTTTACTAACTTATACCTTTTTCTATTGGTAAAACTAGTGCTGCATTGGATCACAGAATATCAAATATTAGGATATCTTGACAATATTGCTCTGTTTCTGTATTATGCTATGTCTTCTGAAACTTTTTAGGTTTTTCAGAAGATGCAAAATCTTCCCAGATCAAATTTCAGTCGATAGGCTATTTCTTGTACCGATCCTAGTGACTGCTTGTCTCATCTACTAACTTGTCCATACAGTCAAACGATATTTCTAATGAGAGTGTGGTAATGGTAATCCCACCATAACCCAAAGCTTAACTCCTCGCAGCTTCGGGAGCCTTCTGGTGTCAATCAGTGAAGGTGAACCACGTTATTTTGATCCAAGAATGTTCCTCCAAAGGGAGTAATATTAATTTTTTCCTCATGTTCTTGAACTGTTGCCTTATATTGATCCGAAAGCCATGAAAGGGTTTTGATTTGACAGGTGCTAACCTTGATGCTCCTTTTTTTGCAAGGTCATGGATATTTTCATTCCTTTCAATACCACAATACCTAGGCACCTAGTGGAGAGTCTGGCTAGTTGTTTAATGGTATTAAAACATTCGACAGCTACAGTATTAATGAATTTCTCAAGCAACGCCCAGTTTTCTTCATCCCTCTCTAAAAAAGATACGAAATTTCCAATAAACATGCCATTAATTTGCTACAAGTAGGTAGAATCATTAATATACTCGATAATTCTAAAATTCGACAGTTTCAATTGCTTTCCATGAAATATTGGCTGAAATTCCTCCTTTGACCACCGCTTCAGCTCATTGTTGACCTCTTTCAGGCAGATACCATGACCGAACACCGACTTCTCGACCCCCACCTTAACTGCCTCATGACCGTGAATTTGACACCTGAGTGGGCGGCTAGGACGCCTCGCAATGCTTAGTCCGACGCCGAACGCCTCAAAAAGCGTCGGCCTTCAGAGAACCGGCGAAAGTTTTCCATTAAGAACCGGTGCTACGGTAGCAGGTGGCAGTTCTAACGGGCTCATGTATGCTGCCCAACAGGGCAATGTTGAGAGAGTACGGGAACTGATACGCGAACAGGTTAGTGAATTTTTTTTTTTCGATAGATGTAGTGAAATTATTAATTTGGGCACTGTATGGATGGGCAAATTTCGATATTTTAGCACTACAGCTTTTGAGCCAGAGAAGATAGACAAAATCTGATAACCCATTCCCGTTCTCTTTTTCTGGGAAACTAACAAGAGTAGTAGTCATTTTTGGCCACCTTCTTTTGTTTTCGAGTTATAAGCGAAAATTGGAAAAATTGCGATATCGAAATAAATTTATATCTCCGCTTATACTGATGATAGAGCTCTGAAATTTAAACATTATACAGGCACTTTTTTGAGTAGAATCCAGTGGCGTGCTTACCTTATTAGGAGGATTTTTAATTACGAAGCTATGATCCAAAGTTATGTTCTTTTAAATAGAAACACTAGATTTCTGTGCAATTTTTTGAAAGCTTAATTTTTGCTGATTTCAAAAATATATATCGTCATATGGTTTGTATCAATATAAATAATAGAACATGGTCAAAATCCTTTTTTCTCAATATTTCTATGGTTTCTAATTTTGATGAGAATAGAAAAATGTAGCAACTTATGATTACCACAGTCTCCTCCTGTTAGTCCTCTCATTTCTATGCTTCTTACTCAATTTCTCCAGGATTCAAATTTTGTAAAATTGGTAAAAAGCATAGAAAGAATGACATTGCCGGAAAGAGACTGCTTTTGTTATAGGAAGTATAATTTTTCTGTGTTGGTCAAAAGTTGAAACCATAGAAATATTGAGAAAATAGTTTTTTGACCATTTTCTATTAATTATATCGATGCAAAGCATATGATGTTATATATTTTTGAAATCATTAAAAATTAAGCTTTCAAAAAATTGCACAGAAATCTAGTGTTCTCCTTTAAAAAAACAAAACTTTGGGTCATAGCTTCGTAATTAAAAATCCTGCTAAAAACACAAGCACGCCACTGGATTCTACCTAAAAAAGTGCCTGTATAATGTTTTAATTTCAGAGCTCTATCATCAGTATTAGCGGAGATATAAATTTATTTCGAAATCGCCATTTTTTCAATTTTCGCTTATAACTCAAAAACAAAAGAAGGTGGCCAAAAATGACTACTACTCTTATTAGTTCCTCAGAAGAAGAGAACGAAAATGGGGTATGAGATTTTGTCTATTTCCACTGGTTTAAAAGCTGTAATGCTAAAACATCGTAATTTGCCCACCCTGTACATGGAATCCGATTCTTTTCTTTTTCACCTACAAAACTGAGTACACGTTCATTATTGAAGGGTATTACAGAAATTCCACCTTTATTAAGAAAATATATAAATTAATAACTCCATTTTTTTTTTGTCTTGGAGACTACGTCCTGTAGCTATGCCTGTAGTTGCAATATGGCGAATGCGACGGTTTCTAGAAAAAATAAACAATAATTAATCGACATTTCTTCGTTATTAGAGTATTTTATTTTCGGAACCTTTCGACCTTGAAGAATGATGAAAATTAGGCCAAAGCCTACTAGCTATAACTTTGGCTCGACAGTTTCCCGCTAGACGTTTAATATGTGCGGCCTACTGCCCAATGCAGGTGAAAAACTAGCGTTTCCTTCGAGATTGGGTCAGTGTGTCAGCTGCAAATGTGTTTGCAACCCCTCGCTTGGGCTTATCGATAAGTTTGTGGACTACTTTCCCCTCTAGTGGTCAGCAGAGGGTTATCGTTTAATAATATTAATTCAGTGAGTAAATATACTCTATATTATGAATGAAATAATGTTTAACTATTTCAGATAGGTCAGAGAATATAAGATATTGGCGTAATCTATATTATCATGAATTTTGGGTATATAAAGATGTTTATTTTTGCCGTCTGTCATAATTCTTCTGAGAATCAATTGAGAAATATGCAGCAAAAAAAATATGACTGGTATAGGTTTCTAACGCTCTGCTGGATATTTATCTTAAACTTTTCATTCTCTCATTCTTTTCTGGGAAAAACGAGAGTATCATCTAAACATACTCTGGTATCGGATATTTCTCAATTGATGAAAGGTCAGTGATCCTTATCAATTATTGAGCAGTGTACTCTGGTGCTATTTGCTATTTTAAAATTAGTCACCCCAAAATTTAATTATACTGGAAATTTCCTTACCTATACGTAAATCAAGAAAAGCAAATCTCCATTTATTCAAACCTTATATTTAGCTATGTGCATGTGGAATGAATCCTGAATTTTATGACCATCCTCCGGTTTGTTGACAAAGCATTATGCATGCAACAGAGGGAAATCACCCCAAATCATTTAAGGTGTAATGTCATAGCAACTTCTAAACAAGCGACGACTAACTGAACATAGTAAATCCTTGGAGACAATTTAATATCCTTGGAAATATTCATTATTTCTAGATCAGAAGTAGTAAAAAGATCGATTTTTGGACTGATAGAAGGTAAGTGCTGTTTAGAACCATGTGATTGGGGTTAAGTTCTTCAGTGCTTGTTTTGAATGAATATTTGAATGAATTATGCAGCTATTGCTGTTATAATATTAAGAGGGTGGTTCATTGAGCGAGCAGTATTGAGTCAAACACGGATTATCGAAATGAAATGGGGATTAAAGTTGATGTTTCTGTTTTGAAATCAGTTCACTTATTCAATCATGGGTTTCGTTAATTTTTCTTTCATCTCGGAGACTCAAAATCGTAAATCATTTGAAATCACCCTTGGTGTTGAAACTTCCTCCAGTTTTGTGTTTTTCCACCCTCGCAAAATATTGTATTGAAGAGAAGATATCAAAATTCTCAAATTTCTCCGCATTTTTCACAGTATGAAGTTTTTAAAATCTTATGAAAATCAATCGTGAAAATTTCATTGCCTACTTGACTATAGGCATATAAAAATCTTGATGATGATTTCCAGACAAACCATTTTTCGCTATATAATCTGGTTCATCGCTGAAAAACCATCGATGCCTCGAGAAAACTCATAAAAATTTGAATCTGTTCCGAGATTTTCCTGTGCAATTTTTTAATTTCAGCGACATCTCCTTTACGAGAGGGACAGAACAAAAAAAACTGCACTGCACTACTGCTGCACCAGCGATAACAAAAGAGCCGCTCAAGTTGCTGACTATCTGACCATGGCAGCTCCAGAACTTGTGGAAACCAAGGATGAGGATGGTTTCACCCCCCTTCATCTAGCTGTAATCGCTGGAAATATGTCACTTGTCACGTTTCTGATAGCGAACCACGCTGACGTTAATGCTGTTGATAACGAGAAGCATACTGTGGTGCATTGGGCTACAGGTAATTCAATAAAAATTCATAAAATAAATGAAAGAATGGCTTTCTTCTTTATTTTTATTTCCAAATTCTTTTTTCTCTTCATTATTTTTTGAGATGGCGATAATTTTCCTTACTAATTCTGCTACTTCGAATCTTTGACCTTTTACCATTTTTTTATGAGATGTTCTTAATGTGAGCACCACGCAAACATGAATGATGAACGTTTTTAAAGGTGTACCATAAATGTAACCTTCACCTATAAGGCAATTCGTAGAAATACATATATAAATAAAATTATTCAATGGAAAAAAGAACACGCGATCTCTAATATAGGAAGCTATAGATGGACAATCTTGCAGTTGGAATTGGGGCCACCTCATGCCTATGTTTAGAAAATGAATTCCAGGATTTTCCTCATGAAAAGAGCTGATTCATAGCCCTTTTCTTTTGAAACTCAATAAACGGAAAGCATGCAGAGAATAATGGGGTTATTTGATGGGAGTTATTCTGCAGGTTACATAAATTTGAATTTCAGTACGATATAAACCTAGTAAATTTTTGGAAAAAATGAACCTTGGCGAAATGATCAGCTATTTAATCACATGAAAAATCCATCTCTTATCAATAGTTTCTTTGAAAGATTACTATTTTCACTCTTAGAAAACTTAAGCATGTAAATTTCCATTTAAATTTGTAGATCTCAGGATAGTAACTGTGTAAAAATGAATAATAGCGGAACCTCAACAACAACGAATCAGAATTTGCATCTGAATTCCATCAGAGGAAGTTCTTTGTTATGCTAATCCCCCCATTAACTTTTTTTATAACAGGAAAATTTTTCCATTACCCCGTGTTTGATCGAAATCGAAAAGGTCAGTCGGTCTAGGTTGGCGTCGATTTTTCGTTGGACCATACGCGTCAAGGGCTGGGTCACGTCAACCTGCCAATTCTTAACGAGATATAGTTAACGTCAATCGACCCCCTAGATAATTTGACGTTGATTACTTGTAGGTACATCGATGAATAAAATATGAAATTAAAGAACAGTACCTATGGTTGAATCAAAGAGTTTATTTCCGACAGTTTAATTTTGATGCTGTCAATCAAAAGAGTTATGCGGTACTGATGAGCTCAAATAAGAGCACAAGCGGTATATCGCTATTTCCTTTGATGGTTCTCTATGCTTCACTCCGAATTCAATCAGTTGGTGAATTTGCATTCCTGCGTAAAACGAAAACAAGGAGAATGCTACGGTACATGGGTGTAATATAAGACGGTGTTGTTGCACGCTATATTTTGGACCACAACACGCTTAACCTCCTAACCTAATTTTCTCGAATTGTAGTCTGCGGTGAAACAGAGGCCTTAAGGGCAGTAATTGCTGCAGGGGCTCCAGTTTCCTCCCCTGACGTCCACAGGGGCTACCCGCTACACTATGCTGCACAAATGTGCGGAGGGGTGAGTATAAAAACATCTCAATCATTGTGTTTAGTTTAACTTTATCGTGTTGCGTTTCTCCAGTATGGAAAACCTTGAAAGGACAGACAAAACCTAGCAACAACACTCAACGAATCATATGATGCTATAAAGAAGCTTTACAACACATTCAGATTCTCCCTATCCTAATTCGAAGGGAAAACAATTCTTTCAGGAATCTCATTTCTTGGCTCGGTTTCACAATAGGTTTAAGGCCCATTTTCTCATGGTTTGGTATACTAGAATTCATAGTGGACCACAAGAAATAACAGGGTTGTTTGATCATCGACCTTTTTACGGTCCCCTTGGTCCAGTTCATCTTTAAGTTGTCAAAAAATGACCAGAACTATCCTGTTCTGTCGCCCATTTCTTAGATGATAGAAAGCTACTTTCCTCAAGTTCTGTAGAATCTATAGTTATCATTTTCTTCGAGTCTTACCTGTCTTACCGTCAATAAAAGAAAGAATCACATAGTGGTTCTCATGAGAAGATATTTTCCAAAAGTATCCACATCAAAAAACTTGTGTTTTTCTATCTCGTTTTTGAGGGAGTTCGTATATTTTCTCAAGAGACTAATTCTTCGTTTCTGCTAGCCTCTTTGAAACAATCCCAGATGTTGTAGAGCTCATCGGAGCTCTGGAGCTGGAGGGTGAGCTGTAGATGGCGTAGTGGTGATATGAGAACAACTCTGATGGGACACAGAGATTTTTTCTTTACTTTGTATTCTCCTCTCCTCTGAATGCTAGTTTCATCATCATTCAAAACCAAAATTAAGAATCATTCACTTTCACAGAACGAAAAAGACGCGAACCTTGGCTTCCAAGTGCTGCAAACGCTGCTCACCACCAACGGCATCGATGTGACTGTAGAGGACGGGGATGGAAGGCAACCATTACTCTGGGCAGCCAGTGCTGGATCTGCCAAAGCTGTTTTGGCACTCATCCGTGCCGGTAGTCCGGTGGAAGCGGCAGATAAAGACGGTTTGACAGCGTTGCATTGTGCGGCATCCAGAGGACATACAGACTGTCTCGACACCCTGTTAACGCTATGCGGAGCATCTTGTGATATAATAGATAGCAACGGATGTACTGCCCTCCACTATGCTGTCACTTTAGGTACATAGTTGTATTTATGTATTTTTTCAAGACAAATCACACTAGAAGGGGAAATATGAGGGTAGGTCTGAAGGCTGTTGTTGCCAAGATGGCAACTGAACGATTTTTCATGGTTTTTCAACACCCTGTATCTTATAAACCGAGCCGATTCGTAAAAAAAGAGTTTCTTTCGACCTCAAAAATCTACTGTTAAAATATATATGCAAGTCACCCTGTACACCGAAGATAATCTGAATTGATCACCAAGATCGTGCTAGTTGATCTCCCTTCACACTTTCTTCTCGATGAAAAGTCTATACCAATAAAGCGAAACCTAGCAATGCCCTCAGAATCAACTTCAGCCTAGGAAAAATATACTGCTCCTCATAAATAATCGATTCATGCTTCTTTCCTCCAGGTCATGCAGATGCAACTGCTCTGCTTCTAGCCCACGGCTCGGACCCCAACAGACAAGATCGGAAGGGCAGAAGCCCAGCCCATTGCGGCTGTTCTAAGGGTCAGTTCGAAACTGTGAAGATGCTGGGTGCCCATGGAGCCAACTTATGGCTGAAGAACGCAAGGGGTGATCTTCCGCTTCACGAAGCCGCCGCTTCAGGTAGAAGGGACTTGGTCAAATGGCTATTAACGATGAGACCGAGCCAAGTCAATGCTAGGAACAACGATGGGAGATGCCCACTTCATTTGGCAGCCCTGAACGATAATGCGGACATGTGCAAGGTGTGTTCTTTCTCATCCAACTACTTTTATGGCATTTGGAGTACTGTTATGTTGGCAACGATTTTGTATTCATTTCTCAGATCTTGCTGGATTCCGGAGCTCAAATAAACCCAGTACTAAGGACTTCCAAAAACGTCTTCATGACACCCCTAGACTGCGCCCTTCGTAGAGGTTTCAGATCAACAGCAAAGTACCTGCAGCTCCACGGCGGTGTACCAGCCTCCAGGTTACAAGCGACACAGCACCAAAACGCGAATAGTGCCGTTAGTATGCAGATAAGAGACGATATCACATTTTGGGGCGACACAAGTTCCGATAGCGAAAGAGAAAACGGCGAACTCAACAAGCACTTCATGAAAATCCAGAAAAAGAAGCTGGCGCAAAAATACAAGAGGAAACGTGGCTCGGCATCGGCCAGCGAATTTGAGAATAGAGTTAGGGGAAAGATGGACGAGCAAAAATCTAGTAGAAAACATAGCGAAAAAGCTAGGGCGCGAAACGATAGCGCAACTAGTGTAGCAGCACTTCCGAAAAAATCGTCTAGGGGTAGGTTCGATTACAGTAACGAAATAGTCATAAACGGAAACACGGAAATAAATATCCATCAAACCAGAGCAATATCTGTTGGTAGAGAAGTAGACGTTCCGATAGATCAGCAAATTCATGAAAAACTTGTTTCGAGCAAAAATATAGATTCCTCGAGGACTAAGGACATATTTACAAAATCAAGAAGTGCCAAGCAAGTAGTTGATACTGGAGCAAATAGATCCGATTCAGACAGAAGCAGCACTGCTAGATCGAGTGCCAGTAATTCCATCAAAAGCATAAAAATCGATAAGAGGAGGAGAAAGGATCTTGAAGTCAAAGACCAATCAACGAACACTATAGAACGAATGAAAGACAGAGCATCTTCAATACAAGTAGCTAAAAGCGATGCTGCTGTCATAACTGATGACTATTTGATTGATTCGTTAAGGGAGGACAAATCAGCTATGATGAACTATCAATCGTCTAAGATGTCGGACACGAGTGAAGACCAGGAGAGGCAGCAAAACATAGTAGTTGAAGCATCGATACACGAACCACCCAAAACTTTGATAATCGATGAAGTACAACAACAATCCTTACAGGATTCCGAAAGATTGCCAGAGAAAAATTCCCTAACACAAGAAATTGTCGAAGAAAACATCGAAAAGGAAGTAACAGAAACTTTGGACAAACAAATTTCGAATGAATTAAAGAGTTTTGAAGAAGATTCCTCACCAAAACTGAGTGAGGAGAAGGAAGATGAGAAAAACATAGCAGGAGAGGACCTAAACATAGGTATAAATGAAGTAACAAATGCTGATACCGAAGAATCTACTCAGGAACAACCAGAAAGTATCAGCGATAAGACAAAAATGAATGAGGAAGAGGTGAAAATTGATAATGAAAAAGAAGAAACGACGAATGAAGTTCAGGAAGAAAATAAAGCAAGAGCAGATAGTGGACACACTGATGTGCCTGAATTCGAAAATGATGAAAATCAAAGATCGAGGAAATTGAGTAATTTAAAAAGAATTCTCTCTCATGACACATTTCTCCGGAACCAAGAACCATCAGAGGGGAGTCAGGAAGGGGATGGAACAGCCAACGAAGTTGCTGATGCTGCAATCGGTCTCATCAATTTGAATATAGAGCAGGAACTTTCACTAAAAATTCATGGCGTTGAACAGGCTGATTTAGACAAATCGGAAGGTCAAGATCCTGAGGATATATCTTCAAACACTGAAATTATGAACACTGGGGATACTACAGTAAGACAAATATCGGAAGATAAACCCAACGTTCCCGAAACTAATGAGGAAGAGTCTGCTAGGATCGATAATGGAGTAGAAGATATTATGGAGAAAGCTTTTGGGGAGGCAGTAACAGGAGAACAATTCCCTTCTGAACCAGCATCTGGAAAAGGCCTAAGAGAAGGGAAGAGACCAAGGGATTCAATTATGAAAACACCAACACCAACAGACGATTCCACAATATCCTCTATAAATGATAGCAAAACACACAAGAGTTTCACAGTTCTTGACGACAAGGAACCAGATGATAACAAAACGAAACGAAAAAGTGGAAAGAAAAAACTTAACAAACCAAGATCTAAATCGGAAGAGAACGACAAAAGAGCCCGAAGACCGAGCAAAATTCCTACGCCATTAGGAAAAACGATGCTATCGAAAAGTGAGAAGAATTTGAACCTTATTGAAGAAAAAATGGAATCTGGAGGGAAGGTTGGTTTTCTTCCGGATACGAACAATAGGAAGAACACCATGAACGAACCATATAGATCTAGATCCACCATATCTGGTAGGAGGGTATCTATCTATAGCGATGAAAAAGGTAGCGGCTCTGAGGATGACGATAGGGAAAGGATGCCTTCTAGAAGAAGAAGGGTAAAGAAGAGGTCACATAGGAGGGATTCTAGAAGTGCTGGAAGTGACTATGAGAGTAGCAATGTGATAGACTCTGGGTTCGAGCCTAGTCCAAGAAGTGTGCGAGTGCCAAAATGGAAAAATATGTCTGAACGTGGTGTCAATATGACTTCCGTTACACAAAGTATACAGTCGAATATAAGAAGGTGAGGAACTATGCTTCAGTAGAAAAAATATTGAAAGTTGATATTATCCTCTGAACGCTATCCAATGATTTTTGATCTGCACTCTTCACTACTTGAATTCATTTTCAGATATCACTTGGAAAGAAAAATTTTCCAGCATCTTCTCGAACTAAAGAGACTGCAGATTCGTTCTGGGCAACATAACGAAGCAACACTCGTGAAGAGGGCCATAGATGCATATCACACCTCTTGCGCGTCTACCGTAGGAGCTGGTAGATACATTTCCAGGGATCTGTCTTTCAAGGCCTTCGAGAAATTTTTGTACGATTCGTTGAGGAAATTGCAAAAGTTCGACCCTGAATACCTCAAAGGACTTCCAGAAGCTCCAAATAATCCCTTGCTCTGTACTAGAAGCACGCATAGATGCATGCACGCTACGCATGCGTATACTGGTGTTCCTTGCGCAGCATACCGTAAGTTAGAAAGTTTGTTACTGCACATGCCGCTCCCCAATGGACACTCACACGTTTATATGTTAAGGGACGTTGATTTGAGGTTATTCGTTGAATTTGTAAGGTGTATCTCGGAACATAAATTCCTCCACACGTTGAATTCACCCTTGATCAACGTATAATATATAACTCAACTCGTTTCTCTAGCCACCTATATGAAAGTGTCTTCATCGTTCCTCTCTACGTATATTCATTAAAAAGTTAGAAACGTTAAATAAACGTTGAAGAAACCATTCAACAAACCGTTATTGTAACTTGCAACAAAAAAACGATTTCTTATCAAGTTTGCTCAACGTATATTCAATGAAAAGACAAATTCTGAAATTAAACGTATTATTCTGACGTTATTTTGGAATTAGCTTCAACGTTCAGCATTCGTATCTGGACAAAGTTATTCTGAAATCAAATTGCAACGTTATATTTCCGTAGAATTTATGTTACAAAAAGAATGGTTATTCATTTATGGGTAAAGTTATCTAGAGAGGATTGTGTTGAACTCATGAATTTCAGAGCAAATTTGCAAGCCAATTTGGAATCCTTTGTAAGGGAATAGTTTGAAGAAAATAATGTAGCTTATATCCGAAACAAATTCTTGATTCTTTCAAGGTTTTCCTTATAGGTTCATTTTTGAATAATTGTGTACTATATGCAGAGTGAAAGGCAGACTTTGTGTTTACTTTTCGTTGCATAAAAAATTCGAATAGTCTCAGTTTGGCGAATTTCTTTACTGCTGCATTCTTTTCAGTTCCGAAACTGGACCACCACACTATACCAAAGATAGGTTTCAACGATTGCAAGCCCGGTACTGGAGGGTTCCTGCCAAACATAAATCCAAAAAAATCGGTGACCCTAGAACTCTGCCATGGAAACGACAAACAAATCATATCACTGCCAGCTGATCGTCTGGATCAGAACAAACGTTACTATGTCACGTTCACCGTCAAAGGAACTGAAAACGATGGTGTAGCTGAAGATGTTGGGCTGCCAGTTTCCGCTCACAGACATTCTAGAAGTGACTGAATGTTAGTGAAATAGTATTTATGGATATTGTTATTATTGTTGTGATAGAGATTATTAAAGATGATATTTTAGTACAGATGCAGTTTTCTCGAAATTCCTTTTCATATTTTATCCTATCCAATTCGATGACATGATGAATTACTTTTCAACTCTATATACAGGGTGTTCCTAAATTGGAGGTACAAAAGAAGAGGAAAGATTACTCAATAAGTAATTTTAAGAAAAAAGTCCCATAACCATGGAATCGCAAACGTTTCGTTTTCGAGATACAGGATGTTAAAGTTTGAATTTTTGGGTTGGTATCAAAACAAGTTGTGGAAACTCATTCAATATTAAAAGAATATTCTGGGTTTAATTCCATGTGTCAAAACTAACAAAGAATTGATTCACCATAGCTTACTGACTGAATTTTTATGACAATTTGGATGTTTCTGAAGATTTCGAGAGAATCGTTCAAATTTTATTTTCTCGTTATAGGTATCAGATACGACAAAACTACAGGAGACCATAAAGTTTAGTATTACAACAAAGCTTCTTTTTCCATTTTTTCAAATTAACAGTGGCTTCAAAACAAGATTACTTCCTTAACTAACTTTACTTCTTTTCATACAGATTTTATGCTTAAACGTCGTCTAAGAGCTCAGTCTTCGTTCAATCAACTGCTTTTGTAGCCATCAAGGTGGAAATTTGGGAACCGTGACCAACACCTTTAGTAATTTCTGAAATATTGTTCAACCATGAGTTGAATCTCATAGGTACAAAAAGACGGTTACAAACCTCGCTGAGGTAAAAAGGCTTTCTTATATAATCTGGAGGATTATCAAAATATTTACAGGGCGATTCTTCAAATAATACAAACAGAAAATTAACGAGTACTGAGAAAGGTTGACTAGATTCATCCAACCACAATGTCTGGGAAAATCATATCAACTCATCTCCATAGAAATCAACGTCTGTTATCGATCGAATTTCAAGTTCATTTCTACGTTCATATGGCCTTATCAAGATCATCATCTACTCTAGTACGGATATCAACTAGCCTTGAAAAAATCGACAATTAGGCTTGTCCTTCCACTTTGTCCAATGTCAGATATTATCTACACGTGAAAAATTATCCGAATTCAATCGTACAAAGGTTAGCTGATTTGTTACCATAGGAACCAAATATAAACAGTCCAAAATGGGTGGTATGTTCGTTCCTTTGGGGTGAATGGGTAGTTTTGCGGAGTCAGATGAAGCAATCGAATGGAGAAATGGTTCAATGGAAGTAAGTTATGGTTATTGGGGAGTCAGAAGCCATTGCTGCCGAAGAGGTGAGAACAACCTTAACTTTGCATGGAAGTTTAAGGTTAATTCGGGAATATTGATCTGTTATGCACAAAAATTATATACATAGTTGTATCTGTTGTATGAAAGAAGCGGAAGTCACATTCACCAATAAGTATTAATATAGACTCTTGGTTTATTGGATTCTCGGTAATTTTGTTATCCTTTATATGAAAGTTTTTCTCTTCAACAATAATATCGATCAGGCAAATTATTTATTGCGATCAAATGAAAATTATTTGCTGCTTTTATTTCAAATAACTTTCTCAGTCTATAGAAATTAGAAAGTCAAACACTACACAGTGAATTGAATTGAAAATAAAAACTGACAACGAAAATACTGAGAATGGGGAAAAATGATATATACCTATATTAGAAATACTAGTAGAAAGAGAATAAGCGAGTAAAGAATATTTAATTTACAAAAGTATGAGTTATATTTACACCAGAAAGGGCTTACATAAGTATTAAAAACCACTAAAACCAGGGCATATGAACATAGAAAAATATAAATGAAGCTGTATGGTCAAATTTTCAATTCCACGATTGATATTTTTACCACAGCTATCTATAGTGGGATTCTCTGTAAATGGCTGTGACTTTCACCAAGGCTTCACGTGGACGAAAAAAAAAACATATGTATAGTTCGTCAAATTAAAAAATTAATCGATCTGAAATATTTCATATCCTCTATTTAAATTAGGCTATAAGGAGCAGTATGGAAAAATCTGAAGTTATGCCAACATGGTAGCTATTGTTTTTCCGTTCGAAATTACCAAGAAAAAATACAAAAAATAGGATGAAAATGTGAAAGTGTTATTTCTTGTGAAATACAATCTGAAATGACTCGAATCTAGTTGGGAAATAAGGGCAATAACAAAAACTGTAGCCAATTCTAAACAAACAGTTGTATGTATTTACTTTTCTCCAATTAAAATGGAAAAGCTTCCTCTTAATGATCTGTTGTGCATTTTCTAGCACTACCATCACGATGTGTTTACTCTATAGACGGTTGTGGCTTTTATTACTTAATCGATACCAAAAAATAATACGAATCATTACCAAAGTCAGATTAAAAAGTAAGCAATACTTTATTCAAGGGTGACCTCTACACGTCCCCATAATAACTCTGGCCTTGCACCTTTATACAAGGTGGTTAAGAAAAACTATTACATCGGAAGGAAATGCATCGATAAAATGAGTTTCAGTTTTTTTTTATTTCGTTACGTAAACTTCCAGTATAATAAAATGAGTAACTCATTGACCTTAAAAAATCCAAAAGAAGTTTCAGGGATAAAAAATATGGAATAGGTTTCTGGTTTATTACATTATGGGTATTGATCTATAATATTATGGTTCATTTCTAATTCTCCAACACTCAAACTAGCTCGAAAACAGAGTCTCGACCATTCGCTTTTCAGTCTTTGCACCGTCACACCGTCAAAGATTATGTCGGAAACTAAAAAGTGCTAAAAAAATCTGTATTTTTTTTATTTCTGACTATCACATTTCGGGGAAGTTTTCCATAAGACTTCTTATCAACCTAACCCTAAAAAAAATTCTGCTCCAAACTTTTTTCAAGGAAAAGGGTGGAATAGCTGGAAGTAAATATTTTATGAATAGTTTCGAGAAAATTTTGGTGGTCATTCCTTATAGATAAATAGTGAGGGTCTCTCATATAACTTTTTTCTGCTATTTTTTCGCAACCATTCATCCAGACCCTGTTTAACGTTGATTGATCTTGAAATCAAGTCAAAGTAGTTGGAAAGCTTGATATTCTACAAAAACATTACCTCATTTCCCAACAACTTTCATGTACGAAACGATAAAATATCTCTTGTTGTCCATCATATATTAACTCCTGTGAAACTATTCTCCCAGAGTTCAAAGGTATTTTCTTCCGTCTCACTGTTAATGTCAGAGGGTCATAATTCTGATGTCGTGCGGTATACAATAATTTCGTGGTGCAGTAAATAGCCCTAACGTGAGTACAAATTGTTCGGCTCGTTCGATTTTTACTCATGTTCCTGGGAAATCAATATGATGACCTTTTTGATGTCTCTTTCAGAATCAAAACTGTCTCTATTAGCACAGATTACAGAGGTCAATGAAATTTCGATAATTAGAATTAGAAGAGTTGCTATTCCAGAATATGTAGCATACTAAGCTCTGCGATGATTTTTCTGGGAGATACGTGGTTCGAAATTTGACCTTCGAAAAATGGGTTCAGTTGAAAATTCGTCAAGACCGAACGGTTACATCTAGATGGATGAAATTCTCAGATTTACTACTAGAAGAGTTACTCTTTCAGAATATGTAGTAGATTTCCATCTACGGTTACTTTTAAAAACGACTCGAAAGCTGACCTTCGAAAAATCCTGGAAAAGATGGGTTCAGTTAAAAATTCGTCAAGACCGAACAGTTGCACCTAGATGGATGAAATTCTCAGTTTTATTACTAAAAGAGTTGCTCTTTCAATATATGTATCACATTTCCATCTACGGTTACTTTTATTGAGAGATAAAAAACGACTCGAAAGCTGATCTTCGAAAAATCCTGAAAAATATGGGTTCAGTTAAAAATTCGTCAAGACCGAACGGTTGCGCCGAGATGAATGAAATTCTCAGATTTATTACTAGAAGAGTTGCTCTTTCAGAATATGTATCACTTTAAATTTGGAATATTTAAATGTTTTCACAAAAGACCCAAGAAAGGAACCAATCTAATTGGCAGTAGACGACTTTCAAGTGATTGCCATCTGCCCATCATAAAGTGAAAAAAAGTATTGATAAATTCTCAATTTTACACCCTTTCCTAATTCTTCATTCGTTCAAGTAATAAAGTGGGCATTTTCTTTTTCGTATCAATCAAAACGATAAAGGGGGAAATGGCAGATATCGATTTCCATTATGAATTATTCACGTGAAAATTATACAGTGAAACTCCGTTTGTAAGTAGTCCGATAAGTTATAACGGTTCAATCGGCATATTTATTACTTTATGAGGGTTTAAATACTGTATATGCGTCCCATGTTCCTTCACAAATAGTAGCGTGATCGATGTACTGTTCACTTATGAACCTATGAACGGATCTAGTACAACCTTTTTTCAAGAAGTGCTCGAAGTGGTGGTTTGGAGGTGAGTTTTTCGTTTCAATTTAAGATAAACTTCCATAACTTACTCTTCGAGTTGCTACAGCGAGTTGATGAAGACTCGTTTCGTGAATTGTTCGGAATGAAACACGAAAAACTTTCGTAGATAGACAAGTTCTCCGAAGATCAACAGAAATCTGGTTGGCATATTCAAATATAACCCTTTTAAGACCAACTGCTCGGTTAAAAATTGACCGCCTATCATCACTTGATGTCATGTGAAATCTCATACGAACAAATAATTTTTTTTTTTATGAAAATTTTGCGTTGTTTCAGAACCAGGACTTCATCGAAGAATATGGAGAGGTATGAAAAGCTGGGAAAGCTTGGCGAAGGAAGTTACGGAGTGGTATACAAATGCAGGAGCAGGGACACAGGGGAGATAGTTGCGATAAAAAAGTTCACTGAAAGTGAGGAAGATCCCTTGATTAGAAAAATAGCTCTGAGGGAAATCAGGCTTCTCAAGGTAGGTGGCAGATATGAAAAAAAAAGGTTGACTCATAATTTTTTAATTGAGACATAAGAACCATATATTTTGTGTCTATAATACTCCTCTCCACATGCGTATATACAGCAATACTGAAAATTTTATTATGTGCAAAAAGTAAGAGTTTTTCTCTCTTTATTTGCAGAACCTCAAGCATCCCAACCTGATCAACCTCATAGAGGTGTTCAGGAGGAAGAGGAGGCTCCACCTCGTGTTCGAATTCTGTGAAAGAACGGTACTCAACGAATTGGAGAGGTTCCCTAGGGGATGTCCGGATCTGCTGACCCAGCAGATCGTATGGCAAACGTTGAAGGCAGTCGCGTATTGTCACCACCACGGCTGTATTCACCGAGACATAAAGCCGGAAAATATTCTACTTACATCGACTGGGATAGTCAAACTCTGCGATTTTGGATTCGCCAGAATGTTGAGTGAGTTTTGATTCATCATCACTCTTTTTGAACTTATAAAAACATTCTGTTCATATACAAAGGACCCAAAGTTAGATATTCCAAATGTATTATGGGATGAAATGCGCGCTCATTTATGAAAAGGCATTTTGAATTGCCAGTTACTCACATTTTTGTAATATTGGGGACTGTTTTTTCCAAATAAGGTTTTAGTTGACAATCAGTTTCGCACATATAGGGTTTTTTCTGGAAGTATGATCCTGCGGGAGTAAACAAAACCAGAAACAAAAACTTGTATTGCATCATCTAGTATTTTACATTCATTTCACGATGAAAATGCCGTTTATTTCAACATGTTTCAATGAGATTAATTGACAAGAAAGTATGAAGAACCCTTAACTATTCAGAAGTAAAGGAGGATGAAGAATATTATATTTCTAGGTCCTGGAGAAAATTACACCGACTACGTTGCAACCCGCTGGTATAGATCTCCAGAATTACTAGTAGGTGACACTCAGTATGGAACTCCTGTAGATGTATGGGCTATAGGTATATGCACATATCCTATTTTATGACCTTTTGCTAATTATCAAATAGCGAATTCAATTTTGGAATACGTTATTATCCTACTTGAATACACCAAGAAATCCCATTTTCAGGATGCGTTCTAGCAGAACTAATAAGAGGGGAAGCGATATGGCCTGGAAAATCCGATGTTGATCAGCTGTACTTGATCAGATGCACGGTAGGGGACCTTTTACCAAGACATATGCAAGCTTTCAAGAATAACGATTTTTTCCAAGGTATAATTTTGCCCACACCGCAACAACTAATACCGCTGGAATCGAAATTCCCCACCACTAGTGAGACCACCATCGACTTTTTGAAGGTATAGTCAGAGAATTTGATATTACGAATCTCAACAACAATGCATAAAGATCAAGAAACATAAAACTCACAATTAATCAACAATTTTTTCAGAAATGTCTGGATAAAGATCCCTCTAAAAGATGGACCTGCAGTGAGTTGTTAGGTCACGAATATTTCGCCAATTTCCACTTCAAAGTTGAAGAGAACGAAGTTCAAAATACCGAAAAAATATCGAGAGGTTCAAGGGTGAGAAATAAAAATGTTGATCTTGAATATAATATAGTGAAATTTTTTTTGCAGAATTCCAATAATGCAATATTACCTCAGCTTGGTTCAAACAAACTGATGAGCCCATTGAAGCAGACCATTCAACAGAAGGCTAAAATGGATCATCTACCAAATATTTGACAAAAACTTGGTTTTCTTAAGAAATAATTGGTGTTGATTGGACTGAAAACTTTTCTTGTCGTTAACTATGAAATTATAAATTTATTATGTGTGTAAATATATTTTATCGATTAATTAGAACAATTAGTGAGCTCATACTTTTTCCAAGGATAAAATATGTTCAAAAATCAAATGGGTTTCAAATCAAATCAAAGCATTCATGTATCAATGTCAAAATCACAGGTGTGCACTAAAGTAAATGAATGAGAAAAATATAAGGTGGCCGCTAAAGTAAACAGGAGCCGATTGAACCAATGATAGTGTTTAATGACAAAAATAAGCACATTTGATTTTGACTCCTTACAATCAGAAAAAATCAATATCATAAAAGTTTACAAACAAGTAACTAAATTTCCACTAGTGATTGATCACTTCAAGAATCTTTCTCATCTGCTTTTTTATCGCCCCATTTATTTTTGATGTTTTTCATAACCTGAGAAAATATAAACATATTTCAGTAAAAGAGTAGAAATGTGCAGTGCTACGTACTATATCGAAAGGATTCTTTCTGTTCGACTGATCGACCAAGTTAGGATTCTTTTGGAGGGTAAACCAACCCCAATGTAAGGTTATCAACATAGGGACCATCACAATAAGCACTAAATTTCGATTAACAAAGCCTTTTACAGCTCCAAATTTATCAGGAGAATTGGTCATTTCGACTCTTTGTTATTTTTACTTCAAAAAATAATAAAGATTGAGGTTAACTACAAAAGTCAATGTGACATAATCAAGAACCATCGAGAAACAACAAGTTATAGACAAAAGTTAGAAGAAAAGCAACAATTCTTTGACTGTTCTATGCTTTAACCAAATTGGATACTCAAACCTAAATCTATGGCTAACCAATAAACGAATAAACCAATCATAGACAAACCAATCTTCGAGATAAACAATTAATTTTTTTGATTTCCTCACGTTATATTGTTTTATTTGGAATATTCGAAGAAAATGGATCCTAAAAACTCAGAAAACGAATCGACTTCCGAAGGTGAACATCCACTTGACCTTGAAGTCTCGCCAGAAATGGAATCTGAAGATAACAAAAGGGTATTTACGAAGTTTTATATAATGTATTACAGTACTACTATAATGGGGTATTTTCCTAAAACTCAAAAAACGAATTAAAAATTATTTTTGGAAACCATTTTCCATTGGTTAGTCACCACATAAAAGGTTCCACTCAAAATTCAGTAGGAAAGAAAATATAGCCTTTGAAAAAAAATTTGTGAGAGCTTGTGACGTAGAATGCCTTTACTAGAGTCTAGTAATTTTTGTGAATTCGACAACATCGGAACTGATCAAGAGGATATTATATAGAACTTGGAACATAAATGCATTTATGTATTTATGTTCCAAGATACAGAATTATATCTTCCTGAAACCGATGACAGTTTCTGACATTGTTTTAAACGTTCTTGTCAGATTGTTATAACTTGTGGAAATGGAGTCGAATTTTTCAAAAGCAAGCAGTGAAAATTTACCACCTGTAAACTTTTTCATATTGATGACTTTAGGAACCTATAAAATATATCAGCAATGCCTTCTTTCATCAACAATAACAGCCCAAGGAAGATCGAATATTAACTGACAATAAACAACCATAGACTCAATAATATATTATCAAGTCTATGGAGATCAGAAAACATTGATGAGCATTGATGGCAATACACAACCATAGACGCAATAATATATGGAGATCAGAAAATTTGATGAGAAACATTGATGAGTGTTCCAACGATGCCGGATTGTAAAAGTGACGTAGAATGTTTCTGGGAGAATGCCTCCGCGATGTGAATTTCCGTAATTAAAAACAGGCAAAATACAACTGTTAAAATAGAAAAAAAATACTTTTCCATATATTTGAGATATGAGGATTTCGTTGATATATATTTTGAAATTTAGGAAAATACCCCATTCCAGCTACATAACTTTCTCATCATATTGTGTATGCTAGCGTAATGAATGTTACTAATTTCATCAATTTATCAAACATTTGCAGTCCAAAATCAGGAAACAACTATCCAATATGTCTTTCGAAGATATACAGAAGTTGAAGGAAAAAATTGGAGCAAAGGTGTATAATCAAGTGGTCTTAGGAATAAAAACTAATAAACCAAAAACTGACTTCAAGAGAACAAACAAAAACCGGCCGAGAGAAATGAGTTCTAAAATTCGAGTTAGGGCACAGCTTCCTTCCGTAAGAACTAAGAAAAATGTACCACGTGATCCACGATTCGACTCAATGTGTGGTGATTATGATGGCAAAGAATTCAGAGAAAATTATAAATTTATTAATGATATGAGGAAAAATGAGAAAAAAGAATTGGAGAAGGAATTGGCTATAACTTCTGATCCTGAAAGGAAAACACAGATCAAATTTTTAATTCAAAGGATAGGTAACCAAATAAGAGAAGCAGAAAAGACAGAAAAACTAGAACTACAAAAATTAGAAGAGAGTAGGGAAATCAGGGAAAAACTTCAGAAAGGTGAAAAACCAATATTCAAAAGGAAATGTGAGTACAAATTATCATTTATCGCAATTATTATTAATTTCATATTCTGTTTCAGCTGAAAAGAGGGTGGGTGAACTTCTGAATAAATATGAAGAATTGAAAAAGTCGAATAAACTTCAGAAACATATTGAAAAAAGACGGAAGAAGCAATGTTAATTGGTTCATTTAGTGAAGTGTTCCTCATGTTCAAAAATTTTCAGTTCATTGATAAGCATTATATTTCAAAAGTTTTATTAATAAGAGCATATATTACATATATACAACTTCCAAGGAGAAGTTCATTTAAATTAAAAGGGGCGAGGTCTGAACTTGTTTCAAATACCACATATAAAAAATAAAAAGAAATATTTTTGTTGGATAATATTTATCTAATCTGCCATTGAAATTCTAAATCAAAAAAGGAATTCTCAGATGTTTAATTAAAAAGGGAGTGACTAAAAATCGGCAATTTGAGTAAATGAATTTATTACCTCTACATTAGAATGTATCTACCAGTTATCCTGTTCTCAACATTTTAACTTCTTTCTTTTCTTGGAGTTCTTTTTGAACTTCCTCCACAAACTGTTTCCTTTTCTCTAAAAATTCACTATATTCTTTGGCATCTAAACTTTTAACAACTTTAATTCCACATGACCTAGCTGTTCCACATATCATTTCACAAATTTGTTGAAGAGGCTTAATCTGTAGAGGTGGATCCTCCTGTTTTATTTTAGCTATCTCGTAAACATGTTTCAATGTAACCATACCAGCTATTTCATCTCCCCCTATAAACACTTAATTTGAGAGTATATTCAAAACAATAACGTGCAGTAACCTTTTAGTGCGGCTTTCTGAATTCCAGCAGCTTGTTTCAAATAATAAACTACAGGAGGTTTGTGAATAATAAGTTCATAGCTACGATCAGGGTTAACAAAAACTTTCGTTGGTAATGGTATTCCTTCTTTGATATCTTTCGTTTTCTCATTAAAATCTTTACAAAACGCAGCAATATTGATTCCTCTCTGAAATTGATAATTTTTGTTCATGGAACTTATTTTATTAATAGAATGGATGCTAATTTACCTGCCCAAGTACTGGACCCAAAGGTGGACCAGCAGATGCTAATCCGGCTGGAATATTCGTTCTTATATGTCCGTGCTTAATTTTTTCAACTGATTTTTTCATATTTTTCAATCTAGAAGCCGCTTTGGACATTTTCGTGTATTGTTTGTAAATTTTCTCAATTGAGGTCTCTGATTAAGGTAAGGTTAATTTTTTAGCGCTGACCACAGAATATCCCCCATTTCCCGTTTTGTGTGAAGAAGAAAAGATTGCTCTTTGAAAATTAACCCAAAGGATATTTTTTCTTTTCAGTCCCTTTTATTTATTTTGTTCTTAATCTTGTTAAAAAGAGTGGTTATGTCCCCACTCGTTAAAATATTGAAACTAGGAACGTTGAGTTACGAAACAGGCCTAAAGCTGCAATGTTTCATGGCAAGAAAACATATTTTGGCCGAGAACCAAAATACTTTACTTCTTTTGGAGCACAAGCCTGTGTATACAGTTGGTTTAAGATCATCAACTTATGACGAAAACGTAGAAAAGAAACTGAGAACACTTGGGGCCGACTTTCATAGAACAAATAGAGGTGGTTTAATAACTTTTCATGGTCCTGGTCAATTGATAGCCTACCCTATTTTGAATTTAAAAGAGTTCAAATTAACTATGAAGTGCTACATAGCATCTTTAGAAAAAACAATTATCAGCCTCTGTGATTTACTGAATCTGAATGCTTATACTTGTGAACATACAGGAGTTTGGATAAATGATAAAAAAGTTTGTGCAATAGGCGTACATGGTAGTCGATATATCACAACTCATGGGTTAGCCCTTAACTGTTCTTTAGATGTGCTTAAATGGTTTGAACATATAGTTCCCTGTGGCATCGAAGGAAAAGGTGTAACAAGCTTGTCTAAAGAACTTCAAAAAAGTTTCAGTGTCAATGAAGCTGCTGATTTATTTTTAAATGTGTTTAGCGATACCTTCAGATGTGAATATATTGATTTATCAAAAGATGAAAACAACAGTTTATTGGCCGAAGTATTATTATTAAAAAATCAAACATGAAAATTGTTAATTTTTCCCCAGAAAATTTCAATAACATCATGGAGGTTCCGAAAGTAAATCTTTATAGAAAGAATTATTGTATAAAAAAATTTTGTTCTTTGAGTTCACTTTAAGCTATTATATCAATTTCAGATTTTGTATACTTTGGTATATGCATAAATTTTTCAATAAAAAAGTCCTTAATTGTTGTAGGACTCCAGTAAAATAATGAGTGATAAATTAAATATCTCCATGGCTCATTTTTGTAAACAATTCTTGGTGAAACATTTAAAAGAGCTTCTTCAAATAACTCGTAGAGTTTAGGATCTTGAACTTTCCTAACTTCTGAAGGGGGCTTGATGACTGTTAAGTATGTGTGATATTCTCTGAAATATCTGTTGTAAAAGGATTTTTGTTCTTTGGACATGTTGACATACATTTCATCTGCATATTTTGGTTGGTTTGCCATAATATTGCTCTGAGTCGTGAAAGATCCAGGAATTAAATTCACTACTTTAATTCCATACTTTGCGGTTTCTAATCTGAGAGCTTCACTCCAGCCCTTCAATCCATATTTAGTTGCACCATATACAGAAAGTCCCGGGAGACTCTGATTACTACAATGACTACTTATGTTTATAATTCTACCTAAAATGGAAATTTATTTTACATATATATTGAAAAAATGAATATTTTATATTATCAACCTCTATATTTTCTTAATAAGGGAAGAAACTCCTTTGTCATCATCATTGGGCCTAGCAAATTAACGTTCATTTGTTGAGATATATGTTTCTGAGTTAACCATTCAAACTCTCCAAAAATCATTATTGCAGCATTATTCACAACAGCATATAAATCTGTAATATAAAGAGACTTGAATATTTATCATTATTTAGTAATCTGACATACTTCCAAGTTAACATGAATAATGCTAGTTACTCACTGTATCTATTAGCATCTAAAAATATCTCTACATATTTCACTACCTCAGTGATGTTATTATGATCCGTTAAATCTAAGAGAAGTGGAACTATTTGATCTTCAGAATATTTCTCTTTTATTACTTGAGCACCTTGCGACTTCAGATTCAAAAATCCAGCGATGACAGTGAAACCTATATCTGCCATATGTTGGGCAAATGAAAATCCCAAACCAGAGTCACATCCTGTTATGAAAATTACATTTTTGGATGACGGTGTCAATTTTTCTGTGTTGTGAAGAGCATACATCAAACAAGATCCTGTTAAACCAATCATAGCCGCTGTTCTAAAAAAATTACTTGTGTCGAAACCATCAACCAGTAACTTTGCCATTCCAAAGAGCCCTGCCCCAACCGCAGTGTAAGCTTCATTTAAAATTTCGAAAGCTGTGAGGGAATATTTCGATATCGTTCCCATTTTCGGTTCACAATTTTTAAATATCAACCAGAAAAGGTTGATAGGTTATATTCATTCAAACCTTCGAAGCTATAAAGTTGAACATTTCACTATCACTTTACTTTTCTTAAATTTTCATTGTTTCCATTCACACTGATAGATTTACTAGAGATAAATTTTTTTCGATCTGACTAATACAACATTTCAACTGATTTTCCTTTCATATGAGATGAATTTCTTGTATTTAAATGAAATCATTCTAAATGCCATTCACAGATCACAACTGTAATAGCTGTATTCGGGTTCGGCTTTTGGACGGTCCGAGGATGGTTCTAGAACTGCGCAGAGGATTTTATACTAGGGCGCAACAGTTTTGCGCAGTCCTAGAACAATTTTCGGACCGTCCAAAAGCCGAACCCGAATACAGCTATAATGTGCGGTCATTGAATAATATAAATATCATAAATAAATTTATTATTTTAAATGCAGACAAATGAAATAAATATTTATTGCAATTTGCAAATGTTTGAAGACCATAGACACAAACGAATTAAAAAATTTTTTCAATCATTGAATAGCCGTTCTTGTTCTTGGGCTAGAGTACTTACCAGAGAAGTCATATCTCTGGTACTTACCTCAGATCTGTGGTACTTACAGGGGGGTACTTACCAGGAGGGGTAAGTTGATGCACTACTCAGATCGCCGAAAGTATTTTATTTTCCTTTCCTTTCGTAAGCTTTTAGAGGTGTAAGCCTAGGATTAAAGCTCTATAATCCTTGCTGTACACTACATTTCAGCCCATGTAGATTAAAATGAAATATATCCATTTATTTTAACTTTTATAATATACTCCATCGAAATCGAAGTTGATTGTTTTTCTTTATTCACTAAAATTTCACCAGTATACAAAGTTTTACCACTCTAGATATATGATGCATGATGAACAAATAATAATTAAAATAAGATTTATTCAAGTGGGATGATGTTGCATCCTAATAGACCCCTTCCCTTCCATCTTTTTGGTCTTAATTCAGTTGTTACAAATTGATCACCTCGTTTCACTTTCACATTCAAAGATTTTCCTTCTGAATGTTGAACGACTGCAGCAATGTCGCTTAAACTTTTGAAATTGCCTTTGTTTATAGATCCAAATTCTACCAATTCATCACCCACATTCAAACCCTTAAATAAAAATGATTTTCTAAGGAAACTTTTCAGTTAAACAGATCAATCTTACAGAAAATTGTGCTGGTGAATCATCACTAACTATATTAATCTTTGCGAATGGTAATTTGTGGACCATCTTATTAGATCTTTCTTCCATTTCCACATCGTGATTGGCTAGTAAGTTAGATGAGGAATAATAACCATAGAGCCCTTGTTCTATCTCTTTCATCAGAGCCTTATGATCATTCTGTAAACCTATAATTGTTTTTTATAAGAGAGAATCTACAACAATTAGAAGGCACTCACATATGATTTTATTTCGAGCATGCCTTACTTGATAAATGTCTATTGAGTTGATGGGATATCCTTCAGCATCAACGAGAGGGTCATTCATTTGTACACCATTCTAGAAAATATCAATGTATAGATCTTGACTGAAAAATTATTATCACCTTATAATGTATTTGTAATACCGAGTGTAAAACATCAGTCAATTCCTTTATTTCATTTTCAATCCTTTCTTTTCTATCCATCAGGTTCAGCACTTCTTGTCTGATTTCTTGGTTCATATTTATAATGTTATGATTAATAATCTAATTTTATTACTATTATTATTATGTTTTATTATAAGGAATCTAACGATTCTCAGGTCAGGATGAATTTCAGTTTCAAAATAAATATTTTATATTTCTATGGATACAGCTGTCACTTCTGACAACAATTTATAACCTGTCGAAAAAAAAAAATATTTCCCAGTCGCACTAATCGTAGGCATAAAGTAAGTCAAGATAGAGGGGAAACTGAGATAGAAAAACTGGACCCCTTATTTAGTTTGTTGAACCACCGCATGGGGTCGCTTCCATCGCCGATTTTACGTTTGTAAACATTTCCATAACCTCATTCTTTTCGTCTTTGTCTGCAGTGAGAAGTGCATCGTGATTCCTAAGTGTTTTTTCTGATAATTGAATAATATGTCGGAAAATAGAAATATTAAAAGCAATAAATTTTGTGTGCCGAACTGTGGTGATAAGACTAGTAGACGTCATCGGTTTCCTGAAGCAGATAATAAACAACCGGAAATTATCAAACTTTGGATGGAAAAAGTTTGTAATCCCTTGTTGACTACTAAAAGTACAGAACAAATACGAAAATCCTATTTTGAGTGAAAGTGTGAATTTATTTTTACATGGATATTAGTGCTTTATGATGAAGGGTTTTCCCAAATTGAATTGAATTGAAAAAATCAGCAAAGTACTGATGAAACGTCGACTAAGTTAAAAAAAAACAGTGTTTTCCTTCAGTCCTATAACCAATAATTCCCATAGGACATTATAATTATTTCTATTTTATTTTTTACATATTTTCCATTTTATTTTTTACATATATGCCCATACACTTTGATGTATATATCGACATTAGAATCATTTCTATTTTATTTTTTTCCTATCAAGTCCATACACTTTGATGTATATATGGACATTAGAATTATTTCTATTTTATTTTGTACTCATAAACCCATACACTTTGATGTATATTATATGGATATTAGAATTATTTCTATTTTATTTTTTACTTATAAACCCATACACTTTGATGTATATTATATGGACATTAGAATTATTTTTATTTTATTCTTTACATATAAGGCCATACACTGTGATGTATATATGATTTATTTATGAAGAAATATAGTTATATCATTGCCTACATATGTGTTTTTTTTATTCAAGTCATCAAGCTTCTGAGAACATTGGATTTGAAACAACTCGTACTGGAATGGTAATATAGCATCTTGACATGCTATATTAACTCATTCCAGTACGTTGTTTCAATCCCGAACTTCAAAAATCAAATCAAATGATTTTAAATAGGAAGCATTTCAAATTTTCCCGCTCATTTGTTTCGAATTCCGACCGCTAGAGGGCGCTTTTATTTCCTCGAACCACCGCATGGGGGCGCTGAAACTTGACCCCACTTCTTAGTAGGGGAGTTTCCCTTCTATATCGGTGTGTTCTGTGATCGTAGGTACAAGCAAATAATAGTGGGCTAGTGGAGAATGATCCAATTTTAATTTTAAATAGAGCCAAGATGAAAGAAGTTGACGACCGCTCATCAATAGAACTGAAAAAACTAGAAAATAATCCCGAAATAGAAATTTTACCTGTAAATTTTATCCCTTTGAAAGAAACTAATGAAGAATTAGATAATTCGGACATTTCCTATCCTGGAGTAGAGTAAGGAATTATACTATTTTATACAATTCAAATGAAGATAAGTTGATAGGCAAGTATACGATTTTATGTATCCTTTCAGAATAGCTGAAATTTATAACCGAACAGCAGAACCCTCAGATACAACCAACCTGGAGTTGAAAAATGAAAATATTGATATTGAAAATGAAGGGTTGTGTTACGATATCAAAACAGAAAATGAGTGTATTCAAGCACTGGAAAATAGAGTCGATAGCATTAATACACCAGTGAATGCTAATATGAAAAAATATAATGAGTGAGTTTTCCACATTTACTTATTTTATAATTTTTTATGCCATTATTTTAGCAGTATGTTTAGATAGTTAATTCTTCATAGCTTTCTTTGTATATTGATGAAGACGAAGAATTTTAGCTCATCTCTTTTGTTATTTTGGTTGACAATCCAGTTTAATGAGGATCCAGTCTAATGTTTATCTCATGACAATAATTTTTTTTGTAGAAATTATATGGTGGATAAACCTTTGGAAGGCGCAGTTGATTCTGGAGACAATGAATTTCATTGCCAATTCTGTAATCAGTCTTTTGGTAAAAAATATCTTTTGAAGAAACATCTGGAAGCAGTGCATTTCAAAATGAAACCATTCAAGTGTGATAAGTGTGACTTCAGAGCCCTACATAATTGTAGTCTACAACACCACATAAGTGCAGTACACCTAAAAATAAAACATAAATGTGACTTGTGCGACTACACAACTACATGGAAATCTCAATTACAGACTCATTTACATTTTGTCCACTCCAAAACGAAAACATATCCATGTTATCTGTGTGATCACATCTTTCCTCGGAAGTACGCCCTCCAGCATCATGTCAAGACTGTCCACTCTAAAATAAGGGATCATAACTGTCATTTGTGTGAGTATAGGTGAGTAGGCATTTCTCTTCATTCTGCTTGTTGAGTGTCTTTCTATTTGTGAGACAGTGAAACAATTATCGCAATACTGTATTCTACAACTATTTATACTGCAATAAAAATTTTAAGATGTTCAAAAGAAGTGTGGGAGGTTAAGAGATGCTATTAAGATATTTCCTTCCTTCCAGTGCTGCAGATAGATGCACACTAGATAATCACATTCGTGCAGTCCATCTAAAAATAAAACATAAATGTGACTTTTGCGACTACAGTAGTGGATGGCCTTCCCAACTGCGAAACCACATTAATACAACTCATTCAAACCAAGCCAGCAAATGTACTTTCTGTGACCGAAAGTTCACCAGGGCCTATGCAATGAAACAACATATAAGGGCAGTGCATTCTAAGATAAAGAATCATTCCTGCCATCTTTGTGAGTATACCTCAGCACAAAGCTCCAACTTGAAGGCTCACATTGAAGCAGTACACTTTAAGCATAAGCCGTTTGAATGTGAGTTTTGTGGCCATAATTTCAATCAGAGAAGTTCGCTCAGGAAACATATAGAGTGTGTTCATTTAAGAGCTAAAAAGTTCAAGTGTGAATTCTGTGATTACAAAACATCAGCTAGCGGTTACCTAAAAGCTCATATTGATGCAGTTCATAAAAATGTGAGAAAATATAAGTGTGATTTATGCGGAAAGGGCTTCTCTCAAACTGCTCATAGGAAGTTGCACATGGCCAGATTTCATGCTGATATCCTTGATGAAGATGATGTTGAAGAAGATAATGATGAGTATGAAGATGATGAAGAAGAGGAAAACTTACAATATGAAGATGACAAACAAGAGGAAAACTTACAGGATGATGTTGAAATCAAAATAGAAGAACCAGAATTAGTAACTGAAGAATCATTGAATGAATAGATCGATTATTCTGTCAATAATGCTTGATGAATTCAGATTTTTAAAATGGGACAATTTTGCACTGTAGACAAGGTTAGTGGAAAATTGAATTGAAATTGCATTTGGCATGTGGATTTTTTAGATAAAACATCAGATAATGTAGTAATTGAATAGGCAATTGCCTATTCACTAATTGAAAACTTACATAAAATTGCATATATAAATCATTTGTTTTTGATGGAAATCTAATTATCACTCCTCCTTTCAAGTCTGTATTGACTATTGAACATTTTTGTTCTGAAGGATAATGGGAAGGAAAGGATAAAAACTGACATAACGAATAAATATTTATATGGGTTTGAAAAAACAAGAACAAATATGTCTCCACTTGGCGCCAAACACAAGTTTCTGTGTGCATTCACATTTCAAGGAAAAGGCATGCAGGTTTTATGAATTCAAGGGTGTTTTTACTTTTTGGAATACAATATGCAGTGCAATGCAACATCTTTCAATTATTTTAACCCTCTAATACCCAAGTCCGCCTTGAGAATGGTTGCATATAAGTGGATACAAAATTATTCTGCCCATGTCCGCCTTCAGTATAGGTTCATTTTGTGAGAACAGGTGTTAATGTAAATCAGTTAACTATTTGCGAAAAAAAGATGTAGATTACATAAGCTAATTTGAAACTATACGGAAATAATTATAAAAAAGGAAAAAAAACTTGGGCATTAGAGGGTTAAATGTAGAGGTTCATGGGTATGGGTGCACTTGCAAAAATTTGGATTTGATTTTCAATATTTATTTATGTTTTATTTTATTCAATATTGAGACTGCTGGTCGGATCTTTGGTTTTGATTAACCAATTTTAATAGTCTTGAATTGGAACCTGGATCATGCCTGAAAAATATGAAAACCTTGTGGGTGATTTAAATTGTATAACCATGAGCTGTGGTGTAAATAGGAATTAATTTTGGAGGAAAGGCAGAGGAAACTAGTTTGTATTTTATTATGTTAGGAACGCAAAATCCTGACGCGTAGTAACGGCGTCTGGAAAGCCATTAAGCACGCCACTGATCATGAAAAAAGGGAACCAAAACGAAAGTTATCTAATGTAAATAATCATTCTTCAGAAATTGAGTTTGCCCCCTATTAGTATATTTCATGTTCTTAATGTGGAAGTCACTCACATTATTTTAAACTTGTATCTTGGCTCCTGAAAAACTTCTTGGATATAACTGCCTCAAAAATTCAATTTCGTCACCAAATCTACAAGGTGTTTTTAGAGCTGAATTTTTGTTTCAAATTGATACAAAGATTAAACTACGCATAATTTGTACATAAGGTTAAATTGATTCAGGCTGATTATAAATATGTATAAATAAAATATAAATTAGTATATAATGAGACATGACTATTGATTAGTGTTGCTGAATGTTCTTGATTTTATATTACTCCGATGTACAGGGTGATTGACGAAGACCGTCTACTGCAAGTTCTGGGAAAACTAGCATCAATATTGACTTCAAAAAACACAGAATGAAAATACACAGTGCAAATCATTGCCAAACTGAAATAAATTTCTGATTTAGTTGTATAACTCAAAAACTATTCGATTTGGGTATAGGTCAGACGCTTATTTTCAGCTAAATATTGACGCTAGTTCTTCCAGAACCTGTAGTAGACGATCTACTATCACTCTCTACAATGTAATTGAAATATTTTCAGAATACTTGAGAATGGCTCAATAATGTGATTTATTCATTCTAGTCTTAAAGTTAGATGAAACTTAATGCATAAAAAAAACGAGAAAAATTTATTCATATTATCGAATTGAAACTTGTATTGGTTTTATTGTGTTAAATTTTCCAATTTCAATAAAATATTCAGACAGAAAATTTCTTTGAATTACTTATCTCTTTTTATGTGTAATCTGCCTCAAACTTCCAAGAAATGCTTTGGATGGATGCGAATTTATTCTAGGAAATGAAAATATTGAATGAAACTATCTGCCTTGGAGGGGGGTCTCTTCTGTTGTTTTAGGCTGCGAAAGAGCCTTGCTAGTGATAGAAGATTGAACGAAATGGTAACTCGATGTGACAACAAAAATGCAGAGATTTCAGTCTAATAATATAAAGTTTAATAGTAAAATCATTGAGTAAATAACAAAGTTCATGAATAAAAACATATCTTATAAAAATTTCACAATTACAACATCATTTTATTTCTCAATTTTCTCTGTACTCATTCATAAATACTTTAGTCAATTGAATTACTCTATCTTTCTGTTCAGAAGTCATATTTTCCAATCTTTGTTCAACTGACATATTCTCCATACCTCCCACTTTTTCCATCATGTCGAAAACGGCTTCACTCCAGTAAAAAATGGGATTGATCCACTGAGCCATCATGTAGCCGCATAAGCTGCATCTCTTGAGTTCACTATCAATCCATTCGTATGTTAAGGGTTCCAAAAGACCATCAATGTCAGAAATGTTCATTTGCCTCTCAGTGCACACGTCATAGATGGACTGATGCAAGTGCATAAGATAATAACTGAGGAGAGCCTCTCGTTGATTAGTTAAAAATGCTGTAGCAAAATTGACATATAGGAAGAAACATAGGTCTGTTGCTGGAGAGCTGTATACAATGTGTTGCCAATCTAAGAGCATACTCAGATCGTTACGGTAGAGTAAATTATTTATCCAGAAATTTCCATGATTCACTACCATAACTGGAGCCTCTTTATTGATTATTTCTCTCTGTTTGTTCCACGCCTTCTCTTTCAGTTCTTTCAAGGTTTCTATGTACTCTTGAGCATTTGGTTCGTTACGAACCCTGAGGAGTTCAATAGTTGTATCTATTGTACTAGCTTGCTTTTCCGCGAGCTTTATAGTTTCGCTCAGGGGGACTTGTGTTATTTGTTTGATCATTTCTTCGAAGTAGGGCTTGTTCAATTTTTTCATAACGATAGATGCTGCGTGCAATTTGGCCATTTCCTGTAAAATTTTCAGTTCTAAGAGTACTAGGAACTATGTTTGGAATTGGTGGTTACAATAGAAAGAAATCTGAATAGAAATGGAAAAAAGGGATCCAGACAAATACTCACCAATGGAAACTACATAGAAATTTGACTTTGAGCAATGTTATCAACAACTGAGCAATAAGGGAGGCAACATTCGTTTAGATAATATCAATTAACAAGGCAAAAATAGCGAAATTTTGAGTGTTTTTCTATATAGACTAACAAAATTTCTTACCCGAATGGGAGACCACACTTGATTCCAAGAAATGACGTATTTTCTATTCATGCATTCGAAGTACTTATTGGCCATATCTTCAAGGATCACGGTAGTTGGATTTCCATATACGTATGTTGGCACCCTCAAGGGTCCATTTGAGTAAACGTCCAAAGCCATCAGAACTTTTTCATAGGCCAATATTTCATTCTTGAAGGCGATATCAGTGTGCATTAGGGCGTTGTGTTCCTCATCCTCGGGTCTGGATTTGACGAAAATCGACTTGCGAATTCCGTCTGCAATGAAAAAAGAAAAAAGAACAAATGTTGACTATTTAATATCCTTTCAAGCTTTTATTTTTAACTTTTGATGGAAAGTAATAAGTAATGCTGTAAGTTTTTTCTGGTGATCAAGTTAAGAAATAACTTGTTCCCTTATGTATTTTTAATTAACATTCAATGCTTAGTAAAATCACTTGAGTGAGATGAATCTGGTAGTATCTTCAAGAATAAGTGAAGATAATTAACAGTCTTACTTATGATATAGGTAATATTATATTTACTTATGGGTGTATTAGTGTGTACTTGTGATAGTGAAAGTGTTTATGTAGGGTAAGTAACAGTGACTCTTTCCATTAACAAGAAAGCTAATTGGAAACACATGCTTTTTATGAGATATTTGGGCCAAAAAGTTAACACTTAGCATTTATGTACCGCGTGTTTTAATTCCTTGAGAATTTTAAAACCGCTAGAAAAGAAAGTAGAGGAATACCCAGCATTTATGAGAAAATTCATATTTTTTTTTTAACGACTGCCAAATAGTGCACCTTTCCCTACTTAATCTCAAAATAAGCTATAGAATAACAACGCGCTCAGAAGAATGACGAATATTTTTTTGAAATTGATTTCGGCAATAATAAACCAATATATGTGACAAATTAAGCAGCTTTTTTTTACCTCTACGTATAGTAGTGTATTTCCTGGCGTACGCGTCACCCTCAACCCTGACTGTACAAACAGTTTGAGGCCTCCTCTTCTTCGTATGTTCGAATTTGATCCTCCAAGCATCAGATATGAAATTATTTCCTCTAGAAGTTGCCGGTTCCAATTGGACGTCCGAAACTGTCACCTCTGCATTCCAGAACATTCCCAGGATACCTTCCAATGTTGACCTGTCTACCTGTTTATTTTTTATGAGTTGTGTGGATGCGGCTGCCATATTTGGACGTGGGCGGTAGGTGGGAAATTTACACGTAAACTGAAAAAAAAATGGGATAACTTAGTAGGAACTGACTCATTCATGTTCATTCTAATTGTGTAAGTTTTTCAGGAAAACTTCAAGTTTTTATGTTTATGTTTTATGCATGTACAGGGTGTCTCAGATATAGGTTCAGAAGCTCAAAATAAGCCCAAAAATTCCTATGGATTCGTGCGTGAAAACCCATTAAAGTGTTGCTTCAAAGATGACGACTTCTTTAGAGATTTATTCAATTTTTTCAGAGGGACGATAAACAAATGAAATTTTGCAGGGGTGAAAGAATAAATTTGATTCTTTTTTTGGTCTGTTTTTGGACATCACATCGGCATAATCTATCTTTTTACGATAAAAACTCAGGAAACAATAAAAGTTTTCAAATGAAATTGTCTTTTCAATGCATAATTTCTAATTATATTCAAAACCCGTGAGAAGTTATAGTAGAAAATCAAAAAAGGTTGTCGATTTCACCCCTCTCTAGCTATGAGGGATGACTATCATGCTGACCTTATAGGGGGGACACCACCAAAAAATTTTTTTGTCTTCTCGTTCCCATAGAATGACCGCCATTTTTCAGGTGGCTATATCTAAGCAGGGGCTGTTCAAAAAATATTGAAAGACGCACACAAGAATCGCCCCTTAAGATATTTCCGAACTATTCATTTTCACCCTGTATAGAAATATCTTTACTCCATTACAAAAAGGGCCAGTTCAAAAACCAATATTACCTCTAGTAAAACTCGCACAAAATACTTGTAAATATCGTTCAAAATTCTTTACCCAAAATAATCTACAACTCAATTGAACATTTCAAATCTCTCACAAAAAAAATTGAACGTTGAGGAGTTAACAATCCTATAAAGGTTTCCTTGCATAGGTACATTAAATTGAAAATAATAAAATAAGAGAATCAACGAGTTTCCCGCAGAAGAAAATATTTTCCAATCAAAGTTTTTCCAAAAAAAGGTCTTACCATACACAAGAGACGACTGTACAACAAGAGGTCACGAGTACACACTGATCGACGTCTTTCTATTTGGTATCATTAACTGTAGGTCCACACATATGTTCGATATTTTTTCTATCCGATTTTCTTCATATGAACGTTTTTCATTGTTGTTATTTCCTGAAATGTGAAATGAAATTACATTCCATTGAAGAAATAAAAAAATATTCGAGAAAAGGGCAATTTCAAGGAAA
This sequence comes from Coccinella septempunctata, assembly GCF_907165205.1. Taxonomy (NCBI): domain Eukaryota; kingdom Metazoa; phylum Arthropoda; class Insecta; order Coleoptera; family Coccinellidae; genus Coccinella; species Coccinella septempunctata. The sequence goes on along the minus strand of NC_058190.1, from coordinate 46,108,246 downwards.
TTTTAGGGTGAGGAGTGTTTATTTCTCCTCAAATTTATGTATGTATTTCTATTTATGTTTTCAACCTTTACGCTTCCCATAGAGAGATTTAGATTTATTTTGTTTCATTTCCATTTCTAATCGAGCATTACCCCTCTGAAATTTATATTAATCTATTTTATCAAGAAACGTATCTGAAAATATTTGAACCTTGACATTCCAAAAAAAAAATAAAAAAAAAATCATTACAGAGCGAGCCTCGAACGCAGGATCCTTAGGTTATGACATGATTTGAAGCAATCAATGTGTCATTCGTGATAACACAAAATTCGAATGAACTAATTGATAACTAGCAGAATAATTATTATTGTCATATACCTTTCGAGTTTCATCAGTCCAGATTTAGCAATTTCTGAAATTTGGTTCTCAATGTCTTATTTCCCAATTTTCAATCTTGAGAATGAGTCGATCGAAGTTATTAGCTGAGCATATTGTTTTCGAAGATATGTACCTACTAGATTTTTGTACCAAAATCTAGTTGTCGAACACTCCTTATACCTGAGATATAAACTGTGGAATTTCCATGAGGAAGAATTATTTTTGTGCTAATTTGCAAAAGGCCATGCATGACATTAGTGGATATAAATACTAGGCTTTTTCCAGAATTATTAGTGATCATTCGATGAAATTTGGTACGAAAATCGAATGGCACATCATAATTTGAAAAATTGTATAAAGGTCTTTTTATACAATGTTTGAGGATTGAATGATATAAATAGAAGGTAAATCCGAATAGGTAGGTACCTACTCTAGAAATAATGAATCCACTAACAAAATTTTCCTGAGGGGTTGTGAAAAGCAATTAAAATCCGAGTGTTTCTATTCAATCAACAATGAACCTACAGATAATAATTCTTAGTTGAGTTGTGAAACCATTTTAGTAATGCAGAGTATTTTCCTGGTAGGTGCATAAAATTATTTTGGTAGCAAAATGGCGCATGCACTGGTTGTCCCATTATGGAAAATAGGCAATATTAAAATTGAATTTGAATGTATGTTTGCTCCATTGACTCCAGATCGAGATTTTTGGATTAACTAGGAAACAACAAAGCCAATAATATAAATCATATAGAAAATTTATTTCGATATAAAAAATTTTATATAACACTCTTTGGAAAGTTTTGAATTAAAAGGAAAACATCATGACATAGAACAAATAGTATAATAGTTCAACCACTATCTACTTAGACTCTTCGGCGAATAATTTGGTGAGCTTGATCATCCTATCCCTCTGATCAGATGTCATGTGCTTCATCCTATCCTCCACCGACATGTTCTCCAAGCCTCCCTTCTCGGCGATGGTCTGGAACACAGCCTCGCTCCAATAGAACACCGGAGTTATCCACTGGGCCATCATGAAGCCGTAAATGCTGAATCTCTTCAGCTCGGCATTGATCCACTCGCTGGTCAGGGGCTTCAGCAACTCGTTCAGCTCTTCGGCGGTGATTTTGTTCACGCAGCCGTCGAAGATGAACTGGTGCAGGTTGGACAGGTAGAAATCGACCAGTTTCTGTTTCTTATTGGCCAAGAAGTCGGTGTCGATGTTGACGTAGAGGAAGAAGCTGAGATCGTGCGCTGGGGAACTGTAGACGATGTGCTGCCAGTCCAGCAGGGTGATCATATCGTTGCGGTAGAGGAGGTTGTTGATCCAGACGCTTCCGTGGTTGATGACCCTGATCGGTACCTCGTCGTCAATGATGTCCTTCTGACGCAGCCAAGCGTTTTGGCTTATCGGTTTCAGCATGTCGATCAGTTTGGTGGCTTCCGGGGTCTTGGACTCTTCCAAAACTTTCAGGATGGTGTCCAGAGCGTTGCGTTGCCTGTCGCCCAGTGGTTCGGTGTCCTCGACCGGTATTCTGATGATGGAATTGGTGAGCGCTTCGAATTTCTCCGGAGCCGTCTTCTTCATGACTATGGAGGCGGCGTGCAGTTTCGCCATTTCCTGAAAGAAGGATAGTCAGTCAGGCAGATTTGCTGATCAAGGAACATGGGTTGCAGGATTTGGAAAGGAGAACTTGACCGATTTGTCATTCCCCCATTCTCTCCAATATAAACAAGTCATCTGAAGATGAAAATGAATGCTAGCATTCACTAAGACTACCTAGTCTTAGTAGATTATCATTTTTTCAGGAATACAGTTATTTGAATAATAAAAACCCTTATAGCATCGGAGGAATTTCCCCACATTATGGAAGGTGACTGTACAGAATGTTCCAAATTCGATGCCCAGTGATGGGATCTCGGAAATTGAAAAAGTTCGAACACATGACACGTTTACAAGCTGTTTTCCAGAGTACAACGAGAAATGAAGCAAACCATAGTCTCCTATGATGCCTCCTTTTCGAGTACCTAATTAGAAAAGCTTTTAGATTTTCACGATTTCGAAAAGTTCACATCTTTACTTTTTGCCTTCGAAATGAGAGATCTGAACCTTACTTTTTCCACCGGAATTCTGAAGAAAATTTTGCTCTTTTTGGCTCTCGAATTATGGAGTAAAGTTTTTTTTTTCATTGCAAACTGTTATAGGACCTGTTATATCTTAGAATTGGAAAAAATCGCAGATTTCAAAAATATATACAGGATGAGTCTTTGATTTGTACAAATATTTTAACAATAAATTCTTGAGGTCAAAAGGAACACTTCTTTCCTTCACCTTTTTTTCCGAATCGGCACGGTTCGAAATATACAGGCTGTTGAAAAACCGTAAAGAAAATTATTTTTAGTGCTATCTCACAAACGGTTTGAACGAATGACACGTATTTCGCAATATAGCTTTTCATTCATTTGATGAATATTTTTCGAACAATAGATATCAACCACGTCTCCCAGTTTTCTCATTCTGACCATGACGTACCATGAAAATACCAAAAATTCAAAGAAGCCAACTCTTGAAACTAAGTTGGACGCTTTATCTAATCTATATTTGTACGTGTTGTAAAATAATAGTATTCCTCACATTTTCTCGTATAATGCGCCGTTTTCGAGTAATTTGATGTTCAAAAATAAAAATTATCTATTCGGAAAATTGCTGAAATGTAACTCTGTTTAAATGATCCACAGATGCGTAGTGTCACAGATTCAGCTAGTTATTCTGAAAGTTATTTTGTCGTTCCAGGGGTGGCACTACTCATTATAAAAACTTAAAGTGGCCATATCCATTTATCAGGGCTGAATCGAGAAAAATAGCAAAGGAAAAAAGTGTTTTTTTGACCTCAAGAATCTACTGTTATAAAATATATATTGTTTTCTTTTGAACGTGGCTGAAAAACATGAATATTTGAGTTAATCAATCATTTTGTATATTTCATACCCTGCTTCAATTTCATCGAAAGCGATATAATGAGCATAGAAAAAAAGGAGAGTAGAATACGAAACATTAATTTTAATATTCACAATAAGTTTCAAACTGAGAAATTATAATTCCTTATCGATTGAAAAACTTCAGAAAATATCGAATATTTATAAAAACTATGAAAAATATGATATGATGTGTGAATAAAAATCACATAAACTAATGGAATTCATATTTCAAAATGAATCCGGATAAGTCAGGTCAGCAGGAAAATATTCAGTTTGTTGGAAAATAATTCACTTAAGTTATGTGAACTTATCGAAATCGTAAAAATCTCAATTTTTGCTAATAACTCAAAAACGAAGAACCGTAGGAAGCAATGGTTTTCACCATTATTTGTTTATCTGTTTAGCTCTATCTCTTCTAGTTAAGAGACATCACATTTAATATAGCCTGCGTACTATGTTGATAAAATATTTTTGGAAAAGAATGGAACCTTTTTCGATCTGAAAATTAGAAAATCTACATTACAGTGAGATATCTAGAGTAACTGTTGCTTCATTTAACCATGAAACATGAATTTTTGAAAAAAAAAGAAGGGAAAAATATATAAACCTTTCAGAAAAATCAATTTCGACTTACCTCTATAGCTGACCAAACTTGGTTCCATTCGACAGCTAGCTTCTTGTTGATGGTTTTGAACGACCTCTTCTGCATATCTTCGAAGACGATACTGTTGTCGTTTCCATGGTAAAATTGGGGTACACGAAGGGGTACACCTACGTGAAAACTCAATGCTGGTATCACATGTTCGTAGGCGAAAATCTCGTTGGTGAAGGCCGTTTTGGTATGCATCAATTTGCGAGTTTCCTCGCAGCTTGGCCTCGTCTTCACCACGACACAATCCGTATGAGGATCTGTTGAACATCAATAAAAAGATAACAAATAAACATAAAAAATAAGAGTTCTGATTAGGACATGTGAAAATAAAAACGATGAGGATCAAAGAAATTTTACAAATTCAATGAGAGAATAATCCAGTCATATTCTCCATTGACGCCTTAAACCATCGACAAAGGGACACCCAGTAGATGTGGATAAATTTACCAACTTACCTTTACCGTCATCTACGGTGTATGTGAAATTGACTCTCCAAACGTCTGAAGTGAAGTTGGTTCCCTTGGACGTAGCAGGCTCGGTTTTAGCGTTTTTAATATGGACCGCTTCCTTTTCCCAAAATCTAGCTAAAACCTTTTCTAATAAATCAGTTTTACATTCGCCTTTCGTATCGACTACTGCCTCCATTGGACTTTGTATTTCACTTGGGTTATTTTCATGATTTACGCCCATTTTGAACTATTTTACACAAACTGGAATATCAAAAAGACATTTTTAAATGAAATTTCAAAAAATTATAATAATGTTGAATGAGTTATTTAACCAATACACGTGTTTCGCTATCACAGTAGCATCTTCAGGTGAGTGAAGGTAATACGAAAGCCGAAACACATGTACTTATATTAGAAAACAAGGAAATGGACTGAAAAATACAATCAAAATTTCAATTATGACAACTGCCGCCACACTGGAACGAAGAAAAAATTCTATTGTCGATAAAAAGTAATCATTTTCGCGTAGTTGAAAGATATCCATTGATAGATCAAATTAGAGTTAAAAATCTTCCTTCAGAATGCAAGCAATCTCATTGTGAACAAAACCTAGATATGTTTTACCAATCAATTGAAGACTTTCACATAGAAACAAACATCGTTTGAACTTTTGAATAATCATTATTTGAATGTGAAAAAAATATCTCACCGAATACACTGGACGTCCAGACAAACACGGGACAATGACTGTGAAAAGAATGAACGAGATGCATTTAAAATTTACGGGAAATATGATTTGAAAAAAAAAAACATGTGATGCTCGGATAGTTTTTATTTCTGCAAACAATTTTTTTTGGCTTGAATGTCGATTGTGGTTTCGTATTATTGTATAAATATTCGGAAACTAGGATTATTTCATGCTGAAAAATAAATTTCTTTTATCTATCAAAAACGGCTCATTGAAATTAGCGAATTTTGATATATATTAGGTATGATTAATTATTTCACGTTACTCTAACTGAGCGATTGAAATAATTGTCATCGAAGTACGAAGGCTAGAATTTTTGAGATTTTTTCTCGGAATTAGTTATTATAGTCACAATTTTTTATATCCCTAATTCGAAATGTCTATAATATCTGTGATACATTTATATTCATTATGCTGGAATGTACAATCTTTGATTTCCTGATCTATACTTTTGTAAATAACGTTTAAATTTCAGTTGAATACAGTAATAACTTATACTGCTGCTGAATTTTCTGGACAAATATATTTTTCTACTAAGCAGATCCATTCACCCATTTAAAACTTATACTTTTCTCTTATACATAGTGTATCCGAATTTTCTTTGGTCTAATTTCTTCCTTAAATTGACGACTTATGAAAAACAGTTATGTTTATCTTCCTATGTATAGTATTGTATACTTTTTTTGATGGAAAACGACAGTAATGAAAATATTCAATTTCAAGGGAATAAAATCAAATAATAATAATAACCCTGCATCCTGCATCTTTACTTCTATTTTTGTTGATAAATAGGTAAGCATTTCTACTCGTTATTGGATAAGAAGAGGCTCCATTTTATGAAAATTCAAAAATTGATTAAGGTTTTGACTTCGTTTAAATCGAACACAACAAACGCATTTGCAATATTCCATCTCTCTTCACTTTTTTCTGGCATTTCTTTATTCCTTCAACATTCTTCGTTTCATTCTTAGTGTCCATTCACGTGTCGTCTAGTATTGTTCTCTGTGGTAAGAATATATTAAATTGGGAGAATCTATATTTGGTGAAAATTTATTGAGGAAATATTTTCGTGCATTTTGATAGATAATCCTGAATTTATTTTTGTTTTCAACTGATTTTTTTCTGATTTGTCGTGGAACAATTACGGCAAAAAATATTTTTTACAATTAGAGAGAATTTCGCTTTGTTCTTTGATCAATGAATATTCCGAAAATGATTTGAAATTCCCAGCAGTAGTTTTCACTTCTCTTAAGATATCTTAAAATCGTATCAATCATATATTATCTTTTAAAGAAAAGTTTAACTAAAAAAATATTACCCTACAGGGTGAATTTTATCATTTTCCAACTGATAAATAGCTCTGAGGTGGGAGGGGGCATTATGTCATCAACCTCTAAACATATATTGCTAAGCTTGAATCCGAGAGGATCCAAACCACTTTTGAAGAAACTTACGTATAATTTTCTTCCAGTTGTTTGTTTTCTTTTTGTCGAATATTTCAATCGTCAAGCGTTTCTATCGAGATGGCAACAGTTGTATCAAAGGGATCATGCAATTTGGACGCACTGAAAAGGATCGTCTGCAAGTTCTTAAAAAAGGATGTGGAAATAACCAATCCCTTGTTAGAACCAGCGGTTCCCAAAGGCGGCAATTTCATATCAGATGCCTGGAGACTGAGCTTTTTCCTGAAGTCAGAGGGCATAAGTAAGTGAAAAGTTGTTCTATATCAAGAAACTGTGCCATATGGCAAAATGAGAATTTTTTATTATCTCAACCTCTATAGACAGTGATTTAAAATAGGTTTCATTTTTAAAGACTTATTCAGCATTTATCAATAATAAATTCACATTCACTTGTTCTTGTAGATATTTGGCTTAATTTTTTTTCTCCCCAGCTACCTCAGACAGTGTGATAGTGAAGGCGAAGCCAGCAAACGAGTCCCAGAACAAGCTCATGCACACTGAAGTCGCTTTCAAAAACGAAATTTTGGCTTACGAAACCATCATCCCAACTTTGAACAAATACGTCTGCAGTCCCATCCGTGTGCCTCAATACCTCCATGGGGACCTAACCAACATCGTTCTGGAGGACATGAGCAAGACCGGCTTCCAGACAGTCGATAAGCAACTTGCTATCGAATGGAACCAAGTTTGGTCGCCCATCCAGGTAAAATATCTTTTCACTTATAACAATGGCATAAAGTGGTACTTTATGCACTATAGAGGAAACTCAAGTAACAAATACAAGCACAATGTATTATTTACTTCGATTAGTTTATTTCTGGGGCTGATCTTCTACAAGAAGAGCACACCTCCATCTCCAAAGAGAGCCAAACAAGCTCAAAACGCTCAAAAACATTGCATATTTTCAAAATCGATTCAGATTTATAACATAACTCGATATAAATATCAAAAAATGTGTTCTGAAGATGTCAAATAAGACTGTAACCATGGCCAGCAACTATACCTTACCCTTCCCCTATGAAATGTTGATGCTCCGTAGGATGGTGCTTAGGTAGTTCGATTTAGATCGTAACATTTGTCGATTTTCATAACAATGGATGTTATACAAAGTTAGTCTTTAACTCATAAAAAAATTTTAACGGTATATTCTTTAGGTCAAAAGAAAAACTTTTTTCCTTTACCATTTTTCTGAATCGGCTCGGTTTGAAAGATAGAGGCTGTTGGAAAAGCATAAAAAAATGTTATTTTTAGTTCTATCTCACAAATTGTTCTATCGAATGAGATGAATTTCGGAATATAGTTTTTCATTTATTCGATTAATCTTTTTCGAACCCGAGATATCACCCACTTCTTCCACTTATCTCATTATGACCATTAAGTACCATAAAAATACCAAAAATCCAAAGAACACAACTCTTGAAACTAAGTTGGATGCTAACTAATAAATATTTGAACATTTCGTAAAATAAAAGTATCCTTTATATGTTCTCGTATATAATGTGCTGTTTTAGAGGAGTTTGATGTTCAAAAGTTAAAAAGTATCTGTGAAATTTGAAAAATTGGCTAAAAACAACTCTGTTGAAAAAGTTTTTCTTTTGACCTCAAGAATCTACTGTTGAAATATCTGTACTAGTCAACCTCTGTATGTATCTGATTTAATGTCAATAGGCTTATTCATTTCATTATTATTTTGATTTGTTTATTCTAGCTGTAAAATGTAATGAAAAAATAAAAAAATTTACCGTTAAAAAGACCTCACCAGGAAATAGATATCGCCTAACTTAGTGTAGCCACTGTCAGCGTGTAAAATTAACTTGTATTTCAATTACAGGAAATCGCAAAGTTACACGCTTCCTCCATCTGCATGCAACACTTGGACAAGGCTGGTTTCGAGTCTCTGAAGAATCAGATAATCGACATCCCTCTTCCTGAATCGTCCCCACTTGGCGAGAAGCAAGTTCACGTTTTGGACACCATCCTGGGGGTCCTCAAGGAAAGAAGAGAAGATAAGAAGTACATCGATCTGGTAGAGAGCTTGAAGGCAAACGCCTGGAGGGACCAGAAAGAAATCGTCCAAAAAGACGTCCCGGTCCGTGTTATCAACCACGGCAGTCTCTGGATCAACAACGCCGTCTTCAGGAAAGACATGGCGACGCTCCTAGATTTGCAGCATATTGTCTACAGCACCCCAGCCAACGACCTCAGCTTCTTCATGTATGTCAATTTGGATCCCAAGTTCTTCACCAACAACAGAAAGGACCTACTGCGTTTCTACCTGTTGAGTTTACACTCGAACATCACCGACAGGCTGGGTATCGCCCAATCTGCCGAAGTTATCGAACCTTTGAACTACGACTGGATTGATAGGGAATTCAGAAGGTGCAGCCTGTACGCTTACATGATGGCGCAATGGATCATGCCTGTGTTTTACTGGAGCGACGTAGTCTTTGGACAACTGGAAGCTAAGGGAGGATTCGAAAAATTGTCAGTGCCAGAGAGGATGTCGTATCTCAGCTCAGAACAAAAAGACAGAATTGTGAAGCTCACGAAACTTTTTGTTGAAGAATCATCCAAGAACTAAAGGAAACGTCCTTTGTGTTTGTTAGTTGTTTTTTGTTTTCTTTCGAAATTTACTGTTTTCTGATTTGAAAATGATCGATATTTCTATGAATTGAAATAGAGAAGGAAAATCGGAATAATCTTCCAGTTTATATTATTGTTTTATAAAACGCATAAGTTTTAAAGTAATATAAGTTTTGTGAAGTCATAATTTCACAGATAGTGTTCCTTCAAATGTTTTAATTGTTATTGTTAGAGAATGAGGCAATAAATCCATGTTTTTGTATGAAGTTTTTCGTCTTTTCAGTAAGATATACTTGGTGTTTAGGAATATCAAGTATATCTGATCATCACTACAAAAATTTTGATTTATTTGGGTAGGTTACGAAATGAATCTGCATTTAAGAAGAATACTGTTAGTCAGGTTTCGATCTAACCACAGACAAATCTTTCCAAAGATTAAAGATTAGTCAGAGATAACTGAGATTAAAAATATAGATATCTCTGGTTTAACTCCTCTTTCTCTATGGATCTAACCTAACCTAACTTATGAGAATTTAACCTAGAAAATTACTGCTCTTCCTAGATAAGTCAACATTTTTAATTTCCAGTTCTTTAATTCCTCTATTCAATTATGTCCCCAAATAGAATACAAATTTTAAGCTTATACAAAACACTATTACGTGAAGCTAGCAAATTTTCTTCTTACAATTTTAGGTATGTAATAAGAATAAATTTTCATGCTTCAAAAATAATTGGCTCAATTTTATCCTCAGAAATTACGCTCTACGTAGAATAAAAGACAGTTTCAAGGAAAATAAGAATCTCAACAACGAAGAGAGCATAGAATCTCATCTAAGTGAAGCTAGGAAAAATTTAGAAATCATTAAGAGACAGGTAAATTCCATAGCTTGAATTAAACAATCCTCTTCCCTGCTTGAAATAACTTTGTATAAGCCTCACTAAAACATTTTGATCTTTACCCTTTTCATGTTGCTCATGGTATACAGATTCTAATTAAATTTAGATTCGTAAGAGGTCAATGCATTTTACCAATTGGATTCCTTTGAGTTTCAGGTTCTGATTGGCCGTATGTATGACACTGATAAACTAGTCATTGAACATGAAACGAAGTATAAATCAAATTAATAAAATTAAAAAGGGCAGGACAATAAACAGAGGCTGTACTATCATGTGTAAAAACATACTTTTGTGATCATCTAGATTTGTCTAGGCAGGAGTAGGATAGAAATCTGCTCTCGAATGTAAATACATTTCTTTAATAAATTTTTTTATTAGAATAGCTTTAATATTCAATTATGATTGATGTACTAGAAATAAAATTAATTGTTACTTCAATTTTCACAACATATTCAATGAATTCATTATATTTTCCAAAGGTTGAAATTTATGTTTGTCACTGAAAATTAGAAATATTCACTTAACTTATCATCTCAATATAGAAGTAGTTCTAGATATTATTTTTTTCATCTCCCTAATTTTTGAGCTTTTATTATCATTCGATAGGAATCTATATGATTTCATTGGGAAATGTTCTGGGGATTTCAAATTGTTATGTTTATAGTGAGTTGAATTATGTTTTTGAAATTTATATACCAAAATAAAGCAAACCTAGAAGCACTGGAAGTTTTTAAATGCCTGCCTGCATTCCTGCTTATCAAAATGTTAAGTTTCTGTCTTGGAATCAATTTTTTGAGTTCAAAGGAAAAATTGTGTAAGGATATTGAAAATCTGATGGAGCATAAATTTTTATTTTTACAATTGGTAAGTTAATGTTCTTCAAGAGTGGTAGCTGTACATACATAAACTATATATTCACAAGTTTCATCTTAGAGTATTATAAATAGCATCGTCAGAGTCCGATTGCGTAACACTGTCCCCATTTGAGCCTAACTTTACATAACAGTATTGGGTACTTTTAGTCCTCATGCATTCACAATTTTTATTATCACATTTATTGCACATCTGAGTATCTGTCTCGCAGATTTCCGCATATATATTCTCCATTTTTCCAGATGGGGAACTGCAGACCTCATCCACTACATGACTATAAGGAATTTCATCCACATTCAACAACACTCTGGACACCTTGTAGTCCTCTTTTTGAGAAGATTTACTAGGAATTCTCTTAGGATTATTAGCTTGAAACTTGTTACCCAAGTTCGCTTCTATCTTGTTGGATTTCTTTTGTACTTTGGTTTTAACGTGGAATTCTGCACAAAGACGCTCGGTGATGAAGGAATTCGGTACAGTTTCTTCCTTTGGTAACGTTGGTATAAGATCTGGTTTAGTCTTTTTCAGTTTACCTCCTTCCACACCTCCGATCATTCTATTTTCCATATTTACACGACTCACCGCGGAACTTACTTGTTTTACATCGTTACACGACTGGTTTTTGCGAACTATGTTTATCTCTTGCTTTCCTCTTCTCTCTCCCGAGCTCGTTCCCGAATCCAAAATGCACATTTGGAATTCATAGCTCAAGTTGTCCGATTTGTTGGACCTGGAAGTGCCACATCTGTCGGGGGTTTCTTCGGCAAGGGGATACAGCTGACTGTCCAGACTCTGGCATTTCAGTAACGCGGGATTGTTGGAGTTTTTCTGCGCTGCTTCGAAGTCTATCCGTTTGGCGGAGAACATGAAGCTGGCGGACTTTTTCACAGGGTTGTATCCCTTTCTTCCGAGCTTCTCTTCTATTAGCTTCGACATATCTTTGTATCTGTCTATACTTCGCCTCTTCTCCATGCCATCCATCGGGTCTCTTAACTCTTCGAAACCCCCATCGCTGTTCGCGCTCAACAGCTTGAAGTGCTGGTACCACTTTTTCGGTTTCGGGAACTTATTCATCATTTCTTTCGTTATAATCTGTTTGTTCTCGTTGTTAGTTACATTCTCCCTTTCAACAATACACCCATTTTCGTTACAATTCTGTTTCGCTTTCTTGCAATCCGCGCAAAATTCTTCCACTGTCCTCTGTTCTTCTTCTCTGCATTGCTCTTTTACGTTAGGAACCAGTTTTACATCTTTATACCAAGTCTCCACATTTTTGTGACAGTAGGCCAGTGCCGACTGAACTCTTTGCGACTTGAACAGTCTGTTTTCTGAGTCGAAACCGAAGGTGAATTTGGCGATTTTTATTTTGGAATTAAGATTGTAACAGCTTATCTTGTGGGAAGTATCCGACCATGGAGGGGGTAAAGTGCAGGTAACCAAAATGGGCTCCCGGAATTTTTTCTCTAGAATGAAGGTATCTGCAAGGGAAAAAAGTATTAATTCTCTGTCAGAATGGTCTCACAATCATGATGTACATTTATCGTAGGGTATTGGGTATCATTCCCAAGTTCAACCAGCCAGATTTCTGCTATCAGCGAATGTTTTAATATCTCCCCTCTTCAAAAAGAAAAGTAATTTACCTGTAAAATCCTTTGGTATTCCATCTGGTAATGAACCATGTAGAAGTTTCACTTTGACTGGCAAGGGTACCCTTCTCAGCAAGTGAGATATCTTATACAGGCAATCTTTGTCCAATGCCAACGGTCCTGTTTTGTCCAGCATACCAGGAAAGCAAAGTCTAGACTTCAGGGATGTGTGGGTTTCGTAGAATTCGCCTTTGGTCGTCAGCGGTACGTATAGTTCCTGGAAAAGGTTCCAACCTTCAAATTTCCACAAAATACGACCCGATTAGGTCGAAATGACTAGTGAATACTCACCTGATTCGTTTGACTGACAAGTTGCGCGTATCTGTTCGCTAGGTCCTTGTCCCTGGAAGATCTAGATATTCGCGATGACCTGGTTGAGCTTTTTCGACTCCCGTCAGATCGTTCCTGGTGCTGGAATACAGCTCTTAACTGGAATAATTGACCACCTGGAACCTGCGTCTTGAAGTATGCCAGTTTGCCATCTGTATCTGAAAAAAAATGGAAATTCAAAAGGTTAAGATCTTAAAAGAGCTACTCATGTTAATTTTCGTTAATGATTTCCATGAATATCGATATTGGAATGGTATTCAACAAAAAAAAATCCTGTTGCGAGAGGGACCTCGAAGCGTAGACGGTATTGCAATATCGATATAGGTAACTTCTCAGAAATGTGCATGAAGAAACACGCTTTTAATTTTATTGGGCATTTCGGGACAGAGAAAATAAAGAGCGTTTGGCAATGGAACGAGATTACAGATAAAAGAGCCCATAAATCTTCCTTATTCACAATCACATTATTGAACATCAAACGATAATAAATTATCCTGACTGTGTTGAGGGCCTACGGCTACTTCTGAAGCACCGAATAAGTGTTAATCCATATACCATTCATCTTTAATTTTGCTGTTGTGGTTGTGAATTAATTATGATGTCTCTTTTATTAGTGATGCGGAGAATTAAAGAAGGCTATTGTTTTAACGATAAGTAGGGCAGGATTGCTAATAGCTTGCGTGATCCAGTGTATATATAAAATTGAGGAAGTTTTCAGTGTTCACGTTATAACAAGTTTGTTCTTGGGCTTACCAGCTGGATCTGTGGACTGAGTGGCATAGGCGCTGAATGGTTGAACTGCTAAAAAAGAGCACACTTGCTCTCTAACCAGATGCAGAATGGAGGAGTGTGCCACAGCATGCTTTTCTCCTTTCTCGTTAAGAAGGGAAAACCAACCTGGAAAAAGATATGATTTAAAATAACTTCTTCAACATAAACTGAAATCCTAATTGAGACAAGGTTTATAAATTTATATTTGACGATGATTGAAGAAGTGATGAGTGAAGTTTTTCAATGTGAGTCATAGTACTTATAGATTAGGTTGTGTTGTTTGTGGAAAAGGTAAATTACCATTGAGCATACCTAATGATTAGATCTGTTAGTAAACGAGATTAGCACAATGCCACCAACAATATATCAAACGAAGACCGCTTCTCTCACATAACAATGAATATAATCACAGATCCGCCTTTTTCTACGATCTTATCGCGAGTAACAATCAGTTTGCAACCTTGCATTTTTCAAAAGTAGGTGGTTTCCCACAATTCGCAACCCCATTCAATGAATAACGTTGACCAACAGCGAAAAAATTAACAAACATAATGCGTATATTATAAAATCAGTGTGTGAATTATGTCCCAATAGCATGTAGATGTCTTTCAACGATTACAGCTAGATTGAGCGAATGACAAGATCGGAGTGGACTTAGCCTTGCACAATTGTATTCACGTTATATGTTTCCTTGAAGGGATTTTGAATGAGACCGGCCTGGGAATGATAGATTTAACGTGGGAAAATCGGAAACAATACCGTTAAGATGCAATTCTAAATTGCACTTTTCGAAGAAAAACCCGCGGTTTCAATTTTTCCCACAATTCAATGGGAAAACTCTCTATTCCACGGGATAGAGATCCGCAGATAATGAAGATGGATCGCGTGTAACGAAGGAATTAACAGACCGCGGAAATGTGCGCGAGAGGAAAATGAAGAATTTTCCAGTCGAAAACACAGGCAGCTGGCTGATGTATGCCTAATTTGGTTTAAGGCTGAATAGTGTGGCATCCCCATTCTCGAGAGTTATTGACAGATGGATTATTGACAGATTTATACAGGTATGGTGATGGAACCAAGACATAGAAATCAAAAAATTTAAGTGTAACTAGTTAACTCCCATTTTTGGCTACAAATGAAATATCAGTCTTCCAGATCTTTGAAATTATGTTTCTTTCGACTAGACGGACTAGATCCTCGATCCTCATTCAAAACTTTAGGATATACGAGGATGTATTGATATCTAGTTAGCCTAGACCAGTTAGCAACGAACCATAACTCATTAGAAGTGTCAGTGTGAAGTTTGAGGTCAAAAAAGTAAACCAGAGTTACGCAATAAATTAAAAGAAAGAAGATGTCCACCGAAATTGTGAAAATCGAAAAATTGGAGTATCGAGCCATCATCAAGCACCTGTATTTAAAAGGGTTGAGGAGGTAAGCAGATTTACGAAGATATTCTTAATACCCTTGGTGATCAATGTCCTTCGTATGCGACCTTCAAAAATTGGACTGCAAGCTTCAAAAGAGGTAAATTTTCCATTGAAGATGATGACAGATCGGGAAGGCCAGTTTCTGTGTCTTCGAAAATATCGATGCAGTTTATGACATGATTTTATCAGACCGTCGAACATAGACATAGAGACATGGACTGTGCCTTCCCTTTATATCTATGCATGAAATACGGTCAAAAAAAGTGACAGAGAGAAAAACACGTCGGGAATGCAGTTGTCTTTTTCTAGAATTTTGATTGGTCTACACTCACCTCTATGAGAACAAAAAAGAGAAAGGTATGTCCCGACGAGCTTTTCTCTCTTTCTAATAAATTGCCAATTTCATGCTGGCATTGCTCAGTCCATGTCTCTATGTCTATGCCGTCGAATTGGGCTAAAACGGATGTTTGAAGCACTGAATATTTCATACGAACGCGTTCATCATATAATTCACGTCAATTTGGACATGAGAAAAATTGCTGCAAAATGGATCCCCAAATGTTTGAATATTGACTAAAAGCGTGCAAGGGTAGAAGTATCGCGTTCGATCTGTGCTCGATTTGAAAACGATGCAGACTTCTTCAATCGAATTGTTACTATGGATGAGACTTGGGTACATTTCTACGATCCAACAAAGCAACAATCGATGGAATGGCGACACTCTGGTTCTCCAAGACTTAAGAAGTTTCGTGTCGAAAAATCAGCTGGAAAAGTTCTTGCTTCAGTTTTTTGGGATTGCCATGGGGTAATCATGATTGATTTTTTGGATGAGGGTAGAACAATAACCGGAGATTACTCTTCGACATTACTGACCACTCTAGGGGAAAAAATTAAAGAGAAAAGACGCGGAAAGCTATCCAAAGGTGTTTTGTTTTTGCAGGACAACGACCCTGCACACAAATCTCATGTTGCCATGCAAAAAATTCGTGTTTCAGCGTTTGAATTAGTAAAACACCCCCCCTTATTCACCAGATTTGGCTCCATCCGACTATCATCTCTTTTCTCAACTGAAAAAAAGTTTAAAAGGTCGTGAATTTTCTTCCAACGAGGAGGTAATAAAAGCTGAGAAGGTCTGGTTTGCAGAGCAAGAAGAAACATTTTTTTTGAAAGGTCTAGAGACGTTGCAGGTTCGCTGTAACAAATGTATCAAATTAAGGGGAGAGGAGAATATGTTGAGTAATAAAATATTTTGACATCGAAATTTTGTTTGGTTCTATAGTAGGCTAAGAATTTTTCAATATATCCTCGTATAACTTCGCATTTCAGGGGGATGGAGTTGAGAAATCCACAACTCATCAAAATACATCCTTGTTCAATCAAACAAAAACTGAGAGACAGGACGGGTGCATGTTAAAAAACCATTTTTATAAGCTATGGCTGTGGTAATAAATTACGCGAAAATAAATACTGATTGTATTGTAATTTGTCGACAGCGCCAATGCTAAATTGCTTTGACGATTTTTGTAGACTGAAAAGTAATAGCCAATACACACGTCGAACTGGCCTTAACCTGATTTCAACGAAAGTTTCTCTCATAAGTTGATCATTTTAATAGAGATAATAATTGTGAGGTCATAAATAAGTTGCTATAATTTCCACGTTTTACACACTTCCCTGATTCAATCTGGACGGACACGCTTCTTGAACATTTCAGGTTTTGAAATATCTATTTGTCGAGCGTTTCCTTTACAATGTCTTCATTGAGCTTTCGGGAGCAACATGTTGTTATCAATAGGAGGACTCACATTATTTTCAACTACAATAAAATACCAAAATATTATATTAAAAAAATCATGAATATATTCAATGAACATATATTCTTCTAGGCTTTCAAATTGAGAAAACCTTCAATGAAAATTTCGATCAAGCATCTCAACCTAAATGGTACAACTTCTTAAATGGTATATGTAGTGGTGTGGTTCTATTTCTTCGCTTACGTTCAATATGGAAAATGATTGGGAATTTTTCAAGAAGCTTGTTACGTATATTTGATAATGTTCGATAACCCACAACCATAAATTTGTCAGTCCCAACAATATATGCAAATGACACGTTAACTCCCAATGGTTTGTCCATCAATATTATCTCATTTGCCAACAAAACGTACCAGAAACCTACATTTGAATCGAACTTATCTAATCGAGCAATTGTCCACATTTTTATTGAATGTGGGCAACATTGCGTGAAATTCTGTTATTCTTTGTTTTAGCTAGAATAATAAATAAGAGCGCCAGTCAGCTATTAATACTCGCTTAGCCTTTTTTCGTTTTACAGAAGAGAGAAAGTAAGATTACAAGTAGCCGTTGAAGGCAGGTGGATAAAGTCATATAGATAGATTTACTGTGTTGAGATTTGAATAGGAAAGTTGCTTTACTCAGTGAAGTACTTGTTTTTTGATAGATGTCGAGATAATACTCGACTGAAATTAAATTAATTGAGTCGTTATACGAAAATTTGCAGACCAAGATATTGTGGTAAGATCGAGATTGAGCTAAGCTCAAAGGAGCTGTAGAAGAAATGCACACTAGGTACACGATAATTTTTGATGACATGCAATAATTACAAGAATACCGCAGTCCTTTCAGAGAATCAGGCTTCATCAAATTTTTCGTTTACGTCTTTTTTTTCGACCTACAAACAGAGAGAAGAAATTTATACATGATCGTGCATTCACTGGCTTTTATGAAGTTAATTTTGTATTCAGAACCGCTACAAATTAGGGATAGGTACTCAAGTGCTTACTGCCACTGTTATAACTAATTAAATTTGTAGCACTTATTATCCGTTGGTACGATTTTATGGCAACGCTGTAGGCCAGTTGTTTTGTGCAAAGAAATATCGGAGGAGTCAGATCAGGCTTTCACAGGAATTTGTAAAATTGAATTTGACTGCATAAATTTCAGTATCATTCAACGTGAATATCACATTGTTGTTTCGTTAAACACCTGTTTCACTCTAATTAAGTGGTCGTAAAATAGTTTACGTAGCTTTCTGGTGCTTCCAAACCAACCGGATTCCACCAGTAGCGGTAATTTCAATTTTTCACACTGGGAATTTCTCATATTGACTTGAATACTTCACAGAACTATTCAATTAACAGAATAGTTGTGAGAAATTCGCTGCTTTTATGATGTCTTACAGTTAAAGCTATGAATATGCAGACAACTATTCTGATGTTTAGTTCAGAGGAGTATGAGTATGGCTAACTCAGTTTTGGTTCATATCTCAAATAGACATTTTGTAGAGCAGAAGAGTTCACGAAGTTTTTTCTTCCTTCAATTGAATCAAATTGTCCATTTCGCTTTGAAAAAATATATTAGGAATCAAATTCTCAGATGGCTCATAAAACCCCACAGCCATTCTCCTAACGAATATGATGAAAAGAGTTCATGTGGAGCACCCTGTATGTATAGTATGCTACCTGCCTTATTGGGTTCTGAACCTTATACGTAATCGGCTGTCTCGTTAACCTTCCTAGATCTGAGAAACAATAAGTGTAGGCTAATTAAGAATCGCGTATACTAGGTACAACCCATGCAACAGCCACAGGCAAAAAAGGTAGCCTATATCTATAAAATGAAATTGGTATATCGCCGACTCAAGGGCAGAATGGTACATTAACATCTACTAGAGACAATACTAGTCACGAACTCCAAGCATAGAAGTACAATTTGATGGAAGGTTGGTTTTTTGCGATGCTGATGGAAGCCTCCTATTTAATTTTTAGTCATTGGGAATTTTCAAGGATTTTTGGCAGCACAAAAGGTGCAAGTTAATATTGTTCATCATATTCCCTAGAAGAGATTATCAAAAACTGAATTACATCATTTTAGATGATTTACACTGCGCAAAAAAATTAACGCACATTATGGAAATCTCAAATTTATTCTACAACTGAAGGTGTTCTCAATGATAATTATTTTTATCAGAATTATGCATGCATATGTTATCCAATTTCAACGGTTTTCTTCAATACAGATGTTTTTTCCCAGCAGGAATAAAAAAAGATGATATTATCAGATTTTGAATGTATTGGCTCCATTCTAAAATCAGTTGTTCTCGATCAATTCTAGTGATCAAAAGTTTTTCTTTCGTTTGATTTTCTACACTCGATCGCTATGCAACGCGAAACACGCAATTTGACCCAAGAGGAATTTGCCCAAGCGGTAGTTTTGCGAGAAGAAGGGTGGACATACACAAGTATTGCAGAAAGGTTTGGAGTTCCCATACAAGTGTGTCCAGAATGTTGCAGCGATTCAGGGAGACAGGTATGAATGTCCGAAGACCAGGACAGGGTAGACCACGGGTAACAACTGCCGTTCAAGAACGTTACTTGAGAGTTTCTTCGTTGAGACAACGGTTTGCAACCGGTAGCCTCCTTCAAATTCAGCTTCAGCAAACTCATGAAGTGCAAATTAGCACTCAGACAATAAGAAATCGCCTCAGAGAATATGATTTAAGGCCTCGTGTCGTGGCAAGAGGCCCAGCTCTTACCCCAGCCCATCGAAGGGCGCGTTTGGATTTTGCGAGAGAGCATATCCATTGGGAAGAGGCCGATTGGGAAAGAGTTCTCTTCACAGATGAGTCTAGATTCTGCCTATACCATTGTGATCGACGTTCCCTTGTATACAGACGTCCACATGAAAGATATGCTCAGTGCAATTTCCTGAATAGGGGAGACTAGGGAGCATTGATACATGGGGAGGCTTGATACAGGCTTATATCCGCGATCTGTAGCCGTTTTCAAAAGTATTATACTAGTGAACACTATTTTTTGGCAGAGGGCATTGCGTGACGTTAATATGTAAGGCTAACAGTAGTTTGTTTGTGAAATATTCAACGAAGAGTGTTTCGAGGTGAGAAATTGTAAGTTTTTACTCAAGTTACCTAAGGGTTTTATGATCATGCATTAATTCTTCGGCATAAACAAACATTTCACTGGGAAATATGCATAAAACTACTCAATTTACAGTTTTATTCGCTTTTCAAAATATATGGGTATAAGATGAAAACATAAATCACTTTAAAAATTGCTTTCAGGGAGGTTTGAGACATTTGTCGTGGAGAGGCCTGATACATGTATAATCTTCAAAAAATATTCCGTAGCTAGTTGGATAGGCCTACATGAAGGCGTCTTCACCATCCAACATATCAAAGGCATTTTTAAAAACCGTACAATCCCCATATATTTAACGAGGCCGACTTTTCTTGTGTGGAAGTGACTAACTGACAATTTCCTGATTTTTCTACACCTAAAGGACCAAAGCAAGCCAGTATCATTGCTGACCTACCTACTGAGCTGAATAATCCTCTCGATTACTCTCCCAGTACATCGTATCAATCCTCCCATATGTGGGGAGGCTTGAGACAGTTTGCATGTTTTTGTGTTCAACGTTCTGTACAGAATAAGATGTTTATGTTTTGCGACTTCTATATTTATTTTGTTGAACGATTAATTGAAGAATTATATAATATAAAAAAAGTCCTGCTTCTTCATATAATTCAGTTTCCAGAATAAAAATTCCAAAAAACGTATCAACCCTCCCCAGTCTCCCCTACTACTGGTTTCGGGGGAGGATCGATTATGGTATGGGGTGGAATATCTTTGACTGCTCGCACAGACCTAGTGGTCGTTGATAATGGAGTTATGAATGCTGATAAGTATATAAGGAACATTCTTTAAGAGCATGTAGTGCCATTTGCCCCATACATTGGTGCAAATTTCATTTTTATGGACGATAATGCCAGACCCCATCGTGCGCGCATCGTTCAGGAGTACCTTGAAGAGGTTGAAGTCTCTCGAATGGAATGGCCAGCAAGAAGTCAAGATCTCAATCCGATTGAGCAGGTTTGGGACAACCTCATTAGAAGGCTGAGAAGTTCAGAAAATCATCCAGCTACTCTTAATGACTTAGGAAGCCAACTCGGAGAAATCTGGGAAGGATTAGATCAGAACATTTTAAGATCACTCATTTTGAGTATGAACCGTCGTTGCCGAGCTGTAATTAACGCAAGGGGTGGAAATACCAACTATTAAATCACTTATCAGCATTTCAGTATTTTGAAAATTGTTCATTTCTCTTCTTTCACATAAGATTCGGTGAAATCCTGAATTTTTCTTCCATTCAATGTGTATAGTTTCGTTCAAAACCTTCCCGAGAGAACATAAAAAATAAGTTAAAAAGTCAATGCAGAGTTTTTTTGCGCAGTGTATTTCACTACTACACGTGTTTCGCTTTCGTTATCACAACAGCATCTTCAGGTGGCAAAATAGTGAGAAGCTGAGAGCTGTAGAAACTGTCCTAATGAATTGGTGAATGCAGAAACAATTTCTGTACACTTCTTATGGTAGGTTACCTGAACGTCTTTATAGTAAGTAGGAAATTTGAAGCAACATGTAGTGTTCAAGATGCCCAAAGATCTGGTCCAGCAACAAGAAAATTGATATAGTTCATTAAAGCTTTAAAGTCTTATCTTTTCTTTCATTGTCTTAATATTTTTTCATGCTCAAAATATATTTTATGATTGACTGAAATAGATCCAACAGAAAATCTGATTTGTTTCATGATTAAAGTACTTGTCTACTTGTAATTAGTCTTTCATTAAAAAGCGATTCGAAATTCTAACAACGCGTTGGTAGAATTTTCCACGCTTCGAAATGCGTAGGTACAAGATATTTTCACTTTCCCTTCCCTCAATAGAATATCAAGTAACATGCTTTTGTCATTCTTATCATAATGTGTTTTATCGAGTTCAACCTAAATTACCGACTCTCATTATTCCGCTGGGTAATTCAGGTCACAAACATTCAGCAAATTTGCGAATATTTATTATGATAAATTATTTAAATTTAGTCAACCCAAATGATTATTTCATCCTTGAGCTTATTCTATTATGCTTTTTCTCTTTGTGTACGAAATCTTCAATTGTAAATTTATTGATGTATGGACGCAACCGAGATATTGATTGAATGGTAAATTGGATCGAACGCCAACTATTGGCTTGTACAACGAATCATTATTTAACAATATTGACACCCAAACAATTTCATTCCGCCTACATCGAGAATTTTCGAGAGGTAAATTTCACAAAATAATTCTCAAGTTGCTTCGAAACTATGTTGGCCTTTTTCAAAAATTGAAATTTCCTCGGTTTTAAAGTTTTTTATTTCGAATTATTATTTGGAGAAGAGACATTAAATGTATTCTAAGAAACCAGGAAACCGACAGTAATGAAATTTTTTCATTTACAGCTTGTATTATAATCTTTCCATGAACAATGAATTGAATAGACCTTAAATTCAGCATGTATGAGCTCATTATGAAATAATTAGCAACTTGCTTCACAAGAAATAGTTTTGAAATGCTGATTGGAACACTCTTAAAAATATTTTCAATATTTCGTATGCGTGTCCAGGTTGAAGTTTGAACAAAGGGCAATAACCATGAATACGAAACGCCCAGACGTCACATAACTTAACAAAATTTTTGCAACTATCCTATCCTCTATTCCGAGCTCCACATAAAAGAGATTTACAAGTCGGGTCGCAAATCATCGTCCCGAAAAAAATTGTAACTATAAACTCCAATGATTTAGCATTTTACGAGATAGAAACTACCTGTGCAAGGTCGTATGTTAACTGTTTAACCATACCCAGACCAAGAGGGTGTTAGATTCTGTCGGATGCTATTGACAAGCCCACGCAGTATAATAATTCGAAATCATTATGGCCAGGGAAAGTGCTCTTACTGCTCTTACACAATCCAAAGAAACAACTGGCTACTCCATCAGATACCAATCTATTTATGGGCGTTGCTAAAATGACGATTTCATTATATTCTGATATATTAAAGGTGAGATTTGATAAACGAGAGCTCTGCCAGACTGTTTTATCTATACATAATTGAATGGTTCACATATTTTAATTAGGGTCTGTTAGTGCACGTGAAGTTTTAATTATGTAAGTGGATGTTAGAAAGATGGATCGTTTTGCAGACCGCCACGACTGGAGTGTTGGTTTTTGTAATTAATTTGTAAATGGGACATGCACCTATCGAGAGAAAACGATACGTTTTTGAACGCTTTGCTCTGTTACATCGATCATGATCATATCTTTTTGGTGTTGATTAACTGGAATAAATGCCGAATAATGAGGTCATTTTTCATCTGCTGAAGCAGGGTTAGTAGGTATTAGGAAGCTAATTAATTTTTGATTACTTTGTAGGTGCGTTCTACAAGAACGCTATGCTAAGTTCAGTGGGATAAAGTATACTCCATTCACATTTATTTCAGCAGTCGGTTGGCCATGAAATAATTTTCTCAAGTTTTTGTAACTAGAACGGAATAAGGTTGGCACTCATGAAATGTCGTTAATGTCATAACGCCGTTGCCACAACTAATATCGATTTTTATTACGAAAATGCCGAAAGTGATTGAAAAAAAGACAGGGTTTCAGGAAGTACTATTTAGAATTTAGGTCCGCTCATTCTAGTAGTTATATAAACTGATATTCTAAAATCCACAATACGTCAGACGGTAGCGAACATATTCAATGTAAGAGAATTTAAATAATGTATCTGAATCTAAACGACTTATATTTCAGCTGAATATTTCCACAATCAAAAAGATTGTGAATGAAGAGGATGACAAAGAATTTCCTTCTATTGGAAGACCCAAAAAAGGGGTAGCATTTGAGAGTTTTATGTTTGAGTGAATTAATGCGAAAAGTTTACTACAGGATTTTCGATGAATGTCATCGTAGAATAAGTTCCCGAAAATTGATTTTTCTATTTTTCATTTGACTTGTCCTATACATTGTAAATGTCTTAAGGTACCAATAAATACCGAGTTATTATTATTATATCAATGCATTAAGATGAACAACCACAAATATGCGCCAGTTGTCCTGCTAATTGTTTATACAAATCTGAAATTTTTGTTCAAAGGTGAAGTTCATCTTGATTGAAACTTTCTTTAGTTCTTTCTACTCATATTGATGCAAGATATGATTTTTTTTGAAGAATTTAACATTCTTGTAATTATCTGTCAATTCCTTCGGGAGATACCCAGTCCCAACCACTGCAACATATTCATTTCATCTTCGAGTTAATATTTTTGAAATCTACAACTGATGTAACGTATTCAAACTTTAGCCAAAGAAGATAACGAACATTAACTCTCCTCAAGCTAGTGCATATTATGATATTATACTGATCTCTTGTATTTTCCATGCAAATAACTGGATTTGGTACGCCTTCAATAAGTTTTTATATAAACTACAATTATGTTCGTCACATATTTTCCGAAGAGATTCGACATTGTGATAAAATACGTGATAACAGAAACTTTTACGTAGAACGGGCAACATAGCGTTGATTTAAAACCCAAAAATGTTTTGACAAGCGTCATAACCCCACATTTTCGTACTATACAGAGTGAAATGTGTCAAATTTCCATGGCCAAGCGACTGCTAAAATAAAAGTGAAGAAGTAGAAATGCACAGGAGTATAAAATTATAATTTTCTACTCTAATGCGTTTTTACTCACTATTCCACACTTATTTCTGCTTCGAAAGAATCACACCAAGTAATACTCTAGTTTTTCTCAGCCCCCTTGAGAGATTCCACGTTCAACATATCATTTTACTCGACAAGATTAATACTAGTAAGCTCGTAGATCAACCTTTATCGATAGATCAAACTTATTTGGGAGATTCACCATTTTTGGCTGATTCACCTTTCGTATGTTACTCGAATTCCTCACCTGAATAACCCTCCGGAAACTGCAGTAGGTTCTCGTCGACCTTCTCCTTCCCCTTTTTGAAAAACACAGCCTTCGCTTGGATCTTGGTAAAACTATCGAAGCACCTGTACAGAAGCAGCGGTTCACCCCCATCGATCTTGACCACCCTGGGAAGGGAGTACCGTTCCAAGAAGTCCCTGGCTCCAAATTCCTTATCGTTCCTCCTGTCAGCAGAAGAAGAATGCGACTCCTCTATGCTACCTATCCTGCTCTTCGTGGAATCAGGGGTGTTGTCCTGCGAGTCGCTCTTGATTATGTCGAAGCTGTAGCTCGACTCGTGGGAGTTGTATCTCCTGAGGTACGTACGCTTCTTCTCCAACCTCTTGCATTTGTCGTCCTGCAGAACGAAGTTAGAGGCGTCGAAACTGGTCAGCTGGTCGGAATGCCTGAACAGAGGGTTGAAGGAGGTCTTGGGGGAGAGGGGATTGTGCATACGTAGGGAGGGCATGGATGAGTTTCTTCCATAGCTGTTTCCACTCCTGCTAGAGCTGCTCCTGGACGAAACTGTGGTGTTTCCAAACATCTTATTGTTGCGTCGCATCACATGGTATCGTGGGTCTTTGAGTCAGCTGGAAATAAATGAAGTATTATGTTGTGTTGCTACATGATGGGAATAAATTAAGCCAATGGACAAATGGACTTGTATAGCTGAAAACAGTTCTTCAGCATTACTTTGGTTATTCTTTGTCTGCTTCAATCGATTCTGAAAAAGTGTAAAAGATAGCAAGGATAAATGGATCGAATCAACCGCGTGAATAGATATAACTAGAACACCCGGCTCACAATTGAAGTAGGTACATAAACTTATCACTCCAATATAAATGGAACTGTCCAATAGGGTTAGGTTAAAAAATTGCGATTAGACAAATCTCCTGCGGATTCTGCATTGTACAGAGATTAAGAGAAAGTTAAACGTGCATTCAATCGACTATATTTCTGTTGCTCAGGTGGGTTTCGTATTGACACCACAACAATAGAAATGAAATAACATTATAAGTAGAGAAATTACGACACTCATATTTCAGCATAGATGTGATGATTCTATAGATGAAACGTTATTAAATTTGTTGCATCTTTAGTAGCCTTGCAAGACCAATCGATAAGTTGAAGTAGGTACATTATCTTCCTACATAGAAGCCTTGTGGTCGAAGCTCCATTTTCAAACAACATTTGAACACATATTGAATAGCTTACTCACACATTTTTGGTGTGAATTCTGTTTGACCTCAGGTAAAAAAAGCAGCCTTCCAGATACTCCTTGTTTGGAGATGTTCAAGCAACCAATTGTTACTCAAAAAGACTCAAATGGTGAGTAACCTCAGTAAGATTCAGCAAATCCCACATTCTCTTTCCCAATATCACTCTCCGGCAATCGGATGCTGATTGAATTGAATATATTTCAATACGGGATGAAGTGATGCAGAAGATAAATGAGTTTCATGCAAATAAGGATGCTCGGATAAACGAGGAAACGAAACAAAGAAACGAAGATTAATGAATAAGTTATAAGAAGAGTGGGGAGGGGACATTGTTTCTCAGTTGCATGCGATTCCAAACTCGGAACAGACTCGTACAAATAGAAAACAACCTATTTTACGACTAAATTAATTAGGCAGCCTGTGACAGAAATGGCAGGAAAACTTGCGACAGCTGTGACATCATTGACATTCATGTGGGAAGCTGAAATGCTGAGAATCTGAATGCAGACGGCCGAGTCAGTATTTCAGCGAGATCTTGCGATGGTCACCAAACGATTCGGAAAATGATCCGAAGTTCAGATCATTATACAGGCTTGTGATAAAGTATGGAATCAAGTAAATACACTGCTCAATAATTGATCACAGATCACGTATAAATTTCCCTTTATGTATCGACTTGGTTCCATACTGAATCCAGTAGTCATTGATATTTTGAAGATTTCTTGGGTAAACCTTTGTGGAAAACTGAGATATATGGGCTAAAATCTTATCATGCACTTATTACACTTTTCTAATTAGTCATTTACTCAATGTATTCACTAAAAACTCCTGCATCATGGCCAAGTACAACGGTTATTTTATCTACCTCATCTCCAAATTCCACCTAAGATCTATTCTTAAAGATCGATCCTTCATAAATAGTGCCGATCATCAATAGCGGTTTCTAAGATCATCGGCTACACACTTTGATCAGCCAAGGATGAACCCGTAGTCTGGCACGAACAATATACACGTAATTACAACACGACTGAAAGTTATTTTTAATTTCAATCTTTCAGATAATGAATCTGCAGATTTCGATTCCGGATACCGATGCCAGACACGCTGGTAATTGAAATATTATTTACAGCTTCCTGCAGCAGGTCTTAGAGGATCGATTATGAGCGTAGCTTTCAGAAATAAGTGATTCGCTCATTGCCATATCACCATTGATATAGGGGAGACTGGGGAGGGTTGATACGTTTTTTGGAATTTTTATTTTGGAAACTGAATTATATCAAGAAACAGGACTTTTCTTATAATATATAATTCTTCAATTAATCGTTCAACAAAATAAATATAGAAGTCTCAAAACATAAGCATCTTATTCTGTACAGAACGTTGAACACAAAAACATGCAAACTGTCTCAAGCCTCCCCACATATGGGAGGATTGATACGATGTACTGGAAGGCATGAGACACAAATTGAAAATATAAGTCCCATTGGCATCACTTGCAGATGTCACATATAAACATTTTTGTGCCTTTTCTAACACCGGCAGATTCTTCGTCGCGCCATTGCGAGCACACCTGACACCTGATCCAGAATTCGTTTGATCTAGAGGATGAAAATGAACCATTACATTATATATATAGGCTACATCTTCGCCCTCTTAGTCATATTCTTCAACCGTGTCATCCTCATTGTCCGAAATACCCCTGACTACATACTCTTTCTTACGTATACCTCTTTTGTATGATTTTTTTGGTTCTTGTTCTGCCTCGGCTATGTATGCTTCTGGATGTATTAGAATTATTTAGCTCAGTAGGTAGGTCAGCAATCATACTGGCTTGCTTTGGTCCCATAGGTGTAGAAAAATCAGTAAATGGTCGGTTAGTCACATCCACATAAGAAAAGTCGGCCTCGATAAATACATAGGGATTGTACGGATAAATTCCAGTTGTTAAAAATCCCCTTGATATGTTGGATGGTGAAAACGCCTTCATGAAGGCCTATCCAACTAGCTACGGAATATTTTTTGAAGATGATACATGTATCAGGCCTCCCCACGAGAAATGTCTCAAACCTCCCTGAAAACAATTTTTAAAGGGATTCATGTTTCCATCTTATACTCATATATTTTGAAAACCGAATAAAACTGTCAATTGAGTAGTTTTATGCATATTTCCCAGTGAAATATTTGTTTATGCCGAAGAATTAATGTATGATCATAAAATCCTTAGGTAACTTGAGTAAAAACTTACAACTTCTCACCTCGAAACACTCTTTGTTGAATATTTCACAAACAAACTATTGTTAGCCTTACAGATTAATGTCACGCAATGCCCTCTGCCAAAGAATAGTGTTCACTAGTATAATACTTTTGAAAACGGCTACAGACCGCGGATATAAGCCTGTATCAAGCCTCCCCATGTATCAATGCTCCCTAGTCTCCCCTACAGCTTCATATTGAAATGGGGTGTTTTTGGACATCTTTCGATATCCTTACAGACTTAGAAAATTCCGTGTGTTTGTTCGTTCGTATGCACTTTTTGAAGAAAAACACAAACCCATATTTCTTCTAAATTGAGTATAGATGAGAGGGTTCTTGAATAATATTGAACTAACGGTTCTTAATTCAGAATACAGCAGAGAAGAATTTTCGAAAAATGCTCTTTGAAAGCAAGTTTCTCTCATTTGATTTACTACCTGAAGAAGTCCGCCATTTCTCCTAATTTCAATTCTATAATCACAAATTTTCAGACTAATTGCCCTTAATTCATCACAATCAAAGCTTTTCTCAACAATGGAATCCTACGAAAAGTAAAATGTGTAATTTAGCGGCCATAATCTAAGTCAACCGAAAGATTGTAATGTGGAACTCACTTTTACTTTATCGGTCTGTTCTATTCTATTCTGAATTTTGCAATTAAAATGCATCATTGTCAGAGACTGATGGAGAAACCAGAAATGAGGGTCACTTTCATTCAAATAGATCCACTTGGCTACTCCATGTTCATCAAAATCTAATCATCCTATGGATTAAATGCGTACATTCATGCTTAAGTAAACATAAATGTACTTATTTGCTACAAGGAAGAAATCTTGGAGAAGAAGTAAATTGTCGACTAACGTTACTAGATAATGAATATACATTGCCTCAACCCTTTTAGAGAGTTTTTGAACGCTAGAAATTCTCAGCCTTATGGATGCATTTTCTGTTGCATTAAAATGAGAATTATAAGATAGAAATAAGTAAAACATGAATAAGTACTCCTATCGATATTGCTAACATTTCTTATTTGTTCAGCTTTGTAAAATTCTGTAAAATATTTATTTCTTTATTTTAGTTTCTTTTTCTTTTTTCATTTAGAGCTCGTGAAAATTTTCCAGAATAAATTGTGATTAGAGATCGGTCAGTTTATTTCACCATGATGAACCAAAACCCATATAAATAGTTTCGGGGCAAAACATCCTCGACTTTCCTGTGGAATCGAATGTCTTTGTGCAGATCTACGTCTTTGCATTCGCCAATAGACCTATAGATGCCATTAGCATCCAACATTATGCATATAATGCCCTTTTGCACGTGTTCCCTCATACTGGCGACCTTGAGATCGATTCAGCTGCACAAACCAGATAACGAACAGAATATTTCTGCACGGTATTTGGTATTTGTTTTATTAGAAGATTTACAGACTGCGCCAGACGACATTATCGTCGGCGAATCTGATCTGATATACTGAAATAATAGCATTAAATTATATTACGCCAAGTTTGCAGCCAGTGTTTATATGCCTGCTTTATTTTTAGAAACGGGTGCGTAAAGGACACTTCTAACTTTATTTTGCCTTATCGAGATTGTAGTGGTCGTTAATGGGGGATTAAAGGTAGTAAAGGTACTTGAACGAGGCTGCTCAATCGCTTAAAAACGGGCAATCTTCGTTGTAGATAATCTTAGCGACTAATCTCAATTGGTCATTTCGTTATTAGGGTCCCACAAGTGATACTTGTGGTGGTACAGAGGATTATGTATAATTCATAGTGTTTGTATATGTTGGCACTATTTTCGTACCTAGAGCTGAAAACTATCGAAATACATGAGAATAACAGGCGCAGTGGCAGTTACAGGAGTAATTTTTGGGGAGGGGGGTCATAATTTTATATTTGAAATTCTGTAAAGTGCGAAATAAAATCATTTTTTGATATTCGAAAGAATATTTCTCTTATGTTCTCAAAAAACAACTCTTCAGAACATCATCGTAGACTGTCCAGAGACAGGCTTCTATCCAATATTGCAGAACAAACAATATCAACAAGCATTCCTCACGGAATTTATCAATTGGAGTATGGTCACCATAAACTTTCAAGAGCATTCGATGCAATTCAGTTGACTTTCCTCCAATTAAAACAGAAAACTAAGACCTCCCGTTAATGCTGTTTGATTACCGCATAATTTAACAGCAAAAACAAGATTTTGTATTGAATTCAAAGAGATTTCAACTGAATATTATGGTCTCGCCTTTCTGGAACTATCTAAATTAGCTGTCACTATGAGACATTCAACAGGGAGTAAAATTTGATTCAGGATTTGACTTGTTGAATTGTAGTGGGGTTTGTTCAAAACATTAAGTGAAAACCTCCGACATGAAACGTTAGCATAAGTGGTATAATATGCCAGATGAAGCTATCTTTGTTTACATAAGCCCGAAGCAGGTGTTCAGGATCAGTGTGTGCCTGTGCATAAAACCAGTATTACTCCTGCCCAGTTGATTTTTTTCGATACAGCCAGCGCTGTCGATATTAAAAATGACCGTCGGTTACTTACTCGGGTTATTTTATCAATTAAAGGCCGTTTGTTCGCTTTCTGCGGAATTTATGGTAATAACTGGTATGTCAGGGTTACATTATTTGTGTACTTTATTCAGATAATTCTGCTCAGCGGAGATTCACTTTCGTTTCGCGATACGTGGATAATTCCCGAGTTTATGACATATTTTAGCATTCGCATAAGACAGTCTGTGCAACAATGTTGCGGCTCAATTGGCTCGGCTGTCTGTGAGAATGCTAGATGGTAGAAACGCGCCAATTACCGGGCTGTTTCACGTATCTCGGTAAGAATTATGCCATTGCAGGTTCTTTTGATGAGCCCGATTTTCATTATGTACAGGGTGGGCAAAATTCGTTGTCTACTGAGGGAAGAAAATGGATGACACATTCTCGAGCTCTTTTTTCATGACTAATCCAAATCTGAAAACAGAATCGGCCTATCATTTTTAAATTTATAAACTTTCTGAGACTTTTTTGTCTTTGAAGGTACAAATCTGAAACTTGAACCTTCTTAGGCACTTTTATACGTAGAATCCACTGGCAAAATATTCTTTCCCAATTTAGAAATAACAAATTCAATAAAAGTTTGCATTCAAACAAAATGTGCGTTCACCTAATGATTCGAAATGAAAAAATATTTTGAGCTCATCAGTGGATTCTACTTAAAAAAGTGCCTGTAGATGGTTCAAGTTTCAGATTTGTAACTTTGAAGACAAAAAAGTTATGAGAACTTTACGAAATTATCAAACTCAAAAACGAAGTATCGTAGGAGGCTGCGGTTTTCGCCATTCTTTGTTTCTCCGAAAAAGAGCTCGGAAATGTGTCATCCGTTTTCTTCTAGCTGCTATAGTTCTCGGGATCCTCTCGATAGCGAATTTTGCCCACCCTGAATGATAAACCCCTATTACAGCGAAAGTAAATATATTACAACTCAAACGTAAAAAAACTAAACAAAACAAGGTAACTTTGATTTCTTTCATCCTTTGGTGGTTTCTTTGTGGAAATAACGTATCCTGCGAAAAATCGGCATATTTCCTGATGCCAATATGTGCCGCTTGTAGCTATTCGGCATTGTCCCAAGTCACCCTATGAAACAACAAAATAAATAAATGAGATCCGTGTTGCCGTTTGATTTGTAAACAACCTTGTTTCATGACATCTAATATCCCAATATCCCACGTATCCAGAAAAAAAAATTACACACGCACAAAGCGAAACACATGTACAGGACACTAGAAAGTATGAAGGCCATAAAAAATCGCTTTTACGCTTCTGAATTCGTTAATTTTTCCTGTCAATTCAAACACTCTGGTCGCGGCAAACTCAACAGGAATTAATTGTTAAACTAACCGAAAAGACGCTGCACAATCTTATAAGTTTGTCCCTTCACTCATAAATGGTAAGAAACAAAGAGATCTGCAAGGGGGGTAATTGTCCCAAGTCACCCGATCTACCGATATTTATGAAAATCAGTATTCCTCCTATTTCAATTCCCCGCAGGTTGACTCTTCTTATACAACGCCAAATTGCATGGATTCAATGAACCGGAAACGTATCCAACACGACTGGCCATCTGCATCATTACACAAGGCTCAGTAACGACCCAAAATGTTAGATCATTTTCATAACTTGTGCGCTCCAGCGGTTAAGGACTAAAGTAGTGCAAATCGTGAATACCTTAACCGGTATATAACACTCTTGACCTTATCTAGAGGTACATTATTGTATCACGTCTAAGCCATGAACTGGACTTAGTTGTGGAAGGTGCCATTGGAGATTTAGGGTATCTGTAATGATACCGCAGGTATCTATCGGTTCGTGATATCCAGTAAAGATAATTATCAGCGCTGAAAGCATAGAATTGGGTGGATTATCACCGTGCCTTCAACGCATTTTTGCTAGCACTGCAGCATAATTATCCATACCACTTGTAACTGGTGTACTTGAGAGATGATCACCTTCCTGTTATGGTGTGATTGAATTTGGCGCAAGTTACCGTATTCGAAGTCTTGTAATTCACGATAATGGCGCTAATTTTATCGATCTATTAACGGGGATCGAGGAATGGCCAGATTTGTAATTGGCACAACGGTGATTCCTATGCATAAGATCGGAAAATTTCATTTTACACGACTCCAAAGAAAAGTGTCGTCAGTTTTTGAATTTTTTGTAGTGTTGAGGAAGCCCAGTTTCAGGAGCGTCAATTATGAATCGATGGTTCATTAAAATTTTAATCCTCCATTGAACGATGTATAAAACGTTGCATGCTTAATGCAGGTAATGTGGTAAACTGTTATCTACTGTTGTAAAAGAGAGAATCTCATCTGTCGAGAAATATTTCCTAACTTTGAACACCATATTTGCACTGGAAATCGAAATTTTTGACACTTACTACAGACCAAATAATTGATACACGTAGATGCCCTGTTTGTTCACTGTCCAGACACTTTCTAGAGAATCACCTGAGATATACATGTTGTTTCACGTGTGTTTGTGCATAGATAAGTGGTGAATGTAGGTAATCTAGGCCTTTCAAAAGTGTTCTTCTCTATATACCTAAGATCCTTAGTTTTGGATATATGTACAGGGTTATTTATGGATTTCGGCCTAGAATTTCGATATTCATAACTTGAATATGAATCTGAACAAAGCATATACGAAACAATACTACATTTACGGCCCCTGTAACTCTAGAACTGTTAATTTTATCAAGATCATGTAGGGAAACTTTTTGTTTGCAATTCAATTTGAGCTAAACTGCATAGTTTTCAAGATATTCAAGAAAACGTGATACAAAATACTAAATTTTCAATTTCCACCCAAAAATATACAGCTGCAAATATTTTAAAGTAGATTTTTGAGGTCAAAGGGAGCACTTTTTCCTATACAATTTTTTCCGATTCGACCCTGATAAAAAGATATAACCTTTTTCAATTTTCATTATGAGCTGTACCACCTTGTGGATCTTTTAAACAGAGTTGTATTCAGCCAAAGCAACAAATTTTTCAAATTTCACAGATACTTAAAAAAAAAGTACTTAGAAATGAAAAGTAAAGATGGGTATTTAAAATTTAAAGCGTTTTGTTTCTATCGCACAAGTTGGCAACATCGACTGAAATATGCGTGGATAATAAAGGACAACAAATACACCATCTAGATGAGATAGACAAAGATGGCTATGTATGAAGTCTGCAACGAACGAGGAAGGTCGTAAAATATTATGGCATTTTAAAGGCCGGTTACTGTTGACGCTCGCCAGTGAGTACGCGCCTTATGATGGCTGTAGATCAGCAGCTGTTATTTTATAAACAAGCCATTGTTCTTTTTATTTTCTAGTAGGCGCAGTTGCCAAATCGTGAACTAGAAACGAAGCGATTTAAATAGTTTCCGCGGTGCATTTGAAAAATTCATGAATGAACTCATAATTATTCTGTTTAAACTTGCATATTATGCTGTGATAACCAAAATTGAGGAGAATTCCTTATTGTACCGAACTAATAGTTTGAATGAATTTGGCAACTATCAGCACTATTGATGATGGCTTTGTTCAGTTTGAGGATGGAATTTCACACACTCATCAAAAACAAGGTCTGAGTAGGATTTCGAAGGCAAGCAAAAGTGGAAAGCCTACAGAAAATTATGCAATATAACATAATGGGTCCACACTTTTCGCATACATAATCGTATATGACCAATCATGATAGACAATTCCAGAACGTAGAATCCATATGGAATACCTAACCCGAGATCATGAAACTCCGTTCCATAAAGATAACTAAGCACATTTAAAGCTGTCAACGACCCATTACGGAAACCAACCATAAAATGTTCATAGCTCCGATCTGAAAATCGGTAAAGTACGTGACAGACAGGTCCGAGATCGGCTTAATGGTCCAATGCTCAACGTACACCGATGGTTCATTGGCTCTGATTGTCCGATTTCAAAGCGGGCAATTATGCAAAGTTGAGGAAGGCCTCTGACAGGCCCGATATGGCCTCCGTATATGTATACGCGACGCCAATTAGGAAGAAATCGCGATTGGGGTCATTCATTCACAGAAAACACGAATCTGTGCGACCTGCGAAGACAGGTTGTACGGTATATTCGATTAGGATGAAAAAACTAGACTGAGGAGGAAGTCGGGCTTTTTTGTCGGGTTATTTTTACCCGAGAAATGTCCCATATATTTGAGCGTTTGATAAGGTAACGGACCGTGTGCGGATAGGCTTCATTCGAGGAATGTTTATCGGATTTAGATCGGCCAGAAGCGACTTTTATTGACGGGCGAGATTCAACAACTCATCAAGTGTTATCGGCGAATAGACAAATCTAGAAGATAACCCATACTGAACTAATCAGCAACTCTAACCGGACATTCATCAAATCAAAAGTAACTTGGAACGAACATTCATCAAATCAAAAGTAACTTGGAACGACGCCAAAAAATTGCAAAAAAAACTCCACAGCAAAGGATGAGAATGTATGCTGCTAAAGAGCTGTGGATTGTTGAATCAACTTGGGAACAAATCGTCCATACTCTCTGCAGATAAATCAAAATCGGAGAGAGGTGGTAGTAGTGTAGGAGCATATAGAATCAAACTGAAGGTTCCTGAGACCATAGGTCAGGAATCCAGAGTTCTTCAACATAAGGGCTCAAGAGTTCTTCGAAAGAAACCTTGAAGGGTCATATATTCACAACATATCTGACAGCCAGGCCTCGCTGATGACCTGTGAATAGTCTTATACCAAGTGGAAACTGATCGGAGACAACAGCAAGACTCTTCTACATAAATGCCTATGCACTAAGGTATAGGAGCAGAGCTGCCACAGCCTGAGCTTCGTTTTTGAGACACTGCTCAAGACTCAATGTTGGTACGAATAAACGAAAGATTGCGAAGATATTATTTATTTAATCAGCATCGTTAAGGTTTGGCTGAGCCTTTCAGAACTGCTACCACTTGGATCTTTTTCTTATTAAATCAAAGGAGGTCATCAATTGCATTGACAAATCTCACGCCTGCCTTAGAAGACTTGGCTGTTACCTGGATAATCAAAGCTGATGAAGAGGACAACATAGTAGCATTGAAAAGCGCGAAATCTTCTCTCATTGGCCTGGAACTCTCTGTGAAATGGAAAATGCTCCTGCAAGAAAGGTTCAGGAGAAGGAAAAAACTGAAAGAGAAATCTTCCGAGGAGGTATCATTCCAAAACTTTAATACTGTGAGATCTAAGAAGTATCTGGATCTTAGCAAAAGTATTCTACATCTCCTTACTGGATTTCTCACAGGGCATTATGGCCTCAGGAAGAACCTCATCAGAATAAACTTAGCAGGAACTAACAAGAGCAGTTTCTGAGGAGGAAGAACCTCCAGCCAACGTAAAGAATGCTTTGGACTTTGGGCGAGACACTTGTAGAAGAAAGGAAATAACCTCCTTGAAGATATTCCAGAGAGTGCAATTGATTAATACTCTGGAACTGGAAGAAGACGATATATCTACATCCAGGACTTGCTTCTTCATACGTATGGTTCGTAAGCCTGTCAGTTCCGAACACTTTCCCATGTAATATGGCAGAAGAGATGTATGTAAGTGACAGTGTCAGCAGTTCCACCATTATGCGAAGCTCTGCTCTATGCAGCTTATGAGAATAGTACATATAGTTACTGTCAGCTCGTTTTTACCTGTCCAAAGTCCAGGAGTGTCCCTCCAAAGGCTATTTCTATTGTTTACCTACCATTGTAGGAACGCTACCTCCCCAAGCCCACAAAAGGGTTCAGGTCCAGCAATTTTCAATCTGGATACCTTTTTCGCAAGCTTATTTATTTAGAAACCTGGCACGCATAGAAGATTCTCCTCATTGCTTCTTACCAGTTGCTCAATGGTATCATGGCATTCCTATGTCAGCAGAGAACCTTGGATGCGTGAATTCAGGGCTCTTGTATGGCTTGATACTACGTTGTGTTGTGATGTAGATGTGTACTTTTTCGCTAAGTTTCAAATGGACATCGTCAAATTTGTTAACACCATAAACGATCTCCTGAGTACTGTTTAAGTAGGGAACTTGATCAAAAATGGTCCTTATCTTGAGAGGCTCAGGTTAGGCCAATCAGTCTCAATCTAAATCTCATTTAGTAGCCAAATTTCAAATGGCCACCTGCAAAAAAAGTGTTTTACACATGGGACAAATATTTTCTTCGCATCCTGTATACCAGATCACTGGCCTAACCGTTACTAATAAAATCATTTCCCACAATCGCTCTCTCGCCGATTCATTATACCAATTTCATCGAACGCTATAATTTCCGAATTCAGATCGGCCATAACAGTCAAGATCAACTGATTGCGTAATAAATATAATTATGAGATTATGTAATCTGCCATAGAGAACCGCTACGTCGCCGAAGATGCTCCCGTGTTACTGTTCCCGACAAAAAAAAGTCCACACGACGACGTTTTTCATCCTAATTTGAATTTACCGTATACTACTACGACGTCTACCCGTGTGAGACAACCATAGACACTCATGAATGAACGGTTGTTGTTGTTTACTGATCGATGCGTGGGACGTGTATGTCAGGAAGAAAGTCGTGGAAACTGTCATAGCAGGATGCGTTGGAGGTAACCTGTCGACTAGTCGAATGGGCTACTTCATCGTAGATGGAGATTGCAACGATTGATTCTCCTGCTTGAACAATATACGTTCGGAGTTTCACGATTTTGCCAATGGGGACACTCACAGGGAAATAGCATTTTTTAGCAGCCAACAGTATGTGATGTAGAAAACAGAACATCGGTTTAGGTAATAGATAAGGTGTTGGATCTCAACGATGTCTCATGCACCCAGAAATACATTGGGGTTTACTCCTAATGAGATGGTCGATGTGATATTGAGGTTTCCTATCCCATTCAACCATACCTAATGTCGAAATGCCGCTAGAGTCTGTAGAGGGTGGATTGAGCGGAGTAGCTCCATAAAGATGACACCTGAAGAAGAATTTTTCGTTTTCTTCTAAGAAACCAGAATATTGACAGAAATTGAATTGAGCACACATTCTATGGGATCAAGAGGACAATAAAAAAATGTTGTGGTGTTCCTCTATAATGTCAGCATGAGCCAGCCTATATGCTATTTACCTACCGTCGATAAATTGTTTTTTTTTTCATAAACTGTTACTACAAGCAAAAACTTAAAAGGGACTTTATTCGTTCAAAATGAATCAAGCTATCTAAATCAATTATTAATTGTATTACATCAATAAGGAACAATGTTCTATGCACAATAAAATTTAGGAGTGTCTTTTTCTAATTCTTGCAGTTTAAGGGGAGCACCATCAAAATTTTTTCTTGTCCTCTCGCCCTCATAGAATATTTGCTCAATTTTATTTCAGTCTAGTTTCCAAAAATTGCTTTTCAGGTGCCTTGCTCGAGGAGCTGTACCTAAGAAAGGGGCTGTCGAATAAACTTTTACAGGGTGTTTCATGAATCTTGGGAAAAAAATCAGGATATTAATCTCGGAGTTCCTAAGAATCGAGGTCCTGTTGACTCAGTCCAGGAATGCCTCGTTTCCAGGATACAGGATATGTTTTCCGTATAAATAAGTAACAAATTTGGCAATCCACGAGGAGAAGACTGGCCACTTGTATTCCAGCCATTTTCAACTATTTGAAAAGCTTCAATAAAGGTAAATTTATAGTTTACACCAGCCCAAACAACCTTCTGTATCATTTATAAGGAGACTTCAACGTTAGGTTAAGACCCAAACAAGAGACGATTTTCAATATAATCACAAGGTGGGTCTTTAAGTCATATATACAAATATTTTAACAGTAGATTCTTGAGATCAGAAGAAAAATTTTTTTTCCTTACCATTTCTTCCGAATCGGCTCGATTTAAGAGATACAGGCTGTTGAAAAACCATAAAGAATGATATTTTTAGTTCTTCCTACAAACGGTTTTATAGAATGGCATGAATTTCAGAATATAGTTTTTCATTTATTTGATGAATCTTTTTCGAACACAAAATATCACCCACGTCTTCCGGTTTTCTCATTATGACCATTGCGTACCATAAAAATATCAAAACATTCAAAGAAACAAACTTGAAATTAAGTTGGATGCTATCCGATGAATATTTGAACAGTTTGTACAATAAAAGTATTCTTTATATTTTCTCGTATAATGCGCCATTTTCGAGTAATTTGATGTTAAAAACTTGAAAAACAGGTGTGAAATTTGAAATATTGGGTACTTTGGCTGAATACAACTCTATTTAGAAGATCCACAGATGTGTAGTGTCACAGATTTAGCTATAGTTATTCTGAAAGTAATTTTGTTTTTCCAGGGGTGTCATAGCTCATTATGAAAATTTAAAATGGGTATCTCTTTTTATCAAGGCAAAATCGGAAAAATGTTTCTTCTGACCTCAAGAATCCACTGTTATATGTATTTGTAAGAGCCAAAGACTCTACTTTTTCCCGTGTTTTGCACCTAGTAAATTATGTTAATACGACAAACCATAAAAAAGCTGATTAGTTTTAGGTATTTAATTCTTAGTTAGAACTTTGAATGTTACCACGAACAATATGAAATACAGTACCTACCTATTCAAAATTTCAAAGAAATGGGACGCACACATTATCTTCGTAGAAAATAATGAAAAGCGTGTAGTAAAATTGAACTTTTCGTGATAAACTTCATATTTGAATCGATACAATTTTTTAAAGTTTCCACTTTATTCGATTCTGAAACTTTGAAAAGTTCCTTGGTGATGCATGCACATTCTGTGCCCCATAACAAAAGGTCCGTTGTTGGAAATAATGAACCGATACGCGATTGCACAGCTGCGCTGTGAAAAGCAGCAGTCAAAGGTGAGCTCGAAAACAATCCGGACCAAATAAGGACAGACGTATGCCCGGACAATCGGCCGATAATTTATCAAAAATAACAAATTTTTATTGCCGCCCATAAAATCGAAAAAGCAAATAAATACACAAAAGCTCGCTTTCTTGCTTGTTGCACAACCATCTCAGTGTGTCTGGCTGGACGTCGTTGGACAATGGGTCGAGGCTTTATGTTCGTATTTGGTCAAGGATCGAGCCTCTCCGAGACTGATTATAATATTTCGCGTTGGCGGGGAGTTATTTTGTTTGTTTTCGTAATGTCAGTTTTCGGTTTTAGGCACCGTTACCGCATGGTCGGATAACGATCGAGCCCAGAGCACCTTGCATAACGAGGAATTATCCGCGTCAAACTGACATCCATTCCTAAGAAGATCATAAGATGTCAAGCTTATAGATTTCGGATCGGCTGATTTTGACAAGATTCCTGAGAGGCGCATAAGTGTTGGTCGAGTTCATAATTAGTGATCTCGAGTGTTTCTTATGAATCAATTGTCTGAGAAAATGTTGTTCAATAAATATCATTTATCCATCAGTGGTGATATGAAAGTGCGGCATGATGAACTGACTTTTATTGACAATATTGACTCGTATAATTTAAAGTTCTATAATGATACATTATACATATCATATAGAAGGTTTGTATACGACTAAGATGAGTAAAACCATCTTATACAGGGTGAGTCTTTGACTCGTACAAGTAAAGCACCTTAATTTTTGGGCATTTCTGATTTACGTCACTTGAGGGTTAAACATGGTAGATCTTTGACTACTACAAATATTTTAACAATAGATTCTTGTGATCAAAAGAAACACTTTTTTCCTATACCATTTTTTCCGATTCAGACCTGATAAAAAGATATGGCCATTTTAAGTTTTCATGATGAGCTGTCAGAAGTTTTTTTAATTTCTTTCTCGTTTTTTCCATTTTCTACTGAATAGCCACTGGTATCTATATCTATGGGAGATGATTCTCCAACATAAGGGTCCTGTAGCGTTCCTCGAACAACTGAAGAATAGAAGAATCATCACTTGGAAGACTGGACCTGGTCGAAAGACCCTCCCAGTCAAAAGCAAGATTTGGCTATTATTAGTTTGAGTACTGGAGATATTTCTAACGACGAGGGTGATCCTCCACCAAGATCAGCAGAAGGTTTTTGACGCAGAGATGATATTCCTCCCAGTGCAATTGAAGGACAAGTGATGTACCTATGATTATTTATTTTTTTCTTCATTCATCATCAAGTCTTCGAATAGGTTTTGATGAGAGCTTTATTATTCACTTTTTTCCCCGTTTTCTGCTCTGTTTCTTTGTTTCAGATATTATTTCGAAATGGAAAGAGGAATCCATTTATATCAATGGAAAAGAAGCCCTTCAGTATCAAAAGCTTATTCTGTACACAAATTTGTCATCACTACACTACTCACGGGGAGACAGGGTTATTTTTGACCTTGATGGTCAAAATTACCTTTAGAATAACTAGCTAAAACTGTGACACTTCACATCTGTGGATTTTTCAAACAGTTGTATTCAGCCAAAGCACTAAATTTTTTAAATTTCACAGATACTATATAATTTTTGAATAAATTACTCGAAAACGGCGCATTATACGAGAAAATATGAAGAATATTTTTATTTGACAAAACGTTCAAATATTTATTAGATAGCGTCCAACTTAGTTACAAGAGTTGGGTTCTTTGAATTTTTGGTATTTAATGGTACGTAATGGTCATAAGGAAAAAACTGGAAGACGTGGGTGATATCCCTTGTTCGAAATACCAATCAAATAAATCAAAAAATGTATTCCGAAATTCATTTCATTCGATAAAACCGTTTATGAGACTAAAAATAACATTCATATGGTTTTTCAACAGCCTGTATCTTTTAAACCTAGCCGGTTCGGAAAAAATGGTAAAGGAAAACAGTGTTTGTTTTGACCACAATAATCTACTGTTAAAATATTTGTACAAGTCAAAGACTCTCCCTGTATTCAACCCTCAAGTGGTTTGAGAAACTGGTAACGAGCTTTTTAACCGAGTTTTAACGCCATTTCAGTTTTGATTTGGTAAGTATTACATATTTGGAAAAACCTACCCTAACCTAATCTTTAAAAGTTAGATTCTTTGAATTTCTGGTGTTTATTAATGAAGGAACTTGAAGATATGTGGGGATTATGGAATTTTGTCTTTCAAGAAGATTCATCATATCAAGTAAAAGCTATATTACGAAAAACAGTCCATTCGATAAAATAGTTTGTGAAATAAAACTCAAAATTACATTTTGTTTTATGCATTCTCAACACCCTGTAAACGAACTGCGAAAAATTGTAGAGGAAAAGTGTTTCTTTGGCCCTCAGGAATCCTCTCTTCAAATAAATGTACAGGTCAAAGATTCACCCTGTATATTAAGAATATTGAAGCATTTATCCATGTTTTTCACCAACTGCATGTAACAAAACTTGAATGTTCAGTCTCAGGGTGCTATTCTATTCTTTGCACGCCTCAGTTGCGACTAGCTGTTCACTCAGATCGAGTTCTGGGTGTAACACAGGCCATTACAATAAAACGAGATGACTTTCTGGCAAACGAATGGTAAGATATGCAGCTTGCAACGGGCACGTTGCAGCGTCAACAGCAATTTATGGAAGTTGTACATAATTATGAAACAACCCGCCAATATTACAACACGCTGATTGGTCATAGTTCCAAAGACCCAGAATAACTAACGTACTGTGTCATTAGTCATAGCAAGTGAGTAATGAGGTGTATCAATTACCATTAGTAGAACTGTTCGATATAGGTTATGTTTACTACTGGCATGGTTCGAATCACTTGTGATTGGTAGGTTCATGAGATTTTGCAGAGAAAGATAGGTACAGTTTTTATGTGTGAGCGGAATATTCATAGTTATTTTGTTCCTTTGGCCCTCTAGATCTCCCGATCTTCCACCCATAGACCGTTTGGACATTGAAAGGAAGAATACTCTGTTTACTGGGTGTTCTGGTTTCTATGTCATATTAATAATACCTTTGTTAAGAAACATACAAAGACCTGGAGATTTTC
This sequence comes from Coccinella septempunctata, assembly GCF_907165205.1. Classification (NCBI taxonomy): domain Eukaryota; kingdom Metazoa; phylum Arthropoda; class Insecta; order Coleoptera; family Coccinellidae; genus Coccinella; species Coccinella septempunctata. The sequence goes on along the minus strand of NC_058190.1, from coordinate 46,065,233 downwards.
TTACAGTATACTTAACTATACATCCAAATGAAGTACCTATCAGAAGATTGGACCTGTGAGAAATGAGCAAAATAAAAAGAAAAACCGGAATTTCTGCTCAGAGTCTCTTCGAGAGACACCGCATCTTTCTATCCAAAGAAATATAAGTAACAACTCTCAATTATTATTCTTATCTGAGAACACGAATCTATTGCATATTCTAATTAAATCAAATGACCCGTGATTAATACAACCAGTGAAACCTCCTGATAGCTCTTAATCGAGCGGAAACCTCAAATACTTCGTATAAATCTGTCGGTCTGTTACTAAATCAACATTAATTGGAAGCTATTGGATATCACAAACTCTCGGCTTGTGCAATAAAGATGATCATGATCTCGAAGTATTTGAAAATATCGCTAACGGTATTTCGAAACAGAAATTGGAGATAGTGAAAATGCACTCGGAATTTCTGTCATGTTGTTTTGATATAATCCAGTTGCAAAATGGGGAATTTTTCGATTATCTTATGATTGATGTAGTCGTGCTTGGGTTAGACGAAAGAAAGCTGATTCTTGATAATTAGTTTGGAACTGGCTGCTTAGGTTTTTGAATCTATTGTGAGAAAAAATCAAGAATTCTAGAGATTCAGGAAAATCAAAAGGAATAATTCAAGAAAGAAATTAAAATTTCCTCAACCAATAATTCATTTCATTTGGAGATATTGGCTCAATGTTATTTCAGACTTGTGCCCAACCCTGTATATCAAATTAACAGTCGAAACTGGTCTAATCATATTAATTTTTATCGCCTAATAGCTATGGAGGTTATATCAGGGAATATTTCTCCAATGCATTTATTCTTGAATAATGGATTGATATTCTAAGAAACACTTTTTTAGTTTCAAGGGCAAAGAATGTGATTAACTGTGTTTGTCAACGGATTTAATTCAATTGACAGAAATACGACTGAATGCGAGGGTGGTATTATGGCTTAACACGTGATCAATAATGATAATTATGATAATAATGACATTGCCGAGGTATTAATATTTGCTGTACAGAAATGAATGTGAAATTAATGCAGAGAAAGATACGGATTTTCTTTTTCATTGTTGAAACCCACACAATTTATCTGTGAGGAAATGCTGCCCATTCTTCATGTTAAAACAATATGAATATTACATAGGTTTTGAGAATAAAATTTTGGTTTCCTCAGGTTTTGAGTTTAATGCGTCTAAAGTTTTCGAAGATCTGAGTTCTTTCTTCACTACTGTAATTGATAAAGTCTGCGTGATTTTTATTTGTCTGCCCTTCACTACGAAAAGTTCTATAAAAACTACCGGCATGCCAATTATACAGGGTGTTCCTGAATTTGGGGTACAAACGAAGAGGAGAGATTCCTTAGGTTATTCTAAAAAAAGACTCATAAACATGGGATCGCAAACCTTTCGTTTTCGGGATACAGGGTGTTAAAGTTTGAATTTTTGCATTGGTTTCAAAACGAGTTGTGAAAACACATTAATTATTAGACAAACCGAGTTGCATTTGATGTGTCAAAACCAACAATGGATTTATTCACCACAGCTGCTAGCTACTAACTGAATTTTTATGAAAATTTTGATTTTTCTGAGGTTTTCGAGAGAACAGATACGATAAAACTAAAAAAGAACATAAAGTTTAGTATGACAACAAAGGTTTTTTCAATTTTTTTTCAAATCAACAGAGGCTCACCAAAAAAAAGTTATGGAGGAAAAGAGGGGACACTGTTCCAGAAAAAATATCACCCTGTAGATGCAGTGGACTATCAATTATAATATTCATGCCAAATTTCAGTTGATTATCTTGTGAAGTGTGGATACTATGAAAGAAAAATACCACAGAATGATTATACAAATGAAAATGAATCCTTCAACATATTTTTTAAGAATATTTCGCTATAATCGAGATATGGCAGATTGAAAAGTGAAAATTTAGGCAAAAAATGCCGGTGTCAGTAGTGAAAGGTTTTACGATAAATTTACTTGATCAAATCCGCAAGTTTAAGCTAGTGTTTAAATAAAAATTTCTTCCAAAAGAACTGTGAATCAAATAAAACCTTGTGGGACAATCCACATCAACAAAGTCGAATGAAATCGCGAATATGTTGTGTTATTCATCTCGGATTCGCAATCCAGCTTCTCGATCTTTGAGAAAGGAGCTAGACCGAAATTCTCAAGCTCAAATCAAATCGGAAGCTTGGTTCCGTACATTTATTCAATTCAAATTATATTCAAAGCACCAGATAACTCATTAATAATTCTCGTAGCATCCGGCAGTGGATCTGAACTCTGGCTAACTGTTCGACAATTAATATCTCATTTCACACTTAATCCTTCACAGACATACCAAATTGAATCGAATTGGTCCGAACTACTAATAAGGTTTTTTTATTTTTTCGGGGTACCTAAAAGTAATAACCGTTAACGTTGGGATAGGAACTTATGCTATATGAGATCCATCAGATGTCGCGTGTGAATAAAAAAAATTAGTGAAGATCCAGTGGCGCACCTACAGGAAATCAGTAAGAAAATTCATTGGGATGACATGCAATCATCGAAAGACAGTAGACAATTCCATATTTTCCCGATTGTGATATGATACATGTACGTTTTTTCTTCCCCATTTATCGCTTAGTTTGCTTCTAGCCTAACTAAACGTCAAAATTTTATACGGTTGTTACGCTACTGAAAATATTCAATTAGATGTGAAATAACAATATTGCTTCGTATTGAGGTTAAAGGTGTTCAGTTTCGCTATTGGGTTATGTCGAGTTATATCAGTTGATAATAGCTTTTTTCATTACCAAAATTCAATCATTTTACCGTTGATCTTCAATGTAGAGTTTCATTGTATAGAGGTCGCTCCCAAAAAAACTGTTATTTCAATTTGTTGGAGTTTTAGATCATCAGTTTGGAAGAATGGCAAATCCAAAATTTAGTGTTCTTTTCCAATTTTAATGGAAATGAATCGATTATAATATCAGCTAGAACTACTAATTTGGTATTTACCTACTCACTTTATTTCTGGTTTTTTAAACTTTTTCAGGCTCACCTGGAAAAAAAAAGGATGGTTAATAAACTGTTGGACTGTGACTTTGGTAATTTCGAGAATTCTTCTGATGCTTTTGATGAAATATCATAATTTCAATATTGAATACCTTTTAAACTGAGCATTATTGCCAAAATTTTCTAAGGGATGTGATTCCCTCCACATCATTTCAAATTCCAAATGAAAAAACTTTCAAATCTTAGTCTTATCATCGAGTTTCAAACTTGCATACTCAATATCCAATAATTGCCAATAAATAACAACAATATTTATACAGAAAACATTGTCACATCGAAACGCTTAACAAAGGAATTATTCTGTTCAAGTATCAACAACAGATTAGCCACGTGCAACGGTGAGAAATTCAAAGTCACACTCAACGAAAGCCAACTGATCTATTCATTGCACAAACTTGCGGACAATTTCAGCGACAAGAAAAGGTTAATTGAAATAGATGAATACCAGTTCATTAGTCAAATTGTTATCTTACATCTGGCGACCTGTCACTCTGCTACAGAGAGTGTGGATTGGAGGTTTCATTTCTCTGTTTGGCTCTGATACAAGGAATTTGTTCGTAGATCGAACAGAAAAGCTTTGGATAATCGGATTATCAATTCGATTTTGTGTGAGGTTATTCTGGAGTACCCACATCAGTCTGTTAGATAGAGGTGGGAGGAAAACAGACTGTAGATTAATTTAAATTTACTTTTCTTTTCAGAGACGCACTTGGAAAATTGCAATTGCAGATAATGTTTCCTGACACCAGTTTCATAAATTGGAGCAAGGGACACAGTTTTTTCGAAATTCATACAGAATAATCATCGAAACATCCATTTCTGAAAATTTAAGGAGGTTTCCCATGGTTTTCCTTTTAGTTTTGAGTATTTTTTCTGTAAAATTGCCACTTTCAGCGGTGGGGAAAGCGTCAGCATTGTCTCAAATATGTAAAAAAAAATCGTCAGGTGTACATACTCGAGCGTGTCAGATACTGTATATGCTCTACGTGTCTCTGATAATGAATTCATGCTCATCCGACAGTTTGCGCGGTGGTACTGGTCGTACGGAAGAGTTGAAAATGGTAAAAAAAAAAAAATATCCAGCGTGTCAGATTTTTGGAGGATATGTTAATTGGACCCGAAGGAAGCTACTTTTCAAGGGACTGACAATTTGGACGTGACGCAAGGTCACAGCGGTCCTTTGAAAATGTAAAAAAAATCGTTAATTGTACATACTCGAGCGTGTCAGATTTTCATACAGATGGTAAATCTGGGTGTTGTAGACGTGTTGACGCATTATCTGACAATAATCAGCGGGAGTTTTCTTAATCAGACACTGAAGATGATAAAAATCCATTTTTTCAAATATTTCCCTCCCTGTACCTCTAATCGTTTTTGTATTCATTATGAAAGTTGTAGATAATAAAATTCTATACAATTTTTGTCTGAAGCAATTTTACATACTCTTAACCGTTCTCGAGTTAGAGGGCGATAAGGGCGAGAAGCTTAGCCACACATGCGAAAGGGCAAGGTCAATGTAGAATCCCAGTCTAATCTACAATTGTCAAAATGACAAGGTATTTCTATGATGACAATTTCGAAATTAGTCACGAAAATGTTAGTGTTGTCTGTGACTGAACCTTAGAATGTACTATGTTCCAACGAGTGAATTTTCGCTTCAGCATGTATTGCTAAACACCTCGCATTAATCGCCATATATCTCAAAAACGTTTGAACGTAGAAAGAATTGCTTGGAACAAAATTTTTAGAGAATGTTATGCTCTACAACTTTTATAATGAATGCGAAAAAGATTTGAAGCCCAGGTAAGGAGATAATTCAAAAAAACTGATTTTTGTAACCTTTTTGGCCAATTTTTATTGTTTTGGCTTTGCTAAAACTGTCAGATTATATTTTTTCCGTTACTCTTGAATCATAAGATTTAAAATAAGAGAAAACGCCAACTCGTTCGAGAATCTACACGTGACGTTTTTTTTAACCACATATATCTTAATGTGACACGCTGGAGTATGTACAATGATCGTTTTTTTCTACCATTCTGACAGGCTGTCCTAGACAATTCCCCCTATATACAGGTCTAATTTTTGGTAGAGGTACTCTACAGGGTATGTCCTCTTATATTATCTGACACGCTCGAGTGTCGAATTTCCCTCTTCGGCCCCCCAACTATAAGGGGACACAGTTTTTTCGAAATTCATATAGAATAATCATCGAAACATTCATTCCTGAAAATTAAAGGTTTCCATGGTTTTCCTTTTAGTTTTGAGTATTTTTTCTGTAAAATTGCCTCTACACAGCTTTCCAATTATTCCATTGCAACAGCACCCAGCTTCTCTTGGAAAAACCCTTCATGAACTGTTTTAATTCAGCATAAAATGCACAACAGAGAAGCCTTGCACGGAATCAGGTCCTCAACCTTCCTGGAACTCGGACACTCCAGAAGTTATTCATCCCATACGTCTTCATTTCAATACACGGGCAAACAACAGGAGTTCCATTTTGTCGAAATCATCCCGCCTGATGGCAAATAAAGCCATCCGGCTCTCAATAGACGTCTTCAGTCGTTGGCCGAGTCTTCTTTTTGTGCAGGTTTCATCGACTCATTCAGCAGGTTCAAGATTCGCAAATACACACCAAGACCAAACGCTGTTAATCTCTTACGCGGATCTTCAGAACAACGACCAGTTATTTCACATACGGTTTATTGAATAACTGGGTGTGTGTCTGTTTGCTCGAAAAAGTTGGGTATTTCAGCCTTTTCTGTGTGTAATAATCCGAAAAGATTCTGTTTCCACGGGAGATCGTTACGTGCAGTACTAGACAGTGGCGTAGTAGAACTACGCTCACGTTAGTTCGAAACATTGCTGGATTCTCATAATGCAAGTTGTTGAATGAAACTGTTTTCGAATAAATACATAATTCAGCCATGAATCAGTTTCGATAAAATGGTTCCAGGTTGCCAAACCAAAAATTTCGAGTATTTTTTTCCACCGACTGAGAAAAATTTAATAAGTAAAGAATTAATAATGTTGATACAAAAGAAATTGAACCAGCAACGATCTAAATTCAAAATTTAACATAGAGAGCGTAGCGCCATCGAAATAGAGCCGCGATATACTGGTTTCGCTATCAAAAGAGCTCATCAGTACCACATAACTCAGCCAACGATGACATCTTTGGTTGAGTTATGGAAGTGAACCTGTTCAAGACAATAGTTGGGGAGCCAACAATGCTAAATCGAGATTTAGTCGAGCGTCGTGGAGATCAAGTGGATTTTGAAGATTAGATGGTAGAAAAAAAGGAGGTTCTATGATGGTACTTTCAGCGGTGGGGAAAGTGTCTGTAGGTTTTCAAAACTGTAAAAAAAATCGTCAACTGTACATACCAGAGCGTGCCAGATTAAGATGGTGTATATGCCCTACGTGCCTCTGATAATAAATTCATGTTAATCTGACAGTTTGCGTGGTGGGGCTGACCGTATGGAAGAGTTGAAAATAATAAAAAAAATGTCGAGCGTATCAGATTTTTAAAAGATATGTTAATTAGACCCAGAGGAAGCTACTTTTCAAGAGACTGACAATTTGGACGTGAAGCAAGGTCACAGCGGTTCTTTGAAAATGCAGAAAAAATCGTTACTTGTACATACTCGAGCGTGTCAGATTTTCATAGAGATGGTTAATCTGGGTGTCTGGTATTTCATTTCCTGAGATCATGATTCTAGATTTTTCACAGGATATAGGAAACGTGGATGGTCCAAAAACTAAACCCAACTAATGCCGACGTTTCGCGGATATATTTCCACTTCTTCAGGGCTGATTTCGCCAACATTCAAGAAGAAAGATTTTCCGATTGTGTAGTGATGCAACTTTCTTGTCACATTTAATCCAATTCTTAAGTTGTGTCTTCATAAAATCTCCATAGCTCCAACCGATACGTTCAAAGAAATTTCCAATATTTGAACTAGTGTCTGGTATTTCATTTCCTGAGATCATGATTCTAGATTTTTCACAGGATATAGGAAACGTGGATGGTCCAAAAACTAAACCCAACTAATGCCGTCGGCGAAATCAGCCCTGAAGAAGTGGAAATATATCCGCGAAACGTCGGCATTAGTTGGGTTTAGTTTTTGGACCATCCACGTTTCCTATATCATGTGAAAAATCTAGAATCATGATCTCAGGAAATGAAATACCAGACACTAGTTCAAATATTGGAAATTTCTTTGAACGTATCGGTCGGAGCTATGGAGATTTTATGAAGACACAACTTAAGAATTGGATTAAATGTGACAAGAAAGTTGCAGCACTACACAATCGGAAAATCTTTCTTCTTGAATGTTGGCGAAATCAGCCCTGAAGAAGTGGAAATATATCCGCGAAACGTCGGCATTAGTTGGGTTTAGTTTTTGGACCATCCACGTTTCCTATATCATGTGAAAAATCTAGAATCATGATCTCAGGAAATGAAATACCAGACACTAGTTCAAATATTGGAAATTTCTTTGAACGTATCGGTCGGAGCTATGGAGATTTTATGAAGACACAACTTAAGAATTGGATTAAATGTGACAAGAAAGTTGCAGCACTACACAATCGGAAAATCTTTCTTCTTGAATGTTGGCGAAATCAGCCCTGAAGAAGTGGAAATATATCCGCGAAACGTCGGCATTAGTTGGGTTTAGTTTTTGGACCATCCACGTTTCCTATATCATGTGAAAAATCTAGAATCATGATCTCAGGAAATGAAATACCAGACACTAGTTCAAATATTGGAAATTTCTTTGAACGTATCGGTCGGAGCTATGGAGATTTTATGAAGACACAACTTAAGAATTGGATTAAATGTGACAAGAAAGTTGCAGCACTACACAATCGGAAAATCTTTCTTCTTGAATGTTGGCGAAATCAGCCCTGAAGAAGTGGAAATATATCCGCGAAACGTCGGCATTAGTTGGGTTTAGTTTTTGGACCATCCACGTTTCCTATATCATGTGAAAAATCTAGAATCATGATCTCAGGAAATGAAATACCAGACACTAGTTCAAATATTGGAAATTTCTTTGAACGTATCGGTCGGAGCTATGGAGATTTTATGAAGACACAACTTAAGAATTGGATTAAATGTGACAAGAAAGTTGCAGCACTACACAATCGGAAAATCTTTCTTCTTGAATGTTGGCGAAATCAGCCCTGAAGAAGTGGAAATATATCCGCGAAACGTCGGCATTAGTTGGGTTTAGTTTTTGGACCATCCACGTTTCCTATATCATGTGAAAAATCTAGAATCATGATCTCAGGAAATGAAATACCAGACACTAGTTCAAATATTGGAAATTTCTTTGAACGTATCGGTCGGAGCTATGGAGATTTTATGAAGACACAACTTAAGAATTGGATTAAATGTGACAAGAAAGTTGCAGCACTACACAATCGGAAAATCTTTCTTCTTGAATGTTGGCGAAATCAGCCCTGAAGAAGTGGAAATATATCCGCGAAACGTCGGCATTAGTTGGGTTTAGTTTTTGGACCATCCACGTTTCCTATATCATGTGAAAAATCTAGAATCATGATCTCAGGAAATGAAATACCAGACACTAGTTCAAATATTGGAAATTTCTTTGAACGTATCGGTTGGAGCTATGGAGATTTTATGAAGACACAACTTAAGAATTGGATTAAATGTGACAAGAAAGTTGCAGCACTACACAATCGGAAAATCTTTCTTCTTGAATGTTGGCGAAATCAGCCCTGAAGAAGTGGAAATATATCCGCGAAACGTCGGCATTAGTTGGGTTTAGTTTTTGGACCATCCACGTTTCCTATATCATGTGAAAAATCTAGAATCATGATCTCAGGAAATGAAATACCAGACACTAGTTCAAATATTGGAAATTTCTTTGAACGTATCGGTCGGAGCTATGGAGATTTTATGAAGACACAACTTAAGAATTGGATTAAATGTGACAAGAAAGTTGCAGCACTACACAATCGGAAAATCTTTCTTCTTGAATGTTGGCGAAATCAGCCCTGAAGAAGTGGAAATATATCCGCGAAACGTCGGCATTAGTTGGGTTTAGTTTTTGGACCATCCACGTTTCCTATATCATGTGAAAAATCTAGAATCATGATCTCAGGAAATGAAATACCAGACACTAGTTCAAATATTGGAAATTTCTTTGAACGTATCGGTTGGAGCTATGGAGATTTTATGAAGACACAACTTAAGAATTGGATTAAATGTGACAAGAAAGTTGCAGCACTACACAATCGGAAAATCTTTCTTCTTGAATGTTGGCGAAATCAGCCCTGAAGAAGTGGAAATATATCCGCGAAACGTCGGCATTAGTTGGGTTTAGTTTTTGGACCATCCACGTTTCCTATATCATGTGAAAAATCTAGAATCATGATCTCAGGAAATGAAATACCAGACACTAGTTCAAATATTGGAAATTTCTTTGAACGTATCGGTTGGAGCTATGGAGATTTTATGAAGACACAACTTAAGAATTGGATTAAATGTGACAAGAAAGTTGCAGCACTACACAATCGGAAAATCTTTCTTCTTGAATGTTGGCGAAATCAGCCCTGAAGAAGTGGAAATATATCCGCGAAACGTCGGCATTAGTTGGGTTTAGTTTTTGGACCATCCACGTTTCCTATATCATGTGAAAAATCTAGAATCATGATCTCAGGAAATGAAATACCAGACACTAGTTCAAATATTGGAAATTTCTTTGAACGTATCGGTCGGAGCTATGGAGATTTTATGAAGACACAACTTAAGAATTGGATTAAATGTGACAAGAAAGTTGCAGCACTACACAATCGGAAAATCTTTCTTCTTGAATGTTGGCGAAATCAGCCCTGAAGAAGTGGAAATATATCCGCGAAACGTCGGCATTAGTTGGGTTTAGTTTTTGGACCATCCACGTTTCCTATATCCTGTGAAAAATCTACACGCTCGGGTAAATCCCGAATTTCCCTCTTGGGCTCCCCAACTACAACAGAAGACTGTCAGCTACGACGTTGGAAAGGGCTCTAAAGGTCTTAATTCCGGAAAAAAGAGATTGGTCCTCCAAAAAAGAGTGTAGAAGCCGCCAGGCTAAGTTCTACAGGCTCATCTTGAAACTCTTGAATATGCCCTTCATTGGCATAGGTACCTATATCAATATAATATGGCAGCGTTTTCTTGTGGTAACGCCCCTGCTGCTTGCAAAGGACTCTCATCACTCCCATCGATAAACTACTGTTATTTCATCTACTTAATAAACCACGCTCATGTAACCGCTCAGCATTTCTTCTCTATAAGGCCTTTTTATGCCGATTCGCCTTACCATAATAAGCGAATTTCTGTACTCTCATAGCGTACATCTATTGCGCGCGGTTATGCTCGCGTCCAATATATTAATATTTGTACGTTTAAGGAGTCCGCCGACATGGCCATAAATGAAACAACATCTCGAGAGGATAGGCCATATTTCATTACGGCAAATGCTTGACGTTTCCGTAAATTGTTCGATGCGTTTTCAGAGCCAGTGGCGGTTTTTTTGCCGGTCGTTCATCATCGGAGGTGGCGCTGGATGAGGAATGGCAAAAAATGATTTATAGCCCATGGGTTTTTCAGCGGCCTTATCAGTTCGCCATTGGAAGAGTTGCTTCGATAGATGTCACTCAGAGCGTTCGTCAAAACATACAATCACTAGAAGAGGTTTTTTTCCTGTATAGAATAGCTAGATGGTTGCCCTTATCTTCACAAAATCTCTATTTCTTGAAAACTTGTACCAACTTAGGAAAATGCAACATGTAGCTATATCAAAACTTAGGTCTTGGGTCATTTATAGTAGCCTATCCGTGTCTTTCGCTGATGCTGATGTACTAACTGGCCAAAGTAATGCAATATTAGAACGCCTGACACTTTCGACAGTTGCAGTAATGAACAGTTGATGATTTTCTGAACGAAACATGTTCTGGGCAGATAATAAAGAATACTGAAACTATATGACCATTTCTGAAACAGCAGCAACAGTTAATATTAGCCTCTGACAGGGTTCTTTGAAAATTAAATTCGAGAGAATAATTTTACTGCATAGTACTGTTCAGGAATATCAGAACACGGCTTTTATGGAAAAACATATTTGGCAAGTATTTTACTATTCTCTTCCTTGAGGTGCAGAAGTTCTATAGCAATCAGAGAACTGTTATTATCTATCTATCTAAAATGTAAAAGAACAACAGAAACTAAAAAATCTTTTGCTCAGACAATAATAATTTCACATTTCTCTTTGGCTGTTGCATCAAATGTTAAATTTAAACACTACAGCATCGTAATCTCTGCTTCTAAATCGCCATATTCCTGCAAATTTTCCAATTGTCGCCACCGTCTTGTTAGAGTCACTTTAGAGTCATCTATTGTCAGGTAGGGGGATATACTACCTAGGCCCCACTTGCCATCTGGAGATCTCTGTATTATGAAAATGATCATCAGGATGTATTCTTGCCACATCTCCTCCTGGTAAAGGTACGATTAGGTTAGGTTAGGTTAGGTCAAATCCCTTTCTGCTAAGGTTAGGTAGTTCGGAAAAAAATTGGACGTGGAGCTTCTTCTGAAACTTTTTCGACATTATCGTTCGAGTTTGAGGTTCTTTCCCCACAGTGGAGTACTATCTTTATTTCTTCCTTCTACATTTTCAGAAAAACACCAAAACACAACGGAATATTGCTGGGAATGATTGGACACCAAAAATACAGAATATTTCAACTGGCTTTCAACTACCTATCCTCACAGAAACCTTCTTTATTTTTTTTTAAAGTACTGAACGATAAATCTCTCTGGACTCTTTCATTTCAAAATTTCAATCCTCATCTCATCAGCATGATTTTTTGTTACTTTTTCAGAAATTAAAATTCATTATAAATGGGAAATTCCAAATTCTATATCATTCTGGGACGTTTTCACAGACCATTTTGAATTCGGTCGATCCGAGAACAAAATTTCATCTATCATGAAACATTTTGGCGCAGATTCAGCCTGTTATTACTGGACCATTTCCCAGAAGATCCACGGGCACCTCCATCACCTCCTTGACCCATCAATTCTGGGCGGGTAAGTGAACAGCCTGACGATGGCGTGTGTGAGGAATAGACTACAGCCAGAAGTTGCATAACGAAACCGTTAGAGATAAAGAGATGGTGTGTGTAGGTATTTGCATAAGCCCGGTTCTCGTTGCGAGCGTTAAATATGATACTGCCCGGATTGAACCATTAGTTTGCCCAGGCCCAGACTGGTGCCAGATACTATGGCAGGACTGGTCTGCTCCTTGAATAAATCACGATGGTTTTTATTCGCGTGGTGAACAACGAGATGATATTGGAAACGTACACTTATCTATGATTGCTCAATTTCGATTCCGAGATGTATGGTTCGGATGTTTTTTCCCACCGTTTTAGGATCTGCCCGAGACGGTAATTCGATTTGCTCGGTTATTGCTGGTGTAATTGCTGTGTTTCATGTTGTTCTACCCTCATTCATCACATGCCTGAGTGTTCGGGCATGTATCAAGACTGGGAAACTTGTGTTGAGGATTGGGGAGGTAATTCAATTGACCGTTTTTCAAGGTTCTTCCATCATCAGATGCTATATACAGTGTGGTCCAACGAAAACTTAACACCTCTAATCGTTTTTGAATTCATCATGAAAGTTTAGATAATACCATTCTACACAACTTTTTTCTGAAGCAATTTTACATACTCTTAACCGTTCTCGAGTTAGGGTTAGCCACACATGCGAAAGGGCAAGGTCAATGTAGAATCCCAGTCTAATCTACATGATTACATGATTACTACAATCTACTATGATGACAATTTCGAAATTAGTCTCGACTGAACCTTAGAATGTACTATTTACAACGAGTGAATTTTCGTTTCAGCATGTATCGCTAAACACCTCGCATTAATCGTCATATATCTCAAAAACGTTTGAACGTAGAAAAAATTGCTTAGGGCATAATTTGTAGAAAATGTTATGCTCTACAACTTTTATAATGAATGCGAAAAAGATCTGAAGCCCAGGGAAGGAGATAATTCGAAAAAACTGATTTTTGTGACCATTATGGCCAATTATTATTGTTTCGGCTTGCTAAAACTTGAATCACTAGCTTCAAAATAAGAAAAAACTCAAACGCGCTCGAGAATGTACACGTGACGTTTATTTCTGCATTTGTGGCGCCCTCCCACACATTTTCGACACGCTTAAACTGTCAGATTAAGAAAATATATACTTTTCAACATGTAATTAATTAACCACATATATCTTAATCTGACACGCTCGAGTATGTTCAATGATCGTTTTTTTTTCTACTATTTTGACAGGCTGTCCTAGATAATTCCCCCTATTTACAGATCTAATTTTCGGTAGAGGTACTCTACAGGGTCCAAGGTATACAGGCTGTTCCTAAATTGAACGTACAAACGAAAAGGGGAGATTCCTTAAGTGAGTTTAAGAAAAAAAAGTCCCATAAACATGGGGTAGCAAACGTTTCGTTTTCGAGATACAGAGTGTTGAAGTTTGAATTTTTTTCAAGTTTTTTTCTTATAGTATCTACACTTCACAAGATATTCAACTGAAATTTGGCATAGATATTACATTTTACAGTTCTCACCACCACCACGTGACATGGCAATTTCGATAGAAGATCTACAGGGTGATATTTTTTCTGGAACACTGCCACCTGTTCTTCTGCAGAACTTTTTTTTGGCGAACAACTGTTAATTTGAAAAAATGTAAAAAGAAGCTTTGTTCTTATACTAAACTTTTCGGTCTCTTGTAGTTTTGTCGTATCTACCAACGATTTCGAGAAAAAAAATTTTGAACGATTCTCTCGAAATTCTCGTAACTATGATAGGAAGGCCAGTTTGTAATCTGTGGTGAATGAATTCAGTGCCTGTAGATCTTCTAGCGAAATTGCCATGTCACGTGGTGAGAACTCTAAAATGTAATATCTCTGCCAAATTTCAGTTGAATATCTTGTGAAGTGTAGATACTATGAGAAAAAAACTAAACTTCAACACTTTGTATCTCGAAAACGAAACGTTTGCGACCCCATGTTTATGGGACTTTTTTTTCTTAAACTCACTCAAGGAATCTCCCCTTTTCGTTTGTACGTTCAATTCAGGAACACCCTGTATACCCTTATATTAATCTGACACGCTCGAGTAAATCCCGAATTTCCCTTTTCGGCTCCCCAACTATTATGATCTTGATGATATAAAAAGAGGAACCTCCTTCCCTGACAGAAGGAGGGGCAATACCTCTCTCTACAAAATAGTCGTAGAGAGCATTTGGATGACTTTTACCGAAACCAGGGACATTATTTTCGCTTTTTCGACGAATTTTAGCTTTGCTACCCCCAAACTCCGAACGTTCTCATAATATTCTTTCAAAGACTGATCGAAAAGTCTTCAATCAGCTAGCACGAACGCAGCATCGTAGCTCCATGGTGGAACCGAAAAGAGCCCAGCCTCCCTGCTCATCTGCCATTTCGAGAATGCCGCTAAATCGACGAGATGAATGCTCGCCAGGCAGGGCTGTGTTCCGGCACTGCGAAATCGTTACTGGGCAGGAGGGCAGAGGCACACGGGTTAAGCCAAGGTCACCGTGGCAATGACTTGGCGCGCGTGAAATGGCGGCGTGGGAGCACAAAGTCTGATCTCCTTTGCCGGACGCCGCCATCTGCCATCAGGGATGCCAACGTCAAACTGGACCCGATCGAAATACCCTCATTAGGCCATTCTGTCAAACCCCAGATCTTCCTCCTTCTCTTCCGATCTCTGCCGCTACTGAACAGTCTCGGCGTGTAGCCATAACCAGTGTCGGAGGTGGCGGTTGGGGTTTGGGAGAAGTTGCACAGATGATATTGACGAAATCATCTGTTTTACAGGTTGTTCCGGAATGTAGAAATTCACCCGAATAATCCACATTGAAAAATAAGGAAAAAATTCTGTCTTCTTAATCCCCTGAAGGCAGTCATATCAAATTTTTTCGCAACTGATAGAGGCCCAAAAATAAGAGGGTGATGCATCAGCTTCCGAAAGAAATAGAAATAACAGTCCCCAGGGAGTTCATTCTTAACTTCCTACTTAACAGCTTCTGTTTCCTGTTTCGATAGCAGAACCTCAGGGTTGGGAAAAATTACCAATACGGTTGCTTATTTCAAAATATATTGAGGTTATAGAAATATTTCGTATTTAAAAGTTGTACGACTGTTGAAAATCTACATATCTGTGATAGATCGAAATATACAGGGTCGTCTACAAAATTATGGGGGTTATATTTATATCTTTCCAAATGGAATACTCTGTATATTATTGCTCATAGCGATTGTCGACTTAATTTGAAACATTTCTACCAACCATATTATGTTATACGTAATTTCATTAGTTTCCTAGATATCATGACATATTCGATTAGTTACCAAACACAAAATTACTATAAAATCATGGCAAAATGGCTCTATTTTTCAATAAGTCTCAAAAATGGCATCATTTACCTTGTTACAAATTGTTACTCTCGCACTTTTGAAGGTTAATAAAAATTGTTCAAAGTTGAGTCGACAATTAAAATAAGTAATAAGTCTTTGACTCGTACAAATATTTGAACAGTAGACTCTTGAGGTAGAAAGAAACACTTTTTTCTTATGCCATTTTGTCCGAATCTAATCGGTTTAAAATATACAGGTTGTTGAAAAACCGTAAAAAATGTTATTTTTAGTCCTATATCACAAACGGTTTTATCGAATGAAATGAATTTCGGAATATAGTTTTTCACTTATTTTATGAATCTTTTTCGAACACAAGATATCACCCACGTCTTCCAGTTTTCTCATTATAACCATTAAGTACCATAAAAATGCCAAATATTCAAAGAAACCACCTATTGAAATTAAATTGGACGCTGTCTAACTGAACGTTTTGTAAAATAAAAGTATTCTCCATATTTTTTCATATATTGAGCCGTTTTCGAGTAATTTGATGTGCAAAAATTAAAAAGTATCTGTGAAATGTGAGAAATTGCGTATTTTGGCTGAATACCACTGTGTTGAAGAAATCCACAGATGTGTATTGTCACAGATTTAGCTAGTTATGCTGAAGGTAATTTTGTTTTTCCAATGGTGGCACAGCTCATTATGAAAAAAAATGGCTATATATTTTGATCAGGGCCAACTCAGAAAAAATGGTATAGGAAAAAATTGTTCTCATGACCTCAAAAATCTACTGTTAAAATATTTGTAAGAGTTAAAGACTCTGTACATTACAGATTACAAATTACAGATATGTAGATTCTTAACAGCCATGCAACTATTATACTATACATTTCTCGATTACCCCTGTATATTTTGAAATAAACGACCATTCTGGTAATTTTTCCCAACCCTCTGTGTTCAGGGTATTCCATTTTGGGCACTTTTGCGGGATATCTTCCTTATCTTTGTAGAAAGAGGATTGCAGATTTCGCAATTTTGGTACTCTTTATAAAATTAAAAATGCAGCCTGTAGAATTTTAAGAGCTCTTCTGGTTCTTGTTTGATTTTCTAGATTCCATCCCCAGGATATTAAAAGTAGTTTTTTACGATTTAATCTCCAATATGCAAATTCACTCGAGAGTGAAGGTCAAATCCAAGAGCTGGAAGGGCAGTTTTTGAGTGATACTTGATTTCATAGCAATAGGTGATTATTTTTTCTGAAGTGATTTCAGAAGATTCAGAATTATGGACCGAAAATTATATTATTCAAGACCTAATGGAGAGGAAACGATAAACAATGACTGAATTTCTAATAAGAGTTCCTATAAAATTGCTAATTAAAACAGTGTAGAACCTCAACTAGAAGACGCGGTTTCGCACTTGACCGCTTTTTCAACAATCGGAATAAATAAACCTGAAGCTACCAAGGCAACTAGTCGACAACATCCCTCCAAGCACCGCCCCTGGAACCGTCTCCAACGTAGGAATTCCCTGACAACTTGTCAAACAAGAAATCTACGGTGCATGTGGGAGTCTGCGAAGATGCTTTCCAGTGTCATCTCCATGGTGTACAGCACAATCGAGAGCCTTTTCACGTCGCATTATAGCTGGGGAAGATACTGTCCAAGAGTCGCTAAACGCCAGGGGCTTGACACTTCCTTACCCCCACCCCAAATACGGTTTTTAGTTCTGCAATCAGTCGCTATGTGACTCTGCATACGAAAATATATATCATATTCTCCACAGATTACTGTATTCTGACATATTGGATTTGTGAACGCCAACAGTGTCAATGTCAATATGTTTTAATGCAAATTCTTGTTTACAAACGAGATCTTATACGAGAGTAAATTAAAAATACCCATTTATTGAACTCGACAGTCTTATCAGGAAATCGATTTTCTTGTAAGAAATGTTTGATTCAAAGAACCACGTAATTATAACATTAATCGTTTATACTTGAACCAATCCAACCAAACCCTTTAAAAATTGTGTTAATGGAAATGATAGTCAAACTGTGTAGTCAGGTATTAAGCCACTCCGTGGGGTCAATGATGAAGCTCATTTCTCAATGGGGTAAGTTTTTTTTTCAAACATGATAATACAAAAATTTACTATTTTCCTTTTTAGAAATCAAGCATCCACTTCAGCTTCCCAGAGAGGCTATCGACACTGCTGACTTTATACTATTCTTGGAAGAGTTATTTGATTCGTTGAATGTATCCAGAGTTTGCACATCCACTGCGAAACTCTCAAAGAAGACGGTTAGTATTCAAACAGAACACAATGTTTGTTGGGAGCAGGCGATACAAATTTTCAACAGTATTTCATTTTATTGCCCTCGAAAGAAAAGATCCATTGTGGTGCCCACTTTGAAGAATATAGTGACAACATTGAAAGCATTCCTTTACCTTAGGCAAAAACTGTTCAGTGATTATCACTTTAAATATATTCTCACTGGGGCTTTCAATCAAGATTATTTGGAAAACCTTTTTGTGTACATTAGAGCACATGGAGTAAGGAATACTGACCCAAATGTTGAACACTTTATTTCATCATTCAAAACTATAGTTATTTAATTTCATGTTAGTGCATTCCTGGGGATCTAACTGTGAGGAAGATAAAACGGAGTCGTTGTTTAGAGACTTTGAAATCTTTCCTGCAGGAAAATATAAAATCCACATAGGTCTTTGGGCAACTAATTTTTTCTTTTCCAAATTATTAATGCATGCTAAGCTTTGGCATGCTGTTTTTGATTTCTATTGCCGACTCCCAACAAACATTGTGTCCTTTTTGGATAATGTTGAAGATTTCTGAAGATATAATAATTTCAACCTCATTTCCTATGAACAATATTATTACTGTTTATTATAATTATTGTCTTACGAAGATATGTGACCCTATTGACATTTTACCTCTGCTCATATATTCATTGCCATAATTATAGCTTATGTATTTCCATTTTTTTTTTCCTGTGCTGGGTATATCAATATATGTATATTGTTCATGACAAGTTTTATTTCTCCTTAAAATTCGCCCTAATAATCCATATTATTCTATCGACGTCTAAAATACCAGTGAATGGGCTAATTTAAATTTCGCGCCATGCGATTGCAGTTTCCCGTTATACCGACATTTCTCCCGGTTAGTTGGGTGGCAGGCGCATGGGGGCGCTGAGGGCGGGATAAACTGTATTTTTCATCGTAGAACGTGAGTGTCAGATCTATTCTACTCTGTAATCTGTGCTAAACGCTAACAGATTCATGTGATATCAATGCCGTTTGTAGTCTCCGTTCTCCATAAAAGGAGAGGGTGTTCCATAGTAACAAACTGCATGAGTTCGAACCAAGGTTGGAGGATACATCTATGCAATTATTATCTGTGGGGGCACAAGGGCGGTAATAATATTCATGAGCGTCCTTTGTGCCTTTATTCCGAAGGATTAGTCTGTGAGTAACGACAAATGGCTAGAATAAAGTTTATTGGACACATTGAACGGCGTTTGATTCATTATTCCTTGTTGTAAACCTTCGCATAGCCAGGCGAGCAAATGATCCGATAAGAATTTAACACTGCCTATGTTTTATATGCTATTCAGATTTCCATAAATATGCTCTCGATCAGAAGGGATGAAACCAAAGTGGAATAAAGCATGTCGTAAAAATCAAGAATGGAAAATAGAAAAAAACATTGTGTAGAGAAAACAAAATTATATCGTAATGTCAAAGTTTTTTCTAGTATGGAATGAAGTTTAATTGAAGTTAATATTTTATCTTTAGAATTGAAGTTTCGTCACAAGTATGATACCTATTGAGTACTTAGAAAAGATTATACGATTTTCACAAAATGAGTTTTTGACCACTAGAGTCATTCGGGGCAACTGTGCGCACTTTTGCCTTTCAAGCCAAACCCTGTATCAAATGTTGAAGCTAAAACATATTCATAAGATAGAGAATTTTCTAATTTATAAAAAAACATCAAAAAGCAAACAAATAAAAACGTTTTTTTCCGCAAAAATATATTTAATAGTGAAAGTCGGAGTGCGTTCACATGCCCCGTATTGCGGGTAAGTGTGGGCACCCTTACGGGGTAAGTGAACGCAGTGCTTAGTGAACAAAACAATCAAAACAAATTACAAAATAATGTTATCAAAATATTACAATATTAGAGAAATGCTGTTTATTGTCAATACAGAAGCGCCTTTTTACAAGCGCTGCATGATTGTTCGTGCCACCATTCCTGGTGAACACAGCACTTGATACATTCCCCTGTTGGTGGCTTTTCATATTTTTCTGAACAAATAGAACAATATTGATCGAGTCTTAACCAAGAAAATCAACAATGTCTTAATTTATTCCTCACTGAACCAATGTCCATATAATGAATCTATGCGCACACTTACCCGCGCACACTTTCCCCAGTAAGCCAAAATTTGAATTGACGTTCTTATAGAGTTGAGCATCAGCTAAGAGAACCTAAAATTTTTTATCATATATTTAGATTAATATGCGCATGATCGAATAAAATATTATTTTACACTATCGGACTCGGAACTTAGACCTGGCAGAATTTGCAGAGATGCTAAAAATTAACAAGAAAACTAGTGAATTTGATTGATTGCAAATAAAAAGTTAACAAAACGTCGCACGGCCCACTCCTATGAAAAACTGATTTGGAGATTCTGCGCCCTTGCTTCACTCAAATGAACCCCTCTTTCATACATTGCATGGTCGAGATATACGCACTGCGCACACTTACCTTCTGCGCTGAGTTATCCCGAATGAATCTACAGGTGATTGGTCTTACTCTAGGTTATGTAGTAGATCAAACAATGGTAGTCATAAGACTACAGATAAATAAAACCTGATTAACCCCTTATGTGATGGTTTTGTAAAATAAAAGCATTCTTCATATCTTATAATGCGCCTTTTACGAGTAATTTGTTATTCAAAAATTGAAAAGTATATGTGAAATGTGAGATTTAGCTAGATATTCTGAAGGTAATTTAGTTTTTTCAGGGGTGGCACAGCTCATTAGGAAAACTTGAAATGGCTATATCTTTTTATCAGGGCTGAATCGTAAAGAATGGAATAGGTAAAAAGTGTTTTTTCTGACCTCAAGAATATACTGTTGAAATAATTGTACACGTCAAAAACTCAACCTGTATAGGGTTATAATTCAAGTCTAAAACATCGATGAGAAGTACCATCGATCAGAAAAACATCGATGCAATTGAAGCATCGATGTTTCTAAAATATCGATGCACAGTTTGCATCCCTAAGCAAATAAGATCACTTTACTTCTCGAGGATCGGTCTATATCCTTCCATAACCACCGTGTACCCCGAAGGATAGCCGGACGAAATTCAATCCTAACAAGTTATAATTACAGCAGGATTAAAAGAGAGTTTATGCCTTATAGAGCGATCGTAAATTGAGTTCAATACCAACTGAGCAACTCCACTTGAACTCAGGTAAGAATTATATAGTTATGTGCCAGTTTTATATGAACGAGCAACAGGTGCATTGCCATGGAGAGCACCATTATGTGGCTTCGATATATGGAAGGTGAAAAAAGTGAATGAAATGGGAGATCGTCGGTGGTTCTGATGAAAACTCCTAGCCTGGCGTCGCCTCATTCATGGGATACTATGTAGAGAGTTGCAGTGATCAATAGAGAAGAGAAGCAATAGATTCGAATAACGGGAAATTAAGTGTGATGATTTTATAGGTACTTTGGGTAGATTTAATCAGTGATATATTCGACAATGTCAGAACACAAAGAAAGAGGAAGTTTCCATGATTTTAACAGGAAAGAATATGTATTTTATAGCTGGTCATCCCCCCTGGGAATGAAAGGATTTTATTCCAAAAATGTAAAACCAGAGAAAACTTCTCGAAATCTTACCTTCGAAAAATCCTGAAAAAGATGGGTTCAGTTAAAAATTCGTCAAGACCGAACGATTGCACCTAGATGGATGAAATTCTCAGATTTAATACTAGAAGAGCTACTCTTTCAGAATATGTATCACATTTTTATCTACGGTTACTTTTATTGAGAGATAAACGACTCGAAAGCTGACCTTCGAAAAACCCTGAAAAAGATGGGTTCAGTTAAAAATTTGTTAAGACCGAACGGTTGCACCTAGATGGATGAAATTTTCAGATTTAATACTAGAAGAGTTGCTCTTTCAGAATATGTATCTCATTTCCATCTACGGTTACTTTTATTGAGAGATAAACGACTCGAAAGCTGACCTTCGAAAAATCCTGAAAAAGCTGGGTTCAGTTAAAAATTCGTCAAGACCGAACGGTTGCATTGAGATAGATGAACTTCTCAGATCTAATACTACACGAGTTGCTCTTTCAGAATATGTATCACATTTCCATCTACGGTTACTTTTATTGAGAGATAAACGACTCGAAAGCTGACCTTCGAAAAATCCTGAAAAAGATGGATTCAGTTAAAAATTTGTTAAGACCGAACGGTTGCACCTAGATGGATGAAATTCTCAGATTTAATACTAGAAGAGCTACTCTTTCAGAATATGTATCACATTTTTATCTACGGTTACTTTTATTGGGAGATAAACGACTCGAAAGCTGACCTTCGAAAACTACTGAAAAAGAATGGGTTCAGTTAAAAATTTGTTAAGACCGAACGGTTGCACCTAGATGGATGAAATTTTCAGATTTAATACTAGAAGAGTTGCCCTATCAGAATATGTATCACATTTCCGGTTAATTTTATTGAGAGATAAACGATTCGAAAGCTGATCTTCGAAAAATCCTGAAAAATATGGGTTCAGTTAAAAATTCGTCAAGACCGAACGGTTGCATTTAGATAGATGAACTTCTCAGATCTAATACTAGAAGAGTTTCTCTTTCAGAATATGTATCACATTTACATCTACGGTTACTTTCATTGAGAGATAAACGACTCGAAAGCTGACCTTCGAAAAATCCTAAAAAAGCTTGGTTCAGTTAAAAATTCGTCAAGACCGAACGGTTGCACCTAGATGGATGAAATTCAAACCGTAACATCATTCGTAACAAAGATTCGAATCAATACTATTCAGATTCTATGTTTTACCATGCCATAAGCTCACGATTCCAGTGCCAGATTCCTTGATTGTGAGCATCGCGGTAGAAAAATGTACGCGTCTGGCATTTCGCCTGCAATAAAAAGGGATTATTACACAGTCATGCCACCATCATCAATCAATCCTGTGATTAAACCCACGGGCGTAAAATCGATTTCGTAAAAATACGAGAGTACTCATCGTAATTTATGGACCACATGGCTGCATGTCTCGTCCGAGACACTTAAACAAGAAATTTAAATTCGCTGATTCGGTTTAATGAACCCTGAGACATTGACGGAGCTGCAGAAGGGTACACATAGATATTCCACATCAAAGCCGCAGCATGGAAAACGCATGTGTCAGTAGAAATAGTAGAATGCATGCGGAATTAACAACGCACGTTTTTTGCTATGCACATGTTCGTTCATTTGTCCTCACGTCAAAAAAGAATCTGGAAACTGTGGTTGAGTTTTTTGTACGCACATGAACCTTATCCTTTCAATAGAAGAGGAGAGTCGAAGGAAATCCAGCCTACTTGAAAATTCTTTGATTATTACAAAACACCTGAAATTTCAAGTCAAGGTATACGCCATGATCCTGGGTTATAGTTTTTTACTCGGTTTTTTATTACATATTTTAAGTTCTTTTATCTAACGACATAAGTGTGTCAGAAGTTTCTGAATCTTTTCTTCTTTCTTTATTTTCTACTGAATGACAACCAGTATATCTTGTACGTTTCTTAAAGATCTGAAGAAACATCGAGAAAGGTCTCCAAATCTTTGTCTTCCAGTTTTTTTGGCTGTCCAGAGAGAAGATTGTATTCAATGCTGAAATCGCCATTTTTGAAACTTCCAAAACATGCCACAAGTGATTTATCAGTTAAAGCATTGTCACCATAAATTTCCTCGAGCATTCTATGCATTTCAGCTGCATTTTTCTTCAAATTAAAGCAGAACATTAAAGTTTTTGTATGAAATTCGGAGCTAGATGGACTGATGCCTAATTGGCATCAGCTCTTACTGTGAGTCATCAATAGAAATTACTCGAAGCCTTTTTTGAAACGGACCAATCTAAGTTGTACTAAGTATTTACTGACGACTTCAACAGTGAATAAATTTTGCTTAATGGGATTTAGGTCTTAGCTGCTAGATTTGGTTTAATTGCTTGGTACTTATATCCCATTAAGCCAATCTAAGTGGTACTCCTAATAAATGTCCTCTGCTGAAACAGAAAAGCACAGGGTGGACAAAATTCGTTGTCTACTGAAAGGATTTCGAGAACTATAAGAGCTAGAAGAAAACGGATGACACATTTCCGAGCTTTTTATCAGAGGAACGAAAAATGGTGAAAACCGTAGCCTCCTACGATTCTTTAGTTTTGACTTCGAAAAGTTCTCATAACTTTTTCGTCTTTAAAGTTACAGATCCGAAAGTTGAACCTTCTTAGGCACTTTTATACGTAGAATCTAATGAAAGAAGATTTTTTCCAATTCGAAAATTACAAATCCAATAAAAGTTTGCATTTAAAAAAACGAAAGTTCAACTAATGATTCGAAATGAAAAATATTTTGAGCTCGTCAGTGGTTTCTACGAAAAAAGGTGCCTGTAGAGGGTTCAAGATTCAAATCTGTAACTTCAAAGACAAAAAAGTTATGAGAACTTTTCGAAATGGTGAAAATCTTATTTTTTTCTAATAACTCAAAACCCAGAATCGTAAGAGGCTACGGTTTTCACCATTCTTTGTTTCTTTGAAAAAGAGCTAGGAAATGTGTCAACCCCTTTCTTCTAGCTCTTATAGTTCTCAAGATCCCCTCAATAGACAACGAAATTTGCCCATCCTGTACAGTAGATACCCAACAGGAAGAAAATTTTGAATTTTTTGTCCTATTTCAGGAAACGAATATGTACTTCACCTACGTTAATTGGTTGAAAATTTCCACCGAATAAAATGATATTTTCCAATTCGGAATTCAACCAACTTCTTTGTCGAATATTTCCGAGTTAAATTGGAAGACTCCGATTAGAGATATCGGTCAGTGGCACGCACGCCACTGCCTCGCGTTTCGTCATGAAGTCCTCTCGTGAATCTCAACGCCCATAAGTCGGGAAATTTTCCCTTTCATAATAATGCGTTTTGTTTTTTTTTTATCTTGATTTTACGAGCCTTCGGTTGAATCGGCACCATCCCGGTTATCTCGAGAGGGAAAGTATTTTACCGACGGAGGCGGCTACATTTTGCACAAACTCGCCGAAGGCATGAAATTGGCAAGACGCACAAAGTGCTAAAAGGGGCGCTTCCCAGATCTTATCAATATCTCAGGTGAGAACATACTGGAGTCGAAAAAGAATGAGGAGGCTTGGAAGATGAGAGAGAAAATAGGCACTCGTTATTTAACATATTTTGAAGGACGTGGGGGCGTTTATTATGAATTACGTACTCTGAAGGGGACAAGAAAAGTGTTTGACACAATCTCACCAAATGTCATTGAATGGTAGAAAGGACAATGGATATTTCAAGTCAAACTCATAATTCCACATTCTATGTATACAAAAATAAATCAGTCGACACTGAAATCGGTAATAGAGATTGAGTAATTGTTGTACATTATACAAGGTGAGTCTTTAACTCGCAAAAATATTTTAACATTATATTCTTGAAGTCAAAAGAAACACTTTCTTTCTTCAAAGTACCCTACTCTTGAAACTAAGTTGAACGCTATCTAATGAATAATTGAACGTTTTGCAAATTGAAAGTACTCTTTATATTTTCTTGTATAATGCACCGTTTTCGAGTAATTTGACGTTCAAAAATTAAGAAGTATCTGTGCAATTTAAAAATTGGGTGCTTTGGCTGAATACAACTCATCTGTAGTGCCACAGATTTAACTAGTTATTCTGGCAGTAATTTTGTTTTTCCATCAGGGATGACACAGCTCATTATGAAAACTCAAAACGGGTATATCTTTTTATCAGGGCAGAATCGGAAGAATGGTACCCAATTTTTGAAATTTCACAGATGCTATTTAATTTTTGAACATCAAATTACTCGAAAACGGCGCATTATACGAGAAAATATAAAGAATACTTTTATTTTACAAAAGGTTTAAATATTCATTAGATAGCGTCCAAATTACTTTCAAGAGTTGGGTTCTTTGAATTCTCGGTATTTTTATGGTACTTGCATGATGGTCATAATAAGAAAACTGAAAGACGTTGGTGATATCTTGTGTTCGAAAAAGATCCATCAAATAAATATAAAACTATATTTCGAAATTCATTTCATTCGATAAAATCCTTTGTGAGATAAAACTATAAATAACATTTTGCATAGTTATTCAACAGCCTGTATCTTTAAAACCAAGCCGATTCGGAAAAAATGTCAAAGGAAAAAAGTGTTTCTTTTGACCTCAAGAACTGTTTAAATATTTCTACGAGTCAAAAACCCACCTTTTATAATGGTCGTATAATATGTTACAAAATATTTGGATTTATATTGTCAAAAATGCATTTATTTCAGAACAAAATGAACATACAGATTATTCAAAGTATTTTTATCATTGGCTAACACTTTTTCCACTTTTCAAATTCCATTTCTGAAAAAAACCGTATTTTTTTATCGGATAGCACATTTTTCAAGTGATAAAATTTGATAACAAATGGAAAAATAAAATATAGGGTGTGGCATATCAAACAGGCACGATTTTACCGATTAAAATTGCCTTTTTTGAAGTTGAAATTTTTGAGATTCCTTGTCGGTACGAATCCTAGTAACATTTGCAGCGCGTCTTACAACAGGAAAGTTGCGCAGCCTCCTTTTTCATCCATCGGCCGATTCGAACGTGTTGAGCTTTCTACAAGGGAATCCTTGTACGAGGGGCGAACAGGTCCCTCTGTGCAATATAACGACGCTCGAACATATTTTTATTATTTTTCTCGGAACGCGTTCGTAAGATTTCATCTGAACAAGTTCGAGAATACTGTTGCATAAATAACAGAATGGCACGTTCGCTAGAGAGTCTCGTAAAATTTTTAAATCAATTCAATAAATTTCGTATGTTAATGTTCGGACGCAGACGTTGTTCAGATTGAACTGCGGCGTTTTTTATCTGCGACATAAATCATAACATTGACAGCGTGTGTGCTTTCGTTTAAGGACGGCCTTAAAAGCACAATTGCGATATTGAATGTTTTCACATATCCCCCCATTGCTCAATACAGCGCATCGTTTCTGATGGTAGCTTAAGATGAAAACTTGATTTATTGAATTTTTTCGAAGTTGAATGAAGATGAACTAATGAAATTTCAGATATCGATTGAAATTTAATCTGGGAGGACTCAGCATCTTTTGAAACTTTTTAGGGTTTTCACTCCCAATCTCTGGAACAAAATCAATTAAAAAATTGAGATAACCGATTTGATCCTGCCTAAACTCTTGCACTAATTTGTCAGGAGCAAATCAATTTTTTAATTGATTTTGTTCCAGAGATTGGGAATGAAAACCCTAAAAAGTTTCAGAAAATGAAATCTCGCAGAGGTATTTTTTTGATAGAGATGCACCTGATACTTGTATTTTCTCGCTCACCCCCCCTTAGCTAGAGAGTGGTAAAATTGACAACCGTAGGTATCAAAACTCCGACTACCTTCCTTATTAATTTTCAATTGCATCCAATTGATCGAGTAATGAGC
Organism: Coccinella septempunctata; assembly: GCF_907165205.1. Classification (NCBI taxonomy): domain Eukaryota; kingdom Metazoa; phylum Arthropoda; class Insecta; order Coleoptera; family Coccinellidae; genus Coccinella; species Coccinella septempunctata. Next base: position 46,037,864 of record NC_058190.1, on the reverse strand, counting down.
AATTCAATTATTATAAATGAAAATCTACTTACTTCATGAGTGCTTGCTAAATTGACGTACCTGTAAAAAGAATAGGAAATCAGTATTAAACACTTAGATACACTGAAATTGATAACATTTGAAAAGTACAAGAGTCGAAGAATCGTGAAAATTTAGCCCCCTTATGAACAAAAATGATAAAACTAGCAAGTGCACATGATATGTCAGTAATCTATGTGAAAACCTTCATCATTTTCACCATCTGAAGATAAAAAGTAAAAAAAATAAGAATTAATTCAGATGCATACAACCCGAAACCCAACGAATATGAATGATCTGGATCAAACTAACCAATTCATCATCGTCGGAAGAACTAAAGGAGAACGTTCCATCGAACAAGAGTAGATACTGAGCGCGGTTTCGGTCTCATTTGACCTCGTCAGAGCAACACAACCCCTTCTCCGATGGAAAACGTTTGTAAATACATATTAGTATAGTAGCTTCTGGGCATTATCAAGTAGTGGAGCGCCATCTAGTATGCAATTAGATCCAGTTCAATTCCCCTCTATTGGTCCCATATTTCCACTAATTAATTCATTGCCTCCCGTTAAGTCGTTATCACTCTTCCGTTACAGAAATTAAACTGGCTGTATGATAAGAAGAAGTAATAGAAACTAAAAACTGTAATTTAGGACAATTATCAAATGTACATTATGCTTTTACAACCACACAAAACACACCTAAAACTTGTGCTGAGGTACAGGTACAGGGAGGCTGTCTATGCTGAGATACTTGAAAAGCTGTGCAAATTCTGCAGTTTGGTTTATTAATAGAAAAGCCCTTGATATTGTCACTACACTGTGGTTATTTTGTGAAACACAAAACGACAATCAGAATTCACGAGAACTAATTGATCTAAGAAATGCTATAAAACTAAATCATTCAACAGAAGTCAAATGATAAGAGTATAAGGGCAATAGAATGCTGATAATCACGCCGAAGGTAAAAGAAAACAATCTACAATTCCTGCATTTAAAGTGCATAAAACAACTCTTAACTTAACCATAATGTGTACAGGGTTGGTAAAATTAGTTGTCTACTGAGGGGATCTCGAGAACTGTAAGAGCTAGAAGAAAACGGATGACACATTTCCCAGCTCTTTTTCAGAGAAAAAAAGAATGGTGAAAAGCGTAGCCTCCTACGATTCTTCGTTTTTTGAGAAATTTTGACGATTTCGAGAAGTGCTCACAACTTTTTCGTCTTTGAAATTACAGATCTCAATTTCGAACCATCTTAGGCACTTTTATACGTACAATCTAGTGACAAAAGATTTTTTACAATTCAATAATAACCAATTCAATAAAAGTTTGCATTTTAAAGAAAGAAAGTTCGTCTAATGATTCGAAATGGAAAATTATTTTGAGCTCGTCAGTGGATTCTAAGTAAACAAGTGCCTGTAGAAGGTTCAAGTTTCAGATCTGTAACTCCAAAGACAAAAAAGTTATGAGAATTTTCGAAATGGTCAAAATCTTATTTTTTGCTAATAACTCAAAACCCAAAAATCGTAAGAGGCTACGGTTTTCACCATTCTTTGTTTCACTGAAGAAGAGCTCGGAAATGTGTCATCCGTTTTCTTCTAGCTGCTATAGTTCTCACAGTAAGTAGACAACGAATTTTTCCCAACCTGTAGATATCTATATGCTTCGATTTGTTAGAGTTATCCTAGTTTAATGTTCATGACCAAAAAGGCTCAAATTCTATATCCAACAAGGTAATAAATTAAGTTATTAATACACTCGAAAGCTCCATACAAAGAAATTAATCGTATACAGGGTGTTGCTGAAGATGCGGCAAAACTACAGAAGGTAATTCCTTGACAAAAATGTATATTTATCATTTAGTGAACGCACACTGTTGATGAGTATAGGATATAGCGAAGAAACAATGCCAAACCATCTCAATGTAGACGATTCAGGATTGAATCTAAAGAATTACACACCAAATCGATTGTCATTCTGAAGGAGACACCAAAGATCGACCAATCGACTAACCCGGAAAGTTTAACGATAGACCAAGCGCGAAACAATAACCACTGAATCTTACAGAGAACAATCCGATAGATTGTATGTACCGGTTGAATTGATATGATATGATGCAATAAGTCATCGTGGGTTAGGCGCAGCACTAATTGCTGATTGTTCCACGTTCAGTCATACGTACCGATTATATATGAGAAGATAAAATCAATTATCGAAAATATTTTTTAACGGCTTTATTGTATGCAAACGTCGCACTGTGAGGCGATTTCTTGACAGCTGCAACGTTGGCGCGTTCCTTCCTTGACCTGGGTTAAATCCTGCCAAAAGGAGTAATACAGGTTTGATTGAGTATGTGAATTGCTGCCATATACAAGAAATTCCATTTCGAGAACTTTCACCGCAGTCAATTCTTCATTTTAGGAGACGCCGATGATGTCATCGGTTGTAAGTCGAGATTATTTATCGACCTAGGAGTGCGTCGAATGAGACGTCAATGATTTATGTCATTATCCATATTTTTATGGATATGTCATAAGGTGCCACATGAATTTTCATGACGCGCGATACGAATCAATCGAAAAAATATCCTGATTCTTTCTTGGTTTGGGGACACTTTTTCTGAAATGTAACGTATTGATTGAAACGCGTTTAAATTCGACTTTTTAGGAGCGTTCACAGAATAATATAACAAATTACTCCTAAAGTTGAATAATATTCAAGTTGGAATAATTATTGAACGGTTTGAGGAAAGTGAAACGACAAGCCTTGGGGTGCTCGATTAATCTAAACAAATTTCTAACATTTCCAAAAAAACGGACCGGATCAAGGTGAAAACTAACTTCGATATTTTTTTTTATTTTCGAGAATGATCGATCCACAAAATTTCAAAACATTTTCAATGTTTGCCAACCTTTTGAATATTCGTCTACACTCTTTTTACGAACTTTTAAACTTTTTTTCACTTGAGAAAGAGATGATAATCGGTTGGAACCAAATCTGGTGAATAATGGGGGTGTTCTAGTAATTCAAACCCTAAATCACGAATTTTTTGCATGGCAACCAGAGATTTGTGTGCAGGGGCGTTGTCCTGCAAAAACAAAACACCTTTGGATAGCTTTCCACGTCTTTTCTCTTTAATTTTTTCCCGTAGACTGGCCAGTAATGTCCAATAGTAATCTCCGGTTATATTGTTCTACCCTTATCCAAAAAATCTATCATGATTACTCCATGGCAATACCAAAAAACTGAAGCAAGAACTTTTCCAGCAGATTTTTGGACACGAAACTTCTTAGGTCTTGGAGAACCAGAGTGTCGCCATTCCATCGATTGTTGCTTTGTTTCCGGATCGTAGAAATGTACCCAAGTCTCATCCATAGTAACAATTCGATTTAAGAAGTCTACATCGTTTTCAAATCGAGCACAGATCGAACGCGATGCTTCTACCCTTGCACGCTTTTGGTCAAACATTTGGCGATCCATTTTGCAGCAATTTTTCTCATGTCCAAATTGACGTGAACTATATGATGAACGAGTTCGTATGAAATATTCAGTGCTTCAGATATCCGTTTCAGCCCAATTTGATGGTCTGATAAAATAATGTCATGAACTGCATCGATATTTTCGGGGACTGACACAGAAACTGGCCTTCCCGATCGGTCATCATCTTCAGTGGAAAATTGACCTCTTTTGAAGCTTGCAGTCCAATTTTTCACGGTCGCATACGAAGGACAATGATCACCAAAGGTATTAAGCATATCTTCGTAAATCTGTGCATGCTTACCTCTTAACCCTTTTAAATACAGGTACTTGATGATGGCTCCATACTCCAATTTTTCGATTTTCACAATTTCGGTGGACATCTTCTTTCTTTTAGTTTATTGCGTAACTCTGGTTTACTTTTTTGACCGCAAACTTCACACTGACACTTCTAATGAGTTATTGTTCGTTGCTATGGTAACGCAGTATTTATTTTATGCATGAAACTGATCTGGACTAACTAGATATCAATACATCCTCGTATATTTATGGTTTCAGCCAAAGACTAATAATTTATTCATTATTAGACTATGGTTTCATCACAGAACACATTGAAGTACTGTGATGAAACCATAGTCTGATAAGTAATAAATAAATTATTAGTCTATGGATGAAACCATAAATATAATGCACGAAACACGAAAAAACGCCTGAATAATGTCAAAACTTACCTTGAAAATACAATACAAATTTTCTTCCATATGACTTGGATTTGGCTATATTTTCATATCTAGATCGAATTGGAATTAAAAACACAAAATTAATTTCACAATATCAATAACTTCTAGATAGTTTACTAAGCAAAATTCCATAAGTGTCAACCTATAAAGTATAAAGTGTGTTAAGAAAGATGATAAGAATAATATATCTATTCTAGATAGAGAAACGATTTATTTCAAGTTTTTTTTATAGCTACACAATTTGAATTTCTCAATTTAGATTCATCCCGAGTATTATCAGATGGAGGAATAATTTATTAACGACTATCCAAACGAGAATTGAAATATAACTTAGCCTGAAATCCAAGAAGGCAATGAAATTCTTACTTTCACTACATCCTCGTAGTATTTACTACCATACTCATTAGGAGATGTTTTATTCTCCTAAAAGTCCCAGGCATCGACACCATAAAAAATTTAATCGAATTAAAATAAATTAGCATAATAAAATAACGTTATCGATACCAAAGGATATTTTAAGTTACCGACAGCGTCGACCTTATGTAAGAGGGAATATATACCTCTACTTGGTGTTATCCAATACGATGGCTTCAATTTGATCGCACCCATAAATCCCATAGAGAGACGATTGATGCCTCTATAAGAAAGTCTGCCCATAAAATGGCAAATTGAATCGGGAACATTTTCAGACTGGAAACACTGACTAGAAGGACTGGGTTATTCATTTCCTTATTGCCCAGACGTAGGATTCAACTCCTACATATGTTTGGAATAATAGAATATCTAATGGCATCACATGGAGAGAGATCAAACCTACAAAAGATTGCGATAGCTTCATTCTCTTGGGAGAAGACTTACACTACTAAGTTCAGTAGAATTGAAACAATCCAGTAGGTAGTTGTTTCTAACACCTGAGCTTTTTAGCAGGAAAACAACTTGTAACATCCCTCCCTTGAACTTTTAAACCGGTGACCAGTGTAAGCTTAAAAGGTGCAAATATCCTTTCATGTATCAGAGCTAGAGTACACGACGTACATTTTTGATTATAAAAGCGGAAATCCCAATTCGTATTTAGCGGAAAAATCATAGTATAGATTTGAACGTGATACATACTCTGAAAGAGCTATCTTTCTAGTGATAAATCTCGATATTTCATCCACCCCAGCGCAACCGTTCGAATTTTTAACTGAACCCAACTTTTTGGGAATTTATCGAAAGTCAACTTTCGAGTCGTTTACTTCCAGGAAAATTATCGTAGATCTAAACGTGATACAAATTGTGAAAGAGCATTTCTTCTATTAATAAATCTGTGAATTTCATCCATTTCGGCGCAACTGTTCGGGTCTTGACGAATTCTCAAGTGAAATTCGCAATTTTTGAAAAATGCCATTTCTAAGATAAAAATCTAAACGAAGGAAGATAGGCTTTCGAAATTGCTCACAATCAATTCAGCGTATTCGAAAACCTACATTTTTATACCAAATTTTCTCTGGCCCAGTTTAGGAGAAAATAAATTTTTTGTTTTTCCACTTTTCATTTTCGAGTTGACTCCGAAGAGCTCTCAGGAGTGCAATTCTCTATTGAATCATCAACTATTTGGTTTTCTAGAATCTTCAAAACAAATGCTTTTCACTCCATATCCTAAGACAGTAATAGAACATCCTGATTTTCCGACAGAGTAGCAAATGGGTCATTTTAGGGGGTCTAACTCCTTGCTCATTTTTGACCCAAAAAATCGAGATTTTCGAAATTGAGTTTTTATGCTTGGGTGGAAGCCTTGGCAATGCTGATTATAAAACCGGAAATCCCAATTGGATCAGACGAATATAACAGGAGATATCGCAGATTGAAAATTGCAATTTTTGAAAAATGCCATTTCCGAGACGAAAATCTAAACGAAGAGAGATAGGCTTTCGAAATTGCTCGCAATAGATTCAGCATGTTCGAAAACCTATATTTGCATACCAAAATTTCAAATATCTGGTCCATTTTAGGAGAAAATAATTTTTTTTGTTTTTCCACTTTTCATTTTCGACTTGACTTCGAAGAGCTCTCTGGAGTGCAATTCTCTATTGAATCATCAACTGTTGGGTTTTCTAGAATCTTCGAAACAAATTCTATGCACTCCATATCCTAAGACAGTAATAGAACATCCTGATTTTCCGACAGAGTAGCAAATGGGTCATTTTAGGGGGGTCTAACCCCTTGCTCATTTTTGACCCAAAAAATCGAGATTTTCGAAATTGAGTTTTTATGCTTGGGTGGAAGCCTTGGCAATGCTGATTATAAAACCGGAAATCCCAATTGGATCAGACGAATATAACAGGAGATATCGCAGATTGAAAATTGCAATTTTTGAAAAATGCCATTTCCGAGACGAAAATCTAAACGAAGAGAGATAGGCTTTCGAAATTGCTCGCAATAGATTCAGCATGTTCGAAAACCTATATTTGCATACCAAAATTTCAAATATCTGGCCCATTTTAGGAGAAAATAATTTTTTTTTGTTTTTCCACTTTTCATTTTCGAGTTGACTCCGAAGAGCTCTCAGGAGTGCAATTCTCTATTGAATCATCAACTATTTGGTTTTCTAGAATCTTCGAAACAAATTCTATGCACTCCATATCCTAAGACAGTAATAGAACATCCTGATTTTCAGAGAGAGTAGCAAATAGGTCATTTTAGGGGGGTCTAACCCCTTGCTCATTTTTGACCCAAAAAAATCAAGATTTTCGAAATCGAGTTTTTGTGCTTGAGTAGAAGCCTTGGCAATGCTGATTATAAAACCAGAAATCCCAATTGGATCAGACAAATATAACAGGAGATATCGCAGATTGAAAATTGCAATTTTTTGAAAACTGCCATTTCCGAGATGAAAATCTGAACGAAGGGAGATAGGCTTTCGAAATTGCTCGCAATAGATTCAGCTTGTTCGAAAACCTATATTTTCATGCCAAAATTTCAAATATCTGGCCCATTTTAGGAGAAAATAATTTTTTTTGTTTTTCCACTTTTCATTTTCGACTTGACTTCGAAGAGCTCTCTGGAGTGCAATTCTCTATTGAATCATCAACTGTTGGGTTTTCTAGAATCTTCGAAACAAATTCTATGCACTCCATATCCTAAGACAGTAATAGAACATCCTGATTTTCCGACAGAGTAGCAAATGGGTCATTTTAGGGGGGTCTAACCCCTTGCTCATTTTTGACCCAAGAAATCAAGATTTTCGAAATCGAGTTTTTGCGCTTGAGTAGAAGCCTTGACAATGCTGATTATAAAACCGGAAATCCCAATTGAATCAGACGAATATAACAGGAGATATCGCAGATTGAAAATTGCAATTTTTTGAAAAATGCCATTTCCAAGACGAAAATCTAAACGAAGAGAGATAGGCTTTCGAAATTGCTCGCAATAGATTCAGCATGTTCGAAAACCTATATTTGCATACCGAAATTTCAAATATCTGGCCCATTTTAGGAGAAAATATTTTTTTTTGTTTTTCCACTTTTCATTTTCGACTTGACTTCGAAGAACTCTCTGGAGTGCAATTCTCTATTGAGTCATCAACTGTTTGGTTTTCTAGAATCTTCAAAACAAATTCTATGCACTCCATATCCTAAGACAGTAATAGAACATCCTGATTTTCCGACAGAGTAGCAAATGGGTAATTTTAGGGGGGTCTAACAACTTGCTCATTTTTAATCCAAATAATCGAGATTTTTGAACTCGAGTTTTCGTGCTAGGTGGAAGCCTAGGCAACGCTTATTATATAACCGGAAATCCCAATTCCGTCAGTTTTTGAATTCGAATTTTTATCATTGAACAATTAGTTGGGAAAATCTGATGCAGAAAGAAGCAATATATGCAGAACAATGACGCAGATTCGTCTCCCATTCGAAGATACTTCTGGTTCCAGTCTGATTTCATAATGCTTTGAAGAGAATTAATCGGTTTTAATGACTCAATATTATATAAAATCCTCATCCGTAGCTAATTGTTATCGAAATTCACTATCGTTCAACCTTTCACGTTTTCAATCTACCAACAACAAAATTCCTCAGTCAAAAATGAATGATATCATTCACACAAACCTAACGTTGGCAAATTTCTCAATAACTTAATCATTATTTATCGATACAAGCTATAGGATCTCACTCCCAATTAGATGAGTACACGAAGCCCTACTTTTGAATTCTCAACTGGCCCCTTTAATTTTTTTCTTATGCAATACCAAATGAACTCGTAACGAATAATATGTAATTTTCATTCGGATGGACTCGTGTTATTCCTCTTCATATATGATACGGATAATCTCAGTTGTAGGGTGAAAGTGAAGTAATTTATCTGTTCGAGCATAAGTAAAACAATCGGCCACGAGTGATCTTTGCCTTGGGATCATGAAGGTGGTTCTCACTTTCTACTCTCAACTTCTGGAAAATTATGTATTCGTCGATACCTCAACATTTCACGGTGTCTGAAGATCATTCAGCATCACTCTTCACTCTCTAAACCATGGAATTCGAAATTAATTTGTTTGATTATACAGCGTGTTTCGTTAATATGCGGAAAAATTCAAAAGGTTATTCCAGAAAGATTGGGAATGAAGAGGATGACAAAGAATTTCCTTCTATTGGGAGACCCAAAAAAGTGGTGGCATTTGAGAATTTCATTTTAGGGTGAACGAATGCGAAAAGCTACTAGAGGATTTTCGATGAATGTCATCGTGGAATAAGTTCCAGAACATTAATTATTCTATTTCTCATTTGACTTGTTCTATACATTGTCAATGTCTTAAGGTACCAATAAATACCTAATTATTATTACTATATCAATGTATCAAGATGAACAGCCACAAATACGCACCAGTTGTCCTGTTAATTGTTTATTCATATGAAATTTTAGGTGAAGTTCATCTTTACTTGAAACTTCCTTTAATTCCTTTCACTTATATTGATTGAAGATGATTTTTGTTGAAGAATTTAACATTTTTGTAATTATCTGTTAATTCCTTCGGCAGATACCCATTCCCAACCATTGCATCATATGCATTTCATATTAGGGTTAATATTTTTGAAATCTACAACTGATATAACGTGTTCAAACTTCAGCCGAAGAAGATAACGAACATTAACTCTCCTCAAGCAAGTGCATATTATGATATTATACTGATCTCTTGTATTTTCCATGCAAATAACTGGATTTGGTATGCCTTCAATTAGTTTGTATAAACTTCAATTATGTTCGTCACATATTTTCCAAAGAGATTCGACATTGTGATAAAATACGTAATAACAGAAACTTTTACGTAGAACGGGCAACATAGCGTTGATTTAAAACCCAAAAATGTTTTGACAAGCGGCATAACCCCACATTTTCGTACTATACAGAGTGAAATGTGTCAAAGTTCCATAGCCAAACGACTGCTAAAATAAAAGTGAATGGAGTATATACGTGCATGAGAGGATATAGCTCATAAATAATTGAGCATAAAGCAACTTTTTTTTTCAACTCAATACATAAATTGATCGACTGCAATATTTTCCAGATGATCGCACCATACATACTCGGGAAACTGTAAACGATTCGCACATAACGAAAAGAAAAAGAAAAACTGGAGGAATATTTCACATTATTATCCTTGAAGCGAGATCTAGTTCGTGGATATGCCAGATGAACGTAATTTTTCAGACTTAAACCGACTGAAGTTATAAGAAATGAGACTATCTTCGTTATATTGCCGTACAACATGTGTTGGCTATTCAATTAATTTCATGTTTTCATGGCGACTATTAACATCGAATGCCTATTAATACGAGATCTTGTAAATGGTGTGAGTACTTGATATTACTAGATGGCATTTCAAACTCCCATAAAAATATAAAGAGAGTCAATAAATATCCCGATTAAACTGGTAAACGCACTCAGCCATCTATCACTATCAACTTTCTTCCTGCGGTAATGTGAAAATTATTTCATGCTCCGCAAAAATTAGCAGTAAGTTATATACGAACCATTCCACTATACAGAGTGTATCTTTCACCAGAACATGTACGGGGAAATTAATGTGGATTACTTCTACTTCGATGTATTAGTAACAGAATGAGACGAAGGAAATTTTGCTTCTGAAAACTTTATTTGGGGAGAAATTTCCTTAAAATAATCAATGTGCAAAATATTCAGAAACGAATAAAATGCCTCAACTCATTTTGGTCTCAGAATTTAAAAACGGATTTCTGAAGCACTGAATATTTCATACGAACGCATTCATCATAAAGTTCACGTCAATTTGGACATGAGAAAAATTGCTACAAAAAGGATCCCCAAATGTTTGAACGTTGACCAAAAGTGTGCAAGGGTAAAAGCATCGCGTTCGATCTGTGCTCGATTTGAAAACCATGTAGACTTCTTAAACCGAATTGTTACTATGGATGAGACTTGGGTACATTTCTACGATCCAGAAACAAAGCAAAAATCGATGGAATGGCGACACTCTGGTTCTGCAAGACCTAAGAAATTTCGTGTCCAAAAATCTACTGGAAAAGTTCTTGCTTCAGTTTTTTGGGATTACCATAGAGTAATCATTATTGATGTTTCGGATAAGGGTAGAACAATAACCGGAGAATACTATTGGACATTACTGACTACTCTACGGGAAAAAATTAAAGGGAAAAGACACGGAAAGCTATCCAAAGGTATTTTGTTTTTGCAGGACAACGCCCCTGCATACAAATCTCCTGTTGCTATGCAAAAAATTCGTGATTTAGGGTTTGAATTACTTGAACACCCCCCTTATTCACCAGATTTGGCTCCATCCGAATATTATCTCTTTCCTCAACTAAAAAAAAGTTTAAAAGGTCGTAAATTTTCTTCCAACGAGGAGATAATAAAAGCTGCGGAGGTCTAGTCAGAGCAAGAAGAAACGAAACATTTTTTTGAAAGGTCTAGAGACGTTGCAGGCTCTTCGTAATAAATGTATCCAATTAAGAGGAGAATATTTTGAGTAATAAAATATTTTGACATTGAAATTTTGTTTGGTTCTATAGTAGGCTGAGAATTTTTCAATACATCCTCGTATATGCATATGAAAATATTTCTGTGGTAATCTATGTCCCTCAGAAGTCTGTGTTCAAACATTAACTTCCTTGTATTCGCTCTGTTTGATTTATGTGAATTTCTGCAAACGCAAAAATCTCCAGACAAAGAGACTAAAAGACATGTTTAACGTCGGAACTGAATAAAAGCTTGTCGTACAAGTCATTAGGCGATCAGAATCAACACCTTCATAATCAACCCACTGAAAACATCAAAATGAAATAACGCAGTGTGTAAATACGAGAATTATAATCATACGAACTCATTCACCTATTCAAATCAACATAATTCGTTTAATTTCTCTCTTCGGGTTCGCATTTTTCCAACCTTGAACCGTTTATTATGCAAAACGATATTATATATGGGCTCGCAAAGAAGAATTATTTATATCTTCGAGTTTTTATTAATATAATGGCGTCAAGGCCTCTCTACGCGTATAAAATTATAGGAAATATTGAAATTCGAACAAGGAAAGACCTTCGACTGTTAGATAACACCCACAGGAGCGATTTTATTTTTCTGGCTCTGTTTTTCCATATCGGAAAATGCACCCGGAAAATAATAACTTGAAAACTTAATATATGAATAGCTAACGGGGACGTTAAAGTCTGAATAATGTCTCAGTAGTCTCCAATTTGCCATTGAGGAAAAGGTAATAGCATATTGCATCTTGGCAGCATCTCGAAGTTTATGGAAATTGGATGCAAGATTATGAATTTTTATTTTGATAATGAAATAAAATTTATTAACCATAACTTGGTACAAAAATTTCTTATAGCTCTTTTAACCAATCATAAAAGATTGGAATTTACGCAGCCAAATTATACATAAATATCGCAAAAAACCGAGATAAAAACTAAAAACGTATAATTCTACCCTGATATACAAAAATATAACCTACAATTTCGCGAAACTTTTATGAGCACTAATGTACTGACTCAATGACAATTACTCAACTTCGCAGTTGTATCGGTAATTGCTGAATGCCAATTTAAAGAACCACAAACAACTGCGATGTGCATCTCGATGTAGTCGGTTGAAACATATATCATGTAAAGAGTGGATTTACATTGAAAATCCTTCGGCAAATTTGTGTCAGTGAGGCATTATGAACGCTGGTGACATTACTATGCATCAGCTACTGCATAAATTGCTACGCAATCAGAACACCGGTACACTGTATTCGTAATGATATTGTTTATGCACACTACATCACACTTTCAATTGAAACTGTGTGATAAATATTTATAGAAATGACTTAGAGTCATTCGGGGCAACTGTGCGCACTTTTGCCTTTCAAGCCATACCCTGTTTCGAATGTTGAAGCTAGGAAAATTAAAACATACTCATAAGATAGAGAATTTTCTAATCTATAAGAAAACATCAAAAAGCAAACAAACAAAAACGTTTTCTTTCCGCCAAAAGAAATTTCATGGTGAAAGTCGGAGTGCGTTCACATGCCCCGTATTGCGGGTAAGTGTGCGCACCCTCACGGGGTAAGTGAACGCAGTGCTTAGTGAACCACACAATCAAAACAAATTACAAAATAATGTCATCAAAATGTTACAATATTAAAAAAATGCTGTTTACTGTCAATACAGAAGCGCCTTTTTATAAGCACTCCATTATTGTTCGTGTCACAATTCCTGGTGAACACAACACTTGATAAATTCCCCTGTTGGTGGCTACTTCATATTTTTCCGAACGAATAGGACTATATTGATAGTCTTAACCAAGAAAATCAACAATGTCATAATTTATTCCTCACTGAACTAATTCCCATATAATGAATCTATGCGCACACTTACCCGCGCACACTTTCCCCAGTAAGCCAAAATTTGAATTGACGTTCTTATAGAGTTGAGCAGCTAAGAGAACCTAAAATTTTTTATTATATATTTAGATTAATATGCCCATGATCGAATAAAATATTGTTTAAGCACTGTCGGACTCGGAACTTGGACCTGGCAGAATTTGCAGAGATGCTGAAAATTAACAAGAAAACTAGTGAATTTGATTGATTGCAAATAAAAAGTTAACGAAACGTCGCACGGCGTACTCCTATGAAAAACTAATCTGGGTATTCTGCGCATAGTCGAGATATACGCACTGCGCACACTTACTCACTGCGCTCAGTTACCCCGAATGACTCTACGGGTTACAGGAGTAAAATTGATTTTATTGTCAACGAAAGAACGTTTACGATAAAAAGCACACCTAAAAGGAACTGTCTTAGGTGAGTCTTGAACAGTAGATTCTTGACGTGAAAAGAAACACTTTTTTTCATACAAATTTTTCCGATTCGGCCCTGATAAAAGATATAGCCATTTTAAGTTTTCATAATGAGCTGTGCCACCCCTGGAAAAACATAATAAACTTTAGAATAACTAGCTTAATCTGTGACACTGCACATCTGTGCATGTTTTTAACAGGGTTGTATCCAACCAAAGTACCCAATTTTTTTAATTTCACAGATACTTTTTAATTTTTGGACATCGAATTACTCGAAAACGGCGCATTATACGAGAAAATATGAAGAATACTTTTATTTTACAAAACGATCAAATATTCATCATATATATAGCGTCCGACTTAGTTTCAAGAGTTGGGTTCTTTGAATTTTTGGTATTTTTATGGTTCGTGATGGTCATATTGAGAAAACTGGAAGACGTGGATGATATCTTGTGTTCGAAAGAGATTCATAAAATGAATCAAAAACTATATTCCGAAATTTATTCTATTCGATAAAAGCGTTTGTGAGATAGAACTAGAAATAACATTTTTAATGGTTTCTCAACAGCCCGTAGCTTTTAAACCGATCCGATTCGAAAAAATGGTAAGGGACAAAAGTGTTTCTTTTGACCTCAAGCATCTACTGTTAAAATATTCGTACGAGTCAAAGACTCACCCTGTATAGGGTGATTGACGTAGACCGTTTTGGGAGAACTAACCTTTCCTTATGATTCCTGAACTGATACTTATTTTTAACTTTCCAAATATCGAGTGTAATGGAAATTAATCATATGTTTTCATTGCTCGGTTTTGTCCGATAGAGAAAACATTGCAAAATCCATGTATTTCAACTCCGTGATCTAGATGAACATATCTTTCTTCGTTTATCTTCAAGAATTCGCATAATATCTTCTTGGCTCATAAATTCTAATTTTTTGAAACAACCAAGCCGGAGAAAGTTTTTTTATAGAAACGTATAAGAGGTAGTTGTATGTAAGTCATGGAAGATGGAAGTCATGAAATTGGCATTAATGAATTAGTCTACAATAATTCTAGACCGAGGAAGCAACTGGAATGCCGAATCTTCAATAACATATAATCAAGTCGATTCCGACAGAAATTCGCTTTTACATAAGACGATTAGTTTAATTTGGAGTGAGAACATTAGGTTTTTAGGTAGCTTTCATATATGTAGAAAAAGATGTATAGGTAACCGCTTCCTCTGCAGATGTATGTCTTCTCTTCCGTCATATCGAAATAACGATTTCGTTTTCATTTTATTGGATTCTGATCTTATATCAGTTTCCTTTATTACTCTACAGATTGTCGAATCCGATGCAATATTAGGATGGGAAATTGGGGCAGCAATAATTAAGAGCAAATTGCGTTATGAAAATATGTAAACATCGATACATCAACTTGATTGGAATTTAAAGAAACTGAATGACAAGATTTTCATTAGAATAAGTTTAAGATTTCAGAATTCTCTATAATCGAAGTAGTTGCTGGAAATATCTCTGTCTGTGGGAGATCACAGGATCTAGGAGAAATTTATGTTTGGTATTGAGGCTTATGAAAAACATTCCTTAGAGCAGCTAACGTTTCTGCAGCTGTCTGGCTCCATATTGCTGAAAATACACTGCGCAAAAAAATTAACGCACATTATGGAAATCTCAAATTTATTCTACAACTGAAGGTGTTTTCAATGATAATTATTTTTATCAGAATTATGCATGCATATGTTATCCACTTTCAACGGTTTTCTTCAATACAGATGTTTTTTCCCAGCAGGAATAAAAAAAGATGATATTATCAGATTTTGAATGTATTGGCTCCATTCTAAAATCGGTTGTTCTCGATCAATTCTAGTGATCAATAGTTTTTCTTTCGTTTGATTTTCTACACTCGATCGCTATGCAACGCGAAACACGCAATTTGGCCCAAGGGGAATGTGCCCAAGCGGTAGTTTTGCGAGAAGAAGGGTGGACATACACAAGAATTGCAGAAAGGTTTGGAGTTTCCCATACAAGTGTGTCCAGAATGTTGCAGTGATTCAGGGAGACAGGTATGAATGTCCGAAGACCAGGACAGGGTAGACCACGGGTAACAACTACCATTCAAGAACGTTACTTGAGAGTTTCTTCGTTGAGACAACGGTTTGCAACCGCTCGCCTCCTTCAAATTCAGCTTGAGCAAACTCTTGAGGTGCAAATTAGCACTCAGACAATAAAAAATTGCCTCAGAGAATATGATTTAAGGCCTCGTGTCGATGCAAGAGGCCCAGCTCTTACCCCAGCCCATCGAAGGGCGCGTTTGGATTTTGCGAGATCCATTAGGAAATGGCCGATCGGGAAAGAGTTCTCTTCACAGATGAGTCTAGATTCTGCCTCTACCATTGTGATCGACGTTCCCTTGTATACAGACGTCCACATGAAAGATATGCTCAGTGCAATTTCCTGAATACTACTGGTTTCGGGGGAGGATCGATTATGGTATGGGGTGGAATATCTTTGACTGCTCGCACAGACCTAGTGGTCGTTGATATGAATGCTATGAATGCTGATAAGTTTATATAAGGAACATTCTTCAAGAGCATGTACTGCCATTTGCCCCATACATTGGTGAAAATTTAATTTTTATGGACGATAATGCCAGACCCCATCGTGCGCGCATCGTTCAGGAGTACCTTGAAGAGGTTGAAGTCTCTCGAATGGAATGGGCAGCAAGAAGTCCAGATCTCAATCCGATTGAGCAGGTTTGGGACAACCTCAATAGAAGGCTGAGAAGTTCAGAAAATCATCCAGCTACTCTTAATGACTTAGGAATCCAACTCGTAGAAATCTGGGAAGGATTAGATGAGAACATTTTAAGATCACTCATTTTGAGTATAAACCGTCGTTGCCGAGCTGTAATTAACGTAAGGGGTGGAAATACCAAGTATTAAATCACTTATCAGCATTTCAGTATTTTGAAAATTGTTCATTTCTCTTCTTTCACATAAGATTCGGTGAAATCCTGAATTTTTTCTTCCATTTAATGTGTCTTGTTTCGTTCAAAACCTTCCCGAGAGAACATAAAAAATAAGTTATAAAGTCAATGCAGAGTTAACTTTCATTAAAATTGAGATTGTCAGAATGTGCGTTAATTTTTTTGCGCAGTGTATCTATTGGACCATTATTCGAAATTCAACTAACCTATAAAAGGCATGATAATTTCTTCTTCACAAAGTTCTCACAATTCTCCTCTGACTGACAAACGAAACTTTGATAGAGAATAAGATAATTTTGCAGCCTTTCAGATGCTCTACCTAATTCACATGAGGTGAATCCAAATGAAGCATGTAACCATTAGTGGTGTCCATACTTAGAGATGTTGACGAGTTGGTAGGTACACCCTGTATGCGCACAACTCTCTCATACGGTCGTGCCATATTTCTCGCAGTTATGTTTTAATTAAGGAACCGTCTCGGACCAGATTTCAATCAGATTAACTCTGAAATTAGTTTTACGATGACCGATAAAATGGCATATCTCAGTAAATTAATCGCGCTGTAATTATTTCGGACGCAAAATAAACAACGTAATATATTTTGGCCGTCGTGTCTCTACGACCGAGACAAACTAAATAGTGAACATGACACATTTACTCACGATGGCATTTATTATTTGATGCCGTTACCGGAGCCATTAACCAATATATTTACCGTAATGAGCAGATGGTTCTGTAGGGTAATGACAAATCTTGCCATCCGCCTTTGAAATGTGTTTATTTCCAGCCGTGCGATCTGCGAAAAATACCGCTGAGCAGACTGATACAGGGGGTAACGAAAGAAATTTAATATTTCATCAGCGACAATCGAAATCTCAGATACACTGATCAACACTGATCACTGACCTTCCATTAATTCATTTCAGGTATATTCGCCTCAATATGTTTATTTTGATGCCAGACTCAGAGGACGAGGATGTACTGATATCTAGTTAGCCTAGACCAGTTCCGTGCATAAAAAAAATATTACGTTACCATAGCAACGAACAATAACTCGTTAGACGTGTCAGTGTGAAGTTTCAGGTCAAAAAAATAAACCACAGTTACGCAATAAATTAGAAGAAAGAAGATGTCCACCGAAATTATGGAAATCGAAAAATTGGAGCATCGAGCCATCGTCAAGTACCTGTATTTTAAAGGGTTAAGAGGTAAGCAGATTTACGAAGATATGCTTAATATCCTTGGTGATCAATGTCCTTCGTATGCGACCGTGAAAAATTGGACTGCAAGCTTCAAAAGTGGTAAATTTTCCGTTGAAGATGATGACCGATCGGGACGGCCAGTTTCTGTGTCAGTCCACGAAAATATCGATGCAGTTCATGATATGATTTTATCAGACCGTCGAATTGGGCTAAAACGGATATCTGAAGCACTGAATATTTCATACGAACGCGTTCATCATATAGTTCACGTCAATTTGGACATGAGAAAAATTGCTGCAAAATGGATCCCCAAATGTTTGAATGTTGACCAAAAGCGTGCAAGGGTATAAGCATCGCGTTCGATCTGTGCTCGATTTGAAAACGATGTAGACTTAAATCGAATTGTTTCTATGGATGAGACTTGGGTACATTTCTACAATCCAGAAGCAAAGCAACCATCTATGGAATGGCGACACTCTGGTTCTCCAAGATCTAAGAAGTTTCGTGTCCAAAAATTCAGTTTTTTGGGATTGCCATGGAGTAATCATAATTGATTTTTTGGATAAGGGTAGAACAATAACCGGAGATTCAGAAATTCCTGATTTAGGGTTTGAATTTCTAGAACACCACCCTTATTCACCAGATTTGACTCCATCCGACTATCATCTCTTTCCTCAACTGAAAAAAAGTTTGAAAGGTCGTAAATTTTTTCCAACGAGGAGGTAATAAAAGCTGTGGAGGTCTGGTTTGCAGAGCAAGAAGAAACATTTTTTTTGAAAGGTCTAGAGACGTTGCTGATTCGCTGTAATAAATGTATCCAATTAAGAGGAGAATATGTTGAGTAATAAAAATTTTTGACGTTGAAATTTTGTTTGGTTCTATTGTAGGCTAAGAATTTTTCAATATATCCTCGTATGTTTAGTTGATGTTCTTGTTGTTTTTCTTTCAGCAAAAAATGAAGAGTTTCATAGAAAAAAATGAAAGTGAAACTACCCTAATACAACCTCTGAAATAGCACTTTCTTAATCACCCATTTATTGGTTCTTTGTGTCAAATTTATAGTTTTATCAATGGAAACAATTTTTCTTTATTTGATGATTTTCCAACATACATATTCTGAGCATTTTTATGCACATTTCCATCATTCCATTCTTGAAGATGATTAAAGAAACGCGTTTTTCCCAACGCTACTCATTCACCCATGTCAGCGAGTGTATTTCAAACTTAACTCCCTATACTTAGTACGTCTATGTGAAGAACCGTACCTTCAAAATCTATTAACGAATCTATGTCACTGGAATAAGTATTCCCCTAGTTAATTGCGATGCCATTAGGCACGATGACTTTCCGCTCTCTCTGATTCAATAAATCACTTTGCATAAGACGACACAGTTTTTCCTATGGTCACGTAACTGATTGAATTGGAAGCTCCATCCTATACATGTCGTTTCTTTTATTCGAGCAACGGTCATTGCGGTTAACTGAGGTCGTGCTTCTCCCTCGTTCTTCAGATGGATATATTCTTCACTTGGTTACTTGATCTTTAGTCCAGGGTACATGATCTGATCCATTTCTGAATGACATAAACAGTCACTGAACTAATAGCGTCAAATTCATCACTGTCTAAGTTGGAGCAAGATCTTCTTATAAGAGTACTCGTTGTTTGGGGCCACAAAATCTTGTGGTGAGTTTATGTAGAATAAAAATACCAAAAATTCGAAGAACCCAACTCATGAAGCTATATAATGAATATTTGAACGTTTTGTAAAATAAAAGTATTATTCATATTTTTCGTTTGAAAAGTATCTGTGAAATTTGAAAAACGGGGTATTTTGGCTGAATACAACTCTGCTTAAAAGATCCACAGATGCGTATTGTCACAGATAAATCTAGTTATTCTGAAAGTGTTTTTCTTTTTCCAGGGGAGGAACAGCTCATTTTGAGAAAAAGGGTTCAGTTAAAAATTCGTCAAGACCGAACGTTTGCGCCGAGATGGATGAAATTCTCAGATTTATCACTAGAAGAGTTGTTCTTTCAGAATATGTATCCCATTTTCATCTACAGTTACCTTTATTGAGAAATAAACGACTCGAAAGCTGAGCTTCGAAAATTCAGAGTTAAAAGTTAAGAGAATGGTTTTCACCAAGCAAATTTGAACACATTGTAAATTTTTCTGTTCATTGTAACTGGATCAGCAAAAAAATAAATTATGATTCCATTTTACATACGGTTAAAGACATTTATACAACAGCAAATTGATATAACGACAATAAATGTCAGGCTTCTTTTATTCCATCGATAAAAACGTCAGACTGAAAAAGACAAATGAAATCGTAACAACCCACTCAATTATCGAAGCCCAAATATGAAATATTAATTCAGTATGCAAATGGCAGGAACAATCTTGATATCAAGACGCGTGCTTGTTCAAATATTCTGACCGGCCGTGTTACAATTTAAAGCTCTCCCACGCGTTAAATCATCATAAATTACAATTTATTGTGTACGGTTGGCAGTTTCCTTGAATGTTTTTCCACATACGTTGATCTTAATGCCTATAAAAACGTGAGATGGGGATTTGTGAGGAGTATTATAAAATAGGAGGATTAACTTGGCAGATCATTTTTTATGGAAGGTTCGGCAGTCCACATCTCTGCAAAATCTCATTTGGACTAATGGCAAATGTTTTTCGATGGAATATTCAGCTTGGTAATTTTTTGCACGTATTTCTCCTCTCTGTGAGTGAAAACCATCATCTCAGCCAAAACCAATTTTGTGGTAGAATGAAATCATACGATTCCGATATAAGTACGATCCGAAAAAAACTATAAATCCAAATATATGGAGTGCTTCATTATTCTGAACAAAAATATACTATCCTACTCCAACTGTTCCTTCTTGTAAGATGGAAATTCTCATCTGAAAGTCTCATCTCTTCATATCACACATACCACAAATCACTAAAGTGCAACTTTATTCCAGCCAATTTCATATAATATGCTTCTCTAACCAGAATCCATTAACTACAATTGCAACACGGTAATTCAGTGAAGTAGCATCAAATTCTCCCATCTAGTGAAAAACTAGGTTGTTCTGTGGTCAAAAAGAAAAGATTTCCATCTGCAGAAATAGATGTACTTATACGAAGAAACTAAGGAACATATCTAATATAAAAAGAACTTTGAAAATGAGAATGCCGAAAGTAGAAAGGTATCTTGGGTAGTAGATCCTTAGTCTTATTTTCGGTTAGTTCAACTGATAATAAATCTGAAGACGTTGATGGCTGTCATAGTAAGATCAACTTGAGCATCTAGCTGCTATTTTGACATGCCTTATACTACAAGAACCCCCCGATGCAACCAAGTTAAAAGATGCGTGTTTTGGAACTGGCTTTCCCATTTAGTCAGGATAAGGCTCCACCGTATACAAACAGAGTTTCCAAAAGAAACTGACACCACACTAGCCTGGTTATTCCCCTACGTTAATGGCATTTAAAATTGATGATATGGAGGAAATCTTGTCAAAAAAACATTTTACTGAAAATTCTCATTCATTTCATGAGTTGATTCTATAAAATAAGAAATGAATATTGAACATTACGTATAAGGAATTTCATTTCATTTTTCAAATATAAGGACATTTTTATCATGAAGAATTTTAGTAAAAATAAGGTGCATTTTTTTCTTGTGTATTGTTTAATATTCAACACGTCCAATATCTTCAAACATAATAACTGCATAAAAAAACAACTGCTGAAAAATTAGTTCATTCAAACCCTTCTGTGCATAACTTGCCTAGTTAACCTAGAATGTAAACGCTCTAAAGGAATGTCTATTGATAAAATCAAATCCTGTTGAGTTAAGCTTGCGACTTGTGAATATTTGAACTTTCAATATCTGGGGTAGGTATTGTCGGTATAAAAAAGGAAAGGACTACAGAAACCGGTTCATTGTCAAGGCATGCAGTAGATCAATGTTTTCCAAGAACATTGACATTCACGAGTTGCATATATTCAAATCATATGTAGATTGACCATATCTTCTTGTAATTAGACATTTAGCATTTGAATATGCTCAGATAGTCCCTTGTAATCATCCATCTAATTTTGTATACACAGCGTGTATGGTAAAGATCAATTTGCGTTTTATTCCTATTGAAATTGCGGAACAGAATGAAAAATTCATATATGTAGTCGTAACTACGTTGGTCTCATTCCAGTATGGTACTACTAGTTATTTTCACATGAAATAAAATTGAATCACTTTATTATGTCTTATTATGAAACCATGTTCAAGCTATTGAAATACTGAAATACAGATATTCACTTAATATGATTGATGGAGAATTCAATAGAATAACTTATTATTAGTGAACTAAAGTAATGAAAATCTATGTGAAACAATCCCATGGAATGTTCCCAAGAAATTGGGGTAGGGTTTAGAAAAAGGGAGAATAGTAGCAATATATGGATCTGTGAAATTCTTAATGTAGTATCCAACAACCATGTAATGATATCTGAAATGCATGAGATTGATTATTTCTCAAGAATGAAACACAATATCAACATTTTTAGAATCCACACAACGAATTGAAAAGTGAAGGAACAAGGATAAGGCAATAAAACCAGGCGAATAAATAAATGAAATGCAGCAACAGATTGAAGGACTACTGTAGTCACAGATTCGATGAAATTCTTCGTTTTCATGATATTTCGCAAAATTCACGAAGTAGACTCCAAAAACCCAATGTATCGCCAAAAAGCTCTTAGCAAATGCACCATGCAATGGTGCAATAAGATACTGGGTGTTGTATTGAAAAAGTCGAGTTATTGCAATTTGTCATATGAAAAAAAAATATTAGTAGGTGACGTAACATCGACTTCGAATATGCTTCGATATAATCATTGTCGAGCCTATTGACGTTGAGCTATGACGATAGTTTGGATAGAAACCAAGTTATGTACGTGGACATATTGAAAAATTCTTATCGTACTATAGAACCAAACAAAATTTCGATGTCAAAATATTTTATTACTCAACATATTCTCCTCTTAATTGGAAACATTTATTACAGTGAACCTGCAACGACTCTAGACCTTTAAAAAAAAAATGTTTCTTCTTGCTCTGCAAACCAGACCTCCACAGCTTTTATTACCTCCTCGTTGGAAGAAAATTTACGACCTTTTAAACTTTTCTTCAGTTGAGGAAAGAGATGATAGTCGGATGGAGTCAAATCTGGTGAATAAGGGGGCTGTTCTAGAAATTCAAACCCTATACCACGAATTTTTGCATGGCAACCAGAAATTTGTGTGCAGGGGCGTTGTCCTGCAAAAACAAAACACCTATGGATAACTTTCCGCGTCTTTTCTCTTCAATTTTTTTCCGTAGAGTGGTCAGTAATGTCGACTAGTAATCTCCGGTTATTCTTATCTAAAAAATCAATCATGATAACTCCATGGCAATCCCAAAAGACTGAAGCAAGAACTTTTTCAGTAGATTTTTGGACACGAAACTTCTTAGTTCTTGGAGAACCAGAGTATCGCCATTTCATCGATTTTTGCTTTGTTTCTTGATCGTAGAAATGTACCCAAGTCTCATCCATAGTAACAATTCGGTTTAAGAAGTCTACATCGTTTTCAAATCGAGCACAGATCGAACGCGATGCTTCTACCCTTGCAAGCTTTTGGTCAACATTCAAACATTTGGGGATCCATTTTGCAGCAATTTTTCTCATGTCAAAATTGAAGTGAACTATATGATGGACGCGTTCGTATGAAATATTCAGTGCTTCAGATATCCGTTTTAACCCAATTCGACGGTCTGATAAAATCATGTCATGAACTGCATCGATATTTTCGGGGACTGACACAGAAACTGGCCTTTCCGATCGGTCATCATCTTCAATGGAAAATTGACCTCTTTTGAAGCTTGCAGTCCGATTTTTCACGGTCGCATACGAAGGACATTGATCACCAAGGGTATTAAGCATATCTTCGTTAATCTGCTTACCTCTTAACCCTTTTAAATACAGGTACTTGATGATGGCTCGATACTCCAATTATTCGATTTTCACAATTTCGGTGGACATCTTCTTTCCTTTAATTTATTGCGTAACTCTGGTTTACTTTTTTGACCTCAAACTTCACACTGACACTTCTAATGAGATATTATTCGTTGCTATGGTAACGCAATATTTTTTATGCATTGAACTGGTCTAGGCTAACTAGATATCAATACATCCTTGTACATACCCCTAGGTTACCCATGGCTTTACATACCTAATTCATCAGTTTTCACTCACACAAAAACTATTCTTGGAGACGCGTTTTCTCAGTTCAAACCGATCAGAGATTATTTCTAAAATAAAACATAATCTCTAAGAAACTACGTAATATATTGCGTACCACCACAGTTTTCATTATGTTGCAGTTTCATTATCCGGCTCGATCCACAAACTGGATAATTAAAAGCGCGAGGCAAGAATTTAATTGACGTCTTCTGGTGTTATTTTTACTCCGAACCGATAATCTGAGGTGAATATTAACAGGGACAGTCATCGGAAAGAAATGCACATACTAATTTCATTATTCTTCCCGGAACAGTTGTTTGAAATGAGAAAGTGCACGTAGGAGTACCCCATCAGTTCAAATAAAGAGAATATTCGACAAAAAAGCTGGTGCCATGCTCGCAGACGTTCGAGGAATTGATTATGGATGCGAATATCTTATGAGGTGTTGTACAAATATTTCTTAATGTGGATTTAATCCATGAATGGGCCACACGTGAGGTTTCAATGGAAGCGATTTGCATTTTCGCGGGCAAACCAGTATTTCGTTGTGAAATGTTACCATGGTCGTTTACACTACTGAATTCCTATGAAAAAGTATTAGCCACGAAATAAATCGATTCCGCTGAATGAGATAGAAAAAACGTCTTAACGTAATTATCAGCTTGTGCTGTACCATTCTCCAGCATAACTGTATAGTGGGACCTATTTTCTTTGATGGAATTTCAACGTTAAAAAAAGAAATTATCATGCCTTTTAAGGCTGAAATGAATTTTCATGAAATAGTAATTTTCAACCTTAGCTAGGCTAAGGAATATTTTCAGGATCGTCTCATAAACCCTAATACCAAACGTGAATTTTCTTCAAGATGAGTATCTTACACCATGTAATCTTTTCCTTTGACCTCATTTAAAGAACTCTAATTTTATAATAACTATTTCTGATTTGGACCAACTGAAGATCAGCATCTTTGAAAAAAATCATCAAAATAACAATGATCTTTCAAGAATGGGTTATAGATCGGGTATTCATTTCTCAAGTAGATCAATAACAGCATCGTAACTTGTCCCAACTTGATAGGATTCAATATATGAATATAAGAACCAGTAGGAATAATTTTCAATACATTAGGTCACATTTACTTGTTTCCATTGTTGAATATTCAACGAAATCCATCCAGTGGTTTAATTTCGAATGTATGTATGTATCACCTATGTTAAACATAACACATTATGAAACCACAAGTTCATACATGAAACATTTGTATAACGAACGTTCATCGAAATTCGTCATCAAGCAGACTATGGAATTTCGACAGCTGATGTGCATAGCAAGTACTGATACCTATACTCCATTCACATTTATTTTAGCAGTCGGTTGGCCATGAAATAATTTTCCCCAGTTTTTGTAACTAAAACGCAGTAAGATTGGCACCCATGAAATGTCATTAATGTCATAACGCCGTTGCCACAACTAATATCAATTTTTATTACGAAAATGCCGAAAGTGATTGGAAAAAGAGACAGGGTTTAAGGAAGTGCTATTTAGAATTCAGGTCCGCTCATTCAAATAGTTATACCCTGATATCTAAAATCCACAATACGTCAGACGGTAGCGAACATATTCAATGTAGGAGAATTTATAAAATGTTTCATCTGAATCTAAGCGACTTATATTTGAGCTGAATATTTCCACAATCAGAAAGATTGTGAATGAAGAGGATGACAAAGAATTTCCTTCCATTGGGAGACCCAAAAAAGTGGTGGCATTTGAGAATATTATGTTTAAGTGAATTAATGCGAAAAGTTTACTACAGGATTTTCGATGAATGTCATCGTAGAATAAGTTCCCGAAAATTGATTTTTCTATTTTTCATTTGACTTGTCCTATACATTGTAAATGTCTTAAGGTACCAATGTGAAATTTTTGTTCAAAGGTTGACTTGAAACTTCCTTTAATTCCTTTTACTTATAATGATGCAAGATGATTTTTGTTGAAGAATTTAAGATTCTTGTAATTATCTGTCAATTCCTTTGGGAGATACCCATTCCCAACCACTGCATCATATGCATTTCATCTTCGGGTTAATATTTTTGAAATCTACAACTGATGTAACGTATTCAAACTTTAGCCAAAGAAGATAACGAACATTAACTCTCCTCAAGCTAGTGCATGTTATGATATTATACTGATATCTTGTATTTTCCATGTAAATAACTTGATTTGGTATGCATTCAATCAGTTTGTAAAAACTTCAATTATGTTCGTTTTTCGAAGAGATTCGACATTGTGATAAAATACGTAATAACAGAAACGTTTACGTAGAACGGGCAACATAGCGTTGATTTAAAACAAAAAAATG
Organism: Coccinella septempunctata; assembly: GCF_907165205.1. Lineage (NCBI taxonomy): Eukaryota > Metazoa > Arthropoda > Insecta > Coleoptera > Coccinellidae > Coccinella > Coccinella septempunctata. The sequence goes on along the minus strand of NC_058190.1, from coordinate 46,011,469 downwards.
TTTTGACAAGCTTCATAACCCCACATTTCCGTACTATACAGAGATGAATGTGTCAAATTTCCATGGCCAACCGAGTGCTAAAATAAAAGTGAATGGAGTATACAAGATCGATTATCCGAATGATACTGTAGATGTACCTCGCTATGTTCCTTTCCTTCCAACAGAGCGTAGATTTGAGTTACTCAATAAATGTGTGAATGGCCATATGGAAGCTCTCCACGGACAACTTCAGCAGAACCCATACCATCTCTCACTAATGAGACCATTCTTGGAAACCAGTCAGTTCTAGATCAATAATCCCTTTCAAGATCATTATTGATTCTATCTAGTGGTAGTATTTCGATTACCAAATTATTTTCCTTCTATGGTATTAGCTCTTTCTGTGCAGATGTGTGAGTGCCACCAAAATCAACATTGTGTATGCTAGTCCTCGCGTCATATTGCAGTGTGAAGACTTCTGTGATAGCAGCACTAGGTTGTTCAATCCCGACAACCTACGTGAAACCACCAGACGTCCATTAGATCAAGTCCTTCCCCTTCAGTTATTTATAGTAACAGTTTCTAGCACATAGATCCTCAAGAACACCTCCCCACAGATGTTATCTACGAAATTTACCAGTTTCCACCCGTTCGGCCGGTCAAAAAAACGAACCGCCGATCATATCTGCGAGTATGCAACGTTACACTGATCTAGTCCCTGCATCAATTACAATGATAGTGTAATTGGGAGGTGGGAACACGTCTGCTATAACGTCCTTCAGTCATCCAGCGATTTCAGATTTATCTGAAGATCTCCGACCGATAGCGAAATTTTATCGAAAAGGGGGCGTTGCCGTTCCGATGCATGCAGGCTTTTTCAGACCCGCATGATCTCTTGAAAAATTCCTCCACTTATGGAAAACTGGGTATGTGGTTATCGGTTTGAGCCGCTGGCTCAGTCTGGAGACTTGAACGCCGATCGGGAATGCGTTTTGGTTTATTATTTTCGTTATGGTATGCCTCTCGGGCCGATCGACATTAGTCAATAGGCGCCGAAGTGAGTAGATCGAGGGCAAACTGACAATGTTGACAGACCATATGTTGTTTTGGCAGCGTCAGTCAGATGTGTTGTTCACAGATGCGGTATCATAGAAAGTCACACTTTGTCTATCGAAAAGAGTATTAGTTTGTGCAAATGTTGCATTGCATGAGTTGTTACCATCTTACAACTGGCCATCTACAACTAGAACGCTTGGTGTCGAATTGAAAACAATCTCAGCTGACACGTGTGCTGAAAAAGAAGTCTGATATGCCTAGAAGTGTGCAGGAGAATCCAAGGCAGTCAATTCCTGGGCATTCACAATAACTTACCCTTCCTCAAGACCTGAACTTGACGGTATTTGACCCTTTACCTGCAGGAGGTCCAGCAGACCCAAAAGCTGGAAGGTACTGAACATTGACAATGACATATATCCGCTAAGCAGGCTTTGAAGCGTTTGGAGTAGGACTCCAATGTTATGGGAGAAAAATCTTCTTCATGAAGGCGCATTTTGGAATGGATAGCTTTGTTGAGGAGGATAATGCCATATATGCGACTGTTGTATCCACAAATAGCTTTTCATTCATTCATTCATTGCTGTATCCCGTTACCGGGAATAAATCTACAAAAAGACAGGACAAATTTAAAGGTGCGAACAGACTTGTAATTTCTTAGGGCTAGTTACTACTGTGTGCCCTCCTGTGACTGAAGAGACCCAACCGTGACCTGCAGATCCTTCCACACTCATATTTTCTGAAAATCCGGTGTAAAATGATTTGAGAAGTGTCTAATTGCAAAGGATGATGTGGAATTCACACTATACCTCATCCCAGCTTCTAAAACTGTTGCACCAGACTCAGAATAGCTTCATGATGTCCGGGAAAATTTTTGACTCTCTAAACTGATGTTGCAGCTGTTTTTCTGCTGATATATGATCATTTCGATGTGTTGTTGACGCGAAAGTTTATATAAGTAGTAGGCTCTATTTTTATTGGTGGCATAGTTTTCAGTTGTCTGAGAGATCTTAGCATGAAACTCATAATGAAACCTCTAATTGAAAAACTCGAATTGTTTATTGTATTTTGACATAAGAGACACCCACAGTTCTTTCCAATAATTAGATGCATCTTAACATCAAATTGATAACTAAAAGACAGAGAGAAAAGATAGAGATAACTAAGATCTTTAATTGAAATTTTTATATGTCGACTTTTGTCGTCACATATCTTATCTGCAAAAGTCGTTTATTCTTTTCCATTCAAAAGCTCATTTTTAATGAAAAACATTTTTCCTGGAAATGTAGATGCCAAACAAATTCTAAAGAATTTGTTCTTCGTGTTGTTCAACGTCAAAATCACTGTTCATCTTTGTTCTTTTATACAAGCAGTTAGCAGAGGAATTAACAATTAGCAGCTGCATCAGAAGCTAAATTGCTTCTGACCAAGGCGACGTAAATTATGAATAAAAATTAGGATGACTCCGATTTTGCAATAGTTCACTTTACTACATAATTACAAGTTTCTCTAATGAAGTAAGTACTCATTCCCAAGTTGCGATAAGTTTTAATAGAGTTCTGGAACACTCTTCAAATAAACATGTAGTTTCGTTTTCAAACATCGACATTCTAAGAAAAAGGTGCCCGACTCTATCGAACGATTCGTTATGAATACTAATGTTTTTGGGGTCCACCTTGGGCAAGGTCATCTGTAGCAACTGGCAGACGGTCGAAAATACCGATTTCGTGAAGAAACTGAAGATCTGGACCAGATGATCCTTCCCAGAAACAAATTTTCCCAACGTTCTCTGAACAGATTGCAATATACCGCCAAAGAACCAATTTTCCCATCATCAACATTCGGTTTTAAATTTGTGTCGATTTTTCCTCGAATTGCATTACCGAAATTCCTCAAGTGACTGATAGAATCTTCGATTGTTCATCAATATTCATGACAACTGAAGAATTTGTTGGTGCATGTAAGTATTCGATACTTGAAATCTGACTGAAATGATTGACTAAACGAATACCTACTCAAGTATCCAAAGCCAAATTTTTCGTGATTTTGATTCAATTATTTCGGATTATTTTCATTATTCTTTTTCTCATTTCCTCAGTCAGAAGAAACACGTACATAAAGAGGAAATAATCATGTCTTTAATATAGCTGGATTGAATTATGATGAAGGGTTAAATTGACATTTTCGGCAAAATGAAGCCAGAGCACTCACAACTGCAACCTAAGCTACTCTGAGGAATGTTTTTCGCTTTTCAGGATGGTCTGAATTAGCCTCAATGTGGAACATAAATTTCCTCCAAGATCGTGTGCCTCCCTAAAGAACATGATGCAAAAATCAAGAACAACGGTATGATTTTTGAAGATCTCGAAGATCGTATCAAATTTCTCTGGCATCGAAACTGTTCCGCAGATACTCCCAGTGATTTGTTTCGAACCAAAACCTCTAATTCCGGTTGCTAGGACATACACCGAGATGAGTGGACAAGAAATCTAACGATCTAGGGTGACACGGCCTTGGTCAACTGAAACCTGCATTACGTGATGTTTCGAACTGGTGAACAAAAACTTGAACAGTCGAAAAAACTTGAGGTCTTGCTGAAAGAAGGATATAGATGTGTAATTGGGATTAGTTTCAGCTCATTCGAAATTGATTTGTGTTGCTTAACATTCAGAGTGGGTAGTTCTTCTGATGAATTCGATTCAAAAAAATTTGGTGGGTAATTTGCTGAATTTGCTCACCGTGAAGTACGTCTTGCAAAAAAATAGAAGTATCTATCCTAGCTACAAGGATTTTTCAAACCATTTTGTTAACAATGTTGATAGTCATACAACTCCCGAATAACTATTATACCGAAATAAGAAGTGAGTATAAAAAGCTCGATAAAAAGTAATACACAAGTACAGGGTATCCCAAATTGCTTGATTTTGTCTATTTCTGTTACTTCTGGTACTAGAGTAGATAGGTAAAAAGGTTGAGAGGAGTCCTGGGGTGGATTTTCGTGAAAAGTCCACTAGTGGAAACCTTTTCACGATATCTTCATTTGTCTAGAAAATATAACCAAATATTGATATTTTGTCGATTTCGAAAATGTGCCATAACTTCTTTACTTTCGAAAATATGTAAAAACTATATACAGTATATTCAACTTTTATTTATGTCTTGTACTAATGAGTGGAAAAAAACGGTGAAAAAGTGCCTGTAGAAAGTTTTCATCGTGTTCAGATATGTTCGAAAATGAAGAAGTTATGGCACATTTTCGAAATCAACAAAACAAATATAGATATCGTAAAAAAGTTTCCACTCATGTTCTTTTTACAAAATTCGAGCACAGGAATCCTTTTTACTTTTTCAGTGAGGTTTTAACCTATCTAGTCTGGAAATAAATTCATTTCTGAAACAAAAAGTTAGGTTTGTCATTTAAAAATACTTAACTACCCTCCAACCCTGGCAAAGGGTGCATGTCAGACTCATCCATTATAAAATTATATATGGAAAGTTGCGTAACTCAAAATCGACCTCAAAATTATTATTGACCTGTTCGAGCAATTTTCTACGACAGTAAATACCGAAAATATAAATTTTGTGGGTTACTTTATAATAACTCTGTGTCCTGTATCATATGAATGTCACACAGGATGCATGGTCCAATGAAAACTTCTCCCTACAGGTGAATTTGATGAAATTAAAGTAACTATTCAAAATTATATCAGGAACTCCAGACCACTATCAACATTACAGAAAAAAGTGGGTTCTTGGAAAAAGCTTCTGTTTTTTTCTCATAATATAGCATCAGTCAGGAGAAAATGTCTTTTGAAGGAGGCATTTATTGAAATTTGAATTTGGTACACTAGGACTGATACCCACATCCCTAAATAAAAGCTTCAACAATATTTTCATTAAATCAAAATCTCAAAGAGCGCAATGTTCTATCACCATCTGAAGCAGTTATAAAATCTTCTAGTCAGTTCACATTTCAGTCTCGAAGTTATCAAAACACGTTAATATCATAACCCTGAATAACAACTCCTCAGTTAATTATGCGTTTATCGATGAACTATGTAAATTAGAATCAATCTTGAGGAGCAGAAATAGATAAACTACGATTAGCAAACCGTTTGAAGGTGAATTGCACCAACAGTTCAAATCAATTATCAAATCATATATGTTATAGATCATCATAAAAAAACATCGATCAATTTCGAATTGGCCAGATAAATTATTGGCAGTTATCTTCTCACCACTAAACCAATTTAAACCCAATCAAATCGACATGATTCTGATAAGTACTCAGAGTTCTTATCTGATTGTTGAATAAGGTAGGAAAAATCCATTGAATTGAAATTTATGGAAATTCCGAGATAAAAATCATAAATCATTTCCTGAAAATTTCTCCAACCAACATTCTTGTGACGTTTTCTACGTGAATAATATAATAGATCGAGCAATCTAATTGCGATATTTACAGTAACAAAACAGTACCGCTCACCTCAAACTGAGATAATTCCAGAGGGACTCAACGCACCACCAAGTCCATTCGAAGAACAACTCTGGGGTCCTCGAGATTCACAATATCCAAATTAAATATAAAACACTTCGTCCAGATGTGTAATCTGCTTAATAGTTCCGGGGGTCGCGCACCAACAAGTTACCTACAACAACCAGGTGTTTCTAGTCACTGACAGAATAGAGCGCGAAGGACCAACTCCGCGGTTGCTGCGCTGCGCAAAGTCCTGCGGTCAGGCGAAGAATGGTTACCGGCACCAGCGAGGTACCCACGACGCTCTAGTCTGCGATTCCTTCCAATGTTACGACCATCACAGTGTGTAATCGTCCTTTGGTTCTTCGATAACGGTGTCATACGTTTTGCAATTCGTCGTTTATGGATACCATTGTACGTACGGTCAATTGGAACGAGAGATTTGCATACTGTCTAGTTTGAATGGGGAAAAATCGTAAATTCATCTCAGGTAGGCAGGGTTTTCCCAACGAAGTGTACAAGGACCGTAACTATACTTCTTTTTGGGGAATACTATAACTGAGACTCCAGCAGATGACGCTTATTCTTCATGGTTGTCCGGGCAAGGGAAAGTTATGTCACCTGATTGATGCCCTGGACTATGTAGTCTGCCTATTATTATTCTCACATCGAATTGCTGAAGATTCACACTCCAACAGAATCACATCAGCTGGAGGCAGATTGAGGATTTGAGTGAACAAGGAGTTCTTACAGTTGTTATGTGAATCTGGCAGCAGCTGGCATCATTTCCTGAAAAAGAAAAGGGGAAACTGATCATCTATTGGACCTCCTCGATGTCTTATGCACTCAGAAATACGTCTGGGTATACTCCTAATAATGTGGTCGATTTTCTCTTGAAATATCTCATAAATCTGATAAGATCACTCTCTAGGTATTCTACCATTCCAAGATCTGTACAACTGCCATTATTTCGTCGCTCATATCAAATTTTGAATCATATTATAAGATATTCCAAGGGTTTCTGCAGAAACAATGTAGGGTCGTTGTCTACTGAGGGAATCTGGAGAACTATAAGATCTAGAAGGAAACGGATGAAACATTTCCGATCTCTTTTTCAGATGAACAAAGAATGGTAAAAACCATCGTAGCCTCCTACGATTTTTCGTTTTTGAGTAATCAGCAAAAAATGAGATTTTGACTATTTCGAAAAGTTGTCATAACTTGTTTGTCTTTGGATTTACAGATCTGAAACTAGCACCTTCTACAGGCACATTTTTACGTACAATCCACTGACGAGCTCAAAATAGTTTTTCATTTCGTATCGTTAGACGAAATTTCGTTTTTTGAATGCAAACTTTTATTGAATTTGATATTTTTCAATTGGTGCCTAGGAAGGTTTAAGTTTCAGATCTGTAACTTCCAAGACAATCAAATCATGAGAACTTTCGAAATAGTCAAAATCTCATTTTTTGCTAATAACTCAAAACCGAACAATCGTAGGAGGCTACGGTTTTCAGCATTGTTTGTTTCTCTGAAAAAGAGTTCGGAAATGTGTCATCCGTTTTCTTCTAGCTCTTATAGTTCCCGAGATCCCCCCAGTAGACAACCCAACAACCCAACAATTTTGCCCACCCTGTACACTCGATTAAAAGCAATACTATAAGCACGGCATTTTAGGTTTTATAATTGACTATTTTACCATCGAATATATCTCAATGCTCATCAGAGCAACTGCCCTTCACACACAATAAAATTCAGCATCAGTCACTAACATATACTGAATTTCATTCATCCTTCCTTCTACAAAATTTCGATAGATTTTTCTGGGCTCATGATATATGTTTCCACATTTTGATCTATGGGAATTGGGGTTTCCTAAAGCCATAAGATCATGTATTTTGTTTTTTTGTATTATTGTATAAAAAATAATTTACGAACTTTTTTCTTCAATATTTTTTTGTGATATTATTATCAGCATTTGTTATTCCTTGTAATAAAAAAGTTTCATAAAGCTCCTCATCCTCTAATTCTTCGGAAATTCAGAGCCGTACCTTTAAGTATAAGAAACCGAAATTATAACTTTCCATACCTACTGTCAGTTAAATCCAGTTGAAACCCAATTATCAGATAAGGTTGAAACTTTGGAACCAACTTCCTTAGTTTCTTCACACCAAATAATAACATTTTGCAATTCACCTAAAGAATAGTACAGTTGAAGCCAATTATGAATATTCATCGTCCTTCGCATAAGCCTCTACATTGAGGAATCACATAAAATTAACTGTAAACAATGAGCGAAGAAAATAATTGTCTTGGAAAACGTATAAGCGGCCCTGGACCAAAGTTGTCTGGAATTCTCACAGTTAATTTTACACGCCAAAACGGTACAAAACTAGCCGAGATGGAGAAGGAAACGAAAATGATTAAAGAGAATTCAGTTAATATCGACAAAGCCTTTCAGATGATATTGATAAGGAAGGCCTTAATCAATTCATTATTTCTCCAGAGTTTTTCAGGTTCCTTTCATCGAATCAAACACAGCGAATTCAAGAGGTATACCAGGGCCCATATTTTTGATCTCAGTACAATAGAAAACCGAGAAAGCAGATCTTTCATCCCTTTTAATCGTAAAGATCGATTGTGTATTTCCTTCTCACTTTTCTATCGGTAGATAGAAATTCAAGAACACTAGACCCAGTTCATATACAAAATCGTTTTTCCGACACTCAAATTATTCCACTTTTGAGAAGTTTACTTTCATATTTGACTCTGTTGATACAGGTACAGACTATTTCAGTTTCCAGAAAGAGCACTGGAATAGGTTATTCTATTTTCGTCTTTCTCTGAATGCTTTCAATAGTTAATAATATATTGCTGCCAATACATCAGTACAGTTAACACCAATATAGGTAATATTCATCACTTTTCAGAAACGAATACTTCGGATGCCTCGAATTCCCAAAATCACTGACAAATAATCACCAATTAAGAATAACGCATGGGTGGTTCAGGGATACTCGAGAACATGGCGAGGAAAAACACTCGGAAAAAACAGATATTCATTTGGAGGTACCCATAGATAACTGTTCTTATATGGATGTTGCTATTCAACATCTGTTACATGGGTTTATATGGTTCTTACTGGTAATTGTTTCCTGTTCCCTGCAGACTAATCTTCCTGAAAGTTTCTCTTGGGATTAAATGGGTAATGGATTCGTTTTCTAGAATAGAGCTTGGAAAGGAATGGTAAAAGAAACCGTCTTTTGTGAGCTGCAAACTAAGAACTTGCATCTAAATTTTTGGAGAATCATTTTGGTACTCTCATTATACCAAAAGTAGGTAATATACATGCGATCAAGCGAAATGGCAAATCAAAATCCTGTGAAGTGTAATTTGAACACTAGGTTGGATTTTCTCAAAATTTGATCGATTACTTACCTAACCCTAAGACATGTACAAAAATAGTTGTAATGTAATAAATTCGTTAATGATGAGTGTTATGTTTTCTTTGTAACTTATGGTAGGTATATATCATTTTCCTACAGTTGATGTCATTTGGTTCAGACTTAAAAAAAACTTCTTTCAACACATGTTTGAGCTGAACAAGCCTTTACTTTGAACCTATTTGAAGGGTACTAGTTTCTAGAAATATAGAATTCCCAAATCTAAAAAACAACATTGAAAATTCCATACGAGAATTTTCCATGCAGGCTGTCATAGGTTATACTTTAAATACATATATCTGAGCTCTACATAAGGAAGTCTATTTTCTTTCAGTCGCCTGTTAATCATTCCTCTAATGACGCTGCTAACAAGTAGCTAATAAGATTGTCTTCTGCCACTCCTCGCGCTGTACCCAAGTAATAGGCGCAAGTATTTAGAGTGATAGATCCCAAATTGGCCAAATTAGAGGAAATTTCAGTTAACTCTCTCCAATTTAGCTGGGTTATGATATAATACGAACAGGAAGTTATTTTCCCCCGTTGAAATGAGTTTTAACACACCTCGCTATTAACGCGGTCGCATTATTGCCTAACGTCTAATTTTGCAGGGATGTTAATTCTGATTCTTGTGCAATTAAGTCATCATTCACTTCATCGGTGGTCATCGGTAGTGACCAACGTCTTCCATCGTGAATATTCATGAAGTGAGGAATTATTCTGTGAAATAAGTATTCGATATTTTTTTATTTACTCCCAGAGTGGGGTGTAGATTTCTTCTTCTACTTAGGTTAGGCTTTATGCCTATTCTTGAGGATCTTTCAACCCTTGTGCTCAGTTCTGTGGACGTATTTGTGATGTAGACTGCCAGCTGTCACGCCATCTTCTAAAGGGACGTAGTGGCGGTCTCTTTCTCGTGGGTTTTTCCATGCCAGTGTTCGATGGTTTTTCCGATAGCACATTTAGATGGCCTTTGAAAAATACGAGGATGTATTGATATCTAGTTAGCCTGGACCAGTTCCATGCATAAAAAATATTGCGTTACCAAAGCAACGAACAATAACTCATTGGAAGTGTCAGTGTGACGTTTGAGGTAAAGCTGTGCTGGTCTGGTTTGCGGAGCAAGAAAAAACATGTTTTTTGAAAGGTCTAGAGACGTTGCAGGTTCACGGTTATGAATGTATCCAATTAAAAGGAGAATATGTTGAGTAATAAAATATTTTGACATTGAAATTTTGTTTGGTTCTATAGTGGGCTAAGAATTTTTCAATATATCGTCGTACTATCGTACTGATGGCTGAACTTTTGATTTTGGTCAATAAATAAGTCCGTATTATATCCGTGAAAGTTCGGAAAAATGTGGAAGTGTCGCTACGATCGATCACAGAATTTGAATAATTCCAGTTCCAGCTCATTTAACCGGAACTGCCTACCGTGTGCGGCCAAGTTCCAACGGTTCCATTGTAGTTTGAAAAATTCGTAACACATGATATAGGAAACGGATGAATGGTTATGCAAGGCCAGCCTTTGTGGAATGCCCGTAAATCAATTTATTATTAATAACGTTGTGCCTACGAAGAAAGTGAAAATCGACGACAAAATGGTTTTGTTGAATAAACAAGATTCAGTACAAAGGCGTTGTCGAGATATTGCTTTGCATAACCCGAGAATGCAAAGGTGTCAACTCATATTTCACACTAATAAAATATGAAGGCTCCATTGACAAAACGAGCTCCTAAAAGACGTAAAACATCATATTTTATTTCATTCAAGAACAGCTACAAATATTTCTTTAATTGCAATATAATGGGTACTTATTGCTTAGGACAGTTGTTCTTTTCTTCTACTTTCCTTCTCATTTGTTATAGTTGGAAGCCGAGGCTAGTGGTGGTATTCTGCTTTCATCTGTAAGCCAATCTGTAACTTTTCATAAGCTTACAGGAAAATTGCAATTTTTAGTGATCTGTAGCTTACAGGAATCCGTAACTATTTACGATAAGTAGTTCAAAAGTGACACTGTCAATGAGATAGTGACAGAAACATTATTTACGAATCTGTCAATCTGATATTAGTGTTCTGTGATCTGAAACTTACAGATCGATCGTAAGCTACAGATTCGTAACTTACGAATGAAAATCAGAATACAACCATAAATCGGAATTTACTCGAGTGTCGTGGAGACCTAGTGGATTTTGACGAAAAATCGTCAGGTGTACATACTCGAGTGTGTTAGATTTTCATACAGATGATTAATCTTGGTGTTGCAAACGTGTTGACCCATTAATCTGACACGCTCGAGTAAATCCCGAATTTCACTCTTGAGCTTCCCAACTATTATGTGCACTATTTTTAATTTAAATGGGACATCTTGTATAATCTTGTAGCTTTTGATTGACTTTTTATAGTCGAAAGTGATAGGTTAGGTATTTTTCAGGATGCAAATCATCAAAAATAGCAAACATTTTTTTATGATTTTTAAGACGGTTATTATAACTCATTCTCATCAATATTTCAATAAGATCTGTTTCACCCAAATCGATCAATATCGAAGGTTGATATCAAGAATATTCTATGTTCGAACGCTCGGTATGCGAACATCGTAGTCCCATCATACATCCTTGAAAAGCACTTCCTCAATTTCCTTTCCTAACTATGTAGATCATCTGAAACCGTTTTAATCGGTTCAGTAGTTGCTCAGTGATATATGTTTGTGTACGCTCTTCAACCCATTCTGATGTGGTAAGTACACCTTAGCCGCAGTAAATAACAACGTAGATAATCATCGCAACTTATTTATCGCTAAGCGAGAGATGAATAAAAAAATCTCGTAACAAAGAACGGAAGGATATAGATGGATCGATAATAATTATGAATTTACAGTTACTCCTCCATGACAAAGTTCCTTTAGTTTCGGCGGGTTACAACGCAGAAGTAGCGGATTTCATAGACCCAGTCTTTCATTTTCTATGTCACAGTTTAATTATACGAAATGAATAATGAGTATGGTTTTTACGAGAGAAGATTGAAACCTTCATTCAAACATCTTCATGCGCGGTTATACACCATGATGAAGAAGAAGTTTTCAATCTGGAATTCTATGTTAAATAAATCCCATTCAAGAATTATTGACATCCCACTAGGCCTCGAAAGTCTAGAGCATAGACATAGAGACTTTATGTCTATGGTCCAGAGGCAGCCTAATATCTATAGTCACAAAAGATTAAGATTAACTTCTGTAGTTTCAATCACAGAATTGAAATAAATAAATATAACCTAGAAAAGTATTTGAAAGGAGGAAATATTCGAATAGAGAGCAAATTAATGAGAATTCAAAATTGATACAATTATATTCCCAATTTGTTCGAATAAATTATAAACATAAACAGCAGTACAAACTTCAAATTATCTTTGGTCGGAGCATAGATTCATATAATAGTTATAATAGGTCTATATAGATTACTTTTTATTCACAATATTCTATTTTCCACAGCTTGAATGGACTATATATTGATTTTTCATTGGAAACCTTCTATTATATCACCATTATATGTCCAATTATTGATTATACTGCGTTCTTTTCATTGCTCTTCCTGGTCATGGAAATTTTCGCGTTGGATGTCCCAGGGGGCCTAATTGTGTCCCCCAACTTATTCCTTGAATAACAAGGGCCACGTTAACAAGGCACGTTCGGTACAAACTTCATAAATAATTCTTTTAGTCTTCCTCATACCACGATAAGCACGATGCGGTGGAGTTGCCGGTTTCCTTATACCGTGATCAAATTATCATAGAACACTGATAACGATTGGCAACAATGACACCATCGGAGATTTACTCTTGTCGGCGCTTACTAGTTCGCTAGCAATTAGGTGGCACAACTGTAACGGTAAAGGCAAATTGAATGCCATGTACCGGCAGTTGTTGGTGGATAGTTGGGGTGATTTTCTTACCTCAAGGAAGTTATTCGAGAAATTTTATTGTTTCTTTGTGTCAAATGGACAAAACTCCAAACGATTTTGAAATCTCCCATAGAAGAATATAATTTTTTGTGATGTCTTTCCATCGTTTAGTATAGAACAGGAATATCCTTCACTTAACTCTCTGGCCAACGTAATGAAATCAAATTCAAAGTGAAAAAGGTGCTGAGGTTCCTCCTTGATCAATACTTCCTTAAGAATATGCCCCTGATATTGCTGGAAAAGAATCTGGGATATTTTCAGTCCTTCCAAATAGACTAAACCACCAATGAAGGAGGGGAGCTAAAAAATTGCCCAAGTTTGACTTGCTGACCTCCAACATTACTTTGCTGATGCTTTGTCTGCGTGCCACTGACGCATGGTATTTTTTTTTCCCAATCTATTGTTTTTCAAGGTTTCTTTGGCGAAGAATTTGGGATCAGTAGAGGCCCTCACAAAGTTTTTTTTTATGCTAGGTGGATAGGTTGATATAGGTTACATAGTCAAACTTGGGTAGTTTTCATTTGCTGTTTATTTTGTTTTTTACCCTTCAGGTGAGCACCGAAACTTCGATATTTTCATCTCTGGATCCCTTGAAACTGGGAAAAGATTAGTTGGTTTTGCCCATCAAAAAGTTTATCTATAAAAAGGAATATTTTTCATTTCGAGACCATTGAAATGAATTGCTTTTTAAGACCTTCCAATTTTCTCCTCCTAATTCAGTTCAATGAGAAGTCGAAAACGAAAAACTGCCCATCATGGTACGTTGAAAAACCGACACAAATCCTCATGGGTTGTAAGATGTCTACCAGCTACAATATGCGTCGAACACAAAGAGAGACCTCATTGTTAAAACCTCTATGGAACGTTCGCGTAACTATGTAATTAATAACCTAACAAGATATTCGATAAAAAGCATCAGTGTCCATGACGTAAGGAGATGCAGATGACCTAATAAAATGGAATAATAGTGTTTACAAGACTGAATAAACTCTTGGGAGAAACTGTCTGATGTGAGAACTAGGAAACAGAGCAATGGGATAACAGAATCTATTGTGCCGTAACACTTCTGTGGCGTTTTTCTGATATTCCCATACGTGTGCCGGATTAAAAATGCCTGAAAATGTAGTGCCATGGTTTATTATGCTCGCCTACAATATTTCAGTACATGTTGCGTTGCGTTCTTTGAATTCGGCTTCCAATTTGTCTCACAGACGTATGAGATTGGCCCAATTACGAAATATTCAGATACAGAAGAAATGTGCAACAAAATTCTTTCCCTTTTAATTTAAACACTGAATGACTGAATCTAAGACAAAGTCACTGACTTACTGGATGATGAAGAAATAAAGAAATTACATTTTACTTTTTCATTTTATAATTTCTTTCCTTTCAAAGTTTATTGTCTATAATCTACATTGTTCTGTATACAGGGTGAGTCTTTGACTCGTACAAACATTTCAATAGTAGATTTTTGAGGTCAAAAGAAACTCTTTTAACCTGTAAGTACAATTTTTCAAATTTCACAGATAGGTACTTTTCAATTTTTGAACATCGAATTACTCGAAAACGGCGCATTATTCAAGGAAATATGAGGAATACTTTTACTCCACAAAACGTTCAAATATTCATCGGATAGCGTCCAACTTAGTTTCAAGAGTTGAGTTCTTTAAACTTGGGTATTTTTATGGTACGTAAAGGTCATAATGAGAAAACTGGAAGACGTGGGTGATATCTTGTGTTCACAAAAATTTATCAAATACACTGCGCAAAAATATTAACGCACATTATGGAAATCTCAAATTTATTCTACAACTGAAGGTGTTTAATTATTTTTATCAGAATTATGCATGCATATGTTATCCACTTTCAACGGTTTTCTTCAATACAGATGTTTTTTCCCAGCAGGAATAAAAAAACATGATATTATCAGATTTTGAATGTATTGGCTCCATTCTGAAATCAGTTGTTCCCGATCAATTCTAGTGATCAATGGTTTTTCTTTCGTTTGATTTTCTACACTCGATCGCTATGCAACGCGAAACACGCAATTTGACCAAAGAGGAATGTGCCCAAGCGGTAGTTTTGCTAGAAGAATGGTGGATATACACAAGAATTGCAGAAAGGTTTGGAGTTTCCCATACAAGTGTGTCCAGAATGTTGCAGCAATTCAGGGAGACAGGTATGAATGTCCGAAGACCAGGACAGGGTAGACCACGGGTAACAACTGCCATTCAAAAACGTTACTTGAGAGTTTCTTCGTTGAGACAACGGTTTGCAATCGCTCGCCTATTTCAAATTCAGCTTGAGCAAACTCATGAGGTGCAAATTATAACTCAGACAATAAGAAATCGCCTCAGAGAATATGATTTGAGGCCTCGTGTCGCGGCAAGAAGCCCAGCTCTTACCCCAGCCCATCGAAGGGCGCGTTTGGATTTTGAGAGCATACCCATTGGGAAGAGGCCGATTGGGAAAGAGTTCTCTTCACAGATGAGTCTAGATTCTGCCTCTACCATTGTGATCGACGTTCCCTTGTATACAGACGTCCACATGAAAGATATGCTCAGTGCAATTACCTGAATACTACTGATTTCGGGGGAGGGTCGATTATGGTATGGGGTGCAATATCTTTGACTGCTCGCATAGACCTAGTGGTCGTTGATAATGGAGCTATGAATGCTGATAAGTATATAAGGAACATTCTTCAAGAGCATGTAGTGCCATTTGCCCCATACATTGGTGAAAATTTCATTTTTATGACGATAATGCCAGACCCCATCGTGCGCGCATCGTTCAGGGGTACTTTGAAGAGGTTGAAGTCTCTCGAATGGAATGGCCAGCAAGAAGTCGTGATCTCAATCCGATTGAGCAGGTTTGGGACAACCTCAATAGAAGGCTGAGAAGTTCAGAAAATCATCCAGCTACTCTTAATGACTTTGGAATCCAACTCGGAGAAATCTGGGAAGGATTAGATCAGAACATTTTAAGATCACTCATTTTGAGTATGAACCGTCGTTGCCGAGCTGTAATTAACGCAAGGGGTGGAAATACCAAGTATTAAATCACTTATCAGCATTTCAGTATTTTGAAAATTGTTCATTTCTCTCCTTTCACTTAAGATTCGGTGAAATCCTGAATTTTTCTTCCATTTAATGTGTCTTGTTCCGTTCAAAACCTTCCCGAGAGAACATAGAAAATAAGTTTTAAAGTCGATATAGAGTTATAACTCTAACTTTCATTTAAATTGAGATTTTCAGAATGTGCGTTAATTTTTTTGCGCAGTGTAAATATAAAACTATATTTCTAGCCAAAGACTCACCCTGTATGTCGCTGACAATCCATGAAGAATGCATACATAAACAGACATAAGGATTCTATAAAAATTATTGCCCATTGGAGAAATTTCTGTAATTCATACCCGTCTACGTCCATGATACCTACTGAAAGACAAAGAAACGCTTATCAAATCGTTTCTTGGATAGAAACTTTTCAGACAATTGGCAACTTTAATTTTCTGTACATATCATAGCCGAAGAAGGAAAATATTCCAATAAAAAAAAAATAAAACATTTCATAATAGTTTCTAGAATGATTAATAGAAAAAAATGTATCAGGCTATAATTTCGAAACTAATTTAGGCTGGACCATGTGTGGGAAAATCCAAAATGAAGGATATAAGCTTTAATTCACAAATTTTTCGATATTGCTCTGAGATTAACTGAATGATCCGAGATTATAACAATATCTTCACAGAATCCAGCCATGCCATCAACATAATTACAAACAATGTCGAAGTGCACTGAGTGAATCACGACGTTGAAGGAGGAATAACATGAATAATTGATTTTGTCATTGATATAAATTCGAAAATGTAATTTACAGTTAGATCGCTTATTAAAGCGTCAATTTCCTGGATGGTTCTCAAAAATCGCGGCAAGTTATAGCTGTCGTCGTCTTAATATCATTATATTAAACAATAAATCACGTCTAAGTTATACAATGCATAAGTAGCGGATACCGTTAAAGTTCAAACATCCACCAAAAATGTAAAATACAATGGAGGTCACTGTATTATTTTTAACCATGGGCGGAGGTCGCCTTTGGAAAAGGGATTACGTTGTAGCTTTGGAGCTATAAGAGCTAGAAAAAAACGAATGACACATATCCTCTTTTTCAGAGAAACAAAGAATGGGGAAAACCGTAGCCTCCTACCATTCTTCGTTTTCGAGTTATTAGCAAAAAATGGGATTTTGACGATTTCGAAAATTTCTCATAACTTTTTTGTCTTTGAAATTACAGATCTGAAACTTGAACCTGCTTAGGAAATTTTTATACGTAGAATTTACTGACAAAAGATTTTTTCCAATTCAAAAAACAAATTCAATAAAAGTTTGCATTTAAAAAAACGAAAGTTCACCTAATGATTCTAAATGAAAAAATATTTTGAGGTCATCAGTGGATTCTACGTAAAAAAGTGCCTGAAGAAGGTTCAACTTTCAGATCTGTAACTTCAAAGACAAAAAAGTTAGGAAAACTTTTCGGAATCGTCAAAATCTCATTTTTTGCTAATAACTCAAAAACCAAGAATCGTAGGCGGTTACGGTTTTCGCCATTCTTTGTTTCACTGAAAAAGAGCTTGGAATTGTGTCATTCGTGTTCTTCTAGCTTTCATAGTACTCGAGATACCCTCAGTGGACAACGAATTTTGCCCAGCCTGTACATAAATAATATATGAACCTAAAATAAAATAAAATATCGTTGTTTTCTAGACGAGGTTTTCATACATCGATGTTTGCATGGAGACAGTGAAGAAGTACTCAAGGATTACTTATTCTTATAAAGTGTGCAATCACAGCTCAAGATTCAATGTTTCAGTGTAATATCAATATTTTTCCATCGATACTGAAAAGGAACACGTCTTCCCCAGAAATTTATTGGAAACAACTAAATTCTTTATTTCCCCATCATTTCCGGCATATAAAACCACATATTCACAGTTTGTGAATCTGAATCTACGTTATTCCAACATAATTCGTCATAGTTAACAAAGATCCCAACTCTTAAACTGCAAAAACGCATATATGCTTGGAGACTTCAACGATGCGTTAAGCAAGCATCGCAATGAAGTACGCAGATTGCTGAAAAATGCAAAAAAACGCTTAACTTCATACGCTTAGTGATTTCTTGAGATTTGACTGTTCAGTACTTAATTTGCCCAAAAATTACCCATGTTTCAGAAGATTGTGAAAATTTAATTTAATCCCTGAACGAGACGACACTGGTCGTCATCGCCAAGCCAGTCCTAAAAGGCCTTCAACATCCGCTTCTAATCAGTTTCCGGTAAACACGTCCCAACATAAAAGCATCAAACTTTATATTCAACGGACGGTATTGTTTTGATGCAAAATTATAACCTAGAATGGATGTGCAGTTCTGATGGGAATCGCTAGTTATAACTGACAGGTTTGACAGCCTTATCTTCGGGGATAATTGCAGTTAAACAAGTAATTTTAAAAAGTTTTAGGCGGCACTGAAAATACTTCAGATGTTGTCAAGAATTCCTAAATTTAATCAATTAATATCATCCAGTCAAAAATAAAGTTATATCATGTAGATTCCAATAATTGGATATATATTAATATGGAGTGCACAGAACTGAAAATATTACAATATCTCTTGATGAATTTTTCTGGTTAGAAACGTTCATTAAGGATCAGGATCAGCAGAAAACTTTGTATCTCTAGCTGAAACTGTTCTAGCTGAAATAAAATTTTCTATTCGTATTTCTTGCAGAGATTGCTATTGAGTACTGCTTCAATTTTCTCTGTGGGTATCAGCACTGGGGCCCTCGATGAAGTAATATATGAGCTCTGCATTCCTCATTATAGAGCCAGCGATTCAAAGCAAACGACAACAATATATTGGGCGATCCATAAAATGTTGCATACACTAGACAGCTTACCGATTCCTATTTCAATATACAGGCATACTAACAACCAATTTAACCATGTAACGTGAGCTTTCCTGAAAATAAAACCAACAAGCCATAAAGACACGTAGATACTCCTTATTATGATTTTGCGTTAAGCGTCCCAACTTTGCATGCATTATTTCAGTGAAATTATACGAGTGATAAATCAGGTGTGCTTTCAGATGTGCAATTAAATGCTTGGTATCACTTACACATTTCCTGCAACTTCACCATTAATGTAGGTATCTTCTAAATATTTGCCGATGTAATCGTTTCCAACAGTAAACATTTCCATAAACTAACTAATTATGCTTAATTGGATACCGAAGTGAATTTATACCCTTGTAAATTGTTCAACATGTAGACGCTTTTCGAACGACGGGTAGAATTAATGTTGAAGAATGGAGTGCATTTAGATCAGGGGTGAGAATAAAAATTCTGCTACCTAGGCGTGATACACAATCAATATATAGCTGCGAGCTTGGAAGGATTTGGATCAGTGATAAACTGAGTTAACTTGGGATCATAAACGCGAGGCAAACCTAAGATTCACATTTCATAACCCCAAATTACTCCTCAAATTTTCTCAACTAACTTCAAGCTAAAAGATGGGCACCACTGGCCTAGCATAAGTGCATAGTGAAAAAATTTTAAAACACAGACTATAAGTCTTAAATGAAGCTGTGTCTGCTAGATCTGCCAAATACATATTCTCGCCAAAATATAACGATATATGTAGAAAGATAGAACTCAACAAAAAATTCGAGTTGTTGAAGCTATCATACCTCAAAATCGAATGGAATTGCTTAAATTTTCGAGTGCATGACAGCTATCAGTCCTATTATCGTTTCAATTCATCTGGTGGTCAATGAAGCGTTAAAAGTTTTTTTAATTTCTTTCTCGTTTTTCCCTATTTGCTAATGTAAATATAAATATACATACGAGGATATATTGAAAAATTCTTAGCCTACCATAGAACCAAACAAAATTTCAATGTCAAAATATTTTATTACTCCACATATTCTCCTCTTAATTGGATACAGTTATTACAGCGAAACTGCAACGTCTCTAGACCTTTGAAAAAAAAAAGTTTCTTTTCGCCCTGCACACCAGACCTCCACAGCTTTTATTACCTCCTCGTTGGAAGAAAATTCACGACATTTTAAACCTTTTTTCATTTGAGGAAAGAGATGATAGTCGGATGGAGCCAAATTTGGTGAATAAGGGGGGTGTTCTAGTAATTCAAACCCTAAATCACGAATTCTTTGCATGGCAACATGAGATTTGTGTGGGCGTTGTCCTACAAAAACAAAACATTTTTGTATAGCTTTCCGCGTCTTTTCTCTTAAATTTTTTCCCGTATAGTGGTCAGTAACGTCGAATAGTAATCTCCGGTTATTGTTCTACCCATATCCAAAAAATCAATCATGATCACTCCATGGCAATCCCAAAAAACTGAACCAAGAGTTTTTCCAGCAGATTTTTGGATACGAAACTTCTTAGGTCTTGGAGAACCAGAGTATCGCCATTCCATCGATTGTTGCTTTGTTTCTGGATCCTAGAAATGTACCCAAGTATCATCCATAGTAACAATTCGGTTTGAGAAGTCTACATCGTTTTCAAATCGAGCACAGATCGAACGCGATGCTTCTACCCTTGCACGCTCTGGGTCAACATTCAAACATTTAGGGATCCATTTTGCAGCAATTTTTCTCATGTGCAAAATGACGTGCTTCAGATATCCGTTTTAGCCCAATTCGACGGTCTGATAAAATCATGTCATGAACTGCATCGATATTTTCGGGGACTGACAAAACAACTGCCCTTCCCGATCGGTCATCATCTTCAATGGAAAATTTACCACTTTTGAAGCTTGCAGTCCAATTTTTCACGGTCGCATACGAAGGACATTGATCACCAAGGATATTAAGCATATCTTCGTAAATCTGCTTACCTCTTAACCCTTTCAAATACAGGTATTTGATGATGGCTCGATACTCCAATTTTTCGATTTTCACAATTTCGGTGGACATCTTCTTTCTTTTAATTTATTTCGTAACTCTGGTTTATTTACACTTTTGACCTCAAACTTCACACTGACACTTCTAATGAGTTATTGTTCGTTGCTATGGTAACGCAATATTTTTTTATGCGTGGAACTGGTCTAGGCTAACTAGATATCAATACATCCCCGTTCGCACCCCTTGGCCTCCCTGTATCTTGTATGTGTATATGAATGCAATCACTTTCGAAATTATTTCCTTTGAAGTGGGCGATGTTTTCAACAATGGCGTCCCAAAAAGAAGACCAAAACCGAATTAAGAGATTCAGTCGATTCCCAGTAGTTTTCTCGACGTAAATGCAGATCAAGACAAAGGGTGATTGCCCCAATTCATCGAACGTTCAAACCATTCACCTCATCCGATAAAATTCTGCTTTCAGCTGGAATTCAAATCTACAAAGATCGTGCAACTTGCGTCGTTGTTCTGAGCAGACCTTCCTCCGTCTCCATATTATTACGGAATAAAGAAGTGGCAATTACAATTTATCTAACCCCATCATTCACAGCTCGTTCTTGGAGGATCTTGATCGGATCGTGGACCGAAGGTACAGGTTCAAACAGGTGCTCTTGGAGTTGTTATTATATCAGTATCTGTCCCTGCTTCCTGCTGAAATGCTTCGGTATTCATTCTTCTCGATGGTCTATCTTTCAGTTGCCCAGAAAAATTGTATGGATACGATCTTGAGCGGTTGAACAGATTGATGGGATTAACCAAGGGTTCAATGAGATGTGTGGAGACAGGAAGAGAAACTATCATGAGGAGTTTGTGAAGTGATCGATTTTGAATGTGATGGATATTGCGTTCAACAATTTATTGACACCTGTGAAATACACTAAAACTAATTTATTTACACAATTACACCACTAGATTTATTTTCACAATTATTATTTTATATGAATTTCGGAATATAGTTCTTCATTTATTTGATGAATCTTTTAAGAACACAAGATCACCGACGCCTTCCAGTTTTCTCATTACGACCATTAGATACGTATCATAAAAATACCAAAAATTCAAAGAACCCAACACTTGAAACTAAGTTGGACGCTATCTAATGAATATCTGAACGTTTTGTGAAATAAAAGTACTCTTTGTTTTCCAGTGGTGGAACAGCTCATTATAAGAGCTCAAAATGGCTATATCTTTTTATCAGGGCCGAATCGGAAAGAATGGTAGAGGAAAAAAGTGTTTCTTTTGAATATTATTGAATTATGAATTATTTTTCTTCATGCATGAGAATGTGTTTTATTTTTTTACCCGGAAACGGTGCCTCGTACATCAAAAAGTCAAGAGACCGAATTTGCTCCAAATTAAGTAAGGATTTGAATAGTAATTTTTATTGTCGGAAAAACCAGTGGCGTATCATTTTTTTATCTGAAAATATTCAGTCTCACTGCAGTACGGACGCCACTGGTAGAAAAGAAAAGGAATGATATTATGAAAAAGGTGCTCCTTGACGCTCAGAATCTATGTCTCAAATTTCATAAAAATATTTCAAGCAGTGTGAAAGTTATTAATAAAAAACATTTTTTTTCTATCAATTTAACACTCTCGGAGAGGAAACATTTCTCGACACATGTTTATATGACAAACTAGGGCTTATTTTTGATGTAGAATACGTGGTTAAAATTTCTTGGTTACAATCTGGACTCCTAAATTAAGTTCATCCCTCCGTTAATTTCATTGATATTATGATATTCCAATTGCATGTTTTTCATAGTCGGTCTCTGCAAGAATCAATCTCAATGGGATCTTCTGAGCAGTTCTGAAACAAAAATTCACAGAGCGGCTTATGGTAAATGAAGTTGGCGGTATTCCGGGAAGTCCAATTAGCAGAACAAAGGACTGACTGCTCGAAATGAATCTCTTGAGCTGAAGAACGGGCTCGAATTTCTCCGAATGACGATTCTTCCGAATAAAATCGTGCGTTTCGAGAAAAAGGAAGAAATGGAAGAAACAAAACGGCATTTAATCGGCGGATTGAAGAGAATTCTACTATTTTATATGCCAGGATGCCAAATATTGAGGTTATTGTACATTTTCCACTAAAAACTCTTCCGCATTTCTTCTCCAAAGAGGTAGGTACTACTCACACAGAGTGTTTCACGTCAGAGAGCTCCAGTTTGTGACTTATTCATTGAGCGAAAAAAAAGTAAACCAACCGGAGAATCTAATGGCCATATGCACCGTTTCATTAAACGAGATTAATTTCTTAAACATCCTTTTTTTCCATAGAGATTCTATGCTCAAACGCTTAGAACATAGATACATGGAATGGGCATTCAGTGCTACGAATGAATAGGGTACTCTAACGATTTGTCAAAATCAGCTGATTGTTCGTTACCGTGGGGCACACAAAGCTTTTTATTATCACTATAAAGATGTATTTCTGAGAAAGTTATAGTCTTATAACTCTAATTTAACGTCGGGAAGAACATGTTTTCCAAAAACATGCGCAAAACACAATACTCGACGAAAACAGCATGCGAATTAATGGAGGGAAACCGGCTTGTGTGCCCCACGACAGCGAATGCTTAGTTGATTTTGACAAATCGTTAGAGTTCCCTATTGTTTGTAGTACACAGATTCGATGTTTCTCTGTCTGGCGCGACACTAAGGCAGTGCCGTTTTATTGAAAAATTCACATGCGTCCTATCTATTCTTACTGAAACTTGATGCGCCAATGATGTCCGAATCAACTGTCTCAATTGCGATTGGCGACACTAAGCAACTATCTCACTCCAATCTTTGGAATGTTTATTTTTCATTCCATGTATCTATGTTCTAAGCTTATACGTCGTTTTAGAGCTCAAACTTTGTTCAATAAAACGGTGCATGCGGCCATAAATGTGTAAAACTATCGAGGATATAGGCATAAAAAATTATTACAGAAAACTTTTTTTAAATTTAATTGAATGTATTGATGAAAATTTCTGACTGCTTACTTAGTTTTTTTTCATTTCAACTTCCAGTTTTCTCGAAATATATTCTGAAAACTTCTGCTCATACTTTCTGAACGGTAATGACAATTTAATCAAACGTAGATTAAGATCTTAAACCACGTTTAAGCATAGAATCCCTATGAAAAAAAAAAGACGATTAAGGAATTATGAAACGATGCATACGGCCAGTAATCAAATCTTAGGTAATTCAAAGCAATTATTTCAGAAATTACCCAGAGGAAATTTAAAATCGAAATTTGGATCTATCGTTCAATAAATAGGTACTTGGTGTGAAATGTAGATAATAAAATTCATAAAACTACGATATCATCAATTATTCGTTGAACCATGAACAACAGGAATTCATTTTCCATGAAATGGATTGAAATAAATGAAAGATTACCATCATATTTTTATAGTCGAATTGAGAATTTATTAACCATTCAGTTCGGAATTGTTTTTTCAAGATAATTATGCAAGAAAAACCAGGAGTTAAAATTAAAAAAAAAAGTGGCCAGAAATTGTCATTTAATTTTGAAAACCACTGAGGTTTTTCCTCAATAACTTTCCCTGCCTTTGTTCAATGTTCAATGGTTTTTCCGGTAGCACATTTGGATAGCCCTTGAAAAATACTGATGCTTCAATTCTGCTCAATGAATAAGCCATAAAATCCAGTGACTCGATAGATCAATTTTTTGGGGCCGCAGACAATGGCAACGCCGTGCTGGGTTTTAGGATGATGGTCGAATACGGCTGCTGGGGGCTCTCCGAGAGTGAAGTTGCCGACAGCGTAGGAAACTTGTTCGTGGGAGCAGTGAACCCGTATCATAATCGTCGATTCCAACACTGTGCTGCATCTCTTAATCGAATCGCTATTTCTCCACCTTTGGATCGTAAATACCTAAGTCTTTTAATTATTGTTCCACGAGCTGGACGCCACGACGAGGGTTGCGAAATTTTAGACGGAGGGTGCTGCGCACGCGTCTCGTTCGCGATCGTCCGAAAGCCTTCTGCTGAGGGTTGAATGGAACCATAGGGGGAAATGTTAAAGTCATGTAGCGTATGTATATACTCCATTCACATTTATTTTAGCAGTCGGTTGGCCATGAAATAATTTTCTCAAGTTTTTGTAATTAGAACGAAGTTAAGTTGGCACTCATGAAATGTCGTTAATGTCATAACGCCGTTGCCACAACTAATATCAATTTTTATTACGAAAATGCCGAAAGTGATTGAAAAAAGAGACAGGGTTCAGGAAGTGCTATTTAGAATTCAGGTCCGCTCATTCAAATATGTAGTGATATCTTTTTCATAGAAACGAAGAATGGTAAAAACCGTAGCCTCCTACGATACTTCGTTTTTGAGTTATTAGTAAAAAATGAGATTTCGACGATTTCGAAATGTTATCATAACTTTTTTGTCTTTGAAGTTGCAGATCTGAAACTTGCACCTTCCACTGACGAGCTCAAAATATTTTTTCATTTCGAATTATTAGGCGAACTTTCGCAAAAATTTATTGAATTTGTTGTTTTTGTATGTCATCCGTTTCCTTGTAGCTCTTATAGTTCTCGGGATACGCACATACGGACTACAAAAGAATACACCTACGAGAAAGGAGTTTCTTATATTTTTTTTAAGTGAGCTAATTAGTGTCAACATGACCATATTTGTGTGTGTTTTATCTCGAATATCTTCTTGATTTTTGGAGCAGTGTATGTGGAAGGTAGCCTTCCTACTCTTATATCTACCAGAGTTATTAATACTGAATTTTCACGGTTTTCCACCCTCACATCTCTTGTCAATTGCCAAATTCACCAGTAGGCTCCTGTTCTTTCGAAAACCTTGAAATCTACCTGTCAGGTTATCCTCGGACGAAACGAAAAAAATTAGAGTGAATTTAACAGCCGGCCAAACCTATAAAACGGCCATAAATCGTGCACGCCATCAAACGGAATTGCTTTCTTCGGCCGAACCTTTCTTTTTGCACCGAGAGGGATGTTCACAGTCATGTAATTATAATAAGCAATTTATTTTAACAAGTACACACAATTATTGTAATAATTCACCTTATTCTTTCGTGGTCGGACGGAGAGGCGCATTCTGAAATTAATTTGCTGCGGTGTAAAACGCTTTTTCGAAAAAAAATGGCCGACCGGCAGGCTTACCACACTAGTGGCGAAAAGCGAAGGAAGATTGGTTACCCCGGCGAATGGTCATTATGCTGTAACTGCAGAAGGAATCAGAGCTATAAAGCGCTCTTTAAACTCGTCCAGCTTATTTATCTTCATGTTGAGCGCTTTGTGCTAATTATACACTGGAATTCAATTCGTGGAAAATGAAACTTTATCTGTTTAGATAGAGGTCAAAGACATAAAACTGCTAAATCAATCCTACCCTACACTGTTGGTCTCTGTTTAAAGAAGTGGTTGGTTGGATTACTCTGGAAGAAGTGACTGATTTGCATTTTCAATAGAGGTAGCTATAACTTACCTGTGACATGGAAAAGTACGTATACTCTGGGCCTGGAGGGTACTTTTAGTAGAGTAAAAAAGAATAGTAAAGATTATAGCTGTTCAGTTCCATCGTAATTACTCTTGGTATATATTTTGAAAAGGAGTCAACTGGAAGGGTGGAGAGATGAACAAATAGGAACTTATTCTATGTGAGGTACAATTTGGCCAATACTTCAGGAAATTAACCTTCGCCACTAAAAGGAGTTTCATGTCATGTCGAAGCGTGCTACAGTATGTGGAGAATGAGGTAAACGCATTTATCCATATATCTTTTTATCAGGGCCGAATCAGAAAAATGGTATAAAAAAAGGGTTTCTTTTGACCTCAAGAATCTACTGTACTACCAAAAACTTATTATCTCAGGAACCATAAGTTTCAAGAAGAACTCCTAGAACATTTTTGATTGGAAATCTAACAAAATCATCATATCCACCCATATTTCACCACAAATCTGTAACACCTTTGTTTACTCCATTCACTTTTATTTTAGCACCCAGTTGGCCATGGAAATTTGACACATTTCACTCTGTATAGTACGAAAATGTGGGGTTATGACGCTTGTCGAAACATTTTTGGGTTTTAAATCAACGATATGTTTTCCGTTCTACGTAAAAGTTTCTGTTATTACGTACTTTATCACAATGTCGAATCTCTTCGGAAAATATGAGCTTAGAAATGTTTCATCCGTTTTCTTCTAGCTCTTATGGTTCTCGGGATCCCCTCAGTAGACAACGAATTTTGCCCGCCCTGTACACCATAATAGCAAAATTCGATGGTGTTCTTATGGTAGAGTGATAACTCATTTTTTTTTGGCTCTTTGAACTGGTGCCTCTAACTCATAAAGTTTCACTGATATCAAAAAACAAATGTAACATTCTAGAGACACTTTTCTATGTAGAATTCGGTGGCGTAGTCAAAGATTAATCTTTGACTAGGGCGAACTGAATAAAAATAAATAAAAACTCTAAAACTAGTTCGGTAAAGTTGGCAGGTTATTTTCATTGAAGTGGCGTACTGAAAAGAATCTCTGACTACGCCACTGCATTCTATATAAAAAGTGTCTGCAGAATGTAACATTTGTTTTTCGATATCAGTGAAACTTTACGAAATAGGGGCACCAATTCAAAGAGCCGAAAATGCATTGGGTATTTGAATACTCAAAGTTTTACTTATAATTTGAAAACAAAAAAAGATAGGGGGATGCGGTTAGGGCCATTTTTTATCGAGGTAAGAAACGTAAACGTGCCATCCATTCTTCCCTAGCTCTTACGGTTACAGAGCTGCCCGATCCCATCGAATTTTGCCCACCCTGTAGAGTGTAGACAATTTATAATATTACCTACCCATTCTTCTAATTTTCGATTGCCAGTAGTTCAGCTTCCCTATTACCCCATAAGTTCCATTCCTCCAGCCTTCGGACAAAGACTCAACATGAAACAAAACCTACACAAAGTACTCGAGCAACAATTTTCGAAATCAATTTCAGGAATTCCAGCCTGAATTACAGCATTTAGAGCGAGTCGAGTCAAATAAATTGATCAGATATTCAACAAGGACGTTGGCAGAACACTTAGGGTCATATAAAATTGCCTTTCCGAGTCTAAATTTAATGTAGCCTAAGAGCTACTTCGAAGTAATATTTCACTCTCTTCTGCATACATGTAGGCATTCCAAATTGCAGTGAATTATCTAATTACTGGTATAGGTCTGGCAGTTTTACAAGTAATAATTCACGAGATATTTATTGCCACGATGAAGATGTATATGGATGAAAATATGCGATATTTTTCGTATTTTTAGTGCGGACAACCAATCATCGATACTGTTCAAAATCGCTCTATCTTTGATGTGATTTCACGTAAATTATAACAATTATTATGATTGCCTATACCACAGTCATCTTAATTGATATTTTAATATCAGTCTGGAAAAAAAAAAGCAAAACTGATATCTATCCATTTTTTCACTAGTGTCACTAGTTGGCATAACAAAAGATTTATCTCTTGCTTCAAATCATTTGTCGACTATTCAACTCGTACCGGAGTAGGTACTCTTAGTAGCAATACGGTCATGTGGTGGACCTAGCTCATTAATTGGGTATATCACTTATTCCTTTGAATGGACTGCTTTTGAACCAAATATCTAGCTATGTGGTAGATTCATCTTTGAAGAAATTCCAGTTCGTAAAATGGAGAAATATTTTTACGCCATTAAATTAGCTTCAAGTCTACTGTAACGACAGGAGGCCAAACTGCAAATAATGCGAATGGCAACAGGAAGAACATTTTATGTGTCATAACTCTATTTATTATCGTAAACTTCTATATTACAATTCATTTTGGCATTTAGTGCCATCGTGTTTATGTTAAGATAATGAGTTGAGCAGTAAAAGTGATAAACAAGGTAGAATACAAATTAATCAAAATAACAAGGATCTTAATAACATTGAATGCGAATATTCATCAACAGTAAAACCGTCTATTATATTGTTTTCTTTGCTGAAACGCTCCACACAGGTTATCTCTAAATAAGGGAAGGAGGGAGAAGAAGACAGACGAAGTTTATCATACAGCACCTCAAGGGTGGCAGGGACTTATAGTCAGGATGCTCTAGGTCCGTTCTAATCGAGCCTTTCTAGATGTACAGCTCGACTGTATATCGTTGCTTGTTCTTCTACTCTGTAATCTGTGTTCTTCTGACAGGATATTCAGGACGTGGCATAGTAAAGCTCAGCTTCAAACAATATTGACCCTGACCCTGGTAGTAGTATCCAGAAACAAACTTTGTCTCTCTGGTAGTTGGTAGTATCTATAGTGAAAGATCGGTCACAGCACGCTGATATGACAGATGAACAACGTGCATGGCTATATTGGGCAAAGATCTTCGATATTTGACAGAGATAACCTGTCTCTGATTTAAGGATTACATAAGACGAATAGCACTCTTCTGGACAGGCTGGCAGAATCAAGCAGTGAGAACGAATTTGGTGCAGCCTCAAACATGGGACTTATGAGAGCATTTTTCAATCTCGGGTCTTATTTTCAAGTTGAAGGATCAAAAGTAGGTATTTGCGAGCTCTGAATTAAATTGCCAGCTTCATTTCAGCAGCTCATCACATAGGGACATAATTTTTAAGCGCCCCTCGTATATCGGAGCCGTCAAGGAAGCGGAAAAAATGCGATTATTTTCTATGGATGTCCTTGAAATGTCAACCCCTAATTTGACTTTCAAAAGTCGGTCAAATCTCAAATCAAATTGTCAAACAAAATTATGATTATTTCATCCTTTCTCTGATTTCAGAACCACATTAATGAAATTATAATAGATTCAAAAATTCCAGGAAGGGATAAGAGGTATTTTATCGCTGCTCGGTTTATCTTCCATCTCTTCTCTCCTTCAAATCACATGAAAATTTATGGGGTCAAGATATAAATAAAACTTCAATAATTAAACAATATATTCACAAACAATATTTGTAAGACGACTTAAACATAAATTATGAATATATGATGAAATAACGAACATGTAATTTCAGGTAATGGGAAACAGTAGTAAAAAACAAGCTGCTAAGTGTAATTTTTTATCTAAAGATGAGCAAAATATTGTTAGTAACTCATTCCGCTTAATAAGTAAAAATTCTGATAGAATCAAAGAAGACGACTTGACAGTAAGATCCCAATATGATAGTTGAAGATAATTATTCATTGCTATATTTCCAGAAATTATGGGGTAGTCAAATTGATCAACGTCTTCTGCAGTACATAAATAATTACCTTTTTGGTATTGGGGAAGATAAACAACCTTTCGTTTCTCTATCAGCATTTGCGGAATTGTATGTATTCTGTACAAGAGGAACCGTTGATGAAAAATTCAAAGTTCTTTTGAAATCTTTGGGTAAATCAGAAAGTGAAACTTGTGACTTACCCTATTCTCTAGTCAAAGAGGTAATGCACCCTTAATTTTTTTAATTATTATGAACCCTTTTAGCCAATTCATAACTTCATAGAAATACACACACAGCTATTCATCCTGGTGAAGTCAAAGTTCACCTTGGAGATATTCAGGATGATTTTCTGATGATTTGGTTTCTCTAACCAATTTCTTTATAAAGATCAGTAGAATTCAAGATCCTATTTGTGAGAGGAGTAATGAGAATTTTATTTTCAGTATGTTGAAAGTATAGTATCATCCTACATGAAAATACAAAAAGTTACGAACAACAGACATTATAAATCTTGGTTCTCTAAAGGATGCTTTATTGCTCCTCAAAATATTCAACGTCTTGGAGAATCTTTGTCCAAGGACCTTTCTGTAGGGGAAAGTATCACTAAAATAACACTGGAAAATTGGTTGCAAACATGTACCCTATTAGGACAACTACTGCTCTATGTTTTCAATCATTTATATAAGATGTCGCACAAAGAGAAAGAAAAACCTACAGATAGAGCAAGTTTTTCCCATGAAGAAGATGACACCACTGATAGAGATTTACAATCAAAAGATAGGAGTTTAATTCCAACCTGTAGAGGATTAGATTTAATACCATCATATCCAAGTATTTTAGATTTGAACCAAATCATTTTTATGAATTCTAATCTTCCTCAAGAGTTTCAAACTGACTGGAGGTTCTTATTCAGCTCGGAAATACATGGTGAATCATTTTCTACCTTGATAGGTAAGAGTCATGTGATTGACGCTCTACTAAACCCAATTCTTATCAGAATCTGTCACATTTTGATGAAAATTAGGTAGTTGATTAACTGAGATATGTTGATAAGGAACAAAAATCGACAATTTTCGAACGATTTCCCTGAAATTTTGCGTATTGATTAATTTGGACATGAAGAAGTGTAATGTTTTAATTATGAAGTTCGAAGTTCAAAAAAAATTGGGTGAAAATTGTTGATTTTTTCTTTCTCGATTCAGTCCAAAATTTGTGATTTTTCAGGAAGAATAATTGATCAAGGGCCAACAGTGCTGGTTCTAGAAGATAAGAATGGTTACATCTTTGGTGGTTTCGCTCCAGAAAATTGGACTTTGAATCCCAAGTTTTTCGGTAACGACAGCAGTTTTTTATTCACTCTGGCCCCAAGGATGCGTATATTCCCTTCTACAGGATACAATCAACATTTCCAATATCTGAATATGCACCAGCACACCCTACCTAATGGGTTGGTGAGTGGATTATATACAGGGTGTCCCACTAGTAGTGTCCATTATAAGTTTATGAAGAAATATATGTTTTGATGAGAAAGGTTCATCTGCCTAAGGTCTTCATATGAAATTTCAAACATCCAATATATATTTCTCCATAAACCTATAAAAGGCATTTTCGATAGGACATCCGGTATAATTTAAAATTATATATGTGCACTAACACTTATCTTCATTTTTTAAGGCTATGGGAGGTCAGCATGGCTATTGTGGACTCTGGTTAGACAGTGAATATGGAATAGGACATACTAGTGAATCTTGCACAACGTATTCTGGTTATCAACAAATGTCGGCGAATAAAGAGTTCCATTATAGGCATCTTGAAGTCTGGGGATTGGGAAAGCCACCTTCCCCATCATCTAAACTGAAGAGAGGACAAAGCAATGAACGACAAATAGGTCATCCGGAAAGTAAAGCCTTACTGAAAATGATCGGTAGGGGAACCCACAGCGAAGGAATGGAAGAGGCTCCACCTCTTGTACATCACCACAATTAATACCAATGGTAACACAACCGAGAAATATCAGAGACAAAAATGTTTGTAAGAGTTTTCAAAAAACAAATGGTGCCATTTCTTTTAGAGTTTTTTATATAAGTATGTATACGTACTTTTGAACTACCAAAAGTGGAAAATACTGGTGAGGCTTTCTGTCCATCGAAAGTGAAACTTGAATTCAAATGTGTTCTTTTCATATTTTGAGGTTAGTGGATTTTCATTTTATCATCAACTAGCATTTATATCTTACCTAGTCTTCAATTTCTCTTCAATTGATTGCGAAAAAATTATTGGAAAATCAAATGAAAATAATATTTCATTTATTATGGGTTCTCATCAAGTATCATTGATCTCTTATAATTGGAGCCTTCAACTAATGAATCATTTTCGCAGAATTTCATGCAATTTCGATCTTTTTTCTCAAGAAAGAAGAAAAAACTGCCAAAAAGTATGAGAGGTAAGTACTTTTACTGTGGGGGAATAATGCAGGAAAATTCATAGTTCCCTCACACAACCCAAAATTTTAAGTTCAGCATGCCCCTTAACAGTCTCATTGTGCAACTTGAAATGACACATAGGCATATACTTGTAGATCAATAGGGATCATATATTATTTCGGTTTTGTCTATTTTTGGACAAATCTTCATATGAATTAACTGTGATGATTCCTCTTTATCACGTATTTTCTTCAAAGTAGATGTTTTATTATGACTCTATTTATCATCTGACTGATAATCAGATATCTTTTCTTGTATATACAGGGTGTTTCGCATAAAGTGTCCACTAGAAGTATCTAGAGAACAGAATGAGATTTTCCTTGAAAGTTTATGGATCATAATGAAGGGATCTATTCAACTGAAATATTCTCATCTCTTTGGTACTTCAGTTATACCAGAAGTTGAGTTAAAATTTGTTATTTCAAATGGAATTAGCTAAATTTTCTTTCATTTTGGGATTCTGAATGATATTTTTACTAAGGTTTATTTGCCATTCATTGTGGTCCATAAACTCTCAAAAAATCTCATTCGGTTCTCAGATATTTCTAGTGGACATTTTGCTTAAAACACCCTGTATAGTCCCATTTTGATTCAATCAATCCTTCTCATAAAATTAAGTCAACTCTATATCACCAACAACAAAATTCATTGTGTGGCACTGTGACCCATATTTCAAGTATTTTTCAATCTAATTTATCTTCTCAAAACTTTGTATGGAGTGATACACTAAATGTTTGTATCGATGTCTCAAAATGCTTCAATTGAATTTATCCATTAGAGTGAAAATGCACATATGAGAAAAGCATTTACTGATTGTTGTCGACACTGAACCTTGAAAATGCCAATATATGTATTACATTTTTATAACTAAATTATATATAATATATAATAATATACATATGACTTATTTTTAAGCCGTCTTAAATGTATTAAACATTGGTTTGAAAAAATTTAATCACGATGAAAACGTCTTTTGAAGATTTTTATTACATTTCATATTAAAGCATACATTTTTACTATCCTGTTTCAATTCATAAGTAACAGGAAATATTTCGTTCTTATTTTTTTGGAAATCAACAATCAACATAATTCGATCTCACTTCATTTTCAATATTGACAACCTCTTGAACTAGACTAGACGTTTTAACTTGTTTCAGACAAATTCTTCGTTTCCAAATATGCTAGGATTTAAAGAAACAGTTTTTTTTTTGCCTTGGCAGGTTCTCATTGACTGTGTTGCTCAAATAAAAACTTGAAAGGCAAAACGTTTTGAATGTTTCATACTAATGAAATTTAAAATAAAAATAAGTCAACCCTTGATTTACACTTTGTATTCATGCAATATTATAATAAATTTTCTATACTGAAAAATTCCATGGTTGGACAAGAATCGTTTTAACATTGTTTTTATAGCTTTTATTATTGTTACTTATTTTGTTGGCTGTTGAAATCTGAAATTTTCTTATCAAAGTCTTGTTCTTTTTTGATAAATTGTTTTTACTGAAATCTTTGCATGAAACCTGTATACCAATGTAGACTTCAACGGCAGGAAACCAAAAAGCAGTTCTTCAACGTAACTGCTGTTAATCATTAATTCCCACTTGTGGAAAGAGCATCCTACACAACCATTGTTATTTGTGAACCTGAGCTAGTCATCATGATGTATTTCTGATATTTTCAGTGTCATAATCCAAGCTCCTGTGTTTTAGATATACTTTGTTGATACTTTTTCACCGTTTTGTTATCCGCAATAAAAAAATTATTTATGGTTACTTTGATGTGTTTTAATCAAAAACAAACAAACTAAACCATTCTTTTATTTAATAAACATCACAATATGAAGACGATAACCACAACAACTTAATCAGACACCATAATATAATCAGACCTTTCAATCAATATAATTAAACTGTATAGAAAATAACAAATATAAAAAGTAGAGTAAATGAACATTTTCATCCATCAGCAAATAAATCAACACTAAATGCATTTCAATCTCATGTGTTATTAAAGGAAAACAGGTTCAAAATTTGTATCATCATTTTTGTATTCTCAAAAAAAAATGCTAAAAATATTTGAGGCGATATGAAGCCAACCCTGCCACCGCAACTGCTACACTAGCTGCTATTGTAGCCCAATAGTAAACCTTAAAGAATAAAATTTTTAGTAAGACAATAATAATGTTTGAATACAAAAAAGTAAAGACAGGATTGAAGTAAGATCTGATTCTTACATTCTTAGAATTTTGTTGTTCATTCTTGCCCTGCTTGGTACTGTTGCTCCCAAACATCCTCTTTGCAAGTTCCCGTTCGGTCTTTTTCTGTTTTTCAATGATTTTGTTCAATTTAGTTAACTCATTGTTGATGTCAGGATCAGCAGGTGACACTTCTTTAGCTTTTAGTAAGGATTTCATTGCTGATCCTATGTCGTTTTTAGCTGTGTTTACCTAAAACATTCAATAGATTTTTTGAATGAACTAACAGAAATTCAGTTGATAATTTTCAGAGAAATACTTCGAGAGTTTACATCTCAATTTCAATCCTCTAAATTTGTTAATCACATACCTTGGCTTGTCTGAAGAGAGCCTTGATATTATGAGGCTGACATTTTAATACAGTCTTCAGGGAGATTAAAGCTGCATCATAGGACTCCATTCGGATTTGTGCTGCAGCCATATTATTATAAACACTTATCCTATCTTCTAATAATTCTTGAAGAGCAGAATCTGACAGTTCATCATTGGACTCTGGAAATTTAATGCCCCCTTCAACTTCATCCAAATAATCCAAAGCTTTCCTATAACACTGAATGGCAATACTGTTTTCCCCTCTACCATACCAATAATTGCCTCTTTCTCTCTTCTTGTTTCTGAAAAAAAAAAATTCCGATCATTCAGACTCCTCTTTCATTATTAGTCCATAGTTTGCATGTAGTAGGTTGATCAGAGGAATTAGGGAGCAATAATATGTTACTCATGTTAGATTTTACCCCTTTATTTTCCTCTGGGTGATACTCATGGACTCAAGCTCTTCCTCTGCGACAGAGATCAGTTCAATTTTGTAGCTAACTGTCGTATCTGGGCCAATCTTCGGTGGTAATCCCTTGCTCCCAAATGCTAAGCGTGGCTGTATTTTCAAAATGCATGTCTCCCCAACATTCATCAATCCAATGGAAACATCTAAACCTTGAATAACCTTATAAAAAAAAAGATAATTAGAATATACGCGATACAGAACCTTCAACCTTCTTACATCATTGTCCCCTAAATCAATTTCAAAATTTTCCTCTTTCTGTATTATGTCATCTTCCTCGACAAATAATTCATAGTTGATGACACAAGTTTGTTGTTTTTGAGGACGAGTATCTGGAGTTCCTTCCTTCAAAATTTTCTTCATTATTACGCCGCTTCCCAATATATCAATCCATTCATCTTGGACTCGTTCACTCTCAACGTTTTCCTTGTTCAAGTCATTTTCTGTTTTACTGGCTGCGCTTTCTTGGCAAACTTCTTGTTTGTTGGTTTCTTCGTTTTCGATAGACATTTTCAATTAGAGTATTTAAATATTTTTCAAGGTTTAAACAGGACAAGAAAATTACGGACTGTTACACAAAACAAATGACGAAAATTTAGGTAACCTCAAACCAAATGTCAAACGGGAAAATCCGGAAAATTTTATTTTTGACATGAACACTCTGACCACAGAAGAAAAAAAGAGTGTATTTTTTATTTCTTCGCGGACTAATTTTGAATGTGATGCACCGTCTGTTCCGATATTCCTGAACAGTACTGTCAGTATTTCAGAGAAGATGCCTATTGGCCCAGTCGTTTGAGTTCTATTGTTATTCGATTACTGGCCAGTAAAACCAGCAATATCGGAACAGGCCCGCAAACTGCTCAAAAAAAAAAAAAAAATTGAGGCTTTAATACGCGGTAGTCGTCCCCACGGAGCACTAATATCCCGTCCCTAAGCTCTTTTTCGAAGAAAATCGATTTCCCATCAAAAGCGATGTGAAATGCTCGCGGAAATTTCTGATTCATTATTTTCCCCCAATGAACCTTTCTTAGAGATCATAATGATCTGCAATATGACGAAGGATTGGGGAAGGGAAGGAGAGAACAAACAACCAATGTCTTGCATTGTTTTATTCACAGAAAACATCTTCGAATCAAAACCAAAAATATCACTGTGTTCAATTTTAAATGAGAGCTCGATTTTGTCCTCCAGTCGGACGGTTAAACTGTGCTGCAGCGCCATAAGCCAAACCTACCAGACTTCCAAACAACTCCGTGAAGAAGACGCCGATGTCACCAGGAGAAAATCTTAATATTCCCACATCTTGTAACCTATCGTTTTTCTTTTTAGTGTCGGTAATCTTTTGGATCTCCTTGCGTTTTTCAATTATACCGTTTTCGTCGAAAAGTATTATTTCGTTTGGATGTACCGAAATTTCCTCGGTGATGTTTGAAGGTAGTACCACGTCGATTACGCTGTGAATTCCAGTTATGTTCACGCTGGTGTTGTTTTTCCCATAATCTTGTTCGAATTCTCTGTCGAACTCTTCCTTCTCCCTGTCAAAGTCTTCGTCTGTAGTGGTAGTGGGTTTGCTGCCAGAATTAGCGAACATGTTGATGTATAGAAATTTCCTCAATATCTTGCTCACTTTCTTTTGGATGAGGCTAGGCACAAATCCGTTGTTGGTCTGGGGATCTTCGTTGAAAGTGAATCCGTTCACGTTCTCCTCAACTAGGGGTGTTTCTGGTCTAATCACTTGTCTGTCAGATTTCCTCAAATCAGCGATATTTTCGCTGTTTTGTGGGACGGAGCTGGCACTACTGGCTGAAGTAAGTACGCTGGCCACGTTGTAGAGGAAAGGTTTGGCTTCATATTGGTTGATTACCTGTAAAAAATAAAAACCATGTTAATTGGTGAGGAGCAATTGCAAACTGAAAGCTTCCCTGCAATTTTCATAGTTTATACGATGAGGCCCTTCTTCTACTTGAGGTGCCTGCACCGGGCTGTAGTTACAGACTCACACTATGCTGACAAAAATTCCATAAGTCGACAAAGATCCTTCTCATCATAAGAATAATGGGGGTTGTGAATAACACAGAGTCATCAGTGAACCAAGTTGGTCCAAAGCAAAGAGTTGTTACTCTTTGTCCAAAGATTAACTCTTTGTTGTGACCTTCAGGCACATTGAACTCTATGGGGTTCCCATAGAGTTCAATGTTCAGGCACAACCATTGAACTAAAGTTCTTTAGTTCAATGGGCACAACTAAGATGTCTAAAACACATCTTAGGCACAACACACAACATGAACATCACAAGAAGCCTGTTTGTTGTAGACCATAGAAGTGTATCAGGAACGTTCCTGTAGGGTACGTGAAAGCAGAAGCTAGTGCTCAGGCGATATCCTCTATATGTAGAAGAGGGATGTATTTGCACCACCCTTGAAGAGGTCTCGCTTGAGACTGCTTAAAGTGAGAGACAAAAGCAATTGGGGCCTATGGTGTCGAAGACACGAAATATGGAGTATTATTGGAGGAAGATCCGTACCAAACTCAAGAGAAAGTTTTTCTTCAACCATAGCATTTTCAGAAATTTTCCTTCTGAGCACAATAAACATGATTGTAAATGCATTCACAAAGCGACAAAGCCAATAGGAAATTTCAAGTGTTTACGATTGATGATAGCAATCTCTCGCATAAAGAAGTCGTTAAAAAGTACAAAAATAGACCACTAGATCGCGATCCAAACAACAGATCGTACATCAACTTGGAAAGATATGATGAAACATCCTATTGAAATCCTTATGCGCTCACAATTTAATACGTGTCAAATCATTTTCGTTCAGGACAATCAACTTTATCGATTTTCGCAATATGAAAGATTCCCCATTAATTATGCATGCGGGATTCGTTTATGTGACCAATCCACGACAACGGCATAATAATGAGTTCACCGTATCCCGATATCATTGTCAGGGTCTACAAGAACATCTTTGAAGTATGCGAAAAAAGAT
This sequence comes from Coccinella septempunctata, assembly GCF_907165205.1. Lineage (NCBI taxonomy): Eukaryota > Metazoa > Arthropoda > Insecta > Coleoptera > Coccinellidae > Coccinella > Coccinella septempunctata. The sequence continues at coordinate 45,972,843 of NC_058190.1, read as the reverse complement.
TCGTTGCCAGTAAAAATTTGCATGATAACCCGTTTTAGTCTGAGAAAAATTTCGAACCAAATGAAGAAAACAGAGCATGCTCTTCCATCGAAATCTTTCAAGACCGCTTTTTCTTCTGAACTTTGCCGACTCTGCAGCAAATGAATTTGGATACGGTCAAATCGAAGAGTGCGTAAAATGAAAGCGTTAGTAAGTTGTGATATAAAATAATTTGTGGTTGAATGCAATTTAATAGCAATAAAGCAACAAAAACCTTGATGGCGTGCAGAAGGCTGCTGATAGGACTTGGAGATGTAACAATGTGGGTTGCACAATAGACCTTACTTAAGGTAGCAGTGCAATGAAACCTCCCTTAAATCTATAATCACACCTTCACCAGTCGAGATATACATAATATATTCTCAAAACCTCTACATAGTAATTTGTGTAGACTTCAGAATTTATGTTTATAAGTTTAAGGCTTATTAAGAATAAAGAAAAAAGTTTACTGAAGTGGAATCATTGAAAGTGATTCATTGAAGTTTTCAAGCTCCAAAAAGTCCTCAAAAATTAAATTTTCGTTCGCACTCTATTGCTGGACTAGTAAGGCTGGCCCTTTTGTAGAACAAATATTGGACAAGTAAATAAATGTTCGTAAAAATAGTTTTTCAGATTGGCGAAGTTTTAATCAAGCTTGTGCTCAAATTTTAAGGGTGTTATATAACTCAAATTCAAAGGATTTTATTCAGAAATACATTTATACTTTATCAGATTTTATTTCTTTTACTTTTTGGTGGAATATATGAGAAAAATTACCACTCGAAATAGTTTGGTAATATCTTAAACCACAGCTTCATGAAGTAGATACTTATTAATTTTTTTAATGAATCAGTTTTACTCTGGAATAATGGGTATGATTGGTTTTATGTGATCTAAAATAGGTCAAAGGCAGGCAAATGTAATTTCGCTCACCAGAAACTGCAGAATAAATAACAAAGGTATCTTGAACATGATGTAAAACTCCTAAACCAATCAACCGAACTACTGGACTCCACGAACTTTGAAAACTAGTTCGATGATGATCCCAAACCAATAAAAGCTAATCATTATTCTGTTTTGGACATATCAATGAAAGGGAGGACGATCTACCCCACTTTTTGGTGTTTCAACATATTTTGCCGTTTTATCGTAGGAATTGTTATTGCGGACGCGTTTTGCCTTGTAGATTATTTTATTATGTTAAACGCGCCAATCTTTTGGTTCATTGGGTGGACGATGATGGTCCCGCATATTAATTAGAAAGATTAAAACATCATCAGTGTAAAATATTTAAAACGGTTATTTCCATTAAATGAAATTCATTAGGATATCTGTATGATATATACATATACATAGGTATATATAAGTTAAAACTAGTTTTTATGTAGAAATATTACACATTTTAGGTCATGCGAGCTGTATAACTTTAAGAGTCCAGGCATTTTCTTGGAAATCGGCAAATTTCAGTTTTGTCTTTCTAATAAAATTTATAATCTCTGCACTTTTTTAGGATGTGGACGGAGAAAAAATAGAAGATTATTCCAATTTTAAAACGTACAATTTTTTCAAAAAGAATAGTTTTGTTAAATATTTGTCTTGTCTGTTATATGGATCAGGGGTGAGTAGGTTGCGCTAGATCTTCAATAAAAATAGTCTAGGAAGATGATGTTGATTATAAAAGAAATGAATGTAGAAAGAATGACTGGAAAAACTGTTTCATTCATTGGAATGGTTTTGTTTGATTTCATATTTGATTATTCTTTACAGAGTTTGGTTGAGCATTCGCCATCAGCTGTCATCAAGAATTCTCTCATTTTTTAATCGGAGAAGATACACATTCAGTAGTATTTCATTCGGAAACAATCTGATAAATATTCTTCTAATATGATATGACGTCACTCCCCCTTCCGAAAAGACTGCACCGAATAATTTTTCAATCGCACAAGAACGCCTGCACCATAACAGCAAAGATTATAGAGTATATAATCTATATCTATAATCTTTGCATAACAGGTGCTGAAATATATTCTGTGGTTCGCTGGGACAACTTTATTTGACAGCTCCGATTTTGACATCGACATTGTTTCACGGAAATCTCGGATGGGCGCATGCTTTTCAATGACGATTAATGACGTCAAGGAGCGACTGGTTACATAAAAATAGTTGTGCCATTTATTGCTGATCGTTGGGCGAAGTGAGGGTATCGCCATTTTTATTTTTCCCCCTTTCATTTTCCTGGACACATGATACGATTTTCCCTTTGACGGTTTTCTTCCAAGTGGTGCCGGATGTATAGGCGTTCCTAATAGCGGTCGAACGAATTCGAGGTGTTTGCATCAGAGAAATCCCAGCAAAAATGAAATCTTCGGTGTTGTGTTGTATTTTCAGTTCTATATTTCTCGTCGACTTTGTTTATTCTGCAGGTAAGTGAGATTGGAAAATATTTTGTGTTAGTGTTTCCCATCAGACTATTAATAGGTCCACTAATTATTATCTACGGGCTTGCTCATTTCTTATAGGTCATTTGATAATCCAAGGTTTATTTCGAAGAATCCGAGTAATAATCCGTTTCGCCGCTGGTAAATCGTAGATTAGTCATAGCTGAAGTAATTTATTCCAAAATTAAGAGAATCTATTCTTTGGACAATAGTTGACGCATAGTATCATGTCATGAGTGTCCCCTTTCTTGTTTCTTTTCATATTATTTTCGATAACTTCTCATATGATTACGTTCGACTCCTTTTTATCTCCATATTTTGAGATTGAATTGTTAATAATCGAAGTCTCAATATTGATTTTTGAATAACTCTTGTATTTGTGAGAATCTTGATATATTGAAGTACAAACTACTATCATACAGAATAAACTTCATTATCTCATTGATTCCCATCGATATTTCATTTTGTGTTTGATACATTTGATTATCATTCTCAGTAACAATTCATACCAGTCTTGAGTATTTTATTCCAGTATGTACCAGTTAATATTATCAAGGTATAGGTGTAAATTGAATCGCTAGGGATAATCGATTTTCTATCTTCCTATTCAAGGATATATATCCATTACTTATGGGTTAGCTTCTGAACAAATATTTAGATAGATTTGTCATCCAAATTTATAAATGCATGAAACAGGAGCAATAATTTTGATATAACTAGAGTTTTCTCATTTTGAGTATGAACATCTATGCGAGTCCTTTAAGAATAAGTTCTAGGTCCCAAGTTCAAATATTTTGATCCATAAATACTCGCTTATCATTGTCTGGTGTGTTATTAATATATTGGACGTTGAAAATAAACTTCTTCATAAAAAATTTGGAGAATCTCGTCTAGTTTTTCACCGAAATATTAATCTGTTTCACTCCTAACCTCAGTTTTCTTATTGTGTTTGTCCATTTACAGTTTTTTTGTAATATGGTTTTGGTATTATAAAGGAAAATGATGCTGGAAATTCATCATCTTCCTTGTACTAGTTCCGAAAAAATACGCTTCCTGTGAGTGATGCTCAATATAAACTGAACACATTCGTTTATTTTGACATTGGGTTTATACGTTATCATAGTACCTGGGGAGAGGTATGGTCTATTTGTTTTATTAAGATCCGAATATTTTCAAAGAATTTATCGAGAGTTACGAATATCTCGTAAGACCAAAAATAACACCCATTTATCGGTTTATTCTCCATTCTTTCATTCAAGGATATCTTTTTTCATTCCAAAAATTAAATTCCGCCTTAGAATGGTATTATTTTGAGAAAAGTTTGCTTACACATCCCATACATATTTCACATATATTATTATTGCACAAAATTGTGCAAATTTTCATTCGACAAAAAATTTTGGGCTCGTCCGGGATTTGAACCCGGGACCTCCCGCACCCTAAGCGGAAATCATACCCCTAGACCAACGAGCCAGTTGATAGTTAAGCAAATTTTTTACGATTAATTTGATCAAGCATCACAAAACTGGCCTTATTTTCGAAAAAGAAGCATATTTCTCTCCGCCCAGTATGTCCACTAATTACAACGTTCACTGCGACCAAGTCCCAAGTGGGAAAACCGCGCTATTTTCAGGCTAATTCCATTAAGTTTGAATTAATCACAATAGATCGCATAAACATTTTAATGAGTCATAACGAATGGTCTGTCCGAGGAAGTATTCGAGTTTGATGGCTTTTGTAATGGTTCTCACACTATACATTGTTTATTCCTAGTTATTGGAATTTTACTGCCATTCGATAATATTTTTTCAATTGTAAGAGTAAAAAGTTAACACTAGAGTTCGTTCATTCTCGATTGAAATATAAACTGCTCACCGATATCTGAGAATATTTGATGATTGATATAAATAATGTTTCTGATGGATCAACAACTTCCTTGGAACGAAGTCTTTCTGGGAAGTTTGGAAGAAACAACAGAAATGTGAATCGCCCAACGATTTCTGCTTTTTTTAAATGGTCTGCACTTCTCATTTTCACCTCTTCGTCAATAGTTTATCCCTTAAATCCAATCCAGGTAGGCGTTTTCTGCTAAAAATGGGTTTAATTCAATCAACGCACATTTCATTTTTCCTATGGAATTTTCCGAAAATTGAATGGAACGAAACAGCAGCTACAATGATTTCCATCCGCTCAATTTCATCGATTTGTCTAGTAGAAATTAATGTCAAGGACCTTGGCTTGACGGATTTCCTGCAACGCCCTGGGAAGTAATTAAAACATTACCAGTATCATATTGAGAATAATACGAAAATTTTCCTCGTTTCAATTATGTATATCTACATTTTATTCATTTCAATAGTGTCCTACCAAACATCCCACGTTGTTATGATATCGTGAAGAAAATAAGTTAACACCTACGATAACAAGTTCGGATTAAAGTTATTTCTTAGTATCATCATGTTTATACCTACCTACAGGGTAATTTACAATAAGACCCTAATCAGTCATCAAATTAGTTGTGTTTCTTCCTAAAGAAAGATGAATTACTTCAACAAATATCTGATTCAAAATTGTCATACTTATCAGCAATTTGTGGGCAATTCATATTTATTGTGTGCGTTATACTTCACGTAATATTGGATCGATAAGATGGAAAGAGCTCGATTGTGACTTAATGATAAGTATATTTACCTTCCTCTCTATTCGGAATTTATGGTTTGGTCTAATCAAGCCTCAAGATAATGGCTCTTTGTTTTCTCGTGGCTATGAAAATATTGTGAGGAAAACTGGCGCCGCGTTTCTCGAATATAATGTGAAACGCAATCGTCCTTCGACATCCCCAAGCCGTTCCCTGTTTCCGGCTTTCCTCGTTTTTTAGCCTACGTACCAAACAATTTACCCTTGAGATAGGATTTCAGGGGAAAACACGGCCCTGCAGCAGATGCCGGATTCTATGACATCCTATAAAAATTTTCTCCGCGATGGAAGAATCAATGAATCACGTTATAATCATAGACGAATTTTTCTATGGTTATAATCTAGCGGTTTTTAGTCGCATATATACAGGAACAAGAAATGTACATTTTCGCAAAAATTTATGTGATATTTTTCACTAATTTTGAAATATACTTTGTTCAAATTATTTTTGTATATACACTGAGCATTTGTTACATTATTTCAAATATTTGGCCATTAAACAGAAACATGACCTTATCCTAACTTTTGAAATGCAGATTAATATAGAAAGAACACACAGTCTTTCGAACTCAATCCATATGCCGTTCATATGAGAACGTATATACTTGCATCAAAACAATGCAAACAAATAGCTCTTTGTACACAATTCGAGAGATGATTTTCCATTCCTGCGATGTTTATGAATCCGTACTGACGAAATAATAATCTCCTGATTATTGGCTTTGATGTTGAACCTTCAGAAATCATTTAGCTTCACAAAAGGCCTTTGAAAACGTACCCCCACTTCTGTTATATTTGCTATTTCCTCGGGTATAAAGTATTATAATAACATCAACGACAATTTGAAAATTATTGTACCACTTAAAAAGCTTGGATACAAATGAATATTAAAGAATAAATAATTCACCATTATAGCTATACTTGCATAGTTAACTCGTTTTCTTACTTAAACCGATGGAATATGTTTACAAATTTGGTGAGGCGTTTTCAGACAATTTTTAAAATTTTTGTATTTCTTTGCAGTGCATTTATCTGCAGTGTACCAGGATGGTCTCCCAATAGTTACGTTTTCTGTAGGTAAACAAATCGTTATTTCTTGTAATGCTACATCCGATGAGAAGAATGCAAAAATTGATGTAGAATGGTAAGTCTCTTAAATTTATCTAGCGTTTCGAATTTATCATGATGCATTCAATATTGTAATCAGAGACGAAGTGTCTGTTTTAATTATATTGGCCTATCCATTTAAATGATAAATATGTTTATCTCATTTACTCAAAGTATTTCCGTTTGATGTTACTAAGTGGTAAATAAGTACATATACATATTTGAACTTGAACACTTAGTTTGATGGCCTGAAATTAAAAAAGAAGGAAAACCTCGCATGCAATAGTTTTAACCATTTCATCCCTGTAATAAAACAGGGTTGATAAAAAAACCATCAATTACTAAATCATCCTCAGAAACAAAAGGTCTATCAATTTCTGATACAAAATGTGGGGTTGTCATTTAAAAAACTGAACTACAATTCTATCCTCGTGGAGGATTGCAAACTCCTCAATTATAAATGAAATGTTGAGAATTTAAAATAAAAATTGACCTGCTTGAGCATTTTTTTTTACAAAATAGCGAATACTGAAGATGTGTTACATTTTACACGCTTTTTATAGTTTCTTTTATATTTTTCTCGAAAACTTCATTCATCCATCATGGTCACTGAATCCGTAAAATTGAATTCCAGGAAACAAAATGACGTACTTATTGAAGATGTCGATTCACTCAAAGACCGATACAGGACATCGAAGAGGGGAACTATATACAAACTGGAAATCAGGGATGCCAGGGAGGAGGATATAGCTAAATACACTTGCGCTTTGGAAGATGACAAAAATTCGCAAGGGGTTGATATTGAAGTTTTCAGTGAGTTTTAATTTTCCACACGAATATTTTTATAGGTAATCTGCTTGAATGTCAACGCCCATTTTAAACTTCTATATTTTTCAGCCAAGCCTTCAGTCAAGGTGCAAAGAAGCATCAACACAGTAGAACTTGAAGTACTGAAAATTAAGTGTATAGTATCGGGAAAACCACCTTCTGAAATCTCTTGGTTCTATTGTGAGTGACCACTGAACATTTCATTATAATAAGTGCAAACAATTTTTTTACTATTATAGCCAATGAAACCATGAATGAAACCAATGTGAATGACATCGGAGATGATAGAATTACATTCGAGAAAGATACTGAAAAAAATATTGATAATGCTGTGCTGGTCAAAAGCGACATTCAGATGTGGGACAGAGGAGTTTATACATGTGTCGGTCAGCCACCATATGGATATAAAACTGTCAATGACACCTGTATGGTTAGGGTTAAAGGTGATTATATTTTTCTCTTTTCCTTCTTAATGACCAATCGGGCATTGAACCATCAAAATTGCAAGTGGGTTGTTGGATCAACCTAATCGCAGTAGAAAACTTTGAAGATTTGATTTTGAAATATTTGAATGGAAGAGATCAGAAATGCTTGCCACCCTAAATACTCTAAAAGACTTTAACAATAAAAACATTCTTTTTATGCCTTAATCAATTAACAATTCTTAGAATTGAGCCTGCTATTGAATCCAAGTGTTGATTTTCATAGTGTTTTCAAGGAAAGTTCAGACCTTATTTCAGAGTTGTTATTTTGATCTTATGGTTTCATCACAGAACATCTCAACTGCTAACGTGTTCTATGGTAGTATCAAAGCTTTATATATCTTCTATGTGCTGTTACCTCGAAAAAGACGATAAAATCCGTTGGAATCGAATAAAACCTTGAAATATGCTAAAATGACAAGTCATTGGTCATTTTCAATCGTGAATGCCCAGTCGGATGTTACGCTCATGTCTCTAGCTATCTTCACCTCCTTTCATAAAATGTGAAGTTAGCCGGACTCCGCAAATTCTATGGTTTCTTCTGATGAAATTTCCATAAACATAGAAATTTCCTAATATGAAGAAACTTCCCGTTTTGTAGATTTGTTACCCTGCTCCTTTGAGAAATAATTTTGTAATCATTCCCCTTTTCAGACAAATATGCTGCTTTATGGCCTTTCCTGGGTATCTGTGCCGAAGTGTTTGTATTATGTGCCATTATTTTGATATACGAGAAAAAGCGAAACAAGACAGAACTCGAAGAAAGCGACACAGATCAGAGCCCAGATCAGTGAGTAGACCGACAATTTTTTTATGGTACTCGTCGTTTATCATTTATAATTGTATAATAAAGTTGTTTATCTTGAAATGGATAAAAATGTGTGATTCTTCATTTTCAGAAAAAATACTCCAGATCACAATAAAGATTCCAACTTGAGACATAGGCAGTGAATTCTGCCCCAAATTAGTAATAATTTGGCAATCGAAAAAACCATCAATAAATCCAATATTTCGTCATTTATTTTAATTTATTTATGTTTAGAGACAATTCCGGATTGGTTTTTTGCAAGCCAATTGCATATACTGTACAAAGAAGTTATTACCCGTTAAAGATCTTCCTAAGCTCTAAACCACAGTTTAGCCTTACGAGTTGCAGCTTTTTGATAATACTAGTTTAGTTCTTAGTCAGTACTTATTTTTTTTTTCAATTGTTTATTGGCACAATATACTACCTGCAACTTGTGAGACCGATAAACTTGAATTGTTAGCATACTCTTGTATATAGGTAAAGTAAGGCAATGTACACAAAACCGCCCCACTTGTTTATAAAAATTAACTTCATATATATGATTATGCACATTTGGACTGTTGTTTATTTTTTATGTTTTATAATATATGAGCTTAAACGTTGCATTCAATACTTTAAAAACTATCTACTTAGGAATATTAAAAATTAACTCCTTTTCTGACTGTTGTCATTCATCTTATACTCCAGATAAGTCACCTCACTTGTTGCGACATTAGTAATGCTTCATACACATTGTACATTCTAGAATTAGAGAGATAATTGAGTTTTTCTGAATCAACAGGGCTAAAATAACGTATGCTGATTATTCATTGATGCAAAACTGCCAAACTTTCACCGATTATTCTGTTTTGTTCTGCATAGGACATTTTCGGGAAACAAAAAATCTTATCATTTTGTTTAATCGAATCAAGCCAGCCGGAAGGGAAAATTATCACACGTGATATGAAGAAATTCTTTCGTTAATGCCACCTCGCAATTAAACATTCAAACGCCTTAATTGTTGAGAATAGTGTCTGCGTCAACCCCATAGTATTATTTATCAGTATTTCAAAAACTAAAAGACTTCATTCATTTCGTTTCATGTACCAAATAAATCTATTTTTAGGTTAAATTGTTAGTGTTGAATATTCTGTTATTTCAAATGAAGTTTAATATTGAAATTTATATCTGTTGAAAAGTGAGTTGTACTGTTACAAATAAATTGACTTTATGTTGAGATGAACTGATATAAATTCTAGTCAACTGGTTCCCCCAACTTTGTGATTGAATTAATAACCGACTGTAATAATTTTCCTTGGTCAAATTCCTTGTTGTGATAAACAATATTGATAAGATTTGCTTGATTCGCCTGATAACATTAAGATCGTTGTGTTATTTCCTTGTTTTCATTTGGAAGTTAGAAGAATTAACTTTAACATAGTTTTCTCAAAGAAATGACACGAAATTTTAAACTGGATGTGGTAGTTTTTAGATACCCCCTCATAATATACTATTAATTCATTGATAAATAATTCATTCCTTCCCAGTAAATAATCTTGAGCATCACAGATCACATTCCTTCGCAAATCATTAGGAACAAATCAGTGACATTAGTTAGCCCATATTGATAAAATATAAAAATAATGCCCTTTAAGCAAACATATTAGCGTTATCTTAGGGCGCGTTCTGATGAAATAAAATTGTAAGATGGTTATTGGCTGATGAGTTTTAAATTGACTTCGAATTTTTCCAAATAACAATTTTTTCATGAAATAGATTTATATCGGTTCTCTTCTTGATAAATTAAATATTAAACAGTGCCTTCAGTATCAATGAAGCATTATTATATAATCTGAATTTCTCTATGTATTGGTATAACTTCATCTTACAGTTTTTCGAAAGTCATTCAGTCGAATGTCGATAAACTTCCTGATTAATAATCGTTGAACGTGTCCTATCTAAAAAAAATTTAACAAATTTGTTTTTCTTTCAGTTCGTGAAAATGTTATTTGAATTTCCATTGTAGAAAGTTCTCTTGACCTTGTACTTATTAATGAAGTTGGTGCTTGCACGGAAAACATGTTGTTGATGAATTGTTTATTGAATTTTGTGACGCAATGTAAAATAATTGTACTGTGATGAATATTGCGGAATTAAAGTAATATCTATGGATTTATTTGCGCAGCAAGTTGTTGCATCCAAGATTCATCTCAAAGAGATTATTTACCATGTTTTGAATAAATCTTCAACTAGTTAAAAAGTTGTTTATTTCATTAGTACCTCTCTTTCCATTGCTTCCATCCTCATTTTCTATAAATGTGTGTTCATATAACATCTCACCTTCTGACCTTTCTATATTGCCATCAATTTTGATAGACCATTGAATAATAGCTCATGAATCACGAGTGATAAATGAATGTTTGATGAACAATTGCAAGTGATATATCATAATGCTCAAGTAAACTGTTGAACAACCTTTCAAGCATCGATCACAGATGAAAAAATTTCCTTCTTTATGATATATTTAAATAAAAACAATATTTAACAATATATAACTAATAAATTTACATTTTGTACAACAAAGAATATCTAAATTACTGGAATAGTAAGTGTAATATATATTTCGAGCTAATTATCTAATAAATTAATATGGAATTATATTTGGCATATAGCATTACGTCACAAAAAAGCTTGACTAGAGATACTTGATTGAAAACAGTAGTTTGTTTCCTAGTGGGAACAAGCCATTTTAGGATAAGAAGTATAATTATATGGCATCAAAACCTTTGCTAACAGTTGTGAACAGCTAACAATTATTCAATATAACAAAGATTATTTATGAACTACAATTTTCAACATCAAATTTTATCAAGCAAGATTTGATCAAAACAAAAATATTAAATCTTTCGACTACAATGGTTTTTCTAATGTTTCTTAACCTCTTGAATTACATTTTCTACAATTAACTATTTTGGTATTGTTATTTCACATGGAGTCTTATTTGAACAATTAGTCTGTTTACGCCCAAACCTGGAAATACAAAACAAACAGTAAAAAATTAAAACAAGCCCTGAGAAATTTAATCAAAATTCTTCAGAATTTTCCTTATTGCTTATTATCAAGCTTTGAATTGACAGCTTTCAGTACATAATTATTTTTTTTCAGACAAAATTTGTAGGTTCATTCATGACATACAAAATAAAGTGAAGTTTTACTCACTCTAAGAGTGTAATCCCATGATCCTGTAGACAAGGCTGTACCATCTGGCGATACTTGTAAACAAGATACACGATTTTCATGGCCGTACAGAAGGCAAACCCTCACACATTTCAGAGTATCCCACACGTTAACTGTGTAATCGTTATAACCAGCAAATAATAAACGACCTATAAAGAAGAGAAAATTTAATATAACTGATTGATTTTTTCTTAAATCAGTGTACAGCATTACAAGAGAATATTTCATGGAGAAAGGAACATTAGTTTTAAGAAGCTACTAAGAAAAACACAAAGAGATTTACCTGATACTGAGAAATCAACAGAGTTCACACCAAAAATAATACTCTCTTTGTTGTATATAGCAATTTCCTTATCTGCTCTCAAATCAAACAACCGACACTAAAAAAATTTCCATTGTAAAATTTATTTAAAGGAACTCAATTGTTGAGTATAAATATAAACATGTAATCAAAAATAAAAACTTACTGTAGCATCATCACTTCCTGTAGCTACAGCATCCCCACTTGGATGAAATTTAACACTATTAACATCAGACTCATGTCCTTCAAAGGATTGAACACACTGGCCGGACCTCATGTCCCATATTAAAACCATCTTGTCGCAGCTCTGAAAAATATCTGTATAGCTGGTGATTTGAAATTTTTTTAGTCAAATCTCAATAATGTATTCACCCCAGAAACAAATGTATTTCCAGTTTCAGAAGGTGCCAAGTCAATAGACATAACATCTGCTGAATGTCCATGAAAACTTTGTAATAACTGGCCAGATTCCACATCCCAAAGAGCACATGTTGAATCTCCACTTCCCGTGAGAATCTAACAAAAATTACAAATAGAAAATTACAATTTTGTTCTCACACACTATTAATGATTACCTGTTGATCGGAATTGGGAAATATGCAGCAACTCATATAACTCGTATGAGTACCTACATTTTTTCTTTTGAGATTGACATCCTCATCTAAACTGAGGGGGTAAACAGTTACTTTGTTGTCAAGTCCACTGAAATCATACTAATATTAAATAGTGTTCCTGGTACAACACCTTAGAAGTACCCGCATGCTACCAAATTTCCAGATGGGGCATATGCACAGGCCATCACCCATGTAGTAGGCATAGTGATTGCGTGTTCTTTGTTAGTTGTAAAAGCATCCCATATAATCATCTTACCATCCTGGTGAAATGGAACGAATGAAACATGGAAACCAAGTTATCATATCGATAGGGTAGGAAAAAGAAAAATACCTGAGATGAAGAAACAATGTGCCTTTTATCTGGAGACCAGTCTGAACACAATACTTTAGCTTGATGCCCTTTAAGAGTCCTTCTGGGCTTAATATTCATATAATTTATGATATCCAGCCGTTCAGCAACTGTGGCCACTAAAAATTGAAACTATATAATCAATTGCTTAGTCCACTGTAGTCGTGAACTTACGAGTAATATCATTCAATTTTTGCCTCTCATCTTCTAATTTTTTTTTCAATACTTCCGCTTCCTTCGTTAGTGACTCTATCGTTTCTACTGGAGGTTTCGTCTCTACCTCACACATGATTGATGATTACTTCAGGCAATATATTGCATGAAAATATTACTTGTAAAATGGAACCCACAGTACTAAGATTATTGATCAGTACTCAAAAGGATTGCATGATGAAAATTGTTATAATCTCAACTTTTTGAAGGCTTATAATTTGCTATATCTATATGTAAATTTATGTGAAGATTGCATATATTATACACCCATTTTCTGATTATCCAAAATAATGATTTCAAATTTGAAGGTCAATCAAAAAACGACAAATTTGGTAGAATAATGACATTGACAGCCATCAGAAAGAAAGTTTTCTCTGACAGCCACAGATTACAGAGATCTGTAATAAAGCAAAGTGGATAAGAGGAAACTTCCTCTTTGAATAAAGGTTCCAGCTGACAAGTGCAATATACTCGTTTATTTTGGAAATGAAAAATGAATTAATCCACTTGATGGATAAATTCCTGAATATGAATAATATTCCTATATTTCGATATGGTACAGATAGACTATATGTATCAAAAAGTATTTATTCAAAAATGGCAGAAAAGTGTTGAACATAATAAAAATATTTATTTATTCATTCGCTAGCACTTTCTCTAGAAACACCAAAAGGTTCAGCAACTTCTTCAGCTCCACAATCAGCGATGGTTATATCTTTAAGAGGTCTATCCCTGCTGTCTGTTTCTGTACTTTCAATTTTTCGGACAACGTCCATTCCACTGAGAACCTTACCAAAAACAACATGTCTACCATCTAACCAAGTAGTCTTCTTGGTTGTGATGAAGAACTGAGATCCATTAGTGTCTTTTCCAGCATTTGCCATAGATAACCATCCAGCTCCATAATGCTTGAGCTTGAAGTTTTCATCTTCAAAACGTTCACCATAAATACTGCGGCCTGAAAATATTTAAATAATGATCCACTAGGTTCATATCTATTGATTGACAACAACTCTGATCTGTTATTTCAACTTTGAGCTCCTTGAATGCAAAAATTATTAACATTCAACAATTTTTTATATTTCTGACAAAGCATTTTTGCTTAGTCAGAATAAAGAATGAAAAGTACACAGAAACCTTTTTGGAATAGTGTAGACTGAGTAAGAGAAGTGTATTGAATAGTGCATATCCACTGGTTTTTTATCATCAATGATGATGTAGCAAGTTATTGACCTTTCAGACTTAACCCCAAATATATTAAATTCGAAGTTGAGTAATTGCTTGAAAATATTTATTATATATTCACCTCCAGTTCCATCTCCTTTGGTGAAATCTCCTCCTTGTATCATGAAATCTCTGATGACTCTGTGAAATTTACTTCCTTTGTATCCTTCACCCTGTTCCTTCAGCGCTAATTCCTTGAAATTTTTGGCGGTCTTTGGAACGGTTTTCCCAAATAATCCAATGACAATTCTACCCAGATTCTCATCTCCACGTTTGATGTCGAACCAAACCTATATATGGAACGAATCAAATACATTTTTACAAAATGATACCATCCATTGTAACCAGATGATATTTACCTTATCAGTTACTTTGGGTCCTTTTTTAGCCTTTTCTTCTTCTGTTTCAGCGCTTACTAAACAACAAAGGGCGCAAAACGCCAAGGCTAGTATCTTAAAATTAGCCATTGTTGAATCAATAATTAGGGATAAGTGAGAATTTTATAACTGGCGCAGCACTGAACGAACCGACTAGTTAGGAGAGAAAAAGCGTCTCTAAGCTACAAGTTATTGAATCGATTCTCCTTCCAATGTCCACGTCCTCTTCTTCCACCCACCACTGATTCATCTATCAAAATTTTAATTCGCCAACGTCAAATTAAACATCAAACTTTGATTTGACATCAAACAAAGAGGAATCAGAGACTCTGGACAAAGAGCTTTGCTCTGGAGGAATCAAGTCAAGAGGTCAAGTAGGGACCAGAGATATAGAAGGGGGGAGATTGAGCTTCAAGCTGCGCGAACTGGCTAAAATTGAAGGCCGCCATTTGTCAGGAAATATATACAGCACCGCCTAAAAGTGATAGCATGTGGCAAGAGTTATATACAGGGGCACGTAAAATTCAGAATTTGAATGTTATGATTTCGTTGATAACAGTACTTGAAATTATGAGATTTCGGTCAATTCGTTTCTTATTTCTTCAGTACAATACAAAATGAATACCAAAAATGTCAACGAAGGAAAAAATTTTTTGTTTTATGTATTCTGGTGAATATAAAGAGATGTCCACATATTGAACATATCATCTAAATCAATGAATCCTTCTGAATTATATTCAAGCGTTTGTAACCAACGATGAATTTTAATTTAATTGTCTTTTCTTCTTTTCTAAATAGGTAACGTTTTCAAAATAAAATCCATGATTTCGAAGATTCTAGCAATTTGGTCTTATGGGGTAGTTTGATATATATAGACTTCGAAGCGTCACCAATATTTGGTTTGTTCCAGAATCGCTTCTTTTCACTACTGTTCCCTAATTACGATCAGAGGAAAGTACCCTGAAAAATTGCTCGCCCACTTTCCTTCGAGATGCAATTCTGGAACTCTGCTTTTAAGTTTTAATTTTTATTTTCTGTTTCTAAGGAAACACGATTTTGTCTATCTGAAGGACACTAAATTTTTTGCACAAAGTGGATATCATTGATCTGATATTTTTTATTGGAAGTAAGACATGATATGATGAAAGCTAACAAGTCGATAAATTTTTCAGTAGCTACTGGCATTAAATATATAAAAGAAAAAAACATTTTTCTATTCATTTTATTTATACAATATTGTATATCCAGTATCGATTGCTGCATAAAATCAACTGATGAAGTCTTCTAATTGCAGAACCTTGAATTTTTCAGTATAAACTTTTTACAGATTGAATATTCTAATTTTAAAATGAGATCTGGCAATATTTTTCACTAAAAGAAAGCCATAATGTCTTCCAATCACTGAAGAATATAAAAAATGTTCTTTCAAGGAAGGGAACAAATCATCAACTCGATCATAAAATTTTTGGGATTGAATTGAAACTCTATTTTCAGTTGAAATCATCAAATTCCTGATTGACATATCGTTATAATTCCATATGATGGTACATGAAGTCCCTCTGAAACAAACAAAAAATAAAATCATTTCAGTTTCATATTAAATTATCTCATCTTACCTTGATTTTTGAAGAATATTACAATTCCCTCAAGACTGGAACTTTTAGGGTCACAGTATCATTCTCTACATTTTTTAAATGTCTCTTCATCAATGTGGCACTGAATCAAAAGATTTCTCCCAATGATGGGCAGCATTTTCAGAAATACGTTGATCTTGTCTCAAAAAGTCCATCACTTCTTTTATGTGTTGTATTTTATTTTTAAGAGACTTAATTGTATAATTTCCTTCTATATGGAGTTTTTTCAATTCGATGAGTCTTTTCATCAATTTTGAAGGAGAAATACTGAAACAAGTTTAAAAAATTTGTAAATCTATCAAAGATATTCAAAAATTGATATAATTGGGAACTTACCTATAATTGTGAAGTAAGCCATCGTAAATATCCTGCTATTCAGCGAAAAAAGCTAATAAAACCACACGAATCCGCTGAATATCACCAAAAATACGTTCATATTTGTTATTATTGTTTACATTCTTTTGACTTGACAGCAGGCAATGGCAGCTAAATGACAAGAATATTCACTAAATTGTTAGACCGTGATCATAATACCGTGCTATGACCTGACAAATGGCGGACCCACTTTTGTCCCATGAAAATAGGATGCGCAGTGGTCGAAGCTCAATCTCCCCCCTTCTATATCTCTGGTAGGGACAAAGAGTTCCTTATTGGTAGGAGTAGGAGCGAACTTTGAATTATCAAAAAAGTCTGCCCCAAAGAGTTTTAATCTTTGGGTCTATCCTTTGGAAGGGAGATTTTCTATCATGAATTCAAAATAGGGTAAAGTAAACCCAAAATTGGTTTTAGATAAGGGGAAAAAATGTTTTTGTACTAGAAACATTTCACTTTTCCCTCGGATGATTCTTCCCGAGACCAGCCCACTGTTGGTTTCTTGAAAATTCTCAACACATGGTAGGTTCTTAAAGAAATTTTTGTTGTTTTGTTCGTAGTGAAAAAAATATTCTTCAAAAAGTAATGAAGATTGAAGACCTGAGACTGAGAGAATGAGACAAACGAAGCACTAATTCTGTGATCCTGACTTCGATCAGCTGATTTTGACGGACGTTGTAGACATATGTAAATATAAAAAATTTGAGGTTGAAGGGATGAAAATGATTTGAATTTTGTCAATAAAACTTTAACCAATAGATTCAAAATGGATTATTTAAAATATTCTCATTATTTCTCCCTACCCACACAGGGCAATATTTATTCTTTGGCGAACTTGGAATTAGCTAATGGCACGTCGAAGCTCCTTGTGGCTTCTTTGAAAAGAGAAATTTTTTGTTTCGAATATATAGATGGTCCAAATAATCAGTTGATCCCCACAGCTAGGGAAGTTTCGTTTACTTACATACCAAGTGAGTTGTTGACACTACAATAGTCGTACTTTACATTGTTGATTTATGTACTGTGGGGAGAGAGGAATCCTAATGCATTGGTTACCGTATCTTCCCACAATTCTTCAATCAAAGCTTTACATATAATTTGATTTTCCAGCTGGTGCTGAAATTATATCAATAGATGCTTATAATAAATCTTCAAATAATAATGAATTTGTTGTTGGTATAACGATAATTAAGGTTGGTTCTAATATGGAAACTGAATTGAAGCACTACTTTATTCATAATGATTGTAGAATAGAAATGATTCAGATGCATTAGAAACATACCTAAATATATATTCAGGTTGGGAAGCTTCAGATGATTTTAACATAGAAAATATAGCCCAGAATTGTCAGAATGTTGAACTTAATTTTATTCCATATAGACTGATACATACTGACTTGATACACTGGGAAAATGATGATGTAGTACTGAAGGAGGTAGATATAATTCAATTTCTTGGAACATAGTATCTATGTTTCAAGTTCAATACAGAACCTAGACTTTTCTAAGAGGATTTTCTTCATTTTCAGAAAGTATTTTTACTCTCTGGTAGTGATAATCTCATTCATGTTTTTCGAGAAGGTTCAGATCATTTATTCAGAGAAATCGAAGCTAAAGAATATTTTCCAGAATTGATGAAAACTCCCAGTCCAGTTGTCTGGATGGAATCATTGTATATAAACGATGAATCTGAGTGAGTTTCTCCAGAATGTAGTCATATGAAATCAGTTAAATTTGTTCAAATTTCAGACGATTAGTTGTGACAGGGTGTGAATGTGGTTACCTCAGATTGGTAAAAGTATGTACAAAAACAAAGAAAATCATGTTCAATTTTTCTACTCGATTAGATAATTTTATCTCAAATGTTAAGCTGTACAGATATGAAAGAGCTGTAAATATGATTGTAATAAGCAGTGTTTTAAGTCCCATAGTCTTCAAGTAAGTGTATCTGAAAAGGAAATATAGATTAGCCAAAAATTTGAAAACATAAGCATGAGTTATCGCATAAAAGTTTGCCATAGCTATGTGTTGTTGAAAAGTATTTATCTATTTGGTTTTTTCTGAATTTTCTTTGCAGTGATGTTTTAAAATATGGTCTAAGCAATTATGTATCTCTACCAAGGGATAACTCTACCACTATTCTGACCTGCTGTGATGTTTCTGATATAGACCTGGATGGTAATTTGGAAATTCTTGTTGGAAGCAGTGCTAAAGTAAGCATTTAATTATTTGAAGTAGAAAATGACATATTATTCATGAATTGTTGTCACAGGAAATTATTTTATACAAATATTATGATGATAAATGGGTATTGGAAGATATAAAGAAGGTTTCCTCCCCAATTTTTGGTCTTCAAATTATTGATATAACTGGAGATGCGGTTAAAGAGTTGGTTGTTTTTTCTATGAAAGGGGTGCATATATTTCAGGTGCTAAAAAATTAACCAGAATTCCCCCATGAACATTAAATATCTATTAATTTTCAGCAAGATCCTGATTATGTTCAGAGGATTCTTAATAACAAAATAGGAAATCTCTCCAAAGAAGATAAGGAAATGATGAAAAAAATATGTGATTCCTTGTGAAATCTGTAAAAAGATTTAAAACTTATGACAGTCTTCAATAAAATTTTCACAATAATTTTGGAGCATTTACTTTTGATTGAAAAAGTTCAAAACTTATTTACTACCTGCTCAAACCATCCTTGAGAGTTTTAAGGTATCAATTATTCAAATTACAAAGGTACTTCATTGAAACGAGAAGATTAAATATATCAATTTTATTAGTGTTCCAGGCACAGATAAAATTCTTTTGTGTGGAGGGGTACTATAACAGCATCTTAAACACTATACGCTACTGGATTCATTCTTATATTTATGTTCACAAATTCTTCAACAGAAAAATTCAATGGTCTTGTTCAAATGTAAAATACAAATTCTAGGATTCCATTAAGTCAATATTTCGAACGATTCAAACATGTATGTACATACCTTATCTTAATAAGTAGGCCAATTTTAAGTGCGAAGAATGACTTACTGGGGATTATAAAAAAGAATAAATTTCTCAAAATATTGAGTTAAAGATCCACTATATTCTTAAAAAATATCACAAACTCAAGTAACGAGAATTGACCGAAACCAAAGACCAAAGTAAGGTTCCAAGCAAGATGTCACAGGATTTCTAGAAGATAACAGTTTTACCATTATCCACTTGAATCTGTGATGGTCTGAAAAACTATCATTCTGAAAATTGTGTAAGTTTGAGAGCATAATTTCAATCTTCGAAATTGGCCAAGATATAAGATCACCCATTCAATCCAAAAAATTTCAATAGCTTTACATGCACTCCAAAATGTGTCACTTACTGCTAAACTTGTAGAATATTAAGGTTATGGATTTTTTTAATCTTTCCCTTCATTCTCAGCTACTGGGTAGGTGTCTAAAATTTTGCACAATCTTAACCATACAAAAATAGGCATCAACTTTTTATTCGACACCAAGGAAGTGAAACTTTTTAGAATGGATTAATTCATTGTTTTGTTTGATCTACGGTTGAAAAATAATCTTTGACAAATACATGAGTATTGTCCAATGTAATTCTCCCAAAATTTGAAACGACCAAGATATTCACTTAGTATCTGTTCGATTTTATACAGGGTATCCCCCAAGCTCAATAATTTTTAATCAGCTAAATTCTGCATGTGTTTTAGGCACCAATTCAGTATTTTACAATCTTTGAAATTAACTCTTTTATTGTTGAGATGGCATATTTATAAAAGTTCCAATAAGTTTCAGTTTGTCTACTATATAATCGATTAAATGCTTAAATATCTTATTTTACTCCTAACCAGTCTTAGAATTTGCACTTACGAACCTCAAATCGAACTTACTAGCACTTCACATGTAATTTCAAATTAACTTCAGATTATTCAATAGACTTCGCAATTTTCGTTATATACAAAATACAATTCTTTTATCATAAACAATAAAATCAAAGAATAGAATTTAAATGAAATGAAATAAAGTTGATTAGACACAACAATGGTACAATAATTGCGATGAAACAACAACTTATGAAATTTCATTAAAACAAATTACTCTTGTTGAAGTGGTATCCAATATTCATGCAACCAATGTCTTATCCTCATTGATCAAACAGAATCCCTCAACTCTTAAAATTTTGCCCACTATTTATTTTTTTCGAAATATTTATCAAAACAGAGATATCCAAATGTTTGATGCTCTTTATTGCCAAAATTTTTGTTTGAGAGGAAAAATACAAAGGGAAATTTTCAAGTCGGCACTGTTTTAACGCCCTCTTTCTGCAATTATATTGTTAATACCACTTCTTACTAAGATCAATAAATAAAAACATTCAAAACTATAACGGTCTACATAAATAAAGCTTCAAAAGTTCTATACAATAAGGTCTATACATTTCCAAACATTTACAATAGACACTGATTCAAAAATTGTTTTTAGTTTCCCCTCGATCAACTTCAGTCAACGTTATCTTGAAATATTAAGCGTACATAACCTGGTGAGCCTGACAAGGGTGATGCGCAAAATGGACAGACTGCATGGAAACCATTGGTGCCATGTGGAATAGCTACATTGGCCCAGTATCTATAGTGAATAGTTCGTCATTATACGTGGAATGTAAATTAATAAAAATAGTAACAAGATCATAAGTAGGATCTACTGTCGAAGTAGATAGGTAGATTTATTGCACTGGCTTCGAACCAGAGGATTTACAAGCGCCAGAAGAACAGCATTTCAAGAGTTCATGAAAACGCTTATGAAGAACACACAAAAACCCTCTACGTTTCTAGATATGAAGTAATAACTATCTATCAACTCTAGATACAATTTCTAATGAAGGACCAAAATTCCAGTACATTTCGAAAAACTCTAAAACCGTTGGTTCGATTCTGACAAAAATCAATAGGTGGATAAGTTTTGAAATGATTTTCTCCATCAATAGATGAACAGATATTGTGAAAAAGTCTGTTTATCAGCTGATTTTCTCCTCTTACCTCTCCCACTTGATGCTTACGAAATAAGTATATACCGACCAGAATATGTCAATGTTAAATGTTAAATATTTTTTGAAAAAATATATTTAATGTTTACTCACTTCACTGTTTTTTCTGTGGCCATATGTCCGCAAGGATTGAAAGCAAAAGAAGGCAGACCGGTATCAACGTAAAAAGCTGGTTCTAACCCCATGCACACTTTCACCACTGGTCCCAACTAGAACAGACCAAAATCGACCTGAAAAACACTCAAAGATCACTTTTTTTTTTCACGTACCTCTAAACAGATCGGACATTTTCTATCCCCAGAATCCTTGTCCTGTCCCCAGTCGTGCAGTCCCTGAACGTGGCCGCAGTTCAAGTAAACATAAGGCTGCTGCTGATTCTCATTTGGTGTTATTTTCCTAGGTATGACTAGCGTGTTCAGACCTACGGGACATTGAGGTCTGCCAGCATTCAGTTCGTCTATGACTCTCTCCAGATCTCGTTTACTCTGAAAAAAGCGGAAATTTTAAAACATCGAAGAAATTAAGCCGTTTAGATTCCCTTACTGGTGATTTAGCCAGTCCTTCTGCCGATCGCCACAAAAGGGTTGCCCCACATAAATCAATCAGGGTACCATCTTGTAGAACATTTGTTTCCTCGTCGACTTTTTGGCCTTTCTGTTGAGCGGACCGAGACTCCCTAGTTGTGAAAACTCCCCCACCTACTGAAGTTTCTAGCCAGTAGCGACATTTAGCATCTCCTCCACAAAACGTTCCCCTAGGGTGCATTATCAGGACACCATTCGTTGTTAGACCATCTATTTCTCTTCCGTTTTCCTGCCATTTATTAGCTTTTTCCTATAACATACGAATGTTATGTAGGAAACTAATATGTTCATGATTTCATCATCAAGCTGCAGCAACATCATGTGTGCTATGTGCCTTGTATATGCCAGCCTCAAATTTTAAAAGCTAGTCAACAAAAAATCTGTAAATTTACAAATTCAAAATATGAAATCTTTATTAGTTTCAAGCAATCAAATGTCGAGGTGTTTTTCTCCAAGAAATCAGTTTGATAATGCAAACTACATATGTGTCTAGACAACTATATAAAAAATATGGTTCTTCTATTGCCAGTACTCACCCCTAAAAATATATTTCTAGATGTATCAAAACCGGCAGCGAATATCCTCGCAATTTTAGGATTATTTCTGTCGCATAAAATCCTACAGGCGAATCTGGATATTGTGCTCTGCTGCATAACTTTGTTTTCCGTCGATTTGTCCCCAGGTATTGTATCCATAACGATGAAATCGATGGGGGCTTCGGAAGATCTGCCGATCTGCAAAAAAAATTGTTCTAACGTTCGAATATGCGAAATCTGAAATTTTAAATGAAGGGGGAATAACGTTAGTTCAAAAATATGATACCATCATTCAATCAATAAACGAGCTGCTGTTAAAAAATGATAAATTGTCAAAGAGCATCAGTCTGAAATAACTAACAAAAGTTTTAAAAGCATTTCGGAATTACATTAAATTTCCCCAAACATATCAATTTCTCTTAGTCCAGTCGATTCTTCATAGAATGAAAAATAATGATTATGATGCACGAAGCACCTAGACCTAGGGCCTCAATGGATAAAAAAAGTTCAAGGGTAATTTGTTCTATCCTTGAAAGCTCCATCAGGTGAAATAAGGTCGATAGTGACAATGGTCAGACGCTATCACAACAAAATATGAATGTACAGTCATTAGAATTATCGATCATAATCTACACCCATAATTTGAGTGAAGAGTTTATATATGGAAGAGTTAATTGATGTTTACTTTTTCACTTGTTATTGGACCACTAGGCTTATCTTTATTGAAACAAATGCATCGTATTCCAGGCTAAGAAAACAAAACGTTTAATGCGTTGTAACTTTCGAAAATGACGAGGTAATCTTGTTAATAGTAGACAGATAAAAATTTTAAATGGGTAAGGAAAATAGTTAACCCATATACCCACCTAAAGACGCTATCGTGATAGCGAAACACGAGTCGTGGTTCAAAACTCATTTTTTGAAAATCATGTATGTTTTTGTTTCGTACTATTATGAACATTGTAAAAATAAAATAATTTCAATGTTAACTGAATATCAATAAGTTTTAAAAAAACAAAAAAAAGAGGGTTTTCGAGAACGTGAAGGGAGATTCAAGCATCCTAAGCATCTTGTGCACTTTTGTAAACCCCATCTGGACCTCTTCTACTTAGTTTAGAGATAACGTTTCCACCAATACAGCGGCACCTCTACCTCTGGCCGTCTGTATCGCCGGATTCGACACCAATCGAGTTGAATTTACCTGAAACATGTCCGTGTCCTCGTCATTCTCGTATTCTACTATAACAGCGTGGTTTCTGGATAATGTGTAGGAGATCGAATGTTGAGTTACATCAAGGATGGCCTGGGAGCAGTGCGGAGTTTTTACAACGTAATGCTTGGATCGCTTCACGCCGTTGGCAACCTGCCTCTTGTTAAGGACGAATTTGCTGCGCTTCCTTCCTCTGTCGCCAGGTGGCAGATATCCGTTATACCTGGAACATAGAAGAACAAGATTTTTCTAAAGTGATTTTTACAAATTTGAACGGAAGTATGAGCATTTTATTGTACCCTTATTTCAACCTACTCAAAGTCACTTGAATACCAACAACACCTTTCTAGGATGTTTGCCGCTTCTAGTAGGAAAGCGGCAACATCAAAGGAACATATTCTTTAGCACTTTTATGCCTTATTCAAGCAACTTTGAATATTTGATTATAAGTGTCTGATCCTATAATTCACCTAATTGACAACCAAAAAAGTGAAAGAAGCAAAGTGGAATATACCACATGGGTATTATTTTTATCAGCCTTGCATTTGAGGAGTATTTATTACTTCTTTTGTCGAACGAAGAAGTTTGTACTCAATTCAGTTAAACGTAGGTAAATATTTGAGAACCGTGTCGAATCGATTGTTGATTTTGAGTAGAAATAATTGTTCCTTAGAAGAAACTAGAAATTATTAAATTCTATTTCCCAATAATTATAGTCTAATTATGACGTTGTATTACTCTTTTCATTCAAAAAACCTCAGAAAGCATTACAACAATGTGACGATGGTTAAAATTTTAGTGTCATGGTCCTGTTGACCTGAATCATAGACAGAAAATCACGCAAATTTATTCCCCAAATTATCATGGCACAATGAGAATCTTTCGCAACAGAACAGTTCCAGAAATACGTAATCTCTTTCCTCGGATGGACCGACCTTGACTAATCGACAATTTGAATACAAAAGACGATTTTCGCGTTAACTGTGAATATCAGACTTTTCGAGCGAATATCTGGAGTGATGATTTGAAGTACAATTGTACTACGTACGATTTCGAGTACATTATATCAATCGTGTTGTTGTTATTGTATCGTAGCATCGCTCTCGAACTTCGGAGAATACGTATCTACGAGGGCTGGTCGAAAAATGGTACGATAAAAATAAATATCTTCATGATAGGTTGAGATTTGCAATTTTTCAAAAATGCCATTTAGGAGATGGAAATCTGAACTGGGAAAAATAGGCTTTCGAAATTGCTTGGCGTGTTCGAAAACCTACCAAACTTTCGTATAGCTAACACTGTTTACCAGAAAATAAAATTTTTAATTTTTTTGAGTTAGGTTGTATCTAGCAGAAAAATCATAGTAGATTTAAACGTGATACACACTCTGAAAGAGCCACCTGTTTAGTGATAAATCTCGACATTTCATCCACCCCGGCGCAACCGTTCGGTCTTCAGGAAGTTTTAATCTTTTTGGGAATTTTTCGAAGGTCAACTTGCAAGTAGTTTTTCTTCCAGGAAAATTTTCGTAAATCTAAATGTGATACATATTCTGAAAGAGCAACTCTTCTAGTAATAGATCTGAGAATTTCATCCATCTCGGCACGACCGTTTGGTCTTGACGAATTCTCAAGTGAAATTCGCAATTTTTGAAAAATGCCATTTCCAAGATGAAAATCTAAACGAAGGGAGATAGGCTTCCGAAATTGCTCGCAATAGATTCAGCGTGTTCGAAAACCTATATTTTCATACCAAAATTTCAAATATCTGGCCGTGTTTGGGAGAAAATAATTTTTTTCGTTTTTCTACTTTTCATTTTCGAGTTGACTTCGAAGAGCTCTCTAGAGTGCAATTCTCTATTGAACCATCAACTGATTGTTTTTCTGGAATCTTCAGAACAACTTCAATGCACTCCATATTCTAGAACGGTAATAGAACATCCCGATTTCCAGAGAGAGTAGCAAATAGGTCATTTTAGGGGGGTCCAACCCCTTGCTCATTTTTGACCCAAAAAATCGAGATTTTCGAAATCGAGTTTTTGTGCTGGGGTAGAAGCCAAGGCAACGCTGTTTATAGAACCGGAAATCCCAATTGGATCAGACGAATATTACAGGAGAAATCGCAGATTGAAAATTGCAATTTTCGAAAAATGCCTTTTCCGAGATTAAAATCTAAATGAAGTGCGATAGTCTTTCAAAATTGCTCGCAATAGATTCAGCGTGTTCGAAAATCTATATTTTCATACCAAAATTTCAAATATCAAGCCCTGTTTAAGAGAAAATATTTTTTTTCGTTTTTCTACTTTTCATTTTCGAGTTGACTTCGAAGAGTTCTCTGGAGTGCAATTCTCTATTGAACCATCAACTGATCGTTTTTCTAGAATCTTCAGAACAACTTCAATGCACTCCATATTCTAGGACAGTAATAGAACATCCCGATTTCCAGACAGAGTAGCAAATAAGTCATTTTAGGGGGGTACAACCCCTTGCTCATTTTTGACCGAAAAAATCGAGATTTTCGAAATCGAGTTTTTATGCTGGGGTAGAAGCCAAGGCAACGCTGATTATAGAACCGGAAACCCCAATTGGATCAGATGAATATAACAGGAGATATCGCAGATTGAAACTTGCATTTTTTGAAAAATGCCATTTCAACGATGAAAATCTGAACGAAAGGAGATGGGCTTTCGGAATTGCTCGCAATAGATTCAGCGTGTTCGAAAACCTATATTTTCATACCAAATTCCCAAATATCTGACACTCCTTACGAGAGAAATTTTTTTTTCATTTTCCATTTCTCACTTTCGATTTGACTTTGGCGGGCTCTCTGGAGTGCAATTCCCAGTAGCAGTCTTGGCAATCCTTCATGTAGAATGTTGAATTCAATCAAATTGCAACCAACAATATCAAAAAAACGGACAAGGTTTTCTTACAAACTGCAAATATAAATGGGTGGCAAAGTTAAAACTTATTGGTATAGTTGGAGATTCTCTCCAACTATCATTGACTAAAATCAATCTATCCTGAAACCGAAAAATTCGGCTATAAAAAATAAATACCCCCGTTGGGAGGTGAATTCCTTCGACCAAAACTTGACTGGTCTCTATAATAGCTCTTTTCAATTTCCGTTCCGAACCCCGTGTACGCTCAAGGTTTCCATTCAGTCAATTTCGCAAAGATCCGTCCAACTACTCATCTGCAAAGTTACCATCAGCGACTATCCGGTCGCAGATCGCCGAGGAAAATGAAACATGTCCGTGTGTCAATCAACTCTCTTACATTGAATGCTATGATAAATAAGATTAAGAGGTTATAAATAACTGCATGGCCCGTTCAAGTGATAGCGTTGCAACAGGAAAACGGACCGCGGTTGATGTCGTTCTTTCCATTTCTTTGACCTCAAACTGGATCGCGAGATGCCGAAGAAGAGTGGACTGACAGTGTATAGTTTCTTGTTTCTTGATGGGGAATCGAAAAGTAAAACTGCTACTCGGTTTTTTCCCGCTGGTAATTTTCGAACCAAACCGGTAATTCGGCTTGTCGGTCCTCCTGCAGATAAACAATATCACAAATCACAATACACGACGGCGACAACAAAATCACGTTAGTACAAAAAAAAATCTGTCTGGGAGAGTAGAGTTCATCAAAATACGTTATCAAGGACGCTATGAAATTTTGACAGAAAATGTTCTGTGTTCTGAAGTAGTGCTTAGCCATAGACATAGAGACATTTCTCTATGTCTATGCTTGTATCATACTTTTTTTTACGTTTCTAGCGCCAACTTACAAAAATTGCTTTGCATGTTGAGCAGATACTGCTATCAAGCAAGTCCAGAGAATTCTAGTCTTCCTTAACAAATCCCAAACGGTTTTATCGAATAATGTTAGCAATATTTTCGTTTTGAGTTTCCAATTGAAACTGGTGAACCGAAAATCTGTGAAATCTAATGATCTGGTCCGATAGGCCCAAATAATGAACGTATCGTACATATTATCATCATAGGTGTTGATGAGCGCGGTAAACGATGTGTTATTGGCGTAATCAAGTTATAAGGAAGGTGCGTTGGCGTTACCTTTTTAGGTCAAACGAATGATGACTTACAATCTAACCAGCTGTGAACGCCTGAATGCGCTGATTATTGGACGCCCATCGATCGTGAAGGCTTCCCACTAGACTGGGGAAAAGTAGATTTTTTTATAGGTAAAATTGAAACGCTCTGTGATCGTGAGAGTTGGGGAAAGATGAAGGTCACATTTTCGACCTCGATTTCCGAAAACTGTAATTGCCAAAGCTGCATCCCTCATTTTTCCGCACTTTGCATTGATGCCTCTATTTCGTAAAGTGTCAGTAATATCGAAAACCAATGTAACATTCTACAGTCACTTTTTCAATTCAGTGGCGGACTGGAGAGGCAAGGGGTTAAAGTCAGTCAGCTAAAAATGCCAAACGAACTACGAATAACCGGAGCAGAAGCAAAGAGTTGTTACTCTTTGGCATAAGCAGCAACACCCTGGAACAGGTAGCCAGATCGGGTAACCTAGAAAAAGCCCTAGAAAATATGTGATTTTTCTTACCAAACGCCATAGACATACAGACTCTATGTCTATGGCAAATGTAAACAAATCGATGGCCGAAAGAAATGAGGTTAGCACCGATCATAGACCTTGGAACATAGATATTTATGTTCTATGTCTCAGACAGGGGTGGGTACGACCGATTCAACTCGTCGGAAACGTACCATCCCATTTTCCCCTAGCACAGACCATCGAATTTTGCCCGCCCTGTACTCTGTAGTACACAATGACTTCTTAAAAACTTGAACCGATCCTTCGGCTTCCGGTAAAAGAGTATAAAAATCGTGCACGCGAACGAGGTCGTCGAACATTCGCGGATCGAGGTGAAGGTAGAGGAGATTGCGACAAAAGGTCCGGGCAATTAGCAACGCAGTAGAACGAAATTTGCGGTTCAATTTAATGATAATGGTTCCGCATCATGTCAAAATTCAATCAAGATACGCGTCGTGCGGTGGGCAATTGCAAAGTAATTGAATTCGTAATGAGTAACAGGAGTAGACGAGAGAGAGATCCCGTCACCGGCTAATGGGATATTAACATAAAGCGCGGTTAGTAACGTAGTATACAAGAAAATATTTGGGGAACGACCTTAATGTGCCGGGCAATGAAGATCTTGGAAAGCTCTGCTTAAAAATTATCAGAGACTACTCAATTTTTCATTTTTCCCACAAAAAACAAACCAATCGAAATAAAAATGAAAGAATATACCGTGAGTATCTGAAATGATGAGCCTAAACCGTCTCGTGAACACCATGTATGCAAAAAAGTCTTATTTCTTTGATATATACACATCAATAAAAATTTGAGCTATTTTCACACATGGAACACCCTGTGCATTAGTTTACTTTCGCATTCAGTTTCCGGAAGTCACAGATTAACCAATCAGTTCGAAATTGAGGAGTTTATTATATTATTTTCGGAACAGGGTTTATTTTGGCAAAAAATTTTTTACGTAGAAACTATTGAAATAATTAAACATAGGTTGCAATTTGAAAATCTATGAATTCGATTTGTCCAACTTCCAATAACTTCTCATAAACACTTTTCAGTCCAGACAGCAAACAGTGTTATAATACTACATTATGACAAAATCGAATATTTTTTTTAGAAAAACCTCCCCAGCAGAAATATTCAAAACAGTTGAACAACCTTTTTTTTTTCATAAGAATCTCAATAACACATAAACCGTTGAGTTTTATCCAAGGAATGGCAAACTGACGAAATTGACATCAAACCATTGAAGATATATTGTGCCATTTCAAATAAGAAAGTAGATAGTTGGCTGTTTCCGGTATAACCGGAACTTGTAAAGGTCAGGAAATAAATCAGAGTAGGGGGAAAGATAATTGTCGAAAACTCCAACATGCAAATTTTCAGCAGAAAATTATGATTTTGAACTGATGTGGCCAATACTTAATGAAAATCCATAATTAAATTAAAAAACTGCATTATACAGGGTGAGTCTTTGACTCGTAAAAATATTTCAACAGTGGACTCTTGAGGTCGAAAGAAACACTCTTTTCCTATACCATTTTTTCGATTCGGCCCTGATAAAAATATACAGCCATTTTAAGTTTTCATAATGAGCTATGCCACCCCTGGAGGAACAAAATTCCCTTAAGAATAACAAGTTAAATTTATAACACTACACATCTGTGGATCTTTTGAACAGAGTTGCATTCAGCCAAATAACCCAATTTTTCAAATTTCACAGATAATTTTTAATTTTTGAACATCAAATTACTCGAAAACGGCTCATTATACGAGAAAATATGAAGAATACTTTTATTTTACAAAACGTTCAAATATTCATTAGACAGCGTCTAACTTAGCTTCAAGAGTTGGATTCTTGGAATTTTTGGTATTTTTAAGGTACTTAATGGTCATAATGAGAAAACTGGAAGACGTGGGTGATATTTTGTGTTCGAAAAAGATTCATCAAATAAATGAAAAACTATATTCCGAAATTCATTTCATTCGACAAAACCTTTTGTGAGAACCGAAAATATCATTTTTTATGGTTTTTCCATGCCTGTATCTTTTAAACCCAGCCGAATCAGAAAAAATGGTATATGTAAAAAGTGCTTCTTTTCACCTCAAGAATTCACTGTTAAAATATTTGTACGAAGCAAAGAAAGTAGCATCTCCAGGTGGGCGAAGGTAAACTGAATTCAGTTATGGTAATATTTTATTGGCAACGGATATTTTTCCAAAACAAAAAGACTATACCGGAAACCAAGTTTAGCGATTTCATAACTCTCACTTACAATTTCATCGAAAGGCATCATCAACATAACGATTCCTCCTAAACAAGGCAAAGCTTTTGCGGAAGAAGCTGGGAAGATGGGTTTATCGACAGTGTGAGAACAATGCATGTTCAAGTTCCGCTCCAAATATGCCCAGAATTTATTACCTAACTGACGTAATACTCGAAATGACAAAAAGGATAATTTCGTAACAGAACTAGAAGCGAAAGGTGTACGACGGTCGATAGAGCCGAACTTAGGTTTTGTTCAAGTTCAAAGCCGCGATCATTACTGCTGAATAAATTAGATGTTTCCGGTTCACGTCGATATCGAAATGAAGAAAAAAATTATCTATTCCATGTGAAATCATTGTGGAACGGAATCCGCCAGTTTATGTCATTGCTGAAACGGTTTCGATTCGCCGTTTCCCATCACCTTTCCTTCTACAATATGGCTTAGAAATTTTGTATACGGGAGAAATGGAAAGTTTTTCACTTTTGGTTCATTAACCTTTTCAATATTCAGTTTCCGTTTTGAAATGTCTGTAAATTGAAAAAAAATGTTTAAATATATATGATTCACCCTATATAGCAACGTATCCACCTTTTAGCTGCGATTTCCCTTAAAAAATCACAATGAAACGAATTTCATAAATGTCGAGGCCAAAAACACTCTATGCTCACGAGTCGAATCGGTACTACACACCCCTGTCACTGATCGGTGCTAACTTACGTCAGTGGGTTTGTTTCATACATAGACATAGAGACTCCATGTCTATGGTTTCAAAGGCATAGAGTCTCTATGGCTATGATTTGTTTGCATTTACGTTCGATAAACGTCAAAAATTTCATTTTCCTGGCCTTTTTTGGTATTTTCCGATCTGGCTCCAGATTTAAGAGTGTTACATTGCCACGGTCTGAGTATGTGTATGTGAAATTTGCAGCTTTTTTTGTTTCTTCGAATATTTCCCCGGGTTTCAAGTCATAGAACCGGATGTTGCCGATCAAGTGGCCCAAAACCTGCACAATATACTCGATAATCCGCCATCGATGTTGTAGATGTATCCTCCTGAAATTTTATATCTACCCGCAGGCATCGTTTAACGAGGGGACGCAGGTGGTAATACTACCTTCCTGTTTGACCGGAAGACATCGAACATTTACCTCGTCAACGAGTTTACTCGAGAATTTGTAACGTTAGCAAAAATTCGTTCGAACTCCCTATCTGATCGAGAAGAGCTGTAACCACACAATATCAGCGGAATATTCTGACAAAATTTGATAAAGACGATGTATAGGGTGTCCCAGCAAAGCCATACCAACTTTACTGACTGGTCCCTCGATTCAAAACTAGTTAAGGCTCATTTTTTACACTCTTGAAAATTGCCACTTATAGAAAGGCACAAAAAGGCAAACGAGTCAAAAATTTAACTAGCAAATTGAGGAAATTAAAATCATCAATGCCCAAACCACTGTCATTACTCCATCTTTCGATCCATCAATCTGTAACCAATAAAACAACCTAATATTTGGGAGATAATTAGCGAAATCAGAAGCTCACATTTTGCAGGTAAACGTTAATTGAAGTTGAATCAATTACCAATTTCAAATGCGCAAAAATTCTCGTTGATTCTCATCACGTTCCTTAATCTGAAGTACAAAGAGACCGTTGAACTGTCTATTTACGTCAGTCAGTAAGGATGTGTGTGAATGAGAGTCGTTTTAAATGATCATCATCGCACAGGAGGGGACGTCCCAGACAAACACCGTAATCTAATCCTGATTGTCCTCTCATCACGTATTATGCTCTTAAAAATCTTCGGGGGGGAAAGAATTAATGTTTTCCATATTATATTGTATGCAAGTGTTCCAAAGGATACCCTTCTGTCGTCAACTCGATGGAACCCTTTCAGTGATGCACGTTTGAACCTGTTTTCGACAGGTCCGGGGTCCCTTCGGAGTGGAATGGAAACCTACAGGATAGTCTCATCATTCGACATATTATAAGCTATGAATAAAAAAATTACCTTCCTCTTGATGAAGGACTTTGATGTTTACTCCGAAACGTTGTTTTGAGATATTACACTGCGTACTCTCAACCGTACAAATACAAACTGCAAAGATTTAACACACTTTGATTTACTTAGGCCCGGTACTTTCACGTGCGAATAAATAAATTTATTCGATAGATAAGTCTTATTCGTAGGATAAGTAAAAATGCTGTCTTTTCACTTTCAGATAGTTTGGTATTTCTATGGTGTTATTCATCGAATAAATCTGTCATTGAAACTTAATAATAAGAGTTCATTTGTCATAGATCGAATGTCGGTACGTCATTATAGGTTGATTTTTTTTAATTCTTGATGTATGGTTGATCTTTGTGTGATTTACACGAAATATTTGCTTTCTAGTTGTAATTATGACAATTTCTACAATGCGGTGTCTTATTTTACATTAATCAGTGAAAAGTAGTATACCGTGCTTTCATAGAATTGTTATTCGTCAAATAATTTCATCTGAAAGCACCGAAATAAGGTATCCTTCAGATAGGAAATTATTTGACAGATATATACTTATTCACCATAGACATAGATCTATGTCTCTATGTCTCTATGTCTATGTTATTCACATTGAATAAAATTTATTCGAAGGTGAAAGTACTGGGCCTTATTATAAAAAGAATTGAACTGACAGAATGCTACATTCGGAGTAAACCATAGATAGAGGACAAATTTCTTTTACATTATCCTTCATAGCTATGTCGGAGATAATACTTCTTTGATATATAAATAAATATTCA
The DNA here is from genome assembly GCF_907165205.1 of Coccinella septempunctata. Classification (NCBI taxonomy): domain Eukaryota; kingdom Metazoa; phylum Arthropoda; class Insecta; order Coleoptera; family Coccinellidae; genus Coccinella; species Coccinella septempunctata. The sequence goes on along the minus strand of NC_058190.1, from coordinate 45,939,175 downwards.
TCTTCCTGTAGTCCGTATCTTCCAAAAGGTGTTAGTTGTAATATTTTTTATATGTTGAGGAAATTATATCGATTTTGTTTTTTGCCCTAGCCAGCAGTTTCCTAGCTGAAATTATAGCAAGATATGATATACTATCCAATATTTACTCGCGTTATTCATACCTCTTGAATTTTTTGCCCGCTAAATTATTCCCAGAATGTGAAATTCAAGAACCGGAAATGAGTAATGCAACGAAACAAGACAAATTATAGCTTGAATAAACAGAAGATCGCTTTCAGAAATTCCCCGATCATTCTCAATGTTTAAATAGCAGTTTTGAATCTGATAGGATTATTTTTCATAATACAGACATCAGCATAGAAGAAATCATTTCACTAAACGACTTCGAAATCTTAACTTTTCACATTTCAATTAATCACTTCGAGGATTTTTATTCACCATATAATGGTCATAGAGGCACATTTATTCTAACGGTATATTGCAGCAGTCACGCGAATAATAACTCAATTCGTAATTTTTTCTAATTCGGATTTAATGACTCAAAAATTAACATAAATATACTGCCAGATGTTTGTTTGATGAAAGGGCATTGGAAACGTAATATGCACTGGGTGTCCCAAATTCGAGGAAATGGTGAAGCCGTAACCTCCTACGATGCTCTGTTTTTGAGTTATTAGCAAAAAATGATATTTTGACGAATTCGAAAAGTTCTCATAACTTTTTTGTCTTAGAAGTTACAGGTCTGAAAATTGAACCTTCTGCAGGCACTTTTCTACGTAGAATCCACTGACGAGCTCAAAAAGATCAGCTTTTCGTTTTTCCTTCAATTTTTTCTCGAGCGCTGTTGTCACGTGGGCCGAAAATCATTTCTTATTTATTGGGAAAGGGTACAATAAATCAATTAAGAATATTAACATCGATCGAGTAGGCTGGACGTCCACAGTCGTTTTCACGTAGTTCGGGGAAAAAGCCGTGAACTAAATATAACGAAATTGAAAAATCGATGTGGCAACAGCCAGTGCCATCACGAGGTCACGAGAAATAAAAGAATTATAAACGCATACAATGACGGTATAAGGCCTTAAGATAACGAGGGACTGCTGTGGCTGTGAATTCACAGTGTTTTGTAATAAGATGGAACTAATTGTTTATTATGAAGGCATACCTAATTATGCCTATTCGTCGGGTAATTGAGCGCTGGAATCCAAGCCGATGACAACAGTCTGACAATTATCCTGATGCGTTTAACCTAGCACGAGAATCATAGAACTTTTTTTATTACTTTGAATAATTATTTGTTCATCTTATCGTTAACGAAGTGAAATTGTTGAATAATGGGAAAGATAATCCCTGAAGATGGCCGACGGACGCTTTCCGAAACGTTCGAAATGAAAAAATTAAGGAAACACCTACTCCTAAAAATACTGCAATAGTCTCTCCTGGCCTACTAGATTCTCGGGTCCAGAAAAAATGCTAGACTTGAATAATGAAAGGGGGTCAGTCATATTTCATGATCGTTGATAATTTTGAACGTGACCGTTATGCTACGTCCGTTTCTGGTAGAAGATATACCGGGGAATAACTGGAAACGGTTGCAAGTCGCTAGACTGTGGTCATTCATTCGATATTATTTATTTATACCGCCATGAATACGTTAATTTTGCGTGCAGAACTTCAGAAAGACTTTCGAATTGACTTCGGAATTCGATCATTTCGTGAGGTATTCGAACCAAGTATGAGAGTTCGGTATCTGGATGGTTGACCGCTGGTTATGAATCTGAAGAAGATCAAAAAATCTGCTGTCTTCACGTCAAGGCTTTCCCCATTTTTTTTCAAGAATACATCACCCCAATTAAAAGATTCCTTTGTAATGACCCATCCGAATGTTCAAGAAAATTTGATTTGAGTGTAGATTGGTTAAAAAAATTTTAAACGCTACCAGTTCAGGTTATTCAATTATTCATACTCTTCACGATAAAGATACCTCGTAAATTCGAGACAGTAAATTACATGTTTGTTGTTTCAGGCGTGAATCATTTCGGAAAACCTAAACTGATTAATTAGAATTATTCACGTTTCAACAACAAAAACAGTCAACAATTTAACACTTTATTTCGTCTCCTTTCTCTAGCACTTGTGTTTTGTTTTATACAAACATAAAAGTTCATGCAGGTTCACATGTCGGTTAAGTAAATTAGAGGAAGTTTAATCTTTGTCACTTCAAATATCTAATCAAATAAGGTAGACATGTTTGTTTCTGTATGAAATGAAATCTGAATCAAGAATACAGTTTGAATTAAACAGTCTTCCAAAGAAAATATTTTGAAATCCATATGTATGTGACAGTGAAATAATAAATTGAAAAAGAGACTAAAGATAAGAGGTTTTGAGTATTAACCTCTGATTTCATCAAAGAGTGTAATGTAATATTCCTTCTCTCAAGAGTGGAGCTCTCAGTGAACCATAAAATTGCCATTGAAAAATCATTTTCTTCACTTTCAGCTTGTGTTTGATCTGTAAACAAGTGTACAAGACCTTATCTGGTCGCAAATATTTAGAAGAGGTCTTCCACCTTGCAACAAAGTTCTAACCCACTTCCTCCTACAGATTTTACCGATTGTTGGGTGTATCCATCTAAATATACTCTGTATCTGATCAAAATGAAGTTCTTGAAGCCAATATTCCCTAAATTGATCACTATCAATTGTTGATCAATATAATTCGTTATCATGAGATAGATATTGTAGCGGATTTTGTCTGGAATGAAAACATCCAAAATACAAGCCCCATACAGATCATTGAAATTAATATCGTCATTATTCCCGAAAATTACTGAAAATTACTTGATGAATTTTAGATTGAAACCCAGTTTCTTTCGACACTGACACTTTCAGCTTTTGGCAAGATGGATTAATTTTCAGGGTTGAAAATTGAAGATTAGAACATGAAAAAACAATCTTTCCCAAATTCTTGACGCTGATTCAACGAAATTCAACATATTACATATGTCCTCGCATATGTCGTATTCTAAACGGTCTAGTCTAGTCACTCTAGTCGAACAGCAGACCTCCCACAAATCTAGGAATTTAATATATCTCCTTTTCTTCAAATACGTTTCCTCTAATCCTACAAACCCCCGCCGAACCACGATCTTAACCCCCTGCTTGGAATAATTTATGATCAACGGTAATGTAATTGTTTTCATCAACAATCTACCGTTTCTGTGCACAAGGAAACAGAAATAAAACAAGAAGTCATATAAGAATTGTTCGGCTAGGAGTTCAATAGATCGTTGAATGAAAGTAATTACTTATTATGCAGTTAATTTCATGATCGGATTTTAATGAAACTGATTCGATTGCCGCATGAATTATTCAGTGCAGAGCGATCGAAGAATATGAGGCATTTGTTGTGCGCATTCTCAATGTTAATTTCTGATACTAGCTCAGTTTCTGCATTTGTGTTGAAGATTTCAAGAGGTGATTGTTCAAAAGGACTTAAAAGGGAAAAATCAGCTGATTGAGAGGGTTGGTAAATCGCTATCTGCTGTTCTATAACCAGAACGTGCCCAGCAAACACTTCTGATTGGAAATAACAAAAAAAAAAACAGTTTTTTTGAACAATTCGTGAAAGATTTTTTACTACTTCTACGAATTTTAGTTAGTTATCCATACCTATACATCTATGTATGATGTGAATCTTATGTTGACCGACTCTTCAGATTGTCTTACAAATGAATGCAAACACTCTGAAAGGGGCCCCTTTTTCGCAAGTAGTATTTCACGCAAACTTTCCCAGTTACTACAGCTCATTTCTTTGTACTCCTAATTGGAGCATGATGCGTTCCACAAAACAAATGATCGATTTATTTTCGCACGATCAATTTCACCGAAGAAAATTCATCAACAGAACAAAAGGAGTCTGCAATGCTCCATTTGCGAATGAGGATTCAACCCTTAAAAATGCACAAAAGATCGACTCACCCTAAAATGACTAGTTCTCCATATTTCACAGGTTGTTTAGGTTTCTCGGAATTTGTACCCTCCTGTTCTTCAAGTATTGGTAGGTCGGTGCCATCTGATCTGCAAAAGGGGAAGATTGGTCAGTGAGGACCGTTGGAGAACTTGTTACGACATGTTTTTGTGCAGAATTTGAGCACCTGTCGAGGAATACCGAAAGAAGAAGGATATAATCATTTATTCTGTTCAGAAAGTGTCTCACTAATGCGATTCATCAATCGCAAATGGAGTGTATTTGTTTTATATGTAGAAAACTATAAAATAATCAATTCGAAGATGATATTATCTCCCAAGTCTTTTAAATATATTTTTTTAATGACAACCCTAATTTTTCTGACAAGAGAAGGTTGTACATTTCAATTCCATGACTGAATCACTACACAATGAGCACTGAATTCCTGGTATCTGCTATTCCCATCCGGCATAATATTATAAGTATAAAATTCAATGAAGTGCATATTGCGAAATCCGCTATGAAATGTTTGAATGCACTTTTGCAGATAGGAATAATAAAAAAGTGATAAATGATAAGAAATTTCGAAATACATGGGCGACCTCAATACTTATCGCAAATGGTAAGGTACTACTGTTATAAGCGGAAATGATTGTTGAATTTACAATTTTTACGTCCAGTTTCATAGTCAAATTTCAAGTCCCTCTAAGCTTAGCTTTCTTTAGTATATTTTCAGTAGAGTTAAAGGAAACTTTTAAATTAAACTTTGAATATGAAACTGGCCGTTAGACAGAGTTTACTTGGATGCATAATCTTATGTGGTGTGAGATCTCTCTCTGAAAAACCGTTATCTAGATCTATGGAACCTCACCCTTAAAAATTCGCATCAAATTTAAATATGTGCTCAAGGTCATGCACTTATAATAAAGAGGAAATTCGAACACGTTTTTTTTTGCTTTATTATACAGAGATAGTAAAAAGTAATGCACAAAATTAATCTTTAGTAATTACAGTTTCGTGAAAATTGGAGAATTAACCATGCACCCTCAGCAGTGGAGGTACTTGGACAAACTTTACGTTTTTGAATGCTCGATTAGACATGCAATGTAAAGCAATATGGTTTGTTTGTACAGCCCTGTTAACACATATAGAAATCGCGAAATAAAAATAGATTTTTTATATCAATAATCACCATTTAAAATTGAATGAAGCAAGTCAATTATACAATTAGATTTGGTAATAAGAGAATCTCAATTTGACCAATTTTCCAAGTGTGATACCGAGTTCGATGGAAAACTATTAATTGAAAATTTGAATAGGATTTCAAGCTTTAAAATACATTTTTGACCAAACTTCAAGATCATCAAACACATACACTATTTCACATAGCGCGACTTTTTGTCGGTCCCATGTGATTTGATTTAAGTATTTATATAAAAAAAACTAAGATGAACTTGACTTCAAGATATTGAAAATCCGATATTTGATGATAATCGATAATAATATGTAAATAAAGGCTATACTACACAGTCCACACCTGTAGTTATTATTACCAAATCTGACGTATTCTAATGAGACTTTGATTCACTTGTTCATCGAAATTCGGCCTGATTTATATTCATTAGATTGGATTTATGCCCATGCAAAATATTCTCAATTTGTCTGTAAAAAAATCCTAAGGGCTCATAGATATACAAGATTGAACTCTCTCAACAATGTATGAGGAAAATAAGATATTGCTGAGCAGCAAATTGAGAATAAATAACACTGGAGATTCTCTATAAACATAATCGTGATAAAAAATAACTCCAACACAATCTATTCAAAACATTTATGAAAATAATATGTACATGCAAAAAACATGGGAAAAGAATATGTTATGATAGTAAAGAATGATCATTCCGTTCGATATTCCCGAGATAAGAGCAAGTTTTAATTGATGAGGCCTCAATATATGATAAGAAAGGGTGAACATACCTTTTTACCATATTTGCTGCCGTTTTTAATTGTTACTTCTATTGCTGAATTACACTCCAATAAATATATCAATCACAGTTGCAAAAAATACAATACAATTTGTTTAATGGCATTGGAACACAACTAATCATCAAAACACTGTCAAAAAGCATTTGAATTCGAATTTCGTTCACTTAAATGTTGTTATTTTTTTATCGAACTGTCCTCTTCGAATCACACTGATACTCGGAAGAAACTTCCACTTATTTGACTTAGAGGTACGTTTAAAAGAAGACGAAAAATTACTTTCACCTTTTTCCAGAAAATGTGACTACGGACGGGCAACGTTAATTCGTTCCTGCGGTTATTATGAATAATAAATAAATAACAATGGCGTCACGGTTCTCTTTCTTTATCATGTCTTCAGCAGTAGGAGAAAACGGTCATAGAAAATGTCGGATTATGTCAATCAGAATTATAGAAAAATGAGGATAAAACTTGAAAATTTGTCTTTGAAATCAATATTTTTTCATATTTTCAAATCTAAAAAGGCATTAATCTTATCCCTCTACAAATTTCAAAGGAGAGTAAATCAATCTATGAAAATGCAACGATATTCTCATTAAGAATAAGTGTGATGTATTTTCATTCTGTGAAAGGATCAACTTTAGAATGATCTGTGCCATAACCTAACAAGTTTTCGAACCTTCACAATGTCAATATTCCAGCAAATAACATCCAAAAATTTTCAAGTGTGTTATAAAAATGTTAAATTTAAAGAAAAATTATTTCAATATTCCCGATACTTTTCGTCGAAAAGCTCCACCAATCAACAAGAAACTTATAGTGAGGTTTATGCAACTAATGTAATATTTTTTTCTTAAATGCTTGTTGCATATTTTAGATACCAGTGCAGCCAAAACTTTTGTAACATTTCAAGATAAAGTGCGGAAAAGAAGGTCTGAAGCCAAAAAAAGTATAATTGTACAAGTTCAATCAGCTCAATCTTTCAAAGAACTATACTCATATTGTAGTTCTTTTGGTAATATCAAACAAATGTTTCACTATTCTGCAGGGATTGAACCTATGGTGATTAAATACATATGCTTTCAACAAATTTACATTTACAAATTTTTTTTTTCGATTTAGCACTTCATTTTAGTGGAATTTCAACAAATAGATGCTGTTAAAGCTGCTTTATCATCAGGTACCTTTATTGAAAATAATACAATTTGTCCCACCCACTCTCAATTCTTATGGTTCAGAGCAGGTGCCAAAAAATTTTCTGAGCGTAAACACAAAAAGATTGAGTTGTCAGTTACTGATGGTTTGAAAAAATTATCAAGTGACTGCCTTAAAAAAGAATTGCGATGTTGTGAAAGTGTAAGTTTTACAGAACTTGTTCATTATTAACATTTTTATTAGAAATGATGACTTTCAGATAAGCGACCAAATAAATACACTTTATGACATGTCCAAACTTACAGATTTAGAGTCTAGATTACGGTTTCTCACAGCTAGACAGATAGAAATGTCTTTAGCAGGAATGTTTCCTAATGCACAGGTTCTACCATTTGGCTCTTCAGTTAATGGTTATGGCAAAATAGGATGCGATCTTGATGTTGTGTTAACACTGGATAATGAAAAGGTAAAGCAAAATATTAAATGACTTATAAAATGTTTGGTTCTGATAAAAGGCTCTGAAGTTTCTCAGTATACCTTATGGTTTCAAGAATTCTTTTTGGGAAATATGGATATACACTTCTGTTCAACTGGAGCTAATTCTCTTTATTCATATTCAAATAAAAATTTATATACATTTGGATTTGGGAAATTCTCTGGTGTCAGAAAATGAAGAATTAATTTACATGTATTACTCTAGGAAGCACCAGATAGCAGATTAATATTTCATTGTAAAGGTTCTTCGGGAGTAGATAGATCTTTGAATATGAGAAATCTGGAGACTATTGGTGATATCTTGCATTTATTTTTACCTGGATGCACAAGAGTTAGGAAAATTCTCCAAGCTAGAGTTCCTATAATCAAGTATTACCATCAGTTCACAGATGTAGAATGCGATTTATCGATGTCTAATGTGTGAGTTCAAGCAAAATAAATTTTTGTTATTTGCCTTTCATTCCACTGAATTTCAGTTCTGGAGTACACATGTCTGACTTCTTGTATATGATGGGTGCCTTAGATCCAAGAGTAAGACCACTAGTATTCACAGTTAGAAGGTGGGCCAAAGATGTAGGATTAACTAACAGCACTCCGGGTCGTTGGATCACAAACTTTTCACTTACTCTACTTGTTTTATCCTTTTTGCAAAGGCCTCTACATTCACCACCAATTTTGCCTGCACTCAATACTTTGGTGAAATCAGCAGGTTAGTAGAAGTAAATATTTATCATAACCTTGAAAGATATGATGATTAGTTGCAAAAAATTAACATTAGTGTTCCTTTCCTAATAGATTTTGATTACCAGAGTTATAAAAATAAAAAAAAAATCTGAAAAAACACATTACAAACTCAACATCGTTTTCAAATACTTCTTCATTTAAATAAAATATTTTTCAAATTTGAAATTATCTTCAAAAATATTAATTTTGGTAGGTTCAAAGGATTCCTTCGTCACAGAAGAGGGAGTCAACTGCACATTTCTTAGAGACATCGATAAGCTACATCATAATGTATCAAATACTGAAAGTTTAGAAAGTTTGCTATGTGAATTTTTTGAGTACTATTCCCAGTTTGATTTCAAGACCAAATCAGTTTGTTTAAATGAAGCAGTGACTTTGTCGAAACCAGATCATAGCCCTCTTTATATTGTGAATCCCTTGGAAAGAGGATTGAATGTGAGCAAAAATGTCAGTTTGGAAGAACTGGATAGGTTCAGGGAAGAAGTGAAAAATGCTGCATGGCTACTTCAATCGACTGGTGATACAAATTCACCAAATTGGGGATTACTTTCTATATTAGGAACTATTAAGCATAAATCTAAGTTAACATTTAACTTCAATTCACCCAAAAATCATAGATTGATGCATGTGAAAGAGTTATTTGTAGAAGGTGAAAATGATGTGAAAATTAGTGAAATAGAATTTAAAAATAATGTTGTGAAAAAACAAGTTGAAGAAATCAAAAAAGAAAATGTTAAACTAATGAAAAGTTTGAGTAGTATAAAAGGCACTGTGAGGTAGTATTACAAAAATATCTGAATTAACCATGGACTATATTTATATATAAAAAAATATATATAAATAAAATGGCTTTTTATTCATTGGAAATTTGATCACAAAAGATATTTTACGGTGATCAATAAATGTAAAACTGTTAGTACTTCAGTTGAGTTTTTCTGAATTTAAGCAGCTTGTTAATCTCCTGAACAAGGAATAATGGCTGTTGACCAGCTACGTTGGTAAGTTTTCCATATCAGAATTTTTGGCATTCATATGGTCAATTTGGGTAACTCCACCTTCTTGGTCATCTTTGAACTTCAGCACATTTCAGAACTTCACCATAGTAGAATAAAAAATCATTCTAGTTTAACTTTCATGTTTCTCATCCTGCTTAAGATCTTCCTTCAGAATTTTGTGGCAAGTACCTACAGATACTCCAGTTAATCGGGATAGAACACGAACTGAAGTTTCTGGAGCTTCCTCCATTATTTGTCGAATACCATCAATCAAATTTGGATTTCTTTTACTTGGACGACCACTTCCCTCTTTTCTCTGAACGCTACCCGTTTCTCTGAAATTCTTAACACAACGCATGAGGGTAGATTGAAAACTCTTATAATCTACAGCAACATCTGGATATTTGCTTTTGAATTCATCTATGCAGTCTTTTACGGAGTATTTCCACTTTCCACCAATTTTCCTTCCATTCCTGAAGTAAGACTCAGTTATAAAAGCCTTTTGCTGATCCGAAAACCCCATTTTTGAGTTTATCCACTGTTCACAAAAAAACGAGGTCAACTGAACTGCACCAGAGAATTCCTCGGAACACGAAAAATTATTATCTATGATGCTCTTTGATGTTCTGTGCATAGAATCTTAGAAAACACAGAAATTTATATTAACGAAAAATATATTTCTCTATGCCTATAAAAAAAAAATAATCCAGTTGCAGGAGATAAGTCCGTTAAAATTTAACACTCCATCAAAATGTTGGACTTTCCTGCAACTGAACAAACTAATATTAATTATGTAGCATAATCTCAGTACGGGACGACGGGTGTTCTTGAAGATATTTGAACTTTCTGAACGCCTCGCGAAGTTGTCTTTAACCATGCTTTAACCACGGCCTTCTAAAGACAAAGGGGGTTTAGAAGGCCGTGCTTTAACTATGTTATGTTATGAAAAAAGATTTAAAACTCTTTCGCAAACAGCCGCAGATGAAAGAGTAGCACCTTGAAAAATCATGTATTCATAGCAAAATAATTTATGCGATTAATAATTTTACCACTTGTTCTAATCCATTATTTAATTTTAGAGAGAAAATGAAAGAATTTTATTGTACAAAAAATTTGTAATAGATCCATCAGTCTTAACATGCTTGTTAGCTGTAATTTGTACCTATTTAAGAGTTTATGGAATAATGAACATATAATTGAAATTATTAGTACTTCAATTCTTCAAAGATATCATTTATTCAATCTTTGTTTTCTGAACAAGGAACTTCCGAGTGTTTACTTCTTACATGTTGTTCTAAGATATCACCTGAGCGGAAAGTCTTACTACACTGGTTACATGCTAAAGGTCTCTGATGCGTTTTCAAATGTTTCCTTAGACGACATGAATACAAGAAACTTTTGTCACATAATTTACAAGTAAAGGGTTTTTCGAAATCTCCATCGCCATGTGCGCCACTTTCGTGATTTCTCAAATCACCAGAGTTTGAGTAAGCTTTAGAACATATCTTACATAGGAACGGCTTGTAACCTGAATGAACCCACATATGACGATTAAGTCTTGATGATGAAACGAAACCTTTACCACACTCGGAACACAAATAAGGTCTCTCATTTGTATGGTATGTCCTTATATGCAATTGCAGATTGGCTGACTGACTAAATGTATTACCACAATAGTTGCAGCAAAATGGTAGTACCCCAGAATGTAACACTTTATGTCTTTCCAAGTTTGATACAATTTTGAATGACTGATTGCAAAAATTGCATTTAAAAGGTCTATTGTCCTCATGTGTTTGCATGTGGCTAACAACTCCAGCCCATCGTGTGAAACCTTTATCACAAACAGGACATTTAAATGGTCTTTCCCCAGTATGAGACCTCATATGTATTTGGAAAGTACTATGGCTGGGATATTTTTTTCCACAAATTTTACAAGCAAAATTTTTTGGAACCATGTGACCTTTTAAATGTCCAATAAGTTTTTTGCCATCTTTGAATTCTTTTCTACAAATATTGCAGAATAAAGACTTGGATGATTCGCATATTTCTTTATAATTTTTTTGAGACATATCTAACTTAACGTTCTCATCATTGTTTTCATGCTCTGAAGATTCTACTGAATCTTTCAAAGATAAAGGTTCATGACAAATCGACTTGAGAGGTACTAGGGGTGGTATTTCTTGAGGAAGAACTTGATTTATAATAATTCTTTCAGCATTTTCCGAAGGTTTTATAGGTATCAATGGTGGAAGATCAATATTATAAATGATTTGTTCTGGAGTTTGTTTATCCTCTTCAATAACCTTCACTTTGAAATTTTCTTCCTTCAAACTCGCAGAACAATTTTGAATGTCTTCCACTGGTAATGACACTTCATTGAGCTTAACAGATCCAATCTTGTTATACATACTTCTTGAAGGAATATTCTCTAGAACTCTCGTTGAATTCTCTGTTGAGATCATTTCACCCTGTATATCTTTGATTTCAGCCTCATTTAGAGCAATATCAAGTATGTCTTGGTTTGAAACAAGTGCTTTCATTTTTTCCTTCAACAAAGTATCTGTTGCCTCAACTTGTATTTTGAACAGATAACTGTTGGTCAGAGATTCAAAGCATGTTGAGCATATACGTTTTGGCAGTCCATCAGTTTGACTTGGATGAAGAGAAAAACAAAATTCTATCATTTCAAGAATTTTTCGTTGAAATATACTTTTCGATCTTGAGTTACACTCCACTGAGCATAATCTACAAAGAGTCTTTATAAAATCAAATTTCTCAGTTTGTGCTGTTTTGTTTCCTTCAGTTAAAGGAACCTCCATATTTTCCATTAAAAAAATGTAAACTTTTTTTTAAATTCCATAAACTAGGACAAGCTATAAACGATCAACAGTTTCCTCTTCATCATAGACGCTGATGTCGACTGTTGAATAATTTTTGGAGATGTCCATATTTCTGATAATTTCACATTTATCACATTTTCAAAATGAAATGGAAAATCATGGGAACTGTCATTCGATTTAGGTTAGGTTAGCAAGAAAAATACTAGGAACTGTCAAAAGTTTTAGTTCAACAAAAATGAAAATCTTTTTGTTTTCATTCTAATATGACTGCTAATGAGATATCCATTCTAATTTACAGCCTGTGTTCAAAACACAACCAATTAGGTTTTCCGAACAATTTTAAAAACATTTTGGAATACGGATGAAAAAAAAATTAAGATTTATTTGTTTATTCAGAGTAAATATAGTTGTTTTCATATGTATGTATTCAGAGCATATTCCTTAATTGCTTTTCTTGTGGTTTCCTAATCTCTCAACATTTCAGCAAAATATAAATAAGTTAGTTATGTCAGAAAAACACTATTTCTTAAAAGAATTAGAAAAAAAACACCAATGTAAACTCGTCTTTTTTCATATTGAATGTAGTTAACAAATATAAACTTATGAAATTCTGAATCATTTTTCAGTTGATTTTAATGGAATCAAAGCAACCATCATTTAATGACTTTCTCCTTTTTTACCAGCTACTCTCTTGAAATCTCCCATATTAGTAGTACTAATTGGTGTCCCTATGAAAGCTAGATGGTCTATTTGAGTAACTTCCCCACCTTCTTGGTTGTCTTTGATAAATACTTGAATATTTTGTACATTTTGAAATTTTACAAATTTCAAGTTGACAGGTGTACCATCTAGTTCTTCTGGTTTAATTTCCAAGTCCTGAACGCTAACAAAACTACTCATCTGGTCAAAGTCCAACGTTCTTGGTTGATTTATGAACAACCTTAAATTCTTAGGACCCTTACCAGCTGGAGCTTTAACTTTTATACTATGGATTTTAACAGCTTGATTAAATGCAATAGAAATAATTAATTGTTCATCACAATCTGACTGCAGAAAACCTTTTCCAGATGTGAGGCAATGCTCCAAAGTATGATCATCACTTTCATTCAAGCATTCACATTGAGCTTTAGTAATAAATGGATATAAATCCAAATATCCACTAACAGATTCTGTTTCTTCACTTTCAGAACTTCCATAGTACTGCTGTATTTTGTTTTCCAATGCAGCTGCATCTGCACCTTGTACTCGATCTACTTTAGCTTTATTTCTGTAGAATATGAAAGTAGGCATCGCAGAAACGCCCTGAGCTGCTGCAGTTTCCTGGCATTTATCAACATCAATTTTAAGAAATACTGCATTAGGATATTTAACAGATAGTTGTTGGAAAACTGGAGCAATTCTTTGACAAGGCCCACACCTGAAAAGGTGAATGGTAAATATACTGAGGTGCAGATTGAAAAGACATTTTACCAACTAGCAGTAAAATCGGCAACCACTAATTTGGTAGAAGCTGCAGATAATTCAGTTTGGAAGTGTGCTTCATCATTAATAACTTTGACCAACGACATTTTTTACTCAATTCGATGAAAATTTATTGAAAAATGAAATGACTATGCAAAACAGAATTGTCCAGAGAAAAACTCAGAACTGAATCACAGAACACAAATTTTATTTTACATAGAAATAGACATGTCTATATGTCTATGTTATTTTATGATCAGATGTCAAAATTTTCGTCTGTGACCAAAACTTCCATAGAATGACTAGATACTAGATACGAGGGGCGTTCGTTTTTATATCCGATAGGCGACAGATTTTTTCGTCACGTGACTAAAAATCGAATAACATTTGATGCTGACAACTCTTCTTTTCTTCCTTTAAGCTCCTTCTTCATCTTTTTTCTTGGGCTAAGAGTAACGGAAAAATTGAGATGAAAATGCTAAGCCGATATGCTTCATTCATTAAATTTCCAAAAAGTTTGAGAGACAGCTCCAATAATCAATCTAATATATGGAGTGTTAATATTTATTCGATCACAGGTTCACAATTAAAACAAAATTTCGAAAAAACAGAGAACATTCGGAATGATGAATAAATACGTAACTCAGTATTTTCTATTACTTCCACGTATCTTTCTCGTAATCCCATTTCGAGGAAACTCCAAACACTGGATTCTGTTGTAAATCCAAAATACGTCTCAATTGGGCTTGTCGTTTAGATTCACAAAATGTGTCAGGCATTGTAGGATAAACTAAAATAGATTATTATAGAATGGACCGAACAAATTGCATGCATGATATTTAGCTCACTTGAGTATGTAAGATAATGTAACAACAGTGATACACTGATGAGATGTAAAAGCATTGCCAAAACTATTTTCCATTCGGGGGACGGAGCTTGAAATTCAGCGAATGTTTGCCTGAACGAAGCCCTGTAAAGCTCTTTTTTCTCTTCACGAGTCAGTTTTCCCCAGTCTCCCTTTTCTTTCTCCCAAAGACACTGCGAATATTCAAAAAGTGAAAAAAATGATTCGATTAATTATACGCTATAATTTCACAACTGTAAAAATAGGTTGTTTCTGCTATTAAATTTGAGTTCAAGAATGGTTTGAAATATGTATTTTCCATACCTCAGCGACAATAATGTTATAAGTGAAAATGTTTACCTAATAACCATATCCTTTTCTTTCAAAAGTAAAAAATAAAGTCAAACTTATCAAAATAAATCATTCAACAAAAATCGACCGTATTCAAAATTCTAAATTTAATTTTTTTAAATTTTAATAATTTAAATACTCTGTTATCTGTGATTTCAAGTACTGGACTGTGTAGGACGTACGCCGCAGGAAACATGTGACTGAACCGTCATTATACACGATGGTCCAGTACATCGGAGACTACCTAAATAAATTGTATGGGATCACCTTAAAAAAATTGTACAAATTTCCGAGATTCATTCAGACACAACTCACACATAACTCAGGCGTAGGTTCCTTCCACCTCACTGCTGGAAATGGCATTTCCGATGCGTCGAAGTAAATAGGATTTCCGTTCACTCCATAACCTACTTGTTCTCTATTTCCAGCCATTTTCAAATGCCAATGTGTTGATCGGACCGCTGCATGTAATTGAAATATAGAAGGAAAACATAAAGATCTTCTCAAGGTCGGTAGGATGAGGTAAGACATGTTCAAAATATTATGGTGAAATATTTCAACTTCGAATATTTTTTGACATATGTAACTATGGATTTTATCTTATTTCCAAATACCCCAAGAAAAATTAATTTCCAAAGTGTGCTACGAAAGAATGAACCATTGACGGGCATTGCCCGCTACTGGGCTATTTTTCCTATCCAATTTCGCTCGAGTGTCGCTAAAGATTGTTGTAGAAAAATTCAACACTTTATTCTTGGTTGGAAAAAGGAAAACAAACTGAACACATGTGTAGATGGCTTTAGCAAAGAGGAGGCTTTAGCTGAGGAGGAAAGCAGCCAATCATAGAATTGGTATTTTTGAAAGAAAAAGAAGAAATATTCTGAACATTCTATAAATGACAACTCACGTACATTGACAACAATAATAATAACATAACCTCACACTTAAGATTTCAAGTCGAGTTGCTACAAAGATATTATTGTAATATCTTTGAGTTGCTATTTATTAATTGAAAGGAAATTTCGATAATGACGGACGTTGAAATCAATTGGCCCTGGCAATATAACTTTCCACCTTTCTTCACACTACAGCCTACCGCACAAACAAGATCGAAACAATTAGCAGCATGGAAAACGCTTATATTGGACTATTGTCGACAGACCAAAACTTACACACTTGATGTTAGGGAAGCAGTAGATTGGCCCCTATTTTACAATTCTACCATAAATCGGAGGTTGAACTCTACTGTAATAGTTTCTGTCTTGTCTGAATTATCCAAGAGTTCGAATTGTGCTGCATTGGACAAAGCGAAAAATAGATGGGAAATATATTGGCATACATTGGAAGAGTGGGCTTCTATGATATATGGTTATATATGTGATTCGGGATTGCAAAATACTGTTCTCACGTTCTATGAATTGACAAATGGTACAGATGTCCAAGAGCAAGAATTTGCGGGAATGCAAACTGAGGTTCTGATCAAAGTTTTAAGGGTTTTAGAAGATGAGAGAAAATGTGAATTGATTTTGTCTGATGATATGCAAGGAGTGAAATTTTTTTAGGTGGTGCTATGCGAAGAAATATACTTTATTGAGGTTATCGTTCGTGTTATATATAAATAAAGAATTGTATACTGATAGCATTTTTTATTGACAACATCCATCAATTTGTTGAATTAGTTTAATGACCCCTTTAGTTCAAAGGTGCATAGATGCATAGAATGAATATTCTATTGCTATTTCTTCTTATAGAGATGCAGTTGATACGCTCGAGTAGTTCACAATCTTTACTTTCTCATTTATGTTTTCTTACCCATACTTTTCTCATTGACTTTGAAACAAGATTATCATATTATACTGCTTTTCCAGCACTTTTAAATATGAATTCATAAAAATCTGATTCTGCTTTGCCATGATCTATTCAATAAAAAAATAATTCAGTACCATTCAATGCATCCATTTCAGGTTATTTGATTATTTAATGAAGGGTTATGCAGCTGAATGTGAGCCATGAGGGTTTTACAGTAAAACAAAAATATGAGAAATTTCTTTTTTCTATTATATACTTTTAGTGTAACTTAATACATTTATTACAATATTTATGTATGTACAATTTTTATAATACATCCACAAAACATATAATGAGAATCTTCATATAAAACATAATATATAAAAATTTGTTTTTTTGGTAGTTGAATCATAAGAAGTCCATATCTAAAGCATTGTATAATGCTGCTATTTCACTATGACTATTTATTCTCCAGAAAGGAAAATTTAAAGCTTTTGCAGCTGATTCTTCATCAGGTCCATCGCCAATCACAACATAAGTACATTTTCTGCCAAATCTCGTCACTATACGCTCGAAGCAACTTTCTTTACCTGGAAAATAATTAATATATCAATTTTCCTAACAACAAACTAATGAAAATTTAAATGGTGGAATCATTAAGCAAATACACAATTCATTTCAATGGAGACACACCTATTTTAGTTGCTGAATAGATATTGTCAATAGGGAAGACACCTCCTAATCCGAATAATAGAACTTTGGCAAGTGCTGGAATCAATTGTGTGGTAGTAACGAGGACATTCACACAATTACTTCTCGAATTTATTAGAGTTAAACACTTATTCGCTAAAGTAAGCCAATTATCTGTGACAGCCTCAATTTCTGCTCTCAGTTGAATCCATTGTTCTCTTTTAGTTGTTCCCAACAAACCCCCAACGCTAAAAATGAAATGAAAATCAAATTAGTGAATGCTTTTCACCAAAAAGGAAAATTAAGAAGGAATTGATCATATGAAAAAATCCGTGTTTACCTGTTTCTGTATGTGTTATATGTTTCTTTGATTTTTCTATATCTGAAAGCTAATTTTCTCATCCAATCAACACCACCTCTCACTCCCGCCTGTAGGCATAAATTAGTTGTGGTTGCAGCGGCAGCATGAAAGCCATCAGTGCTAAAATTGTAATTTGATAGATCTTGTCCATTATCATCCGATGAAACATCATCTATATGAACTTGATCACATTCCTGCAAAAAAAATAAACTTGTAAGAAAAGAACTTCAATATGAATTGTAATCATTTTGAAGTTTTATGCTTACTTCTAGGTCGTTGAAGAAAAAATGTGAATCGGCCATGTTGAAAACCATTTCTTCCATTTTAAAGCCCAACTGAACCACATTTTGAGCATCCTTAAAAAAAATGCAATATTAATGAAAATAGAAAAGCATTTACGGAAAATCTATACCTTTTGAAACTTCGTTGCATAGCCTCCTGTTAAAAGGCTGTGGAATATGATGATTGTCTCATCTAAATCCCAAATAAATACTCTATCTGTTGTTGACTCGGGAGTGGTTGGAGAAACTGTGTTTGTCCTTCGTCCCCTTCCTCTTGTACTTCTTGTCTCGGGTCCTATGCTATTTGTGGAATCACGGGATCTTCTTGCACTATCTACTTTGAGAGGTAAGGTGGAATTTTCAACTAAACTCAGGCCGTTCGAGGAGCTCTCTAAAACAAAAGGGAATTTAAGTATTCAACAAAAACTTCAAGAATTTTATTGTCATTTGTACCATCTTCATCTGAACTACTGGTATCACTATAGGGGCACAACATAATGAAAAGGAGAAATAGAAATATAAACTAAACTAAGGAGTATATTTACAACTATTTGTTTATATTTTGAGGTTATGTTTTTTATGGAAACCATAGAATTATGACTTGAACTGACATCTAAGACCTTGATTTTAGTGGTGAGTTCCATAAATCAAAACCTTTTATTTTTATTTACTCAGCCACGATATCAGACGAGAATTTTCATTTTTTTCAAATATTTACATTACGCACCAACCTGATAGTGAAGTTGTTGCTAACTGGTAAGTTGAGGCTCCTATGCTTCCACTTGAACTTGGTGAACTGACGTAAGGTGAATAAGACTGGTTGGAATAATAACTTGAAAACTGGGATGCCTGTGAATCTGTGTAGGTGCCATAAGTTCCATAGTCCTGAAATAATAAATTGGAAAAATTGTGAATGTGTCGCAAGTGAAATTGTTAACAAAGAGTAACAAGAGTTGTTACAGTAGATAAATGTTTGTTTCATAGAGAGTCTCTGGTTTGTTTATAGAAAGTAGCATAGACTTAGATCTCATGGGAAGGAGCGATCTTTATAAACTGCTCATCAAAAATTTGGCAAATCCAGTCGAGGACGCTTGGAATCAATTACAAAGAACCCTTGATGACCACAGCCTACAGAGATTTCATTCAATATCCACAAATCTTGACGAGCAATTTATTTTGAGGTTTTTTAGGATGAAATCGAAATGAAAGCATAAAATTTCTTACCTGTGCGGAAAATCCTTGTGCAAAGCTAGAAGTTCCAGGTGCATTGTATGAAGCATAGGGGGAATATTGGGATGTTTGGCTTGTACTTTGAAAAGGTGAAGCTGGAGAGCTGTAGGGAGATGAAATGTAGCCACTCGTTGCCTTACACGCGGAGTTGAGTCCCCTTGTGGATGTTAGAGAAGAGTAAGGATATGAGGAGGCGTTATAGAATGAAGAATTCATGTACGTTGCAGCAGCAGCCGCCGCTGCTGGGTTTGTGGAGCTATATGCCTGCTGCATGCTGAAAAAAAAGATATGAGGTTACTAACACTATAGATTGACTAATAAAGATTTTTCTATTAGGAATATATTTTGTATGAAAAGTTGCAGTGACCAATAAAAAATTGGAAGACTATTTTACAACCTTGAAGCGCATTATTAGGTATTACTTAAACTAAACCAACTTGAACATTTGTTAAGTATCTGGATTTGGGATGAAGTATGATTTTTGTGATTAGCTCGCGCTGTTTTTAGATAATTATTGAGACCAATAATTATCGACGAATATCAGACGAATATGTTGTTAAAAACATTGTTGCCATCCCAAATGTTATGTTTTTTGTCTTGTACATGTTTTTATCTTGTGTATTTTTTTTCACATTGCTACTAATCAAAAAGGAAAAGCATAATTTGGGCAGCGATGTGTTCTTTCGACCAAATATGCATTTGCTGAGGTTTTTTCTGAAAGAATTATCTTTACCTATTATAATACTGATGTGCTGTTGGGTACGATCCTGGATACTCCTTGTCGTAGACGTTTCCCAAGTCGACTGATGCTCCATAAAAGCCAGACTCTTGAGACAGAGTAGCCACATCTGTTTCGGTTAAGCCGGGACTTCTTATCTCGGTTTTTACACCTGCTGAAAGAGGGTGACAAAGTTAACACTACATAAAACCACAACTTCAAACTACTCAAGGAATAAGATAAGATTCTTTATGCTCTGCTCATGCGGAGTTTTGAGGAAGTCAAGCAAGTGTTTCTTTAGTTTTTCTATGATAGAAGTACATAAATAATGTAATAAACGTTATTTCGAAAACTTTCCATAAATTTTTTGTCATTGATTTCGAAATCGTCAAAATCACAAATGAAAGAGCCCCGAAACGTGTTATTTGTTTTGTTTCAGCTCTTTTAATTAATCTTCAGACACCCTGTACGAATTATAAAGTGGAGAAGCCTGGATTAAAATAACCTTGATGGGGTTAATGTACGCTATGTCAAAACTCACCCTGACTCTTACCGGAAGCTTCTGCTAGGAGCGACCAAGATGATGTGAAATTTGGCGAGGGGATGCAGGTGGATGTGGAGGTGGAGGATGGGTCTGTGGAATTGTGAGAACTGTTTGCCGTGGACGCTGTGGCTGGCGGACTACCGCACGTGGAAGAGGAGTGTCCACTCTGGGGGCTACATCCTGTTTCAATTCCCAACCTGAAAGATAAAGAAAAATCGTTAAATCCTAAGAAAGTTTGTCTGGGTTCATTATATCATGCGATGTATGCCATTTAAAAGGAATAAATTCAGTTTTTCAGTCGATCCAGGAATAAAATAAAGAACATCAGCTTGAGATTTTTTGAAACATTTTACCCATTTTAAACTTATCCACAAGAGTTAGGGATATCGTATTTTAAAAGTATGTAATCTTCGAGAAAATCGCTGTAAAATCATTTAAAACTCAATAACAACTTGAATCGATCCAATAAAATTCTGTATGAGACATTTCGTCAATCTGGTCGCCTTTTTTCTGAAGTTTGGTTCTTTGCATAGGCTTCATAAATGTTCTTATTTTGAAATGAAGTCAGTTTACAAACGGCTTCGATTTGAAACGAGTTTTCTGAAAATGCCAAGACGTAAATTAACTAACGCTGAGGCTAATAGGGCTATCGGAATGCTACAGGGTGGCCTAACTCAGGTTGTTGTAGGGGAAAGGCTCCAAGTCAGCCGAAGTGTGATATCTCGACTTTGGAATAGGTTCAGGGAGACAGGTTCCGTGTTGGAAAGACCAAGGCTTGGTGGGCGACGAAAAACAACACCTGCTCAGGATCGTTTCATCACCGTTTCGGCGAGAAGAAACCCTACATCTACGTGTAGAATGCTACGGAATACTTTTCAAAATGCAGATGAGGTCCAAGTTTCATCGAAACCATCAGACGATGTTTGAGAAAGGTGAATCTAGGTTCTAGACGTCCATTAAGAGACGTTAACACGTGACCATAAGCGTCAAAGACTGGAATGGGCAAGGCAACATATCAATTGGAACGATCAATGGCGTAGTGTCCTTTTCACTGATGAATACAGATATGGACGATTTTCAGATTCTCAAAGAATATATATGGACAATCCCACGCATACCCCGTAATCGTCGTTATGTACAAGAAGTCCATCCATTCCGAGGGGGTAGTGTTATGGTATGGGCCGGGGTATGTTTCAAGGAGCGCACAGATCTACACATTTGCCCTGGGAATATGACCGCCTCACACTATAGGGAGCATGTCATTGACAATGTTGTGCCAAATTTCCACGCTGCTATTGGTGAAACTTTTCAATTTCTAGACGATAACGCTAGACCGCACCGTGCAGCCATAATTGAGAATGTGCGCGAGGAGCTTGGTATTTCACATTTACCAATACCTCCGCACTCACCAGATTTGAATTGCATAGAACATGCATGGGATATGCTCCAAAGAAGATTAGATGATCATCAACCTACCCCAGAATCCTTAAATGATCTGAGAGAGCTTCTGCCCCGTTTATGGAACCAAATTCCCCAAGAAATGTTCAACAACCTCGTGTGTAGTATGCAAAGAAGATGTCAAGCTGTTATTGATGCCCGTGGAGGCCATATATTGTATTGATAGTCTTAAAATGCTTGAATTCTCTGGGAATAAAATTTCGTTATTTTACTCGATTTTTCTTAACCACCCTGTATACGCTGCAGACCTACAAGCTAAAATTAATTTGCAACTTGAAATCATATTAATATGAATTTTCATCACAAAAATCTTATTTTAACTATATTTTTTTTGCAATTTAATTCAATATCCCCAACTTATGGAGCAGTTTATTTCCACTACCTTCGAGTAACAGTGGAGCCCCTTAATGCCCAATTAGCAGAGGCAGCCCTATCTGATTCTTCATTCAGAAATGCTGTTCATTTCAATATTCATATAATGACAATTTCGACTAAAGAGCTGAGCCATATTTACAATAGCTTATGCCATATGGATACACTACTTTGTGATATCCTCCAAAATCCAAGTCCTAAGTACAAAATTTTGCAAGCTTATTCAAGCCCACCAATCACGGGATCATTCAGACACATCTCGAGCGTATGACACCTCGCAAGACCACACGAATATAAAGTGAAAGAAACGCATAACGTTAAAACAGCATTTCGTTCGTTGTTTTGGCCGAACGCCTCGGCCGAGCCATTAGTCAGACTAATGGATGCTGAGGCACGGTTATAAATTGCCGTTTTGCGAGATTCAAATTCGATAATGCCTCGGGAACTGCCATTGATACAAGATAATATACCCTCCATCGACGCGTATATGTTTTTGAGGTGTCGCAACGGATTTATGGCAATATGCCACCTCCATTTCATTATGCCAGGTACGCCGGTCGTAAATACGCGGATCGGGTAAGATAATGAAGATATTATGCCGAGAAATTCGGAAGTATGCAAATTCGGGGCTTAGAAAAATCTAATCGCGTTAGACGGATACTCATCTCGTGTCAGTTTTTGGTGAACGACAGATATCGGTTATGAATTTATTTGCATTGAAATTGGTCGTTAGATTATTATGTGTAATTGATGCACCAAAAAGTTTGTCATATAAAATTAAAATTTTTCTCTATTAGCTATTAATCATACATTTTATACTCAACAAGAAAATAATCATTAAAAGAATGTTTGACGGATTATTGGCCAATCGCTTTCGTAATATTTTGGTTGTCGTACTGCCTTAAATAGTAGACGGATGATTACTTTTTATTTAGGATAATGAAAGTCTATCAACATATCAGAAATTGGACAATTTTTTCCCAATCGCCTCGGTTTAAAAGATACAGTCTGATGAAAAAAATAAAAAAATGTTATTTTTAGTTCTATCTCACAAACGGTTTTATCGAATGAAATGAATTTCGGAATATAATTTTTTAATTATTTGATTAATCTTTTTCGAACACAAGATATCACCCAAATCTTCCAGTTTTCTCATTATGACCATTACGTACCATAAAAATACCAAAAATTCAAAGAACCCAACTTTTGAAATTAAGTTGGACGGAAAAATAAAAGTGTTCCTCATATTTTCTCGTAAAATGCGCTGTTTTCGAGTAATTTGATGTTCAAAAATAAAAAAGGGGTCTGTGAAATTTGAAAAATTGGGTACTTTGGCTGAATACAACTCTGTTTAAAAGACCCACAGATGTCTAGTGTCACAGATTTATCTAGCTATTCTGAAGGTAATTTTGTTTTTCCAGGGGTGGCACAGCTCATATGAAAACTTAAAATGGCTATATCTTTTTATCAGGACCGGATCGGAAAAAATGCTGAAGGAAAAAAGTGTTTATGTTGACCTCAAGAATCTACTGTTAATATTTGTACGAGTCAAAGACAAATGTGAAGTGTCATAGAAAGCTTGTTATTCTGAAGGAATCGAAAAAAATGGTGTCACAGACTTAGCTATGTAGTTATTCTGAAGGTAATTTTGTTTTTCCTGGGGTGGTAGAGCTCATTATGAAAACTTAAAAGAGCTATATCTTTTTATCAGGGCCGAATCGGAAAAAATGGAATAGAAAAAAATGTTTATTTTGACCTTAAAAATCTGCTTTCAAAATATACCTACGTACAACTCGAAGATTCACCTTGTATATTCTTCAATTACAAAGTGATTTATTAATCGGTTTCATAATTTTTTCCACAAAACTTAGTATGTGCGATTTCGAAATGAAAATGTTTTTTGAAATCTGCAAAGCTATACAAGGTGTCCCATTTTATCAAAAAAGTTGAACTTGAAACAGATTATACGATATTCACAAAATGAGTTTTTAAACCACGACACGTGTTTCGCTGTCAGAGTGGCATCTTCAATAGCTAAAACTGAAACTGAACTAGTTTACTTTCACCCGCCTGAAGATGCTATTGTGATAGCGAAACACGTGTCGTGGTTTAAAAACTCATTTTGTGAAAATCGTATAAACGTTTTCAAGTTCGATTATGGATTTTCATCAAGTATCGGCCACATCAATTCAGTATAGAAAAGAAGAGGTTATTTCAAGTCAAACCGGAAGTACAGGAGTTACAAAAAATATGGCATCAGATGCCCAAGCCTGCAAGGTTTCATGAATGTCGTTTCTTGAGTTTGAATAGAAATTTACTTGGTTCAATATTTTATTCCAACACTGTATGTGTGAGATGCAGTTGCTTATGGAATTAGGGAGGAACTTTGGTAGAATTTTTCTTGAATAAATTTCGGATTAACACAGCCAAAATTGTGTTAATGGAAATTGATCTTTCAAATGAAGCTGTAAGGTCATTGCACTTCAGGAGAAAAAAAGGTTGAAGGTTTTGCCAATTTTGAAATCATCTCAATGTTATACCCCCCATCAGGAAATGACCAAATTCGGTTTTGTTAAAAGAAAAAAAGAGCTTATGTCATTCAGAATCTAGAACTACAAAAATCTCTTCAAGTTGCAAGATTTTTGAGTATTAAACTGGTTCAGTACTCTACTGACGTCATTGATCGAAAATTTCCTTAGACGATTTTTTAGTTGAAAAACTTGAAATGATGCAAGATGATGGGATGCTCCTCAACCTTCTTTTTCCAAAATCACCTTGGTCTAGTCTAGTCAAATGTTTGTGTACTGAAAGTTCAAAAAGGTGGCCCTTCCATATTTTCTATGGTGTGGCATACACAGCGATCTTCGAAGATAAGGCCCAATAAAAAGTCCTCTTCACAAATCATAATCCCGATTTAGTCGAAATGCCCAAATCTTGGACCTTTTCCATCGATTCTTGAAGATGAGAGAGATACGTCTCGTATCTTCCAAAAGCAGGTAAACCCTCCGTCTGCGACCTGTTGTTGATAATTATGTTTATGCCATGTTAGATAGACTAATCTTCGGGAAGACTGGTCCTTACATTCCTCCGTTGGTGATAACATCTGATCATTTCGTCTCACCTGGGTTTATGCAGGACCCAAACTTTTTATTTTTCGTATTTTTGTTGTTCGATTCGGCAAATGTCACTGGAACGATCGAGAGTGCATTGGACAACAGATTATATTTTTTATGCGGCTTGAAACGGTCCTCTTCCCAAAAACAATTTGTATAGGGCCTCACGAAAATTTGCTCGAGAAAATAAATAAATAACAGACATTTGCGCGAGTAGATATCTCTCTAGTCTCTATCTACAATGCGCAAAAAAATTAACGCACATTCTGAAAATCTCAATTTTAATGAATGTTAACTCTACATTGACTTTATAACTTATTCTTTATGTTCTCTCGGGAAGGTTTTGAACGAAACAGGACACATTAAATGGAAGAAAAATTCAGGATTTCACCGAATCTTATGTGAAAGAAGAGAAATGAACAATTTTCAAAATACTGAAATGCTGATAAGTGATTTAATACTTGGTATTTCCACCCCTTGAGTTAATTACAGCTCGGCAACGACGATTCATACTCAAAATGAGTGATCTTAAAATATTCTGATCTAATCCTTCCCAGATTTCTCCGAGTTGGATTTCTAAGTCATTAAGAGTCGCTGGATGATTTTCTGAACTTCTCAGCCTTCTATTGAGGTTGTCCCAAACCTGCTCAATCGGACTGAGATCTGGACTTCTTGCTGGCCATCCCATTCGAGAGACTTCAACCTCTTCAAGGTACTCCTGAACGATGCGCGCACGATGGGTTCTGGCATTATCGTCCATAAAAATGAAATTTTCATCAATGTATGGGGCAAATGGTACAACTTGCTCTTCAAGAATGTTCCTTATATACTTATCAGCATTCATAGCTCCATTATCAACGACCACTAGGTCTGTGCGAGCAGTCAAAGATATTCCACCCCATACCATAATCGATCCTCCCTCGAAACCAGTAGTGTTCAGGAAATTGCACTGAGCATATCTTTCATGTGGACGTCTGTATACAAGGGAACGTCGATCACAATGGTAGAGGCAGAATCTAGACTCATCTGTGAAGAGAACTCTTTCACAATCGGCCTCTTCCCAATGGATATGCTCTCTCGCAAAATCCAAACGCGCCCTTAGATGGGCTGGGGTAAGAGCTGGGCCTCTTGCCGCGACACGAGGCCTTAAATCATACTCCCTGAGGCGATTTCTTATTGTCTGAGTGCTAATTTGCACCTCATGAGTTTGTTCAAGCTGAATTTGAAGGAGGCGAGCGGTTGCAAACCGTTGTCTCAACGAAGAAACTCTCAGGTAACGTTCTTGAATGGCAGTTGTTACCCGTGGTCTACTCTGTCCTGGTCTTCGGACATTTATACTTGTCTCCCTGAATCGCTGCAACATTCTGGACACACTTGTATGTGAAACTCCAAACCTTTCTGCAATTCTTGTGTATGTTACCCTTCTTCTCGCAAAACTACCGCTTGGGCACATTCCTCTTGTGTCAAATTGCATGTTTCGCGTTGCATAGCGATCGAGTGTAGAAAATCAAACGAAAGAAAAACTATTGATCACTAGAACTGATCGCGGAGGCTGCGGTTTTCACCATTCTTTGTTTCTCCGAAAAAGAGCTCGGAAATGTGTCATCCCTTTTCATCTAGCTGCTATAGTTCTCGAGATCCTCTCAGTAGACAACGAATTTTGCCCACCCTGTATAGGGTCCTTTTTGGGCGGACCACCTGTAACAGCAACACTGATGAAAATTTGATACAAGTGCATAAAGTAAATTTTCTCTCGAATATCCACATCAATTTTTGAGTAGTGTATCTAACTTTCAACCAGCTCGAATCAGACTAACTGTCAACTGGATGGAAATGGTGGATCAAAACTCGAAGCTTGAAAATTTCTCTCATCGCAGCCAAGTTATATTCACCTCTCATCGCCTGCGTAGTCCCGAACCCGGTCGTATCTCACAAGTTGTGCCAACCTGACAAGATGTATGTCACTGTTCTTGACACACCCAACAAGTTGTCAGCTAAAATTTAGTACGCAACGACCTCGTGGCACCTCCATCTTCCCGGATCGGAGGAAAAAAGAGGGAGAGGAGAAGGAAGAGAGTAAAAACGAACACCCGCACTTGTACACGCCGCGATTCCGAGAAATTTATGCGTTTTGTCCCCTGTCCAATTTATTATGCCCGCTTTTTCTTGCCGTGTCAGATTTGTGTTGGTCTCCGTCATTTTACTGTACTAGAACAAACGGCGTCGGGGTTTGCGCAAAGGGATAACGATGAGGAATGAGGAAGTCCTTTTTGTTCTACGAATCACCACGTCAGTCATCCCTGTCATACTTTTGTTTCGGCACTTTTGATTGCCTACAGGAAGATCCAGAAATTGAGGCGTTAAATTGAGAAACGTATATACTCCATTCACTTTTATTTTAGCAGTCGGTTGGCCATGAAATATATTTCTCAAGTTTTTTAAACTAGAACGGAGTAAGGTTGGCACTCATGAATTGTCATTAATGTCATAACGCCGTTGCCACAATTAATATCTAATATTACAAAAATTCCGAAAGTGATTGAAGAAAGAGACAGGGTTTCAGGAAGTGCTATTTGGAATTCAGGTCCGCTCATTCAAATAGTTATACCCTGATATTCTAAAATCCACAATACAGACGGTAGCGAACATATTCAATGTAAGAGAATTTATATAATGTTTCATCTGAATCTAAACGACTCATATTTCAACTGAATATTTCCACAATCAGAAAGATTGTGAATGAAAAGGATGACAAAGAATTTCCTTCTATTGGGAGACCCAAAAAAGTGGTGGCATTTGAGAATTTTATGTTTGAGTGAATTAATGCGAAAAGTTTAGGTAAAGGATTTCCGATGAATGTCATCGTAGAATAAGTTCCCGAAAATTGATTTTTCTATTTTTCATTTGACTTGTCCTATACATTGTAAATGTCTTAAGGTACCAATAAATACCTAATTATTATTATTATATCAATGTATTAAGATGAACAGCCACAAATACGCTCTAGTTGTCCTGTTGATTGTTTATTCATGTGAAATTTTTGTTCAAAGGTGAAGTTCTTCTTGACTTGAAACTTCCTTTAATTCCTTTCAGTTATATTGATTGAATATGATTTTTGTTGAAGAATTTAACATTCTTGTAATTATCTGTTAATTCCTTCGGGAGATACCCATTCCCAACCACTGCATCATTTGCGTTTCATCTTCGGGTTAATATTTTTGAAATCTACAACTGATGTAACGTATTCAAACTTTAGCCAAAGAAGATAGCGAACATTTACTTTCCTCAAGCTAGTACATATCATGATATTATACTGATCTCTTGTATTTTCCATTCAAATAACTAGATTTGGTATGCCTTCAATCAGTTTGTATAAACTTCAATTATGTTCGTAACATATTTTCCGAAGAGATTCGACATTGTGATAAAATACATAATAACAGAAACTTTCACGTAGAACGGGCAACATAGCGTTGATTTAAAACCCAAAAATGTTCTGACAAGCTTCATAACCCCACATTTTCGTACTATACAGAGTGAAATGTGTCGAATTTCCATGGCCAACCGAGTGCTGAAACAAAAGTGAATGGAGTATAGGTTTCTCCATATCCAAACATTTTATTTTAAATTTTTCGTCCAGGATTTAAGCCTTCCTATACACAACTATAGGTCTCTTCATATGATATGCTGGATGCAAATAATTAGGTACTTGTTCATGACATGGAAGTAGAACTTCAATTTTTAAGGTTCCCCAAGCAAAACTAATTTACAACGAATGAAATATAGGATAGGTAAGGTATCAAATGAAATATAATTTCCATTGAAAAAAAGTAACTTTGCATTGCCACCCCGTATACAAATGAGTTAGACATATTGTATCATTAATTTATTGAAGACAGCGTCATCTAGAACAATTTTTATTCGAGTATTTTTTCTGTAATTCCTATAGTTTCGCATAATGACCAGGGTCTTTTTCTGGCAGATACTGAATGGCGAATGCGCCAGAAAACTGAGAAAATGAAATTTTTCTTAGAGAAATGACAGATCTAAAATCCTCTTCATAAATCTTGAAATATAAAAGATGAAATATCGATAATTAAAGTTCAGATTCAACCACATAAAAGCACTGATTGAAACTATAATGAAAATTTGAATTATTCAACAACTTTGGGAAACTTTTGGGATTTTTCTGTTAAATTTCATGCGTATGTGTTCAACTAGACTTGAATAATTAATTGTTTATTATATAATTGGATTTTGTGCATAAAGAACAAATATAAGAATTTTAAAAAATGTTCGTCGTCGAAGAGTAAAACTATCCTAAGAATCCTTTCAAGATCCTTTCGATTACGGTTGTTCCCACAACAAATGGTAAAATTAAGAAGTGAAACCATGTTACCACGGTCACAATGGTCCAGAGTTGATTTGTAATCGATTCGTAAAACAATTTGTTCGGGATTCAACAAACGCACATAAAGATCCCGATAATTCAAAGGAACTCCATCGCGGAAATAATCCCAGCGAGACTGACGGAACAACTTCATTTGGAGCTTCATCAAAAACGCCGGAAAACAAAAAAAAGCACACCCAACAATCGGTAAAGCGACAAGCTGCTTGCAAGCCGGTTGTTAAACGGCATTAAAGTTCTCAAAGCGTAAGAGGCAGCCGGAACATGTATAAATACAAGCAAACATTAACATTGTGAGAGTTTACACCCATCACGCATTTCGTTTTATGGTCAGCAAAATGGGAAATTCTAATTCACAGAAATGATATAAGCCAAGGTGTCTATTTTTGACGTTTGTAGGTGGTGAACTCTTGAAGGGGGGTCAAAATATTCGTATACGAGTCAAAGACTCACCCTGTATAGAAAATCGTTGACCAAATCTTGCCACACCGTTTAAAAAGACAACGAAATCTTGTATAAGCGAACATCCAAGTGTAGTATATCTGTTCTAAGCGGACTACTTCCGCGCGTACCATCCGGCCCGAAGGACCATCTCTTTTGTGATCTGGAAGGCGTCTTCAACGGGCTCCTCGAAGATGGGAAACGGGTGCAGGCTCACCGCTGGGCTATTGTAGGTGGCATGCACTACCCGCAGTTACGTATAATAAAGTACACCTCGTGATATTTTAAATGCCCTCGTCTCGGCTCTAATCGCCCCCGAGGACAGGAAGGTGGTCCAATAGATCACGACAATATGTGGGGGAATGAATGAATTTGTCAGCCACCCTTTGTGAAACGGCAGTTAAGTCTCTTGTTATGTCAAGAATCTTAACTCGAGGTACCCCATTCAGAGGGTACGATCTTATTGTCAGCCTTCGAGGAGAACTGCGCGTTTTGTTGATAATACGTATACATGTAGAGGGTGATTTTGAATCATTATCATTCAAACATGACATATACGAGGATG
Organism: Coccinella septempunctata; assembly: GCF_907165205.1. Lineage (NCBI taxonomy): Eukaryota > Metazoa > Arthropoda > Insecta > Coleoptera > Coccinellidae > Coccinella > Coccinella septempunctata. The sequence goes on along the minus strand of NC_058190.1, from coordinate 45,908,366 downwards.
TATTGATATCTGGTAAGCCTAGACCAGTTCCATGCATAAAAAAATATTGCGTTACCATAGCAACGAACAATAACTCATTAAGAAGTGTCAGTGTGAAGTTTGAGGTCGAAAAAAAAACAGAATTACGTAATAAATTAAAAGAAAGAAGATCTCCACCGAAATTGTGGAAATCGAAAAATTGGAGTATCGAGCCATCATAAAGTACCTGTATTTAAAGGGTTAAGAAGTAATCAGATTTAAGGAAGATATGCTTAATACCCTTGGTGATCAATGTCCTTCGTATATGCGACCGTGAAAAATTGGACTGCAAGCTTCAAAAGAGGTCAATTTTCCATTGAAGATGATGACCGATCGGGAAGGCCAGTTTCTGTGTCAGTCCCCGAAAATATCGATGCAGTTCATGACATGATTTTATCAGACCGTCGAATTGGGCTAAAACGGATATCTGAAGCACTGAATATTTCATACGAACGCGTTCATCATATAGTTCACGTCAATTTGGACATGAGAAAAATTGCTGCAAAATGGATCACCAAATGTTTGAATGTTGACCAAAAGCGTGCAAGGGTAGAAGCATCGCGTTCGATCTGTGCTCGATTTGGAAACGATGTAGACTTCTTAAACCGAATTGTTACCATGGATGAGACTTGGGTACATTTCTACGATCCAGAAACAAAGCAACAATCGATAGAATGGTGACACTCTGGTTCTCCAAGACCTAAGACGTTTCGTGACCAAAAATCTGCTGGAAAAGTTCTTGCTTCAGTTTTTTGGGAATGCCATGGAGTAATCATGATTTGATTTTTTGTATAAGGGTAGAACAATAATTGGAGATTACTATTCGACATTACTGACCATTCTACGGGAAAAAATTAAAGAGGAAAGACGCGGAAAGCTAACCTAAGGTATTTTGTTTTTGCAGGACAACTCCCCTGCACACAAATCTCATGTTGACATGTAAAAAATTCATGATTTAGGATTTGAATTACTAGAACACCTCCCTTATTCACCAGATTTGGCTCTATCAGACTCCAGACTCTCATCTCTTTCCTCAACTTAAACAAAGTTTAAAAGACGTAAATTTTCTTCCAACGAGGAGGTCATAAAAGCTGTGGAGGTCTGGTTTGCAGATCAAGAAGAAATACTTTTTTTAGAAGGTCTAGAGACGTTGCAGGTTCGCTGTAATAAATGTATCCAATTAAGAGGAGAATATGTTGAGTAATAAAATATTTTGACATTGAAATTTTGTTCGGTTCTATAGTAGGCTAAGAATTTTTTAATATATCCTCGTACATGCATTCGAGATGAAGGATTTCCACGTTTATAATACAAGGTGTCCCAAGTTCGAGTGCCTATTGGACGTTTCTGGAGAACTGGACATATACTTCCAGTTATACAAGGAGTGAAAATAAATTTGTTAAGAAATTTTTTTCCACTTTTTAGTTTGTGATATGATTAAGTATTCGATGTTGAATATATTTCTGTTAAAACAATGAATGGTCCAGTTTCCGAGGGTTCAGATATTCTGATATCCAATCAATAATGTACGGATAAACGTGATTATTGCATTCCTTTCATTGACTTCTTTCGCAGTTGACCGAGCACTTGGACAACCTCACATTCCTTGGTTCAGTGTAGTCATTCTCTGCACCACATTAATCGGTTCAATGGGTGTTCAGGACACAAGTAACACGTGAGGAAAACTGCAAAGCTGGCCACGGACTGCTATAACGTCACGTAGACATGGGAAGTCACATCACGTCCAAAAAATTGCATGTGGTTCAAAGTTGGTATTTGTATTTAAATGGTTTATCAACTGTCTGAAGCCACACTGATGGAAGACCCGTGTACTTTTACAAATACCACATTGAAGTCTGTTTACACCTTAAGAGAACAGTCCAAAAGTGACTCCAACCTACACTAGCCAAATCACTCTGACAAAACCTGAAGCATAGGTACTACAATTTGTTAAAATCTTATTACAAGTTATTAAACTAGTCGTTCTGGAGTTACGCCTGTTTGGTGTAGATGCTATCTATAGTTAAAACACACTCTTGTAACTTTTGAAATGAATGTGATTTGGGCTAGAATTTATTACAAATTTATTACAACTAACTCATCAATTCAAAGCCCAATTTTGATCTTTGTAAGGAAATCCTACCTCCAATATCAAATATTCTGAGCTATGTGTGTTCCAGGAGCTACTATTATATAGTAAAATAATTTATTATACTTCATGCTGAAGGGCCACAACACCCTGTATTAGTAATATTTGTCGGTTTAAGAAAATGGAAAATTTTGATCGAAATATAATTCGTTGTGTTGTATCAAAAAACTAAGTTTTAAAGTTAAATATTTTATTACAATTGACCGCCTCATACTGAAGAGCCGAAGCACCCTGTATTATGTAATATTTGTGATCTGGTGTAGCAAAATATTTCACTATGACAATGATAGTTTTTAGAAAACACCACCTCAGAATATTTGATATCGAGGTTGATTGGTATTTGAATTGATGAGTCAGTTGTAATAAATTTGTAATAAATTCTAGCCCAAATAAGTTACAAGTGGGTGGTGTAGCTACAGATAGAACCCACTCCAAACAAGCATAACTCGGGAAAAACGACTATAACGAGTGTAATAAAATTCAAAACCTGGTGCAATAAATTGTAATTTTTTTTTTCAAATTGTAGAAGGTATGCTTGCGGTTTTGGCGTGATTTGGTTGTAGGTAATAGATACAGTTTTCTTATCTGAAAGTACAATATTTTGTATGTGACTGTAACAGGGGACTTAAATCTCGTCACAACTTAGTTTGGCACCCACAGGTCCCCTTCTGATTCTTCCCTCGGCCTTGAACCCATCTTAAGACAACTCTCAACACTTCATCGGTCTCCAAATTTGACACGTAGTCGCCGTACGAATTCTGAGAAAGGTCGGTCCGTTCCACGAGTATTATTCAAGAGACAAAACGTAATTAATAAAAATAAATGTCCTATATATAAAACTGCCACAGGTCTCCGCAACAAGTGTCAACTGTAAAAGTTAATGGTGCTGCAAAGACGAAAGATGGGACGGGACAGAGAGGAATATAGGGGTTCCCGAGAGGTTCGACAAGGAAGGTCCATTACCATTTGGCCAGCACATGTTCCAGAACACTCATTATGTTCTATTTTCTTTTCGTAGTTTTTAGGTTAGGAAGTTGGCTATACAAACACCAGTAATTATGATGTGGATGCGGAGAAGACAGATATATTATGAGGTTCGGTGCTGGAGTTGAACGTTCACGTTCTTTGTTGAAATAATTTCTATTTAACGTTTTCGACGCTGGATTCATTCAGTTACTGGATGCAGATACAGCCTTGAGAAGTCAAATAAAGCAGGATATACTAGGAATTTCCAATATATTTTGATTAACATGTTGCATTATCCCAAGAAATACACAAAAACTGGGACAACTATAAAGATTTTCCCATATTTTGTTGTTTTGAATGAATCTAGTTATTCGAGATCTCCTAATCAGTAGGCAACTGCCAAATAGAGATTATAAAACAGCGTTGACACACAAGAAACGGTTAGCGGCGAAACAAGAAGAATCAACCTGATGACCATTCTCGTTAATAGCGACTTGTTCCACCTAAGAGATACAAATTGGTCCCCCGATAAGTGAGGAGGGTTTCGTATACCGGCTTGTAATAGAATTAATCGTTACCACGGCCTGCCGAGATCGTGTGGAATAAAAGGTGGAAAAAAACAAACGACGACAATAAAACAAGAGAGATGGTAGGTGGGCCGTCAGGGCCCGCTGCGACCAGGAGGTCCGGCTCGTTATGTGACAAAACAACCATGACGAATTGATCAAGATTAGGTTCCGTGTTTTTAATTGTTCACTGGACCAAATTTTCTAAAATATTACGCCCGATTTTACGAATATTTCACGGTGCAGTTGCGCCCACCCTGGTGTACCGGTTCGGAGGGACCTGACGAGGTTGAGACGGGTTCTTTGCCGTTTTTTCGATGTGAGCACGCTTGGAATATTTCACTTTTTTCTTATTTTTTTTTCCGAAATCATCGAGATGTATTTTATATGGTCATAATGAAGAGGGTGTAAATGAATGGCCAGTAAATAGCGTAGGTACATATTTCATATAATATTTTCAACAGCCCCATCTTACACAGGGTGGTCCACAATAAAGTCCCGTATTTGTGACGCTCAGGAGAGACATAGATTCCCTAAGCATTCTGTACAATATTCCTTACTAGATCTTAAACAGAGAATATCTCAAGGATTTCAAGTTATAGGTACCATGAACATTTAGAACGGTATATAAATATTGGCGTGTTATGCATTTGTGAACTGTCAACATTCTGCAAGTGTCAATCACTTGTCCGTGGAGGGTATAGACTACCCAACATACAAGCAGGCGCGAAATTTAAATTTCTTCTAGTTTTTTTTATTTTCCTAATTCCCAAGCAACTCTTCGGATTTTTTGTTCCGTAAGAAGTTCCTATGAAGTATGAGGAAGGTTTAAAAAAATGAATGAAATCAGTCCAGCCGTTTTTACGTTATGAGATGGCGACGAAAAACAGAGGTTTTTTTGTTTATAAAGAAGATATTTTAGTTTTTTCTGAGATATATATTCTAGGTAATTGATAAGAAAATTCAAATTTTCAACAAAATATATATGTATGTAGTGGTTTTTCCGTGTCCAAGATAAGATGATAACTAGATGACAATTTTTTCAGAAAAAAAACAAAAATGGTAAATGAGCTTAGACACATGATTTGATGGCTTCAAAGAGAAAATAATCGAGTTCATATTTACCATCGCATACTCTTGTGAAAAAAATATGATAATAACGTAATTGCATAAAGTATACTGCTTATGTGTATAAGCAAGAAAAAAAAATGAAAAATTGCTTTTCACGTTCTGATCATCGACTGCTATACAGGGTGAGTCTTTGACTCGTACAAATATTTTAATAGTAGATTCTTGAGGTCGAAAGAAACACTTTCTTCCTTTACCATTTTTTTCGAACCGGCTCGGTTTGAAAGATACAGGCTGTTGAAAAACCATAAAAAATATAATTTTTAGTTTTACCTCAAAAACGGTTTTATCTAATGAAATGAATTCCGGAATATAGTTTTTCATTTATTTGCTGAATCTTTTTCGAACACAAAATATCACCCACGTCTTTCAGTTTTCTCATTATGACCATTACGTACCATAAAAATAGCAAAAATTCAAACAACTTAACTCCTGAAACTATGTTGGACGCTATATATCTAATGAATATTTGAATGTTTTGTAAATTAAAAGTACCTATTCTTCATATTTTCTCGTATAATTTGCCGTTTTCGAATAATTTGATGTTCAAGAATTAAAAAGTATCTGTGAAATTTGAAAACTTGGGTCCTTCGATTGAATACAACTCCTGTAAAAGATCCACAGATCTGTTGTGTCACAGATTTAGCTAGTTATTCTGCAGGTAATTTTGTTTCGCCAGGGGTGGCATAGCTCATTATGAAAACTTAAAATGGCTATATAAGAAGAAAGTGTTTCTTTTGACCTCAAGAATCTACTGCTGAAATATTTGTACGAATCAAAGACTCACCTTGTATTGATCTGAATAGTAGAGGTGCGAGCGCTGCACTAATGCAGAAACGACCCATATTTATCATCAAAAGGACCGAGCTTTTTTCTCCCCCAGGATTTTTAGGTTCATATAATTGGATTGCATATTTGTATTTGAATCTGCAGAATTCTACCGAATAGTGCACATCCAGATAAACTCCCAATTTTCCTTCACAGCATCATATTAACAGAATCAAACCCTTTTTTTAGTACACAGCCATCGCCCATCATAGCATAAAGTTCTGTTTCAAAAGTTTGTTTTTCGACAATTTTCTTGTATAGGTAGTTACCATTAGTTGGAAATTTGTTTGCAGTTCCTAGCTTTATTTCGTAGAAGAGAGATGATAAGTGAAACCATGTTATTGAAAAGGAGGAATTAATATTTATTATATGGATTCTATAATATTTCAAAACGTAGAGTACAAAAAATTCGAGTGTCTTTTAATTTTTTCATTGTCGATTCCTAAGGTTTATAATTATTGGGTATACTAAACAAATAGTTGGGTGCGGTATAGATAGAGTGGATGTTGATAAATAGCATTTGCGAAAAAGCATTCAGAATAAAACATATAAAATAAACCATTGCAGTTTGAACTGACAAGAACGGAAGGTATTTGAGAAATCAACAGAGAAGGGATTGTAAACCATAAAAAACAACTGTTAAGATAATACTTATCGGGGAACAGCGATAAATAGGACTGTCAGACACGAAAAAATTAGTCATTGCTGGTTTCGTGGAGAACAATAGTATCTCCTCTAAGAAGTGCCAAACTATCTTGACTGCAGATACAGCAGAAATCTAAATCCAAATAGAGAACAAGAAAATGTTCTAGGTGATATCTGACAAATACACAAATATAATTCTCATTGGTAGAACAGGCAAATTCAAAGTTGAGTTGAAAAATTCCAAAGAATATTTTCCGAAAAAATAAGGTCAAGTTTTTTTTTCGTTTGTGTATTTTTGAGATCAAATCACCTACGGACTGCACGAAAATTAGCTGTTTTTTTACCTCATAGGTAAATTGAATTTTTCGATGATCCAAGTGAAGAAAAAATCTACAAATACTTTCCTTCGAAGCAATAAGTGTGAATAAATGTACCTTTACAAAAATTGATGAATACTTTTAATTACATATCATGAAAAAAATTGACGACTTCAACGAACGCAGCGGAAGAAAAAATTGAAAAAGTTTCTGCCTATTCCCATGAATGAGAACACCGGAAATAATGAATAAAATGTGCCGAGGACTTACGTAATTATTGTTGTAGTTCATTAATTATCGAGTGGCGTCAATGAATGTGCCGTTTCGAAAAACAAATAATAGCTCTAGACCCACAACGAAGTCTTCAGCGTAGATCTGGCAGTAATATTCAATATGTACGAGGCACGATCATTAAAAGACTGAAATTGAGCAAGAGATGAAACAGTGGCTTAAGTACCATATTCTTTTTTCCATGAAATAATATGGAAAATCATTAAAATGCTGGACTCAGAATAGCGATAAGAGGTATCCGAGCGTTCTTATACAGGGTGAGTCTTTGACTCATACAAATATTAGATTCTTAAAGTCAAATAAAATAGTGAATGAGAATTTGATTACTGCCTGAAAGATTTCAGCATCAGAGCTCAGGATTCGTTTACTCCACTAATCACTTTAAACGATTTATAACCTAGTCAAAAATAGAACAGCAATATTTCAAAATGAAGTGTCACTCGACCCATTTTGCCATGGAGGTTGCACGTCGAGCATAAGGGTGTGATAGTATACCAAAGAATTCAAAATCAAAAGATACTCCCATCACAAAAAAAATTAACCTGTAACTGAGTTTTCCTGAACAATCCATATACAGGGAAATGTTTGTGTGGGCCGCCCAGCATACCTCGATTGATTTTCAAGTGCCAGTTTTTCAATTTTTTCTATACTCCATATGCTTTCATTTTTGCTCTCGGTTGGCCATGAAATAATTTTCTCAAGTTTTTGTGACTAGAACGGAGTGAGGTTGGCACTAATGAAATGTCGTTAATGTTATTACGTCGTTGCCACAACTAATATCAATTTTTATTACGAAAATGCCGAAAGTGATTGAAAAAAGAGACAGGGTTTCAGAAAGTGCTATTTAGAATTCAGGTCCGCCCATTCAAATAGTTATACCCTGATATTCTAAAATCCACAATACGTCAGACGGTAGCGAACATATTCAATGTAAGAGAATTTATATAATGTTTCATCTGAATCTAAACGACTTATATTTCAGCTGAATATTTCCACAATCAGAAAGATTGTGAATGAAGAGGATGACGAAGAATTTCCTTCTATTGGGAGACCCAAAAATGTGATGGCATTTGAGTGAATTGATGCGAAAAGTTTACTACAGGATTTTCGATGAATGTCATCGTAGAATAAGTTCCCAAAAATTGATTTTTTTTTCATTTGATTTGTCCTATATATTGTAAATTTACCAATTATTATTATTATTATATCAATGCATTAAGATGAACATCCACAAATACGCGCCAGTTGTCCTGTTAATTGTTTATTCATGTGAAATTTTTGTTCAAAGGTGAAGTTCATCTTGACTTGAAACTTCCGTTAATTCCTTTTACTTACATTGATGCAAGATGATTTTTGTTGAAGAATTTAACATTCTTGTAATTATCTGTTAATTTCTTCGAGAGATACCCATTCCCAACCACTGCATCATATGGATTTCATCTTCGGGTTAATACTTTTGGAATCTACAACTGATGTAACGTATTCAAATTTTAGCCAAAGAAGATAACGAACATTATGTCTCCTCAAGCTAGTGCATTTTATGATATTATACTGATCTCTTGTATTTTCCATGCAACTAACTGGATTTAGTATGCCTTCAATCAGTTTGTATAAAATTCAATTATGTTCGTCACATATTTCCCGAAGACATTTGACATTCTGATAAAATACGTAATAACAGAAAATTTTACGTATAGAACGGGCAACATAGCGTTGATTTAAAACCCAAAAATGTTTTGACAAGCTTCATATCCCCACATTTTCGTACTATACAGAGTGAAATGTGTCCAATTTCCATGGCCAACCGGGTGCTGAAATAAAAGTGAATGGAGTATAGATTTGGTATGTCTTCAATCAGTTTGTATAAACTTCAATTATGTTCGTCACATATTTTCCGAAGAGATTCGACATTGTGATAAAATACGTAATAACAGAAACTTTTACGTAGAACGGGCAACGCTATGTTGATTTAAAACCCAAAAATGTTTTGACAAGCGTCATAAACCCACATTTTCGTACTATACAGAGTGGAATGTGTCAAATTTCCATGGCCAACCGAGTGCTAAAATAAAAGTCAATGGAAGTATACATATAGAGGTGTTTTTGTCCTGGTAACCGAGGAATTATCAAATATCTGTCAAGCTTTTTTACGAGGAGCTGAAAATAATGCGAAAGTGTTCCCAAATTACCAAAAATTCCGCGTTTCGTTGGACGACCTTGACTTTTGACAGTCGATAATTAAACGAACAGTTGTAGAATCGTGCAGAATGCTGCGGTGTGGGGTCCGATCCGAACAAGTTCCGTGAATTGTAGTTATATTCCGAAGTGTAAACTGTAAAACATAAAATATACGCGTTAATTCCTGTTTCTTTTCGGGGCAGAGAGTACCACACGCAGGCACACGAACGCGGGAAGCACGTCGCCCGCGACCGAATTGTCAATATTAACAATTTCGAAAATACTGCGCGCCCGGTTTTACGGCCCAGTGTTTAGCAGTTATGTAGCCACTTCAAAAGACTTCCATGTTGCCCAGAGAGCGAGGGAATGAAGAGGGGGAGGATGATTAACGAGCTTTCCTCGAAATGATTTGTGACTTCGGGGAATTATTGTTAACGAGGCCCGTTCTATGGAGTAGGTGTTTTTGCCAGCGACTGCTGTAAAATGCCTTCAAAAGAACGTATCAGCTGTTGAGGATTGGACAACATATTTCGCACTTGATTACGACGTATAACTAATCCTCTAAGACGAGTCAACTGTAGAAGGAAAACTGTCTATCAAAACATAAACACTCAAAAATTGAGTGGTAATAAATAATAATAATATAGAGTTTATTGATCAGTTAATGACAAACTATGATGGTAATGATTAACCTACACCAGTCAAAACCGGAAGAATATTACAATTTGATATATTTTTATTACAATTTATTACAATGACATCAGGTCTGAATTTCATTACACTTTCCCTCGCACTTTCCAGACTTATTCTCGTTTGATGTAGATTTTATCTGAAGCTACACCACCCACTATTCCAAGAGCTACTATTATCATAGTGAAATATACTGCTCCACAAGAGTATCTAAGGGATATCGTATTCGACCGTTTTTAAAAGTATGTAATCTTTGAGAAAATCGCTGTAAAATCATTTAAAACTCAATAACAACTTGAATCGATCCAATAAAATTCAGTATGAGACATTTCGTCAATCTGGTTGCCTTTTTTCTGAAGTTTGGTTCTTTGCATATGCTTCATGAATGTTCTTATTTTGAAATGGAGTCAGTTTATCAACGGCTTCGATTTGAAACGAGTTTTCTGAAAACGCCAACACGTAAATTAACAAACGCTGAGGCTAATAGGGCTATCGGAATGCTACAGGTTGGCCTAACTCAGGTTGTTGTAGCGGAAAGGCTCCAAGTCAGCCAAAGTGTGATTTCTCGACTTTGGAATAGGTTCAGGGAGACAGGTTCCATGTTGGAAAGACCAAGGCTTGGTGGGCGACGAAAAACAACACCTGCTCAGGATCAAGTCATTACCGTTTCGGCGAGAAGAAACCCTACATCTACGTGTAGATGCAACGGAATACTCTTCAAAATGCAGATGGGGTCCAAGTTTCCATCGAAACCATCAAACGACGTTTGAACGAGGTGAATCTAGATTCTAGACGTCCATTAAGAAGAGTTCCATTAACACGTGACCATAAGCGTCAAAGACTGGAATGGGCAAGGCAACATATCAGTTGGAGCGATCAATGGCGTAGTGTCCTTTTCACTGATGAATCCAGATATGGACGATTTTCAGATTCTCGAAGAATAAGGGTATGGACAATCCCACGCATACCCCGTAATCGTCGCTATGTCCAAGAAGTCCATCCATTCCGAGGGGGTAGTGTTATGGTATGGGCCGGGATATGTTTAAACAGGCGCACAGATCTACACATTTGTCCTGGGAATATGACCGCCTTATGGTATAGAGAGCATGTCATTGACAATGTTGTGCCAAATTTTCACGCTGCTATTGGTGAAACTTTTCAGTTTCTAGACAATAACGCTAGACCGCACCGTGCAGCCATAGTTGAGAATGCGCGCGAGGAGCTTGGTATTCCACATTTACCAATACCTCTACTCACCAGATTTGAATTGCATAGAACATGCATGGGATATGCTCCAAAGAAGATTAGATAATCATCAACCTACCCCAGAATCCTTAAATGATCTGAGAGAGCTTCTGCCCCGTTTATAGAACCAAATTCCTCACTTTCGTTATTTTACTCGATTTTTCTTAACCACATACGCTGCAGGCCTACAGGCTGAAGTTCATTTGCAACTTGAAATCATATTAATATGAATTTTCATCACAAAAATCTCATTTCAAATATATTGTTGTGCAATTTGAGTCAATATCCCTAACTCATGTGGAGCAGTTTATTTTATAACACCAGACCACCTGATGCTGAAGGGTTACAACACCCTGAATAAGGTTCTTTTGTGATGACCATGGAAAATATGATCTTGAAAGTTCATATGAATGATTTTTGTTCTGATATTGATAGGCCTGTCAAGACAAGACTTGACAACTTTAGTCCATAAGAATTTTCGAGAACGATACATTCTACTGGGTGAGTCTTTGACTCGTAAGAATATTTCAACAGTAGATTCTTGAGGTCAAAGAGACACTTTTTTCCTTTACCACTTTTTTCGAATCGGCTAGGTTTAAAAGATACAGGCTATTGAAAAACCATAAAAAATGTTACGAGACAAAGACTCACCCTATATAGATTGAAATACATACTAAGTGGTATGTAACTTCTGTTTTTGGCGAGAATAGAAGATATATATTAATATTATAGCTCTTGAAGAGAAGAATTGTTCTCTACACGTTGCTGTATAAATAATTCCTGAATAAACCAGTTCCTTAAGACTGACAACTTTATTCTCTAAGTATTTCATCTCAATTTCTAGGATTTTTCGAGATTTCTACTAACTACCCAAGTACCCCTTCTGCCCATTTCAACTGTAAATGATATCCTGCCTATTCAACTCGGTGGCTAGTTCTTGTTCATTATCTCGAAGCGTCTTTTGTCTAGAACTTCAAGGAGCACAGCTGGACCCTGAGCAACACATGAGGTGGTCCTTCAGAAGGATATAGAGATGGGAACAGATGCAGGTCCATTATTTTTTGACACTTGTCACACGATGAACGCCCCCATTCGTAAAATATCTAATCGGTTGAATTTTCCATGGGAGGAAGTATGGAGATTCGGAATACCGATAGAGTAGTCTATGGAATTTCTAAACGTCAACTGTCACCGTTCCAATACTAGACGACGGTAATTTGATGTTCAAATATAAAAAATATCTGTGATATTCGGAAAATTGGGTAATTTTGCAACTCTGTTAAAAGGATCCACAGATGTGTATACTTCATTCAAATTTATCTTAGCAGTCGGTTGGCCATGAAATAATTTTCTCAAGTTTTTGTAACTAGAACGAAGTTAGGTTGGCACTCATGAAATGTCGTTAATGTCATAACGCCGTTGCCACAACTAATAACAATTTTTATTACGAAAATGCCGTCCGCTCATTCAAATAGTTATACCCTGATATTCTTAAATCCACAATACGTCAGACGGTAGCGAACATATTCAATGTAAGAGAATTTATATAATGTTTCATCTGAATCTAAACGACTTATATTTCAGCTGAATATTTCCACAATCAGAAAGATTGTGAATGAAGAGGATGACAAAAAATTTCATTCTATTGGGAGACCCAAAAAAGTGGCATTTGAGAATTTTATGTTTGAGTGAATTAATGCGAAAGGTTTACTAAAGGATTTTCGATAAATGTCATCGGAGAATAAGTTCCCTAAAATGGATTTTTCTATTTTTCATTTGACTTGTCCTATAAAATGTAAATGTCTTAAGGTACTAATAAATACCTAATTAATATTATTACATCAATGTAGTAAAATGAATAGCCACAAATACGCGCAAGTTGCCCTGTTACTTGTTTATTCATGTGAAATTTTTGTTCAGAGGTGAAGTTCATCTTAACTTGAAACTTCCTTCAATTCCTTTTACTTATATTGATGCAAGATGACTTTTGTTGAAGAATTTAACATTCTTGTAATTATCTGTTAATTCCTTCGGGAGATACCCATTCCCAACCACTGTATCATATGTATTTCATCTTCGGGTTAATATTTTTGAAATCTACAAATGATGTAAGCCAAAGAAGATAACGAACATTAACTCTCCACAAGCTAGTGCATATTATGATATTATACTGATCCCTTGTGTTTTCCATGCAAATAACTGGATTTGGTATGCCTTCAATCAGTTTGTATAAACTTCAATTATTTATGTTCGTCACATATTTTTCGAAGAGATTCGACATTGTGATAAAATACGTAATAACAGAAACTTTTACGTAAAACGGGCAACATAGCGTTGATTTAAAATCCAAAAATGTTTTGACAAGCTTCATAACCCCACATTTTCGTACTATACAGAGTGAAATGTGTCAAATTTCCATGGCCAACCGACTGCTAAAATAAAAGTGAATGAAGTATAGTGTCATAAATTTAGCTTGTCATTCTGAAGGGAATTTTGTTTCTCCAGGGATGGCATAGCTCATTATGAAAACTTAAAACGGCTATATCTTTTTATCAGGGCCGATTAGGAAAAAATGGTAAAGGAAAAACGTGTTCCTTTTGACCTCAAGAATTTACTGTTAAAATTTTTGTATACGAGTCCAAGACTCACCCTGTATAATGAGGTATAACAATACATAATATTCGAAACACTGATGGCGGAAAGATTGTATGACGTCACCTTGTTCGGCGGTCTTATTCGCACAATTAAAATCCAATATTTTCCTCTCGTTGTGTTGTCGAGAAAAGTTATGACCGTGAAAACGACTTACCCACATCGGTCGGGAGTGTTTCATTCCATAAATTTCATGTCGTAACGACTCGTTGGCCGGGCATAGACGTTCATTTATATTTTTATGTGTACAGATTTCATTGGGTGATTTTTCTTCGAGGTGTGAGACAATCCGACCGGCCGGTAGATATTGGAGAATCTCCCACCGGAGGATGGTGTTCGATTTTAGTATTTGGATAATAAAAAATAATTGATAAGGTACTCGTAAAAGGCGAAACAGCGAAATTAATAAGGTAGTTCAGTTCGTTTGGTCTCTACATAAATTTGTGGACTCGTCGATAACTCAGATGAAACGAAGAGAATAATAATACACAGTGCGAGTCTCCAGTGAATACTTTGTATATTGTTATCTTAATTCACCATCGGAAGTCAAAAAAATCAATTCGAAGATATTGGTAGAGAAACTATAGATTTCCTTTTTTCCAGAGACTTTTATGCTTCTTAGGATAACCACAAAATCAAAAAACAAAGATCATGGTGGGATTCCATTTTCTGTGAACATTCTAATGAGCTCACACACGGTGTATGTTTTCAATTGAAAAAAACGAAGTTGGATGGGGTACGACCAAGGGTTTGAAGAAAAACACTCGATTCTTCTGCCAGAAAATAAGGGTTATCAAAAATCGATTGAAGGGTTTCAGCGTTTTCATTTTGACTTATTAGTTGAAGGAATATTAACATCAGACTTTTATTCTCATCTGTCTGGGTCCAGTTTTAGTGTCAGTTGGATTTTTGGACGTGGTTTTAGTACAAATTCGTCAAAGAATTATACTTCTTGGGACCCAAATCACTTTCAGTTGGACAGAAAGTAAACTGGAAGTTTCAGATTCAAAGTTACAGTAATGAACGCTGCTTGTTCCTGTTTTCTTCGACTTTACCTGTCTAACTTATATAATGGAAGCTTAATCTGATGGATTCTTATGGTCTTCTTCTAAACACATTGGATGAGCTTGGATTTTTAGATTTCTCTCTGTTGAGACTTCCTTCGATAGAAGGAAGATCGAAGAAAACTTGAAAGAAGCAGCGTTTCTGACCTTAGCTTCTGATTTTCCGTTACGGCGCCATCTATACAGGGTGAGTCTTTGACTTGTACAAAAATATCAACAGTAGATTCTTGACGTCAAAAGAAACACTTTTTTCATCTACCATTTTTTCTGAATCGGGTCGGTTCAAAAGATACAGGCTGTTGAAAAACTATAAAAATATTAAATCACAAACAATTTTATCGAAGGAAATGAATTTCGGAATATAGTTTTTCATTTATTTGCTGAATCTTTTTCGAACACAAGATATCACCCACGTCTTCCAGTTTTCTCATTATGACCATGAACCCAAATCTTGAAACTAAGTTGGACGCTATATAATGAATATTTGAACGTTTTGTAAAATGAAAGTATTCTTCATATTCTCTCGTATAATGTGCCGTTTTCGAGTAATTTCATGTTCAAAAATCAAAGAGTATCTGTGAAATTTGAAAAATTGGGTACTTTGGCTGAAAACAACTCTGTTTAAAAGATCCACAGATGAATAGTGTCACAGATTCAGCTTGTTACTTTGAAGTTTATTCTGTTTTTCCAGGGGTGGCACAGCTCATGATCAAAACTTAAAATGGCCGTATCTTTTCATCAGGGCCGAATCAGAAAAATTGGTATGAGAAAAAAGTGTTTCGTTTGACCTCAAGAATCAACTGTTAAAATATCTGTACGAGTCTGTATATTCAGAGAAGATGAACTAAATCCGTATAATTCTGGCATTTCTGAAAAGGGAAAATGTGGTTCAATGATTTTATCAATAGAACTGTCAAATCCGAAAATCTTGTCAAATGATGTTAGACTTATAGATAGGTAACTTATATGGTTGAAAACGAGGTAATCCTTGAAGACGGCTAGCGAATGCTTGCCGAAACGTCGGACAGAATAACCCAACCCGATGGGAATACTAAAATTAAGTTTTCATCGATAACCTTTTTATAAAATATTAAATGAGGTGACCACCAATGAGACCAAACTCATTTACCTAGAGGATATTTGAATAACGAACATATTATATCAATCGATAACCATCATCTGCTCAGATCAAATTTCTTATATGGATCGAACAACGAAAATACTCAAATGAGGTCTAATTGGTTTCTTTTCGCACTGAATTTCGTTTGTATGAGATACTCATATTGAATTTTACTGAATTCTTTGTTATTTTTTTCCCAAGAAAATTAGTTGATCATTTCTATGTGTCAAACAGAAGATGATTAATGCATTCGTTATTGGAAATTAGATCCCATACCGAATTCCCACGGTATTTCATCGAATCATTTCATTCCGAGTGAAATATCAATTTCACCTATCGAATTCAGTTCTCGAATTCCAAAATCTCGAATGGTTAAAAAATTCACCATTCCCATGTAAGCTGCACCACCTGAAATTCTTTTTTAACTGATTTATAAGCAGTGAAAACCCCATTCAAAAAAAAAAGCAAAAATTTTGGGTAGAAACTCAAATCATTATACTCTTCGGAACATATTTACCAACAAGGTTTTCGACATATAATAAATTATCGCACTAGATGGAGGTTTTGCCCTGAAGAGGGTGGCCTGGTCATTTAACTGCTGATTTAGATAGTTTCTTCGGGAGATTTCCGGTCAAGTTACACCCCCACACATGTGGAAGCATTGTTAAACTTTGAAAAGGCTACTGGAATAGTCGGCTAAATACTTTTGCTATGAAGTAGGGGCATATTTCCTGGTGGGACATTCATAAGGATTAGGCATACTTTGAAGTTTTCCCATATATCCCTCTTGAACAATTTGAATGGCGGAAGAAACAAGGTAACGAACCACACCTTTAACATTTTTTGAGTCAATATGTAGAAAAAAAATTCCGTACAAAAGTTTCAAGATTAATAACTGATTTTTACCTATTTTCACATAAACAGGGTGTATGAAGCTTGTACGTTCAAATGGTTCCCTATTCTATTATTCTGCTGTGATGAAAAAGTCATATAATTAATCGTCATGTCACGGGCGTAGCCAGGGGGGGGGGGGTTTTGGGGGTTCAAACCCCCCCCCCCCGGAATAATATAGTTACATAATATTAGTTTCAAAAAGTCTCAATTTATATGTCAAAATCAGAAAAATTTCATTTCAAAACCCCCCCCCGCAACTCAACCCTGGCTACGCCTATGCGTCATGTACAAAATATTAAAATTTTGCCCATCATTTATGATGAAAGTTTAAAACACTACCCATTCGTTTTTCTTAGAATAATCAGAAATCGCACATCAACAACCATATATTGCGTAGACTCAACAGTTCTATTGGAGTAAATAAAACAACGTAAAAAAACTGTAAACAATTCCCAGTATATGGCTCAAATAGTCCATTATAAACGAAAGGGATTTATGATGCCTTTTCAGCACTTTGTGTAGGACCATTTTATCGACAACCTTCGATTCTTCTTTCTTCAGCAACCAAATGACCAATAGCGACATGAATTCTTATTATTATATTTACGAAACTATTTTTGACGTCATTAGTATACAGGGTGAGCCTTTGACTCGTACAAATATTCTAACAGTAGATTCTTGAGGTCAAAAGGAACACTTTCTTCCTGAACCATTTTTTCCGAATCAGCTCGGTTTGAAAGATACAGGCTGTTGAAAAACCATAAAAAAATGTTATTCTTTCCCTAATACAGGTTATAGCTGCTATTCAATACCATCAAATTTTCATCACAACTGAACCCTAAATAAGCAGAGAAAAAAAGAATTCAAATACACTGCGCAAGAAAATTAACGCACATTATGGAAATCTCAAATTTATTCTACAACTGAAGGTGTTCTCAATGATAATTAATTTTATCAGAATTATGCATGCATATGTTTTCGACGGTTTTCTTCAATACAGATGTTTTTTCCCAGCAGGAATAAAAAAAAATGATATTATCAGATTTTGAATGTATTGGCTACATTCTAAAATCAGTTGTTCTCGATCAATTCTAGTGATCAATAGTTTTTCTTTCGTTTGATTTTCTACACTCGATCGCTGTGCAACGCGAAACACGCAATTTGACCCAAGAGGAATGTGCCCAAGCGGTAGTTTTGGGAGAAGAAGGGTGGACATACACAAGAATTGCTGAAAGGTTTGGAGGTTCCCATACAAGTGTGTCCAGAATGTTGCAGCGATTCAGGGAGACAGGTATGAATGTCCCAAGACCAGGACAGGGTAGACCACGGGTAACAACTGCCATTCAAGAACGTTACTTGAGAGTTTCTTCGTTGAGACAACGGTTTGCAACCGCTCGTCTCCTTCAAATTCAGCTTGAGCAAACTCATGAGGTGCAAATTAGCACTCAGACAATAAGAAATCGCCTCAGAGAATATGATTTAAGGCCTCGTGTCGCGGCAAGAGGCCCAGCTCTTACCCCAGTCCATCGAAGGGCGCGTTTGGATTTTGCGAGAGAGCATATCCATTGGGAAGAGGCCGGTTGGGAAAGAGTTCTCTTCACAGATGAGTCTAGATTCTGTCTCTACCATTGTGATCGACGTTCCCTTGTATACAGACGTCCACATGAAAGATATGCTCAGTGCAATTTCCTGAATACTACTGGTTTCGGGGGAGGATCGATTATGGTACGGGGTGGAATATCTTCGACTGCTCGCACAGACCTAGTGGTCGTTGATAATGGAGCTATGAATGCTGATAAGTATATAAGGAACATTCTTGAAGAGCATGTAGTGCCATTTGCCCCATACATTGGTGAAAATTTCATTTTTATGGACGATAATGCCAGACCCTATCGTGCGCGCATCGTTCAGGAGAACCTTGAAGAGGTTGAAGTCTCTCGAATGGAATGGCCAGCAAGAAGTCCAGATCTCAATCCGATTGAGCAGGTTTGGGACAACCTCAATAGAAGGCTGAGAAGTTCAGAAAATCATCCAGCTACTCTTAATGACTTAGGAATCCAACTCGGAGAAATCTGGGAAGGATTAGATCAGAACATTTTAAGATCACTCATTTTGAGTATGAACCGTCGTTGCCGAGCTGTAATTAACGCAAGGGGTGGAAATACAAAGTATTAAATCACTTATCAGCATTTCAGTATTTTGAAAATTGTTCATTTCTCTTCTTTCACATAAGATTCGGTGAAATCCTGAATTTTTCTTCCATTTAATGTGCCTTGTTTCGTTCAAAACCTTCCCGAGAGAACATAAAAAATAAGTTATAAAGTCAATGTAGAGTTAACTTTCATTAAAATTGAGATTTTCAGAATGTGCGTTAATTTTTTTGCGCAGTTTAGAAAATCCAAAAAATCTGAACAAAATAAAACAAATCTCATTAAATTCATTTATTTTTCCGAAAAAATCGATTGTTTCGTTCGAGTCTTATGGAAATGGGAATTTCATGTGGGCCACCCGGTATGAAACGATCTCGTGGACTCTCAGGTTCAGCAATGATTGTCGCCAGCTGACACAAGTCATAAGTCCTTGCAATCAATTCTCCTCCAATAAAACGAAAAAAAAAACCACAGCCGTAGGCACCGTTCGACAAGGCGGCCACGACTCTATCGCGCCATAAAAAAAAATGTCAAACCGTCCGGTTTTATGGCCGCAGCGCGCCCTCATGTCATCCGATAAAACTCTTGTTAACCGCCACTTTGACAGAATAATGTCCGTGTAACAGTTTCAAATGGATGCACTCTGGTTGCGATCGCAGCCGCGGGTGAAAAATAACAAATGTTAGTTGCGATTGTTCGATTGTTCACCATTGTTCGCGGCGTCTCAGCGTGGGCGTCGCTGGGGCTCCATGCGAGCCCCCCGGCCGATTTTACGGCGTCCGTCCGTGCACACACACGCATAACCGTATTGACCTTCTCTCGCCCGGATTTAATGCCGCTCGTCCGTCTTCCGTCAGAGCCTACTAACGCCGGCGTATCTCGAGACCCGATCGATTATCCGGCGATTTTCCGATGGATTGATGGAATTGTGTCGGTGTTTATTGGATACGTGGTTTATCGGTTCCGATCGACGAGCGATGTAGAGATTTGGCGAGCCAACTTATCAGAGGGAGTATACGTGGTCAAGTTTGGATTGTAAGCAAACAGATCTTTTGGTACGGTCTTGGACTTGAAAGATGTAAATTAATTTTTAACTGAACTCATTTTTTTCAGGATTTTTCGAAGGTCATCTTTAGAGTGAATTATCTTCCAGAAAAATTATCGTAGATCTAAACGTGATACACATTCTGAAAGAGCAACTCTTCTAGTAACAAATCTGAGAATTTCATCCATTTCGGCACAGCCGTTCGGTCTTGAGGAACTTTTAACTGAACCCAACTTTTTGGGAATTTTCGAAGGTCAACTTGCGAGTAATTTATCTTTCAGGAAAATTATCGTAGATCTGAACGTGATACATATTCTGAAAGAGCAACTCTTTTAGTAATAAATCTGAGAATTTTATCCATTTCGGCACAACCGTTCGGTCTTGAGGAACTTTTAACTGAACCCAACTTTTTGGGAATTTTCGAAGGTCAACTTGCGAGTAATTTATCTTTCAGGAAAATTATCGTAGATCTAAACGTGATACATATTCTGAAAGAGCAACTCTTCTAGTAGCAAACCTGAGAATTTCATCCATTTCTGCACAACCGTTCGGTCTTGAGGAAGTTTTAACTGAACCCAACTTTTTGGGAATTTTCGAAGGTCAACTTGCGAGCCATTTATCTCTCAATGAAAGTAACCGTACATGAAAATGTGATACATATTCTGAAAGAGCAACCCTTCTTGTAATAAATTTGAGAATTTCATCCATTTCGGCACAACTGTTCGGTCTTGAGGAAGTTTTAAATGAGCCCAACTTTTTGGGAATTTTCGAAGGTCAACTTGCGAGTTATTTATCTCTCAATGAAAGTAACCTTACATGAAAATTTGATACATATTCTGAAAGAGCAACTCTTCTAGGAATAAATCTGAGAATTTCATCCATTTCGGCACAACCTTTCGGTCTTGAGGAAGTTTTAACTGAACCCAACTTTTTGGGAATTTTCGAAGGACAATTTGAGAGTAATTTATCTTCCAGGAAAATTATCGTAGATCAAAACGTGATACATATTCTGAAAGAGCAACTCTTCTTTTAACAAATCTGAGAATTTCATTCATCTCGGCACAACCTTTCGGTCTTGAGGAAGTTTTAACTGAACCCAACTTTTTGGGAATTTTCGATGGTCAACTTGCGAGTAATTTATCTTCCAGGAAAATTATCGTAGATATAAACGTGATACATATTCTGAAAGAGCAACTCTTCTAGTAACAAATCTGAGAATTTCATCCATTTCGGCACAACCGTTCGGTCTTGAGGAAGTTTTAACTGAACCCAACTTTTTGGGAATTTTCGAAGGTCAACTTGAGAGTAATTTATCTTCCAGGAGAATTATCGTACATTCAAACGTGATACATATTCTGAAAGAGCAACTCTTCTAGTAACAAATCTGAGAATTTCATGCATTTCGGCACAACCGTTCGGTCTTGAGGAACTTTTAACTGAACCCAACTTTTTGGGAATTTTTCGAAGGTCATCTTTCGAGTCATTTATCTTCCAGGAAAATTATCGTAGAACTAAACATGATACATATTCTGAAAGAGCAACTTCTAGTAATAAATCTGAGAATTTAATCCATCTCGACGCAACTGTTTCGGTCTTGACGAATTCTCAAGTGAAATTTACAATTTTTGAAAAATGCCATTTCCAAGATGAAAATCTAAGCGAAGAGACACATAGGCATTCGAAATACATTTAGCGTGTTCGAAAACCTATGTTTTCATACCAAAATTTCAAATATCTGGCCCTGTTCAGGAGAAAATAGTTTTTTTGTTTTTCCACTTTTCATTTTCGAGTTGACTTCGAAGAGCTCTCGGGAGTGCAATTCTCTATTGAATCATCAACTGTTTGGTTTTCTGGAATCTTCAAAACAACTGCAATGCAGTCCATACTCTAGGACAGTAATAGAACATCCTGATTTTCAGACAGAGTAGCAAATAGGTCAGTTTAGGGGGGTCTAACCCGTACTTGAAATTCAATAAAATTTTGTCGAACTTCTAGGGGTTGTATCTCAGCCATTTTGGATACTTTATATAGACAATTTTCGGTTAAACGACTTATTTTGATGAGTTGTCCCTTTTTAAAAAAAAAGCCTCACCTTTGTATATTATATTAAAGCTTATCGTATCATTTTTTGACGGAAAACGGAAAACATATGTACCATGAAATTTTTTTAACGTAATTTCGTGTTTCATCCAAAATTTAGGATTTGAAAATTAATTATTGTTGGAGAAGGTAAAATTCAGAACAATCTGCAATTATAGAATCAATCTTCTAGTCCCGTTCCTCACTCGACCTATTTATAACTGTCCACATAAAAGCACATGTCGCGTTTCGAAGTATAGTCAAGTCCAATAAGTAAACCTTGTCCAGTCCGATAGGTCATAGTCGACGGAGACCCCTTAAAATTCCTATTTTACGATTCGGCTCGACCCGATCCTTAAAATCTAAAAAATGTTCACCTCCGTGCTGGACGCGTATACACGATGTGTTATAAGGAACTCGCACGGGGACAAAATGAATGATGCTTACGAAGCGGCCATTAATTTTGTTACCACAAAGACAGAGAGTAGATTATAATATTTCGATAAGCTCACCTGTCCCTATCCGAAGAATCTGAGACGACGTCGGTTCTTGCCCTTTTAACCTGCAACGGAAAAATTAGTTTGTGATTGGGCATTATAAATGGGACATTATTCTATTCGAAATATAGACGATCTTGCGAGATGCAACTAATTTTACTATAAAACAGTAACAATAATATGGTGCGCATGTTATAATTGAAGCTTTAAAACACTCGCAATGAATTTAACCTCTCAACGTTGTAAGTGCATACTTTAATGGTATATTATTCACTGAAATGAAGCCACCTTTATGTGATGAAACCACATGAAGTTGGATAGATAAGTAAATAATGACCCATAAATAACTAGTGATTAATGAATGTATTATAAAAATCAGTGAATAATGGTTCATGAATAACTAGTGATTTATAAATAACATAATGCTCAAGGAAACTCATAGATTATAATCACTTGGTGCTTCGATGGTGGATAAAGTCACTATCATACACTTTTTTCGATCATACAACCAAAATTCAATGCTGGAAATGGTTTCCAAATCAGGAAAATGTTCCTCATATTTAAATACATCTATTCAGGTATATAATGGATAGATATCATATCTGATGACATGTTTTGTTGACATGAATATAGTTCTAGTAATTTACAAGCTCATTTGACAGTTCGTATTATTGATAACATCAAAATCAAAGATTATAGAGTAGAAAGATAGGAAACGCCCTCATATCGCTAGTACTAAAAACCGACTACATTTTGGCCAGTGAAAACACGCGTGACAATGAGATGGCGCTAAAAACGCACTGTCAATACAAGAAAATTTTTTGATAACAGTTTTCTGTTTTTTAATTGTGGGGCGCGAAATTCGAATTCTATTTCTCGTATTGCATTCCAATATTGACTTTGTTTCTATCAGAAAACAAACATCCTGAGCGACAAAACAAAAGTATGGTTTTGTTCTGTGATCAGGATGTTAGTTTTCATCTAAACATTGTTTGGAATCAATTGATATCAACGAAAAACGCTGTTGGATGTGCTATATATTTATTTGCAATTCATAAAAAATTTACAAAAATTGAAATAGTGGGCAATAAATGAAGTTTTAACTAGGACACTAAAGTATATGGTGATCTGCTATATGTCGAAGGTGTTGTATCTGTACAATAGGTTGTTCTGAATTAATGAACTTAGTTGAATTTGTAAAATATACATATATCAGAAATTAATATGACCCAATATTCAATATACCATCATAGCATACATATTCCAGTTACTTACATATGTAGGTATTATTTAAAGAATTTTCAGAACCACACTAAAAAAAACCTTACAGACATATGCAAGACCTGTATGTCAGTATAGTTTCTTGGTGCTTTTTTTATGATTTCCTTATGATATGGTCTCTTCATGACACAATATACAAATTGATTAATGAATGAACAAAACACTCACAGTAGGTTTCATAAAACTTTGACTTTCTAAACAATAATTTGACAGTCACTCGGTTCCCAAATGGAAATCAATAAAACCTCTGCTTTTCTGAATATATTGAAAGAGTAGCAATTGAGAATCATTGAATGGACCTATAAAGATCATCATTTCCCCTTAATAGGCCGTTCATGCAAGGGATGCTTTCTGCATACAACAATTTACGTCGATTAACAGTTCTCAATTGACCTGCAGTGAAATGTTCATTGCACATGGTGTAGTTAGTAGTGTTTGCTGAATTAATTGTCTTCAAGCTCTGAGAATTTTATCCACTTCGGAGCACTGAAAATTAGAATCAATGAATGACCGATTCACATGTTACGACTTTTAATACTTACGCTTCCATTTTCCTTAGTTGAGTGAAAAACTTAATCACATAAAATACATTTTATTATTTGATCCACCGTTCTTCACCATTCAATAATTTTCGAAAAAAATTTTGATGTTTTCACCAAGAAATAAGACAAAAAAAATTCAAAAATCAGCAACTAGAACGAGCCAGATAAACAAAAAGCGGAATGAGAATCAAAACATTCAAAACCTCTTTGATCAAAATTGACGTCTGAAATCTTAAAAAATTTCATATATTTCTGCAAATGGCACTCAAATTAATATTTTAACCAGTCCTAGCGTCTTAAAAACACGCGTGACACACAGATGGCGCTCAAATTGCTTTAGTCGCCTCGTTTCCCATCTTTCTACTCTATAATCTTTGATCAAAATGGTTTCGAATCAAGACGAACTCTCATCCAAAATCCTAATTTTAGCCGGGTATGCTAATATTGATACCAGAAAATCCAGAAATTAGATGGGATATAGAGAATTTGAAGCTTTAATATTATGGATATGGAAAAATAGACTCTACCTGTGAATAAATCAGTATATGGGTTTTTTTAGATGAAACCGACCAGACGATTATGTATATGCAATGCCAATGATCGCGAAATGTCATGAACAAATGTCAAAAACCGCCTCACTACTGACAAACAGAGTGGTTTACGAATTAAGACAAAAATTCAATTGAGTACAGGGATTACCAGATTGGGTTGAAATTTTATAAACAGAGTGAATGGTGTACATATATTCAACAGAAGATTCCACCCCTGGACACCCAAAGAAACACTCCTTCCCTTCACAATTTCATCCATTTCAGCTCGGTTAAGAAGATACAAGCTGTTGAAAATCCATAAAATTTTGAGGTAATTTCACAAACGATTTTATCGAATTTAATGATTTTCGGAATATAGTTTTTTGTTGATGTGATGAATCTTCTCCGAACATTCTTAAATCTACCATAGATTCCTTATTATTACCACGACGTGCCATAAAAATACCAGAAATTTAAAGAATCTCATGACAAGTTGAACACTTTCTAGTGAATATTTAACCATTTTGGGAAATAATGCCCAGTATTTTTCATTTTTCTATCGAGTAATTTTCTGTTCAAAAACAAAAAATATCTTTGAAATTCGAAATATTGGGTACTTCGGCTGAATGCAACTCTGTTTAAAAGAACCACAGATGTGTAGTGTCATAGAAAGCTTCTTATTCTGAAGGAATCAGAAAAAATGGTGAAAGAAAAATTGATTTCAAGAATCTACTATGTAGAAGTCAAAGAAACACTCTGTATATGGCAGTTAGGCGGTTCCTATAATGCTATGAGCTCTCAGATTTCGAAAGCATTTTAGATCATCGAACTAGGGCATGATTTTGAAAATTTCATCAATTTGATAGGAAATAAGGTCACACATTTTGATTGATTAATATAAGGTGCTTTTGAATTGGACCTACTCATTAGAGTAAAGAGGAAGAAGATAGGGACAATTTTGAGTACTCAAATGTCATTGCAATTGCTCCAACAATTTCAATCACAAATACTTAGGTTAATTTTCACGTTTTTTGGCCTGATAACATTTTAAACCGAGCTTGAAACGGTTTCATCTGATAGGTAGTCGAAAAACTTTCTTAGGGTTTCCGTAAAAATATGCCAATTACAGCAAATGTCAAAAATGAAACCTGAAATTCACTAGGGTTCTAGAGTTGAAATGTACTTATGTTGGAAGTACGTATTATGAACTGTTTTTTTGACAGTTTAGGGATAGGACCGATTTTTGTCATCGAACAGGATTTATGGAAAAGAAACTTCATATTTCCAAGTTTTTCTCCCCACAACCGAACGCATGCATAGATTAGTTCATGTTTCCACAAAAAAAGGAAATTCCCCTCATGAATAAAAAAATATTTCCTTAAGTTCAGAGGGTTTAGCTCTGGAAATAGCGACGGCCTTTAGTTACCCCAAGCAAATCGAAACCGATTGCTCACAAACACACTATTTACCGGAACGAACTTGACCGTAGAGTATGCATAGAATCGTCTCAAAACGGAAACATACCTTCGGTTCGCACATTTTGTCGATCATACTGCACCTGGACGTCTGAGCATTCAAGTAGTTGCAGGGCATTAAAGTCACCATGATAATACCCGCAAGGTACAAAACCGCCAACACTGTTTCAAATTACAACACAACAAAAAAACAATCGGAGTCAATTAGGTCCTTCAAATCATGCTAACCCATGGATTTGCACAATCGTCACTGTAATCTATGACCCCTGCAGCCGATCAACATCTACTATCACTGTTTCTAAGATCACTTTCACTGCACTCTGTGGTTCGTCCAAAAAAAACGGAGCAAAAAGGACAAGCGGATAGGTTCGGAAACCCTATCCGAATAGTGTTCTCTGTGACTGAGTGTGATCGAGACTGAATCCGGTGTTGGTAGGGGGGCGAGATGACCTCTCCCCTCTCCCGGTAGGAGTGCGAACTAGCAGGGATCGCGAGCACCAATGACACCGGAGCTGGCGGACGGGATGTCCAATAGAATCCGGATGATTATTGCATTATCTTATTTTATTCCTTTTTTGGAGTCCTGCTCAGGCGAATATTCCATTGATGTAAATTATGTGGAAGTTAAAAGCCTGGTTGGAACGAAGGACCCTACGTGTTAAGGAGTGCTAATTTGTCAAATCTGTCTTGATGTGTTGTTTTTGAGGGATGTTGTCGAACGATATATTGATCCAGAGTTCGTAGGTTAGGGCTTGGTTCGTTGCCGTCTTGAAGACTGGGGAATAAAGTATCTACCTGATGTAATACACGATTTCCCTGTATAATATTACTGTTCGGTGATTATATGGAGTAACTACAGTTTAAGATTCTGGCATTGGCAGGGAAATTCTGAGAGAATTTGACTCCGTAATTTAAATTCATAGAAATTTGTAATCCCACAAGTCTCAAAAATACCAACTATTCTATATAGAACCATCAATTTAGATTTTCCACATCTTCTTCTTCTATATGTAAATGAAGGGGAATCTATGGATATTATGTAAGCACATCACATTCAAACTACTGCACCAAATTGGACAATTCTTTTTTAGTTGTGTTCGTTATTGCCAGGACAAGGTTCATCTAACGGTATATTTCAGAAAAAGTCGTAAGGAAACAGAAAAGAGGTTTTCCCTCTTCCTCCGATAGATACAGCAATCATAGAGTATATTGTCTAATTCTTTCATCAGTTATACGGCAATCTTGCCGAGCACTCCGAGCAGGGAAGGGATAGTTTAATATGAATTTAAAATCTTATCTTTTCGAAATTCTGTGTTTGAACTTATGTAGGATCTGCCTAGCTGCTATACTAATATATGAAAATTTTTTTAGTTCTATCTCACAAACGGTTTTATCGAATGAAATGAATTTCGGAATATAGTTTTTCATTTATTTGATTAATGTTTTTCGAACACAAGATATCACCGGCGTCTTCCAGTTTTCTCATAATGACCATTACGTACCATAAAAATACCAAAAATTCAAAGAACTCAACCCTTGAAACTGTAAGTTCGATTCTATCTAATGAATATTTGTAAAATAAAAGTATTCTTCATATAGTCTCTTATAATAAGCCGTTTTCGCGTAATTTGATATTCAAAAATTAAAAAATATCTCTAAAATTCGAAAAATTTGGTAATTACTGGCTGAATACACATCTGATCCATAGATGTGTTGTGTCACAGATTTACAGCGGGTTTCATAAAACTCTTACTGCCCGATCAACGATTTGACAGTCACTGGATTTCAAAAACGAAATGACTAAAACTTTTTTATTCCTACATATATTGAACAAGAAGCAATTTAGAATCATTGAATAGATGTATATAGATCATAATTTGATTCGAGAATTGAATTCCGAATTCTTATGACTGAATTATTGATTGAAAACAAATTGTCGTTTATCTGTCAATCAAGCGTTGATTCCCCGATCGAGCTTTATGAAACCGGGGGTTAGCTTGTTATTCTGAAGGTAATTTTGTTTTTCCAGGGGTGGCACAGCTCATTATGAAAACTTAAAATTGCCACACCTTTTAATAGGGCCAAATCGGAAAAAATAGTATAGGTAAAAAGTGTTTCTTTTGACCTCATGAATCTACTGTTAAAATATTTGTACGCGTTGAATACTCACCCTGTTTCCCCTTATGTAAAACGTTTCAATGAATTGTCTCTTTATTGAATGTGCGATAATAATTTATGTAATTATTGTAAAAGTACTCAGTACCATCTTCATAAACAAGAAATTAAAGAGCACCTGTAACAATTTGGCGAATGCGCTGGTAGTGCGCTATGATGTTACAAAACAAAGCGTCGACCATTGATAGAACTCTTTGGTGTTGTTTGAGTGAAATAAACGGATTTTTTTGCATTCCTTTATGAAAATGGATGAAACATGGATCTATCTCTATCTATATATACAGGGTTAGAACTATTTAGAGACTGACTATAGGAATATCGAAAACCGTTAAAAATGAAGGGTGGCTTAAATTCCAAAAAAGTAGTACCTACACCAGTATAATCGCTGTATAGGATTATGACTACACACCGAATTCCGTGTAGTTATCTCCAAAACCCTGTAGTCCCCCTCTAAATAGTTTTAACTCTGTATATATCTACTTACGACATAATAAAAGAGGTTGTCAGCTGAGTGGACACTGAATGTCGTCAAAAGCTATAAAAAACTCGAAAGAAACTCAAGAGACACGTTGCGTGATGAAGTATCCCATACTTCAAAGGTTTTCAAAATACAAGTGATTCTTTGAGGAAAATTGATGTTGGTATTCGGCATAAAGTTTTTTGAAAAATCTTCCCCCGGAAAAGTTATACCCCTCTGAGAGAGGAGATATTTTCACCTCAATAAGAAATATTCATCTACAAGTACCTAAACAATTTGTCAAGGAAACCAATAACTCATCTCCCACTTGTCCCGATAAATCCAAGGAGTTCCCCCCTCATTAAGTGCCAAGAAGTAAGTGCTAAAACGTAACATCTGACCTATAGTGGCAATCCATCTAGGGCATATTCCTCTACCCCGAATTTCGGGTGGCAGATCACGTTGCATAACAAACGGCCCTGGCGGGACCTTCTAATTAGCCAGCGAAGAAGTACGTTATTAACTGCACGCGGAATGTCATAAAACTATGTGAAATTAGCATGCCGGGATGCAACAAAACACCGAACAGATTTTTACGAGACGACAAAAAGATATGGAGGAAGTAGATTGGGGTTGAGGGGTTTGGGGCGGCTGTTTCAAGGCCAGATTTAGGACCTTCTTCCTCTGAGACGGAATTGGTAGAATTAGGCGTTGTAGTTGTGGAGCTTCTGCTTTGAAAAGACACGCGATCACAGTGTAGCAAGGATTTGGAATCCACAAAAACGTGTAGGTCATTTTTTGACCAAGTTATAGGCGGAATGGTTGGACTACCATGAAGCCGATGTTCAAAATTTAATCCATATGGATCAAGGGTTTAGCTTCAGCCTGTATAAAGTTTTCATATTGTTTTTATGACCCCTTCATACAAGTAAACTAAAACAATATCAGAGAACACCCTATACTCCATTCAAATTTATTTTAGCAGTCGGTTGGCCATGAAATAATTTTCTCAAGTTTTTGTAACTAGAACCTAGTAAGGTTGGCACTTATGAAATGTCGTTAATGTCATAACGCCGTTGCCACAACTAATATCTAATATTACAAAAATGTCGAAAGTGATTGAAAAAAAGAAACAGGGTTTCAGGAAGTGCTATTTAGAATTCGGGTCCGCTCATTCAAATAGTTACACCCTGATATTCTAAAATCCACAATAAGTAAAACGGTAGAGAACATATTCAATGTAAAAGAATTTATATAGTGTTTCATCTGAATCTAAACGACTTATATTTCAGCTGAATATTTCCACAATCAGAAAGATTGTGAATGAAGAGGATGACAAAGAATTTCCTTCTATTGGGAGACCCAAAAAAGTGGTGGCATTTGACTACATATTTGAGTGAATTAATGCGAAAAGTTTACTACAGGATTTTCGATTAATGTCTTCGTAGAATAAGTTCCCGAAAATTGTTTTTTCTATTTTTCATTCGACTTGTCCTATACATTGTAAATGTCTTAAGGTACCAATAAATACCTAATTATTATTATTATTATATCAATGTATTAACATGCCACAAATACGCGCCAGTTGTTCTGTTAATTGTTTATTCATGTGAAATTTTTGTTAAAAGGTGAAGTTCATCTTGACTTCCTTTAATTCCTTTTACTTATATTGATGCAAGATGATATTTTTGTTGAAGAATTTAAAATTCTTGTAATTATCTGTTAATTCCTTCAGGAGATACCCATTCCCAACCACTTCATCATATGCATTTCATATTCGGGTTAATATTTCTGAAATCTACAACTGATGTAACGTATTCAAACTTTAACCAAAGAAGATAATGAGCATTAACATTCCTCAAGCTAGTGCATATTATGATATTATACTGATCTCTTGTATTTTCCATGCAAATATCTGGATTTGGTATGCCTTCAATCAGTTTGTATAAACTTCAATTATGTTCGTCACATATTTTCCGAAGAGATTCGACATTGTGATTAAATACGTAATAACAGAAACTTATATGTAAAACGGGCAACATAGCGTTGATTTAAAACCCAAAAATGTTTTGACAAGCGTCATAACCCCCACATTTTCGTATTATACAGAGTGAAATGTGTCAAATTTCCATGGCCAACCGAGTGTTAAAATAAAAGTGAATGGAGTATAGATAGTGAGTGAAAAAATACTAAAGACAGAGTCTTAAAAAATAGTTCGAAATCTCACCAATAAAATTCGCGTAAATTATTCACGAATTTTGCCACAATTTTCTTCCTGTTATGGATCTGATATAAGATTTATATTCAAACTCTCCAAAAAGCTTTCCCCAGCAGAGTGAGAACCAAAAAACCTTTATTGCTTCATATTAAATCGTTTTGAAAATAGGAACGCCATCAACCATCATCAAAACAGGAAGCGCAAGATTGGACTATAAAATTTCCTGTTATAGCAGCTGTTCACAGTTCTCACCGCCTCTTATATGATACAGTTTACTACTTGTTTGTTATGTTTTCAATAAACAAATACCGCGGGAAATTGCCATTTTTGTGGAAAAGAAATGATTGCAGATCAGATGATGGGAGAAGAATTCAAGACAATTGAAGATGTTTACCTACCTGGAAAATAGTACGTAGCCTTCAAAATTCTATCCTATTTGAGGCAGGCTACTCTTATTTCTCAAATGGCAATGAAAAATAAATAACTTTTTTTCAAAACATAAAATTTAAGGATTCTACAGTTATATTCACGCCAGCGGAGTTAAAAAGAGTTGTGCGCCCTTCTTGTTTCCCGATTTTTTTCGATGCCACGAAAGTATAACTCAAACAGGGAGAACATGTGACACTCTGTTGATACCGAGGTTCTTGTAAATAGAACTTCTCATCTTACAACCAAAATATCACATACACCAAGGTATCGCATGTCCCTCTCTTCCATTCATAACTTGCGATTTGAAACTTGATTACGTTATGTGATTCACTTGTTCGAATTTGTCAACTTCATTCATAAATTGTTACATAATAGTCATCAAAATCGGAAATTGACTTAGCTTCTCGGTTACACAGCTTACGGTCGTCCTCTTTGATGCAAGTTCTTTTTATTGAGCTTGTTGAATGGGTACCAACGTTAATTGAAATGGAGCTGGTCGATACTGAAGAGGTCAATCACTATACAGAACATATATAGATGATTTTGGGGCAGTCAACCAATACCAATGTACTGAAAAATTTAAAGACGTTGTATAAGTAGGTAGAGTGTGTTTCACATGAATGTTGTCACTGTATTGTGACTTATTAATTGAGCAAAATTTAGTTCAGAAATTTAGAGAGTATCTCAAAGTTAGTTTGTTTTTCACCCTTATTTTTAATGTGAGAAATCAAAATGTTCACCAACTCATTCTTTCGCACACAGTTTCAGGTGAAAATTAATTTTTAGTATTTGTAGTACAAAAAAAACATTCAAATATTAGAAAGTGAACATTTGAATCCTCATAAATGAAAATTTGGTCGACAACTTTTGAAAAGTTTTGAACTTCCTGAACTTTTGTGGAGCAGTTCATTTTATTTATGGAATTTAGTTAAATTTAGATCTCAAGTTCGAAATTCCATTCAGTTTTGACCTTTAACAGGGTGTTCTATGACAACATGGTTCTTTTCCCGAAAAATAAATAGGTTTTTTTAACGAATATTCGTATAAAACAGGATGTTTTCAAGGGCGAGGTCTTTTTTGTGAGAGGAGGTAGAATAAGTCATCAAAATAACTCATTTCATCAAAAATAGCCTACCTATATGAAATATTCAAGATGGCCGAGCTACAACCCCTAGAAATTCGACAAAATTTCATTTAATTTCAAGTACGGAATTGTGAAAGGTATGACTACGGCATCGGAAGAACGAAACAAAACATAAACAATGAATAAGTTCGGTACTTTCGAGTCTATCTGATTAGTTGCATCAAGTCACTTGAAAAAATTTTCATTTATTCATATGATGAATAAAATTGAAAAATTTTTTTTCCAACTGAATTGATGATCATCACAAATATTACATGATACAGGATGTTGCGTTCTGACTCTTCATCATCAGGTGAATTCCTTGGAAAGATCAAAATTGGGATTTGAATTAATAAATCAGTTGTAATAAACTTGTAAAAAATTTTAGTCCAAATAGTCCAAATACCAATTTGGTATCACCTGCTGTAAAAAGTTAGAAGAGGGTGTTGAACCTTCAGTTATAGATTCTCAAAAAAACAGTCAGAATAGCAAGTGAGATAAAATTCGGATCAGGTGTAAGGTGTAAAACAATGTAACAAACTGTAGTTTGCTTCCGGTTTTGGCAGGGTGATTCGGCTGGTGTAGATGTCACAAAATATAGTAAAGAAATTCTACAGATTTCGACAAGATTTCCTTATATTTTGGGTACCAATCGCCTGATTTGAAATGTAAATTTTCCTGACCCACCCTTCGAACCATTCACACGCTTCGTTCAATTCGATAAACACGGCTTGATTCAACAATAGAATAACAAATCCGTCCACTTCCTATATACCGAGAAATCAAGTTTTCCCCGATAACATCTCATTAACAAGTAGCAAGTTGCTACTGAAAAAACCCTAAAGGGCCTTTCAATTTATCCCATTTCACCGGAAATGCCGCACAATCAACCCTCGAGCATTATGACACAAATGGAGCAACACTTTTACCTAGGTTCACATGTTTTCAAAGAACGCCCTATGGCAGCTTTTAATGAGGGTAAAGTGGTAGCAGGGACATTTTTTATTTCACACCCTTCGCAAGGTTCTCAAGGAAATTCATCGGTTGGTTTTTAGGTCTCCTGCGATAGGTATATACCTTCGGGAATTTGAATATGTTCAATCGATCGGAAATTGTTTCCCTTGGGACTAGCGAATGTTGGTTTTTAACCAGTTGGGTTTAAGGGTTTCGCATGGATAGAAAGCTATTAAATTTAGGCATACCTTCGATCACGGTCCTTCGACCAACTGTTTACGATACACAACATTGTTGTAATAAATTCATTAATAATGGATGTTCTGTTTTCTATGCTACTATTATAGAACGTGGATGTATTGATATCTAGTTAGCCTAGACCAGTTCCATGCATAAAAAAATGGTACGTTACCATAGCAACGAACAATAACTCATTAGAAGTGTCAGTGTGAAGTTTGAGGTCAAAAAAGTAAACCAGAGTTACGCAATGAATTAAAAGGAAGAAGATGCCCACCGAAATTGTGAAAATCGAAAAATTGGAGTATAGAGCCTGTATTTAAAAGGGTCAAGAGGTAAGCAGATTTACGAAAATAAGCTTAATACCCTTGCTGATCAATGTCCTTCGTATGGGACCGTGAAAATTTGGACTGGAAGCTTCAAAAGAGGCCCAGTTTCTGTGTCAGTCCCCGAAAATATCGATGCAGTTCATGACATGATTGTATCAGACCGTCGAATTGGGCTAAAACGGATATCTGAAGCACTGAATATTTCATACGAATGCGTTCATCATATAGTTCACGTTAATTTGGACATTAATTGCTGCAAAATGGATCCCCAAATGTTTGAATGTTGACCAAAAGCGTGCAAGGATAGAAGCATCGCGTTCGATCTGTGCTCTATTTGAAAACGATGTAGACTTCTTAAACAGAATTGTTAATATGGATGAGACTTGGGTACATTTCTACAATCCAGAAAAAAAGCAACAATCGATGGAATAGCGATACTCTGGTTCTCCAAGACCTAAGAAGTTGCGTGTCCAAAAATCTGCTGGAAAAGTTCTTGCTTCAGTTTTTTGGGATTGCCATGGAGTAATCATAATTGATTATTTGGATAAGGGTAGAACAATAACCGGAGATTACTATTCGACATTACTGACCACTCTATTGGAAAAAATTAAAGAGAAAAGACGCGGAAAGCTATCCAAATGTGTTTTGTTTTTGCAGGAAAACGCCCCTGCAGGCCCTGCACACAAATATCATGTTGCCATGCAGAAAATTCGTGATTTAAGATTTGAATTACTAGAACACCCCCCTTATTTGGCTCCATCCGACTATCATCTCTTTCCTCAACTGAAAAAAAGTTTAAAAGGTCGTAAATTTTCTTCCAACGAGGAGGTAATAAAAGCTGTGGAGGTCTGGTTTGCAGAGAAGGAAGAAACATTTTTTTTGAAAAGTCTAGAGACGTTGCAGGTTCGCTGTAATAAATGTATCCAATTATGAGGAGAATATGTTGAGTAATAAAATATTTTGACATTGTTTGGTTCTTTAGTAGGCTAAGAATTTTTCAATATATCCTCGTATATTAATATTTTCGGAAAACCTTTTTTTCAGTATGTTCAGTAAACACCCCATAAACTTCAGTAGGTTAGAAGTGAAACAGTTTGCAGTGACAGCTTATGTGCACCTTTTTCAACCTCCTATACAGATAAGCACCCTAAAACACACCATATCAACCAGCAGCACTCAGCCCATATCAAAATAAGATTAAGCATTCGCGGAACGCATATAAAACGGTGTTAACACGGGTCGCCGAAGATGCTGAAGAGCAAGAATGTAGCCAATATTCACGCTCAAATTGAGCCTACTGTTGCCGTGGCGGATATTCGAAAACATTCCCAGAAGGCGGTGCATTAAAATTTATACGGACGTGACCAGAAGGGTATGGGATGCATTTTACCTTATCATAGCTGATGTCGATTCAGCTCCTTTTGGACATAATACGGGGTTTTTGAGAACTCGAACAAGGAATGACATCATACTTTTGGTAATTAATCTCGATTCTGAGAAGATGTATTTATGGACACCTTATAGTCGCGAACTGGCGTTTGTCACGTGATCAACGTGGTGCGTTGATTACAAGTAGTATTTATAGATAGACGCATGAAGCGCCACTAGAGGAAAACGCAATATACAACATTATTGGTTTGATATAACATCCGCCAAAAAACATATTTTTTTCGTCGACCTGAACAAAAAATGACTATTTTGAAGACAAGTACTTTTCGTACCCAAACACTTTTCTAAGTCAGTAAGCAGGATAAACAGGAAAACAGGATAATTATCCTGTTTTAGAGTTATATCTACAGCTGAAATGAGGTGTACTTTTTCAGAATTCAATAATTGTCTGCATGCCGTTAATATATTCATTGATATTTAATTCCAGACATTAATTCCATTACTCAATTATTTTTTATTGTTGTATGAAATAAGACTTCGAAAAGAACACACGTTAATATATTCATTGATATTTAATTCCAGACATTAATTCCATTACTCAATTATTTTTTATTGTTGTATGAAATAAGACTTCGAAAAGAACACACGAGTTGACGTCTTCATTCAGACCACGTTTAAATCAGTACTTAGATCAAAACAAGATTGTGCAATCAAGACAAGCCAGGGATAGGTACTTCATATTATGTGATAGAAATGTTTAGTGTGACTGAAAATTCAATCAATTCAATCGGTGGAGTCGAATTGAGAGCTTGGAATCAGGAATCAGTTTGTTTTGGTTATAAATAACTTTCTGGGGAACAAGAATTCCGAAAACAATATCACATCTAGAGGGATTTTCAGAAAGTCTGGACATTTTAAGTGAAAAGCAGGGTGACAGTTTCTATCAAGATTTACAGACTATGAGAAAGCGTTATATAAAAGGGGTTGGGACTATGATGTGATGACCGATTACTGTTAGGACTTGCAACAAGAGGTATCTTTCAAAGAAATTATACGGGGTGAGTCTTTGACTTGTACAAATGTTTCAACGATAGACTTTTGAGGTTGAAAGAAACACTTTTTTCCCTTACCACTTTTTCCGCATCGGCTCAATTCAAAAGATACAGGCTGTTGAAAAACCATAAAAAGTGTTATTCTCAGTTTAACGGTTTAATCAAATGAAATTAATTTCGGAATATAGTTTTACATTTATTTGATAAATCTTTTTCGAACATAAGATATCACCTTCGTCTTCTAGTTTTCTCATTATGACCATTACCTACCATAAAAATACAAAAAATTCAAAGAACCCAACTCTTATGAAACTAATTTGGACGCTATCTAATGAATATTTGAACGTTCTGTAAAATAAAAGTATTCCTCATATTTTCTCGTATATAATGCGCCGTTTTCGAGTAATTTGATGTTCAATAATAAAGAATATTTGTAATATTCGGAAAATTGGGTACTTAGACCGAGTGGGGAACACTTCTTGAAAGATCCACAGATGTGTAGTGTCACAGATTCAGCTGGTTAGTTATTCTGAAGGTTATTTTGTTTTTTCCAGGGATGGCTATATCTTTTGATCAGGCCAAATCGGAAAAAATGGTATAGAAAAAAAGTTTTCCTTTTAATCTCAAGAATCTACTGTTGAAACATTTGTACTAGTCAAAGACTAGTACACTTTCATAGTGTTGAATACAAATTTTACTTGAAGAAGTAGTAATCTTTTTTCAGAATGCGAATTTCAAAAACTTAAGGTGTTAGCAAATATCTAGTAATTTTTTTGTTCATCATAGTGTAAGACATGCTCAAAACAGTAAAAAAAATTGAGAAGAAAAAAATTGTACTGAAGAGAATAATCTTCGAAGAAATTTGATGGAAAGACCTTAGTTTGATATGATTGAAGTATATTTGGTTTGGGTTGAACTTTCAACGTCATTAGAAGAACAATCCTCACAACGATCTGCTGGCACAACAAACAAAATTAACGACTGATTGCATGTGTCGTTAATGACGTCATCAATAAGTCGCCCACTGTCCCATATGTG
Source organism: Coccinella septempunctata (assembly GCF_907165205.1). Taxonomy (NCBI): domain Eukaryota; kingdom Metazoa; phylum Arthropoda; class Insecta; order Coleoptera; family Coccinellidae; genus Coccinella; species Coccinella septempunctata. The sequence goes on along the minus strand of NC_058190.1, from coordinate 45,870,615 downwards.
ATAATTATTAAAAACTCAAACCATTACGCGTGATGGATGATGATGAATGTCGAGTGAATGTTTTTAGTCCTGTACCACCCCTTCCCTTGGGATAACAATCCTATTTATTCACGATTTTGTCGTTGTTATATACGGACAGGGCAGGCTCAGAACATTGGTCATAATGAGATTGATTTGGAGCCTCGTTCATCATATTAACGAACGAATTTTGAGTCTCGTTTTACCACTAATAGTGAAAAAAGGGTTATTTGAATCGTTTCGACTTACAAATTCGAAAAGATGGGAAGTTCTGGAACAGAATGTTCTATTCTTCGTGGTCCACATATCGCTGATCCTTCTCTGCACTATTAAAAGTTTGATGAACGTTATCGGAGCACTTCTAAGCCAGAAATTCTTATCTTTCGACCATTAATGGAACAACTGATTAATATTAATTGCAGTTCATCACTCAAACAGACTTGCACATATCATGGAAGGATCATCATATAGGTATCATACCTACTAAAACATCAATGATCTATTGATCTACAAAGTATAAATGATTGTGACATTGCAGTTGGCTTTGTTCTGTGCTGCTTTTCAGAAAAGGGTTACGAACTATACGGGGTGTTAAAGGACTATATGAGGTGAGGAGTCAGAAATAGGCACTCAAACGTCACTCATGCCTACTAGTTTCTTGAATACACGGTATAGAATTAATTTCTGAAGTATTTAATACATTTCGATGATATTTTGCTAGCTTATTGTCTTTTAGATAGTCCAAATACTCTGAGAGTGAAAATCAAGAAAAGACAGAACCATACTAGAAAATTTTCCACGTCCGGACACCAAAATAACCTGCTCCAATTATTCTTCGAAAATTTTCGATATTTTGAATACGAAATTTAATAGCAGGCACATTTCTACAAACAAACAGAAACTATACGAGTTTTATGATTCAAGTCGAAAATGAAGATCTTTTCCTGACAATTAACCATCTTTTTGGATTATACCATAGGAACAGAAGCTTCCTCATTAGAGATAACTCACTTTTCACGATTTAAAACTTTTTTATCCACGGTTTCACAATGCGAAAGCCATGAGAGAATTGACACGTGGTTTTCTGGCACCGATTGTAATAGAATGTCAACAAGAGTGTAGATAATGAAATAGTGGTTTCGTTTAGGGTTACACTGAAGCCATTTGATATCTCTTAAATTCCGGTGTGGCTGACGGCAGTTTAACAAACGAAAATTCCGTATGCGTAGCTACCCTCGATTCCGTCCTTGTAAGTTTTCTCTATAATCAAGGGTTTTGTCACTGTTTGGTCCGAATCATGTTCACGATATCATTCTGCGTTGCAAGCCTAGTTGAATCGACTTAAATGATCAATAAATTTCGATCTTGATCATGGGTGATAAATGGAAATTTAGGTACTGATATTTCTGTTTATTCTGATGGTACACCAATTGAGGCACAAAATTCACTCAAAGACTCATGACTCATTGTTTCAGGGTTGCATGGAAAAGTACTTAACACTTGGATTTTCCGGGTTTAAATGAAAATCTGGAAAATCATTCGGACCCGTCAATTTCTGATTCGAGGGTGAGAAAAAGAGTGGAGCTAGATCAGGTGATCTGAGTGGCCACTCAATATGTCATGAATTCTCATGATTGTTGTGCGTGAAACACCAGATACATCGGACAATTTCCTAGTACTAAAGGTCAGAACCAATGCTACATGACCTAAGACAGCCACGTCCCTCGCTTCGCCCCTTTCATGCACCCTCTTGTGTTTCCCACTGAACCAGTAGCGACAAATTTGGCAACCATTTGCACAACGAAAGGAGCAGGTACATTTATTCCAGGATCTCCTTCGTTAAATAAAGCCGTTGTTGTTCTCGCAGAGTCTTCATTTAAATATGTTGGCTAATTTTGAAGACAATCAAGTGGATTTGTTGCATGGCATTGCATGGCACATTACGGTCGTCTTTTTCCGAGAAACTAATAATGCCATCAACTTCATTCCTCTATTTTCTTTTGTTTTCGAGTTATAGGCCAAAATTAAAATTTCTACTTTAGTCATTATCTCTATTTCTGTTTAAGCTAGGATGTTGAAATGAAAACATTATAAAGATACTTTTTTGATAGCAATCCAGTGGCGTACTATGAGTTTTCCCACAGGTATATTTGCTGAGCTATAACATAGGGATGTGTTTTTTCTCATGAAAAGAGTAGTTATTGAGACTTGGAACATAGATATAGGTATGGAATGGAAATTCAGTGCTACGAATGAATTGTTTGTAGTACACACATTTCATCTTTCTCTGTCTAGCGTGACACAAAGGCAATGGCGTAGTATTGAAATATTCACATGGGTACTTCCATCTATTCGTACTGAAAATTGATGAGACAATGCTGTCCGTGTCAACTGTCTCAATGGTGATTGGAGACAATAAGCAACTTTCTCACTCCAGTCTTTGGAATGTTTATTTTCCATTCCATGTATCTATGTTCTAAGGTTTCAGATGACTGAGGGCGATGTATGATATATGAATGAAACGGTAAAAAATGGCGATTCTCATTTTAAACTGCTGTTTTTTCATAAGGAAAAATACAACTTTATGTTGTAGCTCAGCAAATAAACCTGTATGAAAAAAATCATAGTACGCTACTCTATCGTGTTGGGTTAAAAAGTTCTAGTTCGGGTATCACCAATTTTACCCACCCTGTACAAGTTGCCAGGGATAAGATAACTCACGAGAAAATCGACCATATAAGGAGTATGCCCCATCGTCCAACACATTATTAATTTTTACCTTTTTTCCTAGCCCATTTCGATCGATTACTAACCTAATCCTATAGGACATTTCTGTCACTTAATAAGGATCAACCTTATACTCTTTCTTCAACGTAGTTTATTCAATTGTTCTCGAATTGTATTACAACTATCATCGGAGGATGGTGTAAATTGAAGTATCAAGTCCCTGAGTGAATTCAATTCGAAATTAATATATCCCCCCCCCTATCCTCCCCATCTCTGCCTTACCGCTCGAAAAGCCTCATTATCGCCATAAACCCAAATTATATTTATTTAAACGCCCCCCGGGATTCGGGATGCTCTATCCGAGTGGCAATCGCGCCCAAAAAGAGCAGTTAAACATATGTTTATAAAGCACTGCAAGCTCGCTGGCCTACTTCATTAGCGATGCCGAAGTTAACAGTTGTTTGGGGGGCCATCCCCTGGGGAAACGAGGGCTCATGCGGCGTTTCTATTAACCAACACGTCCCCCCCGATGAAGATCTACGAGTGCAATAATGAACTTCGGGATCCATCCAGAAACGAATTGATTATGATGATTATTATTTGGTGGTGATGGGAAATTATTAGCTCTTCGTGTGTTGAAATTCGTACGAATAGGGGGTGAATTTACCGATTGAAATATTGATAGAGCATCGCGAGAGTGTTACGGCTAAGTTTGCATAAATGAACAAAACACATGAGTAGATACAGGGTGTCCGAATTAAAGTGTTTCTATACCTTATTGTGGAAATTAAAGGAGCTAGACGAAAAAGTTCAAAGGGCAACCCATATTTTTTCCTGTTCATCATGTAGAGCAGGTTAAAATGAGCAAAAAATGTATTCAAACTTTTTCTGTAAAGTGAATAGTTTCAGAAATATGGACGAAAAAGTGGATTTTCTCGTAAGAACCAACAATAATTAATTAATTAAGCTGATAGAATATGGTTACTATGGAAACTAGCACTCACCTAATTGTGTATTTTTGAGTTTTTGTGTTGTCAGACCACTACTTGATTTTTTTGAGAAAAATGTATCTGTTTAGTTGAGTCTCACTTTAAAATTGAAATAAATTAATTTTATTGGGAGCGAGTACTGATGATTATGGGTAAAAGAATTTTTGTCTTTCATTAGTCAATCTAGTTAATTAAATTCATCAAAAAAATTAAATCCAACTATATAGCAGCAAAACTAATCAATAATTATCCTTGGTTCTTGCAGGAAAAAGGAAAATGCACTTTTTCCTCCATATTTCTGAAATTATTCACTTTACGGAAAAAGTTTGAATCCATTTTTTGCTTATTTCAACCTTCTCTACATAATAATAAGAAAAAAATATAGGTTGCCATTTGTAGAAATTAAGTTTTGATTGAACTTCTATTCGAATTTTTAACGTCAATTTGTGAAAACCCTGTATATCAGATTGCTAAAAATAGATATGTAACGTATGATCCAATATGTTGACAAGAGCTGGGCAAAATTTGATTCTGATGCATTCAATAGAAATCTCAAATTTATTCTACAACTGATGGTGTTCTCAATGATAATTATTTTTATCAGAATTATGCATGCATATATTATCCACTTTCAACGGTTTTCTTCAATACAGATGTTTTTTCCCAGCAGGAATAAAAAAAGATGATATTATCAGATTTTTAATGTATTGGCTCCATTCTAAAATCAGTTGTTCTCGATCAATTCTAGTGATCAATATAGTTTTTCTTTCGTTTGATTCTCTACACTCGATCGATATGCAACGCGAAACACGCAATTTGACCCAAGAGGAATGTGCCCAAGCGGTAGTTTTGCGAGAAGAAGGGTGGACATACACAAGAATTGCAGAAAGGTTTGGAGTTTCCCATACAAGTGTGTCCAGAATGTTGCAGCGATTCAGGGAGACAGGTATGAATGTCCGAAGACCAGGACAGGGTAGACCACGGGTAACAACTGCTATTCAAGAACGTTAATTGATAGTTTCTTCGTTGAGACAACGGTTTGCAACCGCTCGCCTCCTTCAAATTCAGCTTGAGCAAACTCATGAGGTGCAAATTAGCACTCAGACAATAAGAAATCGCCTCAGAGATTATGATTTAAGGCCTCGTGTCGCGGCAAGAGGCCCAGCTCTTACCCCAGCCCATCGAAAGCGCGTTTGGATTTTGCAAGAGAGCATATCCATTGGGAAGAGGCCGATTGGGAAAGAGTTCTCTTCACAGATGAGTCTATATTCTGCCTCTACCAGTGTGATCGACGTTCCCTTGTATACAGACGTCCACATGAAAGATATGCTCAGTGCAATTTCCTGGTCCTGGTACTGGTTTCGGGGGTGGATCGATTATGGTATGGGGTGGAATATCTTTGACTGCTCGCACAGACCTAGTGGTCGTTGATAATGGAGCTATGAATGCTGATAAGTATATAAGGAACATTCTTGAAGAGCCATTGCCATTTGCCATTCGTCCCATACATTGGTGAAAATTTCATTTTTATGGACGATAATGCCAGAACCCATATGCGCGCATCGTTCAGGAGTGCCTTGAAGAGGTTGAAGTCTCTCGAATGGAATGGCCAGCAAGAAGTCCAGATCTCAATCCGATTGAGCAGGTTTGGGACAACCTCAATAGAAGGCTGAGAAGTTCAGAAAATCATCCAGCTACTCTTAATGACTTAGGAATCCAACTCGGAGAAATCTGGGAAGGATTAGATCAGAACATTTCAAGATCACTCATTTTGAGTATGAACCGTCGTTGCCGAGCTGTAATTAACGCAAGGGGTGGAAATACCAAGTATTAAATCACTTATCAGCATTTCAGTATTTTAAAAATTGTTCATTTCTCTTCTTTCACATAAGATTCGGTGAAATCCTGAATTTTTCTTCCATTCAATGTGTCTTGTTTCTTTCAAAACTCGGACAACCTGTACTCTCGAGAGTGTTGAAGATGAACATAGACTTTTGAAAATCTTGAAATCGATGTGTACGTCTGTAAAGCGTAAATGACAATCCATCAAACCGGAAGTTCATCTAGAAACCTCTCCGTTTGTAAAGACGGCGAATTGACACAAAAATAAGTAATTCGAGTAAGCGCATTCGATAGAACGAACCTCGTCGGCAGAAAATTGCTTGAGACGGTTTCTAACTACGCTTTCCCACGAATCTGCGGACTTTGCGAATCACCGCAAAACCGCACACTCGTACGGAAAAGGTGCAAAAATGATACAGTTTTTAAGTTTTCTATCAAGGTTTTAGAATGGACGAATAGTCATTATAATCGAAGCGGGGCATATCGCGTTACGGCTAGCTCGTAAACATGTTTTTTTTTGCTCACTTCAGATTGGAGTTGTTGTATACGTCCAAGATGTCCGATTCTGTGCCACTTAACTTTGTTTTTATTTACTTATACTGGTCGAGTCGGCGTTGCCGTTTTGTATTTCGACGTAATTTCCTTTGATTTTCATAAATATAACGTGTGATGAGTCGAAATATACCTACAGAGTGAGTAAAGAATAAAGCACAAAAATTGCTTATCATTATTAGTTTTTTCAATGGCAACCCTAACTTTTTGTGCCAGAAATACACTCCTGGACAAAAAAACCGGACAAACAAAATGTTCACCAAATTCATTTTAAAGTAACTTTTCAAGGTGTGCATCGATTTTGATCATTTTGTTGTCTATTTGTAGCCTATCTCATCTACACTGCGCAAAAAAATAACGCACATTCTGAAAATCTCAATTTTAATGAAAGTTAACTCTACATTGACTTTATAACTTATTTTTTATGTTCTCTCGGGAAGGTTTGGACCGAAACAAGACACATTAAATGGAAGAAAAGCTCAGGATTTCACCGAATCTTATGTGAAAGAAAAGAGAAATGAACCATTTTCCTAATACTGAAATGCTCATAAGTGATTTAATACTTGCTATTTCCACCCCTTGCGTTAATTACAGCTCGGCAACGACAGTTCATACTCAAAATGAGTGATCTTAAAATGTTCTGATCTAATCCTTCCCAGATTTCTCCGAGTTGGATTCCTAAGTCATTAAGAGTAGCTGGATGATTTTCTGAACTTCCCAGCCTTCTATTGAGGTTGTCCCAAACCTGCTCGATCGGATTGAGATCTGGACTTCTTGCTGGCCATTCCATTCGAGAGACTTCAACCTCTTCAAGGTTCTCCCGAACGATGCGCGCACGATGGGATCTGGCATTATCGTCCATAAAAATGAAATTTTCACCAATGTATGGGGCAAATGGCACTACATGCTCTTCAAGAATGTTCCTTATAGACTTATCAGCATTCATAACTCCATTATCAACGACCACTAGGTCTGTGCGAGCAGTCAAAGATATTCCACCCCATACCATAATCGATCCTCTCCCGAAACCAGTAGTGTTCAGGAAATTGCACTGAGCATATCTTTCATGTGGACGTCTGTTTACAAGGGAACGATCACAATGGTAGACGCAGAATCTAGACTCATCTGAGAAGAGAACTCTTTCCCAATCGGCCTCTTCCCAATGGATATGCTCTCTCGCAAAATCCAAACGCGCCCTTCGATGGGCTGGGGTAAGAGCTGGGCCTCTTGCCGCGACACGAGGCCTTAAATCATATTCCCTGAGGCGATTTCTTATTGTCTGAGTGCTAATTTGCACATTATGAGTTTGCTCAAGCTGAATTTGAAGGAGGCGAGCGGTTGCAAACCGTTGTCTCAGCGAAGAAACTCTCAAGTAACGTTCTTGAATGGCAGTTGTTACCCGTGGTCTACCCTGTCCTAGTCTTCGGACATTCATACCTATCTCCCTGAATCGCTGCAACATTCTGGACATACTTGTATGGGAAACTCCAAACCTTTCTGCAATTCTTGTGTATGTCCACCCTTCTTCTCGCAAAACTACCGCTTGGGCACATTCCTCTTGGGTCAAATTGCGTGTTTCGCGTTGCATAGCGATCGAGTGTAGAAAATCAAACGAAAGAAAAACTATTGATCACTAGAATTGATCGAGAACAACTGATTTTAGAATGGAGCCAATACATTCAAAATCTGATAATATCATCTTTTTTTATTCCTGCTGGGAAAAAACATCTGTATTGAAGAAAACCGTTGAAAGTGGATAATATATGCATGCACAATTCTGATAAAAGTAATTATCATTGAGAACACAAGCTCTTTCCTGAAAGGAAGAACGATTTTTCAAAAGCCACTCTACACTTTAGGAAAGATTGATCTCTTGACATCAATCAATGTCTCTCCGCTCGATTGAAAACTGTTGTGTTTCTGAAAAACTCAACTCACAGAAATATTGGCAGTGATGTTTTATGTCGTTCATCCAGTATATTTCGGAGTAAAGTGAGAAATGAAAACGGATAGTTTGAGGTTCTAAAGTATACACCTCCTTAGCTTCATTCACCCATCCACCTATGCTCTAAACCTTTTTATTCAGAGTATAAAAGGTGTTTTCCATATTTCCCACCCAATATATGTTTTAAGATTTGAACTAAAGCCAAACTAAGAATGCCACAGAAAAATATGACTCACTATGAGCAACATGAATAACATAAACAAACCAAACTCGAAAGAAAATTTAAAAAATAAAGGAATATTGCAAGCAGTATTGAGTCCAAATATTTTTGGGAGACGCGTAAAGATTCCTAGAACTGGCAAATGTGCTCTAATGTACCTAACTGTAACCTTTCGATTTTCAAGCGGAAATCGTACAAAAATATTTGGAAAATGGAGGACTGTAAACTCCTCTGTTATGACTGCGAAAAAGTGCTGACACCTTAATCAAACAATCGCGTAGATTACTGATACATAATGATGAATAATATGAATGTAATACTAATGAATGACGCTAACGATCCTGAAAAGATAAAATCTTGATCACTCTTAAATAGTTAAAACCACGAAAACTATACAGGGTAACTCTTTGACTCATACAAATATTTCAACAGCAGAAAAACTTTTTCCTGTACAATTTTTTCAGATTCGGCTGTGATAAAAAGATATAGCCAATTTGAGTTTTTATAATGAGCTAAGCCTCCCATGGAGCAACAAAATTCCCTTCAGAATAGCTAGCTAAATCAGTGACACTACACTTGTGTTTCAAGAGTTGCTTCTTTGAATTTTCGGTATTTTTATGGTAATGGTCATAATGAGAAAACTGGAAGACGTTATTCCATGGCGCTATGTAAGCTATGTTCAATGGTCTCCGAGAAAAACTACTTTAAAATAGGTGTCATCCCATACTCAACCAAACTGGAAATTTTCTGAACTTTTTTCTGTAGCTGTAGGTAGTATCTGCTCTGTCGTAAAAAACATCTTAGAACCAGACTAAAAAGCCTGATGTCTGAAAGAAAATCGATTGAATTAATCCGGCAACGACTTAAAAGGAAGCCATTCCGTAAATCTTGGGAAAAACAAAGTAAACTCCGTCGGTATACGGCGGGAACACAAAAACCTCATTACTTTCAACACAAACTCTCCTTATCGATTCGCCAAACTTTGGAAGCGCACCGAAAAGCTGACAAACAAAGCTAATATTTGCTGAGGGGGTGCACAATAAAAGCTTTTCATTCATACCGAACATCCCTGGAATTTCTCTCCACGTCGACAGCTGCAGCAGTGCCGGACTGGCCCCTTCAGCAAAATTGCTCATTTGCTCGGTTGGATATCGGAAAATCAATACTTGACTGAAATTTGAAATCCTGCCTCATCTGAAGGAATTCAGCTCACTTATTCGTATTCTTATCGATCTCGAGTTTTTTCGCAATGATTCACGGTCTTTCTTACAGGGTGTTTAATGAAGATGCGGCAAAATGCATGCATTGAATCAGGTTGGAAGGTACTGGATTGTTTTCGTAAAAAATCAGACTTTTTAAGAAAAGGCTAATGGTAAAGATATCATGTCACAAATTTTTGATGAGTTGAGCCTGCGTTTAACCGGCACACTAATTGTTCCAGTTTGAAGGCTTCTGAACCAATGTTGAACTGATGATGATAATTAATGCACAATTAATACTATAGAGTCATTCGGGGTAACTGATTGCAGAGGGTAAGTGTGCGCAGTGCGTATATATCTCGACTATGCAATGTATGAAAGAGGGGTTCATTTGGGTGAAGCAAGGGCGCAGAATCCCCAAATTAGTTTTTCATAGGAGTGCGCCGTGCGACGTTTCGTTAACTTTTTATTTGCAATCAATCAAATTCACTAGTTTTCTTGTTAATTTTTAGTATCTCTGCAAATTCTGCCAGGTCCAAGTTCCGAGTCCGACAGTGTTAAAAAATATTTTATTCGATCATGCGCATATTGATCTAAAAATATAATAAAAAATTTTAGGTGCTCTTAGCTGCTCAACACTATAAGAACGTCAATTCAAATTTTGGCTTACTTGGGAAAGTGTGCGCGGGTAAGTGTGCGCATAGATTCATTATATGGGCATCAGTTCAGTGAGGAATAAATTATGACATTGTTGATTTTCTTGGTTAAGACTATATCAATATTGTTCTATTTGTTCAGAAAAATATGAAGATCCACCAACAGGGGAATGTATCAAGTGTTGTTTTCACCAGGAATGGAGGCACGAACAATAATGCAGTGCTTGTAAAAGGTGCTTTTGTATTGACAATAAACAGCATTTCTCTAATATTGTAACATTTTGATGACATTATTTTGTAATTTGTTTTGATTGTGTGGTTCACTAAGCACTGCGTTCACTTACCCCGTGAGGGTGCGCACACTTACCCGCAATACGGGGCATGTGAACGCACTCCGACTTTTACTATTAAATTTTTTTTGCGAACAAAAAACGTTTTTGTTTGTTTGCTTTTTGATGTTTTTTGATAGATCAGATAATTCTCCATCTTATGAATATGTTTTAATTTTCCTAGCTTCAACATTTGAAACAGGGTATGGCTTGAAAGGAAAAAGTGCGCACAATTGCCCCGAATGACTCTACAAGTTTATCCCAATATAACAACTAGACTAGATAACACAAAAAGATATGAGTTTCTTGTAAGTTTTTAGTTTTTCAAGCCATTAAGTGTCATGAGGATAAGAGGATACCATATTTAGTGTGTGTAATACGCTTTCCACATTTTACCAAATCCTGAAAATCTTATTCAAGTGCAAAAAGTAAGTTTTATCTTGAATATCCACATCAACTTTCAAGAAGTGTACATTTCTTCAAAAGTTCCAGGAACTTGGCCTCATTCTTCATTCTTTCCATATCTCACTTCCTAACAATGATTAGATTTTTAGCTTGTTTCACACAACGGACGGACCACTCAATTCTTGAGCATCTTCAGATTTCCTGAATATTTGTTGTGGCACCACTTATCGAAATGCATCATGTCCACTGATTTTCGAACAGTTTAACGATCCCACAAACGGAAACAATTCATCGTCATCCCTCCGGCTCAACAGGTTTCGAACCTCCTGGCCATCTTCAGGGCGACGTTTTTCGAAGTGTCATTCTTTTCGGTGGGCTTCCACGCCAGTCCGTCGCTGACGTTTGACGTTGCTGAAGCGAGAGGGAGACTTCCATCTGCCATCGAAAACTATAATAAATGCAGTCCGGTCTTGTGAGGCAGTCAGGAGAGCCGTCCATCTGCCTCCATTTCGACGATGCCACGCCTACGTTTTCCCCTACGACGGGCCCTCTTCGTAGAGGGGATGAATTGAGTTTTAACCCCCAGTTTTTCCTTTGGATTGGATGATATTCCGGTTTTGAAAGGAGCAGACGTTCGAGGAATATTTTATCCTGAGGATACGAAAATTGATTTATATACTGCAACATCAGATCTGAGGGAAGTATGGACAGTTTTAGGTCTCTAGTAAGTTTTTGATATTTCGAAACATTAATCAGATGAAAGAAATTGTTGTAATTATCGCTCAAGAATGAACTTGTAGTTAGGGATGCGAACGATTCGTCGATGTGAATAAAAGCCATAATATGCGAGTACCAAAGAGTAACAATTTTGTTTCTCTTTGACTATACATACATTTCAAGTGATTTCTTCTAAAATATCTCATCTCTTTCACTAATATCTGAATCCATTTAAGATATACTCGCTAGTTTTGCTAAGCGCCTGCTGACATTTCTCAATGTGTAGCCACTATGCAATATCTGCAATGTCCAAGAGCCTATACTTACTTTTTTTTCCGTTCCCGCTTGAGTTTTCTGTGTTTTGGACCATAAAGTTCAATAGATCAGTGAATAAATTCCCATTGATCACATGTGATTTATGAATGTCGTACGGTCAGTGAAACAGATAGAATATGATCATGATCGATTCATGCAATAGATGATGTCGACAAAAATGTTTGATAAACAACGTTTGGAGCTCAATGAATTGTTGAAACGCATCTGTATCAATAGCTCAATGGTGAAACTGTATATTTGCTCCCATATGTCACATATTCGTCTGATGTCAAGAGGTAATCATGTCACGTCATTATGACAGCTAAAATGGCTAGGACAAATATACTGTTTTACGTTTTGTTTCACTCAAGCTGTATTTTGGCGTGAACATTTTCCAAAAATATTTCATAAGTTTTGAAAAAAAAAGAATATTGGCTGTCAATCGCTTGTCATAATATCGCGATGTAAAGCTTTCAAAAACCTTAGAACATAAATACATGGAATGGACATTGTTTGACGTACTATGAATGTAGTTGTTATGGTACAAACATTCGATGCTTCTCTGTCTAGCGCGACACTAAGGCAGTGGCGTAAAATAAATAAATTTAATTAGCTCCTTCCTTTTTGTACGAAAAATTGACGTGACAATGATGTCATTTCAACAATCTCAATTGTGATTGGCGACACTAAGCAACTATCGCACTCCAGTCTTTGGACAACAAGAATTGTTTATTTTCTATTCCGCGTATCTATGATCCAAGTCAAAAACTATACATTTTGGCGAAAATTAAACCAGTGACGTAACGCAGAATATATTTTGGAAATATTTTTGAAAGCAATTCAATGCCAAAATACAGCTTGAAATCTATACAGGGCGAGTATTTGACTCGTACAAATATTTCAACAGTAGATTTTTGAGGTCAAAAGAAACACTTATTTCTTTAACTATTGAAACACCATAAAAAAAATTATTTTCAGTTCTATCTCACAAACAGTTTATCGAATGGAATGAACTTCGGAATATAGCTTTTCATTTATTTGCTAAATCTTTTTCGAACACAAGATAACACCCACGTCTTCCAGTTTTCTCAATATGACAATTAAGTACCATAAAAATTTTAAAAATTCAAAGAACCCAACTCTTGAAACTAAGTTGGATGCTATATAATGAATATTTGAACGTTTCGTAAAATAAAAGTATTCTTCATATTTTCTCATAAAATGAGTCGTTTTCGAGTCATTCGATGTTCAAAAATTAAAAAAGTAACTGTTAAAGGACCCCGCTCACTTACTTAGGAAAAGCGGGTCCAGTGAATTTTCCCCATTTTTTCATATTATATTTATATCAACATTGATAACAATATATCAGATTTTCACGAAGGTCTTACATCCGGTTTCTTCTATAGGGCGTTCCAAAATTGCAGCTACGCAAAAATGAATCTTTAAATTTTGATGATAATTCTTCTAATTTTCAAAATTTCCTCATGATGCCTTGTGTTCTGAATAACAAGATATCACAGATATCCAAACACCGCCCACCACTTTAAGTTTCGTTATACAGACTGTTTCATGAAGCTGTATAAGTAACTGAATGTAACTTTGTTAGTGACTTTGGGACCACCCTGAGTTTTTCAAAATATGATACCATGATGTATGTCCACTTCTGTAGGAAGTTTCATTAATGTATAAAGAACAGTTGCAAAATTATTCCGGTTTAAATTCGGATTTCATACAATTTTTTTTCAAAACTTATCTGTAGTTGAGATTGCTGTCAAGGAATATAGGTTTTCATTCATTATAATTATTATGATAGGTATTGACGGTCGGTCCAAAGGTGTTTTTATTCAGGAATGTACAGGGTGGACATTATTCGGTGTTTCTTTTGACCCCAAGAATCCACTGTTAAAATATTTGTACAAGTCAAAGACTCACTTTGTATATCTTTGCTCCTGATGCATTTATTGGGAATTTCGAAAACCTCTCTAGACCCGGAAATACCTCATTGCTAGAAATGCTAGATTACTTCTGTTATTAATCGTATTTCGTCCCAGAATCTGTACAGATGGACCAGGTTCCGACGTTCACTCCGTCGCAGACTTTGAATGGGTAACCCGATGCGATCTATGAGAGAATGACGACGGCTACAGGGCTAATGATTGTTAGAAAAAAGTCACCTTGTAAACCGCGTACCGCAAAGGAAATAAAATCGTCAAGTCTGTAACTCGATATTGAGGTTACGTGCACCGAGTGTATCGGACCATATTCTTCTTACAAAGCCTTTCTTTTCTCTACGTGTGTGAAAAGGAACAAAGGGGAAATAGATTTTGTTGTGTGGCATGGCTCACATCTACATTCCTCTCGATTCGACATACCCATTAAGGAAAATAATGGGAATTTAGGTACGGGTAGATATCTGAAAGGTGCCTGGAACAATGGCGAAGACTCGTGAAAAAAATTAAGGTTCTATGAACATATACAGGGTGATTACTGACCAGGATGTAACAGAGTCAGAATGGCCACTCAAACACCTTTTACGTCTGCTAGTATCAGAGATACTGGGAGTTTTCCCTTTCGTATACGAGGATGTATTGATATCTAGTTAGCCTACACCAGTTCCATGCATAAAAAAATGTTTGCGTTACCAAAGCAATGAACAAAAACTCATAAGAAGTGTCAGTGTGAAGGTTCAGGTCAAAAAAGTAAACCAGAGTTACGCAATGAATTAAAAGAAAGAAGATGTCCACCGAAATTGTGAAAATCGAAAAAATTGGAGAATCGAGCCATCATCAAGTACCTGTACCTATACTTCATTCAATTTTATTTTAGCAGTCGGTTGGCCATGGAAATTTGACACATTTCACTCTGTATAGTACGAAAATGTGCGGTTATGAAGCTTGCAAAACATTTTTGGGTTTTAAATCAACGCTATGTTGCCCGTTCTACGTAAAAGTTTCTGTTATTAAGTATTTTATGACAATGTCGAATCTCTTCAGAAAATATGTGACGAACATAATTGAAGTTTATACAAACTGATTGAAGGCATACCAAATCCAGTTATTTGCATGGAAAATACAAGAGATCAGTATAATATCATAATATGCACTAGCTTGAGGAGAGTTAATGTTCGTTATCTTCTTTCGCTAAAGTTTGAATACGTTACATCAGTTGAAGATTTCAAAAATATTAACCCGAAGATGAAATGCATATGATGCAGTGGTTAGTGGTTGGGAATGGGTATCTCCCGAAGGAATTAACAGATCATTACAAGAATGTTAAATTCTTCAACAAAAATCATCTTGCATCAATATAAGTAAAAGGAATTAAAGGAAGTTTCAAGTTAAGATGCAACTTCACCGTTGAACAAAAATTTCACATGAATAAACAAGTAACAGGGCAACTTGCGCGTATTTGTGGCTATTCATCTTAATAAATTGATGTAATAATAATAATTAGGTATTTATTAGTACCTTAAGACATATACATTGTATATCACAAGTCAAATGAAAAATAGAAAAATCCATTTTAGGGAACTTATTTTCCGAAGACATTTATCGAAAATCTTGTAGTAAACTTTTCGCATTAATTCACTCAAACATAAAATTCTCAAACGCCCACTACTTTTTTGGGTCTCCCAATAGAAGGAAATTCTTTGCCATCCTCTTCATTCACAATCTTTCTGATTGTGGAAATATTCAGCTGAAATATAAGTCGTTTAGATTCAGATGAAACATTATATAAATTCTCTTACATTGAATATGTTCGCTACCGTCTGTGTATTGTGGGTTTTAGAATATCAGGGTATAACTATTTGAATGAGCGGACCTGAATTCTAAATAGCACTTCCTGAAACCCTGTCTCTTTTTTCAATCACTTTCGGCATTTTCGTAATAAAAATTGATATTAGTTGTGGCAACGGCGTTATGATATTAACGACATTTCATGTGTGCCAACCTTACTGCGTTCTATAGTTACAAAAACATGAGAAAATTATTTCATGGCCAACCGACTGCTAAAATAAATGTGAATGAAGTATACTCAAAAAGGTTAAGAGGTAAGCAGATATACGAAAATATGCTTAATACCTTGGTGATCAATGTCCTTCGTATATGGGACCGTGAAAAATTGGACTAAAAGCTTCAAAAGAGGCCAGTTTTTGTGTCAGTCCCCGAAAATATTGTTGCAGTTCATGACATGATTTCATCAGACCGTCGAATAAACCTCTGAGATTTCTTCTCATCTTTTACCGAAGCTTCGAAAACTGGAAACACTTGAGGTGTATAACCTGGAATCGTTGCCTGATGAAGGGCCTGTGTTTATTCGGTTGAAGTGTTTATTTAACTGCAAAAACATCCCTTCTTTGTACCGACGATTCTTTCTCGACGGATACTTTCGGAGTCACTTCATCTGCTGCCAATGTTATGTAAATATGGAGAAAGAGTTTCAAGTGCTGCAATTTAGGATGAAAAGAAACATTTTCTCCGCCTATACCCTTTTCATTTGACCGCTTCCAAAGTGGAAAGGGTTAAAATGGTTGTTTTTCGTCATATTCTGAAGAATCTCATTGTCGTCTGTGAGTTTCTTTCCTGGAATATGGATTACGGTTCGTTACTAGGGAGTAGTAGTTCGATCTTTTAAAGTTTTTTTCAGCAGAGGTAAGGGATGATTGTCGGATGGTGCCAAAACTGGTGAATAAGTGTTTTAGTAATTCAAACCCTAAATCACGAATTTTTTTCATGGCAATATAAGATTTGTGTGCAGGGGCGTTGACCTGCAAAAACAAGACCCCTTTGGATAGCTTTCCGCGTCTTTTCCTTTTAATTTTTTCCCGTAGAGTGGTCAGTAATGTCGAAAAGTAATCTACGGTTATTGTTCTACCCTTATCCAAAAAATCAATCAAGATTACTCCATGGCAATCCCAAAAAACTGAAGCAAGAACTTTTCCAGCAGATTTTTGGACACGAAACTTCTTAGGTCTTGGAGAACCAGAGTGTCGCCATTCCATCGACTGTTGCTTTGTTTCTGGATCGTAGAAATGTACCTAAGTCTCATCCATAGTAACAATTCGGTTTAAGAAGTCTATATCGTTTTCAAATCGAGCACAGATCGAACGCGATGCTTCTACCCTTGCACGCTTTTGGTCAACATTCAAACATTTGGGGATCCATTTTGCAGCAATTTTTCTCATGTCCAAATTGACGTGAACTATATGATGAACGCGTTCGTATGAAATATTCAGTGATTCAGATATCCATTTTAGCCAAATTCGACGGTCTGATAAACTCATGTCATGAACTGCATCGATATTTTCGGGGACTGACACAGAAACTGGCCTTCCCGATCGGTCATCATCTTCAATGGAAAATTTACCTCTTTTGAAGTCCAATTTTTCACGGTCGCATACGAAGGACATTCATCACCAAGCATATCTTCTTGCATCTGCTTACCTCTTTTTAAACCCTTTTTAAATGCGGAATTTTTCGAAGGTCAACTTTCAACACGCGTATCTTCCAAGAAAATAATCGTAAAGCTTAATGTGATACATATTCTCAAAAAGCAACTATTCTAGTAGTAAATTTCGAAATTTCATCGATTTCAGTGCAACCGTTTGGTCTTGACGAATTTTTTAGTATTCCCATATTTTTCGGCATTTCCTCATTTTTTACACTGATTGTAGAATCGACTCCCAGACGGTGCTCAACTATTTGAACACCCTGTAGAAGTTTCGAATTTGAAATTACAGCCTTTTGAAAGCAACAGCCCTATTATTCGGCTCCAAACTCGTCAATCCAGGACCCTGTTAATTCATTACATTCTCACAGGAGAGGAATTAGAATTTCGGGGCCGATCTACGTAGGCTGCCGCGCGCGCGTCCGAGCGACGTCGCTCTTTTCGGCTGCCGGATAGGGGACCGCCGATGCTGCTTGTTCGATATCAAATTACACCATTATTCGTAGCCTGGGCCACCCTTACCTGTCGCAGATGAGGGGCATGTAAGTTTGCATTGCGGGATCGAACACCTTTGTGCGTTACCAGATGAAGCTGTACGAGGTACTGAACGTTCTGCTATACACTGCAGGGCTCTCGACTCATTGCTCATTTGGGCCCCCGTGTGGTGGGTTCTCAGGGGGCGCAAAAACTTGATAATTTCGAAATACGGAGGGATCTGATGAAAGGAGGTTTTCCCATTGTGTTTCTTGTTCGAAAAGATTGGGATTTCTTATAATTGAAAGGGGAATTCTAATGGTGTTAAATGAGTGAATTAAAAAACTGAATTAGGTACATGATTTTCACTTAATTGAAGGTACTTAAAGGTTGACCCCCTAGATGGGGGCCCTCCAATGCCAAGAATTTAAATAGGGAAGATTGCACTAGTGACACTTTATTTTAAAGATTTTTGAATCACTTTTTCAGTAATATCAAATCGAGTTTCCAGGGTCAGTAGTCTCTTTTGCTCGTTTCATTTTATTATGCACAAAAATATTAAGAAATCTTACGAATTAGCTGTTCGAAAGGAGCTTCATTGGCTTCCATATATACAATCAGGATAACACGATTCGCAAATGTGAGGCCTCTGGTGTTGAAAAAATTGGTAAACGTCCTATTATGATGCAAATTTTAAAAAGGTGATTTCCATTTTTTTTTGTTATTTTATAGAGAAAAACTTTGTCTTCTTATCTATATCAGGTGAGTTTATTTTGAATTTTCCTTACTATCGATTTGATATTTACTACTTCGTCCAGGATTTCATGAAGAACTGACAGACCATATGATTAATCAACTTCAACGATTGTTTTTCGGATGACAACAGGGTTAGTCTTTGAGTCGAACGAATATTTTAACAGTAGATTCTTAAGGTCGAAAGAACCACTTTTTTTATATCATTTTTTCTGATTCGGCCCTGATAAAAAGATATAGCCATTTTGAGTTTTCATAATGAGCAATGCCACCCCTGAATTACTTTCAGAATAACTAGCAAAATCTGTGGCACTACACATCTGTGGATCTTTTAAACAGAGTTGTATTCAGTCAAAGTACCTATTTACAGATACTATTTTTAACATCAAATTACTCTAAAACGACGCATTATGCGAGAAAATAAAAAGAATACTTTTTATTGTACAAAACGATCAAGTATTCATTAGATAGCGTCCAATCTAGTTTCAAGAGTTGGGTTCTTTGAATTTTTGGTATTTTCATGGTACGTTCTGGTTATAATGAGAAAACTGGAAGACCTTTCTGACACCTTGTGTTCGAAAAAGATTCGTTGAATAAATGAAAAACTAAATTCCGAAATTTATTTCATTTGATAAAATCGTTTGTGAGATAGAACTCTCCCAGCAAAAATTGTCTGATCTGTAATGTCACAGCAATTACACGGCTTATCTGACCCACGGCAGACATTACAAGAGCTCGAAAATGATTTTAGGGACATTTGGCGAAACATGCCTCAAAGTTTCATCGATAATCTCATTAACACAATTTCAAACAGAATAAGAGCTTGTAGATGTGGCGTCATTCGATATTAAACCTTTCTTTAAGCCTCAGGTAGAATCTTTATTTTGTTCATTCCTCTACTATGTTGTAGATCTAAAGCAGTCTTGCTTATCGTTGTCATTTCAGGGAGGTTAACTGATGTATGTAGGTAGACACCTAACTAACATCAGTAGTACACAAAATCGTATTTTCTTTTCTGCACATGTAAAACATTTTTTTTGAGCAGTGTATACAGGGTGTGCGAAGGACTTGAAAAGATGATTCCTCGATGAAAATAAGCAGGGGTAGTTCCTATGAATTTTTTTCGATATCGACCTCCCTTCCAAGATACAGCCTTTGGAAGGCGATGACGAGTTGACAGTTTTTAATTTTTTTACGGGTTCTAAAAAACACTGAGTCATACAACTATATTCATAATATGAAGCACTAAGTAGATGTTACTCACATAATTTTTTTAGATCTTATAACTTTATTGTTAGGGGTTGAAATTAACAAATTAACAACATGTTATAGGGAGCTAGTCATTCTATGGAATGAACAGTGATCAGAGCTGCTTGTAAGTTTATATTTATACCGAGAAAAGTATCGACTGTATCGAAATTTTGCATGAGACTTTTTTTCTTCAGAATTAAATGGGAAACCATAAGAAAATTTTATTTTTCGAAAATCTATCCCACGAAAAAAATTTTTGAAGAAAAATCATAGGGTGTTGTTATTTTCAACCCCTAATAATAAAGTTAAGAGATTTAAAAAAAATGTGTGAGTAACATCACTTAGTGCTTCATATTATGTATAGTTTTATGACTTAGCGTTTTTTAGAACCCGTAAAAAAAATTGAAAACTGTCAACTCGTCATCGCCTTCCAAAGACTGTATCTTGGAAGGGAGGTCAATTTCGAAAAAAAATTATAGGAACTACCCCTGCTTATTTTCATCGAGGAATCATCTCCCTAAGTCCTTCGCATTTTTTTACAGACACTCTGTATAGTATACTCTCAGCGGTTGCAAAGCAACTTGCGTTTTCTACGATGGAGGACTTTTTGCCTGGTAGGTATCGCACCAATAAACCCCGGCGAGTTTTTTGAGCGTAATGCCCCGTCAGCATGCAGGTAATACGAGTTGGTCATGAATTGGCCTCGCACGCTATGCGAAACTATTAATTATGTAGGAGGGCTTTACGGTTCTTGGGTTTCACCGGATTCCGGATCGTCTTCGTGTGGCTTTACCACTTGCTGTCTCTGCTTCTTCGCCCATCATCGACGTAATTCAGCGTTAATGGACTCCTATGCGAAATCAGACATTTTGAAGGAGTCTATTGGCCATATTTCCTAGTGAGATGGTGGTTTGTTGGTCTATTAAACTCTGAACCACGGAATGAAGCAGTAAAAAGAAAAAAATTTCATGCTCATCATAGGGGATGATGGCAAAGCATTTCACTCAATATTCATACTTCTTGTGTAACGTTCCGTCCAGGAAATAAGAACTATAAATCTTTCACCCTTTGGCACCTTTATTCAACACTGAAAGAGATGCTGAAATGAAAGATGGAATAGATTTAACATCCTACCACAAGTTGGTTCTGATTATTTCGATATATATACAGTTATTAAAAGGAGAATTACAAAGCCCTTTGCTGAAAGAGGAAGATCTGAGGCATCAGCACCTTTCAATGGATCAACATTCACAACATACTCCTGATGTAAATAATTTGACACTTATGAGAAACTTTGAGTTAGGGTTGCAACCTAGCCAACTTCAAAACAAGAATGATTATACAAGTATACAGGGTGAGTCTGTGCCACCACTGGAAAAACAAAATTACCTTAAGAATAACCAGCTGAATCTGTGACACTACACATCTATGGATCTTTTTAACAAAGTTGTATTCAGCCAAAGTACCCAATTTCTCAAATTTCCTATATAACTTTACTTTTTAATTTTTGAACATCAAATTTCTCGAAAACGGCGCATCATACGAGAAAATATGAAGAATACTTTTTTTTACAAAACGTTCAAATATTCAATAGATAGCGTCCAACTTAGTTTCAAGAGTTGCGTTCTTTGAATTTTTGGCATTTTTATGGTACGTAATGGTCATAATGAGAAAACTGCGAGAAGTGATTGATATCTTGTGTTCGAAGAAGATTCATCAAATAAATGAAAAACTATATTCCAAAATTCATTTCATTCGATGAAACCGTTTTTTGAGATAGAACTAAAAATTCCATTTTTTATGGTTTTTCGACAGCCTGTATCTTTCAAACCTAGACGATTCGAAAAAAAATGTAAGGGAAAGAAGTGTTTCTTCTAACGTCATCAATGATTATAGATTTTCTAATCTCTGGTGATACAAAATTTTCTAGGTAATTTATGTTCTCCTCTATTAGGTGCTGCCATTTGAAAATTTCCGAATGATAAGCTCAAGGTAGAATTTCCAGACACTTTCAACTTATAACCTGTATTATTGACCCGAGTTTCAGGTATTATCCAAATGTAAAAGAAATAACGAACCTTTGTGTGAAATTAACAAAGCGTTTCCACAATTGCTTGTCCCAAAAAAAAAACGAATCAACAATAAAACATGACGAATGTAACTCGAACAAATCGGTACTTTCAAGGGTGCAGATGCTTGTCATTTATACCCTTTGAATATGGATTCCGATTACCAATTTCCCCTTTTTCACCAAAAAACGACTAGAAACACAGAAACTACTTGTCAACAAAGCATTGCCTTTTCATTCCGGGAAATCCGATATTGCAGGACGAAATACAGTTGACTAAAGTATCGATTTCAGTTCGGTTTATATAATGGAATAGCTGTCAATTCGTCTTTCTCCTAACCCATATCACGAGGAGGGCTAATTGATAATAATAGATTTTCAGAATTTATCGATAGCCCTTATGTCTGAAAAAAGTCCGAACAATATTGCCTAAAATTGCGTATGAAACACACCAAACCACTGCAGTTTTCCCATATTTTCACATTTCAAGTATAAAGAAAAACGCCACTCAAGTTAACCACCATTCTTGTGGGTCACCCCACATAAAGGGTTAAAAATACCTGCATTCACCCTTTCCTTAAACCTAAAAAGAACGAATATTGTACTGAAATATGGAAAGGGTGAATTTAAATGTCCTTACATGGTTGACTGACTTCCGTCTACGATATATTTCAATAAATTTTACCCCTTTGAGGAATTTCTTTCAAGTTATTGAATTTCAACGGAAAAGTACGATTTCCCACAATTTCAAAAGGGTGAATTTTAAGTAGATTATTTTCGTGAGAAAGCATTGACGATTTTGAAAAATCTAGAAGAAACCAATACGTTTAGGGGACTCTTTCTAGCCTTGTAGACTATGTTGGGTAAACAAGGAAAGGAACGCATTGAGACGATTGGTAAATCAGAACAAGGTAAGAATTAAGACAGAATTTGAATGTGATGTATTTGTAACTCTATAGTTTTATGTATTTGTAAAATATAACCTCAAAACTGTGCCTAAGTGTTGCTAACTTGTATAATTTCTTGTATTCAAAGTAAAATAGGGAGAATATGATTATGTTTAACGGAATTTTCGTTCGAACTCTGAGTGAGTTATTGTATTTCTCAAAAATCAACCCCATTCTCCACAGTTGAAAGGGTTGAAGTTGAATCATATACCGTAATACATTCATTTCTCACGAAATTGTGTAGAAAATGGAAAGGGTGGAATGAAATATAGGTATACGGTCGATTGATTTCCGTCTTTGTCATGTTCTAATGCGTCTTGAACCCTTTTTTGGATATTATTGGCTAAAATATAGAAATTTCAACTGAAAAAGGTGAATGTCAATGTCAAGCAGTTTCTTGAAAGAATGCTTTCTCGTGAGAATACATTCAGGGTAGGTTTTGAATGCAGAAAAATATAGCAAGTGTTGAATAGTTGGGAGAATTCTGAATCACATATCGATAAACTTATGTAGTGAAATGTAAATGATCGAAAATCGAAATATACATGGTACAAACTATTCAGAGAGGGACTACAGGGATATCAAGAATCGTTAGAAATACAGGGAGGCCTAAATTACAAAAAAGTTGCGTTATTCAAGGATGAGTGTGTTGGTGTGAACAGTTCCAAAATATCTTTGATGGTTCCTGAGACGCAACAATCGATGGAATGGCGACACTCTGGTTGTCCAAGACACAAGAAGTTTCGTGTCCAAAAATCTGCTGGAAAAGTTCTTGCTTCAGTTTTTTGGGATTGCCATGGAGTAATCATGATTGATTTCTTGGATAAAGGTAGAACAATAACCGGAGATTACTGTTCGGCATTACTGATCACTCTACGGGAAAAAATTAAAGAGAAAAGACGCGGAAAGCTATCCAAAGGTGTTTTGTTTTTGTAGGGCAACGCCCCTGCACACAAATCTCATGTTGCCCCATTCGAAAAATTCGTGATTTAGGGTTTGAATTACTAGAACACCCCCCTTATTCCCCAGATTTGGCTCCATCTGGTTATCATCTCTTACCTCTGCTGAAAAAAAATTCAAAAGGTTGTGAATTTTCTTCCAACGAGGAGGCAAAAAAATCTGTGGAGGTCTGGTTTGCAGAGCAAGGAGAAACATTTTTTTTGAAAGGTCTCGAGACGTTGCAGGTTCGCTGTAATAAATGTATCCAATTAAGAGGAGAATTTGAGAATTAAAATATTTTGATATTGAAATTTTGTTTGGTTCTATAGTAGGCTAACAATTTTTCAATATATATCCTCTTATGAACGAATTGAAAAATGAAAAAATTCGAGTTTCTGGTCGGCGTGAGAATCAACCCTGTATTTCCCGTTCCACTATCGATCTGTCTTTCCCACACGTATTTAACGAAAAACCTACGGCGTGGGGCCCCCCGGTTTGAAGGAATCCTTAAAAGTAGTCGATTGTTTGACGGATGGACGAGTTTAGCGGACCGTATCTTGACTGTTGTCGAAAAGAAGCCCACCAAAACACGCCTCTAGCAGGATGTCGAAGACCGGCCACGCGAGGAAACGAGGGAAACCCTAGATGATTTCCTTCTTAAATTATATCAAAAGGATTAGGAAATCGTTGTGTATCAACGACACGATCGCTTTGTCGACTTGTGGGATTCTCGTTAAACGAAATCTACGAGAAAACGTGGCGGTCTGCTTGTTCTCAAAGTCGGAATGTTATTATAATAATTTATTGAAAACCTAGAAAGGTCGAACTTATTGAAATAACAGAATGAAGAAGCAGCGAACTGATGCTGAATGTTAATACACTCCTGAACAAAAAAAAACGGGCAACCAAAATGTTTACCGAATTCATTTTGGAATAACTTTTCAAGGTGTGCATCGATTTAGATGATTTTGTTGTCTATTTGTAGCCTCTTCAATCTTGTTTATCACCTGATGTCGAGTCTGCTGGAATTTCAATTGAAATTGACAGCATACAGGGTAGAACTGAAAATTGCAAATTCCCCTAAATTCCTGATCACCCTGTGGAAATAATTAGTGACGTAATGATTGGTCATCAGATGAGTTTTCGAAGCCTGATTTTCTCTTAACATTTTCATGTTTAATTCACGTCAATAGCTCTTTCCTGAAAGGAAACACGATGTAGAACAAATGTTCTAAAGGTGTGAAATCTGGAGGCCCGCTAGGCTATGCAAAAGGACCTCTTCTACAACTCCATCGGCCTGGAAACCGAAAATACCTCATCCAGATACTGACGGGCAGGTCTTTGCAAAAAAACAAGATACATAGTAGCCTTACTCGGTAGGTACATATACTTTTTGCGAGAATTCTTTATAGTGAATATCCAGCTTCATTGAGATTTCCTTGGATGAAAACTGGTCCTATTATTATTATTCGATCACGAGTAATCCCTGTGCAAACATTGACTTTTTTTATTATAATATGTGTGGACTTCCATCATCTAGTCTGTGTTGATTATTATACCTCACCATCGAAAACGGTATTTTTTTGACAAAAAATAATGAACATATACCTCTTGACAGGCCACTTCAGAACTGTCTGGATTATTTCATTAATCAGTTTTCTTCATTTTTGATAATTGTTAAATATCTTTTCAACGCAGAGGAATAAGAATTTGATCCTTGTTTTGCATGCATGTGTAACTTGATGTACCCTTTGAGTATAGTCATAAAAATTAGGATAAGGTTCTACCATAATGGAATTCACTATATGCGCAAGAAATTGAACACGATCTACAAAAAATCACCTTAGAACCACTTTCTTGTAATCTCAATAAGATGAATACTCGAACTATTGCTCACATGATTTTGAAGGATTTTCTCTTGAAGTATAGGGAAGAGGACAATTTTTAACTTTGCGATTAATTATTCTCGATATTTTTCATCGAATAGTTCGAAATTTCACCTTAGGTTGTGTGAGGAAATGAATAACACCGACTTATAATACCTTACGCAAGGAAGAAAATCTATTTTTCCCAATCCAATTTCCTCTAAATCACCATCGGTGCCAAGAGCTGTTATCCTGGGGTCGTCCTGTTGTATCCTGTTCATTACCAGACACGTATATTATTCCCTGACAACGGTAACCATGGCGTTGATTCTGATTAGAACAGACGGTAATGCCGGTTATACAGCCGGGCACGTGTGTACCTTGCAATTACAACCCTCTCCCTGTATCTTCGACTTAATTAAACGGGAGTCCCGCAAACAGTTACCGATCTCAATTAGATCTACACGGTGACCTTTGTATTCGGTAATCCCCCGCTAACGTGCAGAATGCGTCAGGTAATGAGGACGACGCTGTAATATCCACTATTCCCACGGAATTCTACAGGGTGAGCCGCGTTTTGAGCTACTCCTTCAGTGCATAGAATAATACCATTTTCGATGAGCCCATCTATACTCCATTCACGTTTATTTCAGCAGTCGGTTGGCCATGAAATAATTTTCTCAAGTTTTTGTAACTAGGACGGAGTAAGGTTGGCACTCATGAAATGTCGTTAATGTCATAACGCCGTTGCCACAACTAAAATCAATTTTTATTACGAAAATGCCGAAAGTGACTGAAAAAAGAGACAGGGTTTCAGGAAGTGCTATTTAGAATTCAGGTCCGCTCATTCAAATAGTTATAGCCTGATATTCTAAAATCCACAATACGTCAGACGGTAGCGAACATATTTAATGTAAGAGAATTTATATAATGTTTCATCTGAATCTAAACGACTTATATTTCAGCTGAATATTTCCACAATCAGAAAGATTGTGAATGAAGAAGATTACAAAGAATTTCCTTCTATTGGGAGACCCAAAAAAGTGGTGGCATTTGAGAATGTTAATTTTGGGTGAATTAATGCGAAAAGCTACTATTTTCGATGAATGTCTTCGTAGTTCCCGAAAATTGATTTTTCTATTTTTCATTTGACTTGTCCTATACATTGTAAAGTTCTTAAGGTACCAATAAATACCTACCAATATAATTATTAATGTTATAACAGTTATCCTATTAATTGTTTATTCATGTGAAATTTTTGTTCGAAGGTGAAGTTCATCTTGACTTGAAACTTTTAACCTTTAATTCCTTTTACTTATATTGATGCAAGATGATTTTTGTTGAAGAATTTAACATTCTTGTAATTATCTGTTAATTCCTTCGGGAAATACCCATTCCAAACCACTGCATCATGTGCATTTCATCTTCGGGTTAATATTTTTGAAATCTACAACTGATGTTACGTATTCAAACTATAGCCAAAGAAGATAACGAACATTAACTCTCCTCAAGCTAGTGCATATTATATTATACTGATCTCTTGTATTTTCCATGCAAATAACTGGATTTGGTATGCCTTCAATCAGTTTGTATAAACATCAATTATGTTCGTCACATATTTTCCGAAGAGATTCGACATTGTGATAAAATACGTAATAACAGAAACTTTTACGTAGAACGGGCAACATAGCGTTGATTTAAAACCCAAAAATGTTTTGACAAGCGTCATAACCCCACATTTTCGTACTATGCAGAGTGAAATGTGTCAAATTTCCATGGGCAACCGAGTGCTAAAATAAAAGTGAATGGAGTATAGTAAGAGATAATTTTTTGCAACAAAATTTAATGGACATTTCAATAATATACAGAATGAGTCTTGGACTTGTACCAATGTGGTCCAACGAAAACTTAACACCTCGATTTTCCGGCTTTAAATGGAACACAGAACACTATGATGAAAACAAAATTTTATGACACTGGCATTTAGAATGATATTTAATTTTGTGGATCTTTCAAACAGAGCTGTATTCAGCCAAGGTAACATGTTTTCGAATTTCACAAGTATTATTCATTATTGAATATCAAATTAGTGGAAATCGGTGCATTATATACATGCAAAATATTTAATTTTCACCAATGGTCGAATGTGCAACTCATTTTTAAGAGTTAGGCTCTTTGAATTTCTGGTATTTGTTATTTTTATGTTATGTAATAATGGTCACGATAAAGAAACTGGAAGAAGTGTGTGGAATTTTGTGTTCGGAGATTTATCACAACAATGAAAAAATGTAACTAAGTCCGGAATGCTCTCATGGACAACCAGATCCATAATTTACAACTGTCCCTAGGAAAACAATGCCCTGCTACCCCACATTCCGAAATCTGAGTTAAAATCTTCGAAAATCCTCATCAACAGAGAAACATCCCCATTATCTCAGATCTCTCGATAGCTTCCAGTCTTGCAATTTGCCACCGGTCTAGACCTATATACCAAAGCGCCGAGATCATCTCGTTTAATCCTTCCCGAAATGCGTGAAATCTGCCTAGACAGAAAAATTACTTCCTCAGTCATAACTTCGGCGAGGCCAAAGTCAAAATACGCTTTTGGCCTTTGTGAGCCAAGAGGCTGTTCGAGTGGTGAGAAGGGTGAAGAAATCCAGGTAGGACGCAAGAATTCAAGTGGCTCGTTGTGTGCCGAGAACCCCCTGTATAATGCGAGTGTATTTACAGACGCATTGAATGTGCACTTGTTGACTCCAGGGAACCGCAAAGCGAAGTTGTATTGCCACTAGTGTTGGAGGCTATTTCGGTAGAAGTCCTAACACACATGAGGAAATGGACAATGGACTGTCACAATGCCACGGATTGAATGGAGAGTAAATATTGTTTTATTTATTCGCTTCTAACGTAGGGAGCCATCATGAGGGAAGCGAACAATTAGGAAAAGCCGCAAATTTGACACATTCGATAGAGCATTTATTTCAACTGACGGTTTGCCCGAAAATAACACAAGAATTGATTCAAATAAGAGTCTTCAAATTCTCATTTTCTAATTGAATCATAAACAAACTACATATTCCTTTCCGAAAAAAAGGTTTGTAAGAAATTTAAATAATTAAAAATGATTTTTAAATAATCTTCCTTCATTTATAATAAATTGTGTTTTAGGAATCCCATGGATATTTTCTTATTTCAAACAGAAACCTTATTTTTTTATTCGATATTTTCATCCTCTTGAAAATTCCTCTTCATCTGACCTCACCTAACCTATATACGAGGATATATTGAAAAATGCTAAGCCTACTATAGAACCAAACAAAATTTCAATGTCAAAATATTTTATTACTCAACATATTCTCCCCTTAATTGGATACATTTATTACGGCGAACCTGCAACGTCTCTAGACCTTTCAAAAAAATGTTTCTTCTTGCTCTGCAAACCAGAAATCCACAGCTTTTATTACTTCGTCGTTGAAAGAAACTTTACGACTTTTTAAACTTTTTTTCAGTTGAGGAAAGATATGATAGTCGGATGGAGCCAATGCTGGTGAATATAGGGGGTGTTCTAGTAATTCAAACCCTAAATCACGAATTTTTTGCATGGCAAAATGAGATTTGTGTGCAGGGGCGTTATCCTGCAAAAACAAAACACCTTTGGATAGCTTTCCGCGTCTTTTCCCTTTAATTTTTTCCCCTAGAGTGGTCAGTGTAATGTCGAATAGTAATCTCCGGTTATTGTTCTACCCTTATCCAAAAAATCAATTATGATTACTCCATGACAATACCAAAAAACTGAAGCAAGAACTTTTCCAGCAGATTTTTGGACACGACACTTTTTAGGTCTTAGAGAACCAGAGTGTCGCCATTCCATCGACTGTTGCTTTGTTTCTGGATCGTAGAAATGTACCCAAGTGTCATCCATAGTAACAATTCGGTTTAAGAAGTCTACATCGTTTTCAAATCGAGCACAGATCGAACGCGATGCTTCTACCCTTGCACGCTTTTGGTCAACATTCAAACATTTGGGGATCCATTTTGCAGCAATTTTTCTCATATCCAAATTGACGTGAACTATATGATGAACGCGTTCGTATGAAATATTCAGTGCTTCAGATATCCGTTTCAGCCCAATTCGACGGTCTGATAAAATCATGTCATGAACTGCATCGATATTTTCGGGGACTGACACAGAAACTGGCCTTCCCGATCGGTCATCATCTTCAATGGAAAATTTACCTCTTTTGAAACTTGCAGTCTAATTTTTCAAGGTCGCATACGAAGGACGTTGATCACCAAGGGTATTAAGCATATCTTAAAAAATAAGGAATTAGTACAGGAATCAAGTAAAGGAATTGTTGCAAAAAAATGTAATGGGTATTTCCTTGTCAAAAATAGTGGGTCTTTCAGATAATTCCCTGAGAAGCCCCTGTTTAGATAGGGCCCCCTAAAGAGGATACTTGAAAAGCAGTTTTGAATATTTTTTCTTAAAAACCAGGCACATTCTATGGGAGCGAGAAGAAAATCAAAAATTAATTTTAGTGGACTGGAAATTGATATTCGTATGACAGGATTCTGAGACAAATAAAATACTTTCTTAGGGACGAAATTGAGAGGAATGCTGGCAAAAATCAAGAAAAGGGGTCTTATAATTTTGTCTTTAGAATCTGTGACCAAATTTTGTGTATTAATTTCCATATTGTTCTCCATCAAATCGTTCAAGAATAGTTATCTGTAAGAAACATACCTTTTTCGAGATGTGATATTGTGCAATTCCCTCAAATAACCACATTCTTTCGAACCAAATTGCCGGAGAAACCGCAGATTCCCAAACAATACTTACCGGCTGAAATTTCTCGTAATATAAAAGCGCAACTTTGGTAAAATAGGCATTCGTTCACGCGTGTACTAATCGTAAATTGGAGTTGTTATTTGTGCCCTCCTGGCGAAATGGCAAGGGCGCCAGGGTAGTCCTACTCTAGCTAGAGATTTAGTAGCACGAGTCCCTTTTTGAAGTCCGTTCATGCGGAAACTCTCGAGCACAAAGAAAATTATTTCTGTTTACGAGCAATGTTCGATGACTGCTTAGGCCTCTTTACTAAGCCCTCTTTAATCCCCAAAACAAAGTGAAATGGCTATGAGAACAATGACGTTCCAAATACAGGCTTTTAGGTAAACGTCTTGGTGCTATTGAGAGTTACAGATGAAGCCAGTATCTTTTTATGGAGCATTATGATTTTTAAGTAATTCGTTTTTTCACGGGAAGGGAAGAAAGTGAGGGTTAAACCTTATCCATATTGTTATAACGAAAGTGTATTATATAGGTTATAGGTTGATCATTCAGTATAGTGCAAAATGTATGAAATACATTCATTTTATGAGGTCCCTCTTGTTGCTATAAGTCTTTACATATTTTCTTTCTCGTTATGTAATCCTAAATGATGCTTCCTTAAATGTCGCCTGAAATTTTCAAGCCATCTGCTCTAGCATGGAAGAAGTGTCACTTTTTAATCAACCAAATATTAAAAAATTAATACTTCGCACAGCTTTAAATGACTGTACTTAAAAAAAAATACTGTTTGTGATATTACCTACTTTCTTATTTCAAATGGCACATCCAGTATATCTTTGCATCGTTAGATAGCTGATTTGATGGCAATTTCGACAGTATATTGAGTATATTCATACTTTGGGTAAAAATTTAACAGTTGAACAGTATATTAGTTATTGGGATGAAAATAATGGTCATGTAGTAAGTATAATATCACTCTTTGCTATTTGGACCGAAAATGCAGAGGGTGTTTATGAAAAGATCATCAAGTTTGACAAATCGAATTCATCAAAACTCAATATTTTCAGAGGGGGTGTCCTAAATAAACCATATATCTAAAAGGGAAACTTGCAGAGTTATCTCTGTTGGAACTGTTGAGAATCCATCAAGAATTCATGAAATGACAAGATTTTTTACGGTGTGATCTTCCATTTTCACATTTTTTCTTTTCATAATAATTCCAGAAACTCATAAGCCGTTGAGTTTTTACCTAAGGTATGGTCATGAGTTATCTGATGATAAGCAAATTTTGTGATAAAAATAATGGAAAAACAAATCAACAATTTTGTTTACCTGTAATTAAAGGTTGAATAAAAAAAATCAAGGGTAACAGGTACGTAGAAAAGAAGTTATTCGCTCATCAGAAATTCGATTTTCCATCCCGTCTGAATCGTTCATGAACAGCTGTCTATTCAGTCGCAAAATGAGTCTCCTCTCGATGTTGATACGATGTTCAATACCTATTACTCGTCGATTTTGAATGTCGCACGGCTTGTGAAAAGAACATTCAGCGCCCCTGTCGCTTTCATCCCTCTTCATTGTGACCTATTCTTGTGTTTAATCTCGCAGTCCCATCTCCTAAATCAGTTATTATCCATTGTTGGTAGGTAGCCTTGTTATTCCATATCTTTATTATGTCTCACGGACAAATCCGACAATGCGATTCGGCTGATCTATCTATATTGGACCAGATCTGCAGTTCCACGGGGTTAATCTCGGGTCTCATCTGTAGATTTAGTGTTTCTGGTCGTGCCAATATTGAATACGACATTGGGATATGAAGATTTCATCTTGTGTTATTTAGCAACTTGGTACCTAGGTATATCGGGAAATTATAGACGAATATAAGCACATATTTCTAGCCAAGGTAACTAGGTAACAATTTTAAAATGAGAAAAAAGTTATTTTGATTTTGGGAGATGATTGAAGATACAGGGAAATGAGCAAATTTTCCCCAATGTTTTATTATTATTACTAAATATGTACATATTCGAACTATTCCTATTTTTAGCATTCTAAGAAATCATGATGGGGACCGAGATATTAAAGTTGGTACCTTTTCAAATTGTCACACTGTATACATGTTGAGTCTTTTATAGGAGACTCTTGAGGTCAAAAGAAACTCTTTTTTACTGTACCATTTTTTCCGAATCGGCTCACTTTAAATGATACAGGCTGTTGAAAAACTATAAAAAATGTTATTTTTAGTTCTATCTCATGAACGGTTTTATTGAATTGAATGAATTTCGGAATGTAGTTTTTCATTCATTTGATGAATCTTTTTCGAACCCAAAATGTCACCCAAGTCTTCCATTATGACCTTACGTACCATAAAAATATCAAAAATTCAAAGAACCAAAATCTTGAAACTAAGTTGGATGCTATCTAATGAATATTTGAACGTTTTGTGAAATAAAAGTATTCCTATTATAATATTTTCTCGTATACTGCACCGTTTTCGAGTAAGTTGTTGTTCAAAAATAAAAAATATCTGTGATATTCGGAAAATTGGGTACTTTGGTTGAATGCATCTTTGTTTAAAAGATGGTCAGATGTAGAGTGTCATAGATATAGCTTGTTATTCTGAAGGGAATGGGGGAATTTTCCTCAATTTGGGTTATCACTGCATATGCAAGTTTAAACTGAATAATTATGAGTTTCATTCATGATTTTTTCAAATGCACCGCGGAAACTATTCAAAATCATTTTTCAAATATGGGGTTTTAAAATTGAAATCGCTTGGTTTCAAGTTTACGATTCGGCAACAGCGCCTTCTAGAAAATAAAAAGAACAATGTCCCATCAGCTTGTTGATTTAAAGGCGCGTACTCACTGGCGAGCCTCAACTGCAACCGGCCATAAAAATCTCATAAAATTTTACGACCTTCCTAGTTCGTCGCAGACTTCATAGACAGCCATCTTTGTCTATCTCATCAAGATAATGTATTTGTTGTCCTTTATTATCAAGGCATATTTCAGTTGATGTTGCCAACTTGTGCAATTGAAATGAAACGCTTCAAATTTTAAATACCCATTTTTATTTTTCATTTTTAAGTGCTTAAAATAATTTTTTTGGGAAACGGTTGAAATGGTTATTTCAAAATGTGACGTTTCAAAGATATTTCATAAAAAATACATCATTTTCATCAGAATTTTCGTTTTCACAGGAGTGGCAGAGCTCATTAGGAAAACTTTTTATCAGGACCGAATGAGAAAAAATGGTATAGGAAAAAAATGTATAGGAAAAAAGTGTTTTTTTTTTTGTCATCTCATTTATGTTAATCCTTCAAACTACAGACAAATCCATCTGATTCTTCCGCTGTTTCCATTACGCATTCCGTATTCCATACAGAAATAAAGCAATTAGGAAGAAGGCATAAAAGAACTCGAGAACCAGGAGTAGGTAATCCGATACGCGGAAGAAAACGATATAAAAATATTTTCGACAAAAAGATAACTTCGTTACTTTATGTGTTAATGTTATCGTTAAGTGTAGGAGCCCGGGTAGGGGAGTTTATAAATAAAAGTTCCGGAGGGTTGAAGTATCACTATCGGGGAAGAAGTGTCTATCTAATAATGCGGTGGATAATGGAGTCTACAGGGGCCAAATTAAATCATGAGCTCGGTTGTTCTGCACCCCGTTGTGATTGCTCGGTGGAAATTGAACTGACGGTTATACTCATGTGGAAATTTCGTTTGGGAGGAGTCACAGGGAAAAGCTCCAAAAATTTCGAATAAATTCTTTATTGAATGATGATTATAAAATGGATATACAGGGTGGTCAGTTAAGTGTTTCTTGAGGGTAGATTTCAGATAGCTTGTATCGAAATATTCGAATTTTCTCAATGAATACATGATTCTGAAATATCTGTGCCAGTTTGTTGTATAGGTTCTATAATATCTAAAGCTACACTGCTTACTTGTAACTGGAATGGCTCCAAGACCTCCTCATTCCTCCTATAATTTTCTTGTCCAAGATATTCCTCCCCCACACAATCTACACTCGTCAGTTTCTTATACGCCAATTGAAAAAATGTGAAATTTATCATTATGACCATGAGTCTTTGACTCGTGAAAATATTTTAACAGTATAGGTTCTTGAAGTCAAAAGAAACAGTTTTTTCCTATACCATTTTTTCAGATTCGGCCCAGATAAAAAGAAATAGCCATTTTGTGTTTTCATAATGAGCTAAACCACCCCTGGACAAACAGAATTCCCTTCATAATAACAAGCAAAAACTATATGACACTACACATCGCTGTGGATCTTTTAAACAGAGTTTCATTCAGCCAATGTAGGTACCAAAGTTTCCGAATATCACAGATATTTTTAATTTTTGAACATCAAATTACTCGAAAACGGATCATTTTATGAGAAAATATGGAGGATACTTTGATTTCACAAAGTTCAAATATTCATTAGAAAGCGTCCAACTTAATTTCAAGAGTTGGGTTCTTTGAATTTTTTGTATTTTCATGGTACGAAATGGTCATAATAAGAAAACTGGAAGACGTGGGTGATATCTTGTGCTCGAAAAAGATTATTCAAATAAATGAAAAACTATATTCCGAAATTCATTTCATTCGATAAAACCGTTTGTGAAAAGAACTAAAAATAACATTTTTTTATGGTTTCCCAACAGCCTGTATCTTTTAAATACGAAAGCGCTGACAGGCCACACACAAAAAATCCAAATGTATAATTCCGACTTGCTAATTCTGAGTTACAAGTCGGAATTGCGAATTGTAAGTCAGAATTCTAAGTCAGAATTCTGAGTTACAAGTCGGAATTCTGAGTTAGAAGTCGGAATTCTGAGTTACAAGTCGGAATTCTGAGATACAAGTCGGAATTCTGAGTTACAAGGCGGAATTCTGAGATACAAGTCGGAATTCTGAGATACAAGTCTGAATTCTGAGATACAAGTCGGAATTCTGAGATACAAGTCGGACTTCTGAGACACAAGTTGAAATTTTGAGATGCAAAGCCTCTCGCGAGCACTTTATAGGGATTACTAAGGACTAACTGCCAGTTTCATAATGCAACTTAAAGCCCCTTCAATTTTAAAGCTTTTCTTTAACCCTACCGAAGTTGACACTAAACGAAACTTAAAGTGACTTTGAACTTGATTATGAAACTGGATGTAGGAATTTCGATAAAGTACTCGAATCACTAAGCACTGAGAAAGGTTTTGAAAAGTTCCCAGGAGCACAATTCTCAGGAGTACAAAAATACTCCAAGTGCTTTCACAAGCACTGAGGACGAAGCTTTGGGACACCTCAGCTGGTGGAACCGGAAAGAAAAATAGAATATCATTTCATTCATCCAAAATTCCTCCAAGAAGCCAACAACACATTCACGTATCAAATGCAAAAAAACAAAAGTCATTAGACCTATTTTAGCCCTCCTCCTGCCTTGCATCTCAAAATTCCGACTTGTATCTCAGAATTCCGACTTGTATCTACTACCAGTCAAAGACTCACCCTGTATATTCCCAAGTAAATGATGTTTTGGTCAAAGGTATGAAGAGATCGACGAAAAAAGTAAAATAAACCTCGACGAACAACTGTCTATTGTCTCGCCTGCTTGATTTGCATAGACAGTTTTTTCCTTGGTACATAAATAAACTATTTCGTACTCCTTATAGAATTGATGTGTCAAAACATGAACGTGGTCGTCATCCTGGAGACTCTCCCGAATAGGGTCGATAGTTTATGTGGCATTTACCCCTGATTTGTAGGAATTCCTGACATATTTGACTTTTTAAGACAACCGCATACTTCCATCCATTTCCGAAGTGAGATAAATGCCTAACATTTTTATTTATGTTTTCCACTGATCAGTACCAGATGCTCCAGTCATCCCCACATCATCTACTCGTGGAAACTTGTTCAGTAGCAACGATACCAAAAACTGGAAAAAATCTCGGACGCCCCTAAAACATCTGTCGCAATTTTTTCCCAAATCAGCCGGTGGTTGCTAACTGTAATTGGGTCACCGTTCGAACAAGTTCTAACACATGCATCTAATTTGCGACAAACCTCGTGAGTGACATGTTACTACGGATCGACCTAACCCTCGTTTCCAAAAACTGGCCAAGTGAAGACGGGGACCGGGATAAGAAAGCTTTGTCAGGAATAAAAATTAACACATGTACCAAGACCGGTCTGAATGGAATGAAAAGTGGAGTTCGTAGATGTTCAAGAGGACAAAAACGCGATTGTGGCTAGATGAACGGAAACAGTTGTCAGTGAGAACTACGGCTCCTTGCCTGGACCTGTCAATCAGCTCTCTGTCAAACTTCACGTCGAGATTTACTCTGCGTCTGCATCCGCCTAACAGCGTGTGCACTTTTGTTTGATTTTCGCTGTGTAGGAGAGCCTTGCTCCATTAATATCCGCATGCCTGGCTAAGTCACCCCTTACAACCCTTTGTTTTCACTATTTTCATGTTTGATGTGTGACATCATCGGCAGTTGTTAGGTTTCTGATGGGAGATGATCATCATGTGGAGGAATATATGGACATTTGGCGTTTTTCGAACTATTTCGGTTTGTCATCGATACTCTTATGAAATTTAGACATATGCACTTGTTTTAACGTCGATTCTTCGAAGAGTTCAAGTCGTTGACACTTCGAACACTCAAAAGACAGTAGGTAACTGATAGTTATAACAAGCACTGTCATGTGGAGCTTTTCCGCGCTTGTCAAAATCATCCATTTACTTAAATGCTGGGTTGCCAAAAAAATATTATTTTCCCAATATAGTGAGTCAATATTTTAACACTACCTCAAGAATCTACATGGTTTATTATTCAGAAAGTTAATTGAGTATTTTTTGTTGAACGTCATACGATATACTTTCAGTTTTTAGTTCATTGCTGAATATAGATAGGCTTGTTCGTTCAAAGATTTTTATCACTACATTTTTCTTCGACGTCGAATTCTTACTTGAGAACAGTCTTTTTCTCCGGGGATTTCAGTTATTTCCCCTTTTTCGCAAACCCCTGTGAATTGCATTTCCTTAAAGGAGGGCAAAAAAGCAAACGGTCAATATGTGGATTTAACCCTTGCTAAATTGTTCTTTATTCAACTAGCCCGAAATTCATTCTCACCGAGATTGCATTATATCAAGAACTATTTCTTTGGCTCGATCCAGGTGATTCTCTACCGAATTATATTGGAAAAGGGTTCAACATTCATTAAAAGGCAACAAAGAAGGAAATCAATCGACCGTATAAATATATTTCATTTTACCCTTTCCAATTTGGTTCACACTATTTGAAGTGAATGGTGAGAAATGAGTGTAGGTTTTGTGGTATTGCCTTTAAATGTCAAGATTGTAGGGGTTGATAGAAATTAAACAGGTCACAAAAACAGGATTCCAACTATAATTTTGATAAAAAATACTTAGTCCAGAAATCAACACCTTATTCAATTATATGATCATTCGGATTCAGAATATCATTTCACATCGAATAAAGATCTACATACATTATATAAATGTATCAAGATGAACAGCCACAAATACGCGCCAGTTGTCCTGTTGATTGTTTATTCATGTGAAATTTTTGTTCAAAGGTGAAGTTCATCTTGACTTGAAACTTCCTTTAATTCCTTTTACTTATATTGATGCAAGAAGATTTTTGTTGAAAAATTTAACATTCTTGTAATTATCTTTTAATTCCTTCGGGAGATACCCATTCCCAACCACTGCATCATATGCATTTCATCTTCGGGTTAATATTTCTGAAATCTACAACTGATGTAACGTATTCAAACTTTAGCCAAAGAAGATAACAAACATTAACTCTCCTCAATCTAGTGCATATTATGATATTATACTGATCTCTTGTATTTTCCATGGAAATAACTGGATTTGGTATGCCTTCAATCAGTTTGTATAAACTACAATTATGTTCGTCACATATTTTCCGAAGAGATTCGATATTGTGGTAAAATACGTAATAACAGAATATTTTACGTAGAACGGGCAACGTAGCGTTGATTTAAAGCCCAAAAATATTTGACAAGCTTCATAACCCTAACATTTTCGTACTATACAGAGTGAAATGTGTCAAATTTCCATGGCCAACCGACTGCTAAAATAAAAGTGAATGGAGTATATAACAACTGCTTTGATCAGAAGGAGAAAATTTCCCCACCCCCAATAATAATTAAACAGACATCGCCGGAGCAGTGCCAGCAGCACTCGAATCAAACTCCAATTACCCGGCATCAATCGACTGGGGAATGCTGAGTGCGACGAAGAGAAGGAGGCTGGTAGTGTCGACAAACACTATCGCGGGCGTTTCCGGTTACAAGGAAATTCATTCGCAATGGAATTTATAATTGTGTGTCGGCTCCGGTGACAAATTTCATTATCTTAGCCGGGATAAGTGGGAACGTTATTGGTCCTGGGGCGCAATCGCGACGTACACCCCAGGGACACCTTGTTCCCCCGTCAACGGGATCTAATAATGGAATAAAATTAAACGGGAAAGAATCGAGATGTTTCAGGAACACCTGAAGATTGCAGGGCGAATCTTTGACTTTTAACGTAGGTTATTGGTGGGAGGAAAGTGTCGACAAGATTTTTTTGGAGTAGCGCAATGCATTCTTGTATGTCTTATGATCAGTCACACATACAGGGTGTTTTCAAAGGTGTGGCTTTTTTGACATAAGGTAGAACTCATCAAAACAAGTCGTTCAACCAAAAATTGTCCATATAAAACATCCAAGATGTCCGAGATACAACCGCTAGGAGTTCGACAAAATTTCATTGAATTTCAAGTACGGGACTGTGGAAGGTGACTCCGGCATCGAAAAACAAAACAAAACATGAACATATGGCTGGACAATGAATGGTTCAGTACCAAGTTCATCAGATTAGATGCATGAGGTCGCTTTTGACAGAATCATAATTGCATCGTGCAATTAAGGGTGGAAAAAAATGTTGAAAATCGAGGCAGTTTCTTGAAAATGCTTATATTATTAGTTATGTTGAAAAAATGCTATGATGTTTCCCCATTTCATTCCATTTTTACGACGATTGTTGGAATGTTCGGACAAGAAGATTCTGATGCCCATGGTGAAAAAATTCGTCAATAATTTAGACGTATTTTATTAGTGAGATTTTGAAGTATTATTCTATTTTTTACACTTGTGTCCTAAGTCTCTTTTGTCAGTTGTTATCGAAATGAGCCATTCCACAAAATCGTGTAAGTTACTAAAAAATAATGAGAACAATTCGATAATCCTAAGTTTCCATTTCCATTACTACGTAAATATCGAACGAGCCAATATCCTAAACGAAACCACATGGTCGAATCAGGATATAAGTTTTTTCTCACTGCTTTACGATAATTCAGCTAACAAATGGTCTGGGGTCGTATAAGGATCTATTTCAGTAATCATTTTCAAATTTTTTTTCAACTTTGTTATTTTGAAAGATTTGTATAGGTGATTTTTGGTGAAACGCTTCATTTTGACCAGTTCTACATCCTCTTGAAAAAAAAAGCCTCACCTTCAAATACCTACACCTACCCTGTATAGGGTGAGTCTGAATCCTACAAATATTTCAACAGTAGATTCTTGAGGTCAAAAGAAACACTTTTTTCATACCATTTTATCCGAATCGGCTCGGTTTAAAAGATACAGGCTATTGAAAAACCATAAAAAAAATTTTTAGTTCTATCTCACAAACCGCTTTATCGAATGAAATGGATTTCAGAATATTGTTTTTCAATATTCATATTTGGTCTATAATAACTCCAAGAATTTGGAGCTTTCTGTTACATACTAGAACGGAATATAACAATGTTCGTTTTGCTCTGATTTGCAACAAGATCATTCTGTAAAAAACAATTTTCATCACTTTGGTACAATTGACTGCACTCAACCTATACTTGCTGCCTATACTTTTATCTCCTATCAACAAATCAATCTCATCTGCAAAATTAATCATTTGAGAAGCTTCCAGCTTTCAGTAACAGAATCGAGATCATTGATTGCAATAAGAAAAAACAGCACACTCAGTATGCTACCCTGGGGAACCACTAAAAGGTTTTGCAACCAATCAGATAGAACAGTCTTATAATTCTTGACCATTTCGACACAATATGCAGACGACTGCGCACTTATCGCTGGCAGCTCAAAGGATCTACAGATAATGTTGGACACCTATAAACATATATACGAAGCTTCAAGCCTTAGACTCAATATTGACATAACCGAAATCCTGGTAAGTCCTTCAAAAAGCCTTCAAACATATATCAGCCTGGGGGATGATACTCTAGAACAGGTCGAGCAGTTCAAATACTTGGGAAGCTTCATAAATACTAGGGCTAACCTGGACACGGAAATACACAACCGTATCAATTCAGCAGCAGTGTTTCAAAATCACGACCTCAATCTGAAGACCAAGACAGCCGTTTACAAAGCAGTGGTCCTCCCAACGCTTCTTTACAGAAGTGAAAGCTGGACGCCCTACAGACGACATATTAAACAGCTCGAACAAACGCAACCATCTAAGACAAATAATGCACATCAGATGGTTTCACAAAGTTTCAAATACAGAAGTCTTGCAGCGCGCGAGTTGTATAACAATTGAGACTCAAGTTACGAGGGCCCGACTCAGATGGAGCGGCCAAATTCTCAGGATGCAAGATACAAAACTCCCCAAAATAGCTCTGTATGGCGAATTCACAGAAGGAGCTCTGAAACCAGGAGGCCAGTATAAGCGGTTCAAAGATTTACTGCATCAATCCGTACAATCAGTTAATGCCAATCATAACTGGAAACAACTAGCTTTAGACAGGTCATAGAGGAGGTCTTTGGTACACAGTTATAATGGAGACTCGAGAAGAATACAGCGGTGGCCGGATATGGTTGGTGACTATCCATGCCCGGAGTGTGGAAGGATCTGTAGGTCACGGTTGGGTCTCTTCAGTCACAGGAGGGCACACAGTCGCTTTGTTTTTGAGTCTTTTTGTAGATTTATTCTCGGTAACGGGATACAACAATGAATGAATGAATATGATTGTTGACACATTGCCAACGGTTGGATTACGTCCCTCCTCAGATCATACCAATATCCCTATTGGCTTCATCCCCACTAAGTTTACGTCTGGGCATTATTCCAAAACAAAATTTCAGATTTTGGTTCATAATTTACAGTAAGAAGGTAAAACAATAACGTCTTCGACTAGAACCTGCCTGGAACTAAAAAAGTTTCCTCGACTTTTTTGGTTGAGTTCTCCGTATAATTTCGGGTGAGCTCAAGAAAGAATGACCCTGTATCAGTGAAGTTTTCGACAGCCCAAAAACCGTCGAAACGTCCCAATTTTTTTCCACTCGCCGGCTCGCCGGGGTGTCCTACAAATTTCGAAGCCAGTGATTTCCGATAAGTTCGATATAATCAGGTTTGGCGAATCAAATAAAACCCCGAAACAATATCCACGGCCGGTAATGCAATTAGGGTACGGTTCAGTGAACTTTCATAAAATATCTTGTTAAAAATGCCCGGCTGCTGGGGCACAGGGGCATGAATTTCCGAAAACTGAAATGCCCGATGTCTCGTGTTACTCACCAAAGGACGCGAAAGGAACAATCAGAAGGTCATTATCGTTTTTTTCGAAGGTGCAGCAGGACCGGAGTCCTGAGGGGTTGGTTTCCTTCGTTTCTGAAATCCTATTTCAATATTCATTATACAGGGGGGTCCTAAAATTAATGAAACAACATTTGGGGACGAATTCTCTAGACAAAAATTAGATCTATATTTTTTCATGAAACGCAAGATTTTCCAGCAAAAATTTGACTAACAAGTAGAATTAATTCCATACGAATAACAAAATGGGCTCAATCACATTTTTATATTTTTTTCTGAGATCTTGGGTTTCGTGAAAAAATTGCAAAAGACAAGAAAATTTTTAATGGACTTTCTATAACGGTTTAATAATTTTCAATACGCGAATACGCGGTTAATGTTCAGTGGTTCCAAAGACATAATGGTATCGAAAAAATATACAGGGTTAGTCTTTACACCGTACAAATATTTTGACAGTATATTCTCGAGGTCAAAAAAAATTTCACAGACACTTTATAATTTTTGAACATCAAATTACTCGAAAACGGCGCATTATATGAGAAAATATGAGGAATACTCTTATTTTACAAAACGTTCAAATATTCATTAAATAGCGTCCAACTTAATTTCAAGATTTGGGTTATTTGAATTTTTGATATTTTTATGATACGTAATGGTCATAAAATGAGAAAACTGGAAGACTTGAGTAATATCTTGTGTTCGAAAAAGATTCATCAAATAAATGAAAAACAATATTCCGAAATTCATTTCATTCAATAAAACCGTTTGTGAAATAGAACCAAAAATATCATTTTATTTTAATAGTTTTTCATTAGCCTGTATCTTTTAAACCGAGCCGAATCGGAAAACATGGTAAAGGAAAAAAGTGCTTCTTTTGACCTCAAGAATCTACTGTTAAAATATTTGTATGAGTTGAAGACTCGTGAAAATTAATTCAGCAAATGAAATTGCGGATATCATCGCTCTTATTATAAGAGTTGTAGGAATTTTAAAAATCTACATATATGTGATAAATTTAAACATACAGGTCGCCCACAAAGTGGTGGAGAATTAGAGTTTTAGTTTTCAAATAGAAAACACTGTATATTGATATTTATTTTGAATATTAACTCGTTTGTAACCTTTTTTAACAATATGTATGTTAAATCTTTATAAATCGTGTAATTTCCTAGAGATTTTGCGATAATTTTCATCAATGTCAGTAAATGAATGAGGACAATTTTCAAAACTAAAAAATGGAGCCGTTTTGACATGATTTATATCACGTTCTTATTAGAAGTTAACCTATAAAATTGTTCCTTGAAAGCTAAAACAATTTTAGCTTGGTTTTTTTCATTGTTTGTTTTAATTTTTTCATACAGCTTGACTTAACGCTTTTTATTTTACTGATTAATTCATCCCTCTAATATCAGGGTATTTTTCCTTTCTTTATCCGAACATGCAGCACAAAAATTTAAAAAAATACAAAAAATACACTCGAAAATTAAAATACCAGATATCCAAACTGCGGAAAGCAGATGAACTATAAAAGACAACTTTTTCTCTGTATCTCAACAATTTATCAATGCAAATAATGAACTTAACCGGGATGTAGAAAAACCATACGTCGGAATACGACAATGCATCAGCAGTGAAGCGCGTATAAAAATTCGTAATCCTTCCCTGTGTCGCCGTCAGCGGCAAAAAAACCCGGACCTGTCGAACTATCGCTGAAAACAGGGCACATTTAAACTATTAATGAATGTGGAGGGCTGAATGATTCGGTAGGATGTGCAATCGACAGGTCTATTGTGGTCTCCGGTAGTACAATGGATCGAAAAATAAGAGCATCCTGAAAATGGATCGTGTTACAGGACCGGGACCGACAGACGTCCAGGTTGCGTGGATGCTTCTCGCAATTTTGATCGGAGATATGATAGAGCTCCGTCAGATCTTTAACAAATTAGGAAAGCAATGAAATGAAGTAAGAAAGAATATTTTTTCTATTGAATTCTCCAATTTATCTATTATTTCAGATAAAATTTTCTTGGAAATTGGAGAAGAGTCCCTGAATTTTTTTTTGTTATTTTTCGAGGATCAATATTTGAGCTTATTTTGTAAACAGTTCATTTCTTACAATCCACTACACTCTTGGCGGTTAAGGTTCAGTGGTTTCAAAGACATAATGGTATAGACAAAATATACAGGGTGAGTCTTTGCCCCGTACAAATATTTTAACAGTATATTCTTGAGG
Organism: Coccinella septempunctata; assembly: GCF_907165205.1. Lineage (NCBI taxonomy): Eukaryota > Metazoa > Arthropoda > Insecta > Coleoptera > Coccinellidae > Coccinella > Coccinella septempunctata. The sequence continues at coordinate 45,826,291 of NC_058190.1, read as the reverse complement.
TCAAAATAAACACTTTTTTCATTTACCATCTTTTCCGAATCGGCTCGGTTTAAAAGAAATAGACTGCTGAAAAACCATTAAAAAAATATTTTTAGTTCTATCTCACAAACGCTTTTCTCAAATGAAATGAATTTCGGAATATAGTTTTTCCTTTATTTAATTTATCTTTGTCGAACACAAGATATCAGCCACGTCTTCCAGTTTTCTCATTATGACCATTACCTACGTACAATAGAGGACTTCCCTACATGTTTGCCAACCTAAAAAAAGGTCTAAAAGGTCTACCATCAGGGAATGATTGCTTTCTAACGAAACCTACTTCATTCTTTCCGCAATGATCAAATATATTTATGAAATTCTATCGAGCTTTCTAGAGTTTACTGTTAAAAAGAAAAAAAGATTTTCATAACCTCGATTGCTGATTGGTTGAAATTTATGTTGGTATTACTACTTCTTGTGACAATTGACATGTTTCGTTGGCAAATGTCAAGAAGAAAAAAGTAATCTGTTAGGTTATGGGCAAAGTTTTGGTTATGTGCACAATCTTTGCTTGAACGCATTCTTGTTTTCTTGTATTTTGTAAGCTATACAGCAGACAATATTAATATTATATATATCAGTAAAAATGACATTTGCCAATGAAATATGTCGATTGTCACAAGAAGTAGTGATACCAACATAAATTTCAACCAATCAGCAATCGAGGTTATGAAAATCTTTTTTTCTTTTTAACAGTAAACTCTAGAAAGCTCGATAGAATTTCATAAATATATTTGATCATTGCGGAAAGAATGAAGTAGGTTTCGTTAGAAAGCAATCATTCCCTGATGGTAGACCTTTTAGACCCTTTTCTAGGTTGGCAAACATGTAGGGAAGTCCTCCATTAAAATACCAAAAATTCAAAGAACCCAACTCTTGAAACTAGGTAAGTTGGACGATATCTAATGAATATTTGAACGTTTTTTGAAATAAAAGTATTCTACATATTTTCTCGTTTAATGCGCCGTTTTCGAGTAATTTGATGTTCAAAAATAAAAAAGGTATCTGTGAAATTTGAAAAATTGGGTACTTTGGCAGAATACAACTCCTCTTTCAAAGATTCACACTTCACAGATGTCTATACTTCATTCAAATTTATTTTAGCAGTCGGTTGGCCATGAAATAATTTTCTCAAGTTTTTGTAACTAGAACGAAGTTAGGTTGGCACTCATGAAATGTCGTTAATGTCATAACGCCGTTGCCACAACTAATATCAATTTTTATTACGAAAATGCCGAAAGTGATTGAAAAAAGAGACAGGGTTTCAGGAAGTGCTAATTAGAATTCAGGTCCACTCATTCAAATAGTTATACCCTGATATTCTAAAATCCACAATACGTCAGACGGTAGCAAACATATTCAATGTAAGAGAATTTATATATTGTTTCATCTGAATCTAAACGACTTATATTTCAGCTGAATGTTTCAACAATCAGAAAGATTGTGATTGAAGAGGATGACAAAGAATTTCCTTCTATTGGGAGACCCAAAAAAGTGGTGGCATTTGAGAATTTTATGTTTGAGTAAATTAATGCGAAAGTTTACTACAGAATTTTCGATAAATGTCATCGGAGAATAAGTTTCCTGAAATGGATTTTTCTATTTTTCATTTGACTGGTCCTATACATTGTGAATGTCTTAAGGTATCAATAAATACCTAATTATTATAATTGTATCAATGTATTAAGATGAATAGCCACAAATACGCGACAGTTAATTGCTTATTCATTGTTCAAAGGTGAAGTTCATCTTAACCTGAAACTTCCTTCAATTCCTTTTACTTATATTGATGCAAGATGATTTTAATTGAAGAATTTAACATTCTTGTAATTTTCTGTTAATTCCTTCGGGAGATACCCATTCCCAACCACTGCATCATAATATTTTTGAAATCTACAAATGATGTAAGTCAAAGAAGATAACGAACATTAACTCTCCTCAAGCTAGTGCATATTATGATATTATACTGATCTCTTGTATTTTCCATGCAAATAACTGGATTTGGTATGACTTCAATCAGTTTGTATAAACTTCAATTATGTTCATCACTTATTTTCTGAAGAGATTCGACATTGTGATAAAATACGTAATAACAGAAACTTTTACGTAGAACGGGCAACATAGCGTTGATTTAAAACCCAAAAATGTTTTGACAAGCTTCATAACCCCACATTTTCGTACTATACAGAGTGAAATGTGTCAAATTTCCATGGCCAACCGACTGCTAAAATAAAGTTGAATGAAGTATATGTCTATATCTTTTTATAAGGGCCGAATCGGAAAAAATGGTGAAGGAAAAAAGTGTTTCTTTTGACCTCAAGAATCTACTGTTAATATTTGTACGAGTCAAGGAATCATGCTGAATATTTTATTAGATAAGGTGTTATGTTTTATCTCCGAATATTCGGTCCTTGGGTCATCAATTAAGCCATACATCTGACATTTTTCAAATAACTTCATAATAATTTTGCAGTTTTTAATTTTATATCCACTCCATGGCAATTCTGCCATAACTACCATAACCAAATTAAAACGCACACAAATATACGCGAACCGTGACAAAACAGATGACTATGCCCGGTCGAAAGGTCAAACGCTAAGTGTTAACACTCTTCCTCTTCCTCGCTCATCCGTTCGCCAGATAAATCACCCGAAAATAATTCCCAAATCAGATAAAAAGTCACCCTCCCCGACTGGAGGGTATTCATTATTATGGCGATAGAGATGCGAGCGCGCACATACATAACAAGTCCCCTGGCGGCCAATCTAGCCCGTTATAAATTACTTCTCCCAAATTTGTCGACAGCTGTTGGGAATGAATCAGTTCACCTCTCGATTTTTTAGCCCCGGAAAAAAGCGTCAAATATATGGCCGCGGAACTGTTTTACTGATTCGACTTAATGGTGTTTGAATTTTTTTTTTGCCGTTTCTGGTTTTGTGTAATTTCACACGTGACAGATCGGCAGCGGTTCATTAGATTTATTCTCTATACTTAAATAAGTAAACATAATATGTGGTGGTCGGTTGGACGCATGGCATATCCTGAACATAGACATAGAGTCTCTATGTCTACACAGAAAAACCAAAGAATGAAAATTATGGTTTTTGTGATTCGACAATCTCGATATTGCCCTATTTTCAAGAGAGAACACTATTTCACGCTAAAGGACGTCATCGTGGATAGATATTTTCTATTTGTAACCAGGATGATTTATGACTATGACTTGACTGATGTTCAAATGTCAAGACTATGGAGAGTAGAGAGAAGGAGAACATAGGCATAGAGTCTCTATTCTCTATGTCTATCATGTAACATCATATTAGACATGCAGAGAGAATGAACTGAGCATTCCTGTATAAGCTGCGTAGGTACAGTAAATATAGCAGAAAAATTGTGTGAAAGAGACAACCCAGCATGCAGCCGGTAGTTGCATTTTTCTAAAATTTTGATGGTTCCACACTCACGTCTATGTCCCCAGAAAGAAATACAGGTAATGGCCGTTGCGTTGCTTTCGCTACTTCTACAAAGTAGATACTTTCATCTTTCATGCGGGTATTGCTCAGTCCATTTCCTATATGTCTATGGTTACATGCAATACTCGTCTATGCGCTTGACGTAGACTCCATCTAACGTGCGTTCAAAAAAATTCGTCGTCAAGTAGGCTATGGAATTTTGAACGTCGATATTTCGTGCCTAAACGTAATTCTTAGCTCGTGCTATACTATTTTCCAGGTGAACTGTCATTTTAGCATTTTGGATTGTTGTTGAATTAAAATTATCAGCAAATTATAAAGATGGTTTTTACGGACGTGTGAAAGGCTTTTACTATTGAATCCTACTTCAAAATTGGAAAGAAAATTGAAGGAGAATGGAAATATTCTGTTCCGGCGACTTCATAGAAGCCTATGTTGCTGTAGATTATTAAGTATGAATTTTTCCATTGTACTGTTTTGCGATGTGTTGACGAAACAGGTATGTTCAAACAAAAAAGGAAGTGGTCGACCAAAGAAGAAAACTCCAGAGTTCAGCAATAATGAAAACATCATGACAGAAGCTCGACAAACCTCTGTTCAGGTTTTATCTCAAGTGGCTGGAGTATCCGTTGGCATATGCCACCCGATTTTGAAAAAAAGATATCCATTTGTTCCATAAAGATTGATATGTTATCAGAAAACTGAAAAGGTTCTGATTACCTAACCTTGTAGCATCCAAGAAAAATTGGAGTTCAGTATGCATCAGTCAAAGCAAAATGTGGACCTACTTTCTTTTATGGAACTTTAATAGCAGAACGTTATGATGGAGAAAGCATCATGCCTTTTTATAGCTGAATTGAATTTTAATAAATTGTCCAAAAGCTATTTTCATGTAATTCAGTTCTTTTAGTTTGATCATGGATTTTCAGTAATGACTGAATCAATTCAATATTTATAGAGAATTAATAAACATATTATTGAGATTCTTACTGTGATTTATTCATATGACTGAAGTAGCTAGAACCTCCTTACAAAAAAAACATAATACCACGATCAATTCGAGATTCATGTCTCTTACGTATGAAAATAGTGGACGGTTAAAATTTTTACGAAGAATTTTTCTAAACGCCTCCGATTGTTTGGATTCTTTTCATCTTACTCAATGAAAGAAATGCTTTTCGAACGTTGGGTGAAATTTACAGGTAACTTTTTCTAAAAAGTGCGTTTCCGTACAAAATTACGAAATATAGGTTAATGTCATCACTGTTTACATTTTGGGAAGATGGAGTAATTCAAGGAAAGACATACGTTCAGCCACCGAACATCAGCCTTCAAAATTTCATAGCCTACTTGACGACGAATTTTTTTGAACGCACGTTACTTTTTACAATGCGATCATAGAAAGGTATCGCCGTTATCCAATCCAAAAAGCTAGTATATTCAGCACACACTCGTGCTAGTGGAAACAATAAGGTTTAAAAAATCATAGCACGCTCATCAAAAAAAGGATTCTTATATGGTGCAACCAACACGTCACAGACGTCGCTATCGATCTCAACTTCAATTACCACACTAATTGGTCTGATTAGAGGGAAGAGCCATCAGAGATCGGACAGACCCGATGGTACGAGATAGAGATAAATTAAAATGCGTTTAAAAACAAGTGTGACAAGTTGTTATAAAGATCGTTAATGTTTTGGGGCGCGCGATGATATCGGGAATGCCGTGTTCATATTTAATTCGATGAGGATAAAAGTGATAATCAAATGAATTTATGAGTTTCGGAGTGGATTGAATGACCGAACCACACACGATCAGTGCGTTCACGTTGTCACTGATTTACGGGCGAACGATGGCCGATAACAAATTGGTTATATTTAACAATTTCAGTAAGCATTGTCACGACATTTTGGGTGTTGGGTACCACGGTGGTATACGATGAGGCTAGCGCCTTTTCGTGTATCAACAAACGTCTGAATCAATTTGTGTACGTAGGTAGTGTATGTTTCGGACTAATTATTATCAATGAGACGACATTTGAAAGTTACGGTGAATTCTCTTCTTCTTTGAAACATAGACATAGAGACATCTATGTCTATGCTTTTAAATAACCATGAATATAGACATACAGACTCTATGTCTATGTCTTTGTATCTATGTCTATGTTTCTATGTCTATGTTGGCCATAAATAAATGGAAATAATCATAGAATATTGGTTTTGTGATCCGAAATTTATATACCGTGATAACTTTTCTGTAAATTGATCCTTCTTTCAAAGTCGAACTAGATTCTTGATGAGACATACTTATGACCTAAAATAATGAGCTTCGAGCAACGCGAAAACGTCACATATAGCGGAGTATGGATTAGTAGTACAGAATGATTCAAGAGATTACCTGAATCAATTCTGTGTATATAGACACAACAAATCTTGACCGCGTTTTATTATATCCATGGCCTACCACTTCATTCAAATTCTCTTCTCTAACTTGAGTTTTTTAAATAACCAATAATTGTGTTTGAGTGCCCAAAAACATGTAACACCACAAAGTTATCGATAATATATACCTAAGATCAGATGGAAGAAAAATACGCAGTAAGTATACCCAACTGTTTCCACTCTCCTGAATCCCGTACGTTTAAATTATCAAGGTTAGTCGACTACGTTTTTATCTGAACGCTCGATATCAGCCGCCCCGTACAAAAGTGTAAACAACCGATGTTCTAAAACGTGAGAAATTAAAATAATGCCGCTTCAGCAGCCGTGTGGCGCTGCAGAAGTTGGCAAAACGCGGATGTAGGTAGGCTGAGATGCGGATAAATGTTCCAAGACATGCAGAAATTTGCATACGAGTCAGAATTAACGCTCGAGATACAATTTGCTGATACCAGCACCTCAAGTTCTTTATCAGAGCTAATTTCAAGGTTTCCGAACCAGGTCACTTCGCGGAATTTCCTCAACAACGCCCAGAGTCCTTATATTTTTAATGGACTGTTTTAATTGCCTTTCTTGGTAACAACAATTGAGTTCAGCGTTAAAAATAGTCATCGGAGTGTTGAATTTAGAGAATATCATCACAGAGCAAGCGAGTAAGTTTTCTATGGGCTTCAACCTTTGAGTTGGTATTCAACTATAACATTACACTCAATGGTTCGTATCCTTTCGAATGAAATATGAAATTATTGAAATTGCATTGAGTATGGATGGGTTACATATTCATTCAATCAATTCCTAGAATGAAAAATGTCTAAAAGAGTTCTTTTAGAGTTCACTGGTATCCCAATACCACTCTACTGTCTTCTGTTCCAGATTCTGTAATGTCCACTCCTTGGAGTATATTTTTCATTCTGTGGTCCACTCCGCATACTCCATAGAATGTTATTCGAACTTATGTGTACTTAATAAAGGTCATAGATATTTATCAGCGATCATAGACTTGTAATAAGTACATGTCATTATACGTCTATGTCTATGGTCTATGTGGTCGAGGAAACAACTCGATGACACAGGATCGCAAAACAATACCATTTTTCCGTGTGGTTTTTTTTCAGTCCCGCCATAGACATAGAGACATGGACTGAGCAATGCCAGCATGAAATTGGCTATTTATTAGAAAGAGAGAAAAGCTCGTCGGGATATACCTTTCTCTTTTTTGTTCACATAGAGGTGAGTGTAGACCAATCAAAATTCTAGAAAAAGACAACTGCATTCCCGACGTGTTTTTCTCTCTGTCACTTTTTTTGACCGTATTTCATGCATAGATATAAAGGGAAGGCACAGTCCATGTCTCTATGTCTATGAGTCCCGCAGTGTTTTTATTTTATTCATGTTAATAAGAAACATTTGCTACAGAAAAGTCATTGAATATAATAAAATTTATTGAAACTTTTGTTGAACGTCAACCATTTCATTACTTTTTACATGGATTTTGATTTGTTACCTAATAATACCTATTATACCTTATGATGAAATTAACATTGCAATCACCTTTCATGCATTTCCAGGACTTTTATTGGAACTTTTTTACTGTCAGTAAGTATTATTGCTGAATTTTCTATGATATCTATGATCGAAAGCTTTCCTACACGTGAAAACTGCCAAAATTTACAAATAATCAGGCTTCGGAAACGTTAGAAGTAAGCAGTTGATATGGTAGATAGGTACCAATCTTCCGTATAATTTTTGTTTAAAAAAAAAAATCTTTACGGCTGGGTAATGTTGAAGCATAGACTAGCCACGCCCCGTAAGTAATTACTCGCATGCTGAGTCCAATCAAACAACTTAATAAAAAAAAATAAAATTTTCTGCCCTATAATGATGGGAAGTACAAATTATGCAGGGGTGGATTTTTATGTTTGTCTCGAAGTGTGGTTTGAATTTTCGGGAAAGATTGATGAAACGTCGATTTGGATTCAGTACTCTTTCAAACTATACATACCTACCTACCAAAACAAGAAATAAGTATCTGAACAAAATACCTAGAGATGCAATTTATGATCTGGATAGCAGTAAATCAATCGTTTTTTACTTTACTCAGCCCAACTTTATATCTCACCATTTTTCGTAGGTACATAAAACTAATTAAAAAGCATTGACGAAAAAGACAATCAGTACTTACCCCCCCATAGGATGGAAGAGGTGAGTAGTCGGCATTGGCAGCAACGTTATACAACATTGAAATTCGAAAATGGTGATCAACAGATGATCCAAATTGTCATCTTCGCGACGATAACCGTATCATGAAGACTATCTGTGACGAACCGTGTCCAATATCGTCAAACGTTTACGGTGATCCGACAAAGCAAGTTGAAAACGGTAATCGAATATCTCGATTTCAAATAAACATATATGCCACTGGTCTCATTAGTGGCATAAATTGAATATTTAAATAACAAAGGGAACCGTCGCTGCAAACTCACTACGAGATATGGTCCTCCACATGTAATCGATAACAGCGCCCCCGCTGCTGTAGCGGTAATGGGAGAAATTAGAGTTTTGAGGGGGAAACCCGGACGACGCCCATCACGCCTATGGGCGTGTCGAAATCTATGGTCTCGCATGGAGGAGTGGCACTGGAAATGTTCAGTTGGTGCTTCCTTAATGCCCCTGCTCCTGCACTTATTTATCTTTTGCTTTCAAGATGTTAGTAATTTCAAGTAATAGGGTTACTGTCGATTTCAATTTGTTATATTTTATGGAAGTGACAGGTTTTTCGAGTTCGAATAGAAAATTTGTTTGAAAATACGACACCGGATAGGTACCTATATTCAACAAATATTTCCTCTATTCAAAAGTACCTTTACTTAAATATCTGCATCATAGCCATTTTCCAATTTTTTTTTTTAATTTCAACTTTCGGTTTTCTGATAACGGCTTAATATTATTGCATAATAGACTTTAATACATCATTTTTTAATACTTTATCAATTCTAACGGATTCTAGCACAAATCCGGAAAGATTATTTGCAGTAAGCAGTTTTATCAATTTTAAAAGATAACCATGATATGTTGCAACAGGGCATTTCGGATCAGCTGACTTAAGTCCTGCCAAATTTGACAGGACCACCGAGGGGCACATCAATGTGTTGATAGGCATAGACATAGAGACTATATGTCTATGTTGATAGGTAACAACTAGCAACCGGTAACACAGTGAAAATCGCCTTTTCGGCGTAGAATATCATTCAGTGAAAATTATTTATCACAAATTATGATGATAATGAAAGTATGGTATGATAGAGAACTGACTAGGTATCATTGACAATATTGACCCAAAGAATTTTAAGTTTTGTGATCATAAATAATAAATGTCATGCAAAGATAGTTTGTTTTTGTTTGACCATCAAGTGACGTCAATTCGTTACGCTGGTTACGATTAAGAAGTCTAAAACACTGGTGTGTGCACTTGTCACTTTTTGCAGGCATCAACATTTCAGAAAATCGGGGATATGGGATCAGTTTCGTGGCGGCGCCACCATGTCATTTGCTTCCTTCTATCCTTGTTCTATCAAAGGAAGTCCAAGATACTCTCTCGTTTTATTTTGTTTTTCGTTGATATCGAATATCGATCAACGAGTGCAAAATAAAAACTGGCCCATTTTGTCAGCTGTTAAGGAATATTTGTGATTTACAGTTCAATTTTCTTTGTAAAAACAAATTTGTCAACATTTCAACACTACCGAATAAAGGTTCAAAGGAGTATTTACTGTTCTTCTTCAAGATAATTTCCGTTTGACAAGTTGAATTCGTGAGGGGGGTAATTCAATATGATTTTAATAAAACACAATTGATTGGTCAAATATCCAATATATTCAGTTGATAGAAAGGTAATTTTCACTATATCTATTCAGGAAGAATATTTGAAGAACAAACTCGAATAGATTTATGTATTTCTGATATTCAATACATGCTCACAATTCACATTACGTATTTCCAATACAGATTCTTTGAAATATTGCTGAAGTTTCCATAAAACTTAGCTATATCGGTCCCGAATGTTCATTCATCTGATTTGGTTCTGCTTCAAATTCCAACAACACCGAATTATTAGCTGTAGTTCTTGATTGTCCATACAGAAACCTGAACTTACTGAACGACATGTTGAATAAATGAATGTTCTACACCCCTTTCTCGAAACTAATACATTTTCACACACCAATAATCGCTTATAAATACAACATATTCGTACGTCGTAGGAAATTATTTTCAAATATCAATTGACAATGCTCTGTCAAATTCTAAACAGCGCTACCTACAGTGGGAAAAACGAAACTGGTCCGATATCCCCACGAAATTGAAAACAATATCGAATCGGTGAATACACCAGAGTTTTAGACATCTTAGTTACGATGAAATGAAGGATACCTATCAACCTTCAAAATTTCATAGCGTACTTGACAATTATGTTTTTTGAAGCAGTATCTGGCAATCTGGCTATAGTAAAAGTGAATATTTATAAGTATTTCTGTTCGTACTTTGATTCACAAGTGAATGCGAATTGCGAAGTCCATTTCTTGCCTATGCGGGTCGATATCAAACCTTATATCTAAACTCTGACTCTATAATCTTTGAAATATCATTAGCCATAAGAAAATCAGTACAAACTCCTGGAGAGCTTGTTACGCGTCCCTTTACATCTTGAAAAAAAATTGTTGAAAAAAATTATCAGGCTAAATCCGTTTCAGAGGTAGATTCAGTATCAATTGAATCATTTGTATCTGTGCGTGTCTGTGTAATGCAGTGCTTTGAATTATTCGAATTTTTCAAAAACATAACATTTTTGCGTGCACGCTACAGCAGATTACAACTTTGAATCTTCGATGTAAAATTCTGCACATTAGTGCTTCTGCACATTAGTGCTCAACTGAACGATTCTGGTCAGAACCTATCCAGCTGTTTTCGAGTTTTTTTAAATTTACTGGGGTAATTTGACAGTTATCCCCCAGTACTAATCTTATTGGTACTCAATGTCTTTAAAAAACTCCACATTTAATTCTCTAGTAGATTTCTCCATTCCAGAGGATACTCAAATAGGTAGATTTCTTTTATTTAGATTATTCTATAGTGCGGTACCTAGTGTCAAGTTGGGTAACTGAAGTTAGTGTATTATGTGTGGTCCGAACTCTTCTTGTTCTAGCGAAGCGATAAGTAGCGACATCTTACGGCTACTATGTAAATCAAGATCTTAAAACCCACACGTGAAAAAATTAAAAAACTGTAAATTGAAGTAATTTTGTTTCATTTCTGGAATCAATGAGTTGTTTCTCTTTGCTGGACTACTGGAAATAATGACCCAAAATGCATTAGATATAATTATATTGGTATAACAATATATTTTATCAGATGCATGTAAGAAATTTTCTTCATTCCCATTTACCATCAATTTTCATCAAACATATCTGTCCAATTACCATACTCATAGCTGCTTTCTTCTACTTTGGATTCAAAAAATTTTCCATCTCTTTCAACAATGCTTTCATCAATCTCATCTTCAACTAAGCTTTCTCCAGATAAATACAAATGATTTTCTCCATGTTCATATTCTAAATACAATGGCTTATATTTCCTGAATTCATCTGAATTAAACAGTTTTGGTACAATACACAACTCTTCCTTCAGAAATTCAAGAACTTCATTAAACTTCTTCATACTGTTGAAAAGCCTCCGTTTATTCTTTGGTAAAATTTTTTCCAACATAAAAACAAGATGATGATGAAAACATTGGAATGTCAAAGAAACTGGTCTTTCCAATATGGTAGGCTGGGAGTTTGTTAGGGTTAATGCAGCATAAGCTTCGTCTGACAATGTTGAATTATAACAAATGTCCACCCACTTCTGGACACATTCAATTGGTGTTTCTTTAGCTCCTGAAAAAACTGCTGGATTTTCAAGAATACCGTTTGCTATCATTACACCTAGAATAAATGGTCTTGGTATCAAAAACACTAACAAAAAATTATTAGAACTAACCATCACAGTTCACTCTTTCCTTCAATTCTAGGCAGTCATTTAAAGATTTCATACCACCATTTGCTACCAACGGAATATTGATGTTATCCTTGATAATTTTTAAAGCTTCTTCATTTATAACTCCACCTGTTTGGCCTGAGTATCTGGCATGAATTGTTAAAAAGCTAGCTCCAGCTTTTTCTATTTGTCTACATATTTCTACAGACTTCCTGCAAAACAAAATTGTATACATTTTCCTTAAGATAAAATAAAACTTCTAATGAAAGATGAAAAATTTAACTCACTTCAAATCATGCAATATTCTTGTCTTCACACTAACAGAAAATGGCTTGCAGATTCTGTTTCTACAATTTCGTGTGATTTCAAAAATTTTTTGTGGATTTTCTAGCATTACACAACCTACACCTTGATCATTTGCCCATCTTTGTGGACAACCACAGTTCAAATCAACACCACTCACATAACTGAAAACATTTACCGGAATTTTTCATTCATTCAATCTGTATTTGGCTGAGAACTTACGGACAAGCTAAACAAGCAGCTGTTACAAAATCATTGACATTATTAGCTGCAAACTGAATTATTACAGGAGTATCACCTGCAATTTCATGAAAAAAAAAAATGTAACCACCATACCTATAGGAAAACGAAATTAATTTAAACCTTTCAATTATATGAAAAAGTCATATTTTAATATAGCAAAGTATGGCCGAAGGCATGTGAAAAATTTTGGATTGACTAATTTACCTAAACTTGTTTTGAATTCATGCCGTCTTGCCTTTATACTTTTATGGAAAGAATCGGCTAGAATCATTGATGAGAAGCAGAGATCACAATTATATCCTCTGACTAAATTCCTGAACTGTAATCTGAAAATCATGAAAATAATAAAGTTCGAATAGAATTAGTCTTTTAGACTTACTTGCTATATCTAACCATAGGAGCACAAATTTTTACCATTTCACACTCATCAAATAAATCCATAACATTTAGGTTTTTTTTATACATTTTGAGATATTTTACTAAAGTGGGGCAAGTACAACTCAAATATATTGTAGTAAATTAATGAAATATTGTTAGATAGAAATAAAAATTAAAAAGTTATTTCATCTCAAAGAAGATAAGGTAGCTTTACAAATTTAAGCGCTAAGATTGCATTTTTTTAAATTTTTTGTGCTTTCACCACAGAGCATCGAACCAGAGACAAACTCTGATCACACATCACACATCGAAATCGAACTGATCACACATCTTTCTTTCAAAGAGTAACCAGTTGGTTACTCTTTGTTTCTTTCTTTCTCTCTGTAATCAAAGATATTACCAAAGAGGCACATCTTGAAAAGCAAACTAATGTTTCAAATGAAATAGATCGCAGGATACGCAGAGACAAAGCAAAAAAGCGGAATTAGAAAAGATAAATGAGATGAATTTTGTGTTTACAAATTTTTCATTGAATTTAAAACAAGAGGTCGCCAGAGTCTTTCAGATAACTTTGGCGATAAAATTAGTTTGTGATAACACAAAAATTTTTTAGCATATGTAATTAGTTTGTTCTCGTTAGTCAGTCAGTGGCCACTATCATTAATCGAAGCGTTGATTGAAGTACTTCAATGAACGATCGAAGTTAGAAAATTTCTAATTAGGCAAAGACCAAATTTTCACAGGATAAAGAAAATTTAGGAAAGTGCTGACATCTCTTTAAGGTGAAGGAGAACCAAATTGTAAATAATTTGATTGTCAATTTGACAACCTTATTTTAAACCAATTAATTTATGAATATGTAAAAATGTCAGTTTAGTCCCAAGGAAATTGAGCTAAAATTACAGAAAAAACAAACTACAACCATATTTCAAGGATATATAATATTATGACGACTGAGCAAAAATTTGAAGCTGCGGTGAACGTAATACGAAGTTTGCCGAAAAATGGTAAGTTTTCCTACTATAACATTTCAAGACTCATCGCAAATTTGTTATCTCTCTAAACTTTCACCTTTACCCATTATCGTTGTAGTTTGACCCAATGACAAACTCTACCTAAAGTAGATAATTGATAAAAATATACCTTTTCATTAAATATGATATAGAAAATTTTAATTCTTTATTTGAAGGGTATTTTTTTTATTCATTCATGAAATTTGGAAATAAATATATTCTAGAATCCCAGTGTTTTTGTAGTATTCAAAAAGCGCGCCCTTATGAAAATGTATCGCTTCTTAGCTTTTCCTTAAACCCTTAGACATAAAAATATACAATGAATTGGCAAATGTTGATTGCCTTGTGTTAAATTATCTTATTATGAATTGTATTTTCAGGATCATATCAACCAAGCAATGACTTGCTCCTTAGATTTTATGCATTTTATAAACAAGCAACCGAAGGGCCATGTTTAGGAGCAAGACCTGCTTTTTGGGACATTGTAAATAGAGCAAAATATGACGCTTGGAAACGTTTAGGCAACATGTCAAGAACTGAGGCAATGGTCAAATATATAGATGAGTTACATTCGTAAGTTTTTATCAGTATTAACCTAGATTTTTTCACGTTTTCTCTTAAATCAATTGTGATCAGCTTCTGATAGAAATATTGAGATCAAATGAGGGTAAGACTTGAATATTATCAATATTTTAGCATTGTAGAAACTTTGAGTTATTCTGATAAAGTAGCCAATTTTTTGGAGGCTTCATCGAATGAATTAGAGTCCATCAGTATGAGTGACTTGGAATTAATTGCTGGAGATGTTTTACAGAGGGTGCGGTCTCAAACCAACTCGCCAATATGTAAGATATACTCTTCAACTAAACTTGGCAAAAATTATGATTCTGTAGTTAACTACTTACATTTTATTTTCAGCTTCTAGAGATGCTTCACCCACTCATATTAGCTCTAGGCCTGAATCTCCAAATTCCAACCATATTTTCGCAGACGATGAGTCAGATGAAGAGTATATTGATACTATTGAGGTATGAAATTTTTTCATTACAACTTGTATTGTTTTTATTTTATAGAACCCAATCTTAGCTTAAAAAAGCATAATTTTTTAATATAGGCTCCCGAACCAAGAAGAATAGCCAAGGAATCTTTATATTATGAGCCGAATATGAATGGCATTTTACAGAAAGAACATGTCTCAAGAAGTCGTACGAAAGTGCAAAATATAGATATTTCACTTGAAGTTTCGAAAGCTGTCCAAAGTTTACAATTAGACATTGAGAGTCTGAGACATAAAGTACAGATTTTAGAAAAGGATAGATCAGCAGTTGCAACGAAGAATAAACACATGTTTGGGGAATTTTCTCCTGCACTAGTCACATTTATTGTGGTTTGGCCATTTCTATGTACAATTGTAATGAATAGATTTCTGCGAAATAAATAATTCACTCAATTTACTCTATGGGTTTTTATGGAATATACTGTAAATGTTATATTATATTTGGTTAATGTATCTGTTATTTGTTAAATGAATTTTAATATGGTTTGGAAATAAAATAAATGGCGAAAAATTGGGAGAATCCTTGACATAATCCTCTGCCTCATCAATTTTCCCTTACTTGTGGAATCTCAATTCAATTATGGAATTATAACTAAAGAAGATACCATACCATAATATATTTGTATTGAGCACCATCGAGATGCAATCCAACAATCAACTTTTCACATATTGAATAAAAATAAAAATAATTTCAGCTTATCACAATATAATATGTCGCAAATGCTAACTTATTCGAGAGATACAGTGGAATAAAAATAAAAAATTTTATGAAGGAAATATAAAAATTTATCTGAAAATTTTTTATTCAAATTAAAAGGACTATTGAATAGCTTGCAAGGATTTGAAATAGAAGAGGACAAATCTTATAAATATATAATCTATATTTCCTCCACAAATAACAAGAAAATATGAGAGAGCAGTACAGAATATTACTTCCTGGAATGTATTGCACACTGAACCATATTTGGTTCACTAATGAATCCAGAAGATTCAGAAATGGGAAATAAAAAAGCACATGAATCTGGAAAAATTTTTAGTAATAATGTTATGAAAAGGGATAAATATGAAGCAATACCTGGAATACGAAAAAGCAAAATTCGACATTACAAAATTTCAGTCAAGTTTTTTAATATTAAATAGATTATCTAAATAATTTTTGCTGAAATTACAACACAACACTTATAATCCAGTTTATAAATATTCAAATAAAATAGTTTTAAATAAGAATTTCCCACAAATAGTAAAATTGATGTTTATTCAATTTCATATAATGATTATAGAATTAGATTTTCCTTAATATTTAACTTGCTTTGGCATATACATATATTGATTGATATAGAAACAAATCTCAGAAACTCATCACACTCTTCAAGAATTACTTTAAATCCCTTTTTAATCAATATGTTATATTGATGAAACCAGGAATGAAATATTTACCAAACTGAATTAAAATATTTTAGGATTTGTTCTAATGTCCTTAGATTTAATTACCCCCCCCTTTTAATTAAAATATTTTTTCACCAAAATACTTGAGATTTCTCCTACACTATTTCTTAGTGACTGGGAACAGGATTATTGCAATGCAATGGAATTTGTTAGTTTTGAATATTGCTGAGTGAAACTGAGAGTTGAGTAAAATTTTTTCACAGGTGTCAACTGTAAAAAAATTCAAATGTTTCAATATTTATTAAAGGCATGGTTAGCTCCAACTAGGATCGTAACCCTTCCAATTCAAATTAGGTGCTAAATGTACCATCCTACCTTTATAATGGAAAGTTACAATACCTTTGTATGCAGTTCGCGGTACTCCACTCTGAAAAAGAAGGAACAAAAAAAGGATATTTTATGATTGGTGTTATACTTCAAGGTCTGCTATAAAATCAAGTAATCCAACTGTCCATTTACCAATATTCAATACTTAATTTCGTTGTTTCAATAGTAATATAAAATTTATCTCCATGAAAATCTTCAAGTTCAAGGTTTGCTCTAATTATCTCAGGATAATTCAATACAAAACTCACCTTGAAATCGTCCATTAATCCCAACATTTTTGACCTACGTTTAAATTCTTCCTTTGTTCTATAGATAACCCTTACTGGACCTTCTGGTGGTAATCTACCTTCTTTCAAGTCCTCATAAGTAACTACTGCACTTTGGTAAACGGCATTTATAAAATCTTTATCATAATTATCCTAAAATTATGAGTGATGAACAAATTCAAATTGAACTAAAACGACAACTTACTTTTAACAAATAGGTGAGATTCATTTTAGTAAAAGGCACGAAGTCCTCATTTAGTTTTATATATTTCAAGTGTTTTTCATAAAAGAGACCACTGCAAAAGGATGAAAAATAAATATTTTATGAACCTACCATAACGTCTAACAAACTGTCAAAATCATTGGCTACCGTAAGGCAGGCAAACTCACACACTCTGATCTGCTTGCCCTAAGGTATATAACTAACAGCGACAAAATTGAAAAATGAATTTTGGAAATTCGTTAGAGTACCATAAATAAGCAATCAAGAGTAGAAAATATCAACATACTTTGAGATTCCTATTTTTCCAAAAGTTCTTGTTCTTGAAATTTCTGGTCTTATGCAAGCTCTACCTTTCCTTTGAGCTGGATCTCTTATCCAGTCATCCCAATACCTTGGAGCAATATTCAATTAGCTGATAATCTAGATAATTGTTTAACTCAAATATTTGTGTTTCACTTACGCTCTTGGCCATTTAGAATAAAGTTCCAACCATAAGTTTTTAGTTAACATCCAGCCAAGCCCAGGAAAGAAATCGGTTCTATATAAAAGATCTGTCCTCTGTAAGTTTACTAAATTCTCTTTTCCATTGTCATTCCAAGCAGACACACACCATAAAGTTGGGTCCTTTTTCAATATCGGATATGTTCCCAAGAAATACTCATAAAAATCTGGTGCTACTTCAAGATCATCTAAAATTTCAATGTACTTGAAAGTTGATAATTTTTTATCAATAAAAGAAAATTACCTTCTACAATGATTATAGTACTATAATTATAATTGAAGAACATTTGGTTCAAAGCCCATCCATAATGACGTGCTATCTTAAAGTAACCCTTAAATTTCTTTTCTTTAGGGGGAACTTGGATATCACTCTGATCTGGTTGCTGAATAAGAGTAATCTGTTCATATTTCTTTATGATATCTGTAGTGTCTTGATGGTTGCAATCCTAAAAAATGAATATTTCGAATGAAATTCAGGTACCAAATTTTAGATTAGCAGGCTTACTTGGCTAACTATAATTGGAAATTTTTCTGGGTTCGGTCTATACAATATAAGCTTATCTAAACACTTTGTGATGCTTATTCTGTTACATGCAAATACTAAAATAGGTATTTTTCCTTCAGAATTAGTGGTGTTACTGTCTTTCATTCCTTTCTTCTTGTGCAGTAATAGTTTATGAGCAGTGTGTATCATTTCATTATTCATATGAAACTGCTCAGAAAGTCCTGCTTCCAACTGATTAAGATTTCTCTCAACTTCATCGTTTTTGTCATTTGTACTTAATTGGATAGTTGAGAAAGAGTAATACAAAAGTGATGCCCATATAACTAAACATAATGCCAATATAATGTTCGTCCTTTTCAATCTCATTATTTCAGAAAAATGTTAAAAACTGCAATTGAATTGTCTATGAAAAACGAAGGCTTTTGCTTTGCAAAACTCACTTTATTAGTTTTATACGGTGGTGAGATTTTTAACATTTTTGTAATTTGATAAGATCTATCAAGGAAAATCAAAATTTAATTAATCTATATTTTCATATTAACTGAGACCTCCAACTTGGGGAACTCGACGTGTCAAGTTCAAGACTTTTCAGGTTATATTTCAATTTTGACAATTCTGTCAATTCTGACGTTTTATCAGCTGTGTTTTTATCAGGGTCACAGAAATGAAAAAAATTACAATTTTTTAAAACGATAAAAGAAGAGGTGGAGTGAAATTTGTTATTCAAACTTTCCAAAAAAGTTTTTCTGAGCATTGGGTATTTTGTATCAATCGATGTGAAATTTTGCACCTTGGTGCACATCTGAATCACAATCAATCCAGGTGTTTTCTAGTTTTTAGAAAAACTAAAGTTATTATTTGATTGCGTTTATTGTTAAATCGAAATCCAGTAATGTGTCCATGGATTTGAGAATTTGTTTGATTTCAAAGAGTACTAAAAAAAGAAAAATAAACGGTTTCTGTTCATTTTTATTGGGATAGTTATACAAGGCAAATATATACAAAAACATTTCGCCTATTTAAAAAAATATGTCCAAATGAAATTCAAATAGAACTTAGTTATTGAAATACAGTTAATCACTGACAAAATAAGAAAGTTCTTCACTTTTCAAGCTCATTTTCATGAAACTTGAAGTTCAATCATCCTGGTACACAAATTATTCACCTCATTCAAAAATTCCTATAAACCTGTTTTCAAAACAGTAATTGTTATAATAGTAATTCTCATAAAACTTGTTTATTCATCGTTATTATGCAAATCATATGCCTTCTAAAAATTTCTTTATACATTTCTTAAAACTTGAAATAGTAATAATAGGTTCAAGTAACATTATTATAGACAGTTTTTCTCATAAATAAATATTGTTATCACTATTATGACTTTTCAATATTAGGAATTTTGTCTGTCACAATAGCTTTAATATCATCAGCATCTAATGTTTCATATTTCATCAATGCTTCAGACAGGGCCTTATGCTCTTTTGCATGTGTTCGAAGAATTTGTTTAGCTCTTTCATAACTTTCAGTAAGCAACCTCTTGATTTCAGTATCCACCTATAAAAAAAATAGTATTAGAATATTCAATATCTTGGAGGAAATTGAAGAAACTGCTTTTGTATTATTCCAATTCGAAATTTACCGAAATTTCGGGCCTTTCCAGATATTTCATTTCAGGTTATGAAAGAGGAAATGTAGGGATTTTATAAACTTTGTGGTACTCACTATTTCGTTAGTTGCTGGTGCTATATTTTCCCCTTCGAATGACTTCCTTTCTGGCAAAGTTCTTGGACCAATTTTCTCCGACATACCCCACTCTTTCACCATATGCGTCGCTATCGAAGTAGCCTTCTGAAGATCAGAGCTGGCACCTTATCATAACGGACAATTCAGTGAAATCCTCCCTTCAAACAATTTAAAAAAACTTTCAACACACCTGAAGTTATTTTCTCCGGCCCAAAAATCAACTCTTCCGCTGCCCTTCCACCCATCATCGTGTCCATCATGGCGAGAAGTTGGGCTTTGGTCGTGTGGTAACGTTCCTTCTCTGGGATGTACGCCGTGTGGCCCAAGCTAGGTCCTCTAGGAATGATGGTTACTTTATGTGGAGGGTGGCTTTCCTTGGTGAAGTATGCCACGATCGCATGTCCACCTTCGTGGTATGCCGTTATCAGGTTATCTTCTGGATCAAGTACTCTAGATTTTCGTTCGGGCCCCATAAGCACCTTTTCACGGGCAGATTCTAAGTACTTCATATTTACAGAATCAGCGCCATCTACAGCAGCTCTGGGTAAAAAAAAGTATTACTGACACATAATGTAGATGTTCATTATTGTTGGAAGAATAAAACATACCTTAAAGCAGCTTGATTCACCATATTTTCTAAATCAGCTCCAGTAAACCCGGTTGTACCCCTTGCTAACAGATCTACATCAATATCTTTCGATAGTATCTTACTGAGATACAAGCTTAATATTTCTTTCCTTCCTATAAAATCTGGAGTAGGAACTGTGACCTGAAAGAAATATTCATGAACTGCACAACTGCGAAATATTCACTTCCTAAAATTGTGTACTTTGTTTACCAAAATGAAATTACATGTATCCCATCCAAAAATGAAAAAGAATGAGGAAATCACAAACTTAGTGCTCGTTCACAATGAATGTAAGCCCTAACTTTAATGCAAATGTAATGCTTTCGTGATTCATAAGGTGTTCGAAATGCAAATGTAAATTTAACATAACATTCTGCTTTAAATAGCCTGAACATATCACTAGAATTAGAACTTTATGTTTAAGATATGGTGTATGTAAATGTATAAATTATGAGGATACTGGATTGAGACAAACAGTCAAATCTTCTGAAATGTTTACAAATAGGAAATATATTTACTTCTACATCAAATCTTCCAGGACGCAGAAGTGCTTGGTCAAGATCATCCCGACGATTGGTCGCACCTAACACTATTACGCCTTCGTTCTGATGGAAGCCATCCATTTCACTCAGAAGTTGATTGATAGTTTGATTAGCGTAAGGATGTAAAACACTGTTCGTTCGTTTTGCCCCAACAGAATCAATTTCATCAATAAAAACAACACAAGGTGCTCTTTCCTTTGCAGATTCTGCAATGGGAGATGAAATCTTTGGTTATTGTGCTTACTCACAACTATTGATAATCAGTTGAGTTCTTTGAGATAGAAATCGAAGTTTCGAGTTTAAGATATTTACACAGTGAAGAAAAGGAAGTGTAGAATCTAAACAAAACCATCAATGAAGCACCAAACCTTTCTGCTACATCAATTATAAAATTTACCTGAATTCCTGACGGTTGAAAACATCTGAGGTAATCAACAGAATAAAAAATCAATTTAAAAACTTACTGAATAAATCTCTAACCCTACGGGCCCCCTGCCCTACTAACACCTCATCGAATTCTGGTCCAGCAGCATGGAAAAATGGAACTCCAGCTTCTCCAGCAACTGCTCTCGCTAATAGGGTTTTTCCAGTTCCTGAATAATTTTGTGTTATGTAACTTTTAGGATTATATCATGAGAATTCATCACCAACCTGGTGGTCCCACTAACAAAACACCTTTAGGAAGTTTTGCACCAAGATTTGAAAATTTATCTGGATTTTTAAGGAATTCCACTACGTCTTTCAATTCCTTCTTGGCTTCATCTGCCCCTTTTACATCACTAAACTTAACATGTATTTCTTCAGGATCCACCTCCAATTGATTTCCTAATTGGATCCTAAAAAGTGAATCTTTAGTAAAAATAACGGCCAGTTACGAGTGTAATATACCTAAAAGAAGAGCCACTTGCACTTGCCATTAAACTAATGATGATGGCAAAAAATATAGCTACTGTCAAAACCTGTTGGACAACTTTGAAATACTTGGCAGCTTTACCAGACTTTGGGTTATTACCAAGTAAATATCCTTCTGCAAAGGCAATTTTGAGTCTTTCTTTTTCAAGATCTGTCATATTCTGTGCTTCATTGGTTAAAATATGTTTTAAGCGTTCATTATTTGCTGCTATATCTTTGGGAGGTTTTGGATCAATGTGTGTTGAATGTTGCATCCCAAATACTACTTTCAACCTCCTCAACAATGATGGATTTCTTGACAATTCAGCCTCAATACTTCTATCTGTCTTAAAACCTCTGACTTGTAAATTGTATGTGAGTTTTTTCACATATTTGTCTGTGCTAACATAGGAATTCAAAATGGGAGAACTAAATAACTTTTTGAATTCTTTAGGATCCTCCTTTAACAACAGGAGAGGCAGCTCATCAATGAATTTCCTTTCACAGATACCACGCTTGTTTTCTAAAAAGCTGTCGAAAGATATATAAGAAACTTTGAATTTATCTAAAATATGAGTTTCGGTTAGAGTCTTTATGTTGAAATATTTTGCAAATGAAAAATCGACATTCTTTAGAGTTTCCAAAAAGCTATCTAAGCAGAGAAATGTTACAGCTTCTTTTTTATTGGTTGCCTTTTTCTTCATGTAAGCATTCTGTCTTGAATTTATCTTGGAAGAAAATTGGGAAAGAGTAAGTATTGCCTGAAATTGAGTAAATCTATTAGTTCACATTCAATGAAATGCAGATCAAATTTAAGTATTCATAGAATACTTACTTGATTCTGATTTTGAAGGGAAAACATCTTTACAGTATTTTACATGGGGTGAAGTTGATGAAAATATGACGGACTATTAATTTTTAACAAAAAAATAGAAATAAACTTTTTTGACAATTTCAGATGTTTGTTCAGTTTAATTTTTTTGACAGTCTGAAATGCAAATGTGGAGTTCACAGAATCTGAAGACATCTATAAAATAAAGAAAAATAAAAATGATCCCATGAATTGAAAAAATTATAAAAAAAAATTACTCATAGATGATCATATCCATTAACAACAACTTTTTTCTTAGGGAATTGTTGAGAAATATATAAATGTTGATTATTATTATAGAATCAATGCCTCCATTGAAATGTCAATGATAATCTATTCTATGATTTTTATCATTTCTAATTTCCATCTATGTTCAAGTCAAATTTGGTGAAGCGCGAATGTGAAAATTTTGATTTTAAGAATTTGCGTAATTAGTCATTCAGTTATCTATTAAACCAGTAGTTTTCATTTGTTGATAATCAATAATTTATAAGATATATCACTCAGTAGACATTTCAACGATAGAATCTATTTCCACGCCGAATACGCGCAAGTGCTGTTGTGATCGGCCATTTTGTTAATGCTTGCTATGCTAAGTTGATAATTATTAATTGACGGAGGTTTTGGACGAAACTCACGTTTTAGGTATAAAAAAGTGAATTAATAATTTGAGATGAATACCGAAGAGGATACTAAAGGTTAGTTCTTTCATAGTATTAATTTTCCTATACCTACTGGAAAATATTCATCATGCAGATGAATATCACTTATATCATTTATCTGTAATTGAGCATTTTGTAGTGCCCATTAGAAGAACAAGGAGTTCGGCTAAGACGACCTCTAGTCCACAAAGTGTTACTCCTAAAACAACTAGAAAAACTAAAAAGAAAGTTGTAGTTATGGAAGTTGAAGTATCGGATGAAGAAGTTCCTTCGGAATCTGGGGCAACAATCGATAAACAGGATTCAGAAAGCATCATTATTGAGAATAAGGAAGCTGATGATAAAGATCATACTAATGAAGATAAAGAAGTTAATGAAAATGAAAATACCTCTACTGAGAAGAAAGAAGTTGAAGAAAGCAAGGGAGATTCAAAAGTAATATTTTTATTATTTATCGTATTATCCTGATTCTCTTTAGGTACCAACGAAGTATACATAGTTATTGATAACTGTTTTGATTATTTATCATAATATATCTGTGAAATCTTGGGGCCTAATTTTTTGAAATACTTTTTCTTAAATTGGAATTGATACATATCAGTTGAAAATATAACAGTGAATTTTGCTAATAATCAGATATGAATTTGTTGAGAAATGTATATATTCAATTTTGAACAATAATTCATAAATTTACAGCAGGAATCAGATGATGTAATAGAAGAAAAACAAGAATTGGAAGAAAAGGTAGAAAATGGAAGTGATGCCGTTGAAAAAGATAAAGAAGTGAGTTCACAACATGAGGCTGAAATTGAAAACATGGAAGTTGACTCTAAAGTAGAAGAAAACATTGTTACGATGGATGTTGATGATTCTGAGGAAGAACCAGCAAATGATTCAGCTGATATAGATCGAAAAGATGAGGAGCAGCAGGATACTGCAGAAAAAATCAAATTAGAATCTAAGGAGACAGAGGATAACAATGATAATGAGGAAGTTGTTAATGAAACTGAAGGCAAAATTTCTGAAACAAAAGAAGCTACAGTTGTTGATGAGAACGGAGCGACAACTGATGAAATAAATGAAGCTTCCAATGTTGAAGAAATTAAATCTGTGATTGCGGACCAAGAAGAAACTATAAAAGTTGAAAAAATGGAAACCAGTGAAACTAGTGAAAATGATGAACCAAAAACTGAAGAGAAAGTAGAAGTTAGTAGTTATTGTTCACAACTGAAGATGATAATTTATTATTGACTCAATTTTCAGAATGGTAACGATCCGGATACTGAAAATATTTCTGAGGATGAACTACCTACAGTACAAGCCGTTAAGGTTCCGGAAACTGAAGAAGTTTCTGATGAAGAATTACCTGGACCTAAAAGAGCAGAACTACCAGCAGACACAGAGGTACCTATTTTAATCCTTAATTACATATTTTCAATATATAAAGTGATTCCTATAATTGGTTGTTTATTGTTTTTCTGTAGGTAGTCTCTGAAGATGAGCTTCCCACAGTTAAAAAAGAGGGCAAGCGTAAATTAAATGAAGGAGAATATGATCCAGGATCTCCAACATCCGAAGCTGAAGTCTCAACTAAAAAGTTCAAAGAAGATAAAGATGCGGAAAAGGAAAAAGAGGAAAAGGTCGTTAAGCCAAAGAAACTACCGGAATTGGATAAATTCTGGAAAGCAGTAAATGATGACCCAACTGATTTTACTGGATGGACCTACTTGCTTCAATATGTCGACCAGGAGGTGAGTTGAGTTCTGTTTCTCCATTTTTCTGATCATGCGGGAGATAGTGACAATTTGTAAGGTCTTTGGATTTCTTCCAAGTGAAATTTGAAATGTTCTGGTAGGTTTTTTGGTATCTGGTCTGTAGATGAAATGAAAATAGGGATGGTCTTAATATCTTTCAGCTTCCATCATCTCCTAGTTCGTTCCTTGAGAGTTTAAAAATCTTTTCAATATGCCTATATGTCCAAAAGATGGCAGTGAATGAGATATTATTAAAAATCTCGTATTGTTGGTTGGACACTAGAATAAAAAAAGGTTTATTGAAGTCTTGCAAATGGCCAAATAGTCTGACGCTTTCGATCAATGAATAATTTTTTTCAGAATGATATGGAGGCTGCAAGAGAGGCGTATGATGCCTTCTTATCACATTATCCATACTGTTATGGATATTGGAGAAAATATGCTGACTATGAAAAACGAAAGGGCAACAAAAAGAAGTGCGAGGAGGTATGTAAAGTAACAAAAGAATATAATAGTCGTATTACATTCACTTACATAATTGTTTTGCAATCCCTACAGCTTGGCGCAGTGGCTGACTGCTACAAATTACTCGGATACTATGTTGTGAATTCAATATTGCAATATTATTTATATGTTACTTATGTTGTTATTCATTTTTATATCCAATACTATATTTACACCTTGAGTTATAAATTATATGATATTGATGATATTAAGTATGTAGTGAAGTAGACTTACATGTAAGTTGTTCTGCGTCAAGTCAGTCATGAAAGTAAATCCGTGCAGAGAACAGCCAGGCCACATCGCTGGAGATGATTCTGGCAGCCCAAATGTAAGAAAATAAATACTTCACGTGAAATAGGAATACATGAAATACTTCATATCTGTTCAATCAAGTTTAGAATAAGGCATCTTAAATTATATATTTTTCAGGTAGAATAGTGCTTATTTATTTGCGTTCACGGCAAGCAAATACGCACTTATCCAGTTCTCTTTATCATATTATTAGTAATTTCTGATTATAAAGGTTTTCGAGAGAGGATTGAAAGCAATACCTTTGTCGGTGGACCTATGGATCCATTACCTCAACTATGTGAAAAGCAGCAGGCAAGACGACGAGGATTATGTTAGGTCGCAGTTCGAGAGGGCAATTTCCGCTTGCGGCTTGGAGTTTCGGTCAGATCGTCTCTGGGATTCTTACATTCGCTGGGAAACCGAAGGTAAACGTTTACAGAGGATCACGGCTATCTATGATAAACTGTTAACGACGCCCACTCAGGGATACACGGCCCACTTTGAAAGGTGAGCATTGAAAAGCATAATACAATTTGTCTACGACACAATAATTGCGTACATTTCCACTGTTCCACACTAATTTTAACGTAATTCAAAAGATCAAAGAAAAGAAAAATGTGTTTAAAGGTTATGGTATCCAGATGAAGGGAGACGTTCTATGGACGAGTTCAGAAACGTTTGCCAACTTTGTAAATATTCGACTACATTCTTACAGTGGAAAGTATTCTTTTTTAAATATATTTGTGCCTTTAGGTTGCTTTAAACATTTCACAATCCTTGGAAGGTCGCCGGCTCTCAAATACAAGTGATATGGAAGGAAATTTATATTGTATTTGCAAGGTAAGCTTTGACATAATTCAGGCGTTTTTTCCGTGTTTGATGCATTATATTTATGGTTTTACCTATAGACTAATAATTTAAGCCATATTTTCGCGATTAAGACGCGTGAAGCGTCTTTAAGCGGTGCTATTCGAGCGAATAAGTCATGACGTCAGTCTTTAAGACGCTTTAAGCGGAACCTGGCGGTCTGTGGAGAGCGCCTGTGTCATAGAGTCATCTTGTCTCTGGCCTGTGTCGTCTTAAGCACAGAACGTCTTAAGCGGAAAGAGGTAATATAAAGAAGAAGGGAGAATATGTTGTTTATATCGAATTTGATTTGAATTCCTACTAGGGAAGAGTGCTTTTATTGCCAATAATGCAGTTTCTGCATTATCATTTAGAATAAATAAATATTTTTCAAATAATAGCCATAGAACAGAAACTGAAAAATTCACAATTCGATTCGCTGTCTAATGACAACGACAGATGACTCAACCATCAGCGACAACAAAATTAATGACGTCACGCTTAAAGACGCTTTAAGACATCGATTAAGACGCTTAATCGCCAAAATATGGCTTTAATCATTATTAGACTGTGGTTTCATCACAGAACATATTAGTAGCTGAGGTGTTCTGTGATGAAACCATAGTCTAATAATAAATCATTAGTCTATGGGTAAAACCATAAATATAATGCATCAAACACGCCTGAACAATGTCAAAACTTACCTTGAAAATGCAATATGAATTTTCTTTCATATAACTTGGATTTGAGAGCCGGCGACATTCCAAGGATTGTAAAATGCTTGAAGCAACCGAAAGTCACAAATATAATTTAAAAAAAAAATGTTTGCATTGTAAGGGAGTGTAGTCGAATATTTACAAGGTTGGCAAACATTTCTGAACTCGTATCAAATCATAGACATAGAGACATAGAGGTCTATATGTCTATGTATCAAACATGTCTATGGTATCAAATACATCGAACAGAGTTGCATTCAGCCCAATTTTTCCAATTTCACAGATATTTTGAATTTTCGAATATCGAATTACCCGATAACGGCGCCTTATACGAGAAAATTATGAAGGATACTTTCATTTCCCAAAATGGTCAAATATTCATTCTAGGAGTAAGTTCTCTTTCAACATGCCGTCGCTCAGTTTTCAGGAACACATATCAACAAATCCACCCAACAAAGTTTTGGAGGTCGATGAATTCTTGGCGCTTCGCAAGGAGGTAAAAAGCCTGTTGAAACACGATACCACCGAAGCGTCAGTGGATTCAGATGCGCCGCCTGGAGATGAAGACCTCAATAAGATGATCAGTACCGACGAAGAAACGAAACTGATCAGAGAAAGGATAATTTCGATCAGGAGGAAAATATACAAAAATACTGTAACCGCAGTGTCGGCCAGGTGGAACTTTGAAGAGGGGGTAAGTGGTATTTCTCTCAGTAATGTACAATAATGTAAAACTTGACATCAGGTAAACAAAGCACACATAATGATGATTTTGCATACGGTTACTTGTGACATGTGGTTACTAGTAACTCTGAAGCAATAATGCAGACTACGCAAGGGCCAACTGAATTATTTGTTCCTATATGAATTTCTCATTTTTCATTGATCTTCCCTTCAACCAATCTTATTTATATTCCAGATCAAACGTCCATATTTCCACATCAAACAATTGGAAAGGTGCCAGTTGAAAAATTGGCAAGATTACCTCGATTTTGAAATACAACAAGGGGACAAAACTCGAACAATCGTTTTATTCGAAAGATGCTTGATCGCCTGCGCCCTTTATGAAGAGTTTTGGCTGAAGGTAATTCTTTCTCGATCAATGTTATAATAATAATACTTATTATTCCATGATTTTCAGTTTATACATTATTTGAATACATTGAAAGATGAAGACATTGTCCCGAAAATAAGAGACGTCTATGAGAGGGCTTGCACGATTCATCATCTCAAAAAGCCAAATCTTCATCTCCAGTGGGCCATATTCGAGGAATCCAACCAGAACGCCAACAGGGCGGCTGAAATTCTAGTCAACCTGGAGAAGTGTGTACCTAATCTCCTTCAAGTAGCCAACAGGAGGATAGGACTGGAACGACGAAGGGGCGACAACGAAAAATGCTGTCAACTTTTCGAACATTACATGAACACCTCCAAGAATAAAGCGACAGTCAGCTATCACGCGATCAAATATTCCAGATTCCAGCATAAGGTGATGAAGAATTACGAAAAAGCTGTTGACATATTGAAGAACGCCATCATCAAGGACCACACCAACCCCAGACTGTATTTACAATACATTGATCTCACTATGCAGAAGGACGATGTTACGGAAAAGGAAATCGTGGAAATATTCGATTCTTTCCTGGAGAAAGAAAGCGTTGACGCGGATCAAAAGGTTCTTTTCGCTCAGAGGAAGTTGGAATATTTGGAGGACTTTGGGAGTGACATCCAGTCCATTCAGAAGGCTTTTGAAGATTATCAGAAACATCTGAAGCAGTGCAAAGATGTCAGTCTCAAAAGGAAGGACAGTAAGGGGTAAGCTAATAAATAAATTATGTTTATTCATTTACTATCACCTCATTATCATCCAAAAACAGAGTGACTCGCTTATATTTTACCAGTAAATTCTTGAGTTCTGAAAAAGCACTTTTTTCCTTACTGTTCTTTCCGATTTGGCCTAGATCAAAGATTTCCTTCAGTTCTTTATCAATATTTTCCAGGGAAACAAGTTCGAGCAAAAAAGAGAAGTCGTCCGCGCAACCTGCTGCTCAGGCCGGACCATATGGTCCTTACGGAAGCTACAACGCTTCAGGACAAGGGTCCTACCAGTATTCGGGCTCCCAGCCCCAGGGTCAATACAATTATCAACAATACGGCCAGAACGATCAGTACCCATACCAAAATTGGCAGTATCCGCAAGGTGGATATGGCAGCTACAATCAGTGGGGCTCCTACGGAAGCGGCTATGGCTACTAAATGATTCCGCTGAAACAATGTGGTCTGACATATTCCTCCATTTATTTATTGTTCAGTTTTTCAAATAGGGTCCTCACAAATTGTAAATGTTGATTTTTTGAAGGAATGTAAATAGTACGAGAGTTGATTATTTCTGATATGTCAAATTCGTGTCATTAATGAGATGAGATAGTTTGCACACATTTTTATCATCGTTGATTTTCATTAATGAAATCGGAATGGTTTGGAATCATATATTATTAATTTGACAGTATATTTTGAAGTAGTTGGATGTTTTTAATAAATTATTTTTAGAATTGGTGAAACTTTTTTTTCTTGGAAACTTTAGTATTACATATCGGTCGATGTGGTCCTCGGTAAATTTAGGAGGCGAGATTAAAAGAGGATTCACTTCAAACGGAAAATTACGAATAATATCGATGTTTGAGTAGGATGAACTTTTTGTTTGGTCGGTATTAAAACAAGAATTAACCAATATTTTATATTAAATAAAAATTCATATGTATCTTGGATAAATATTGTACTTCAAAATAGATCAATCATAAATAAAAAGCTTAACTTCAGTCAACAGTGTAGTAATAAAATACGTCGTTAATTTCTATATATACCTATAAGCTGATTCTTTCAAACTGTATAAAATTACAAATGGCCTATTTGATTTGGTCTTATGTTCATAAATAAACTCGCTAACTTCTTGCAGTTTCTTCTCTTTAACATGCCTGAAAAATAAAATTGAATTTTTAAGATTCAGAAAGCCGATTCTTTTTTCCTGTTACCTCTGGTCTAGATGTTTCACAGATTTCTGGAATGCACTTTCAGAATGGAATTCTAGGTATGTGGCTAGCATTTTTATGATGTCCATATCGAGATTGAAAGCTAGAACTACTATTGGTCCATGGTATCGTTGTCTAATTTCATCCAACTTCGAGTTAATCTGAAATATTTCAAGTAAAAGATGAAAATGTGAAAAAATTTTTTACTTCGATATTTTTCATCTGCAGGATCCCCGAAATTGATGCAACAAAATTTGGTCACAGATTCTTCAGAAAAAGTTAGGAGATCCCCATTTTCGATGGAAGCCCCTTCTTCCTAGTCCTCTTGATCTCAGAATCCGGTTAAACGAAAATTGCGTTCCATGAATAAATTGCAGAAGACAAGAAAATTTTGCAATTGAATGAGCTTTCCATCAATTTAACAATATTCAAGGAATTCAAATACACGGCTAATGTTCTGAAGACATTGGGCCCAGTAAAAAGTGTCTCAAGGTCTTCCAAGAAAAAATAGGAGTCATCTAATTTTGTCTGGAGAATCTGTGACCAAATTTTGTTGCATTAATTTCGGCATAATGTATAAAGATACCTACTTGACTCTCGATGCGAGTTCTTGAAGGAACTGCTGTATGGAATACTATCGTTATGGACTCAATGGGTTTTTCAACGAATGTCTTACTTTCGGACCTACTCAATGCAACATCATTAGTTTGAGAACCTTTCTTTATGGCTTTGTTAAGTTCTTCGACTAATTCAGTTATGTTGCACTCTTTTTCTCGATACCTAGATCTGTAAAATATCAAAAACTATCACATCAATGTTGCACAATAAATTCACATTTTTATGGATCATTATGCCAACCTGTCTTCGTTCCAGCTTTTCAAAAAGATTTTTTTTTCATTGTAGTCTTTCAGCAGCAAAACGAGGTGGGGAATTCTCAAGTCTTCACTATATTCATATGCCTCTTTGATTGAATTAGTTTGAAATAAAATCCACTGTATTTGAAGTGATGATAAGTTGTTCAGTACCTATATTGTCATGAAAATAATAAAATTGAACATGAAAGACTTGAAAAATTAAAAAATTCAAGAGAGATATTTCAAGGCATGAAAGTACATACTGTCACCACTCGTTGTGGAGGCCATTCTTCTTCCAAACAGACCAGAACATCCGCAAACTTTAGACTGGCACCAGGAGATTGGCTTTTTTGAAGCAATTGAACGACTTTATCCAAAAATATCGATATACCAACAGCGGACTGCGATATATTTTTAGCCAGGTGCGTTTCAAGGAACAGGCTTCTATAGTGGGCAATCATTGCATCGTATCTACCTCCTGCAGCCAGTGTCTCCATTTTACTCTGTTTATGTCTGTTTCTTATAAACAGAAATTTACAAATCATCCCGGAGAATTGTTGAAAGTTATACATCAATCCTGGTACGATGCAAATCGCGAACTAAAAATTTATAGCGATTACAAAAATTTAGAGTAGAGATTATGTGATGTTTCTATTTTGTTTAAACTTACCCCAACACCCATTTCTTTTGCGATATCCATGATTTTTTTCAGTTCTTGATAAGCTTCAGTACCACACTTCTTGATTTCATCTACTTTACTATTCAGTATTGTTTTAATGATCTGTGGGACCTTACCGGGTTCGGTTTTGGAGAAAAATATACCAGTCAAGCTGATGATTTGAGAAATGGATAATTTCAAATTGACAAGGCTATTATTCAAGTCGTTACTTTTGTTCTGAAAATTGAAAAGTGTTTATTGAAGACACAACAATCTTGAAAAACTCACTTCATGCCCACAAAATATTTCTAGAATTTTAGAGTGCAATTCTTGTTCTATCCCGAAGTGGAGCATTATAGCTGTCAGCAATGACGTATGGTTCAAATGTATAACTACATTCTCACTGTTGAAAACTGGCAATTGGCTCAAGATTTCATACACTGTTTGTAGAACTTCTCCATCAGATAATAAGTGTTTACCTAAAAAAAAAGGCAAAAAATATTAACTAGAAGAAGTGAATTTAAGTCCTCTAAAACAACCTTAGTATTGTGTTATTAGAAATATTTAGGAATTGAATTTAATTTTAATACATACCTGGGGAGGGGGTCACTATATCGAAGGCACATTCATATAAACCTTTCGGACTGACTCCAAACACCTTCTGCTCATGGAAAACTCTTTCAATCGAATATCTTTTTATCAAATACAAAGAATTCCACGCTACATAGCGGGCAAAATGTACCCTGAAAACATTAGGAATATTTGGAAATCCAGAGAAATAAAAGATTATTTATCGAGAATGTGATTAGATTTATGCAAAATCTTTGTTTTCTATACATTTTAAGCATACCTGAGATCACTTGGAATGGAAACTATATCTCCCCCATGAGTCATTAATTTAACGCAGTTTTCTTTATCCTGATATGTGTAAGTGTTACTAAAAGGCATAAAATGGGGTGTGAACATATTTTTGGCACCATGATTCATGAACACCTAGAAAATTCAAGAACCTAATATTCACAGCAACAAGAAAATATTGAATACAGGGTGTTTCACGCAAAGTGCCCACTAGAGGCATTCATCACTATCTTCATATCAAATGAATTTATACTCCAGAATTTGAGGTTTAGGCTTGTGGGTAGTTCAAATGAACCATATATAAAATAACGTAATGTGCCCCATTAGAAAGAACAAAGTTTGGCTCAACTGTAAGCGTAAAATATTTCAGTTGATTAGAGCAGAAGAAAATCTCTTTCGGTTCTCTAGATACTTGCAGTCACCTTGCATATTTGTCGCTTGATAGTATAAAATACTCACATTTACTGCTATCGTCTTTACTAAGTCAAAATTCACATCCAAGCTTTTACCAAAGGAGGTGGACGATTCGTCATAATCATAGGTTAAATCTTTGATTAGGGGCAGTTTTTGCTTGAACAGATTCCCTATTAACGATTTGTACACTTTGGTTTGAGGATTCGCAACCGTATAGCTCATATAGTTGAACAGTTCTATATCCTCGAAAATAGGAGGAGGCGCAAGTTCCGATTTCAGTATGTCTTGTGCTGTGGGTCGTTTGGAAATGTCATGTTCCAAGAGCAATCTGAAAATCATCAATTAACTGCCAGGTAACCAAATATTTGAATAATAATTCTTCAAAAATGACAGGAGAACCTTTTTTCTCGATGTGCATCAATTTTTATTACCTGATCATGACTGCATTTTTTCTCACTAAAGTTGATTCGAAATCTTTTGGAAACTTAACATCCTTAGTCCTCAAGTCAACTAACACTGAGTGTCTTTCCATTCCAGTCGGAAATGGCTTGTAGCACATTTCGAATAAAATAATACCTGTGGGAAATAAATATGTTCAAACAAAAATTCAAAAATCTCCTTATAAAAAATCAACTCACCTAAACTATAAATGTCAACTTTTGAATTATAAACCGCTTTGGCATTGGCATTCACTTCAGGGGCTACATAAAAAAAGGTCCCCACATGTCCAGTCTTACTCTCACCCATATCCTTCAAAGAATCCAATTCGCTTTTATGGGTATGGTCGTCATTCAGTTTGCCCTTCAGATTTCTCGTGGCCAGTCCAAAATCACCGATTTTGACGCGGTTCCTCATGTCCAAAAAAATATTTGCCGGTTTCAGATCTCTGTGAATCATTCCTTGCCTGTGAATATAATCTAGGCCTAAAAACACACCAAATTTTAGATTCGATGGAAAATTATTGGAACAATATTCAGTATTGAAATATTCATGCAAAGTCAGTGCTTAAACAGTTGAAAGAAAACTGATGAAGTATGTAGTTAAAGTACCTTCAAGAATTTCTCTAAAATGTCGTTGAACTCTGGGCTCATCATTGCATAAGGAAGTGTAATCGATTGCTGACCTAAGGGTACTCTTCTCGCAAAATTCCATCTGAATATACATGTACGTTCTCGTCAAATTTCGAACTTTATTTTTTGATTCCTTACTTTCTTCTGCAATGTTGTCATTTGATTTTGATGCATTTTCTGACTCTTCAAATATTATGTCATCAGACTCCGATTTTTTACTAGAACTAAAATAGATAACTATCTTTTATTTATTGCCATTACGAAGCTGCAACACGAAAAAGTTAATTTTCCAAATACAACACCCTATATTTCAAAGAACCACTAGATAAAGTGCAAAAATCTAGCAATGTTTCACATCCTATCTCTGAAGATGAAAAATCTATATAAAATATAGGGTATCTCATTTGAAATAACAAAGTTCGAAAGAGTAATTTTTTGGGTATTTTTATTAATATCATTATCGTTGATTTGGTGTCAAAATAAATTTTGAAAAAATGTTCACTACTGAGGACGAGAACTTAATGATCACTTTCTGAAAAAAACAGACATACCTATTGTTTTCCTCATCGTCATCGTCACTAGACTCAGAGTCAGACGAAGACTCGGATTGGAGATGGCTATAAGTTGTTGAAACTTTATTTTTACTTATCGGAGGTGCTAATTTCTCTACATCATCATACAGAGACAACTAAAATGCGATAATTTTCCCATTATTATAATAATTCATTTGAGAGTGTCTGTGAAACTTGCCTGCTCAGGTTTTTTAATGAATTTCACATTCTCTTCTTGCCCCGTTGAAGAAGAGGCCTCGCACGAACTTGCCGTATCATCTTCATCTATTTCTTCGATCCATGAAGTGAAATACCTCACGACATTCTCATGATCCAATCTAGAGAGAAGCTTGACTTCATTTTTGATTTTTTTGATAGTATGCTTACTCCTTATGTTCAATGGGATTTTTTTGATTGCATAGAATCGTTCGTCCAGTTTGTTCTTATACTAAAACAAAATTTTAAAATCCCCATCTGAACATAGCACTCTAGAATCCTTTCGAATTTTACCTTATGAACGCTGCCGAAGGCACCTTCTCCAAGTAGATCTATCAATTCAAATTCAGACGATATCCTAGACTGATCTAAACTTGTTGAAGTATATCTTATTAGATTTCTCCTCTGCATTTTAAAGTTGAAATTGTTCTCAGGATCTTCTGATTCGTCATCCCCATGATCCATTTGAGGGGAGTTTCGGGTAATGAATTCATGTTTCAGTAACTCAGCCGCTGAGTATTGCTGCTCTTCATCTTTACATCTGTGGATTCTCATAGTGAAACAAAATGATTCATTGATGAAAACTCACTCACCGTCCGAGGAAATCGTAAAGATCAAGAGGTAGCGATACAGGTATATTCATTTCTTCCTCATCAGATGCTGGTATGCCGGAAACTAATTCAAGAATGAACTTCCCGAATCTTAGAATATCCTTTTTTTTATTATAATACACAGATACTTTGTTTTCCACCAAATCCGAAAGTCTTCGATGTGTCGCATAATTTGCAACTTTCACAATATCTACAGAAAAGAGTTTGCATTATGAATTGATTACGACCTGATCTAACTCCCCAAATGTCGGCAGTTATGTTGAAATTGATACTGTATAAAAATAGAATTTTGAGAAAAGGTTACCTCCTTCAAGTATGTAAATACAGGAACCTCCTAGATCTCTATGGACTATATTCTTACTATGTAAATAATCTAAAGCTTTTAGCACATTCTTTGCGATATACCTTGTATATTGAATACCGATCTTGATCTCACATTTGACGAATAAGGTGTGGCAGTTGAGAGCTGAAAATAACATTAAAAATAAATGAAAAAATAACTTAGCCCGCACTTACCATCGATCTGTTCCTCCACTGTTTGGATGATATAATGATCCCCCTGTTTGCTTGATGTGATGTTATAATATGATATTAAATTATCATGTTTCAGTGACTTGAGGCTTGAGTTGAATTCTTGTTCTATAGCTCTTATTTGTTTGAATATTTGTTCCTCATTGTCACTAAAATTTGTCAGTTTCCATTCATACACTGTATAGTTTCCGCCACTTTCCACATCAAATCCAACATGAACAGAATGATTTGAGCTAAAGTGCTCTATAAAGTATGAAAAAAATGTAGACATTCTCAAATTAGCATTCCAAAGAAGGTGAAGACAATTTCAAGCATTTTCGAATTAAATAAAACTAGAAATAGGACTGAACACTCACTTAAGCATTTTCCTCTCAAAATATGTCTTGAACCTAAATCGATTTTGCATACAGGTTCATGGGAACAAACTTCAATAATTTCTTCTGGAGAACTACTTCTGGAAGACAGAATCTATTTATTAATATGAATATAAAATGGTTTAATATTCGATATGCTTAGATATACCTTTCTACAGATGATGAGTATGATGGAACAGCTAGGGTTTTTTTGGAATTTATGAATCTGGATAGTTCTTCATCCAATTCTTTAGCCTGAAAAAACATTATGAACTTTTTATATTTGAAGGGTATGTTAAAAATACTTCTTCGAGAAAATCTAAATGCTATCCAAGAAAAAGCTGTTATTCATAGATTATAATTGAAAAATAGATTATATATAATAGATTCGAAGGTAAACTAAACCTTAGTTTAGTTCAAAAATTCTTTTTTTTTACCTTCCTCTCCTCCTCCCTTTTCTCAGCACGTTTCCTTTCCTCTTCTTTTTCTCTAAATGCTAACTTTTTTTTATTGTGCTCATATAAGAAATCCTGTACACATTGGCACAAATCGAAAATAGATTCATTTCCTTTTTTTTTCTTAGCAATTTCGAATAGCTCATGCAAGAGTTTTTCTAAATCATCAGATTTAAGGCCTTTGCTTTCTTCCAATTGAATATTTGGTAACCTGAAATAATTCAATATTTCAGAATACTGTCATGCCAAGAAAGTACGGGCCTTTGGAGAATTCCAATCTGAACCAGCCACAAGAAGTAAAAAGTGGAATGCATTATCTCCTATTGAGAAAATTAATAATGAATCTTTGGTACTAGCAGTATTTTAACATTATAGTCTGAATAGAAGAATAAATTCAAATATACTAAAAATGGTACATAAATATGAAATAATCGCATAACATGAAAATTATTCGTGATGTGTAATTGCACACACACAACTCATACACATTTAAGCAGGGAAAGCAGCCAGATTATATCTTCCAAAACAAAAAGGTAGGTATATGAATTCCTTACTCTTCTGGATACAGTGGTGGACATTTAACATGTAAATAGACTTCAACAAGCATCTCATAATTGCTGACACTGCCTTGAGATGGTTCCAATTTGATACGAATATTAATTGGTTTTTTTTTGTTTCCATTATTGAGATCTTCAAGGCATGGATATATTGACTAAAAATGCAATAAGTAGTGAAGATAGTAGTAGTGAATTTTCATGTACAATACCGATAATGCACGCAGTTCGATTTTCTGCCGAACATCCGGTTTCTCATTCATTTTTTTAAACTAAGTATTACATGAAAACATAAATTACAACACACTCCATCCTATCGTTATTTTTTATGTATTTTGTTATCCACAACACAGAGCACTGGAGATATGGAAGATAACCTCACTCATGCGATGCAAGAACTGCAGAAATTATTGCTGTGGTATATCTGAATATGTTGATTATTCGAGATTATTCGATTTTTTTTATTCCTATTTATATAAAACGTAATATTTGCACATCTTTATTTTTATTTAGGGAGCTGAAATGATCGAACGATTGAATTCAAATTTCCCGCTCATTTCAAAACATTCTGGACATTTTCTGTCTTCTTTCATTGGTCACAAATTAATTGGTATTTTTTGATTGGCCATATAGCAATAAATTTTAGTTCATTTTCAATTTCAACGGAAAATCTATTCAAATCGATTTCATGAGAAGAAGGTGTTAGAGTGGTTTCTGTATTGGATGCTAATATTTATCAAAATACAGGAGATATTATAATAACGCGTAAGTTAGTTATATATTGAAATTCACTATGAAATTTTTGAATATTTGTTTGATTTTTATATGTTCTTTTAGATACAATAACAATGTTTTACGACTTGGTTTTATTGAGACGCCAAAATCATGGTAGATTTGCCATGGCTTGGGTTGCTTCCACTAGAGGTATTAATACTGTTGTCAGAGAATTTGGTTTGAATAAAATTCGCGATATCGACATATTCATCCTGTGGTGAGTATAAGATTTTCATTAATCTCAAATAAAAAACTCAATTACTTTAAACTTTAATGATTTCTTGCATCTTCGAAGCTTCACATACAAAATGGTGGAAGTTTCTGCAAATCTCATTGAGAACTTGTTATTTTGGAATAATTTATTTTCGGTAACAGGAACAGTTGTCTCTGACAGTAATAAGAAACAGTATTTCAGCACAATTAGTGCAGTCTTTTCTAATGAGTTAATTAGTAATTTTTCAATAGCCACCTTTTTTTTTATTAATCTTTACAATTGGTGTTGGTAGCTAGATATCATTACATACTTGATCAATTTATTTTTTTTCAGTCAGGAAACCATGGATTATTTGAAGAGTAGTTCCAGTAATCCAAGAGAAAGGGTTTCTTTAAGGCTGGCTGTTCACCTTATACAGGGTACTATCATAATCTTCAGTAAAAAAGTTTCGATATTTCAAGGTAAAAAATCGAAACTCATTAAATCCCAAATCCCTAATCCATATTTTTCTAGATGACTTATACCGATACTACACCTGTATAACCACTTTTCCTAGAGATCTATCCCTTCCTGTAAGGTAAGCTCCCTGACCTAGCATCCTGAATGTTTCATCTCAAATCCCGAAATTGTTGTTCCTTACTTTTTAGCAATCGCCACAGAAGATTCTCTGTAATCTTTGCTTTGGCCACAGATTACAGATTACCTCTGTAATCTGTGGCGTTCGCATAGAGATATAAGCAATTATTTCTATGCTCAGACCAAGCTGACAGATAAACTCTATGCTGATTGGTACGTTCAAGTATTGTGATAGATCAATTCTTCTAGTAATAAATCATAAATCTGAGAATTTCATCCATCCTGGCACAACCGTTCGGTCTTGAGCAAGTTTTAACTGAACCAGAGACAAATGTTTGTCTCTAACTGATCCCAACTTTTTGGGAATTTTTCGAAGGTCAACTTGCGAGTAATTTATCTTCCAGGAAAATTATCGTAGATCCAAACGTGATACATATTCTGAAAGAGCAACTCTTCTATTAATAAATCTGAGAATTTCATTCATTTCGGCACAACCGTTCGGTTTTGAGGAAGTTTTAACTGAACCCAACTTTTTGAAGGTTAACTTGCGAGTAATTTATCTTCCAGGAAAATTATCGTAGATCCCAACGTGATACATATTTTGAAAGAGCAACTCTTTTAGTAATAAATCTGGGAATTTCATCCACCTCGGCACAACCGTTCGGTCTTGAGGAAGTTTTAACTGAACCCAACTTTTTGGGAATTTTTCGAAGGTCAACTTGCGAGTAATTTATCTTCCAGGAAAATTACCGTAGAGCCAAACGTGATACATATTCTGAAAGAACAACTCTTCTAGTAATAAATCTGAGAATTTCATCTATTTCGGCTCAACCGTTCGGCCTTGAGAAAATTTTAACTGACCCCAATTTTTTGGGAATTTTTCGAAGGTCAAGTCGCGTCTCATCTTATGTACCTACACATAAAAAACATAATTTTGATGAACCGTTTTCACCAAAAATCAATTTTTTTTACCTCATATGAGCAACCTTTTATTCCCGTTTTTAAAATAAATTCTTCAAAGATGTTTTACTCATAAATTATAAATCTGAGTTTATGTGAAGTTTAATTTTTACTCCATTTTGTATAATGTTTTCGTTTCTTTTTACTTTCAGGGAAAAAGGATCTACACAAAGTAAGTAATGAAATAATTATTGATAAAGACGATAAAGGTGGGATATCTGAAAGGCAACGAATGCTCAGTTTTTTTTTTTATTGGAAATAGTAATTTATACGAGCGAATCAGTCTACTCTGTTATCTGTGGAATCAATTGTAAAAAGCGTCTGTCCACAGGAATTTTCAAAACTCCACCAACGCCTATCATTAAAGAAAAAAGCAGGAAGAAAAAGAAGCCACCGATCGAACCAATAGCGGAAGAAATTCGAAAGGAAGCAACAGAAGCAGAACCAACTGAAGCTTTGCTCAGACCTCCTCCTTCAGAAGTTGAAGCTAGGAGAGAAAGCCTTGATATTTTAGAAGCTCAGCCATTGAAAGTACGTAACTAGATTTGGTGTGTTCGCGAAACACGCATGGGATCTCAGATTTCTCTGGGTTTGAAATGGAATTGCACTCACTAGATAGTTTTTGGATACTTGCTGAGTACACAGCAAGGCCATTTTCATTCCAGCAATTAAGTTTCGGGATGTAAAATTCAATTAATGAATAGTTGCGAAAAAAATAAGTGGGCAACTATTCATTAACACCCTGTAGATCCCACAGCACAGGATCTGAATAAAGGAAACGCTTATTGGAATTTTTAGGTGGTGATTCCAGACGACATATTTGGTGATTTTGATATTGGTCCAACGGGAACAACTTCAAAGTTAGTGCCACCAAAGCCACCATCTGAAACGTAAGTTCTATTTTTCTACAAGCGTACGCGTTCAACCCTTTCCCCACACGCATTTCGAGTAGCAAAGAGCTACTTTCCCGTGAGCAAATGTTAAAGAGTATATTAAATAAATAAGTTATGCACCAAAACGGACTCAGTACAAGATACAGGATTTTTTCAATAAATTATTTAAAAAGAACTTGAGACTATTTTCATAACACCGATTTGCAGATCAGAAAAATCTCAGTTGGAGAGAATCGAAGAGCAACTCATAGCAGAACATGAGGAGCTCAAGAAAAACGGGAAGAAACTCGAGCCTCAAAAGAAAAAATCCAGCAGTAGTAGTGCTGACGTAGGTCCTAAGACGATACAGGTGGAGGCTATGGTCCACAGAGGCGCCGAGGCGAGCCCAGCTGAGGTAGAAGTAACCAAGAGACGAGAAATCGAGCGAACTGAAGCTGAAAAGAAGAAATCCAGTAGTAGTAGCGTTGAAGAAGGTCCTAGAATCGTACAGGTGGAGGCGGAGGTTCATAGACCTTCCGAAGAAATCCAGCTTGAGCAGGGGATTCCCAGAATAGAAGAAACCCATAAGAAAGGATCTAGTAGTAGCGATGTTCCAGAGGGACCTGCTGTCATTCAAGTGGAGGCTATGGTGCATCGATCGGCAGAGGTGGGAGAAGGTACAAGGAAATAAGTCCAAAATTTTTAGATGTTCATGTCTGGTTGTCTCCTTTAGGTGTTCCAGCAACTGTGGAAGAACCGCCCAGAGCAGTTATGCCTGAACAGATGGAAGTGGAAGAGATCCAGACTGTGCAGCAAGATATACCAGGCGTTTCGCAGCAAGCCATGGAAACAGCGCAAAAGGAGATAGATGAGGAGGTCCGTTCCGTTCTCGAGAAAGAGGTTGTCGTTCAGCCTAGGAAAAAGAAACCCTTGAGGCAGCTGCAAGAGGATGAAATTCCTGCGTCGGGACCTATAACGCAGAGAAGATCATCGAGGGAAGAAAGAGAAAGGAGAGAAAAGGTAATCGATGTTGAGAGAAGGACCAAATTTCATCCACAATACATTATGACCATTGAAATCAGGTAGAGGACAAAAAATAACTTCAGCTCTGAGGCATTCGACAAAATCCGGCCGATGGTTTCGGAGTTTTTGACGCTGAAAGTTTTTTTCACGATATTTCAAAAATATCGAACACTCGCGCAAAAATTTTTAGGTGGTCCTTTAAGTTTTGTTCAAGTTTAGATTCTCCTGAATGGACTAACTTTTGGGACATTTTTTCAGGAGGAAAAAATAGAAAAGTACCTGAGAATGAAGTTCAGAACAGCGAGAAGGGTCCTGCATCTGGTAAGTCTGAAATTTATTAATTTTTCGATGATAAAAAAAAAGATACAAATGTACCACTAGCTTGCTGGATGCTGTGAAGGGGGAGATTTCGTTTTGCAGTTTTAGCCGATCTTTTGATACGATTGTAGCTCTTACTCTTCCAACCCAATGAGTAAAAAATACATTTATTCCTCCAGGATGACTACAACAATATAGTTACCGTAGAAGATTTTCCGATAACAATTTTCGAGGAGAAGGAAATTCTCTACAGTGATCTGGCAGATTTTCACATGGGCACATTAGTACCGGCCGAGTCGGTAGAGATGACGGTGGAGCAAATGAGGAAAGGAGCTTCTACGGGCAGTTTTGGCTCGGATATTTTGAGGAGGGCCTCGAGGTTGCCCACTAGTCTCACGCCTATGAACGTCGAGTCCAAATCATCTTCGCAATCGATGGTGAGACCGTTGATGATTCCGCAGAGTGCTGATTTCATGACCGAGTTCCATGTTGAAACCATAAAATCGACGCCTTTCAGGAAGGATGCGGTTGAAATGCCGCACAAGAAACTCTATGAGGAAACCAGGTTAGTCACAAACTAATTATTGATGCTTTCTTGATTAAGGTTCAGAAATAATCTGAGTACAGAAACGACTATTTTTAAGACGTTAAACACAGAATTACTGCTCTTACACTGATTACTCCGACGGAACTCCTCCTACTCTTTGATGATAATTTGTAATCTATGGTCGGACAACCGTCAACAATATTTGGAGGGAATTTTGAATTATGATGAACTTTTAAATATTTCATTGATTTTTTCAGGATCGATTATCAAATTCCGGTTCAAGAAACTGTCGATAGGCAAAGAGAGCAGATGTGAGTATAAGAATTATACTTTCCTCTGGAATATTGATTTTTTGTGATTTCAGTGTAGATGTAGAGCCTGTCATTCAAGAACTTGTTCAAGAGGAACCAAAAAGATTGTAAGCAAATGAGAAAAAACGTTTGTATAAGTCATTGCATAGTCAGCTATTACTTTGCCACTTTTCTTAAATATTCAAATTTCAGAACTCCACCAGAGAGACTTACACCTACTAAGAAAAAAGAGGATGAAGCAAGAAAAATAGATTTAATTGGTAGAATAAAAAGTTGGGACGAAAGTCAAGGATATATTCTAGTCGATGATTTGATCCCTGAGCCTAAAAACAGAATGAATGCTGCAAAAACTTTCTTTCTTCTCTTAGGTAAGTAGATTTTTTTTTAAACCTTGTATTCATAATTCATCATAAAATTTTCTGTCTTGAAATGTGAGATAAAACTCATCAATTCCTTTTTTTTAACAGTGTTGGTGAAGGAGCAATTCGTAAGTCTCTTGCCTGAGGAAAATTCACTTGTGGTAAAATTCGTGAAAATGGGTAAACGTCTCCTGTAATGAAGGTGACACATTGTAGTTTTAAGTATATTGTAATAACTTAACTTTTTCGCATATATTTTAAATTTCAAAGTAACTTATTTTCATGTAAATGTATATGCAAATGCAAATTTTTCATGAATTAAAAAATATTACTATCCTAAACTTTTTTATTGATTTCTGAATTGATTTTTCCAATTTAAGCTTTGGGCTGAGTGGTTGCAAAGCTTACGTTTTGGATTTGGTTCTACTTCAGACCAACAAAAGCTTTCACAAGAGTAGAAACCTGAAAAAAGTAGAACGGAGTAA
This sequence comes from Coccinella septempunctata, assembly GCF_907165205.1. NCBI lineage: Eukaryota > Metazoa > Arthropoda > Insecta > Coleoptera > Coccinellidae > Coccinella > Coccinella septempunctata. The sequence goes on along the minus strand of NC_058190.1, from coordinate 45,782,007 downwards.
CAGTGGTTACTCTGGTGGAACTCTTATTTTTTTTAGATTTACCAAGTCTATCATACAGAAGATGAAGGAATCCAGATTAATGGTTAGTTCACAAAACATATTACGTCAAATGGGTTATGTCATAGACAAACGAATTTTGGTTATGTATTTTTGTTTATGTTGCGGAAAAAATTAGTTTTTTTTTGCATTCTGTTATGTTATGCATATATCGTCGTCGTCAAAGAAACAAGAGCCACAAGTAATTTCTGCAAAAGCATTCGAACTTATAAACTATAAATATATCTAAGACGAGAACAAAATTCAACAGGTGTTAACATTCTCATGTCTCTATTCATCAGGACTTCAAAAAACTCGCAGTTATGGATATTTTAAACAATTTTAACTTCAAGGATCTATCACATGACACTATTCTCGATGGTAGTGAGGTAATAAATAATATTATACATATTAAATTATGCACCGGCAAATGAATAATACTTCTCTTCTTCTCAGAGTTTTTATAACAAGATACCTGCTGAAAATGTATCTCCGATCTCGATAGACTATCCTTACCCGATTGAGTCACCTTCAAGAAAAATTGATAAAGAGAAATTGAAAGAGTTTTTCAAATATACTGTAGGAGAAAAGGAAATTAATTATGTCAGAAGAGAATACAAAAGAATGAAAAATGATATCTGTAATCAAGATTTCAAGAATCACGCTGTGTTACCAGAATTTTTAATTGATTATATTCAAAATGAAGTGAAGGACGAAATTGACTATGGATTCAATATACAATATTCCTATGGAACCCTAGAGAAATTTTATAATAATAACGAATTGTGTTTAGTTAGGCCCAATATCGATAATAACATAGGTGAGTTTTGAGTTGAATTATATAAATGAGCAGTGAGGACTATTCTGTAGTGTCTCTAGGGCTTTGATCACGGTAGAATATTATTTCTAAGGTGAAGTTTCTATATTTCAGAGATTTGTAAACCTACAAAACCGAAGGAGAAAATTATTTCACAGTGGTTATATTCAGATCCCATTAGGAGTATCAAACACATTGGTCTAACTCATTCAAATGGGTTTACTATAAGGGGGAAAAATAATGTATATTTGATAGATATTGATGATAATTTGAGTATAAAAACTCATTTGAAATTGAAATGCGATATTGGTTATTTCGATGAGACTGTGAACCATTTCAATGGATATGAACTCGCACTTATGGATGCCAAAACAAACTTGAAATTGTTCAATTTGAAAGAGCAGAAAATCATATCTTCTTACAGTATGGAAGAACTGTATTTCATTTTAGAACCTAGATTTCTGAAAATGAATTATTTGACAGATAATATGTTGATGATCATGACCGACAAGCAGATCAAAGTTTTAGATAATCGTTGTAAAGATGCTCCGCAAGAAATAGAAATAAAGCTTCAAGATTGTGACATGCTATTGGATTTTACTCTACAAAGGGATAAGCACTGTATTTCAAATGAAGTGTATTTGTCTTCCAAACATGCTTTTTTTGTTTATGATATCAGAAAGGCCAGTGTAAACGATTACATTCATCACAATTTAAGAGTTCCTCCTTGTTTTATTAGATGCTTCCAAGGAAGTGATGCAAAACTTGTAACTTTATTTAGTCAGTCTCCAGCAGAGGCTGTTATGTTTGGGACCTCGTCTCCTTATTCACTACCTTACCTACTACCTACCCTAGAAGAAGCTCATAGTCAGTGCAGAGCAGGAAGAAGCATGCCTGTAATCCCTGATATTGAGGCAAGGTTCAACTTTCCTATTACAGGTGTTCAAATAGTACCTTTTGATGAGGGTAAGCCTAGTTCATTAATTTCTCTTGTAGTTGTTTTTATATTTTCAAATTCAAAGTAACATTTAATAAAGTGTGTCGAAGCAAATTTTCCCTTCTCTTTGGTTAAAACATAGACAATAATATGTATTTTTCAGATATTTCAATTTACTTTTCCAATATATTTGGCGAAATATTCTGCTATGATGTGCTACTAAAAAATGGACAATCTCAAAAAACAATAGATAGGATATACGACTGGTTGATGGAAGTTTATGAAACTGACAATCCTGACTTGAATATGGTTCATCTGGCAAGTGCGAGGACAACTGTCCAATTAGAGTGCGATTTCAATGATGTTGACCTCTTCAATCATTACGAGAAGAGTAACATCCATGATTTTCTTGCAGACGAAGATTTTAATCACAAAAACTGGAATTCTGAAAATTTCGATCAGATATGGGATGACGATAATAATATGGAGGAGTTCAGTTTGTTAGAAACAAAGCCTGACAAGAGAAAAGTTGAAGATTGGATTAAAAATACAAATTTTAGTCCAAGTGAATTTGAGTGAATCAGTTGACAATTTTGTATTTAAAATGTTTTCTGCATCTGTGATATTATATACTGGTAATTCATTGTTAGTTATTTTTTTATTCTAAATCCAAAGGGAATGGTATTGTTAATATAGATCAAAGGTGGATCCACCTCTTCTCAGGAAACTGGGAAAATCTAGTTAAAAAAACTTTTATATCAATATCTATTTGACATATGAGAGGTTGTAGTAACTTGTATTAAAGTCCTCCAAAGTTTGTAATTCCAATGAAATTCATTAATTGAAATACAGTACTGTACACTTAACATTAAAATACAATCTAAGCTTTAGCCATAGCTGCTAGATCGGAAATGCATTTGTCGATATTCTGTTTTTCTTGATCTGGTGTGATGGATGCTTGTACCTTAGCAACCACCCACTCAGCCAAGTTCTTTTGTGTGATCCTCTTTTCGATGTTCAATTTCTCTACTTGGAAATCTAATCTCCTCTTGACATCATTATAGGCTGTCATTAGTCTTCTGCGATAATCAGCTTCTAGTTGAAGGGCTACATTTTCCCTTTTAGCTACAATTAGAAGCAGCTGACCCTCCATACTCTTCTGTGCCTTTTTTTCCCCCTCGATACAATTAATGATTGAATCTTTATAATCTTGACGACTCTTGTTCCACAAATTTTCATATTCCTGTAAGGTGGAAATGATTATGAATTGAACAGTGAAATTTACAAGATGATTCAGTAAAGTATACTAACATCAATTTCTTTATCCAAATAAGCAGCTAGTTTGGGTCCAGTCAATTTAACAGCAGCAATACACAAAATCGCCAAGGATAATCCATTATAGAATTCATGCTCGCACACAAAAATTTCTTTGCTGAACATATAAGTGGATAATGTTACTGCAAATGTATATGGACCAGTTACACCAGTTTTCTTATAGAAGAATTGGAACCATTCCTCTGGGATGAAGCCCATACGAACTTTGCCCGGTTCTTGCAAACGGACCTAGAATATAAAATGGATACCCATAAGCAGTGCCTCAATCTTGTTAATATTCAGTTTTGTTTAGGTTCAAATTATTCAAATTGATTTTGATGTTCAGAGATCATCGATTCAAAATTTTCAACTCACAGGCCTTCTCCATTCTGGAGGATTATCTCCTTGTGTTTGAGATGCAGCATTAGAGCTGACCGATGTGGCTGTAGCTCTAGTTCCCAAAGAAACAACGGAACGAGCATGTTGACCTGAAGAAAAATCATTATCATGATTACATAAATGATTCGTCTGGCTACGAAGCGGTATTAGATAATCAACATTATGGATAAATCGAATCTCATTGCGCTTTTTTCCTTAAAATGAGATTACCTGATAATAGAGCTCTAGAAAACATTTTGAATGTTTCTCTTGGTACAAAAGGTATTCGATAAATCAAGAATACACCTTTTTTATCGGAGGTCGAAATTAGCCATAGACCTAATAATATTTTATTAGGTCTATGAAATTAGCAGACGACTGTCGGCCACATCTAACACAGAATTTTTTTTGCGTTTTCTATGAATCTTATTACATGCGTGACGAGAAATTTCAGTATCGACCAATTAAAAATAGAATATAATGCTTTAATGTACGAATATCAAGAATTGCAGAAAAAACACACTTAATTCAGGACAAAAACTTAATTTAATCTAGAATATTCTTGAATACTTCCTTTTCTAAATTCTGTGTAAACTCTATGGTTACTCCAGTGTCAAATTTTCCAACCTAGTTTTTCTACTGAAAAATACAAAGCTTGTTAACATTTAAAATAAAATTTTCAATTTAATTTTGATAGAAAACAAAAATGTTCAATTTAGGGTCAAAGCCTGCCTCAACTTTCACGCTCACTTCTACCACGACCGCCACATCTGGTAAGAATATCATATATATTCTTGTACATTCTCTCTAAATCAAAAATTTTAGCTGGCGGATTTTCATTCGGAGGAAGTGGTGATAAAACACAAACTTCCAAACCATCGCTATTTGGGGCATCAACACAAAATTTTTCATTTCCTACATCCTCAGCTGCACCATCTACAGGTTTAACATTTGGCAGTAGTACAACAACAGCACCAAACACTTTTGGATTTGCTGGTAAGCAGTGGTACTAGTTGGGGTCTATATTATTAACTAATTGTGCTTTTCTAAGGTCCAGTTCCTTCTAGTACTACTAATACATCCACACCACAGTTTTCACTTGGTGGATCTTCTACAACTACATCATTATCTCAAAATCCCATTGTTAGCTCTTCTGCGTCTAACACAGGCTTTCAATTGGGCAGTAGCTCAACAGCATCATCTACAGGCTTTCAACTAGGAAGTGCTGCTCCGACATATTCAATAGGTAAGTGAATAGTTGAATAAATTAGTTTTCGTTTTTCTTATGCTTATTTTCTTCTCTTTGAAGGATCCAGTACACTTTCCACTGCCGCTCCAAAATTCCCACAGAGCACATCAGCTCAAACAACTGCAGCTTCAACTGCCCCTTCAAAGTGAGTTCTTGATTATTTAATATATAGGGACTTTTCAAACTATTTTAATAATCCACCCACTCTATTTAATTTATTAGGAATGTCGTAGCTACAGCTACTACTACAGCCCAAAGTGTTACTTCTGGTAATCTCACATACAATCAACTAGAAGACCAAATAAACAAATGGACACTCGATCTGGAAGAACAAGGAAAGCATTTTATTAATCAAACAAAACAATTGAATGCTTGGGATAGCTTATTGATTCAAAATGGAGATAAGATTAAAGTACTGAATAATAGTATAGAAAGGGTGAAACAGCAACAACACCAGCTCGATCAAGAACTTGACTTTGTTTTAGCACAGCAAAAAGAATTGGAAGAATTGGTAGTTCCATTGGAGAAAGAATTAGCTAGTATTCCCCAGTCAACAGATCAAGAAAGGAATAGAATGTAAATTTAATTTCAAAGCCTCTTATTATTCATATTCAGAATTTTTCTAATTGTAGATATCAGTTAGCTGAAAGTATGGACTCACAAATGAAGCAAATGTCTGAAGATTTGAAAGGAATTATTGAACATTTGAATGAATCAAATAAAGAAGAAGATGCTAATGATCCTGTAAGTATATTCAGTTACATTATCACCTTGATGGGGATATTATGGCGATCTCACAACATGTAATTTTGTAATATCTCATTTTAGGTAACCCAAATCAGCAGAATATTGAATGCTCATATGAATTCACTGCAATGGATTGATCGAAATACTGCTCAGATTAGTTCATATCTCGAACAAATATCCAAAATGCAAGATATGAATAGAAGAAATAATGCTATTGATCTGTAATAGTTCATTTTCGACATGAATTATCATTACTTTCGCAGAAAACAATTAATAGTATTTTTGAGAAATAATGATTTTTAGGAATTTTGTATGTTTTTTGTCAAATAAACTAATCAATTTTGAATGGTCTTTTGATTTGAATATTGATTTTATCTCAAAAATATAGAAGGGCCTAGGGGAAAAAACAAACTAATATTTTAGTTACATAAGATTTATTTTGTTTATTAAAACAAAAAATTCAATAATAAATAATTCAAATTAACTATTTACACACATCTTATGAACTATTAAGTACACATCAGTTTTTGGAAGGTACTCTGTTAAAAAGACTATTTACAATTACATATAATTTTTTCACTTATTCGACTATAAGGTAATAATTTTACAAATAAGTCTAATTATCTAAAGTGCAGACACATGATTAATATACAACAAGGTGCAAGGTGACATACAACTTATGAGAAAATTAAGGAGCATGATTTGCTAAAGAAGTTTAAGGTATTTGAAGGAATTTATTTAAACATATTTGTTCTAAGAGCAGGAAGTTGAATAGTCGGGATATCGTCAATATTTTGGTAATGAAATGCCAAGAAAAGTGAGATTATTGTTGCTTAACACCTTCAATCACTTATATACAGAACACTTGATGAATTTTCAGTGATTTTTCGAGTTGATCTATACTCCATCTAATATATTATGTATAATGAGCTGGACAGAATATAAGTTTTATTTGGCAGTTTTGAGTTGAGTATTGTTGGTTAAAATGATATAGAGTTTCATTATCTATATAATAAGATGCTCGTGATTTATAGGGGTTTTTCTTCATAATGTTTGAAGACTCAAGAATGTTGATGATGGAAATGGAATGAAAAGGGTACATATGAAATTTTTGATTTTCATAAAATACTTCGAATAGGTATAATATGGCCAATATTTATAGCACAAAAGTGATTTGCATTTGCATTGGCCACAATTACACAGTGTATTTCGCGCAAAGATAGATAGATCTGATGGATACTTTCGCGTGAAACATAGGTATTCCGCTTTTTATCCAGATATAAAAACATTTGTCTCTATAATGTGAAAACTGGGTAATTGATTGATTCCAGAGGTAATTTTTGTTTTATAAGAATGCATGCTCTCAGTTTATTTACACACTATTGATTATCATTGACTGATTTAGAATAAAGAATGTTAGGTATTTCATGTAGGTGTGAAGAAATATAAATGTTTTGACCAAAGGTTATAGAGCTTTGGTTCAACGATATGAAGGGTATCAACTTGGATGATTATTTATTTAAAATGCGCACTTCGAAAACTGCTATCATTCGATTTTGTACTGAGTTTGGTACTTTTGAGTCCAATGTCAAACGGATATTCTAGCAATTTCGTTACAAAACCTTACGTTCTAATGATTTGAATAATATATGACATTGTATGACGATGGAGTTCTAAGCATTGAGTAATAAATTAAATGCAAACAAGTTTGTCATCGCCCATCTCATAGGCTATATTTACAACAATAAAGCTTTCAGTCTAAAGGAATTCAATACTTTCGTATAGATCTAATTGCAAACATGTTCTTCCTTTCTGTATCTGCATATTTCGCAGACTACGTTGCAACACCATACGAAATTGCATTTGCATTTTTCTTCTACTTCTCGTACTCTCGTTTGGTAACCTCTTCCACAGCACAGCAATCGGCAACCGTCGATTCCTTGACTTGTACGATTGCACACCCTCCCTCGTGTACCTAGGACATTCAGCCTGCAGGAATACAATGAAGATTATAAAAACTATCTCAGGTTGTCTCAGTCAAACAAAATCCACAAAACTCATTTTATTTAGTGACCTACGTTTCATTTTTCTCGCAGTAATCTGGAGAATCGTCCAGATACACCAGATCTGTCTTGTTCGGTTTTTTCAAGTCAGGACTGACTGCCCGTAATTTTTTTCGCCGTCGCTCCACGAATTTCACATGGGAAGCCCCTTCGTAACGCTGGAAGAGTCCCTCGGCCACCTGGCGAAAGGATGGGAGTCTTCTCCAGCATATCTGCATGCTACAAGAGCCAGACACACCGTGACACTTGCACGTCCTCTGCATCCTCGATCTAACAGCCTGAAAAAAGGGTCGGAATTCTAAGGCCTGGTTTGCAGACGCATAAATGATTGAGGGATAGCAGAGGGCTTTGAATTACATATTACTTATTCATTAGTTTTCCTCACTAAATCTTAAAAAAAAGAAAAAGCTCTAACTAAATGAATTCGATTATTTTCATCAAGAATCCTTTTAACTGACAACTGGTCGAAAAAAATCAGTCCTATCTTAAAGAGTGATTTCCTGTTTATCAAATGAAATTGTACACCGTAAACACTTCGTATCGGCTTGTTAAATGGGATATTTTCGTTGTCTAGTTTAGAATTCGACTACTCAAGTCTGTCAAACATTTCAATCCGAAGCCTTTGTTATATTTACGCTAAAATGTCGTGTTTATGTGCAAAATTCGGGTCATCTTTCATCTGCCTTGATCTATCACCATAACATCCATCAACGATACTTATACATCATTTTTATTTGTAGGAACGGGCAAACGTTTCGCGGCAAGTGCAATAAATGAATTTTTGAAATTGGGTGTGCAAAATCCGGTATCTTCTTGTTTATTATTGAAATCATGATCGAAAGTTTTTCAAGACAAAATGTTCAGTTGATGCAGCTCGGCATGTTTATAAACTATGGCATAAACTTGACTTGACTGACTTGAATCAAATTATTTAACGATGCCCAGAACAATAGCTTGCAAATATTTGCTACGGAAAGTATTCTAAACATACGTGGGATGTAAAGCATGGCGCAGAATTTATTTACCAATTTCGCTCAAGATTGATGCATGAAAATCGGAATTCGAGTTTTGGTAGGTTTGGTACATTGTTACCGAATATTCTGGTATCTCAAACGGAACATACTTCATAAAACTGAATAATAACATAATCAGTAGTCATGAGTCTCTGACTCGTACAAATATTGATTTTCATCAAGTATCGGCCACATCAATTCAACATTCATTAATGAAGCAACTGCTCTAAAACAATATAACCTATATTGTCAACTTACCCTTCTTCCAGCTTCGTTGTTGTGCAGATTCATCAGACCAGTGGCTGTGTTTGGATCTTCGCGGACATCCAAGAATTCCCTGCTAAATCTCTCGCCATATTTGATGTCTTCCGAGCATCCTCCCCACTTCCATTTGTGCGATTTTTTCTGTCGTATTTTGTTGTCACATGAGCACTGCGGCAATTCTCCCTTTGAACATGCCCTTGTGACTGTGAATGCCACACTGGCAGCAGATATGGCTGATAAGTAGGCTGCCTCTCGACTCTCTAAGATGAAAAAACATGTTAAAATCCGCTAATATAAGTTGAAAAATTTGTAAGAGTTGGAAACTGGCTATCATATTTGCAAATACAAATACAGTCAGTATTACGACTTTCTGTACAACCTACAGTACACTAAATTGGTTCGTGTGTACCGTGTAGGCTGATTTATCTCACCAAACTTGGGATTTTAGAACAGAAAATACACAATCTGCTGACCACCTCAACTGGAGCACATTGACATCATCAAAAGAAAAATAAGGTGAAAATCTTTAAATGCCACTAGATTAAGTAGGGTTCAAAATCTTCTCAGCTCAAGTTCAGGCGAAAATATTGACTAGAAATCACTTCTGATCCTTACAAATGTGTGCAATTGATATCCAAGACACTTACTTATAGATACTACTGCTCCAAAGGTGGAATTCTTTTCTGGGAAAGATGTGCAGTTCCATCGGCTGTTTCTAAATTGATATTGACATTCGTCTATTGCTAATTTGGCTCCCCCTCCTAGGACCTGACGAAATGTAAATTTAGTATAGCATCAAAACTACACTGCGCAAAAAAATTAACGCACATTATGGAAATCTCAAATTTATTCTACAACTGAAGGTGTTCTCAATGATAATTATTTTTATCAGAATTATGCATGCATATGTTCCACTTCCAACGGTTTTCTTCAATACAGATGTTTTTTCCCAACAGGAATAAAAAAAGATGATATTATCAGATTTTGAATATACCTATTGGCTCCATTCTAAAATCAGTTGTTCTCTTGATCAATAGTTTTTCTTTCGTTTGATTTTCTACACTCGATCGCTATGCAACGCGAAACACGCAATTTGACCCAAGAGGAATGTGCCCAAGCGGTATTTTTGCGAGAAGAAGGGTGGACATACACAAGAATTGAAGAAAGGTTTGGAGTTTCCCATACAAGTGTGACCAAAATGTTGCAGCGATTCAAGGAGACAAGTATGAATGTCCGAAGACCAGGACAGGGTAGACCACGGGTAACAACTGCCATTCAAGAACGTTACTTGAAAGTTTCTTCGTTGAGACAACGGTTTGCAACCGCTCGCCCCCTTCAAATTCAGCTTGAGCAAACTCATGAGGTGCAAATTAGCACGCAGACAATAAGAAATCGCCTCAGAGAATATGATTTAAGGCCTCGTGTCGCGGCAAGAGGCCCAGCTCTTAGCCCAGCCTATCGAAGGGCGCGTTTGGATTTTGCGAGAGAGCATATCCATTGGGAAGAGGCCGATTGGGAAAGAGTTCTCTTCACAGATGACTCTAGATTCTGCCTCTACCATTGTGATCGATGTTCCCTTGTATACAGACGTCCACATGAAAGATATGCTCAGTGCAATTTCCTGAATACTACTGGTTTCGGGGGAGGATCGATTATGGTATGGGGTGGAATATCTTTGACTGCTCGCACAGACCTAGTGGTCGTTGATAATGGAGCTATGAATGCTGATAAGTATATAAGGAACATTCTTGAAGAGCATGTAGTGCCATTTGCCCCATACATTGGTGAAAATTTCATTTTTATGGACGATAATGCCAGACCCTATCGTGCGCGCATCGTTCAGGAGTTCCTTGAAGAGGTTGAAGTCTCTCGAATGGAATGGCCAGCAAGAAGTCCAGATCTCAATCCGATTGAGCAGGTTTGGGACAACCTCAATAGAAGGCTGAGTTCGGAAAATCATTCAGCTACTCTTAATGACTTAGGAATGCAACTCGGAGAAATCTGGGAAGGATTAGATCAGAACATTTTAAGATCACTCATTTTGAGTATGAACCGTCGTTGCCGAGCTGTAATTAACGCAAGGGTAAAATACTAAGCATTAAATCACTTATCAGCATTTCAGTATTTTAAAAATTGTTCATTTCTCTTCTTTCACATAAGATTCGGTGAAATCCTGAATTTTTCTTCCATTTAATGTGTCTTGTTTCGTTCAAAACCTTCCCGAGAGAACATAAAAAATAAGTTATAAAGTCAATGTAGAGTTAACTTTCATTAAAATTGAGATTTTCAGAATGTGCGTTAATTTTTTTGCGCAGTGTATTTGGGCGAATCAACACTGCAATAAGAATTGCATTAGTAGGTACTCACTGGTAATATTTTGTCGTTCAGCGAACACAGTTCTTTTTGGCGATCCATCAGGTACTCTAACTTGTTGCATCTTTCTCTAAAATTAGAAGAAGCTAAGTCCACGGAGTTCAACATTGAATTCGTGAGTCCTAAGTGCCTGGAAAAATATCAAACAATATCACAACAAATTCAACATTCAATATTGAGCAGTTTTGGGTACAGATTGATTGGAAGCATGCTGGTGATGGCGAGTTATGAATAACGATTTTAATGAAAAAAAAACGCAAAATCGTAGAACCCTATTTTCGAACTCTCCCTTAATTTTTAATACTTTTAAGGGTGCTTGACTTCCCGATAGCTTTCATATGAATATATGCCCTTTGAGATTGAAGGAATGTTCTATTATGCTCATCATAACGTCATAAATTTCTTTGAGATTTGCTCAGTTTTATATTTGATTATACTCTTAGATGAGCTTGGATATTTCTTGTCTGTCTGCTAGGATCTACTTCGTCATAATGAAATCTCATTCTGCATAAAATCTGTATACATTTGTGCAGTTGAAGGATGCTACTGAACGTAAATAATCAATATGAAGCGTGCTTTACCGAAGAGAAGCTCTTCACATGCAGAAAAAAGGGGAATCCATATTCCTATTGGCATCATAGAGAGAATAAAGCCCTACACGGCATTTCCGGGTCGGGTTGAAAGAAGGAACATGGTATCGAATTACGCAGAAATGCAGAAACAGCAAACTAATTAATCTACCAGAACCGGGATTGGCTTCAGGCCTCCAATGGCAGCAAATTTCCAAGGGTTACTTCATACCCCATTGGCTTGCAAACACGGCCATTGTTTGTCCATTGTTTGCGGACAATGAAACCATTATACGCATTTGCATTCATCTTTGAGCTATTCAACTAATCAACGTTGAAAGAGGAGCAGAGTGGTTTTCTTCAAGGGGTTAATCAGGGGACTTGGCCGAGATGGCGTAGCTTAATTAGCTGGAAAAAGGCATGGCAGATGGTTCGGTTCACTCTTATTTTTTTTTTTTTTTTGAGAATGGCGTTGTTGGGTTGGTGAGATCACTCTTGAAGTAAAAGAGTCCTATGTTGAGTGTTCTTGAATGTATAAAGTATAGCAGCTATGTGATTCTGTTTAAATTTGGAAAAATAGGATGCACAACAGCTGTACTCTGTATAATTTCTGCTCGACTCCTAGAGTTGATGGCATGATAAAGTGTCAATATTGAAGTCTATTTAATATGTTAGAAATGTAACGATTAGAGTGAAATAGGTACAAATGTATCTTTGAGTTAGAATAAATCGATATCTATGGGATTCTTCCAATAGTACTTTTTGGCACAGAAAAGTAAAAGCTGGTAACATGTAATTGATTGTCCTAAGGTTTTATTATTACAAAATTCGAACTGCGTCATAAAAACCGTTTGGAATATGAATAAGTTCGTAGAAGCTTGCGTAGTTCTCTCCAAAGATAGAATATCTAAGTACATTTTCTCTGAAAGTGTGAATTAACTCCTGTAAAACTGAGTTTCTGAAAAGATGATTCATTTCAGGTGTATTCCTAGGGTTTTTCCGAACAGTTCTCAAGCGTCAAAAGCTATGGACGCGAAAGCAAATGTCGACGAAACTCCTGTTTATTTTTGAGTGCTTCCTAGAAGACCAATTAAAATTTGAAGCAGGAACATATGTTTTTACGGTTACGGTCTCGGCGATTATCATAGCATGTAACCTATCATTATGGTTAATAAACGAAAATTAGTCACAACTTTGTTACTAGAAATGTCTACCAATTAATTATTTCGCTTCGCTGATTTGGACTATTGACCGAAATTAATATTAATGTAAAGGTTCACGAAAACGCCAGTAGGGGGATCAAGGGGGATTGTCCTAACGAATATACAGGGTATTTTCAAAGGTGAGGCTTTTTTTTGACAGAAGGTACAACTCATCAAAATAAGTCATTTAACCAGCTCCCTGTATAGAACGAAGTTCATTGTCAAATATGGAGAGTAGAGACGAGAACGATCGCTGCTTTGAGACCATAGATTTTTTGAACGAAATCGAAATTGTCATCCCTCGTGAGAAGTGAACTCTTTTGAATAAGAATATCTAACCAATAAAACTGCATGGTTCAAAAGTAGATATTCTTGAAGAATTTTATTGGCATAACGCATAACATAATATATCGTTGATAACGGTTCTCAGCTGAGTATTGGATACAGAATCTACTCTAATACCTAAGTTTTAAATCTGAGATTGCTACCTTTTGTCGAAAAATCATCAGAAAAACCACGATGACACATAACCTAAAATAAAATGAAGGCTGTTAATTTAGAATTGACGCTAAAATCCCCACCCCTTATCGATAAACGTAGCGATCGCAGCGACTCCTAGCCTACGTTCCCCTTTTTCGGGGACACATTATATTACATAGACATAGAGACATGGACTGAGCAATGCCAGCATGAAATTGGCTATTTATTAGAAAGAGAGAAAAGCTCGTCGGGACATTACCTTTCTCTTTTTTGTTCACATAGAGGTGAGTGTAGACCAATCAAAATTCTAGAAAAAGACAACTGCATTCCCGACGTGTTTTTCTCTCTGTCACTTTTTTTGACCGTATTTCATGCATAGATATAAAGGGAAGGCACAGTCCATGTCTCTATGTCTATGTTATATTAGTACGGCGATCGTTCTCCTTCTCTCTACTCTCCATATTGTCAAATCTCAAATCAGAATGGACGAGTTCAGGAACCTTGTAACTAATAGAAAAAACTCTTTCAATGGAAATGTATTTTTTTTTAAACTATATTTGTACCTTTCGGTTGCTTTCATCATTTTACAATCCTTGGAATGTCCCTGGCTCTCAAATCCAAGTGATATAAAAGAAAATTTATATTGTATTTTCAAGGTAAGTTTTGACACATAGACTTATAAATAACATGGACTCCGCATGTGAGAGAGAAGTCGGTTGGTTGAATAAGATGGAAAGTTTGTGGGCAAGCTGTCAAAAGGTTATAGAACACAAGTTTATGCGAAAATTTTCTTCAATAAATTTTAAACAAGCTTCCGAGAAGACACACAGAAATTCCATAGCATTCCTTCGAAATCAATTATGTCAAAAAATATGTGAGTTTTAGTCAAAAATAGATGTAATGAGAATAATAATCAACTTATCAACACCTTGTGGGCAAAGTCTGCGAAAATTGTAAAAATTTTCCATAATAAATGTTCAACAAGCTTCCGAGAAGGCAAACAGGAATTCCTTAACATTCCTTCGAAATGGAAAATATAAAAATTATGTGAGTTTCATTCAAGAATAAATATAATGTGAATAATACTCAACGTATGAACACCTTGTGGGCAACGTCTGCGTTAATATCCATCATATGATTTTGACATTGCCCACAAGGAATCAGTTCATCTCTTTCTTGTTCGATCAAAACGCATAAGCCCTTCTCTCTCTAATGCATACAACCCCTCGATCTACTGAAAAGTCACGTGACAGTGAGTCCATGTATTATAAGTCTATGTTTTGACATTATTCAGGCGTTTTATTCGTGTTTCCTTCATTATATTTATGGTTTCATCCATAGACTAATAATTTATCTTAGAATATATTCTATGTTCTAAGTAATTTAAGCCATATTTTGGCGATTAAGCGTCTTAATCGATGTCTTAAAGCGTCTTTAAGCGTGACGTCATTAATTTTGTTGTCGCAAAAATAGAATATCGCTGATGGTTGAGTCATCTGTTCGCTGTCAAATGAGAATCGAATTGTGAATTTTTCAATTTCTGTTCTTTGGCTATTATTTGAAAAATATTTATTTATTCTAAATGATAATGCAGTTCCCTAGTAGGAATTCAAATCAAATTCGATATAAACAACATATTCTCCCTTCTTCTTTATATTACCTCTTTCCGCTTTCCCCTTAAGACGACACAGGCCAGAGACAAGATGACTCTATGACACAGGCGCTCCCCACAGACCGCCAGGTTCCGCTTTAAGCGTCTTAAAGACTGACGTCATGACTTATTCGCTCGAATAGCACCGCTTAAAGACGCTTCACGCGTCTTAATCGCGAAAATATGGCTTTATGCATTAAACTTTGGTTTGATCACAGAACGCCTAAACTAAAAATGTGTTCTGTGATTAAACCATAGTTTAATAATAAATCCTTGTCTATGGATGAAACCATAAATATAATGCAGCTTTTTCCATTATTTACAAGGTAGACAAACGAACAATGTAATCGTTCAAAAGATGGTTTTCTTTTCTCACAGAAGAAAAACACAACTTTCCCCCTACACCTAATAGTATATCGCGATAAGCCCCAAACAAATCACATCGATTGAAGGGACAATGATCGTGTTATAGAAACGATAAATATGCGCGGCACCGGAACACGTGCTATGCCCATTGAGCGGCTGGCTAGGGCAGGGAAATTGGAAGACGCGATCCGGTCTATTTTATTTCCCCAGATTTCAATATGTGATTTGTTCCAGTGTTGGCGCTATTGTCCAGCGTTTGTTGCGGGGCTCCGGTGGGTTTTCGGATATCGAATTATTTCCCGTACAACTTTATGGACGTCGTAAAAAGTAACGATTCAGACTGTGTGCGCCCTTCGCAGTCGGTGCAGACCGCCAGACTTAAACTATTTCATTCCTTAAGGGCATAAAAACATGCTTACCGTTCCGATTCAAACCGTGCTCACAAATTACAATCGTCCCAAACAGGAGGGATCGATTTCGGGGGATTTTTTATCCGCTCCTTCGGTAATCTTACGTACAATCCAATTCTCGATATATTGGCCGGAGTCTAGACCGGGCAGGTTTACATGACGGGAAATTTGGCCTTCGACCATGAAGGAAAACTTTTACGATCGACTCTATAAGTTGCGAGATTCCTCTGTCTTTGATTTTGTATAATTCGTAAGTAATTTCTCATTCACCACAAGATTCCATTAGAATCTACAGGGTGAGTCTTTGACTCGTGCAAATAATATAACAGTAGATTCTTGAGGTCAAAAGAAACACTTTTTTCCCTTACCAATTTTTCCGAAACGGCTCGGTTTAAAAGATACAGGCTGTTGAAAAATCATAAAAATATATTATTTTCATATCTATTTTACAAACGGTTTTATCGAATCAAATGAATATCGGAATATAGTTTTTCATTTATTTGATTAATCTTCTTCGAACACGAGATACATTTTGAAGTCTCTTCAAAATAACATGATGACTATATCTTTTTATCAGGGTTGAATCGGAAAAAATGGTAGATATAGGAATAAAGTGTTTCTTTTGACCTTAAGAATCTACTTCTCTCACCCTGTATAAGGAAGGTGTTGGCTAAAAACACTCAAACTTCATGAAAAACGTAGAACACGTAAGAGGTCAAAAAAACAAATCATTATTTAAAATGAAGATGAGGCCCAATATAGGAGGTTGAAGCTTTGCGAACTTTCAAAATGCTCCCTTGAGAGCTTGTTGTCAAGAAAGTTTTCTTTTTGAACAGAGAATTACGGAAAGAAATGTTGTAGATTCAATATAGGGAAATAAATCCATGCTGTAAAAGTTATTTGATCTTAGAACATAACGAAAGGTTAAATGGGGTGAAAGGGAGTTGAGCCATATTTCCTGCCCATTAAACAGATGGAAAAATTTAATAAGGACCCATTCATCTTCATCAAACGGCGTTCATTCCATTGATATTTGTAATGCCAATCAAATTATGAAATTCTATTACACACCATTCTGCCGCTATATCGCTTATGGTATTGTATGTCCAATATAATGCATTTCATAAATGCACCCCTATATTAATACCCAACGTGGAAGATATATCGCATGCGATGAGTGATAATATCCTCTTTCATCTCGTTCTTTTCTCCTTCTGCTCTGCGCTGCACTCCGCTGTGAATCGGATGTTTTGCTGGAGCATTTTTATTTGGAACGAAACAACTCGAAAACAAGCTATGTTATGGTTCGGATGAATTTAACTACATATAGTCCATTCAGTTTTATAAAAGCAGTCCGTTGGCCATGGAATAATTTTCTTAAGTCTTTATAACTAGAACGGAGTAAGGAGTAAGGCTAGCACATACATGAAACGTCATTAATGTTAAAACGCTTTGCATTTGCTAGCTCCTATTTGTTTACGCTGCAAAAATGCCTGAATGCAAAAAAAAGAATAAGGAAGTGCTATTTTGAATTGAACTCTGCTCATTCTAAAAGTAATTCGCTTGATATTTTGAAATCGACAATTTCCTCCTCCTCATATTATTCAGAACAGTTTATAGCTTCGCCAATACTTCAGGTGTACTTTTATGAAGACAAGCTTGTTATGAAAGAACTGACTGTTGAACTGTAGGTGCATTCATACTCTTCTAATGAATGATAATAATTGTACAAACACAAGGATGTATAGATGGGAGGATGTCAATGTTAATGGCTTTCTATCTGTTTCATCTTAGAGGTTAAGGAACGTTATATAGACTTCTTGCTCAAAGTAGACAACGTTGAAGGAATGGTTATAACGAATAGCAAATTCAGATATGTTTCAGATTCAGTTAATGATTTATTTTGGGGCAACATAATGAGT
This sequence comes from Coccinella septempunctata, assembly GCF_907165205.1. NCBI lineage: Eukaryota > Metazoa > Arthropoda > Insecta > Coleoptera > Coccinellidae > Coccinella > Coccinella septempunctata. Next base: position 45,764,216 of record NC_058190.1, on the reverse strand, counting down.
AGGGAGAATCTCAAAATGTGTTTTCTTTATTTTAATTCATTATCCACGAGATGCTTTTTCGAATAATAAGGTGCAAACACACAACAATTATTTATGATACACCTCTACATTGATTAATATCCATACTCAAATTACGTGAATAGAACTACATATACAAAAATAGGTTCAGGAAACTCATTCGGGGAAATATTCACAGAATTTTTCTAATGAAACCGAATGACTTTATAATTATCTAGAGAACACACGAGTAGGTTTATTCCATTTCTAATTGAACAGATACGTTCCACAGATTTCCACTTTCGTGCATTCGAATTCCAAGAATATTCATGTCACAATAAATCCTGCTGATTTAATGAGTGTAAGCTGAAAAGGTCTTCAGTATACTGCTCAACACAGTATTATTTCTAATAAACATCTATGAACTGCATGAATAACCTCTTATTGAATAATACATGGTGAGACTTGTACGTACACAAAATTCCTGAGGTCAAAAGAATCACTTTTTTTGCCATTTTTTCCAATTCGGCTTGGCTGGAAAGTTAGAGGTTGTTGAAAATGTAAATTTCAGTTATAGGTTTTATCGAATCGAAGGATTTTTGAGGTAGATATAGTTTTTCATTGATGTGATGAATCTTTTTCGACACTAGATTTCACCCACATCTTCCAGTTTCTTCGTATGACCATTACATACCATAAAAATAACAGAAATCAAAAAACCCAACTTTCAAGAGTGAGTTGAATGCTCACGATTGTTTCATCATTTTGGAAAATGAAAGTATTCTTCTTATTTACTCGTATAACGTACCGTTTTTGATTAATATGATATTCAAAATTAAAATTTTATTGTCTGAATGCAACTCTGTTTAAAAAATCCACAGAATAACCTCAAAACATAACACATTACATATGTGTGGTGTCTCAGATTCAGCTTTATTCTGAAGGGAACTTTGTCCAAGGGCGGATTTACGGGGAGGGGTAATGGGGGTAACAACCCCCTCATCGAAATCCTTACGATCTATGGTCATGTGAACTTTATTTCGAATGGTTATCTGAGGAGATATTCCCCCCCCCCATGAAAAATAGCTGTACCTACCCGTCCTTGATTTTGTTGGTATTATATTGTTCTGCGTTTGTCAACTATGGTTTATTCATTTATATGGAAATGAAATCAATGATCAATCAATACTATTTCAGTTTGTTTCAGTTACAATAACGCTCTCGCACTTATTTCCTTTTTTTTCTAAAGCGGAAACAAGTGCCAGTCAAAAGTACCATTTTTATTATTCCAATATCTTGAATTTGTAGTATTCTTCCAAGCATATACCTAGGTTAACATCAGGGCGCATTCGCCATTTTGTATCTATAAAACCATGGTCCAAAGTCTATAATTTTTTTAGTACACTTTTTTCAAAAGTATGGAATGGAGCTTCTAGGAAGATCTTTCATGAATTATAAAATAGTAGGAATTTATTGTGAAAGCAAAATACATGACGATTCATGCAAGCTAATGTATTTAAATTTTTGTACTAATCTAATTTCGATTGACATGTTGAAAGATGAATTTCTGTTTGTTCCTACAATTCAGAACTGTTGATTCAAAATCAGTTCTGAACCGTTATCGATACAGATATAGCCATTCAAGAATGACTGACACCTCGGGTGCCTATGGTAAATATGGTAATAGCCCATAAGTAAAGATTTTGTGTTTCCATAGGCACCCAAGATGTCGATCATTCCTATTCTTGAATGAACTACTCATATTCGGTAACTGATTCAATTCTGAATTAGTTCAGGATGCAACGAGCCTCAAGTGTACAATTCACTTCACATTTATTTTCGACGTATCGATGCAGCTCTCACATCCGTCAAGATCTAAATAAATCTGGAAAATGAACGGAGTTACGGATTATTATTTATAAATTGAGTTTTTGAGGAACATCTATCTATTCCGCCACGTAAAAAGTAATAAGGAGCATATGTTGCTCGTCAACTGTACAAATGCAATAATTGCTATAGGAAAATGCGTTCGTGGGAGATTCCTGAGTTTAATATGTTTATCGCATGTCTCAGCTGTTTACGTTTCTAAATTTAAGGTGCTAGTGATGGAAAAGACTGTTTATTTTCTAGTTCGAAACGCTCACCCTGTTTTGGTCTAAATATATAATATAACGAAAAGAAGGTCAGCAGGGGTTATCAACATGGTTTTATGCTGATTAACAAGGGTAAGCACTCAGAAGTTCCGAAAAAATCTGATTCTCACCGAAATAAGCCCAAGAAGAAAATTATTGACGAGACTGCCTCGTTTGAACGTAAAAGTTCGATTTAAATTGACAATAATTGAAAATATCGAAGAATTATCGATGCATCCTTGGAAATGATGAGCTGTCTTGTAATACTTACATCGTTTCTGACAGGGAAACATGTCTCTTTGGTTAAAAAAGCAGTTGGGAAATGTTCATTTGGCGAATCGACCACAGATACAGCGAAAATCATCTATAGGCCTCCCGCGAATATTTGACAGCGTCGCAACTTAATTAAGCGAAATTTCTTTATTTATTGATGCAAACGCGCCAAAAAAGAATGCCAATGTGGCATTCGCACAGTTCAGCTTCATAATACCTCCGTTTTATTAACACCGTTTTAATCGCGAAAGGCGCACTGAGCATTTTATTGATGCTATAAAAAGATACGATCCACTACCAAATACCAATCTACACTAAACAATTTTATGGGCCGAATTGGGAAAGAGCAGATACTTAGTTAATGGCACATTCTGTGAGCCATTAGGTACCTCATTCTGGATATGTGCAGTTGCTTTATGTTCCTAATACTGCTGTTACTCATCACTCGTTCCCGGTCTTAAACTCCTACTTTGTTAGATCTATCCTCTGATGGAAGCTCATCAAGTTCGTATGGGTTTTATGATGGATTTTATGCGAAGATTCGACCGTTTCTCCCTTCGTTTATTTTCTTTTCGATTTGCGGAATCGAAGAAGAAACGCTGCGGGATTTCCGGTTTCATGATAATCTGAGGCATGAGTAGTGTTGTTTTTCTGTGAAACAAATCTTCAGAATTGAATGAAACACATGAGAATAGGGTGAGTCTTTGATTTGTATATATGTATAATAGATTCAGAAGATTCCTGAGGTCCAAAGACACTTTTTTCTTTGCCATTTCTTCCAATTCAGCTCGGTTGAAACGATAAAGGCAGGATACAGATCCAAAAAAAGTAATTTTCAGGTACCTATATCTCCCAAACCATTTATGCGAATTAGATGATTTTCGGAATGAAGTTTTTCATTTATGTGATGAATCTTCACAGAACACAAAATTCGACTACACCTTCCAGTGACTCGCAAGAATATTTTAACACTAGATTCTTGAGGTCAGAAGAAACACTTTTTTCCATAGACATATGTCTCTATGTCTATGCTTTTTCCTATATCGTTATGATTTCATCACAGAACACATTAGTAGCTGAGGCGTTCTGTGATGGAACCATAGTCTAATCTAATAAAATATAAATTATAAATCTATGGATGAAACCATAAATATAATGCATGAAACAGAAAAAAAACGCCTGAATAATGTCAAAACTCACCTTGAAAATTCAATATAAATTTTCTTTTATATCATTTGGATTCGAGACCCGGGGACATTCCAAGGATTGTAGAATGATGAAAGCTACCGAAAGGCACAAATATAATTAAAAAAATACGTTGCCATTGAAAGAGTTTTTACTATTATTCACAAGGTTGGCAAACGTTCCTGAATTGATCCATTGTCGTTTGACACATAGACAAATTAGTTTATCTATGGTTTGATATTTTTTATGGCTGATAACGATATGATTGGTTTTACGAATAAAAACGAAGTCTCATCTGAAGGATGCTGCATCGAAATCAATACCAGAAAAATGGAGTAGCTACATTTACATTTTTTTGTACTACATTCCGAAGGTAATTATAGTCCATAACCAACCAGAGGTTTACTTCTTGTGTTTACGTTCTATGGCGCCCACCAAATAAGCCAAATATTCAATATCCTCTGATATTGAAAGACATAAACCAGGACAGATCCTCAGCATACGTCTGACTTGAGACTGCCATCAATTCATGAGCCGAAAACCGGTAGCTATAGCTGGGGTTAAGATTTATACGCCATGCAATAAATGCCAGTATTAGCAATCAAATCTAGCCAGCCATCATAAAGTCGGGGGTCTGGACTCATAAACGTTTGTCTGGCCTTCCCTATCTGGACAAATTCAATCGCTTTCCCCAACCCCTGCGTCCACAGAAGTGGATGAATTTACTTTCTTGATTCTTCTTCGCTTCCCAAACTTTTCGGAGGACTGGGAAGGAAGAGATTCAACAGAATCAATCGACAATAGTCTTGGGCCAACAGAATTTTACTGGGAATATACCAATCGGAAAATAATGGAGTTTTGAATTAAAATTGAACACTTAATTTTTATCTTTCTTGTACAGAGTGGGAAAGAAGTAACGAACAAAATTCATAGCATTTGGTATTTACTATTTTGCAGAAAAAGTTAGCATTGCCATTTGAAAAAACCAAGTGACTAAAATCTACAGAGCTACTATTATCATAGTGAAATATTTTATTACACCAAGACCACCTGATGCTGAAAGTGTATTATTGTAATATTTGTGAAGATAATCAAACCAGGTTCAAGTTTTTGCGGACACTTTTCGTTACACTAGTTTGTTCTCCTTCTCTCTACCCTCCATAATTATGATGTGGAGCTTGAATGCCATAGGTAATATACTGACGTGTATTTCGAATCCTTTTCATTTTTCATTGAAGAACCCTTCTTCACTTTTTTACTGCTGGTTATATTCCCACGTAAACCCTGAATCGAAATATTGTAAATTCAGGAGATTATATTCTTAGGGCCATAAAGAGTTAGTGGAAATACTGCTGTACCTAATTCATTGTACGTAATTAATGTTTACGACTTCGTCAAATTACCAGTGTCATAAAAAGAAGGTGTATTCACATGTGAATAAATCAATATTAATTAAACGGCTAATGATTCAATTTCAGTTTTCGTTTTATGGAGGCCTCTCGGTTCTGCGAGGGCTATCAGGACGAAATAAATTTCCATTAGGTCCGACCGAACCAATGCTGATCATTACAAGAGGTGCGGTTTAGTTTCGTTGCTGTCATTATTTCCGTCTAGACTTATGTTCTTTCTTTTCGATTTTGTTTATAATCGAGCAAGAGAAACGTTATTATGGATCGGTCAGAGAGGTTCCATTGGCTGGCCCGCAAGATCCATAGATCTAACACCATTAGATTTTTCTTCGTGAGTTGTTTGAAACTCGTTTCTCTTAAAACATCTCTAAAAAATTATAGCTTCGCTGATTTATCTGATTATGCAGTAGAATATTTCATTCTTCTGGAATTAAACTAACTGATTTTTCTCCAATGACCCTGCGTTAACCAGAGACACCTTGTTTCTGTAACCTGTGATTTAGTCGATTAAAAATGGCTTTTTTACGTTTTTCGAAGTCTTGGATGCTGCGACAATTCGATTATGTTAATCTATAAATATTCAACATCGAATTTTCTCCCTGCAACTGATTTAATACTCGCTTAGGCCCAAGGAATAACAGCATCACTTTCCATGTTAAAATATTCAGATTTTATAATATCCGTTTTATTATTCATAAGACATGATTTTCAACATGGTTCCGGACAAACCCATTCAGCAGAGTATCGACAGAAAGAAGTAAAAAAAAGTTTATCACACTGAAACCACGGAATAGGATGGTATACGATTTTCGATGTAAACTCTTAAACTTGTGCGTTCCATCTGCGGCAAGGTGATAATAAATTTCGAGAAAGGCACTAAAACGCTCCTTTCAACTTAATGTAATACGTGACAAGCTGTCTTCTGCTTCGGTATTTTTTTCAATGGAAATCAAACCTCAACATGCGGTTGTTGTATTGACGTTGTAAACTTTATGGGAGAAATGCGCCGAAGGAAATTACTCATTTTTTCAATTAGCCTTTGGAAGGAATCTTTTATTTCTTGATGGCTTTGAAAAAATGTTTCGTCTAGCTCTAGCACCACCTTGAATGTTATATGGGAGGTCTTTATAAATGGCTGTAACATAGCGGTTGGCTTTGAGTTGCTGCTTTCTAACTGTATATCAAATAATTTCAAAATTGTCGCTCATTGTGATGTTAAAATCATACAACCCCGATGGAGGCCATAATAGTTCTCAGGGTCGCATTCAACGCAACCCTACTTAAAATCTACTTAAAAAATCTTCCAGTCCGAATGAAGGATGAGGAAGAAGTCGAAATATACTTGACACTTGAATCACCAGTGTTGTAATTCTATGATATACTTCAAAAAACATTGTAACCTTTGAGCATATTCTATGATAGTAGCATTCGAAGCATAGAACCGCAAATACATCAACAACTCCCAGGGTGGCAATTGTCCTTCAAAAGTTGTCAAATCCTTCCACCAAGAATGTCTTAGACGTGTTAGTATGTACCTGAAATCCATAATGGGCGATGCAAACGAGGCCATCATAGACAAAATTTTCGATAACATCAATGCTTCCCATCCAGACTGCCAGCTGGCTGTTGCAGCCATGACCGGCTACATTTACGGTGTCATCATGACCAAAATCGGAAAGACACTGGCACTGGCCACCGGAGGCGGCATCATACTTCTCCAGCTTGCAAACAACCACGGCATAATCACGATTCATTACAACAAAATCGCCATACCGAGAAACGCAGCCTACATGAGGAACTCTGTGGGTGATAGTTTTTGCCACGCCATCGATTCCATTTATACTTTTGCGAAGACGAACACGGTGTTCAGTATAGGATTCATTGGAGGGATGCTGGTTGGAGTGGGGAGCTGTTTGTAGTTTTATTCTTTTTAGGAAGTATATTTTTAATTTTATAAAGTTTTGAACTTCAATAAAGTCCACTCTACAGACCAATAATTGCAGATGCACTCCATCTGATGGAGGACCTGTGTTTTCTTAGGCAGCAGTTGGCAGTTTTTTCCTTCTATATGGATGCAACCCTTAAGGCATAAATTATAGATTATAGAGCGTTGTTTCGAAGACTAGGCTATAGTAGTTAAGAAGCTAAAGAAGCTAGAATCTTCACACTCTAAATTACTCGACGAAACTACTATCCTAGTCTAAGCAACGATTGACAGTCAGAAGCAAACCTAACATTTTTTGCCGAAGTTATGTGTTAGATAGATTTTTGGCAAATCCGTTTCTATCGTTATGCCAAATAGTGAATGTGTCCTTCAGATGAATTGAAACTAGGATCATTTGTGGCAGAACTTGGCAGATCATCGTGTAGGTATGAATGCTCCATCTGGGAGGCTGAATTCATTTCTGATTTCTCTGAAATCAACCTTGAATTTTGATCTGGGGACCTAGCTAAAAATCTAGCCGCATGCACATATCGAAAAGATGCCCGACAATGTTGAGAACCATAAGATACTTGCCAGTGGATTCTTCGAGGAAGAATTCCTCCAGATTAATTACAACTCCCTAATGGGCCGCCAACAATGATTCACGTATTTTCACGGTGGGAGTATCTCTGGATACAGCGGCATCGAGTGGGCAATAATTATCTTAAAGCTTCCATTACGGAGAAAGTATGGGCGTATCGAAAATAGCGAAAATAATGAAAAGACGCGAAGTTGAAATGACTCTTAATTGACGCCATAACTAATTCCGCGTGTTTGAGGCTGTCCGACCGGCCTCACGAACTGTAATTTAATGGAATTGGCCAGAGATTGGTTTCTTCAGAGGAAACGTTGAAACTTGATATTAACGCTAATATGTGTTCCTGAATTGAAATATTGAGATCGCTGGCGATCCTTCGGCATTCCGTCAAAGGTTTTCGAACAGTCTGGAATTCGCATTGCTGCTGAAACAAATTTTTGATATGACTCGACCACTGAATACAACTATATTCTGTTCCCGAACCCGGTGTGGTCGTTTTTTGCCCCACGCCAAGTTCAGGTAGTTGAGAAGTGGATGACAGGAGATGAGAACAGCGAAAACCAGGCTCTGTGGCCTTTGCTCTTGTTGATCGATCTGGATGCTTGTCAAGCATCAAACTGGATGCACTCCACCCAAGAATATATGGCATAGATAGAAGGTTCAATAGGGGATCAGAAGTAGTGGAGATGTGTAAAATTGTAAAAGCACTACCTTCTGATATCTTCAAGGTTTCAGCTATCTCAAGCAGTTTTATTCTGCTGTCTTCCTCTATACCACTAAGAGACGATCTCTCAAGATGAGAACGTTCTATAGGTTTAATGAGTGTGGTATTTGTAGAGGCATAATATAATTGTGACAGTTTTGTGGTCGAAACATAGATATAGTTTTTAGTTCTATGTAAATAATTAGAATTTAAATTATCACCTATGTGTTAAAAAACGATTGATAAAAAAATATATAAAAGTCACACTGAAGTATTGTATGTTTTCTCTGTATTTCATATTCTAATAATACAACATATTCATTCTTTTAACATTGTTGGGTAGATGGAGGCTCGATACATTTATTAGAGGGAAAATATACGAGGATGTATTAATATCCAGTTAGTCTAGACCAGTTCCTTCATAAAAAAAATATTGCGTAGTGCCAGTTTGAAGTTTGAGGTCAAAAAAGTAAACCAGAGTTACGCAATGAATCAAAAAAAAGAAGATGTCCACCGAAATTGTGAAAATCGAAAAAATTGGAGTATTGAGACGTCATCAAGTACCTGTATTTAAAAGGGTTAAGAAGTATGCAGATTTACGAACATATGCTTGGTACCCTTGGTGATCAATGTCCTTCGTATGCGACCGTGAAAATTTGGACTTCAACCTTCAAAAGAGGTAAATTTTCCATTGAAGATGATGACCGATCGGGAAGGCCAGTTTCTGTGTCAGTCCCCAAAAATATCGATGCAGTTCATGATATGGTTTTATCAGACCGTAGAATTGGGCTAAAACGGATATCTGAAGCACTGAATATTTCATACGAACGCGTTCATCATATAGTTCATGTCAATTTGGACATGGGAAAAATTGCTGCAAAATGGATCCCCAAATGTTTGAATGTTGACCAAAAACGTGCAAGGGTAGAAGCATCGCGTTCGATCTGTGCTCGATTTGAAAACGATGTAGACTTCTTAAACCGAATTGTTACTATGGATGAGACTTGGGTACATTTCTACGATCCAGAAACAAAGCAACAATCGATGGAATGGCGATACTCTGGTTCTCCAAGACCTAAGAAGTTTCGTGTCCAAAAATCTGATGGAAAAGTTCTTGCTTCAGTTTTTTGGGATTGCCATGGAGTAATAATGATTGATTTTTTGGATAAGGGTAGAACAATATCCGGAGATCATTATTCGGCGTTACTGACCACTCTACAGGAAAAAATTTAAGAGAAAAGACACGGAAAGCCATTCAAAGGTGTTTTGTTTTTGCAGGACAACGCCCCTGCACACAAATCTCATGTTGCCATGCAAAAAATTCGTGATTTTGGGTTTGAATTACTAGAACACCCCCCTTATTCACCAGATTTGGCTCCATCTGACTATCATCTCTTTCCTCAACCGAAAAAAAGTTTAAAAGGTCGTAAATCTTCCAACGAGAAGGTATTAAAAGCTGTGGAGGTCTGGTTTGCAGAGCAAGAAGAAACATTTTTTTTGAAAGGTCTAGAGACGTTGCAGGTTCGCTGTAATACATGTATCCAATTAAGAGGAGAATAATGTTGAGTAATAAAATATATTGACATTGAAATCTTGTTTGGTTCTATAGTAGGCTAAGAATTTTTCAATATATCCACCCCTGCACAAAGAAATGTGCAATTTCTATTTGAAAGTTGCAGTAAAACACCCCCTGTCTTCGCTGCTACACTATTAGTTATCACGATCTACCTTTTTCTCATCAATCTCTTACACTTGGGATTCCCCACCTTTCCGGATTTCCCTCCAAGTCATGTAAATATAATTCGGCGGTGCCATAACTCTCTATTTGTCTTGGAGTCAACGATGCACCGGCCGGGGGGTTGCTATCCGCTCCCTACGCCGGAAATGAGGGGCCCTAATGCAACGTAACAACCCCTCGCAACAACCACATGTCGACGCGGATAAAACAAGTGCTAAATTCACGGTTTCCCAGAGGATCTTGGCGGACTCAATTAAATTATTAACGGCTTGGCGATGTTTGTATACACACAGACCGTGAATCGCTAAAAGTCAACATGGAAGGAAGGATGAAGCCGGTAGATTATTAGTGGTGTTTATTAATCGTCGGGTCTGGTTTGGCGGTTAATTAACTATTTGTAGTGAGCTAGTGATTCCGATTTTGGGGGTAAATAAACGAGATCGTGGACGGTATCGAAGTTGGCGGGTTTCTCTCCCTGTTTTGGTATTCACGTCAAATAGGGAGGCAACGGGATAAGGGGTGATATAGACCTGGGGAATCGGAGGTTTGGTGGGAATTCATACACGCAAATTGGGATCCGGTCATGAATATGGGCGAAGAAAATTATACAGGGTGAGTCTTTGACTCGTACAAATATAATATAACAGTAGATTCTTGAGGTCACAAGAAACACTTTTTTCCTTTACCATTTTTTCCGAATCGGCTCTGTTTAAAAGGTACAGGCTATTGAAAATCCATAAAAAGTGTTATTTTACTTCTATCTCACAAACGGTTTTATCGAATGAAGTGAATTTCGGAATATAGTTTTTCATTTACCTATTTGATCTTTTCCGAGCACAAGATATGCACCTAGGTCTTGCAGTTTTCTCATTATGACCATTACGTACCATAAAATACGAAAAATTCAAAGAACCCAACTCTTGAAAGTAAGTTGGATGCTATCTAATGAATATTTGAACGTTTTATAAAATAAAAGAAGTCTTTATATTTTCTTGTATGCCGTTTTCGATTTGATCTTCAAAAATAAAAAATATCTGTGATATTCGGAAAATTGGGTACACAGATGTGTAGTATCACAGATTTAGCTATACTCCATTTACTTTTATTTTAGCACTCAGTTGGTCATGGAAATTTGACACATTTCACTCTGTATAGTACGAAAATGTGGGGTTATGAAGGTTGTCAAAACATTTTTGGGTTTTAAATCAACGGTATGTTACCCGTTATACGTAAAAGTTTCTGTTATTACGTATTTTATCACAATGTCGAAACTCTTCGGAAAATATGTGACGAACATAATTGAAGTTTATAGAAACTGATTGAGGGCATACCAAATCCAGTTATTTGCATGGAAAATACAAGGGATCAGTTTAATATCATAATATGCACTAGCTTGAGGATAGTTAATGTTCGTTATCTTCTTGGGCTAAAGTTTGAATACGTTACATCAGTTGTAGATTTCAAAAATATTAACCCGAAGATTATGCATATGATGCAGTGGTTGGGAATGGGTATCTCCCGAAGGAATTAACAGATAATTACAAGAATGCTAAATTCTTCAACAAAACAGGACAACTGGCGCGTATTTGTGGCGGTTTATCTTAATACATTGATATAATAATAATTAGGTATTTATTGGTACCTTAAGACATTTACAATGTATAGGACAAGTCAAATGAAAAATAGAAAAATAAATTTTCGGGAACTTATTCTACGATGATATTAATCGAAAATCCTATAGTAAACTTTTCGCATGAATTCACTCGAACATAAAATTATCAAATGCCACCACTTTTTTGATAGAAGGAAATTCTTTGTCATCCTCTTCATTCACAATCTTTCTGACTGTGGAAATATTCAGCTGAAATATAAGTTGTTTAGATTCAGATGAAACATTATATAAATTCTCTTACATTGAATATGTTCGCTACCGTCTGACGTATTGGGGATTTTAGAATATCAGGGTATAATTATTTGAATGAGCGGACCTGAATTCTAAATAGCACTTCCTGAAATCCTGTCTCTTTTTTCAATCACTTTCGGCATTTTCGTATTAAAAATCGATATTAGTTGTGTGTAAGATGTTTTAAGACATCTTAGTTGTGTGGCAACGGCGTGATGACATTAACGACATTTCATGAGTGCCAACCTTATCGTTCCAATTTTAGTATATGTACCGCCGAAGCGCGTACTGCCAACCTTACTCCGTTCTAGTTACCAAAACTTGAGGAAATTATTTCATGGCCAACCGACTGCTAAAATAAATGTGAATGGAGTATAGTTATTTTGAAGGTAAGTTTGATTTTCCATGGGTGGCACGTGGCACAGCTTATTATGAAAATTTAAAATCTTTTTTATCAGGGCCGAATCGGAAAAAATGGTATGGTAAAAAAGCTTTTCTTTCGACCTCAAGAATGTACCGTTGAAATATATGTACGAGTCAAAGACTCACCCTGTATAGACACGATTAATCCGAAATACTGATAATACATTTTAAAGTCTCTTTAAAAACATGATCCAAGTGCAAAAAGTAAGGGTTCTCTCTAATATCTACATACATTTTTTAGCAGTGTAAACGACACATGATGCTCAATTTCTAGCAAGTTGAGAGTTGTACCAAAAGACCATAAAGAATTCCTTTATCTGTCTCAAACTGTCCCCTTGATTCTGCTTTATAATTGTTTTTTGGAGCATCATCAAGTATGGCAATGGATAAATTCACAATCAGAAGGCGCCTTGGTTGAAAGTTTGCCAAAATCAGAAACATCGCAATCAATGGCCGTATCTCAAACTTTCCGCACTGGTATCTACATATATCATTCAGTCGATATGTCCGATTTCATTAGTACCAATTATTTCTCAATTTATCCGGACCATAAGAGTTTCAACAAAAGATGCTGGACCGAGGTGAGCTCGACACAACAAAGTAAATTATCCGACAAGACCATAATAACCTGCTCAAATTTATTACAACAACCTGAAACCTGTTATTAGGTCTGTCTAAAATAACGTTGCTGCGGTCTTGCAGATCGACTACACTTCAAAATCTCGCAAAGTGCGTTTTATTATGCATGCAGCACATTGAATGTTTGCATAAGGGGCCGAGGATCCATTTTATGTTTATTGAGTTATTCGAGAGAAGTCGATGATGGATATCAGTCTTTATCTCAGTCGAAGAATGACTTATTTGCCCAGCCTGAAGAATTTATGGGAAGAAATCAACCCCTAACAGACTGTGTTTCATGATTTTTGATCGAGAGGGACCAATTGCAAATTTTGTTAAATGTTTTTGACTAGTACCTAGTTCATTGTAGTAGTCGACGATGCTAAATCGGGATATACTCAAGAGTCGTGGAGACCTAGTGGATTTTGAAGATTTGATGGTAGAAAGACTATTTTGCAAGTTTGGCGCCCTCCCACACATTTCTGTCACGCTTAAATTGTCAGATTAAAAAAAATATATACTTTTCAACATGTAATTAACCACATATATCTTATTCTGACGAGCTCGAGTATGTACACTACGCAAAAAAATTAACGCACATTCTGAAAATCCCAATTTTAATGAAAGTTAAATCTACATTGACTTAATAACTTATTTTTTATGTTCTCTCGGGAAGGTTTTGAACGAAACAAGACACATCAAATGGAAGAAAAATTCAGGATTTCACCGGATCTTAGTATACTTGGTATTTCCACCCCTTGCGTTAATTACAGCTCGGCAACGACGGTTCATACTCAAAATTAGTGATCTTAAAATGTTCTGATCTAATCCTTCCCAGATTTCTCCGAGTTGGATTCCTAAGTCATTTAGAGTAGCTGGATGATTTTCTGAACTTCTCAGCCTTCTATTGAGGTTGTCCCAAACCTGCTCAATCGGATTGAGATCTGGACTTCTTACTGGCCATTCCATTCGAGAGACTTCAACCTCTTCAAGGTACTCCTGAACGATGCGCGCACGATGGGGTCTGGCATTATCTTCCATAAAAATGAAATTTTCACCAATGTATGGGACAAATGGCACTACATGCTCTTCAAGAATGTTCCTTATATACTTATCAGCATTCATAGCTCCATTGTCAAGGACCACTAGGTCTGTGCGAGCAGTCAAAGATATTCCACCCCATACCATAATCGATCCTCCCCCGGAAACCAGTAGTATTCAGGAAATTGCACTGAGCATATCTTTCATGTGGACGTCTGTATACAAGGGAACGTCGATCTCAATGGTAGAGGCAGAATCTAGACTCATCTGTGAAGAGAACTCTTTTTTCCCAATCGGCCTCTTCCCAATGGATATGCTCTCTCGCAAAATCCAAACGCGCCCTTCGATGGCCTGGGGTAAGAGCTGGGCCTCTTGCCTCGACACGAGGCCTTAAATCATATTCTCTGAGGCGATTTCTTATTGTCGGAATGCTAATTTGCACCTCATGAGTTTGCTCAAGCTGAATATGAAGGAGGCGAGCGGTTGCAAACCGTTGTCTCAACGAAGAAACTCTCAAGTAACGTTCTTGAATGGCGGTTGTTACCCGTGGTCTACCCTGTCCTGGTCTTCGGACATTCATACCTGTCTCCCCGAATCGCTGCAACATTCTGGACACACTTGTATGGGAAACTCCAAACCTTTCTGCAATTCTTGTGTATGTCCACCCTTCTTCTCGAAAAACCACCGCTTGGGCACATTCCTCTTGGGTCAAACTGGGAGAATTGATCGAGAACAACTGATTTTAGAATGGAGCCAATACATTCAAAATCTGATAATATCATCTTTTTTTATTCCTGCTGGGAAAAAACATCTGTATTGAAGAAAACCGTTGAAAGTGGATAACATATGCATGTATAATTCTGATAAAAATAATTATCATTGAGAATACCTTCAGTTGTAGAATAAATTTGAGATTTCCATAATGTGCGTTAATTTTTTTGCGCAGTGTATAATGATCGTTTTTTTTACTATTTTGACAAGCTGTCCTAGACAATTCCCCCTGTATAGAGATCAAATTTTTGGTAGAGCTACTCTAGAGGGTCCAAGGTCTCTTTATATTAATCTGACACGCTCGAGTGAATCCCAAATTTCCTTTTTGGGCTACCCAACTATAGTAGGTAAGTAGTACCGTGTGATGATTTAGAATTTCATTTATCTCATTCCTAATCCCCAATTAAAATAATGAACACTGCTAATAACGATGATTGCATAAGAACTACAAGAAAAATCCTTTCTAAAAACGGGCAAATAATGGAGTGACTGCAACAAACTCAGAAATTCCACACGAGTCAAGTTCCCAGCTAAGGCTGGGCCTTCGTACAAGGAGAACCCGCTTCACTAAACGTGAATCATCGTATCGACACACGAATCTATCGCAGAATTGAGCAATGTAAAATCAATTAGACCAAGTGACTAATAGAAAAAAACCCCCAGACACGAACCCCAGAACTGACGTGGTCGATCGAAATAGTAACTGCACGAAAAGTTCAACTCGGTTCCTGGTGGTCCAGGTCGTCAAGGTCTGTTCACAGCTTGCTTCTCTCTATCTTCCGCATCTTGATTTAGGAGTGAGGTCCATTCTACCTTATTATTAAGTCGTCGAAGTTAACCCTTTAGATTTGTGGCTCAGTAGGTCGAGAAATGTGGACTTTCAACCATCAATTATAGCTTTGATGTATGGATGTCATCACTTTTCCTGATGATCTAATGAATTTGGCGGAGAAAGTTCTGTTTAGAAAGCTCCACAAAAGAGTTTCAAGAAACGATAGAAATGTTGTAAGTGTAATGCTCCATCTCCAGAAATGATTCGTGATATTTTTGAAACTGGGGTACGTCTTTGTTTCTTTCATCTTTCATTTGTTTCTGGAAGTTGGAGAACATTAGGTAGGTACCCACTTCCAGGATAACATTTCATGTCGAAATATCAATAATGAGACTCAAAGTTAGTAACTAAAAATCACCGATACTTGGCACTTTACGAAACAGACTGTAGTATTCACCAGTTATAGAATGAACGCTCTCTCCTTTAACACCAATTCAATAAAGGTTCCCGTACATGTAGCCAAGATAAAACCTTAATTACCTCTCGCTATCAAATTATGTAAATTCCCCAATAATTATAATCATTATTATGACCGCGTATGTATTTACATGCGCATCGGTTTTGGCTTTATAGTCGAAGCGCGCTGCTTGAAATTTACGAACGAATATTTAAAAGCTAGTGAATAGCTTCAATAAAACTATGGCAGACTGGACGCGTACAGAAGCTGCGCATCCAATTAAAATTCTCGGAAGTTCTCTGTCGTGAGAACACTCGCATACCTTTATTTTTTTGAAATTCTCGAGAAATTATAAGTCAGATTGGTTGAATGTAAAATATTCTGCTCTTGGGCTCTTTACTCCCAACCAATGTTACATTTTTCCTTGGAATTTTTCAGATATTGGGTAGGTCAGAAGATATCTACCGCTTTTGACGACTGTTTTCACATGAACAAGTAACTATGTATATTCTTACTCAACTAGCTTCCCACCGACCAATACCAATCCTAAATGAAAGGCTTTCATAAAAATGCCACACAATTATGAAACTTCCAATTTCATCCAGTATAAACAACACAATGGACATCGGGCCTCGTCAAATCCCTAAACTCGTTCGGTGAGAAGGGTTGGCCTGATTAATTACCTCCCTCGAGGATCCAGACTCTTAATTGTTATAATTCATCGACTAACCTCGTTTAAATAGCTGATTAAATCTTTTTGTCTAACGCGCCATCAGCGCCGAACACATCATAGGCCACAAACGTCGAAAACGGAGTCTACGTCTAGAGAGGATTTATAAATCTTATTAGTGGTCTTTGTTGCTTATATACGCCAAACAATGGGAGGTGAATGGTCATTTTTCGATGATGATGAGTGTAGCTCACTCGGGGATTCATTCAGCTACTAGATTTCTCGAGACTGTGAAAGAAATAGGGAGAAGAAATAGAACATCGATGCATCGATACAATAATGAATTTTAAAAACATCTCACAATCATTTATTAACGTTGTTTATTTCTTATTGTCCATTCCATTCAGTATAAAAATTACCAGATTCAAACATAACCATAAATATACTAATTTGTAAGTTATAGTTTCTATGCACATAACCCATTTCTTCTTCTTTGCCAGATTAACTAACATAGAACACTATAATGACAACAAAATTCCTAAAACGAAGTTGAATCTATGACACCACATTTCTGTAATGTGCTATGTTTCAAGGTTAATTCTGTGGATCTTTTCAACCGAGTTTAATTCAATCAAAGTGCCCAATTTTTCCAATCAATGAGTGAAAATAATGAACCAAATTGCAGTAATCGTAAGTTCTTCTGCTTCTACTCAAGTCTTCAATGATATTTCTAATTCCATCCATTCTGGCGGTCTGTATGCGCTTGATGTGTGTAGGAGTTGATGCTTCCAAGACATCCTTATTTCCGTCATAAAAACAGGGATCGTTTATTTATTGCCACACACCGAAACCGCATCCAGTAGCATCTACACCCGATAGATACAAATAAAAATTAATTAAGTGCAAATGATCTGGTTACGTTAAAAACTGCAATCAACGATTTATTTAGTCTACCGCGTGGGCAAAAAAGTATTGGGCAATGAACATTGGATAAAAATAAACATCTTCACATAAATAATGCGGGTAAAGAGACGGACTTGTTCAGAAGTCCTTTTTATATGCTAGCATCCCGAGTGCACTACTCCAATTAGTGTATTTTATGGTTCAAATGGTTCTATTTCGAGTTAACTTTCACATCTTTCCAGAGACATAAATACCAAGTGATCCCATTTCGTAAAATTATTCATACTAATTTGAGTTTTGTCGTTTTTGAAGGACTTTTCGGACAGTGATTCGCGAGAACAGGATGTCTGTGATCTGTGATGTGTTTCCCAAGCAAATGGCCATAGAATCGACAAAGGAATTGAATTAATGTTATGCATTCTTTTTCTTGTAGAAAAATGGCACAAAACAACACGCCAGTTGTTCTAATTAACATGATAGACTGCTCTGGATATAACCGATAGATTAATGGGTTGATTAATTAATTTTTGATTGCTTCATTACATTTGTATGCATAGTGTCTCTTGTATTTTTTCCCTAAAAGTAATGGATTTAGCAACGATTCATCTACACACTGTATATTGAAAATTTTAACGAAATATCTTACCCTCTCAGTTTCATCAACGAAAAATTTACATTTTTGACATCTAATATCTCAGAAGAGAACCATATTTGGTAATATATTTCTTCACGAAATTTTGATTGGACAAGAAATCACCTCCTCCATCTTACATAAACACCCTGTATAAAATAAGTGAACGTTCGTCTTGGCAGATATCAAAACGAAGAAAATTGATTACTGAAATCATCTGATTAAATCTTTCTCCTAATAAATTCAGTGATTTTCTCCCATCTGTAACGGCAGTTACAAATTAAAGAACTGATCGACCAAAGCTGACATATGCGATTGAAATAGGAGATAACAAACACATCGTTAACAGTTTCTTGAGCGGAACAGTGTTATATCAATGGCAGATTAATCTTGTTTATACTAAACGAAACACTCAGCTCTAAATAACCATTAATTTCAGAGAGATTCTACTGATAACTTTATGCCAGTTTATCATAATTCGACTCACAGAAAATTTCCCATACCATTGAAATGATGGATGCAATATATGAGATATTATTTTTTTCATTTTTACTCCACAAGGCTGTAGAAAAAACTGAAACAAAACCATTTATGTATAAGATTGATATCACATCTACCAAATCATTTGACATGAGATGAATTTAGATAAGCAGTTATGAATGTTTTTAAAGCCTAAAATGACAATTTTCAATATACTCGAGCGTGTCGGATTGATACAGGTGGGAATACCTTGGACCACGTGGAGTACCTAAACTATAAAGCAATAAATCATTTATTCTTCTGTACAAACCCAACAGAGCTAACTGAAAATAGCGTGTCGAATCCATAGAGAACCAAAAATTTTCATGATAATTTCTAAGACATCGGTTATATTGCTCAACTAATCCACAGTATTGTTATTCCCGTATGGGGTCATGTAATGGTTGCAAAATGGATTTGTCGAACAAAACGAACATTATCGAAGCTTCATTTTTATTGGTGTCATAAAATCACCAAATTCACGGTAGCCAATTGAACAGATTAGCGTGGAAAAGTGACAAAAGACACTAAGCTATGAGTGCCTACGGTTGACTAGAAAAGAAAGAAGCTATGGATAATTTGATTACTGTAATACACAGGACTACCTACCTCCCTTTTTTCATTTATTTTTCAAGTCAAGGTTCAAGATACAAGATTTAACATTCCAGGAAATATGATTTATTAAAATTCAGTTCCATAATATTCAAGAGGTGAGAGATTCTTTAGATTTTTGACCTATACAAATTCAATAAAGTTGACCACAATGGTTTACGAAAAAGGAGCCTGGATTGTGGATGAACAATTTTACAATTTGAAAAAACACGTTATCGAGATCACTAATATTCAAAAGAAGCTATGGATAATTTGATTACTGTAATACAGGACTACCTACCTCCCTTTTTTTATTTATTTTTCAAGTCAAGGTACAAGATCCAAGATTTAACATTCCAGGAAATATGATTTATTAAAATTCAGTTCCATAATATTCAAGAGGTGAGAGATTCTTTAGATTTTTGACGTATACAAATTCAATAAAGTTGACCACAATGGTTTACGAAAAAGAAGCCTGGATTGTGGATGAACAATTTTTCAATTTGAAAAAACACGTTATAGAGATCACTACTATTCAAAAATTCTCCACTGAAAATCAGTCTCTCTTCCACGCCCTGTACACCAAGAAGAGAATAAAAAAATTATACCTATAGTGCCAATGGCATAGGGCGAAGGATAATGCTTTGCATATCAGGGTGATAATCCAGCATAACCAAATTAATTTCGAAGCCAACTTGGGCAATTTTTAGCTGATCCACTTCATTTCGTAGTTTTTGGAAATAATGAACTAACAGAAATAATTAAATGGAACCGACTGCAAACCTCGATAGTCGTCCTAGATCAAAACCTCTCACAGGGGTAGAAAATTCTACCTGGCCTCGTTTAAATGATCCAGTTGTGATACCGAAGAATCTCTTAATTGGATGGCCATTACTCCTAGGGACAGAAATCGATACAATTATAAATCCAGGCATTCCACTTTTGAACTGGATCTCAATTAACATTATCCCTTTGCCAACGTGGCGTATTGCATAACCTACGCCGTTAAGGGCTCACCTATCAATAATGCAACACGGAGTAGGGAGTGCAAAAAATCTCGGAAAATGAGATCATTTTATGAATGGGCGAGGGTATAATAAGAAGGGCCCAAGGATGTATACGTGATACTTGATGATACCGAGATCAACAGCACCCCATTAAGAATATCCACCCCTCGGATGAAAATAAGAGTTTGTTGCGTATACATCCACCCTCTTCATATAATTAACAGGCTGGCGGCCAAGAGACTGCGGCCATCCATCCGATATCTCGTTAACCTCATCCCCCTCAACCCCGGCCGCACGGCACTGTTGTCTGCCACTCAAATTCATCTGGGTGGAACAAAATCGGTTCTCGAATTTTTTTCGAAAAGGTAAGATAAATGATTAGTTCATGTTTTTAACGATTTTTTAAATACCACGACGGAACGCTATTTCATGGCGTGTTCTGTGACGTCACAGTCGTCAAATCTTATTAAAAGGACGACCAGGACGTGCTTTAAAAAAAAACACACGAAACCGGTTTCAATGGTTTCAGAATAAATTTTTTGAAGACCTTTTAATTTTAAAGCTTCCTCTAGTTCGTTTTTTGGTAGGTAACTTCAAATTTGAAGGCAGTTACCATAGTTTTCATTGAAATAAGTACATATATGTCAAATTCAAATTATAGTTGGGCAGTCCACGACGCTAAATCGGGACATAGTCGTGGAGACCTACTGGATTTCGAAGATTAGATAAGGTAGAAATAAAAAAAAAGGTTCTATGATGTATGACCTTTCTGCAGTGGGGAAAGCGTCTGCAGATTTTCAAATATGTACAACAAATCGTCAATTGTACATACTCGGGTGTGTCAGATTAAGATACTGTATATGCCATACAAGTCTCTGTTAATAAATTCATGTAAATCTGACAGTTTGCGTAGTGGAGCTAGCCGTACGGAAGAGTTGAAAGTGGTAAAAAAAAAATTGAGCGTGTCAGATTAGAGGATATGTTAATTGGACCCAAAGGTAGCTACTTTTCAAGAAACTGACAATTCGGACCTGACGCATGGTCTCAGTGGTCCTTTGAAAATGCAAAATAAAATCGTTACTTATACTCGAGCGTGTCAGATTTTTATACAGATGGTTAATCTCGGTGTTGCAGATGTGTTGACCCATTAATTTGACACTAATCAGGAGGGGTTTTCTTAATCCGACAGTCTGAAGATGATAACAAAGGATTTTTTCGAAATATCTCCCTTCGTATACCTCTTATCTATTATGTACTCATTATGGAAGTTGTGGATAATAAAATTATAGACAACTTTTGTCTGAAGCAATTTTACATACTCCCAACCGTTTTTGAGTTAGAGGGCGATAAGTGCGAGGAGCTTAGCCACACATGCGAAAGGCCAAGGTCATTGTAGAAACCCAGTCTTATGTACATTCATCGCCATATATCTCGAAAACGTTCCAACGTAGAAGAAATTGCTTCGGACAAAATTTGTAGAAAATGTTATGCCCTACAACTTTTGTAATGGATGCGAAAACAATTTGAAGCCCAGGAGAGGAGATAATTCAAAATAACTGATTTTTGTGACCTTTATGGCAAATTTTTATTGTTTCGGCTTGCTGAAACTGTCAGTTTATATTTTTTCCGTTATTCCTGAATGATTAGCTTCAAAATAAGAAAAAACGCCAGCGCGCTCGAGAATGTACACGTGACGTGTTTAATGCAAGTTTAGGGTCTCCCCAGACATTTTCGTCAAGCTTAAATTGTCAGATTAAGAGAATATATACTCTTCAACCATCAACCACATACATATACATATCTTAATCTGACCCGCTCGGGTATGTACATTGATCGTTTTTTTTCTACTATTCTGACAGGATGTCCTAGACAATTCCTCAACTACTTCATGTATTACAACATTATAAGTTAGAGACTAGCCACGTATGAAGTGATACTGTCTTCGCCATTATCAACTGAAGTCAATAATCAATCAGTTGAGGCAAAACTGCAGTAACCCTGAAATATCATAAAGACTCTGTGGAATTGGAAGAGATGTTCATTTGTTTTTTTTTTTAATTTTATACTTCCATTAGCAATAAAAAGTTTTTGTACGGATGAATATAAGACGAAACCACCGCCGACGTACATAATAATGGCCGAAATTTCAGTGTTTTTACGAACGAGCAGCGAAGTTATTTCGTCTGCATCAGATATAACCGGGTGCCCATGAAAAAACCCATCAAGAGCGCCAGGGAAAGCCCTCCTAATCTGAAAAATTAAATATTAATGAATTGTCTGCTACGAAACACGGGAATTTGCAACTACTTCACTTCAAATTACAAAATTCCGGTCGTAAAGTGTCTTGATGGTGTTCGCTAACAACAGTTATTACAACGCACTGTATTATTTACACTCATGAGTCACCGTGGAAATACGTGTGATAACGCCTTAACGACGTGGAATCACGGAGAGAAAAGAATAAAGTACCCCGATCGCGGGGGAGGAAAGGCCTAGCGGAAGGGTCCGCTGTAACTGCTAATCTCCGACGGAAATTGGGTGCTGTAACTGCTGAAAGTCGAGCTGCAACGATTTCTTTTCGATTCGTTCATTTATTACGATCATAAAACAGATTTTCGACCAAATTATTTAAAAGACGATCATCTTTTTCACTTTTAATGGGACACCCTGTACAAGGTGGGCAAAATTCGTTGTCTACTGAGGGGATTTTCAAGCCCTTTTTTCC
The DNA here is from genome assembly GCF_907165205.1 of Coccinella septempunctata. Taxonomy (NCBI): domain Eukaryota; kingdom Metazoa; phylum Arthropoda; class Insecta; order Coleoptera; family Coccinellidae; genus Coccinella; species Coccinella septempunctata. The sequence continues at coordinate 45,741,226 of NC_058190.1, read as the reverse complement.
TGACATAACCCACATCTGAAAACAGAACCATTTCTAGAGTTTGACTTATAAACAAAATTGAGATTTTGACGATTTCGAACCTTGCACTTTTATACGTAGAATCTTCAGACAGAAGTCAAATTCACAAATAACAAATTCAATAAAAGTTAGCATAAAAAAACCAAAGTTCCATTAATTATACGAAATGAAAAAATATTTTGTGCTCGTCAGAGGTTTCTACGTAAAAAAGTGGGTACAGGGGTTCAAGTTTTAGATCTGTGACTTGAAAGACAAAAAAGTTATGAGAACTTTTCGAAATCGTCAAAATCTCATTTTCGGCTAATAACTTAAAAACGAAGAATCGTAGGTGGCTACGGTTTTCACCATTCTTTGTTTCTCTGAAAAAGAGCTAGGAAATGTGTCATCGGTTTTGCTCTATCTATTCTAGTTTCCGAGATCTCTTCACTTGACATCAAATTTGGGACAGCCTGTACAGTCTCTAACTCTGAATAAATTCAGTAAATCAAAGTTTTTGTAGGAAAATGTTATATAGTGCGTGCCAAATTTGAAAAATGACTATTCTTAAAGGACAAGAAAACCAAGCTACACATTCGGTCAAATTATTGTAGGCGGAAATTAGCCTACTTTAAGTGTTATTCGTTCTTGCTCGGTTTTAAACACTTTGCCCCAAAAAAAGAGTCCATAGGTCCTTTTACTAGATCGAGCAATCCCTACACAAATATTGACTTTTTCTCGATATTGAGTGTGATTCTCATCTAGTGTGGGTTGTTATCTTCCCAAAAAGAACAATCTTGACTATTTAGCACAACAAATATATTCGAGATATTATCCTTACTATTATAACTATTTAATTTCTACCATTTTGAAAAGAGCTAGCTGTTGAAAAGTGGAGTGAAAATGGGAATGATCATGAATGGAAGATCGAATGATGCAACACATAAATAACAATCACGGTAGCATATATCCCCTCTCTGAAAAAACTATTAATCAAAGGTATCTCAGTGGCTTATCGGATTCACAATGCACAAAGCCCACAACCAATTCTTCTAATGTAGACAGACTCATACCTCCTACACTAAAGTCTCATTATGTTCTAATCTAATTAATTGATGTTCGAAGATTAACTGCTATTTCGCACGCAATACAAGTTCCATTCACAAAGTTCATTTAATAGGCTCTTGATAATGACCCCAGGAGATAATGAGAATACAACGTCGATATTGGGCTTGCAATGTATCTACACTCCATTCACTTTTATTTTAGCATTCCGTTGGCCATAGAAATTTGACTCCGTATAGTACGAAAATGTGGGGTTTTGACGCTTGTCAAAACATTTTTAGGTTTTAAATCAACGCTATGTTGCCCGTTCTACGTAAAAGTTTCTGTTATTACGTATTTTATCACAATGTCGAATCTCTTCGGAAAATATGTGACGAATATAATTGAAGTTTATACAAACTGATTGAAGGCATACCAAATCCAGTTATTTGCATGGAAAATACAAGAGATCAGTATAATATCATAATATGCACTAGCTTGAGGAGAGTTAATGTTCGTTATCTTCATTGGCTTACATCATTTGTAGATTTCAAAAATATTAACCCGAAGATGAAATGCATATATTGCAGTGGTTGGGAATGGGTATCTCCCGAAGGAATTAACAGATAATTACAAGAAGGTTAAATTTTTCAACAAAAATCATCTTGCATCAATATAAGTAAAAGGAATTAAAGGAAGTTTCAAGTCAAGATGAACTTCACCTTTGAACAAAACTTTCACATGAATAAACAATTAGCAGGACAACTGGCGCGTATTTGTGGCTGTTAATCTTAATGCATTGATATAATAATAATAATTAGGTATTTATTGGTACCTTCAGAAATTTACAATGTATAGGACAAGTCAAATGAAAAATAGAAAAATCAATTTTCGGGAACTTATTCTACGATGACATCCATCGAAAATCCTGTAGTAAACTTTTCGCATTGATTAACTCAAACATAAAATTCTCAAATGCCATCACATTTTTGGGTCTCTCAATAGAAGGAAATTCTTTGTCATCCCCTTCATTCACAATCTTTCTGACTGTGGAAATATTCAGCTGAACTATAAGTCGTTTAGATTCAGATGAAACATTATATAAATTCTCTTACATTGAATATGTCCGCTACCGTCTGACGTATTGTGGATTTTAGAATATCAGGGTATAACTATTTGAATGAGCGGATCTGAATTCTAAATAGCACTTCCTGAAACCCTGTCTCTGTTTTCAATCACTTTCGGCATTTTTTCGTTATAGAAATTGTTATTAGTTGTGGCAACGGCGTTATGACATTAACAACATTTCACGAGTGCCAACCTTACTCTGTTCTAATTACAAAAACTTGAGAAAATTATTTCATGGCCAACCGACTGCTAGAATAAATGTGAATGCAGTATAGTTATTAGTATTTATGCTAGAATCTGCTACACCTTCAAATTCTATGCAAAACATCAAAAGTAACATGATAAAATAGAAAAGTTTCAACTGAAAGTTGTGTTTGGAGTTCTTTTCGAATTTGAGAGAAGGGAGAGTGTTCCCTCAGAATCGTGAAAAATGGTTCCCAGTGTACCCGTTACTCGGAGAAAACGCTGAAATACACAAATGAACCGATAACGTGAAACACAACAAAACAGACCGCTCGGAACCTCCGAAGAAGGTCAGCCAAACACCTCCGGACTCGGCAGAGAGCAGAAGACGTTCACCCTCTTCTTGTAAGCTTCTTTTTAAAGACCGGCTCCGTCTCAATAGCAATTTTCAACGTGATTACAAGATGCCGCACTTCACACACAGGTAGACAACGGATACGTCGTCGACGGCTACTACAGAGCTTTCGACGTCATCTATAACGCCGAAAATACCTCCGATTATGTCAGGTTCGAGCTGCGAGAATGGTCAGGGTCGTATGGATCTAATTCGTGTTGGATGCTGGACCTTTTGTTGCCCTCCGGCAGCAATCTCTTGTCGTCGTTCCGGGAGAGGTGTGAAAGGAAGGTGATATGCGTGGAATTTGAAGACGGTTGAGTTATTTGGGGTACATCTAGTGATGTCTGTACATTTAAACGCAGTATATGGCTGGGATAGGACACACATTTCATTGTACCTTCTCAAAGATGTCGTTAACTTCGGTTGTATCAGAAATTTTGATCATAACTTAGGCCTCAGAGTTAGTTCTGCTTATAAACAGTCAAGTGGGTAGAAGCACAGCCGTCTATAGTACTTTAGAAGGCTGTGGTAGAGAGAAACTACTCTAACGGTGACTATCGAAAAATTTCCAAAAAGATGGAATCAGTTAAATAATCGTCAAGAACGAACGGCTGTATGGAGCTCAATAAAATTATCAGATTTATAACTAGAAGAGTTGCTCTTTCAGAATATGTATCACATTTCCATTTACGGTTATGTTTATTGAGAGAAAAACTTCTCAAACGGTGACTATCGAAAAATTTCCAAAAAGATTGAATCACTTGAATACATTGCCAGATATTTGGAATTTTGGTATGGAAATATAGTTTTTCGAACATGCTGAATCCATTGCAAGCAATTTCGAAGGCCTATCTCCGTTCGTTTAGATTTTCATCTTGGAAAAGAATTTTTCAAAAATTGCAATTTGCAATCTGCGATATCTCCTGTTATATTTGTCTGGTCCAATTGGGATTTCCGGTTATATAATCAGCATTGCCTAGGCTTCCACCCTAGCACAAAAACTCGATTTCGAAAATCTCGTTTTTTTTGGGTAAAAAATGACCAAGGGGTTAGACCACCCTAAAATGACCTATTTGCTACTCTGTCTAAAAATCAGAATGTTCTATTACTGTCCTCGGATATGAAGTGCACAGAATTTGTTTTGAAATTTCTAGAAAATCAAACAGTAGATGATTCAATAAAGAATTGCACTCCAGAGAGCTCTTCGAAGTCAACTCGAAAATGAAAAAACAAAAAAAATTATTTTCTCCTAAACGAAGCCAGATATTCGGAATTTTGGTATGGTAATATAGGTTTTTGAACACGCTGAATCCATTGCGAGCAATTTCGAAAGCCTATCTTAAACGTCTGCTTGCACCATTACCTCAGAAAACACAAAAATCACTTCACAACCGAATCCTAAAGCATAAAAAACATACTCTAGAACTTATAAAACTGCAAATATCACATCCCTAAGATGATCATCGCCCTCTTCACATGAATTGCTAAAATTTCATTGGTAAATTTTTCGCTTATTTCAACACTGCAGTTGCGCTATCTAAAATGGGTGCGAAACCATAACACACTTCAAGTGTGGCCCCTCTGACAACCAATCTCTCGGAAACAAAGACACCTAAAGATTAGAAACAAGCTTCATTAATGCCATCAGCGAACGGTGAGTCTTGACGAATTTAAACCATCCAACGCTATTTCCTCGAACGAGTTAGGCAATAAATAAACGTGGACATTTCAGACGCACAACAGAGGTCACTGAATCAAAATATGCCTACACGTTTTCCAGCAAATGAGGCATTATGATTGTTTTATACCTGTTACACACGGCTTGCAGTGTCTTAGAATAAATCAGCGATTTTAAGTACCGAACTATACGACCATTCATCTCGTAGAAGTAACCAACCAATTTTACGACTGCTGTACTCAGCAAGGTGATAATTCGTACGGAATTTACTGACTTCGCTGTTTAATTGAATTACTTTTAATTAGTGCAACAGTGATTCGATTGCCAGAGGTGGGTACCACTACAGGAGGAACTGATCTAGAGTGGCTATTAATAGCCGTGTTGGGGGTCTAGCCATTCATTTGATTACGAGACAGTCAAATTTGTTTCTCAATGGGAGAGAGAAAACCTTCCGGGTTTTAAGATTAGTGCTACTTAGATTTCTAATGGAAACATTCCAAATATGTTGCTTTCCTGAAATATATCCCCGGCTATGGTTATAAAACTTTGTTGTTACGTTTTATGGAACAGTCTGACAAGAGAACATTAGAATATTTGAACTTACTCAAGAAACACACAGGTAGGAACGTTGAAGAAACGTTGCATTTTTCAAGTAACGGTATTATAATTTATGTCTCAGGAAATACTTTTCATCCTAGTTTCAGATCAGAGCAGCTTTACCATATCACGTTGATTCTACGTTTGTTACACATAATATAATCAAATTAGTCTCAGCAACAAAGGTCTATCCTTTTCTGACACACAAATGTAGGTTGCCATTTAAAAAACTCTCCCTCATAGAGGGTGAAAAATGAACTTCTCAAGTATACAAAAAAGTTGCTCAATTTGTGATGAAAGTTGACCTGTTTGAGCAATTTCCTGCAGAGTAGTGAATACACTCTGCCTGTATTTCACTAATCTTCTGACCCAAACGAATGTTTCAAACATTTTTAAAGGCAGAGGCTCCTCATTTTCAGTAATCTTTCAGGCAAAATGATCTACCACCCACACGTAATAGCAATACATAATTATAAACCGGCCTCCATCCCAAATTGGCATCTTTCAATGGATCAATGAGTGTCAGAGCAAGCAAACCCTGCCAACATTATCCCTATAGCAAGCTGGGATTCCTCAATAAAGAAATACACAACCAGATCTAATTGATTATTAGGTTCAGCCTGATTTATAACTTCCTACGGACAAGGGGGTATTATTCACGGACATTGGCTCACAAAAAAAAGTTTTCCTGAACTTACAGGAGAACTTCGGGGGCTTAATTCATCCTGACGACTCATGGGACCGAGATAATCGACACATGTAATCTAGTCAGCCGTGAACGGCGTTCTCATAAGATATGAGAGATTATGATCGGAATACCTGTATTTTTTTCGTTGTAGGGTATGACCGTTTGGTACTGGTACGTCCAGAATGTAAGGGAGATTGTGTATAAACTGGAATGGACTGGGAGTTATTTAATGGTCAGCATAAGGTGTTCAATGGCCACTTATAAGGAACCAACTTTTCAACAGGTGAACACTTACTTCCATAAAAGTATGTAGAGTTCGACGAAAAAATGTAATATGCGCCTCGACAAGAATTGTCTATTGTCTACTCTCGGCTATCCATTTGCAGCCTCACCTATAACAATTTTTCAGAATTCAACATATTCTCCTCTTAATTGGAAACATTTATTAGAGCGATCCTGCAGCGTCTCTAGACCTTTCAAAAAAATGTTTCTTCTTGCTCTGCAAACCAGACTTCCACAGCTTTTATTACCTCCTCGTTGGAAGAAAATTTACGAACTTTTAAACTTTTTTTCATTTGAGGAAAGAGATGATGGTCGGATGGATCCAAATCTGGTGAATAAAGGGGGTGTTTTAGTAATTCAAACCCTCAATCATGAATTTTTTGCATGGCAACATGAGATTTGTGTGCAGGGGCGTTGTCCTGCAAGAACAAAACACCTTTGGATAGCTTTCCGCGTCTTTTCTCTTTAATTTCTTCCCGTAGAGTGGTCAGTAATGTCGAATAGTAATCTCCGGTTATTGTTCTACCCTTATCCAAAAAATCAATTAAGATTACTCCATGGCAATCTCAAAAAACTGAAGCAAGAACTTTTCCAGCAGATTTTTGGACACGAAACTTCTAAAGTCTTGGAGAACCAGAGTGTCGCCATTCCATCGATTGTTGCTTCGTTTCTGGATCGTAGGAATGTACCCAAGTCTCATCCATAGTAACAATTCGGTTTAAAAATTCTACATCGTTTTCAAATCGAGCACAGATCGAACGCGATGCTTCTACCCTTGCACGCATTTGGCCAACATTCAAACATTTGAGGATCCGTTTTGCAGTAATTTTTCTCATGTCCAAATTGACCCTAACTATATGATGAACGCGTTCCTATGAGATATTCAGTGCTTCAGGGAGCAGCGTATCTCCCAGGAAAATCATCGTAGATCTGTCTCCTCTTGTACCCAAGTCTCATCCATATAGTAACAATTCGGTTTAAGAAATCTACATCGTTTTCAAATCGATCACAGATCGAACGCCATATGCTTCTACCCTTGCACGCTTTTGCTCAACATTCGAACATTTGGGGATACATTTTGCAGCAATTTTTCTCATGTCCAAATTGACGTGAACTATATGATGAACGCGTTCGTATGAAATATTCAGTGCTTCAGATATCCGTTTTAGCCCAATTCGACGGTCTGATAAAATCATATCATGAACTGCATCGATATTTTCGGAGACTGACACAAAAACTGGCCTACCCGATCGGTCATCATCTTCAATGGAAAATTTACCTCTTTTGAAGCTTGCAGTCCAATATTTCACGCTCGCATACGAAGGACATTGATCACCAAAAGGTATTAAACATATCTTCGTAAATCTGCTTACCTCTTAACCCTTTTAAATACAGGTACTTCATGATGGCTAGATACTCCTATTTTTCGATTTTTTACAATTTTGGTGGACATCTTCTTTCTTTTAATTTATTGTGTAACTCTGGTTCACTTTTTTGACCTCAAACTTCACACTGACACTTCTAATGAGTTATTGTTCGTTGCTATGGTAACGCAATATTTTTTTATGCATAGAACAGGTCTAGGCTAACTAGATATCAATACACCCTCGTATATTCCATTGACTTTCAACGTATTTTACAGCCTGTATAACAACAGCTATAATAATATAATCTCCCGAATCAACCAGCCCTTTAATACTAAGGGTGCAAACGACCACGTACCGTAAAAGTAATTTTTTTGCCTGACCAGGCGGCTGTTCTGGTGGTGAGTTATTAGTTTGTAGGGTTTCTTTAATAGGTTCTCAAATATCCGCCGACAGTTTATGGGAGACTAACAGCCCAATCTTCAATACCTGGCGGCTTTCAAATCAACACGTTATAGTAGGATGTGACCGTTCCAGGAAATACTAAGTTTATTGGCAGATGAACGAGATTTCTCTAGATTAGAATCGAATAAAGGGCCAATGTTTTGGTGAGAAACGAAATATATTTGATGAGAACTTTTTTGTTCCGATGGAACAACGCAACGTAAGCCATATGGTTTTTGGGGGTTCAGATGAAGATAAAAATTAATGTTGAATGATTGAATGAACATATAAGAAAATCAATAGACACCGCAGTGTGCTTGATATATAGGATGGGTCTTCAACTCGTACAAATATTTCATAAATACATGTATGTAGTTACATAAATGTAAGGATTTTAGAGTGATTCCTTGTCGAAAAATACTGTGTAAACATGTTTTTTACTTAAATACAGGTCCCTAAAAATGGTACCTGAGAACCAATTTAAATTTTTTTTCTCAGAAAAACCAGAAAGCTAACAGAAATTAAATTGAGGATACATCTATGCTTTAATTGCATAGAAACAGCCACCCCTAAAATGTGTTTCGAGAGGAACTTTTGTCCTCATTCGTATTGTACTATGGAAAAATGAATTTTTGATAGCTTGATTCGTTTTGAACGAATTTCTAGCTAGAAGTATGTAAATTCAAAAAATTATCATCAAGAAGCGTGAATCCGTCATTTCACTAGTTTCTAAGGAAAAAATATAGCATTGCTTTTCAGGTTCCTTTTTTAGGGAGCTGTATTCCCTCTTCTTCAATCACTTTCGGCGTTTTTCTCAATGTTGTTATGACATTCACGAAATTTCATGAGTGCCAACTTTACTCCGTTCTAGTTACAAAAACTTAACAACATGATTTCATGGATAACCGAGTGCTTTTATAAAAGTGAATGGAGATAAATAGGGATTGCTCACAAACGAAATTTCTATGAAAGACAGATTATTTTTCGACACCGAATCACTCCTAAACTTTTTCGCGACCATTCATTTACTCCTTGTATAAATGACCCAATTTGCTAGTGCATCGACAGTTTCATCATACATATTTCGAAAAAATTGTAAGGGCAATCACTACCAGAGGTATACCGATTCTGGAACAACCAGGTTGACACAAGTGTTGGTTGAGTCCTTTGTCGGCACTTTGATCTTTCCGAGATCTCTTTGTATTTATACAGAAATGCTAATAAAACAACGTTGTACCCTTAGAGACAATGTACCAGATTCTTGGCAGCTTTCATCAACACCTTATCTATCTCATACAACCCCCTCATGTTCATTAATATATTTTTTGAATTTCTCCTCCCCTATTCACAAGATTTATGAACTGAGAAGAAAGTTTATCTCCTTCTAACCGATTTCTGTACCTGAAGAGTACGATTAACAAATATTTATAATTCGAGACTGGGTCCTCCTAAGTGGAATACCTTGTTGGGCATTTATCCCGGGTCAAATATTTGGATTTGTTTTATTGTTTTAAAAGTGCATTCTACCAAACAAGTTTTTCTTACCGATTATGTCGAGACATCCATACACGTCACGCGACTGCTAGTCTGGCCGGTTGAAGATGAAGGGGACACAGCAATAAAAAATTGAAAATATCAAAAAATCAGCCATGCCCAAAAACAACTCGAAATTGAGTTTCATGCATAAATAATTGTAAGCACAATTGAGGGTTTTTCTTTCTGCGAACAGTTTTTTTATTGTGAATAGTCTCGGAGAGGGCAATACCAAAAAAGTATTTCATTTCGAGGAAATTGTCTGATCCTCGAAAATAAACTGCTCCACATGAGTTAGGGATATTGACTTAAATTGCAAAAAATATAGTTAAAATAAGATTTTTGTGATGAAAATTCATATTAATATGATTTCAAGTTGCAAATTTATTTTAGCCTGTAGGTCTGCAGCGTATACAGGTTGGTTAAGAAAAATCGAGTGAAATAACGAAATTTTATTCCCAGAGATTTCAAGCATTTTAAGACTATCAATACAATGTATGGAGGAATTTGGTTCCATAAACGGGGCAGAAGCTCTCTCAGATCATTTAAGGATTCTGGGGTAGGTTGATGATTATCTAATCTTCTTTGGAGGATATCCCGTGCATGTTCTATGCAATTCAAATCTGGTGAGTGCGGAGGTATTGGTAAATGTGTAATACCAAGCTCCTCGCGCGCATTCTCAACTATGGCTGCACGGTGCGGTCTAGCGTTATTGTCTAGAAATTGAAAAGTTTCACCAATAGCAGAGTGAAAATTTGGCACAACATTGTCGATGACATACTCCCTATAGTGTAAGGCGCTCATATTCCCAGGACAAATGTATAGATCTGTGCGCCTGTTGAAACATATCCCGGCCCATACCATTAACACTACACCCTCGGAATGGATGGACTTCTTGGACATAGCGACGATTACGGGGTATGCGTGGGATTGTCCATACCCTTATTCTTCGAGAATCTGGAAATCGTCCATATCTGGATTCATCAGTGAAAAGGACACTACGCCATTGATCGTTCCAATTGATATGTTAATGGAACTCCTCTTAATGGACGTCTAGAACCTAGATTCACCTCCCTCAAACGTCGTCTGATGGTTTCGATGGAAACTTGGACCCCATCTGCATTTTGAAGAGTATTCCGTAGCATTCTACACGTAGATGTAGGGTTGCTTCTCGCCGAAACGGTGATGAAACGATCCTGAGCAGGTGTTGTTTTTCGTCGCCCACCAAGCCTTGGTCCTTCCAACACGAAACCTGTCTCCCTGAACCTATTCCAAAGTCGAGATATCACACTTTGGCTGACTTGGAGCCTTTTCGCTACAACAACCTGAGTTAGGCCACCCTGTATCATTCCGATAGCCCTATTAGCCTCAGCGTTTGTTAATTTACGTCTTGGCATTTTCAGAAAACTCGTTTCAAATCGAAGCCGTTTGTAAACTGACTTCATTTCAAAATAAGAACATTCATGAAGCATATGCAAAGAACCAAACTTCAGTAAAAAGGCGACCATATTGACGAAATGTCTCATACTGATTTTTATGGGATCGATTCAAGTTGTTATTGAGTTTTAAATGATTTTACAGCGATTGTCTCGAAGATTACATACTTTTAAAAACGATTGAATACGATATCCCTAACTCTTTTGTGGAGCAGATTAGTTGAGCAGTTGTTTAAGACGTTTCAAGTAATTAACGTGTAGGTACTTTTATGAATCTGCTCACCTTCGATGAAATGATAATTTTTATCCTTGAAACTGAACTGAATTACTCGATTGTCAGTAGGATGAGTTATATACCCATAACACGTATTTCGCTATTACAATAGCAATGGCATCTTCAGGTATAGGCCACATCAATCCCATAATTTTTATATTTTCATGGAAATACTAATGTTTAACTCAATCTTATTCGAAAAAATTATAACCCACGTTTCCTAACTTATTTCCAGTAGCTATACTACAAATTTAGCATGGAAATTGTTGACAAAATCTAGTAGATTCTGGCAAAGATTCTCATAGCTTCTAGGAGCGCTGAGGTTGAAATTTATTTTCTATCAGAGGTTCATAAAATGAGGGACAAAATGCTTGTGTGTAAAATCTATATAGTTTTTCAGATTTCAATTGACGAATAATCAATATTAATCAACGTTACACAATCAATATCTCGGACATAATCATTCACGACAATATTGAAACCTTGAATAATTTAATATTTGTCCTGCAATATTTGCATCTTACCTTACACAGATGTCCAAGCTCTACACAATGATATCTATCAGTTGCAAGCGTGACTTTAATAACTCATTGGCATGCAACAGCGATATTTTGATTTTCATCTGAGGCGAAGCAGTTGTAACCAGAGAGTTATGACTTAAATTTTCTTTTTCAGGGTAGAACGCAAGTCAGCATTCTCGGACTTCATTTGCATAACGAAAGACAAATGAGTTATTTCAGATAACGGAGAAACGATATCACAATAAATTGAATAGAGAATTATATGCAGCTTTGGAATACCGCTTTTTTTAGTTTTAACGTCTACTGCGAAGCTAGGTGAATGATATATTAATTTTTAACCAACAAATGAGTAAGCCTTCGGGCAATAATAATAGAAATTAATTCACAATCACTTGGAGCATCAACAGAAAGTTCATTCCTCCATTCTCCGAGTGATGGTGGTTAGATAGTTCGATTTAGATCCTTATATACGCTAATTTTCATATCAATGGATATACATGATGTATCTGATTCAATTTCTATTACTCTTTAACCTTTCCTAATTGAGGCAAAATAAAAATTAGAAGGCGAGACTACAAGTAATTTCTTGTAGAAGGATATAATCTTTATAAAGCCCTCAGAGTATACAAAATGTCAAGAATAGAACATCAAAAAACTCGTTCAATAAGATTGTCGAATTTGTTTTATCTTTAATATTCATCACACCCTTCCTGAAAATGAATCATTCTTTCCTAACCTGAAACCTTCATTTAAAAATATTTTAAGAGGAACTTTTTCTAATTTTTCACTAAAACTGACTGATCCCTAAGCAATAATCTCTGCCGTTGAGGGTGGTTCTTATTCTCATCTCATTTCAATAGTCCCTGAAAGCAGATGATGCGAAAGCTTCTTTTTTGCTTGTACGATTGTAACAGTTTAATCTCCAAGAGTATTGTTTGCGTATGAACGATACCTTTGTAGTCACTGAAACGCAACCAACCGTTAAATATACAGCTTCTTAGAAGGAATGAGCTGAAATGCATATTTTTTCACATGATTTGCTTTCGAACAGTTTCTTATTTGAATGGATCATGATTTTTGTAAAAAGTAAGCCATCTTTACATTGTGAGTTCTCTTCTTTTCAATAAGGATTTGAGAAGATTTGGTATGAATTGAAATTGAACTGTTTTTCAAGAATGTTGAATATCAAGATCAAGATATGTCTTTTTAACAGGTGAGAAATTGATATCATATAGGTAATATCAAACCGTTGTTTTCATTTTTTATATTTCTATAAATAAAAAATTGTTTTCCTGGGATAAGGTTCATTTCAATATAATTTGACCATTGTCTCTTTGAATTATAAAAAATGCTCCAAGTCCAAGATCATCAATATTCAACAATTTGCTGAAAGTGAAACCAAAATAAAGTAGCTACATGCGTACTCTATCTGCTTATTGACAAAACAGCAGTTATGATAAACAACCTATTGATTTATTGAAGTTGAATGCTAATTTTATAGCGATGAATGTTGTCAAATGATTCTTCTTGCTGCTACTAGAGAGGAGGATATAAAAACTTGATGGTTTGAACAATAGGATCACAGACAGCAAGTTCCAAAGATATTGGGTCTGAAGAGCAACTTTTTTATGGGTGGATGGGTCCCAAGAGATGAATATTGATGGTATAATAATAGGAGCAAGGTTTCGAAGGAATTCCAACCATGTTGTTGATACATTCCTGAACCAGAAGCTCGATCTTCGAATAACTTATTAGATATGAAAAAATTGGCATGATTCAGAGAGTGGATTCTTTGGAATTGAAAATGAATTGTTGAGATAAAAAAGGAAAACCCCTTAATTCCTTATGGTTCTTCATTGACCGTTATTTACCATAACAGGTGGTGAAAACGTTTGCCTTCTTTTTTTCCAAAATATCCATTAAACAGGAATAATCCAATTATTTCTTGAAAAATCCACACTAACCATAGAAACCAACGAGGGGGTTATAAATACAAACATAATGGCTTCATTGAAATTGTTTATTTATTTTACGCTGAGCGTAATATTCATAAGACGACCATAAAATTTTATTTCTATTCATTTTCTGAACAGAGTTTGATGAACCTACTTAGGTAGGTAGAACTCTCGGATTTCTGAATTTTTACGTGCGCATAATTGGGATTCAAGTGAGTGATTTCAAATATGTTCGTATTTTTGGAGTTATGGTAATAATGTCATTGAAAATTTGATTCAACCTAAAATAGTACCGTAAAAAGCAACGCGATATCTACACTCACTTGATGGGAGCATATAGTTCTGAAATTACTTTCTTAAATGTTCGAATATTGCCGAATATTGTATAATATGAATGAGTTGTTTTTGGAGCAGAGTAGAATTGTTATAGGGGGCGTATAATATCCAGAATTATAAATCGTAATTCGTAGTGCAAAAGGAGAAGCCATCCCTTGATCAGAGAATCCACTAAATATTAGGTACTGTTTAGTGATATCAGACGTACGCAACGGTTTTCAAATATTGATAAAACTCTCCGAGAAATGGCGATGATATGCAGGATTTGATTTCCATCAATTTTAGGTTAAAAACATTGACATTATTGTCTTATCACAAGAAAATTGGCATTTTGTCCCTCTATTTAGTGAAAAAACTCATCAATTTCTGAAAGCTGTTCTGTATGGTTGGAAGCATAACTCATCATCTTCAGCAGCACAGTTATTTGAATTAGGATCATTCATAATTTTTCAGGTGAGGACACCTAGTCTATATCACCAGTTTCCAAGAGGTTGTACTTACAAGGTTTATCGGGTACGAGATCGGGTACATAATACAGGGTGAGTCTTTGACTCGTACAAATATTTTAACAGTAGATTCTTCTTCTTTTTTCCTATAAAATTTTTTCGATTCGGCCCTGATTAAAAACATAGCCATTTTAAGATTTCATAATGAGCTGTGCCATCCCTGGAAAAACAAAATCACTAGCTAAATCTGTGACACTTCACACCTGTGGATCTTTTGAACAGAGTTGTATTCAGCCAAAGTACCCAATTTTTCAAATTTCACAGATACTACATCAAATTTTTCGAAAACGGCGCATTGTACGAGAAAATATGAAAAATACTTTTATTTTACAAAATGTTCAAATACTCATTAGATAACGTCCAACCTAGTTTCAAGAGTTTTTTTGGTATTTTTATCGTAGGTAATGGTCATAATGAGAACACTGAAAGTGGGTCTCGAACACAAGACGTTCGATTCATCAAATAAATGAAAACCTTTGTATCAAAATTCATTTCATACGATAAAACCGTTTGTGAGATAGAATTGAAAATAACATTTTTTATGCTTTTTTAACTGTATTTTTCAAATCGAGCCGATTCGAAAAAAATGGTAGAGAAAAAAATTTTTCAATTGACCTCAAGAATCTACTGTTAAAATATTTGTACGAGTCAAAGACACTTTTAAAAAAGTGCTGTGCTGGTCCATTTGAAGCATTTGTGAATTATCTTGAGACAAAAAATCATATATTCAAGGGCACAAGAGCACAAACGTAGTACTGAAAATATCGAAAGCTCTTGTACTACCACAAATTGTTTACATCAATTTCTCACTAACAAATAAAATAATAATAAAATAAAATAAGTTTTCAATATGTTGTTCCTTTTCCTTAATTGGCATTTCGATACCCCAAAAAGGTGAAATAAAATGGTTTTTGAAATAGAAAAAGATGCCCGGAAAACAGCAAATTACTTGGTGACGTTTGTAAAAAAAAATCTGCTGACAATTTTACTGATTAATAGCGTAAAGAACACGTGAAAAAAGTCGCATATCGAAGGCATATTTAAGATAGGATTGTGGCACCTATGTTCATCTCTTTTGACACCATTGAATTTATTACTACTACTCCTTTGTATCTTAAATCATAGAGTTATCATTTTCTTCTTCAAATTACACATCTGAGTTTTTTCAAAGCTTTAACACAGCCTCTTAATCTTGACGACCGTCTACCGTGTACCCTGACTATCTACGTCTTTTCGAACATGGGCGTAGATGTCAGATTATTATTTGAAAAAATGTTCAGTTATCAAAAGTAATGGCCTGAAATTCGTTTAGGCTCTCTGGGCGCCTAGTGGATAAACCGGCAATTGCATGGAAATAGTGTTCAGTATGTCTTTTGAACACTTTTACACACGATTCCCTGAAAGAAGACCATGAAAACAAACATCCTCATTTTGGGTATTCCAGCTCAACCTCAGGACAAAGGATACGCCAATACGCACCAAAATCAACAGTACCAAAACCGAACATCGAAAAAAAACAAACATCAAACTCACCACCAGTCCGCATCCGTAAAATGCAAAAGAAGCGTCCACAAAGCGACGGTAGCGAAAACACCCGCGCCGCGACGCCTCATGCCGCGGGTTCACAGAGCACTGTTTTGCACTTGCCTGCACTGAAACCGGCTGACAACTGACTGTCCGCCGGAGCGTCGGCCACCGCGTGGGCGGACGTTATTCTTTCGCCATTAGGATTGGACGCGAGCGGCGGGCCGACCCGCCTCTCCGAAAAAGAGACCTCTTCAACCACGTGCATCATCATCGCGGAGAAGAATGGAAATCGGAAAATCCTCGCCGAAGAAGTTCCTGATGACATAATTATGGAGAGCGGACCGGTTTTCGCGAGCCGCGGAGCGAGAGAGGAGAGTCCGCCAGACGCGGCCGACTGATGCGAAGGACCAATTTTCGTTTTTAACCCGTGTAAGTGTCAGGTGTTAATGGCACCACTGCCATACAAAGATAACATCGGTTTGTCAGGCATGCGAGGGGTATAGGTGGTAAGGAATCGTTGGCACACTGGGCCAGTTAATTTGGCCGCGTTAATCAGTCCGCACTTTCGCAATCGTTTGTTGAATAACTTCATAAAGCGTTAGTTGTGTGCGGGACGCTTCAATGGGGAATATGGGTTATCACAGCATATGCAAGTTGAAACTGAATAATTATGAGTTTCATTCATGATTTTTTCAAATGCACCGCGGAAACTATTCAAAATCATTTTCCAAATATGGGGTTTTAAAATTTAAATCGCTTCGTTTCTAGTTTACGATTCGGCAACAGCGTCTACCAGACAATGAAAAGAACAATGTCCGATCAGCTTGTTTATAAAATAACAGCTGTTGATTTACAGGCGCCTACTTACTGGCGAGCTTCAACTGCAACCGGCCATAAAAATCCCATAAAATTTTACGACCTTCCTCGTTCGTCGCAGACTTCATAGACAGCCATCTTTGTCTATCTCATCAAGATAGTGTATTTGTTGTCCTTTATCATCAAGGCATATTTCAGTCGATGTTGCCAACTTGTGCAATCGACATGAAACGCTTTAAATTTTAAATACCCATTTTTATTTTTCATTTTTAAGTGCTTAATGTTGTTGAAATGGTTATTTCAAAATGTTTTTCATAAAAAATACATCATTTTCGTCAGAAGGAGTATTCCCTTCCTCAATTATCACAGCATATGAAGAATACTTTCATTTCACAAAACGTTCAAATGTAATGATTGCCTTACGATTTATATTGGACAAACAGAAATAGCTTTAAAAAACGCAGAGAAATACCAGAGAGACTGTACCACTCTTACAAAACGTATTCAGCATATTCAGATTATTCATACAAATACCTACCAAAATCTTGGTCTGATAGTCTGATCCTAAAAGGATCTAGAAATCAACAGGTACCAGTTTACTGAATTTTTTCTTAAATGAGCAAACAGATGTTGACATATCTTCCTCATCGAATCTCTTTGTATAAGTTTCTGGTAATTCCAGCGGCTTGATCTAATATATTTTATTATAGGTACCTACCTATTTCATTTCATTATGCTCGATGTTACCTTAGAACTTCTGAAATACAGCTTCAAGAATGTAAACCTGAAGAAGCTGCAGTGTCAGCGAAATAAAAATTGTTGTAGACTTACTTAATAGAAATTTCTGGAAGTTGATTTTGCATTTTTAGTAACTGACAATGAACTTCCATCGCTTAAAGATCGCATCACCCCAAATTATCAACAAGGATCATAATGCATCAGAATATCGACGTCTGGATGGTTTCACTCAAAAATTTCCAATATCAAATATGTACTGAGTTATTTGCGAAAATCTTGGACCATTCAAAAAAGAATGAAAATCGAAAATCCTCTTAGGTTAAAAAAAAGGCAAGTTTGAGGGAATAACCTATACCAGTATCATCATAACATTTCAATCTGCACTAATCTTTTTTTAAATCATTCTGTGAAACATTAGTTATTCGAATACTCATCGGTGGATAAAAGATGAAAGTTGACATGCTTTTACCATTTATGCACTCTCCGTGTAAACCCCAATAAGCAACAGATGTTACCTATTTTGTCTACACCATCGGAACATCCTGGAAGTGATTTAGGGGATAACTTGTCCTCCAGAACTATAATAAGTAATACCTTGTTTGTATTATGTGTCTTCTTGTGACGTGAGAATGAAAAATATTGGTTTAAAATAACAGTTTCCCTTCACTTTAAGTACCTACTCGGTTTAACAGAAAAAAAGAATCAAATACGTCTCCCTTCCCAATAATTCCGATATATCAGGAATATTTACGATCATAATAATGTATTTTTGACTTTATAATTATTATAAGTGAAGTCTTTGTTAAATATATATAATCTTCTTTCCGAACGTTAAAATAGTTTTTATGTATTTATCTGTAAGCATTTATATGAACGGTTATTCAAAAAAGGATACTTCCTCATGTAGCTTATAGAACAAGGATTATCTGTTCCCCAATCATGCATATAGAACATTTGATTAATCCCTCTCATTATGCTTATAATCGATATGGATTTAATATTGAAACAAAGTTCGTGATGAACTGATTGTACAATTGGATAGGATTGAATGTCATCTCTATAACTGTGAGAGCTAGGAAAAAGGAAATTTGTTTTTTAGTCAACCACCATTCAAAAAAATAAGGGTCATTCGACTACAATGAGTAGAAGAATGAGGTTTAACTTACAACTTGAAAACAAAAGATAAAGTTATGTGGTTCAAACCATTATCCGTTTTTTTTTTTTGAAAATCGAGATAGAAATTTGCCATCCATTCCTCCCTAATTCTCACACTCACAGAGCTGCTATTCCTATCAAATTTTACCACCATACAGAAACTAAAAAAGTTGTCAACTTGAAGCTGTGTCTCTGTTTATTTGTTCAAGAATCAAGCCAGAACCCTTGCACTGATTGTGGTGAACATTTTTGTGTTGAAATACTATAAACTTACCTTGAATCTTGTGTAGATTTCTTTCCTTTGCGACGATAATTAAAAAAGATACATCTGCTCAAAGTACCTAATTTAAGGGGTGACAGGTTGCAAAATGGCGTATGCGCCGGTCCAAAATGAAATTATGTTTATTGAAAGTTGTGAATTTGTGAAAAGCCACTTCCACCTCAATTGTTTTACGTTTATTGAGGAATTTTATGAGTTATTAATGCTGAGTATTTGATTTGTACTCTTACTTCAACAGTAAATTAGTCCCAAAGAAAAAAAAATTATTGTTTTTGAGTAAAGAACTCGCTGTCGAAATATGTGTAGATATAAGTCACATATTCACCCTGTATAATATACTCGGCGATTAATTCCAAGAAACGAGTGGCGACAGAACATCCTGCACACAATTATGCATCGAATTCTCTCCTCTTTCAGCGAGAAGTGAGGAAAGTGGAACTTTGGCAAACGGTCGAGCTGTCCGCACATCTATTTACAACTAACAGGTGCTCACAACGTCTCAGAAATATGATTTATTGGACGCATAATCTGGATTTATGTGGAACTTTGATATATTCCCTTGCTTCTGTAATTATCTGAACGATAAACACATATCCTTTTTTGTATTATTTCTGAGGTCTTCGCGGATGGGCGACTCTTAATGGGCGTGAAATATGGCCGAGATTTTTCCAAGTCACAATACAAAGACCAGAAGAATAAATATGAGAACGTTTTGAATAGTCCAACGTTGCGTTAAATTGAATATTAGGGATTTGAATAGTGAAGCGAATGGATACGGTGAAGGAGGAGTAGGATTGAGATTATCTTGCTTTTGCTCACGACATCCTAGTATTTTTGCAGTATATCAAAAGAATGGAAATATATATTTTTCATGAATGTTTTCGAATCACGCATTTCTCTTATCAATTTGCATTATTCTCTAATGAAAAGATAAACATACGAGAATTCAAGAGAATATTTTTAAGTATGTATTATGTTCATAAAAAAACCTAAGAAGTATTTGGAATAGCTTTAAAAGAAAATCGTTCTTCCTCTCCGATTGACCTAATTTTTATGTCGAAAAAAGTGGTCAGAAAATGTATTTATAGAAAACATACCAAATGAAAACAGTAAAGAAGGGGTCAGTTAAAAAATGGTCAAGACCTAACAGTTGTCCGAAATTAATGAAATTTTCAGATTTATTACTAGAAGAGTAGTTCTTTCAGCTTTCAGAATATGTATCACATTTCCTTCTACGGTAATTTTTTCGAGAGATATACGACTCGAAAGCGGACCTTCGAAAAATCCTGAAAAAATGGGTTCAGTTAAAAATTCGTCAAGACCAAACGGTTGCGCTGAGATTAATGAAATTTTCAGATTTATTACAAGAAGAGTTGCTTTTTCAGAATATGTATCACATTTGCATCTACGGTGACTTTTTACCGAGATAAACGACTCGAAAGCGTTTGAAAGATCGGGGTCAACTCAACCTTATTTCAAAAAAGGTGGAAATGATTGTGGGTATTCTCACAATCTTTGGTTTGAGGAATGTAATTCTTCATTGAAAATGGTCCTTATAAAATACTGACATTGCTGACCGAGCTCGATGAAATTTCGAGATTTGTTACTAGAAGAGTTGCAACTTCGTCAAGACCAAACGGTTCTGCCGAGATGGATGAAATTCTCAGATTTATTACTAGAAGAGTTTCCCTTTCAGAATATGTATCATATTTAGATCTACGATAATTTTCCTGTAAGATACGAGACTCGAAAGTTGACCCTCGAAAAATTCCCGAAAAGTTGAGTTAAGTTAAAACTTCCTCAAAACCGAAAGGTTGCGATGAGATGGATGAAATTCTCAGATTTATAACAAGAAGAGTTGCTCTTTCAGAATATGTATCACATTTCCATCTACGGTTACTTTTATAGAAAAAAAAATGACTCGAAAGCTGACTTTCCAAAAATCCTGAAAAAAATGGGTCCAGTTAAAAATTCGTCAAGAACGAACGGTTGCACCTAGATGTATGAAATCCTCAGAATTATTACAAGAAGAGTTGCTTTTTCAGAATATGTATCACATTTCCATCTACGGTTACTTTTATTGAGAGATAAACGACTCGAAAGCTGACCGTCTAAAAATCCTGAAAAAGCTGGGTTCAATTAAAAATTTGTCAAGACCGAACGGTTGCATGTAAAGGATGAAATTCTCAGATTTATTACTAAGAGAGTTGCTCTTTCAGAATATGTATAACTTTTCCATCTTCGGTTACTTTCATTGCGAGATAAACGACTCGAAAGCTGACCTTCGAAAAATCCTTAAAAAGCTGAGTTCAGTTAAAAATTTGTCAAGACCGAACGGTTGCGCCGAGATTGATGAAATGTTCAGATTTATTACTAGAAGAGTTGCTCTTTCAGAATATGTATCACATTTCCATCTACGGTTACTTTCATTGAGAGATAAACGACTCGAAAGCTGACCTTCTAAAAATCCTGAAAAAGCTGGGTTCAATTAAAAATTCGTCAAGACCGAACGGTTGCATCTAAATGGATGAAATTCTCAGATTTATTACTAAGAGAGTTTCTCTTTCAGAATATGTATCACATTTCCATCTACAATTACTTTTATTGCGAGATAAACGACTCGAAAGCTGACCTTCGAAAAATCCTGAAAAAGATGGGTTCAGTTAAAAATTCGTCAAGACCGAACGGTTACGCCGAAATGGATGAAATGCTCAGATTTATTACTCGAAGAGTTGCTCTTTCAGAATATGTATCACATTTCCCACTACGGTTATTGTTATTGGGAGATAATCCACTCGAAAGGTGACTCTCGAAAAATTTCCAAAAAGATGGAATCAATTGAATAACCGTCAAGACCGAACGGCTGCATCGAGCTCCATGAAATTCTCAGATTTATTACTAGAAGAGTTGCTCGTTTGAAATATTCATCACATTTATCGATGTTTCGTTTACATCACCATTTAAAACGCGAAAATCAGAAACCCCCAGAGCTTCAGGTTGAAAGTAGCTCTTCGAACTGTGAACTTCATTGAACTCCAGATGAAAGAGACCTCCGTCAAAGGGGTCAGTGTCAAGGAACCTCCCAGCATCCATTCACCGATCAGTTACGACTGACTGACATAAAAACAAAACTAACAATAGTTTTACGACCCAATTAGCTACAAGTCGAACGTCTCGGAATCAATACGTCCAATTTCAATCTGTAGGGATCCGCGTCGACCTTTGAAGTGTTCCTCCTTTGATACCGAACATACGGAACGACCGCAAATGAGGAACCAGACCTTTAGAAGAACAAACAAAGAATTTAATACAGTTTAAACAATCGGAATATCAATGTGTGCCGACCGGGGAACACTTTTAACTTCGCACCCGCGGCCTGTGAAAGCTTGTGTATACAAAGCGATAGGCGGGCGGTATTTTTCGGTTCGAGTTTACATTTTTTCCGGGAATTAAAATTTTAGATTTTTCTCGCGGTTTATTTGATCGCCGAAATGGGGAAGTTGGGCCCTTCAAACTGGAACTTTGGTTTAAATGAGTGCTCTTTTGAACTACCAAAAGAAGTCGCATTTTTCAGACAATTCCTTCAACGACTAATCGGACATTTACAGGGTGATTACTAAAGATGCCGTAAAAATGCGATGTCAGAAAACATTGATACTTGTAAAGGAACATAAACTTCAAGTAACTACATGCATAGATTGAATGCCTGCCAAAAATAGTGTGGAAAAATGTTCACAATAAAAATGTGATTTTGTGATACATTTTTAATGTTTTCAATCAATGTATGAAAACGTATATCTTCTACATGGTATATTTTACTGTGAAAGAACTCTGAGTTGAAGTGTCACTCAGGATTAGATCCATAGGTACGATATACAGGGTGAGTCTTGTACAAATATTTCAACACTATAGACTCTTGAGGTCAAAAGAAACACTTTTTTTATACCATTTTTTCAGATTCGACCCTGATAAAATGATATAGCCTTTTTAAGTTCTCATAATGAGCTGTGCCACTCCTGAAAAAAGAAAATTACCTTCAGAATAACAAGCTAAATCTATGACACTACACATCTGTAGATCCTTCAAATAGAGTTGTATTCTGCCAAACTACCCAATTTTTCCAATTTCACAGATACTTTTCAATTTTTGGACATCAAATTACTCGAAAAGGGCGCATTATAGGAGAAAATATGAAGAATACTCTTATTTTACTAAATGTTCAAATATTCATTAGACAGCGTCCAACTTAGTTTCAAGAGTTGTGTTCTTTGAATTTTTGGAATATTTATGGTACGTTATGGCCATAATGAGAAAACTGGAAGACTTAGGTAATATCTGGTGTTCGAAAAATATTCATCGAATAAATGAAGAATTATATTCCGAAATTCATTTCATTCGATGAAACCGTTTGTGAGATAGAACTAAAAATATTATTTCTATATGGTTTTCCAACAGCCTGTATCTTTTGAACCGAGCGGATTCGGAAAAAAAGGTGAAGGAAAAAAGTGTTTCTTTTGACTTCAAGAATCTTCTGTTAAAATACTTGTACTAGTCAAAGACTCACCCTGTATACGCTATCAAGGAACATGGCGATGAATGAATTATAGTTAGGACACTCTCTGTGTTAATTCACGATAATGAAGAAATAGAGCTCCCCACTACTTTAACAATGTTGTTATATTTCCTAACTCATTCATCTCATTCCACATGTTTTGTATCATTGTTGTATGTTTGAAAGTGTTGTCACAAAAATGTTGGTAAAATTAGTGTTAACTAATTTATTCTTTTTGTTTTTCCTTTATGGAGTATTTCCACGTGAGTATTTCACATACTTGATTCAATATTGAGAAAAACTCGATAGTAAACTAACCAATATCAAATAGTTTTTTCATAACAAACGTAAATAGAGATCAAAACAAAGAGTTTTTTCTTCTCGTTATAAAATAACTAGATTCACCAAGGATTTCGTCACATTCGTTTAACCACTTGAAAGAATTAATATTAATAGGTAATATCGTATTTCTGAACCCAAAAAGATGAAAATAACTATCGAAAAATGGTGGAAATTATATGAAAGACATCATGAAACATGAAAGTTGTTCATACTCATGGTTCTGGTAAACTTTTTCTTTACCAACTTTTAGAATATTCTATCCTTATCTGGTGGAAATTGATCCAACTCGAACTTTTTAAGCATTTAAAAAATACTGATCCAATTGAAAAAATTCTGAATCTCAGATTATAAGCGTCAGATAACGCTCAAGTTTTGCAAGAACCTTCAGGGTGTTAAATACAGCCAAGTACTCATTTTCAACTTGTTTGGATTCTCATTTTTCTAAAAATTTGGTTTTTATTCCTGAGAGCAACCCTATATTAATTCCTCTTTCAGAACCAAGAAATAACTCTTGCCCTGGAGATGATCTGTGCATCCCAGTGAGAAACTGCACCGAATTCATGGATTTCATAGACGCCAACAGACCACTCAACCGACCTATAGTTAAATTCTTGCGAGAACAACAATGCGGGTTCTATAAAGGAGAACCAAAGGTGTGCTGCGGTCATATTCCAGAAGGTCTCAAAATGTTAATTTCCATGAACAAAAACAACATGAACAATCTGTCTGTGAGAGATGAAAGATCGATAAGAAGCGTCAGCAGAGGCCGTAGAGTTCCAGATCGGAAAAAAGTTTATACCGATCACTCTTTGCCACCAGTAGACAAACTCCTTAGGTATAGGAGAACAGGAGAAGAGGAAAACGACCATATAGAACTTCGCTGAAGGAAGCAACACTTTACAAAGTTGTAAGACTAAAGCTAGAAGAGGATAAAAATTCTCATGTGAACATGGCCAAATGAATCCGGATACGAAAAGACACCGTGCATGTAAATGTCCCATATTTATTTTTGTTACATATCTATTGACGTGTGAATTTCTGAAGAAACATTGAGACTAGAGGCAGACGAAATTTTATTGAAAAACTTTTGACGAATAAATTGTTACGAATTTTCAAGGCGTCATTCAATCAGTTCCTCCATGATCCTCATTAAATTAGTTTTAAGAAGAGTGAAAATGTGAAAAGAAGTGTGTTTCATTGTCCAATTGATTGATCATTCTTTGGCCAGATGAAATGATCGAAAAACGAATCTTCAACGTCTTCTCTCCAAACAAGGGAGTCCATCGAAGTTGATGCATCGATCTTGGCATTTCTTCCACTTCTTCAATAATTATTATCAATTTAAATCAGACTTCTGCTTTCAAACGAGAATAAAACATGCTTAGCAACAAGTACCACATGATACCACAAACCTATTTTGTTTGACCTGTTTAAACATTTTCTACGGAAATGTGAATAACTTAATAAGATAAGAATTTTGCTCGTTACTTTTCACTCGCTATAATATTGTTCAAGACTTGATTCTTCCACACCCCCATCATCAAAAACATTATTCGTCGACAACGGAATCAATATTTTATTTCTCTCACTTCTTATATACATTTGCTTTCAAATTGATCACAAATATTCGGTTCATTTCAAATTGGAATAACCAAACAAAACGAATTTCTGTAAGGCATCAAACGTGGACTCGAACAAATCCTCAGAAACTCCACAACTTTTGTAGGTATCACTGCAGTTATTTTTGCCCAAACCATTTTTCAAAGCGAAATACATAGATGTACCATGCAACTGTTCTGTGAGCCACGGACTGCTAGCAATACCATCAATTATCTTGTCACTGCTGGAGGCTGCTCCCTTCTCGATATTCATGAGCGACTGACTTATTGTTGAACAAATATATTTCTGCATGCATGATGTTGGATCTATCTTCTGGGAGGATAAGATGTTTTCGATCTGGGACCATATTTCTGATCTATCCTCGGCATCTGTAATACAATGATGCAAATCAGAAAGTTACCTTTCTCGTCAGAAAAATAATCACAACTTCATACACCAATTTTTGAATTCTACGTTTGGCGAAAAAAAAATTCAGCAGAATTTCTCATTTCTTCAAGATTCTAGAGTCGGCCGGTGGAATTCATTCAAATTGACATTAGTGAGATGTGACAAACCGTTGAGAAAATACTAAATCAAATTAAATTGTTTGTGTGTTTTGTGTGTGTTTAAAATTGCGAGTAATACAAATTATGCAATGGAAGAACGTCTCTACTTATTCGAGGTCCTGATAGACAGCATCTATTTCGATGATAGCGTGTCGGAAATACCGCAAAAGAAGCAAATTGTAGTCAGTGTTAAACTCGGAAATATCGTCACTTTGGAAATAAGATCGGAGACCTTACCGATCAGTGGCGAAGGTAGGTGGTAAGACAAAGGCTACTGGAAGGTTTTTTAGTACGAAATCCTAGTTTCATGGCTGGTACATTGCTAATCGTTGGGGATATTATTAATTTTGAACAACAATCGTCCTTAAAACTATTTAGATAGTGATCTATTTCTTCCAGCTCCTAAATTGGTTGCCGGAAATCAAAGATCTAAATTCTTCAATAATTCTCTTTAACTCCAGGTGGTAATAAACGCCTTATCGACTTCAAATCCGGCAAATCCCACCTGATACCCCTTCTGCAAGAGAACCTGCTGCAGGTCCTGGACAGCCAGAGTTTAGAGGTGACTGTAGGTGTCAGAGGAGATGTCATACCCATAGGAACGTCTAGCGCACCCTGGGACGACTCTTTCAAGGAGATGGTGCAGGCTTCCCACGAGGAATTCGTCACCCCTGCCAGTATATTCGACAACTTCTGCCTGATGGAGAACGGCGTCATAAAGGGCAACGTCCAGCTCTTCCTAAGGCTGTCCTGCTTCGGCAAGAGCATCCAGACACAGTTCGAGGTGCTCCACGACTCTGGAAACAAGCAGTTCCTCTTCAAAACGCCCAATATGGCCACCACCTTCATTTGTTCCAAGTGAGCCTTCTTTTCAAACAATGTATTTTTTTTTGTTTCTTGAGTAGACTCAGATTCACCAACGTTAAAGCTCCCCAATCTCCAAGTACTGATGAATATCAACAACGTCTCACGTCAGAACCATTTGAACGCACCCGCGCAGAACCCTATGTTAGATTTTTGAATCATGCGCATTATGACGCGGTCCCACGTCAAGTCAGAGTAATCTGTAGGCACCTTTAGATTTCCCTTCATCTCCAAGTTCTGTCAATACCATCGACATATCTTATGAACAACCAATTTCTGTTCCAGATTCGGTGCAGGAACTTCAACGGACTTCCTTCCCGTAGGACCTCTGTACAACGTAGGCTACATGAAGAGCGCGGATAAGGGCACCACCAACAAATCGGCATCTTGGACGGCTGTCATGGAAGGACGATCCAGCTCCATGTTCGACAAACGGAGCTCAATTCAATCCGAGTGTCTGTTCCCGGAGTATCTGAACATAGTTCCTCCGGTTAAGGATTCGGCCATCACCTTTGACATAGTCTCGTTGAGAGCCAGGCCTGAGGAGGAAAAATTTATCGATTTTCTGACAGGAAAGAAGTTTGGGGATATCGAGGAGTCTATACAATCGTTCACTATACCAGGTAGGTTGATTTTTTATTGTGAAAAATCGTATCGCTCGATTTGAATAGTTCCCAGTCCCTTATGATGTGTCCATTGATGAGCAGTGGGTCAAATAGACCGTTTATTGAGAAAAAATGAGAAGATATTTCATTCGTATCACTTTTTTTTATCAAGTCTCCTAGTTGATATTGCTGGTCCATGCCATTTGAATCTAGATATTCAGTTCTTTGTTTCTTGGTTCCAAGTGAATATTTTCGAAAGCGTCCAAGTCTGGGTACTCATAACTTGTTTTACAAGTTGAGTAGGTAAATTTTATGCAAAGTAAGAGACTCAAATCATCAACTGACGCGGACTTCTTATCTCCCCAACATTTTCTGACTTAGTGAGCTGGAATAGTGTGATAGTGATAGTTGAAACAGTGATTTTGCTATGAATTATTATAACACAACATTGTAAAATTGTATGCCTCTTTACTGCGTTCTGTGAAGAACAGAATAAAGAACAATCTCGAACTGAAAAATTGAAAGACAGTCTAGAAAAATTTGCTATACTCTCAATTATCCGAATGAAGACAAATCTGCATTGCAGGCAGTAGTGATACCGATGGTGAACTATTGAAAGAAATTGCATCATTCTCCAAGACGCAGTTTACGATTATGAACCCAATCCGTAGCCTTGAGCACCCTCCCATGAAAATAAACATGTCAAGATGTGAATCAGATCACAACGCATTCATCCCTCGTAGAGACAAGATTTCTAAAAGACCAGTCTAGATAATCGCATACCAAAGTCTTAAACAAGAAAATATGGCTCACTTGGATGAAGAAATGACTAATTCTATTTTCCTTCGACAGATGACGAAGGCAACGAACGAGTCATCTACTACTTCGACGATACATTGAGGAAAGATGATGGAAGCCAGAAGGAATCCAAAGCTTGTCAGTGCTCCAAGATGCCGGCTTACTGTAAGCACGTCTATGCCGCCATAGAAAAATACGAAAAGAGCCATCCCGATTTGATGGTGTTTGGAAGAAGGGTGAAATACGAGAAGATATTGAAGAATCAAAATAAGAAAAACTCGGATAATGAGCAGGACGATTCTCTTTTGAGGCTACGAGGCGGTAATGACCAAGACGAACCGTACTTGCTTAAGAGAGGGAAAGGATGCTACAACCCTTGCTGCAAGATGGCGTTCAAATTGAGATCAGTCGGTGTAAGCCAATTGGTGCAAAACGACGACCAACAGAAAGAGGAGGACTATTTTTGCGCTGATTTCTATTGTCCCGAAAGTACCAGAAGAAACGTCGCGCTTCAACTTAAGTTCTCCGAAGACGACGTACCAGAGACCTTCACTTGTCGCAACAGGTATTGCCCGGCAGCCAAAATGTTCAAGAGGCTAGGGCTGGGTCCTCTGGCCACGGAGCGTTGCCAGGGTACTCTGTACGGACCTGTCGAGCCACCGGTGCAGTACGGTCTATCCCAAACGTATGGCACATTCGACACGTATGGCCCATACGGAATTTTTTCCAAGACCAACACTCCATTCATGCAGGCTGAAGGAAAAACTTGGATAAAACGTCCTGTGCTTCGATTGAGAGGAGGTGGAACCATGGAAGTGATGGATACTGGCAAGACTGGCTCACGAGGAGCATCGATTTCCAAATCGCCAATTGCCGAATGTCAAGAGATCATGGAGCAGTTCGATCAAATCTTGGAAGAGTACAGGAGAGCCCTTGACACTGGGAATAATAGAGAACGCGACATGGCGCAATTTATGGATCCTTCCACAACAGCAAACTGCGGACATCCAAGGTGCACTTACATATCAGAGCCTCCACTAACTCCCATACATTGGGACTGTCCAGATCCCCTGCCTGTCGGTATTTGTAAGAACCCCCAATGCCCCTACCTCCCAGACGACCTTAAAAGGATTGGAAGGATACTTGAGTCGAAGGGACACAAAGACAATGTAGACGTTAAGGGTTGTCCAGCGGAATACGTCCAGAATCAGATCAAGAGCGCTCCGGAATTCCCAGTTTCGAGAGAAGGGGGTGGGCAAAGATGCCCTTTCTATAACCCCCCGAAAATCGTGAACATGATGCAATTCTGCAACTTATCGCTGCCGAACATGAAGAAATCGCATTCTTGTTGCTCCAATCCTAACTGTCCACTCAAGGGCATAGTGTCATCTTGTTCCAATCCGGAATGCCCTTTCGCGCACGGGGACTTGAGTAAACCTTGTTCGAATCCTGATTGTCCGTTCAAGGTAGCTCTCCTATCTGCTCCTTGTTCAAATCCGGATTGTCCTCTCAGACAGGTGGAATCCTCTGGTCCCTGTTCAAACCCAGAGTGTCCTTACAAACAGTCCAGTGTATCCCAGCCCTGTTCGAACCCGGACTGTCCGTACAAGAAGGGTAATTTGTCCACGCCCGACGATGGCCAGTCAGACGAGAGTTGTCACAATCCAGACTGTCCCTTCAAACAGAAATCGGTGGAATCTACCGAGGTTTGCGAAAATCCAGACTGTCCATTCAAAACCAAACAGAGTTCAACGCCCGTTTGGGCAGATATTTGTGATCAGACTGAGGAGTGCAAGTGTGACAATCCAAATTGCCCGGCTCACAAGGAGACCTGCAGCAATCCGGAGTGTCCTTTCAACGTGGAAAAGGGTGAGGTGTGCGCGAACCCCAACTGTCCGTACAAAAAGAGAGAGTCTACCAAGAAGAAGGGAGTTTGTGGCTCTCCCCATAGATCCGTGTGTGGGGATAAGACTTGCCCGTTCCACGAAGGAGCCGGAGACGATGGGAAGGAGGAGGAGAAGAAAGGGGAACAGTCCACCATCGGTGGGGGAGACGGGGAGGATAAAAATCAAACGGAGGGGATGACTGTAGAAGAAGGAGCGCTTGAGTACACCAAAGGCGATCGGACATCTAAATACGACATGACTCCTTGCACCCTCACCACCTGCAAGTTCATGGGTGGCAAACTGAAGTGCGTGGATTGTGCCACGTTGACGGAAGGAAGGAAACACGCTCCGTGTCCCAAGATATGTCCAGGTGACGTTAAATGTCCACTGGCTATCAACACCGTATCGCTGCCGAGGACGCCGAGGAAGGCTGAATCGGAAAAACGGGCTCTGAGGAGAGAAAGGGGTAAATTCGCATATCATTTCGGTGACACTTATCCAGGGATCAATAGGGGTCACAAGCATTGCGTGATTTCCCCGTTTAACGTTCCTCCTAAGATGGGTTGGCTGTGGAACCTTCACACTCCCTGCATGCAACTAAAAGTAAGTATCGACAAGATTTTTTGCAATAAATCCCATAGAGATATCAGAGATAGAGGAGGCAAGCCCACATTGTCCTGTCTTTCGCACAGAGAGTGACAAGTGAACAATTTTTTGAAATAACAGGACTACAGGGGGCTCAATAGATCTTGAGGTCGCAAATCAATGCAATTTCCCTTAAAACTGCAATCTACAATATCTACTGTGTTATGCCCATGTCTCTATCTGGCTATTTCCCATATTTGGGACATCCAAGTTGAAAAAGTTTGCAAAGAACAATCAGCGCGAGCTCACAGGACAGCTTTTGATGGACCTTGCCTGCTCTATCTACAATATCGCCAAAAAAGTTAGTTTTTGAACTTTCCAATTGAAGATATTCGATGAGATTCTTCTACAACATCAAAAACATATGCATTCAACACCACTGCATTTTGTTAGAATTTGTGGTGTCTTGTTACAGCAAAGGAGGGGTTGGAGACCTGGTGCCATCGGCAAGACCATTCTGGAAGCGATACAGGCCCACCGTAGGGCTCAGAACATGGCACCCTTGGAGGAAGGTAAAGTGAGGAGGAGAAAGAAGAAATTCGGTGGCGTTGAATCCGAAACCGAGCTCATTCATCCCAAGCCCACTCTGCAAATCAAGAGGAAGGAGGGTGTCTACTACATCACCATGAATCCACTGAAGGATCCCAATACCCTAGTTCCTAACGAAAGTCCTTATATGGAGACTACGCCGTTACAGTTCAGGATAATGAAGGCGAAAGAAACCAACGAGTACAAATCTTGCGTATGCAACGATCAAGGCATAGTCTACGAGCCTGAATCATCGTCGTCAGACAGCGAGTTGGACATAGAGTTCACGCCCCCAGCTGGCATCATACGGCCAGAGAGATTTGTCAAAACGAAGGATGTCATCCATATCGACACTCAGTACAACGCTCAAGATATCAAACCTTCCTCTAATGATAAACAGCATAGAGGAAAGGACGAGAAAGAAAACGATAAGGATAAGAAAGACAAAGATAAAAAGAAGGACAAAAAAAAAGAAAAGGGGAAGGATAAGAAGAAGAAGAAATAGAATAAGGATAAAACTAATGATATTTTATTTCAAATGTATCTACAAATTTGACAAATGTTAAACATTTACCGAACAAATAAATATTTCAGAATTCTTCTTGGTTATTCATTTCAAATGGTAATCTAATTAAATACCTGAAAATATTTCAAATTGCTCTGAAATTTGCAATTTTCGTTTTGAGCAATGAAGATTTTGAATTACCTTACAGAAACCACATTCATTCTGTGTCGTACACAGAACAGGAAATTTATAAGAAGGTACTGATAGTATTTCGATGACATTTTTTATAAAATCGGTGATGATTCATTTATTTTCTAATCAACATTTTTTTTTAATTCATCATGAGCATACCAAATAAGATTTATATTCCATGAGTTACTTTTTCAAATGAATTGAGAATCTATTTGGTTTCTATTCAGAACTAAGACATTTCATTACTTTCACAGATGCTGACGAAGAAGAAAGTGATGATTTCCCAGCGAAATGTGACCATGAAAAAAATGAACAAACGAAAAAGCCACATCTGGTTAGGGTACCCCTAAGACTAAGAGGTGGTGGTTCACCAGAGGATGCTACATTACAAAACGCCAGACTGAGAGCAGGTGCTCCATCCAAATCACCAATCGCAGAGTGTCGAGAAATAATGGAACAATTCGATAAGATACTGGAGGAATACAGAAAGGCATTGTCGCCTTGCGGAGAAATAGCCTGCAATTACGTACCGAACGTAACCGAAGATCTGTGCAAGAAAGCATGCGGTATTAAACCAGAAAGCACCAACACCGTAGGCTGTGGCTTGCCGGACTGCCAGTACGCCAAATACAAGTCCGCCCTTATGGCAATGGACGCCGATATCGAAAAGCAATTCATAGGTCCCGCCATTTTGGGGAACTGTGGACATCCCAAATGCTCCTACCAAGCTGATCCTATCCTACCGCCCATCCATTGGGACTGTCCAGAACCTCTACCGGTCGGTAAATGCAAAAACCCCAACTGTCCGTATGGATCTAACGAAATGCAAACCAAAGGAAGGTTCTCGTCCACCAAAGGACCTTGTGGGAGTGATCAGTGTCCTTACGCACCCCCTGCGCCTTGTGCATCACCTAACTGCCCCTTCAAGTCCCCACCGGCATGTGCACCTGTGAAACAAGCACTTCCTACAACCAAGAGCTCGGCGCGAGTGAAGGATGATACGTGTACAGGGTGTCCATTCTCCAATCCCCCTCAAATAGTTAACATGGTGTTTTGCGATAATCCAAACTGCGAAGTTTTGAAAGCTGCACCGGCTGGCGACTGCGGGAAAAGGGACAGAATCTGCGAGAGTCCGAACTGCCCTTACAGAACCCTTCAGAATCAATGTTCAAATCCGAATTGTCCATACACGCAGAGCGACGCTAAGGGGGACTGCTCCAATCCCAACTGTCCTTTGGGGTTGAAGGAGGAAAAATCTGGTAGTTGCACGAATCCAAACTGCCCCTTCAAAGCACAAGCCGCCCAGAGCTGCTCCAACCCCAATTGCCCCTTCACGAACAGCTCTTCGGAGCCGAGTTCGGCTGATGACAGCTTGAACTCCTTGGCCTGTTCGAACCCCGACTGTCCCTTCCGGAGCACCACGAAGGAGACCAAGGAGCCTCCGAAAGAAGCCTGTGCAAATCCAGAATGTCCCTTCAACATTCCATCCGTGGAAAAATGCATGAACCCCGAGTGCCCGTTCCTGAAGAAGGAATCTTCTACGGAGTCGAAGGAGAGTTGCGACAATCCCGACTGTCCCTACAAGAGAGGCTCGAAAATATCGGGAGAATCCCATGAATCTGTGTGCGAGTGCGACAATCCCACATGTCCAAGCAAAAGAGAAACTTGCATGAACCCAAACTGTCCGTTTAATCTGAGAGGTTTAGGTCCGTGCACCAATCCGGACTGTCCTCACAAGGTAGACGCCTTGGGCAGAGATTTAGGCTTTTGCGCCACTCCAGATCCATCCTTCAACGAGTATTGCGCGGATAAAACCTGCCCGTACCATGATAAGAAACTGGACAAACCGGCTGTAGGCGAAGAGGCGAAAGGTGAATTGACAGAGATGGACGCTCAAGGAAGGTCGATGATGATGATAGGAAGCAAGGAGGCGGTTGAAAAAGGCACGATTGAAAGGACTGCGGGAGACAGACCATCTGTATACGACATGGCACCCTGTACGGTGAAAACGTGCAAATTCATGGGTGGTCACCTCACTTGCGTAGACTGCGGAGTTGGCACAGAAGGCAAAAAACGAGGTCCTTGTCCGAAGACATGTCCAGGTTCGTATATTGTTGATAGCAAAACTATTTCATCCAATGATAATTATAAATGAATTCAGCAACTGAACTCTAGACCGCCAAAAATCCTTTCTTTTAGGTTAGTTTGGGTTTTTCTTTTAGGTTCACTACACCTCTATCGGTTAGCCAGAAAACCTATTTATTTAGCGAGGTTCTAGAAGACCTGCGATTGGGTATTAACTCCACTTCTTCCACAATCCACATAGTAGGTTTCGAAACTATGTGACACTCTGTCAAAACAGAGATGGTTCTTACTAGTAGGAGTTGGTATCCTGCAACACTAAACTTCTCAAGTTGTTTAGGTTTGGTCTCACTATATCCAAGCAAATCGCGATATCTTGACTGATATCGGAAATCATTGTGGAAAAAATACATTGAGAATTTGGTCTACTTGCATGGAAGACGGCTTCAAAACAAACATCATACACTCAATGTATGTACTGTATCTGTGGTGGTGAGGCCTGTCCTAACATACATATCTCTGAAGGTCTGAACTAGTTGACTTCTATGGAGAAGAACTGTAACAGCACTATTATGACCAAATGTCAAAGGAAAGACTGCCTAACTATTATGGGTATTCTAAGATTGATTGTCTCCTAGGTTTATCACCTCTTAAACATCTCACCACTATGGAGGTGGCTGTGATGACAGCTCTTAGAACATGGAAACAGTGACTTTGGCATGATAGTGCCACGCGAGTGGTCTCCCTCTTCATAGAGAGAACCACGAGGGCACTAGCTTCTGATTTGACAATCCCAACAGGATAATTTATATCGACGGTCTATACCAGATAGGCTTGCTGCGCCTAAAGGCCACAATGATTCACTGATGGGCTGTAGGGACCTCGTCTCAACCAATCCTTCCTCCTAGGAATTAACTGTTCCATAGTGCGGGATGAACTGCGTACTGTTATTGTCTGATGGCTGGAGAATATTCGCAGAGAATACTCCGCAAAGGGCATCTATGTTCGATGTTACATCCAGATGACAATGAGAAAAAGGTTGACTTCCATTAAATAGGAGAATATGGAAAACCTCTGCGTTAGCTAGGCTCCAGTAACTTTCTGGAAATGATTTGGTGTCCTGGGATTTTCAAGGCTATAATAGGTACGCCTTTGTCCTCAGTATCTCATTACTCCAACATCAAAAACAGTTTATTGAGAATGTCTAAACGAAGCTCTAATATAACTAAGTTGACTTGGTTTTCCAACATTTCACAGGCGATCCAATATGTCCGTTGGCCACGGCCAGAAAAGCTAAAAGGTCTCCAAGACGTAGGGACCCGCTGTACAAGAGGATCTGTACGACCAAAAAGAAGAAACTGGAGGACTACGGAGATATGAAATATCCCGGATTCAAAATTGGCCATCGGGAATGCGTGATGCCCTATTTCTTCGTACCTCCGAGGATGGGCTGGCTGTGGAACATTCACACGCCCTGTATGAATCTGAAGGTGAATATTCGCACAGACAGATAACAGCAATAAGTTCTATTGTCACTAGTCTTGAATGTATCTATCGGATAGATGATTAAGATCGAATATTTACATTTATAATATGAAATTTGCTTAAAGACATTACTAAACCAGTCTGCGTCTGGTACCTTCTTTTTTTTTAGCCAAGAAGAGGATGGCGTCCTGGGGCCATAACGAAAACCGTCGCAAAAGCCATCATCAAGCACAAAAAGGCGACCAGTCAAAGCCCCCAGGAAGAGAAGAGAGTCAGGAAAAGAAAGAACGACGACGATTCTGAAAATGAACTGATCTGCCCGAAACCCACGCTCGAAATCAAGAAGCGAGAAGGAATATACCACATCACCATGAACCCCTTGAAAGATCCCAACAAATTGCAGACTAACGAAAATCCTTATATAGACTGTACCCCGATGCAGTTCAAGGTGGCCAAGAATAACCTTCTGGATCCAAACTGCGTATGCACAGATGAGGGAGAATTCTACAAATCGGACTCTTCCTCCGACGATGAGTTAGACATCTTGGTGACGACACCAGCTGGTATTATACACCCAGACAGGCCTATCCAAAAGAAGGAAGTCAGCGTGAAACAGACTCAGTATAATGAGAAAGATCTACCTCCGCCACCTGAGAAAGCAGAAGATAAGAAAAAGGAAGGAACTAAAGGTAGCAAAGACAAAGGAGGAAAAGAGAAGAAGGAGAAGGATAAAGGAGGAAAAGATAAGGCGAAAAAAGGAAAGAAATAACAGTTATTGGAAATACCCCATTCAATCATTAATGTTTAGTGTTAAATAAATTTCAAAGTCATACTCCTTAATATTATCATCAATAAAATACATTTCCATAATCGATTCAACTTACTGATGATCTATGTCTATTTATACGTACTTCTATAACCTGGTTTCCATTGGGAGGGTATAATGTGTTGCTTGGAGAAAAAGGTTAAAATGAGGGGCATGATTAGGGAGATCCCTACAACCAAACCTCCTGCAAGAATGACTGCCCCCACATTGATATTAGCTAAGGAACCTTGAGCTAAAGCCATCGACTTCTTCACGGGGATTGTTATAAAAGGTACCGTGAAATCCAATTCTACCTGGAATAAGAACAAACGAATAATTCCTGTTGAATCCATTTGACAGAAGACAGAAAAAAATAATGTTCACCAGCTTATTACATATAACGTATAAAAAGAATACTTACAGATATACCATCATCTAATGTATTGAAGGAAATCAGTCTGCTTTGACGATTTGAAAAAGCAGATTTACCCATGACACCAATTTTATCCGAAAATACACTACTGTTGTCGTATGAAGCACAGAAGTCAACCACGACCAAAACCAAAAATATTCCGAAAAACATAACGCGTCAATGTTGTCTCTGCGGCAGGTCTGACGATAGTGGTACTTGGTATCTTCAAACCAGAAAAATTAATAACTTTATTGCGTTAGCAAAAAATGCAGTACGGCGAAAAGAGTAATTGAGCGTGCAAGATTGAAGGACCAGCACTACTATCATCTATAATCCTAGGAGATGTGTAAATTGAAACAATAGCGAAAGCTTAGATTCACGTTAATCCAATTTAAAAATCATTGCGAGATGTTATCAGCTTGATGCAACTATGATGTCATCCATACAGAATAATACATTTACGGAACACTGATTCCTTATGATGTGGTTCATTTTAAGGAAGAAGTGGACAAATTCAGCACCTACATTTTTCGCTTCCTTCTGAGCTATTTCTGTAAGAGAGACAAGAGAGTTTAAATTAGGGCGTTTAGAAAAAATTTCTAGGAACCACGCTCAGAAGTTTTCTTTGGATGCCAAAAGAGACCTCTGTGAATATGAGCCCTTAATTTTAATGTTTGATTGTCCGCATCGCACTTTTCGATTTTCCATAAGAATAATAACACAGGAAAAAGTAGTAAACCTACTCATTTTCCGTATTTTTCATTTCATACATTATAATAATATAACGAAAAGTCAATTTAGCGTTAGTTGCTTTTTTCTTCCATAAAATCGGCGCATACGAAACAAGTCATGACAATATTTTTTTGTCACTAACATGACATCAGCAATAGCTAATCTACTTATTTGCTATTGCTGCTTGAATAATTGTCCTCTGTTTTCCTATCAACCAAATCCAAATTAGTCGGAAGGGGTCCATATACCAGGGTTTAAACATTTTAAAATTCGTTAATAAGAATCTTCCTGGATTGGATACCTTCAGAATGGATTAATGATGAATGAAAATATGTGTTGCGTAAAATAGTTTCCTCATTTTTTCATATGAATTACATATATACTCATTACAATATTATGTACTCATGCAACAAACACCGTGTCCCAAAGAAAGTGAAATTTGTCGCAATTCTAGGTATATTATACATTGTCTTTGGTTAAGTGAGTGTGTCATTTATTATCTTTATATATGGGTAACAGAGTTCTTCAGCCGTAGTTCAAAATCTGCTCCTGAATCATCCAAAGATGTACACGAAATTTTTTATCGCTCTTTCGCTCTTTTCCTGTGTTTTGGGGTCTCCCAAAAAGTATATGCCTGAGGATGAAATGTAAGTAATTAAAACGTAGAGAATAATTTAAATGCACAGGAGTTTATTAGGGTGAAATATCTTTTTTGAGTCTTTTGATGTATCTGAAGTTGCGTTAAAATTCTGCTATGATTGTAAACTTTGTTCTTCACCATGATTATTCAAGACAAATATCTTTAGATTCCAGTATGAATTCAAAGGCATCGACCAGATCGGTAAATATTGTTTTTTTACGATAAACACATATTTATATGAATGTGAATTTTTTCACGAAAGGATCAGCAAATGAGTATTTCGAACCTATATTTGATCATGAACAAACACTCGTGTTCGCGTTAGAATTTCTGAAGTAGAAAAATGTTTTCTTATTATTATTCTATCATACACACACACAGGGTCTTTCACGCCATTTTTGCATCCCATCTAACGGTCTAGCAAAATACATCAAAAACCTCCACTGCCTTTTGGTTCTAACAATTTACAAGGCTACAAACGCTATTTTTCAGGAATTTTCAGCCTAGTTCCAATAGATACTTCGAATATAATCTCCATTCTTCCAACAATCATACGGCAGAAAGAAAGTCAGATCAGAAGGAGTCCAAATCGGCCTCAGACAAACTGAGGTTCGGCTTGCCAATTGTTTATGGTAGCACTGGAAGTGGAGCACAAAGTTACCCTCAAACTGGTGGAGTTAGCTACATGGTTTCACCTATGAAACTGGACATTGGAGGTGTTGCATTAGGAGCTCTAATTGGGCTTGGTGCCATTTTGATCCTGCCAAAACTGGCCCATGCATTTGGTGGCTTACACGGTGGTTACAGAAGTTAGTGTTCTTTTCATCGCTATAAATCTTTATGATTTTTGTTACCGTCAAAAAACGACTTCGTTTATTCTAATAAAACGAGTTATCTGAATGTTCGAAATACTCTTGTTTTAGGCTTGGATGATGGAGTATCCAGTGTATCTGACATGCTTTCGAGACTGGACAATACGTTAGAGCAGAACAACATTGACAGCAGTTCTTGCATGCAACGAATTGTTTGTAACTACATTCACGAATCCCGAAAAAATATAGAAAATGGCGAAGCTAGTGCCGTTGATGAGATAATCGGTGTCATAACTAAGTAAGTTATCGTACATTTTCGGCCCTTCGTTCTGAAGTGACTTTAAATTTTTCAGCAATTCCTTAGTATCCCAATTATTAGACGGAAGCAGCATCAAGCAAGCCGTAGACATGGGAAAATCAACAGATACAGATAGATGTTCATCTCTCTATAGGAAATGTCCTGTAGATAAGGATAACATTGTGAAAGTTATTACTAGTATATTGCCCGTTTAAGGTCTTTGTAACTTCCTGAAACCACGACACTTTATCCTTTATCTTTAGTCAATTTATTTAATACAAAAACTTTTTCGATTCACCCTATATACTGACACTGGCTATTCAACGAAAACTCGCAATGTCCTGTAAAAGATGTGACATAAATCATTTAATTTTCTATGTTCACTGATTTGAAAACGTCAAAGTCGTCAAAGTCATAATCAAAACATCTGGTTGTCAAATAGTCATTTATGTGGCAGATAGTATTTATGTGTAATATTTATTTATCAGAATAAAGTATATGTCTAGTGGAAATTATTCAATATTTCAATAACTAACCAACCATGGGTCTCTGCAAATGCCCTAAACGTCGTGTTACCAACCAATTTTGCTTTGAACACAGAGTTTGTGTGTGCGAAAATTGTATGGTGACGAATCATCCCATTGTAAGTTAACCAAATTAAATACATAATATAATAAGTAGATAATGGTTTGAGTCCTGGGTGTTTCAGTGTATAGTTCAGTCATATTTGCAATGGTTGCAAGATAGTGACTACAATTCAATCTGTGAATTATGTACTAAGGAGTTGAATATTGAAGATAGTATAAGATTAACATGTTATCGTAAGTATGGAGCTTTTATGAAATATATTCCAGAATTTATTGGGCAATTGAGATTGTTTCTTTCTTTTGTAGATGTTTTTCATTGGTCCTGTTTGGATAATTTCTCAAGGCAGTTACCTGCTACAACTGCACCAAGGGGATATGTTTGTCCTTCTTGTAAAACTCCACTGTTTCCACCCTCTAATCTGATAAGTCCTGTTGCCGATGTTTTAAAAGAAAAACTGGCAGGTGTGAACTGGGCCAGAGCTGGTCTTGGTTTACCTCTGGTAAAGTATATATTCAATTCCACTGAAAGACTGTAATCTTGAATGAATTACTTTTCCATATGGAATAGTATAGTCTACATATTCGAAATATTTCAAAATATCCCTCTTCTAATTATTGATGTTATTAAAAAAAATTTCAGCTTTCAGAGGAAAGAGAAGTTAAGGCCCCAGTAATTCTCAATACTATGACAAAACCAAAGCCTACTTCTCCAGTCTTAATGAGTAATGGTTCTCATTCAATTGTGGATGTTGATGAACAAGTACCATTCATCAGAAATCCATCTGACAGCTACCAAACTTCTTCTAATCGCAGAGT
Organism: Coccinella septempunctata; assembly: GCF_907165205.1. Lineage (NCBI taxonomy): Eukaryota > Metazoa > Arthropoda > Insecta > Coleoptera > Coccinellidae > Coccinella > Coccinella septempunctata. The sequence goes on along the minus strand of NC_058190.1, from coordinate 45,700,599 downwards.
ATTTCAAGATATTAGAGATGTTAAATCAGTTCCATTTGATCATGATGATGATAAGTATAAAAGACGTCTAACTGTAGTGCGAAATTGGTGGAAGTGAGTTTAGATTTCCAGAAATCCATCTGACTTCTGAGTTGGTGAGTTGATTGATCTTTATCTTAATTTCAGTTTGACTTTTGGACCTACTAGGAGGGGTGGTAAAGCATTATATAAAAGATATTTCTTACTCGGGACAATATTCATAATTGGAATTGTACTTATATTCATATTCCTGTCAAAAGTTGGAAGGCATTATGCGAACCTTGACCCCAGTTTAGATATGGAAAACAATCATGATCTCAAAGTACAGAAAGTATGGGAGTAGTGACTGGAGTATAGTTATAAGATTATTCATCATTTTATATATATCACAAAATGTAATATAAATTCAACTTGTTGTTTATTTAATAATTCTGATTAAAAATTTATTTTTGAAAAACCAAATGTAATTATGCTTTGCATAATATCCCTATGAAATTTTTTTGACTCTGAATTGTACGGAACTGATGTAAGAAAGATTTGACATATTGTCAGAATGAGATCTTCAATCTTACAGAAATTTTTGTTAGAATAGGAGGGTATGATTCTTACGAATGAAAATAATTTCTTCAAAACTTCAAAATGTAACAGTGTCCAATGTGAAGATGAACTTCTTTACACTTGTCCCATTCAAGAACACAAAAATGATTTTTCCTGCTCAGGTAAAATTATTCAATATTTTAGTACAACATATGCTCAAGAGATGACTTATCTTCCGTTTTAGTATTGAAATCAGCATCTGATCAGTCCATAAATATTGAAGGAGAAAAATATTCACCATCATTCACAGATGAAATAATTAATAGTAATGATTCAAGCTCACCAAAGTACGAAAAGATTGAAAAAGGTACAGATAATTTCAAAATTGATGGTATTTCCCCTTGCCAGAATCATTTTTTCTTTACTAATGAAGATCAGTCTACCCTTTTTAATACCACATGTTCAGTCAAAAATGATTCTAATAACGAAATACAAAACAGAAAAATGTATTGCGAGCCCAATCTCTGTATTACACCAGAAGAATCGAAATTAGGTGTTGGAAATGAAATCATGATTGTGAATTATCAATTTGCAAGAAAAGGAGCAACCGAGGAACCTAAAAATGTTAAAGAAAGGACTCCAAATATTAGTTTAAATGAAAACCCAAATACAAAACCACCTTGCTGCCAACACAACAAACAAAATTATGATTCTAAACAACCTCACTTACAATCTCAGGAGAAACCTAAGGAAAAAACAGAAAACACTGGAAAGGGGACTTTCAATATGATGAATGAAGAACAGAAACAAGAAAACAATACACCTTTTCATAAGCTGTTTCCTCATCATCTAGAAAGTTCTTTTATTACCAAGGAATTCAAAACATCGTTTTTTGATGATTTTGTAGATCCCAATGCTCCTTATTTTTCCTATGCAGGTCATGAGACCTTTGGTTGTAGCTCTGACTGCTTAGGAATGAAACTAGCAACAAATTTCCAGATGCCAACAGAAAAAATTGTTCATATACCGGTACCAAGTTATTACGATTATAACCCCCAGGTGTGCTACATGGAACCTAAATGCTGCAGTATGTCATGTCAAGGAATACCCTACAGGAATCAAAGATGTGGAATATTTCAACGAGAACCAAAAGTATACCCTGAAAGCATCATTCCTAATTCTTGTTGTAACAATTTCATGTTCTCTGAAGATGCTGTCTTGAATGAAACTGATATGTTTCAAGATATAACTTCACATCAGAGGCATATGGAATGCTGTACCTGCAAAAAGCCAACTGATTTCCACTTGCGAAATAAACCGCCTGAAACAAAGAAAAAGAAGTGTTTTGCTTGTTGCAAATCAGGCAAAGTGGATCAGGAGGAACTTTCTAGCAAATCTAAGCCTACTGTAGAAAAAAGAGAACAATACATTCAGTGTAAAAGATCAGATCAAGAAGAATGTTTCACACATCTTACACCTTGTTCTGTGAGGAATGAAGCTAATTTTAAATGTTGTGTTCCTCCAAATATCAGCTACATAAGAAGCCCCTTTCCTCCAAAGATAATTCCAAATCAGAGAATTCACACTGATACTCATTTCAAATGTGACAGGAACTGCCCACTCAAGGTGCAACCGGAGAAAGAATCGCAATTGAGATCTCAACCAATAACAAAATCTGTTGCATGTGAATGTGGGGATAAACAACCTCCCATCGGGTTCAACGATGATAAAATTGATGTTGGAAGAAATATAACAATCCAAATAATGCCCTGTGGTCCTCCAGCCAGAGTCTGCTCAGAGCATCGGAATATAGCTGTAGTAGCATGCCCTAAAGTAGTAGAGAAAATCACTTATCCTATCAACACTTGCTGTGAAGAAAAACTGCTTGGAAAACCAAATGAACAAGTGTGGTACCAGCCGTACATGAGAGACTTAAGATCGCCAGTCCGTTATAATGATCAAGACCATTATCAGGGAGATAAATTGAAGGAAAAACCTTTTACAAGGTGGTGGAACTGTAACTGGAGAAGTAAGAAACCGAGTACGCCATACCAAAGGTAATAAAATAGCAAAAGAAGTTGTAATCTACTTTAAAATTGAATAATCGAGAAATGAATCGGCTATTAACATCGAGTACAACGTTTCGGTTAGCATTCGCCAGCTATCTTCAGGCATTCTCTTGATTTTAACCGAAAAAATTTCACCCTTCCAGAGAAATTACATTGGAGTATCTAACAATTAATGGGATGGGTTATTTAATTAGGAGACACGTTCAAATAAGCGGCCATCATGTGAAAAACTGATTTATCACCATCAAAATCTCATAGAGATTTCATAGGCTTGTACATTGTTGTCAGTGAATACTCAAAAGTTAAAGGATAATAGGATATTGAGGCACAAGAATTTATCTTCAGAACTCAGGTTTCCCATTTACTTTTTATAATTCCAGAATCCCCAATCAAGTAGAAAGACGTGACTGCTGCACTACAACATGCCAAGAGTTCGACGAAGGTGATTTCGAAACAGTTACTATCACGAACTGTCAACGCGTGCTACCGATCAAAAATACCTACATCAACAGGGACGGTAATCTCCTCAAATCCTTGCATAGGCTGAATAAAGGCCTCTTGAATGATCTCTTTGCAACGCCTTGCCCTTCATCATCATCGGCCTGCCAATACGGGTGTTCCCGTAAGATTAGGGGAGCTCCCTATCCAGTGTGCGCGACTGCTAATCCATTATGTTATGCTGCTAAGCCTCAAACTATCCACCAAGGCAGTCAATATGAACCTGACTGTAACGAGAGGGTAAAAACATTCGACTCGTCCAAGGACATACTGTTTGAATGCTTGAAATACTTGAAGAATGGAGCTCAGAACGACAATCAATGTGACTATGTCGACGAAGATTGTTGTTGCTGCTGCTGTTGCCAAAGTTTCCACAATTGCTGTTGCTGCCACAGAACACCGAGATGCTGTGAAAGCAAAGAAATCCTGGCACCCAAAGTAGAAGAAAAGAAGTCGAAGTCCTGCCGTTGTAGAAGTGTTGAAGCGAAACAATCTTGTAAAAATTGCGGAACCATCGTATCAAACCACTGTTTCACCAAAGTTGAAACAGTTTGCACGAATACCGAAATTAGACCAAAAACGCCTAAGCCTAAAATGAAAAGACGCGTCTGTTGCAAGCGACGATGTTGCTGCTGCTGCAATCAAAATAGGAATTGCTGTTGCTGTTGCGATCAATGCTGTTACAGCGAACCCACTACATGTTGTCGTAAAGTACGTAAAGGCTGCTACGGGGAGCATTTAATTTATCGCTGTGAATGTGAAACCAATCCTGTATTTTCAAGTTCAAATTTGGCAAGTGAAAGCACCGAGATGACACAAAACGCCAAAGATACATCTTTGGAAAAATGCATAGAATTATTAACATCAAGAATAAACGACAAAGTTTCCAAGGAAACTTTATTATCGAATAGAAAAGAAAACGCAAATGCCAAATGAGCCGGTCAGAGGAAAAGTGGTATAAGTCAAAAATTCCGATTTTTGAGTTATACCGATATTGGGGTACCAAAGGTTGCATATTATTCTTCTTATGAGTGATATGAGTCAAATCGTCGTTTTGACCGAGTTATACCCATTTAATTAACAAAATTTTCCATACCTATCAATGCCTTTGGTACCCAAATATCGGTATAACTCAAAAATCGGAATTTGTGACTTATACCACTTTTCCTCTGACCGGCTCAAATCTTCTGAATATTCAAATACTACTGAAAAATCAACCAGTACAACAAAAGATGTTGTGATAAAAACTATAACTCTAGACTTATGCGATCTCGGTGAGAAAAAGTTCTCAAAATTTGGAGTGCCTTCTAGACAGTACCCTTGGACCATTAATTCGCTCTTATCAGATATGCCTCATGAAATTTATAGATTCGTTGGAATCGACAAAATCGATAATAATCCCTTAATAGAGAAGGTATACGATGATCCTACACCTTGTTTGAAACCTCAAGTACTTCACGATGATGATCAAAACGAGATAAACGAACAAAACGCGGGTGGAGATATTGAAAAATTATGCGAGGTGAAGAAGCGATACCTTTCCACAATATGCGAGGCTCTATTTGATAATAAACAACGGCACAATACGACCAAAGATGTTTTCTTTATCAGGGATAAACGGAACAATTTTTCCGATTTATGTAACAATTCACAAATCGAAAACAAACACGAAACCCACCAAAATGGAATGGATGAAGGGGAAAAACACCATCCCGTTAATTTTCCTGAAGATCACAAAACGATCGAAGATACGCTAAAATTGGCTGATGATAAAGCTCCGATAAAACAAGATGAGACAATTATAGAAAGTAAAAAACATAAGCCGAGCAAATCGATATCCAAAACTTCTCAAAGTATATCCAAAGTATCTTCGAATATTTCAAAAAAAACTTCGAATATATCTAAAGCATCTTCCAATATTTCTAGGACGTCGACTAATATGAGTATGAATTATACGCCGAAACCATTTACAACAAAAACTGGTTTGATGTCATTCATTCCATCCTTTAGAGATACTAGCAGAATTTCTCCACAAATGAAGAAAAATAAGAAGAAAACAACACCCACTCTAAAAACAGAAAACAATGCTAATATATCGGAGTCACAAAATAAAAACAAAGTAGAAAGTAAAACAGGCAAAGACAATCATTCCCTGTCCAATGAAATTGACACAGTTCCATTAAATATGCCTAAACCCACAAGTCAAAATGAAGAAGTAACAAATGATCAATATGAAACAGAAATATTAATTACGAAAGATATGCAAGTTTTCGATAAAGGCGATTTAGAAGAGAAGAAAAAAGAAGAGGAAGAATTGAGAGCAGATTTATTAATCAGCAAACAAGTAACACAAACTAACAAAACCTTCGATCTCAAGAAATTCAATGAGGAAATGCATGCTTTCTATGAAAAATGTTTCAAATCACCAAATATTTCAACGGCGGACAAGATAATTCCTTTCTACAACGCAAGTGTTTCAGATATCATTAAAAGTTTAGAGTCTCGGAGCTCAGTGAACTTTTCACAAATGAACACACAAGAGGGAAACGAAACTAATTCCAGTCCAACACTTACTGATCAAAAATCTAATGATAATATTACCTTCCCATGTAGAAGTAACGTCGAATTTTATTCAGAAGTTTTTCAAAGATCTTATGAATCAAGCAACATGAAAATACCAAAAAGAATTATGTCAAAATCTGATCTCATTTCCCTGAATTGATAGTAATTATATGTGCGGAATAAATGTTTCAAATATAAATGTTTTGCTAATGGAAGAAAAATGTTTAACTTTTTTACATGTTATCTGATTCAAAACTTGTTTAAAAGCTTATTATCCTAGGGAAAATCTTGTACTTCATTTTCTGAGTCCCCAAGAGTTCGTTTCAGTCTTTAACTACTCACTGTTTCCTATTCTCTCTCATCTAGTAGTCCCTTGCATAGGAGCAGATAAATTCCCAACGCTTCCAGCAAATACTGGAGGTTGGAAGTCAACGTCTTCAACGAGTAAGAACCAATAATAAGGATCAAATATTGAAACGTTGTTGCAGGATGAGCATTGGAAATAAAACACCGTTGAAATTGAGGAAAAGATTTATTTACTTTGGTCACATGTGTCTCTTTCAGAGCATGATCTATTGTACTTAAGGTGACTTTTGACTAGATGTCCCGTAGCTAGGGCAGCCATTAGAGATAATTCACCAGCGAGAACAGCTGCACATACTATTCTGGCCAACTTCTTGGCATTATCACCAGGGCACTCCTGATGGGGGCCCCTAACTCCTAGCATTTCTAAACACGAAGACTGAGCCGGAAGAATTGTCCCTCCGCCGATGGTGCCAATCTCAATCGAAGGCATTGTGCATGAAATATACAAGTCTTTTCCTTCAGGTCCCCAAGGTTCCATTATGGTTATACAATTACTACTTGCTATGTTTTGAGCAGGGTCTTGACCTGTTGCAATGAAAATTGCGGTTACGACGTTAGCTGCATGTGCGTTAAAACCTCCTGGAAAAAATATGACCACATTTTTTGTCCATCAAATATGAGTTATAATCAAGTTTATTAGAACAACGAAAAAATTCGAAGTTGTCACTGAAAAAATTCAAAATTCTCACCTATACTGCCGGCCATTGCAGATCCAATCATGTTTTTAGATAAATTCAAATCTACCATGTGACTAGTAGTACATTTCAATACAGAGGAAACGATTTCCGCAGGTACAACAGCTTCACAGACCACAGATTTCCCTCTACCTTCAATCCAATTGATGGAAGATGGTTTTTTATCAGTACAGTAGTTACCGCTCAAACTCAAGATTTCCATATCGTTGAAGCAGTCCTGTAGATAATTTAACGCTTTTTCAGTACCTTTAGATAACATATTCATACCCATGGCATCTCCGGTTTGTGCCACGAATCTAAGGAACACATATCTGCCAGCTATCCTAGCAGATATTTTTGAGAGTTTGGCAAATCTGCTTGTGGAATCGAACTTTGCTTTGATATTATCAAAATTTTCCTTTATATTTAACCACTTAACCAGTTCAGAAGCTTTGGTTGTGGAAGAAAACCGAACAACAGGTCCTCTAGTCATTCCGTCTGCTACTATGGTGCTTCTTATCCCACAATGCTCAACAGCTCTGCATCCTCTATTGGTACTTGCTACTAAGCATCCTTCAGTAGTTGCCATTGGAATATAATACATTTCACCATCTACATTCAATGGGCCAGCAACACCTTGAAAAGAATACTAGATGAAAATAGAATATTACAATCAGAATAAAAAAAAATTTCATTTAGTTCCTCACAATAATACTAAAAAGCTTGAAAGGAGCATAAATATCCCGGGAAACTACTCACAGGGTTCAAAATTTATTTGAATATGCAACAAACAGAAACAGGAAAAAGTAGATCTACCTTCGGAATGGATTAGAAAATGGGTACAACACAATATTAATATATGTTCTCAAAAAACACTCACCTAAAGGTACAGGAACATATCCCACTACATTTTCACAACAACTTCCCTGTACTGAGCTATAATCGTAATTTTTATATGGAAGATTCTCAAACTTTGAAATACCTAGTGACTTTTCTAAAATCTTTCTTCTTATAGCAACCCCACGCTCCAAGTTGTTCAAGGCCTTTTCTAAATTATATGGAGGTATATGTTTGGTATCTACTAGTAGCATTATTTCCTTATCAGTCAAATTAGCAGAGCCATCTTTGGATCTGTACAACTGCAGGCAAACCTCTAAATTCCTACAAGTATCTACGGATTCCAATTCATTCTTATCGAAGCTCATAGAACTACTAGTTGAAATAGATCTTTGTCTCTCGATTTTAGGCCTTAGAGATTCACTAGCTGTGGGGGTTTTCCTTTGAGATATACTCAAATTTTCTGTTTGACCACCTGTATCCACTCTCTCGTAGGCAAAATCACTTGATTCGAAAAATATAAATTTAATCATAAGAGTGATCAAAAGTATAAGGATCACAATATGATCAGCACTCATTACAAACTGTTTCACTATAAGTGAATAAAACGATGAGGAATCTTCTAGCCTCTCCTTGTTTTTGAATTCAGATGGAGTTTCTGCACCAAAAATTGACCATCTACTCAGTATATGAACGGTTAATAATCCGAACGACATTATCAACTTCACCCGTTGAGCAGCAGGATTTGATTTATCCTTCTCTTCTTCCAACATTTTTGAAACAATACTACGTCTTTCTCCATAAACATTGGTAATTTTCGTTAATTCCAATATCAGAGATAAAAAAGATGGATAGAAAGTCATAAGTGTAACATAATTCACTATCACAGAAAAGCAAGCAAAGTATGATATTCGTTCTAAACGAGGCACACCTGATAATGTACCCACACCAATTACTAGAGTTTCCACTACTGTATTTAAGGTCATTGATGGACCAAGAACAGACATTCCTCTGCCAATTTGTTCTGTAATTTCTTCCTGATTTGAGGCAGTTAAAGCAAACTGAGCAAGAGTAGCGGCCTTACTTAAATCAATTAGTAAAAGGAAGAAAAAAAGGGCGTCTTTCAAATCAACTAATTGGATATGTAAGAAATTCATTGCAGTGGATGTGAACACAAAACTTGAGAACACAGTAAAGAGCCCTGCAAATCCTAAAATATACTTGGAGCCCATTTTGTGGAGATTTCTGAATTGATGATAGGTGTAAAGTATGGCCAAACATCTTACAATTGTCATCACTATTACATCTGCTGCATGAAATTGATCTTCGTAGCATCCTGGACAGTCCTTGGATTCTTTAGGTATAAGTGGTTTGTGACGATGGTCTCCAGTTAAAAAAATTGTTGTCAGGGTTAATACAGCCACTATCACTTCCCATGGATGTGTAGCACATAATTCACCATACCTTCTAAATAGTCTCGAGTTGCTCATTTTGCTTTTGCTATCATCTTCCAAATAGAGTTGAATAATTACTTAACCTCCACTCTCATAATGTTTTATTGTTGAAGAATAGGGACAATTGGAAGTTTTTTTAATCTTTTCCTAATGATGTTTTGTGATTTTAATTGAATATAACTAGTTTGTTTAAATATTTGTCTAATATTGGTAAATTCATTATCTTATGAAGAATAATTTTGTTAACTCTGAGCACAGAACACGAATGTCACGAATATGTAGCACAGAATTATCTAAATCTTCGAACATATGAACTACGAAGAGTTGTTATTTAGAACTACTCAATGTTCAAGTCAGAGTAGTCAAGGCATTGAACTTCTTTAGTTCAATGAGTCAAGGCCACACTTCTCTTTATCAACGCCACAGCTTTTTGAAAACAGGATCCCTAAAACTGATTACAGTTTCCCTTTTCCCCAGAACTGCTGCACCTAGCGTTGGGTAGTCGAATTAAATATATAAAATATTCTATTTTGGTAATATTATGCTCAAATCTGGTCGAGGGAAATCTAAAAAATTCAATTGGAAAAGTGACTAATAGAAACACTCCTTCGGAGAAAAATTTATACTGTCTCAAGGTTTCCCTGATGATGATATTTGCTCTTTATCAAATACCAGATTGCACATATCCCTCTCGAAGTTTGTTTAGAGTAGTGTAGTACTGGCAATATGAATTTACAGGCTTTACGAGTAGCCATTTGAGATATCATTTCTGATAAAATTCTTCCTCTTTTAAAGTACATCGAAGGTTATAATGTTATGAGGCAGTAATAATTTTGAAAGAATTATTTCAGATGGAATATAACCATCTGATCAATCATAAGAAATAAAATTTTACTAAAGAAAATTCCAAAACAAGTTTTATGAATACTTTGTTTTATTGAACATTTTCATACCCTTCTGTTATAATTATTTGTATTTGCTTGAGTGAGCTGAAGTCCAGGCAAGTTGGTGAAATCCAACTGCTTCAACATCTCTTTCGTTTCTGGATCTACTTCAATGATGTCATTCTCAAGAGCAGATATTGGTGGTACAAAATTATCACGTCTCTCTCGTTCCTCTTCTTGGAGTTTAATGGAAATACCTCTTACTTGAGAATGCTTTAATCTACGCATCAAATGAGTTACGAACCCGGCAATTTTATTCCTCAGAGGTTTGGTAGGTATGGATGCTACTTCCTCACATATGCGCTTATTGGTGTGGAAGTCTAAGGTTAGCTTTGTGTAGTATTTTTCAATTATGACCTTTGATGCTTTTTTAACTGTTTTAGTACGCACTCTACCCATGATTATATCTGAAATTTAAAACCAATAAGGAAGAAGTCTTTATTTATTATTCATTTGAAGTCTTTACCTCCTAGATAACCAAGAAAAACCGAAATCTCAAACACGTGGTTGTCACAAGATGCTGTCAAGAAGGAATTTTTAATGACAGATTGGCAGACTGTCAGTTTACGTCAGTGCAACATAGAAAACCGTAGTTGAACATAGAAAAAAAAATTTATTTGGGTTTCGATGAGACATCGTTCAACTTCCGTAAAGAAAACCCAGATGTCACCAGTTACTGCGTCTCCTCAAATTATTAAGCCCATATATTTATTTTATATTTACCTTGTTTGTTTGTTTCCATGTCTCAGGTAGAAAGCTCTAGAAAGGAAAAATATAATTTATTTACACTTTTGTTTAAGTAATATTTGAGTTCGATACCGTGGAATTAGATTCAAAAGACCCGCCTTCTAGATTAATGAATGACAGCTTCGATGAACATCCGGTCGATAACACAGAGTTCATTTGTTTGCTCTCTTTCCGTTTTGAGATTTTGGAAGTTGTGTCGACCACGTTTTTGCGAACGGTAAGTTGCTCTTGCTTTCTCTGTTATTGTTTTATTTTCATTTAGTAAGTATGGAGGGTAATGTTCAAATGATGAATTTCAATATTCACATAATATATTTCTCTAAAAAAGTTTTAAATTCGCGGTCGTGACAAATTTTTGACAGATAAATTTTGTTGCAGAATTCGTCACAATGCAAATTTTCGTGAAAACCCTCACTGGTAAGACCATCACATTAGAGGTCGAGCCATCCGACACAATCGAAAATGTAAAAGCCAAGATTCAAGACAAGGAAGGCATCCCTCCAGACCAGCAGCGTTTGATTTTCGCTGGAAAACAACTTGAAGATGGACGTACACTTTCAGACTACAATATTCAGAAGGAGAGTACCCTCCATTTAGTATTGCGTCTTCGTGGTGGTATTATTGAGCCTTCCCTTCGTCTGTTGGCACAGAAGTACAACTGCGATAAAATGATCTGTCGTAAGTGCTATGCTAGATTACATCCTCGTGCCACAAACTGCAGAAAAACCAAATGTGGGCACACCAACAATCTCCGCCCCAAGAAGAAACTAAAGTAGGCTTTGATGTTGTTAAATATTTGAGAGGACAAATTAAAAATTAAATTTACATCTAGTTTTTATTGTAACTTCCCATCATATCTCGATCAATCATATTAGAAGAAATGGTATAATGATTGAATTAATACATTATGCATTATTTTTTTTGAAAATTACTCTTGAATATCTATACTCTGGTTGAGTAATTTGCTTGAAACTTACTGTTTTGTGTTAGCAGTCTTGTGAATATATATAACTCAAATTAAATACTTTGGCTATGAAATCGACATCAAATAATACATCTATAATATTTAACAATTCTGTATTTGAAACTTTACTTCATATTCAACTTATTAATTTTATGAAGAAAAATCATTTAATACTTTAACACTCGCAGTCATTTTCTATAGATTTTAAAATATCTCTTCCAAGAATTTCAAAACCTTTTTGGGTATCTTCTTTTGATTCCAGTGCATCTGGTTTCCATAGGACACCTATATAATTTCCTCCATAGGTATCATGGAAAAATACACAATAATCGCCATAGGTGATCTAAAAAATACCACTTTGAAGAACTCTAGTTTGTCTCTTGTGTTGAAAATACATAATTCAAAACAAAAATAATCAAAAATATTGCATAATTCATTTCTGAGGTCCTCTTAGGGTTTGAAATAATAATGCTAAATTTTGTCCGACAAGCATAAAAAACTTGAATTGGAAAAATGAAAATTTATAAATAAGCATAAGCAAATTTATGCATAGGTAGAATGAACGAACAATACTCACTCTTAATTCTTTTAAATACATTTGTACAGGATCAAAGTTTATTATAGGTAAATATTGATCATCCTTATTAGGTTCCTCGTAAATCACTTTTGGCTCATTTCTACTTCTTGTAATTCGATGATGCCTCCTTGGATTCAAAGGGGAATTCAAGTTTAAGATACAATGGAATCCTCTTCTGTTAGGTATGAATAATTCCTAATAAAAAGTTATTCCATTTGATACAATCATTAATCTTATTGATGTTAATCGTAAACATTCAATCGAAAGTTATCAACAGAATACAACTTAAACAATAGGTCTAGCTCACATCCAAGAAAGTGAATATTCAAATGCTTGATTAACATGTTACCTTCCAACTATAGAGTGATTCTTCTAGAATTATATCTTTGACATAATCCAAAAATTCACTTGCAAGCACTCTCAGCCTTGTCAGTACTTCCTTACATGGAGCCTTCTTAGTGAATATTGATTTACAGTCATCATATGGGGTCAAAATGAACAATGTTGAAAATTCTTCTCTCTTTGTTTTCATTTCAGCCTGTATTTTGGATATCACTTCATCTGAAAATCAAAATATTCAAATATTTGGCATAATTCCAGAGCATTAAACCAATACTGAGGGATATTGCCGGTTTTTTTTTTCTAGCTTTCTAGACATAACATCCCATCTGCAAGATTTTTTGCAGCAAACAATAACTAGTTTATTATTAGCTTAAGCATAAGAGGCACTTACCAGATAATTCATCATTGAAATTGATAACAACAGGTTGTAAATCCCACTGTAGTTCTACTAAAAGTTTCAGAAAGCGCAAGAAAGCTACTTGAGGTGCAACAGAGACATTATATAACTTTTGCTGCAGATATTGATGAGCGTTCAATAAATTTATTGCCATGTCAGGTAATAGATAATCGTCCACTAATTGTGCCCTTAACCACCTTTTTGCTAAGCATGTACTCACTCCGTAGCTTGGATATTTCAAATTGATCCTGAAATTTCAATCGAGATACATAATATTATCCAATGAAATATCCTGAACCCCTTTTGGACCTATGAAAAAAGATTTGTTATTATTTAGCGGTAATGCTTCACAATTTTCAGAAACTAATGAAGTAATTAACAAAATTTCGAATATTTCTTAATCACCCTTTTAATGCTTCAATAATTTTCGGACCAACAATAAATTTTTTTTCCATCTGGCATATATCCATATCACCAGATTCCTCATTTTTAAGGGAAATTTCATTTGATAAATACAAACTGTATCTGAACACAATTCCCTCAAACAAAATATCCATGTAGGGAGGCTTAATTGAAGATAAAATGTTGTATTTTTTCTTTAGAAGATCTGAAATTTTCACTAAGAAAATAGTTTTTTTTTGTTTCAGTATTTTCGAACTCTTGAATTCTTTGGAATTGGGATCTGAAAAAATGTTAATTTTTAGCTCGAAAGTCTTTCAGGAATTAATTTTGACATACCGAGTTGAATTACACATTCCACTGGCTCTACATATTTTGGAATGATGTTAGGCCTTTTGCTTTCAAAGATTAAATTATTTTCTTTGATGGTAGTAATATTATTGTCGAAAATATATGACGAAGGAATTGTTGGAAACACATTTGTGAAGCTGGAATAAGATTATTAGAGATGAATCAAGTTCTTGATACAATTGAAAGTAGGCATGTATATTTCTACCTAAAAACATCTGAAATGTCTCTAATTCCTACAATTGCTGTTTGAATCTTTAAAGACATAATTTTTCGTTTCAGATCATCTGAGGACTTAATAATTTTTAGTGTTGTTTCCTCATTAGTACCAGAATTGTACCAGGTCTTCACTTCTCCGTCCAATAAAAATTCTTCTAATTCATTATAATACATCTTATAATTCAAATTGAGTTGCTTACTCATCACTTCATTAGCGATCATTTGAATAATGTTTCTTCTACCTTTTGATGTATTAGTCTTGAAATTCACCCCCCTACTGGTACGAATCCTAAAATTATATAAACAGAATTAAATAATTTTTTTTTTATGAAATAAACAATCTCCACCATCCATCATTAGAATGATCGTCATTCAGTTCCTCATATCCCTTTTCAAGATCCTTGAAAATTGGTCCTAATCCAGATATATCCAGTGGAATATCTGGGTTCAGTTGTATTCCAAATAATATTCTACGGTTGTTCATCTTAAAACGTTCTCCGTAATGCCACTCAGTGCTACCAGGTATAATAGGAACAATATTTAAGACTCTTCCATAAAAACCTCTATTTAGGTATTCTTGTAAAATTTTTATGAATAATAACATATGGTAACCAATATATTTTGTCTTTTCTCTTGAATTCACAGTTTTCAATAGGATTTCGTAGTTGTTATCATTTTTTACACTGCACAAAGTAATAAATCAACAATTATTAGATAAAATCAATAGGAAATATCCTACTTACTCAATTATAGCATCGTATTGTAAATATAAAGGAATATTTATCAAAAACAGATCTGATAAAGAATATGAATCCAATTGATCTAAAATGTTCAGTGCTAATTTACATTCATTCTTAATCTTCAGGTATGCATTAATATTTAGAAAGGAGGCTGCATTATAACATCCTGTTTTATCCATCACCACAATATCAAAAGAGTCTTTAAATACCTGTAATTCTTCTTCGGATATTTTTTCACAAATACTAATTGGTACTTTTGTTAAATCAAAGTTATATAAGAAATAAATAAAATTTCTGAATATCTCCAGTGGGGTCATATTGTTATTAGCTGTTCCTCTAGAAACTAAGTATACCAGGATATAAGTTGCCAAGTCGGTTGAAAAACCACCTAAACCTGTATCGAGTGTCCTTTTATTCATCCATATTACGATTAATTTTAATCCCTTTTGTATATTGATTGAACTGCTGAAAATCTGCTCTATATAAACATTATTTTCAGCTAAGGACGTATCGAAAGCTAAGGCAGCATTATAGAAAGTTGTAGGCCAATCTTCTACATTATGTATTTTGCCTATATCATGTTCAAAAACTTGTGCTTTAACATTATTAACCTCAGGGGAGAATATGGAAGCCTTGAAATAATTCTGTTCAGGAATTAAAAATATCTTGACTCGTATTTTTTCAGTACTCTTCGGACATAATATCAAGTAGGGCAGTAGAACATTCTCATAATAATATCCACATTTTATACTTGAGCAAATATTTTGGGAATGTAAATGTTCAGCCAGATACATCAGGTAAAAAAATTTTTTCACAAAATATCTATTATTCAGGAAATCTTTAACTTTGAAACATCTCCTAGGTATTGTCATATGAAAGTTTATTTCAATATTCGGACCAGGGTAGGAATCAATTTTGTATAACCCAAAAGTACCCACACATTCTGGTCTTATAAAAGTAATGGATATATCCTTATCACAACGTAGATTATTTTTTGAATGATTGGCTATATTTTTAACAAATCTCAAATCTCTGCTAGGTCTATTGAAAATTTCTCTTGAAAAATTAGAAATATAAGTTGCATTATGTATAGGAAGAGTATTTAGGAATATCTGAAAGTCATCAATCCAAGATGTTAATTTCTTCTTATATTTGTTTTTTATTTCAGTATCTTTTAGAAGTATTTCAATCTGGACATTAAACTGACTTTTCTTACTTTGATCCACTTCTGCACATTTGTTGGTGCAATGAGCTCTTAATTTTTTACCTTTTTTATTACTAGAACCTTCAATTTCTGAATCTGATTTTACTCTTTTTAATTTAGAGTTTTGATATTCCTTCTTCGCGTCCTAAAATATCATCACATCATTTTTATATAAAGGGTACCGAAATCAAAATTCAATAATCTTCTCTTACATAATTTTTTTCCTTCATATCACGATATTACGTTTATTATATTGTTCACAAATGTGTTTTTGAAAATTCACTATTCAAATCAAATGAAGCGGCTGTGAATTTTAAAAAATTGCAGATAGATCATCGAAATAAATATATTTTTTTTCTATGATTAAGGATCAAAGAGTTGTTTTTCTTTTTTTTAATTTTAATTAGCCAGAAGAAAATTTTTATTTCTTCGCATGAACAATTTCAAATGAAAAATTAAGACTCTGATATTTACCTTGGTAAATATATGTAATGTGGAGTTTTTCACGTCTTTAGCATTCTTTATTTATCTTAATACTGACAGGTAAATGACTGATAATTAGTAGGTTAATCTGTCAATGTTTTCTTATTGGCTGACCAGAAATCCTCAATAAGTAAATTAATTCATTATTATCATGACTTCTAGACAGAGGTACCAAGATACTTCTATATTCAATTAGTTGAATAATATTAGCTAAAATACACTATCATCAACATCATCCAAAATACTGGCTTACAATCCCAAGGGAATTTGATGAAGCAGTTATTTTATGGAATGTAAATAAATTGTTGAGGTTCACTGATTTACTGAAATCATCAGTCAAGTTTAGGGTGACTACATGATCCGAAGAATGAAGTACAAAACGTAAATAATTTGAAATTTTATTGTGTTGTGTTTTAAGTTTTTTTTTATTTGTGAAACTTGTTCAGTTTCTTCCTTTATCATTGTATACTATTGGATTATCAGTGTAGTACCTTTTCAATGCTCGAAAATGTCAAAAAATAAGATTGTTATGAAAACCTCTTCAGACAATTCAATCGTAGAAGTTAAGAGCAAGGTAAGTTCATACCGATTGATTTGAAATATTCAATCAACTATTACTATACTAATGCAACAAAATTTGACAGCACTTTATTGCTTCCTCTTATTCCAAGAAGGAAGTTGTTACTTCCAATTAATTATGATAATCATTATTCCTTACCTGTTTGGTAATGAGAGCATGAATCATCTTACTGTACAATAAAATCAAAATCAGTGTCGATCATTAATTAAAGATAATTTGCAGTTTGATGCAGAATTCAGACGATTTTCACTGGAAAGAAATCCACAAGCTAAGTTTGAAGAGTTCAAGAATTTACTGGAGGACCTACATAATTTGAAAGATATAACTTTTCTTGTATCATATATAGATCCCAGTGATCAAGACTTGCTCCCAATAAATAATGATGATAATCTACGAAGGGCACTTTTGAATGCAAAACCACTACTGAGAGTTATAATTCAAAGAAAAGGTGAGCTGATTTGATTCTTATTTCAGATGTTTGCTTATACTTGAGAATTGTTTCAGGGGATAGTCTAGAAGAACTTAATGGCTACGGTACAATCAAACCACAACGCAATTTGATATCAAGTATATTAGGAGGAACCCCTGGTCGAACTAAATCTTTAGCAATATCTAATCCTCATGACTTTCGACAAGTGTCTGCTATCATAGATGTGGACATAGTACCAGAAACATGTCGAAGAGTAAGATTACTGAAACATGGCTCAGATAAACCATTAGGATTTTACATAAGAGATGGAACTAGTGTCCGTGTCACCCAAAATGGTAAGGCAGGATAGTTAACTTAACACTCAATTATCTTCATCATGTACAAAAATTGATTATTAATAATTCGGATATTCTTCTCTGGTACTAAACTTCTCAGATTGTTACTCTACTTTTGATTAATTATCATTCTTCTGAAACAATGTCTGAATAAATCAGCTGAAAATCACAAATTACTTTATCAATTTAGGGCTGGAAAAAATCCCTGGTATTTTCATTTCTCGATTAGTTCCTGGAGGTTTAGCTGAATCTACAGGTCTTCTAGCTGTAAATGATGAGGTTCTTGAAGTTAATGGCATAGAAGTGGCAGGAAAAACTCTTGATCAAGTAACAGACATGATGGTAGCTAATAGTTCAAATTTGATTATAACGGTTAAACCGGCTAATCAAAGGATGGTAGCTCCTGTTAGACGAGGCAGCTTCAGTAGGAATTCCCAACTTTCACAACAGTCCAGTGGCTCCCATCATTCCCACACAACAGCTGGATCAGATCAAGATGATCAAGATGAAATAGTTGATTTGACCAAAGGACACCTAGAGAGCAGTATGAGGGACGAAGGGGTGCTGCATTTGTGAGAAGTAGTAAGTCAACATGTGATAAGATTTGTAAGCTCTTTAATGACCAATAAGAATACAAGTATGTTGGAATGTATTGATTTTTTGTGTCTTCCGAAATTATTTCAATGTTTTAAGTTTAGCTAACATTTTAAATTCAATTCTTCTCTATTCAATTCTTTTACAGTGATGTATATGGTTTACTCATTTAAGTTGCTCTATTTTGGTATTCGAATTGTCGGAAAGGTAGAGTAAAGCTATTTATACAATTATGTTACAAGAAACTGAGAATAACCCTACATATCAAGATACGTTTGCTTGAAGAATATTTCCATGTTAACTGTATTATTTATTTTTTGCTGCATCTACAGAACATTGGAAATGAAGTGGAATCAGTAGACAAAAATGATTCCTAATAAAATTTTATGTATTTTTATAGGAATAATATTCGGTTAAGTACTATCGAATTGAATTAGCCAGTGATTTTTTAATTTATAACTCATATGTACTGACTTTACTGCCTACTCCACAATCAAAATCATCAAACGGATATTTCAATGATTCATTCAATAATTTTAGGTAATTATTAAATTTTGCGGTTTTTATTGCCCTTCAAGTCGTATTCAAATAAATTTTTTATGAATTATTGAATTCAAAATGTTCTTTGTATCATTTTTTTTGGCCATCCTATCAGAACGAAAATTGCCTAAATTAATTGTTGTTTCATTGGAGATTAGCATACAACTTACTTTTCAAAAAGAGCAATTATCAAAAGTGTTTTTTGCAAATATTGAATAATTTTTGGTGATCTTTGATAGTAGTTTATGAAGACAAGAATAAATCTTGCTCAAAGGTAAATGAACTTTACCTAAATATTGTTATGAATTATCTCCTGAAAGTGGGAACTAAGTACTTAAAATGTAACAATGAGACTACCCAACATTCCGAATTGATGAATTCCAATTTTATTCTCAAGTATTGATTTCGTCATTTTTAAACTGATTAACATATTGGAAATATTTTATTATAAGTTAATTTTATTGTTATATTATTGTCAGTTTTTAGTATTTTTTAAGTATTATTTTTGTCATGTATGTGGTATTTAATATACAAGTATTGCATTTGTAAATATTTTCCATTTACTCGACGTCCTAAAACAAATATATTTTGAATAAGATATGATGAGATGGTGTAAATACAGGGATGATGCTGAAAAATAGTTTTACAAGGATATCGAACGTCTACTGAAAATAATAAAATTGAAAAAAATCAGTATATTAACTTTGCATTTATGAAATTCTTTGCTATAAAAGGTATTGCTAATCGGAATTTTCCAGCATTATGAAGGTAGTCTAGGTAAATGAAAAAATTGGAGACTAAAATTACATCTGCGATATTTCTGGAATAGTAAGTTTTAAGTATTTATACAGAGACAGTATTAGATATTCTGGAATGAAATTATTCGTACATAACTTTTGTATTGTATTATATTCTGATGTAATGCAGAGACTCTTATTTTACGTACTATAACATAAGAATGCTTGAAATTGGTACTTAGGTGTATTGACCCTTGAACTCCTGTTAAATAGGCATCTTTAATATTTCAATCATTTTAGAGGCTTCTTGAACTCAAATTCAATATTTCTGAAGAGTTCAATGTTTTGCCTCTTCTAAATCAAATCCGTCCAGTAATTGCCTGAAGCTAAAACAACTGCGAATAATTCCATATATTTTTAAATGAAATGAATTAATATACAGAATATTGATGAAGTATGTTATAAATAATATTGATATCAGTAGATTATTCAGCGTAAGATAGGATAATCATATTTTGTATGTTCAGAATTTGTTGATTCAGTTCAATTTCCCATTTATTCTCACTTATGAACGAGAAACTTTTTCAATATCATAGACAGAGAAACATTCAATTCCATCATGAATGGGAGGAGGTTCTATTTCGAAAAATTCAATTTCGACTGCTGTTTTGAAGAGTTGATTAGTACATGTAATATTACAAATGCTGTATGCTGATGAAACAAATGTGAAAACAACTCGGACAAAATATCCACTGAAAAACTAAACAAGGGGTTAATTTAATAATAGTGAGGTCTCTCATAGTATCAAATCAGTTATATCATTTATCATATTTAGTTACATCACATATGTACTTATTGAAGTTATTTCGAATATATTTATATTGAGTTA